>NC_035447.2:146341704-147583348 GCF_002127325.2 Helianthus annuus | reverse complement strand
CCTAAATGGCTGACAGTTCCCGCTACAGAACCATCATGACCGGTCTAGTCACTCTCATCTCTCTCTATCACTCAACGTATGTCTACGTAGCCAATTGTATCTCAATCTCTCTCTTTCCGGATGTGTGCAAGGGTTTACAAATGGAAAGAAACTGATAGGAGGTGGGAAGATTTATAAACATGTGGCTGCCTTTACACGACGCGGCCCAATCACAACATTCCTCCTAGCCACCAACCGCCCAACAATCAGACACGTAGTGATATCACTGTTCATTCCTATCTCCCATTAATATAGTATAGTAATAGTATAGTATAATTATATTGATCTTGAAAGTATGCTGACCAACATAGTGAATACAAACATATCGCTGGCTCAATAAGATAGTTGACCTGATTGAGACCATCTTTCAAAACAATAGGCTTCTTTGCTTCAACCGTTTTTTCCTTCAGACTTGGCCTGGGCTTTTTTCAAAAGGTGTTACTTTTTAGCGGCCTTATCCTCATACCTGTACTCAAGCAATATTTTGAACCTGGTGAATAACAATTGAATGTGAAAATGATGATATAGCATGAAAGTAACATTAGAACCTGATATGATCAGCAATACATTTACAGTAATATATGATCAATAGCAAAAAACACATTAGAACCTGAATCAAGTATATATAACATTTAAAAAAAACATAAAATCTGAAAAAAAGGTGAAAACATATCTATCCAATTTTAGTGTTTTCGGCCATTCATTCTTCAATTGTTTTTAGGGTTCAATTGTGCTAACATTATGGTGCAGATGTTGAACAGAAACACCAATATAACCTAAATCAAAGTAAATTGTAGCATCGTCATAGAGGGAAATCAAACACAAAATAAGTAATCAAGCATGAAGAATCATCAATATATATTGCAAAATTTATGTTGATCTACAAAGAACATGTTCGATTTACCTTATCAGACGTTTGAGATTGAAAGAGGAAGCTTGGAGAAGACGCTGAATCTTGGAAACCCTAGTATGTGAATGAAAGGAGCGGGTTGTTCTTTATATATGGAATGAACTTATCGGGCCCAAATGAGTGATTCGGATTCCGTGTCGGGTTAATTCAAGGGAAATGAGGAGAATGCATATTTTGGCGGGAAAATGAGTTTTAGAGGCCCTAGGAGGGGGACATGTGTCCCCTAATTAAGACTTTTATTAGATTGTATAGAAGATAAAGAGTTAAAACAAAAACCGACTACATTGCAAATTTGTTTAAAAATTTAGAAACTTGCCTGATAAGTTCACGAAGGAACGCCTCTTTGTTGCTATATAGACTGTTAACAATAAGGTCCATAAGCCGACTTACCTGCAGCAGAACATATCACATGATACCAAACAATCACTATAAAAAACTAATACAAATTTACATTAAAGAAACAGTAAACTCTATAGTCACCAACTGCCCACCTCTGCCTGATACTCATACTTCTCCACAGGTGCTTCAGGTGTCTGAACGTCTGAAGCCGTCGACTCAAACCACTTCCCAGAAGGAATCATGTTTCCTAATTTCAAAGAATTTGTGGAAACAGGCCCAGTGGATGACGCAGTAGTTAAAACTGAATACCACCTACCACTAGCATCCCTCTCTGCACCCTGTTAACATCAAATACTTCAATAACACAATTGAAGTATGCTCTTACATAGGGATGACAAATTTCACACCGAATACCGGTGCCATACATATATACCATAAAATACCTGTACCGACCGAACATATTCGGTATAGTATTCGGTTTTTCATTTAACTCAATTTCGGTAGCGATTTATGTGGTGTGGTAACATAATGGTTCGAGACTTTTAACGATACCATGCCATACCATACCACCTAACATATACAGTATTCGGTTTAGGTTTTAGCTAAACTTCAGTATTAGTACTATGCGGTAAGGTACCGGTACTGGTACGGGTACGAATCTCATGCCTACGTGTGACGTAATTGATGACAAATACCTAATTTGCAAAATCATCAACAGGATATCAATAAAAAAGTTCTCACAATCGGTTCAGAGTAATACCAATTCCAAAAAGTGTGGTACATACATACATATATACAAAAAGATATTGATTGATGGTAGAAATGTAAATAGATTGAGAAGAGTTATACCGATTCATTGAAATTGGGAGAACCGGCAGAAGCCGCTGCCGCAGAGACGGCATCACGGCGGCGATGGGCGCCGTAGCGGAAAAGAGTGTTGACAGAACGCCTAGAGAGCCGGTGCATGTTTGTGCGGTGAGATCTAAGAGAGTGATGGCGGAAAGGGTTTTGGTAGGGTTTGAAGAAATATAGGGTTTATGGAAGCTTCTGGAGATTACTGGTTCTAGAGTTCAGACCGGTAGATCAGTTCATGTTTGATTTACCTTATCAGGCGTTTGAGATTGAGAGAGGAAGCTTGGAGAAGATGCTGAATCTTGGAAACCCTAGTATGTGAATGAAAGGAGCGGGTTGTTCTTTATATATGGAATGAACTTATCGGACCCAAATGAGTGATTCGGATCCGGTGTCGGGTTAATTCAAGGGAAATGAGGAGAATGTATATTTTGGCGGGAAATTGAGTTTTAGAGGCCCTAGGAGGGGGACATGTGTCCCCTAATTAAGGCTTTTATTAGGTTGTATAGATAAGTTTCAAAATATTACAAACACGAGTTGTTAAGTTAAACCAACAAACTTCAAGTTTTTACAAATAGACCTGGCAAACGGGTGGGGTTGGGTCGGGTCGGGTCGGGTCGGGTCATGGGTCAAAACGGGTTCAGGTCAAAACGAGTTTGGGTCAATTAAAAAAGGGGTTGTTTTGGTTCGGGTCAAAACGGGTTCGGGTCAAAATGGGTTAGGGTTGGAACGGGTTCGGGTCATAACGGGTTTGGGGTAGGAACGGGTTTCGGGTCGAGTTGGTTAAAAATGTTTTTTAATACATTTGCATTATAAACCAAGTTTTAATATATGTAAATTATAAATTTTCTAATTTATAAATTCTAGGCTATGCGTCTATTACAAATATTTTTCGTTTATACACATACCAAAATGTGTAACAGAATACAAAATATAAATTATAAATTATTTTAAAACAGCAACGAGTTGGCTTTTCCTTTCCTCACCAGCTATTAAAATACTTGATCGAGATCAAAAGTGAACACAATCATGACACAAACATATGTACTATACATAGCGATCGACTTTCTGACGATCCTTGTCTCTCTAGTTTATAAATCTGATTTCGGTTGAGTTCGGATTGTTTCGGTTAATTTTCGATCGATTTCGGACTGATTTCGGTTTAATTTTGGTTAAATTGATTGATTTTCGGTGCAATTTTATGTGCTTCGAACAGTTTATTTCAGATTTCAAATTGTTTATATCGATTTTGAACTAATTCGGTCGACGTTCGGTTTGATTCGATTGATTTTTGATGTATCATTTGTGAGTTTCGGATATGACGTATTCTAGATCTGAGATAAAATTGAAGTGGTTAATCGGAGAAGAAGTGTACGGGTCGAACTGTTCGCGTCAAAACAGTTCACGTCAAAACGGTACGCGTCGAAAGGTTCGCGTCGAAACGGTACGCGTCGAAAGGTTCGCGTCGAAAAAGTTCGATTCGAAATGGTATGGGTCGAAAAGGTACGAAACTCGTCTCGTGTGGAAACTCGTGTCGACCCAAAACCCGTTGCGATCCGAACCTGTCCTGTGTAGAAACCCATGTCGGCCCAAAACCCGTCCCGAACCGACCCCGTCCCAATCCAAAACCTGCGTCGTGCCGAAACCCGTCTCGTCCCGAAACTCAATTTGAACTGAACTCGTTCCGATCCAAAACCTGTTTCGTGCCGTAACCCGTCTCGTGCGGATACTTGTGCCGGCTTGAAACCCATTCTGATCCGCAACCTGCCCCGTTTCTTTAAGACACTAACCCACATCGACCCATTTCTTTAATGTTGTCGACCCACTTTGACCCGAAAATAATAAGATGGAATTTTAAGTGACCCATTGTGACCCATTTAGTTAAAATATCTTACCCAAACCAACTCATATAACTTTAAAAGCAACCCAAAATGACCCACTTGAAAGGCTTTGGGTCAAGATTGCCCCCTCTATTTACAAACCATTCAAAGTAATAAGTTCCATAAAGGACTTTTTAAAACAAAAGACTTTTTAAACTAAGGCTTTGGTTCGTATATTTTATCGAAGATAAAATATACTAACCAAAACCTTCAGAAAGGATGACATCAAACTTGAAATATCTTCTTGAAATCTTTCTAACGCCGCCAGATCCAATTAGTTTCCTGAAATACATTTAATTTGAAAACATCAACAATAGTTGAGTGAGTTCATGTGTTTTGTATGTGAGCTCGTAATAACTTGTAAATATTTGAGAGAATTCCTTTGATAACCAGCATGCAAGCGTCTATGAACAGATCATTAATGTTTTGCAAGGACATTAATATGTGTGGTGCGTAGGAAGTGCTCAAACCTAGCGAATTTCCTCCGGTCCATCCGGCCGGAACGACATAGTCATCACCACATGCGACCACACAAGGACCCATGGGTGGGGCTCACTACACCCAAATAGATCTATCACTCATGCCCCTCGGTCTATACTAGATTAATGGCACTTAGGAGAGATACTACATCATCCACGTGATCTAACAGTTCATTCCTTAGCTATATCATACCATTGAAACATTTGAAACATGTATCTCACCCCCGAAAGTTATAAATCTGAAAACAGTTAAAAGAAAAGGGGGACATGAACTCACAAGTTTGCGTCCAGTGTCCTGTAAACTGTAAACTCAAAGATCTTTACTCGGGTCGTACAACTACCTACACACGTGTTATGTTTAATTAGACGATTAGGTCGTGTAACGACTCTTGGTCTTATTTATTAAGACTTATTTGGAATTTAGTATACTTTGAGTTGTACGATTGGTGTACATTATATAATTCCAAATTATATAATTATTAGTTAAAATAAGGATAGTTTAACTTAAACTATTTTTATCCAATTATCTGGAATATTGTTAAAAAATAATATATTTTTAACTTGGTTTATCGTGTATTTCTCACATATGTATTTTCCAAGTATAGGTATACTTGTATTCGTGTATTTTGCCAAGTATTGGTAGTGTATTCCGGTATGTACTTATACGTATAGGAATACGTATTTTCTTGTATTTATTAAGTATTTTATACTTAATTTGTGTATTATTTTCCGGAATATTACTTTTATACACTAAAAATCACTACTTGCTATTCTTAAAGTATACATATTTTAAGAGAATTTTTATAGAAAAGTACCTATAAACTTTACTTGGCAAAAATAAGTATACTTTCATATATATCTTAAAAATGATATATTTTTAAGATTAAATTTAGAAAACATATATATTTCTAGTTTTCACCAAAATAATATATTTTTGAATTGTTTAAGAAAATATATATTTTTCTCTACTAAAAAATAATATATTTTCTATTTGACAAAATATGATTTATTTTGGATGTCACACCCCCAAAATCCACAAGCAGATTGTCACCGCAGGGAGCGTGAGTGACCAGGATTAAGCCACCAATTATATTGAACAATATAAGTAAATAAAACCCAACACAAACAATATATTGGTGTCAGACAATTTAGTAAAGTCTAAGTTAACAGCGGAAGCATTAAGTTCAAAACCAAAATATAAGTTTAAAGTTTCATAAAGTTTCTCATGAACACACAGCGGTTCATGTCCCACAATGACTCCTTCTCCAATGCAAGCTCCAGCAAATAACCTAACGACCTGCAACGCATATAGTAACGTATCAACAAAAATGTTGGCGAGTTCACAGTTGGTTGTTTGTTTTAATGTTGTTCCAAAAACCATAAGTTGTTAAGTTGTTTCGAAAACCAAAAGTTATCCAGTTCCTTGTTCCCATAACCATATACCGTGGGGGCTACCCCATGTTGTAAACCACTAGACCCGTTACCATATCGACTACTGACTTAAGTCATGTTTAAGTGCCCTGCGTCAATGTCTATCATCATTGACAAAGTGCCCAAGTACATTAGTCCACTCCAGTCCTCTGCGGCACGGTGTGAGGCTTGTCAGACCTAATAGCGCTATTTAACTAATGACCCGTTCGCCAATGGCCCGACGATTAAGTCGATATAAAAATGAGGGACTTCATGATAGAGTTTTGTCTAGTAAGTTTAAGGTTGTTGTCCTACCCAAGGAGGACGGAGGTACGTATTCTACCCAAGGAGAATACGCAGATTATATCCCACCTAAGGGGGATAGTTGTTATTTAACCCATTCCCAACCACTGGGAATCCCATGCTTTGACGAAAGTGTGAACTCACCTTTGTTTGCTCGGTTGGACTCTTAAAAATAGCTAACAATCAGGGTTGGTCAATCACGTCCTAGTATGATTACCATTTAGTTTATTAGTAATTTCAAATAAAGCACAATGCTCCTACATGCACCTACAACATAACATGCACTCGCTTTGACAGTTCATGCCCATATACACATTTCACCTATAACTACCGGGGAGCAAACACACATTACTTCACATAGCACTTTCGTTGACATATAACATGTTGGATCATTATCAGATAACAAACCCGACATTTATACACGCAAATCACTACTTATATTGTTTCAGCTTTAACATCCAAAACTGGGTTGTTTTTGGGTATTTTAATAAAATAGTTAACTTATTCCAAAAATTCCCAAAATTTTACAGAATGTTTTAAACGTCCACGTCACATTGTGTAAAACTCCTGGGACTCAATTCATTACATTATTTTATAAAAATCATTTATCGGGCTGCAGTCAGATTCGTCACTTTCTGACTGCAGGCCACAGAAAAATTCATTTAAAATTTATCGTAAGTCCGATTGATGAAATTCTAGTTGGAGAATTACGGAGACACCCGTGGCCATCTACTGTACAAATTTCATGACCTAACTCTATCCAGATTTCAAGTTATGACTAAAAACATATCACACATTTTCTGCAGAAAAAACGCAGCTTTTGCTACTGTACAAAACGGACCTTTAAAAATATCAAATGACCTCAAAAAATATGATTCCAGTTCCATTTGAAGCGTTTTTCGATAACGTATATTTTAAACTTCAGAAAATCAATTTTTCGATTTATAACGGTCTGTTTACAGCTAACTAAAGTTGGCTGTTTTCGTCAATCAGCTTACTGTTTTACATTTAAACAACACCAAAACGCGTGTAAACGATCCCAACCCTTCCTAATAACAACCAACAGTAGGCTAATCATGTCAATAATCACAAACCCTAGATCTAACACATCACGATTTTTCACAAAAACGCAGCCAATGATCATTTATGCATACATATCATCGATTAATTCAACAAATCGCATACCCAATCGAAATAAATCATGCAACAACAAAACCCTAACATGTCAACTAAAAATCACAGCCATGTTTCTACAAAAATCACACCATGAATCACAATCCAAACAAAAATACTAACCTTGGAGCAAGAGAAGGGATTATGGGGAAGAAGGAGACGAATCAAGAAGCAGAATTGAGGTTGATTTGCACAAGGGGGGGGGGGGGGTCTTCTGGTTGACGCGAGGTGTGTGGGGTTTTGATTTTGATTTCTTATCCCCAAAGTCAAATACATATAATTAAAACACAAGGAAGTTGGGCTAAATGGGTTGCAAGGAACATGAGATGTGGGTTTGGGCTCAGTATTTCGAACAAGGCATGGGGTGGGGATTTGGGCCTATAAGTGGCGCAAGAAGGGGGAGGGGTGGGCTTGGGTTGGATTTGCTAAGTGATGGTTTCGCAAGTTTCACATACTAACTAATTAAAATGTTTCGATCGCAAAGTAATAAATTACAATGCTTCGTTTCACAAAATAACGTGTTCCAATATTTCAATTTCGGGTTTCGCTTTCACATAATTCACATTACACATTACCAAGCACACAATCGTTCAAATAAAATAAATCACCAAATTCAATTCGTTTATCGTACAAGAAATTACATAGGAAAACGAAATGTTCAGGAATTTACACGAGTTGTCACATCATCCCCAAGTTGAAAGAAATTTCGTCCCGAAATTTAGCACGTAGTCACTGAGAAGCTAGTTGTGTTGTGCGTTTTCCTGGGGTATCACATCATCCCCCCGTTGGTTTGGAATTTCGTCCCGAAATTCCGAAGTAGGTTCAGTATTGGACTCACCTTTCTTAAACAACTAGGGGTACTTGCATTTCATCTGGTCCTCTCGTTTCTAAGTGAGCTCTGGGCCATGACGGGAGTTCCAACGAACTCGAACAATAGGTATTTGGTTCACTTAAGGATCTTGATTTACGTTCCCTAAACTACACCGGTTCCTCGACGAAGCGCATCTGATCGTCGATAGTGGGTTCCTCAAAAGGAATAATGGGGGTCTCTTCTGATAAACACCTATTCAGATTCGACAAGTGGAAGACGTTGTGAACATCACTGAGTTTTTCAGGTAAATTTAGTCCATAGGCCACCTTGTTGATTTCCTCCGTGATTTTAAAAAGGTCCGACATATCGCGGATCAAGTTTGCCCCATTTTCCAAAATGGGCCACACTTTTCCATGGTGGGAGGTTTCCTACGCATATCTGCGTAACTTTTCTGACGGTCACGAGCTGCTGCCCTTCTTTGTCTGATTTGAACAATCTATTCCGTTGTGTTAACAACGAGTTCTGAGCCAGTAATTTGGCTGTCGCCAACTTCTGCCCAACATAGGGGTGATTGACATTTTCGTCCATACAAAGTCTCGAACAGAGCAACCTTTATAGTGGTGTGGTAACTGTTGCTGTACGAGGCTCCACCAAAGGCAGGTGTCTTTCCCAGTCGTTATCAAAGTCGACAACATATGCTCGAAGCATGTCTTCTAGAGTCTAGATGGTGCGTTACGTCTGCCCATCCGTCTGAGGGTGATAAGCTATGCTCATTTCTAAACGTGATCCATAGGATTTGCGCATTGCCTGGCACAAATCAGATGTAAAAAGCGAGTCTCGATCGGAAATGGCAGAAGTTGGCACTCTGTGCCTAGAGACTACTTCCTTCAGATAGATACATGCGAGTGTAGAAAACTTATCGGTTTCCCTGAGTGCCAGAAAGCGTACAGGCTTAGTCAGTCGATCAATGATCACCCAGATGGTGTCGTTTCCCCGCTGAGATATAGGTAAGCCAGTGACAAAATCCATGGAAATTTGCTCCCATTTCCATGTTGGGATCTCGGGTTGTTGGAGTAGTCCTGATTGCTTCTAGTATTCAACCTTAACTCTGGCGCATGTCGAGCATTTACTAACATAGGTCGCTATGTTAGCCTTCATACTAGGCCACCAGTACGTGGTTTTGAGATTGTGGTACATCTTATCGGAGCCAGGAGGTACCGAGTAACGAGACTTGTGTGTTTCGTCCATCACAAGCTCTCGTAGGTTTCCATAGGATGGAACCCAGATACGTTTCATGAAATAGCAAGTGTCGTCTTCCTAGCGTACAAGTTTCCTTTCCGTGTCCCGCAGGGACTCAGCTTTAAGGTTCTCTTCCTTCGATGCTTCAACCTGAGCATTACGGATTTGGGTAGGAAGACTAGAGTGGATAGTGAGCTGTAACGCACGTACACGCTTAGGTTTGGTTTCTTTCCGACTGAGGGCATCAGCCACAATGTTGGCTTGCCTGGGTGATACTTGATTGCGCCCTCGTAGTCGTTCGTCCCATCGACGTTGTCGCATGTTCAACTCCTTCTGATCCAAGATATGCTGGAGACTCTTGTGATCGGTGTAGATGATGCACTTGGTACCATACAAGTAATGTCTCCATATCTTGAGTGCAACACTACTGCTCCCAACTCCAAATCGTGGGTAGTGTAGTTCTTTTCATGAGCCTTGAGTTGGCGTGATGCGCAAGCAATGACTTTCTCACGTTGCATCAACACACAACTAAGTCCTTGGATAGACGCGTCACAAAAAAACAACGAAATCGTCTGTGCCTTCTGGTTACGAAAGAATGGGTGTACTACAGAGTTTCATCTTCAAGTATTGAAATGCGGGTTCCTGAGCAATCTTTCGAGTTAGAGTTGTGAGGGCTTGTGCCTACGACCAAGAAAAGCGGGCTCCGCAACGTCAAAAGTCGTTCCTTGGAAGCTAAACTTAGTTTGTTTGTGTGGTAGGGGCTCCATGGTAAGGTGTAGGTATCGTTCGGATTCCTACTAGTTCTTGGAGTAGATTCGGATGTCGTCAAAGAAAACAAGTGGCATATCCGTCAAGGAAGGCTAAATTCGAATGTCGTGATGGGGAACCTACCCCCGTTGTAATGAGTTCTAAGGACAGTTCTCGTGATACCTCCATATCTGTGATATTCATGGCCCATTGCTCCTCGAGTAACGTTCGTAGAGAGTAACCCCTCCAAGCGAGAGTTCACGAAGAATGTTGACCTTTTCCTCTTTGGAATTGGTTGGCAGGAGGTGTATCTATCACTTGAACATCTCTGGGAGCAGAGTTTTTGTTCAACTTATTTGTAACAGATGTTTGGATAGAAACAAATGGTTGTTGTTTCTTGATGGATGAATTTGAAGAACTCACAAGTGTTTTTGAGGTGTACTCTTTTATTTTAACCTCAAAAGTTTTGAGGTACACACACTCATGAGTGAGATGGTTGGTTTTTCCACAGATGGTGCAACTTTGTGCAGGCTCAATTATGCTTGTTTTCTTAATATCATAAGCTTTTAAGTGAAAACAATCCTTTGTGGAATGATTTCTCTTTTCACAAAAGTCACAAAACAAATTTTTAACTTTTTCTCTTTTCTTCCTCTTTTCAACTTCCTTTGCAACAGAGTTTTGAACCACTGTTGGGATGTCTTTAAGAGGAATGATCTTAGCCTTAGGTGCTTTCACACCCTCAACTGTGGAAAAATCCATTGGTTTGAAATTCTCAAGGATGTCACACCCATCTGACCAGGTGGGTTTGAATTGATATTTTTCAATTTCTCAAAGGTTGATGACCCCTCTGGCCTTTCCAAAATGATTTTGTTACCATTTTTATCAGTTATTTTAATTTCTTGACCATCCTTGTTTGTTGGTATTATCTCAACAGAACCAGACTCATTTACAGCAAGGTTTTCAACTTGGTCATTTTTCCTGAAACCTATGCCAAATTTTACATTGCTTGATCTGTTTCTCTAACATCAGCTAATAACCTTTGTAGGATTCCACCCATTTCTCACAAGTGATTTGGGTGGATTCCAACTCCTTTTTACAAGCTTGATATTTCTCTATCATGGCTTGGAGTTGGTCCTTGGTTATGTTGTGTTCATGTTTAAGACTGCAGATCTCATTATCTTTTTCATACAATTTGCTTTTCAATTCTTTAACAGATTTTTCAAATTGTACTTCAGCTTTCAAAATTTTATCTCTAAGGTTTTCATTCACCTCTTTAACATTTGCAAATGCTATGATGCATTTGTCTGAACATAGGTTTTTCAAGACCTGAGGTGATACCTTAGCTGCAGCCATCATGGCACAGTCACAGACATTCTCACAAGCACTGGTGTCCTTCTCCACTTCGTCAACACAATCTTTAGAATTACCACTGCTTAGCTTTCAATTCGCCTCTGACCATCAAATGAAATGTGAACTGTGAATGTATTGAGCAATATAATAGAGAAGTAAAGATTGTAAATACCGGTACCGTACTTCCATTTGTCAGATGTGTCGATATCAATGGTGACTCATTATTTCGATGAATCATTTCTTTGAACAGAAGAAGATTATGGAAACACTTACTCGAAATCTCACTTATCAGATTCCATTGTGGAAGACAGAATATGGGCCAACAAGAGGTTCTAACAGTGGTTTAGGTTCCTTCTCTAACAGCTGTTCACCAACAACAGCAGTAACCACTGCTTCAGCAACTTCATCCACTGTTTTAGCACTGGATTTCACTTCTTCAGTTTCCAGCCCTTCTGGAATTGACACTAATGCTGCAAAACAAAATTCATCACAAAAAGCATCATTCTTAGCAAATAGAGCAAAATTTTCATCAGATAACTCATCAGGCATGCTACTCCAATCAACAAAGCCTTGGGTAAAGAAGCTTTGTTGACTGGCCTCTGCTGGAGCAGATGTTTGTGCAGCATGTTGTGGTGCAGGTTGTTACACTTGAACCTGAGAGGCTGGGGCTTGGACATACTGGATTTGTGGAACAGGGGTTTGAATATATTGCACTGGAACATTTGTTATAGGATGTGCATAATGAGCAGTGTTTACATGAGCAGCAGGGGTATATTGGGAATAGTTGTTGGTGCATATTTCGTACGTCTGCCACTGTGCGAATAATTAGATAGAGCGTGTGTTGAATATTGTATAGAATAAGAGAAAGTTGGACACGGTATTGAAATTGTAAAAGTCCATCCGGACGAATGATCATCCAGACGGAGGGTAATCCGGACGGATGGACGTAGTAGGTAGTTGTCTATAAATAGGGACTTGGGGTTCCCATTTGGACAAGCTTTTGGTTCCCAGAGGGGACATGTTGTCCAACTGGTCTCGTGGTGCTGTAACGTTGAATAATCAATAGAGACCAGATTATAAGTGACTGCTCGGTGTCGTATCTATCTTCTACTCCTTTCTTAGTCGTAATAAACGCACCAAACACGTCGCGTCGGGACCGAGGCTCCGTCAAACTCGCCGTTCCTGGATTAGCAGTGGTATCAGAGCTATGGTACTGATTTCATCGATCTAACAATCGGTTAAATCACCCAAAGCTCATCAATTTTGGGTTAAACGGGAGTTTTGACGTTAAACAGAGAAAATCATCAAAATAAATGTCAATTCATGGATGAATTTTGAAATTGAAGCCGTCAATCTGTTCGGAATTGATTCGCGTATAATCCTGTGAAGTTTCATCATGAAATTCACACAAATAAAGATTCTGGATCGAAAAAACGTGATTCGGAGTGTTCTTGAGCTGTTAGAACATATCCGATCGGTTGACCATCCGATCGGACGATCATCCGATGTAACGCCTGCGTCCCTGAACTTTTAGCCATTATCAATTTTAGTCCCTAAACTATGTGATACTTGACACTTTTGATACTTGTGATGCTTGAACCTTGAAACTTGATGAACCTAAATTCTATGATGCTATGATTCTTAACTCTAGATACTTGATTCTTGATGCTTAACTCTAGACACTTGATTCATAATACTATGAGACTGTGATTCTTGATACTTGACACTATGAGACTTGATGCTTAATTCTAGATTCTTGACTCTTGATACTTGATACTTGGAAACTAGATTCTTGATTCTTGATACTTTGGTGCTTAACCCTTGAGACTCGTGAAACTTGAGACTTGGTTGAACGAGAGACTGGAGACTTGTCACTGGCGGAAACTATGAAATTTGGAAACTTTTGTGTTAATAATGTAATCTAGTTATGTGATACGAATACCCAATAATACGCAACGCAACGCTTAATCTAACTCGCAAAACGAATCAACGACGGTGAAACGGAAAGGATGGGATTGACCGAATGGCAATCCGATCGGATGACCATCCGATTGGATGACCATCCGATCGGAGGGCCATCCGATCGGAGGGCCATTCGATCGAAGTGCCATCTGATCCGTGCCACACCGCCTTATCTCCTCTCACACACTATAAATAGGACCCGCCACATCATTTCTCACTGATGTGACAGCCTACTTCGACCAGACGCATGCTCTCTCACATTTCTTCCATTTCCCGGCGATTTCGGTACGTTTTACACTAGATTCTTATACATCTTTAATCTCTACACTATTCTCTACATGATTCTCCTTTAAAATCACACTTTTCACAGTGAAATCTCTGAGATTTGAGCTCTTGAGGGTGACGTCATCATGGAGGTTTGTACAAACTGTTGTGTGATGTCATTCTAGTTAAGATCTAGCTCAGATCTAAGGAATTCCACGCGTTTCTACACCTTCTGGGCTTCAGTGAACAAATTTGATGATGCGATCATGGATTGTTGAAATTAGCGGGGTAGTCATGATACTAGTGCAGAATGTTTATCATCCAGGGTATTTGACTATTTATGGGCCAAAACTAAAAATCCGCAATGATGAAAAACTGACGTTTTGAGGAATATTGTAATATTTTCGGCATAGTCAAGTTTTCCACAGATAAAAGAGGACTGAATTGCTCAGTTTGAGGGGGAATTCAGTGATAGAGACGTCAGAATTTGCAAAAATGAGGAGGAATAAAAATTTCAATGTCCTATGTTGAAATTCCGGCATTTTTGAAATCCATGACACTGCAACAGTATTCGGGTAGTTGTTGGATCGTCGTGTGACCCTAAATAGTCAGTATGAGTAGTTCATCATCAAGTTCAAAGGCGGAATCAATGTAAAAGATGTCAACACAGCTTGTTCCTTCCTAATTATCTCTTTATTGATCAATCCTAAGCTTTTACACGTTCAAATGACAAACGGACAGCACCTCGACTCAGAGCATATGACCTGATTTCGCCCCAAATGACACAAAAACATGGCTATATATAGATGTGGTGATTCCGCTTGAACATGACATAACAGTTTCAAGCGGAATAAGTAATTTCGCTTGAACATGTCAATGTTCATTTCAAGCGGAATTAATTTTGTGATTTCGCTTGAAATGCATATTGACACTTTCAAGCGGAATTACCCACTTTTACACATAAAACCCTAATTTTAACCCTGTTGTGTGCTCGTTTATTCTATCTAGACATAAGACTTGATTAAGATGAAGTTAACAGACACTAGATGCACCAACAGACTCCCCCTTGGATGTTGACGAAGTCTTCGGCGTCGAGTCTTCAGTCTTTGTCTCTTTCCATTTTGATTTGACATTGCAAAAGCTTCCTTCAATCTTCTATCTTCAATCTCCTCTTTGAATATTGATCCAGAATTCTGACTCCCCCTTTTACAGACTCCCCCTCTTGGTATGCTGGGACTCGAATTTCTGGTTCAAACTTTAGCATTTTGTTGCCATGGGGATGTTGAATCCTGTTTCCTGTTTCTCAAACATATAACATTACAATCTATACAAACTTAAAAAAAATTTCAACTGTTCATCAGTTTTAGAAATCCACTTAAGTATTCAGGTCCAAATTAATGACCCTGATTACTTAATTTATCTACCAAGTCCAACTTAATGACCCTGGTTGATCTGTGACAAAACAACTGATTTTTGTTTAAGTATTTTCAAACATTTTCTAAAAATTACAAGCTTCAAGTTAATGAACTTGTTTTGACTTTCCAATTTCTCAGGTTTAAAATATGAAACTCCCAACTCATCATCCAGCTAGAATCTTTCTGCATCTGCTCCAATGTTCTGAATCTGAAGATCAACTCTCCACTATGGTTTGTCAGAAAATAAAGCAGAAATGAAAAATCATTTTGTATTTTAACAAAGTTTCTAAACTAGAAAATGAATTACAGAAATTTAAATGTAGAATGTAATGAAAGTAAACTATTTACATACATATTTTTGGTGAGCGTGTTAGGGAATCATATCAGCTAATGACCAAGTTACTAGCACCGTTAAGCTCGATAACATACTAAGTCTTAACAATTCACTTAGATTGTCGATATGCTGATCCTCTTAAATTTTCATACAAACTTCAATCTATTCAGGATACAACTTAGATGAATTAATGAACTTAAACTTATATGTGTGTCCTACCTCTTGAATATACTCCCGTATTCAGATCCCAATATTCAGTCTTACAGGTGAGTATACCACAGATGATATCTGTAAAAGGGTTAGATGCGAAACCATGAGAGCTCAGGTCAGAACTTTCGTTCAGCAGAGAGATGACGGTTCGACTTAATGTGTATTCCCTTTAGAGAATCTTTTTTACAACAGCACATGATTAACATTTTTCAATGATTCATCATTTTTTTTATGCTGGGGGCGATGCTGTATTTCAAGCAATGCGGAAAGTATTATACGGGGACTAGGCCAATGCTTCCGCAAAATCAGAAGTCCCGGAATAATACCCCAGATATCACTAAGTATAAAGACCTAGTATCTCAGAAAGAGGGACCTTTCAAACGAGATTTCAGGGGTTACCTATATATCCAAGATTTGTTCCCCACAAAATAAGCAAGTTTGAATTTTAGGTTTATATCCCAACCAAGATTTATGGAATGTACAAAAACCTATCGACATATCATCAGCGAGACTGTTTAACACTATTAAACTTTACAAATATTTAGCGGATCGTAACTTGTCAAGCTAATGTACTATCATTTTCCCTTTTTACACAAGCTCTTTTTCAGTTTTCTATTGTTTTTGGATTTTGAAATTTTCTCATGTTTTTGGATTTTTGCATTTTTTACTGTTTTTGTATTTTCTGAAAATATAACTACTCCCCCTAAATACCAAAACAAGTAAAAAATTGACAAACCATTGCAGATTGTTTCTCAACATCATCATCTACAATGTTATCCTCATCAACGCCAATAATCCCACCCGACACCGATAAAAGCTTCATACCGTTTAGTTTTAAAAGATATTTAAAACGAGTTTTATCAAAAGCTTTGGTATGTAAATCAGCTTTCTGTTCGTCAGTGTGGATTTTCTCAATTCGTATCAACTTCTTCTCGAAACAATCTCGAATGAAGTGATGACGAATTTCTATGTGTTTTGTTTTAGCGTGATGAACAGGATTTTTCGTTATACTTATTGCGGCCTCATTATCAACAAAGATAGGGGTGTTAAGAAATTGCAAACCGTAGTCGCGCATCTGTTGCTGGATCCACAAGATCTGAGAGCAGCAACTGCTAGCAGATACGTACTCAGCTTCACATGTGGATAGAGCCACAGAGGTCTGCTTCTTACATTGCCAGGTGACCAAGCGTGGTCCAAAAAACTGACAACCCGCTGTTGTTGATTTAGCATTGACTTTGCAGCTTCCGTAGTCGGAATCAGAATACCCTTCGAGCGTAAAATCGTCTGTTTTTGGATACCACAACCCCAATGAAGGAGTTCCTTTCAGGTAGCGTAATATCCGTTTCACAATTACCATATGCGAAGCTCTGGGGCTTGACTGAAACCGTGTTGCAAGCCACGTTGGATACATGATATCGGGTCTTGAAGCAGTTAAGTACATCAACGATCCTATCATGGAACGATACGTCGTTTCATCTACCCTGTTTCCGGTGAGATCTGGGTTTATCCCATGATCAGTCGCTAGAGGGGTTGACGCTGGAGTAGAACCTGACATCCCAAATTTCTCTAAGATATCATGAACATACTTCGTCTGGTGTATGAAAATTCCCTCAGGTAGTTGTTCAACTTGAAGTCCCAAGAAGAATTTCATCTCCCCCATCGATGACATTTCAAACTTTTACTTCATAACTGATTCAAAATATTTGCATAGATTCTAATTCGTTGACCCAAATATGATGTCGTCCACGTATATCTGAACTATCAGAAGATGTCCGTCGACCTCTTTGGTGAAGAGAGTGGCATCCACTTTTCCTCGGATGAAGCTGTTGGCTAGTAGGTGTTGAGACAAAGTCTCGTACCAAGCTCTCGGGGCCTGGTGTAAACCATACAGCGCTTTATCCAGCAAATAAACCTTGTTTTTGTGGATTGGATCGGAGAAGCCCGGCGGCTGTCCGACATATACCTCCTCTTTAACCTTCCCATAAAGAAACGTCGATTTAACATCTAACTGAAAGACTTTGAAGTTTTTCCACGATGCAAATGCCAGAAAGATCCTAATTGCTTCTAGTCGAGCCACAGGAGCATAAACTTCTGTAAAATCAATACCCTCCTGTTGACTAAAGCCCTGGACTACGAGTCGAGCTTTGTTTCGAACAACAACTCCTCGGTCATCTCTCTTGCATTTAAATACCCATTTTGTGTTAATTTTCCTGTGACCATCCGACAAATCTACCGACTTCCACACTCCTAACTTCTCAAACTGACTTAACTCTTCTTGCATAGCATTGGCCCAAGAATCTTCAGTTAATGCCTCTTTGTATGTTCTTGGTTCGATCTGCGAAATAAAACAACTATGTGAAAAATCAGTTTGTAAAGAAGCAACTGTAGAATAAAAGCAAGTAAGCCCTTGGTCAATTTGACGTCTTGTGCGAACGCCTGATTGCAATTCTCCTATGATCAAATCCTCTGGCTGATATGAAAGAGTTCTTGGCATCACTTCGCTTGGAACATCTACATCGCTCTCCAGATTGGTAACATTCTGATTTGCATCTTGTTCACTGACTGGGTTTGTTTGACCTGAAATCTAAATTTGCTCCCCCTCAGAATCTGAATCACCATGATCGAATACTGGTCCGTTATCAGATTCTTGATTATCATTCTCTGCCGTCTGATTATCTTGAGCAACTTCATCTTGTTGAATATCATCATGTTCTCCAGCATTGCTTGGGCCTGCTTCATCATCATTTGAAGTTTGTCGAGGTCGATTTGAATACTTAGCTGGGAACCTTTCCTGAGATGATTCATACTCTCTCAGAATATCCAACTCATCAAAGAAATCTTCTTCTTCCTCTTCTCTCATGTCAAACGAATCCCATAAAGTATCATAGTGAAAACGCCATGAATCACCGGGATTTTGTGGTGGCATTGTATTGCCTTGGCATTCAACATTTTGCGCCTCAATAATCCGCTTCAAGCTTGGAACAAAGACTCATTTCATAGGACTTGAATAACCCACAAATATTCCTTCGATGCTCTTTGGACCAAACTTACCAGAAGGCTCAAGAAGTGTACAGGGAGACCCAAACGGTTCAAGATACTTTAGGTTTGGTTTGCGGTTGTTGATTAACTCAAAACATGTCTTGTTGAATTTCTTGACTGTTAGAACCCGGTTGAGCGTATAGCATGCGGCGGAAACTGCTTCTGCCCAAAAATTTACAGGTAGTTTGGAATCAGCAAGCATCGTCCTGGCCGTTTCGATTAATGTCCTGTTCTTTCGTTCAGCTACTCCATTCTGCTGCGGAGTGTAAGGCGCACTAAATTCATGCAATATACCTCTTTCATCACAGTATTCTTCCATCTTGTTGTTCTTGAATTCAGTACCATTATCACTTCTGATTCTTCTAATTCGTGCTTGGTACACATTTTCAATTTTCTGAACAACGACATCAAGCTTTCAAATGTCTCATCTTTCGACTTCAGAAAAGAAACCCACGAAAATCTAGAATAATCATCAGTTACTACAAGACAATAGAGATCCCCAGTAATACTTTTGACGTTCACTGGACCAAACAAGTCCATATGAAGTCTCTCTAAAGGTCTTGAGACTGAATTGACTTGCTTTTGAGGGTGTGACTTTTTCTTCTGCTTGCCTTTGACGCAGCTAATACACTCCCCTTCCAGATGAAAACCTTTAATGTGAACACCCGTAACTAAATCATTGTGCACCAGATGATTCATTTTCCTCAGATGTATATGCCCCATCTTGCGGTGCCACAACTGTGATTCTTTCTCCATTGCTCTAGACACAAAACAATGAGCCTGACCTGTGGTTGTGGTTGCTACACTCATATCCAACACGTACAGATCATTGACTCTTGGTGCTCTCATGATAATCCATTCTTCAGGGATAACAAATCCTGGCTTCAAGATCAAACATTCTTTGTCTGTGAAGTGCGTAGTATACATCCTATCACAAATCTACGAGATACTCAGCAGATTATTCTCAAGCTCAGCAATGTAATTCACTCTCTCAAATGTTACAATCCCATTGGATAACGTTCCTTCACCAACTATTCTACCTCCTTGATTACCAGCAAAACCTACATAACCTCCATTAAAATTTCTAACATCGTACAACAGGGTTGTTTTCCCTGTCATGTGCCGAGAAGCTCCACTATCCATAATCCATCGCGAAACGGATCTTGGAAGCTCCTGCACATTTCAAAAATACTTAGTTAGATTTTGGTGCTACCCAAGCCTTTATCGACTCAGGTAACTGGACATCAATACAGTTCTTTTGGGGATCAACGGTGGAAAATTCTTATCATTGAACTTCAAGATTTTTTCAGACCCAACCTCAACCTCTTTGTATAAGAAAAATTCATCTTTCTGAGGTTGACCAGATGGTTGGTCTTTCTTTTGAACATCTTTCTTCTCAGATTTTTGCATTTCTTTCTCAAGTTTCACATAATAATCCAAAGGAACATCCATCTTTACCGGTGTGGTAGAAGATGATTGTTTTTCAGTCTCAGAAACCTTTGGTTTTGGAACACTTGCTTTCTTTTCAACCACTTTTGGCTTCCATGATTGTTGAGGTGACGCAACCCGCTTGTAAAACTTGTCGTTTTTAGTTACCACATTTTTAGTAGGTTCAGTTTTGACTTTGATATTTTCATTTTTCAAAATCTTTTTCTGAACAATCAATGGAGCTTTTCCCTTTCCAACAACTTTCTTCTTTTGAAACTCAACAACTTCAGTCTTAGGCTTCAAGTTGGTACACTTTCGTGCAATATGTCCAACTTGATTACATTTGAAGCATGTTCGAGTGTCAACTACTCGACTTGTGCCTTCAGACTGAGGCTGTGAGGCCTTCTTCTCAAAGAACTCTTTGTTTGATTTTGAAAAAAAATTTGATTCTTCATCAGAAAGTGAACTTGAACTTGTCACAAACACTTTCTTCTCAACAAACCTTCTGTTTTGAACATTCCTTTTCTGATAAGTCTTACCACCCTGATATCCACCCGACCATTTGTTTCGATTGTTGTTATAAAAACGTGGTGGAACAACAGGCTTCTTGTAGTAAGCTTTATCTTTTTCAAAATTCATTTGTCTTTTTGTGTGATTTAAACTGTTCACTTCTGACAGATCAACTTCAATCAATTTGACACGTTTGTTAGTTTAGCAACATTTACATTCTCCAGTGGAAATTCAGAATCCGAAAACAACTTATCCGATCCCAACATCTTGTACAGGAAAAGAGTAGGTCCTTCATTTAAGTTGTTTTTGGACATTGATTTCGGAATGTATTTGTCCAAGAAACATTCATCTTCCTCAGTAGTGTCACTTTCAGATTTTAAAACATTCTCAACCACACTTTTCACAACTTCATTTTGGACACTATCCTCATTGGAAGATGAAGTGAACGTGACATCAATTGTGTTCGGAAGTTTCACCTCATTTTCATCATCATCATTAACCAACCCTGATTGTTTCTTTGAAAAATTGTTTAGAACTGGTGGTGGAACTTGATGATAACCCACCCCTGTTCCATCAGAATATTCATCTTCGCCTACTTTGTTTTTCCCGATAGGTTTGGGAACAATATGTTGCAAAACAAAGCTTGCGGAGTTGTAACTGGTTAATTTCAGATTGATGCGCTCGTTCTCAATCTTAGCTTCTTCAAACTGAAGCTTCAACTTAGCAATCTCATCCAGTTTCTTGTTGATTTGTTCTTCTTTGTGTCTAAGAACTCCAGTTAAATGATCATTTTCTTTTCTGGTTTTACTGTTTCGTTCATCAGAATCCTTTATCGTTTGTTTTAACTTGTGAAAATTTTCTGAGAGTTGACGATTTTCATGAATTAGTTTTTCATTTTCTTTCCTAATTCTTTCTACTTCAATTTTATCATTGTCAATTTTCTCAGTCAACTTTTTAACTTGATCATTTGAAAATTTGAGCATTTTATCACGATCAAGAATCTGATCTTCAACCTTTCTGACTCTTTTTGTCAAATCATTAACCTTCGTATCATTGAGGTAAGCTTGTGTACTACAAACTTTGCAGTTTCTCATGCAATTTTTGCAGTCACTGTCACCTTTGACTTTCTTACCTGACTCACTCGACAATGCATTTGAACTGACTTGGCTTTTAGACTCAGATACAGACTTAGAGTCTACCTCAAGTTCCTTAGCAGCCAACACCTTGTCAGCCATCTTTCCCAAGTTTTCAGCTGTCAACTCCTGTGACGTATCAATGATCCCTTCATCGATCTTCTTTGGCTTCTGCTCCTGCTCTTTTTCTTTCTCTTTCTCTTTCTCTTCACCACCTCCCCACCATTCTCTCTGTTGAGACTCTTCTAGTTCAGCAAATTCCTCTGCGAAAGCTTAAGGACTAAGAGTCTTTGTGTTGATGCATTTATTGTCTATCGCCTTCGTCAATCCAAGTCGTAGTAAAAAGCCGGAAGGAATCAAACGCATAATGTCATATTTAGTTAGAAATGGCAAGGTGGCAAACTTGTAATTAATGTGAACTTTCATTAAATAGCCTTGACCATATAAATAGGGGATTATGTCACTAGTTTAGTAAGTTCTTGAAAAGGATTTAGAGTTAGACTTTAGAGAAGACTTGGAGAGAAGACTTTCTAGAGAGAGAAAGTAGAGAGAGAAAGTATTGTATTTGTGATTCTTGTACCGTACACGTCAAATTTAGCAATGGAATCACATTAGTAGTACGTTATCGTGTGTTCGGTCACGTTCGTTCACGGATTCCGCACGTGAAACGTTCGTTACGCAATCGAACGGTCGAAAAACCGGTCCTACAATTGGTATCAGAGCTAGGAGCTCGATTGCAAGATCAAACATATCATTTCGTACCAGATTTCAGCGATTTTCAGAGCCAAATCAGATCCGATTTCATCGATTTCTTCATCTTCTACTCATTTCTTACGTTTTTCACTGAAATTCATCAAATTGAACAGGTAAATACGGTCCGTTTCGTCTGATTTTTGGATATGTTGTGCGTATAGACCCGATCTACAACCCTACCAAGTTTCAGCTCGAAATTCCAAGTCGTTTAGGAGTAATCGCGGTTTTTCGGTCCGAATTCGCGTCAAATTTCAGCTCAGGATCGCTTATTTGGCACTACTATGGGTCGCTTTTTTGATCAAAATTGAGGATCGCTTATTTGGTTTTGAGTTGGTTCGCTCCAAGTTACGTGTATGGTCCGCTTATTTGGCCAGAAAGAGGTCCGCTCCAAATCAACTTTTGAACCGCTTATGTGACATTATGGTCCGCTCTTAAGACAATCTTCTGGACCGCTCATTGTGTCATCTTGTGGTTCGCTCTTAGTGGTTTATTAAAACGGTCCGCTCAAAAGTTTTGGTTTTAGTTCGCTCTTATGTCATCTTCTTCATGTTGACAGGTTGTTGACAGGTTGTGTATGGTTGTTCACTGCCCATTTATTGCCGTCTGTGGTGGTTAATAGCAGGTTTTATCATCGCCCCACTATCTTTTATGGTCCAATCCCAGTATTCATCACACCGCCCATTTAAGGTTGTTGTTGTTGATTGGCTGCAACATCACTGTCCCACATGCACATGTGACCCATATGCCGCCCACTTCATGTAAAAGTATTTTGATCAATTAAAAAAGTTGATTGCATGTGAATGATTGGTTCCACCGCCCCATTTACACAATCGCAGCCTGTGATTGCACCGTCCATTCTTCTTAAAGGCCCGGTAAAATATTGATTGCTGTTAATCCACCGCCCCACTAAGGCTTTGTAGGCGGTTGTTGTTATCACAGGTTACTAGGTTTGAAACCCAATCAAAGGTGCCGTCCCATTTAAATTGTTTTGTTGTTGGCAGGTGGTCAGTCAATTAAGTGGTTATATTAGAACTTGTAAATGATTCTCATTTAAAAGGACCCAGTCATTGTTATAAAAGGCCCAATCACAATTTGATTCAGTTTGAGAGTTTGATATTTTTTTTAACTGATCATTTGTTTGTGTGGTTGCAGGAGATTCGAAGTGTTTTTACAAGGTGCAAATATTAAGACATTGAAATTTTGTGGACTTCGAACTTAAATAAAAACTTTAATCACGTCACTTAACAAAGAAAGTGAGATGGTATTTGATGAACAAGAAAACTATTATCTTGAAAGATTTAATGAATGGCATCACGGGTTTCTAGATGAGGGTTATAGAAAAGTGAGCAAAGATGGATGGGCAAAAAGGTTTAAATATTTTGTGTGTCTGAAAGACGAAACGTTGGATGATCTTAAAGACCGAATATAGTGTTTTACTGAATTATCTGAAAGATCATGAGATATATCCGTCAAATGTTGAGAAATTGGAGAAATTTGCAGATGCATTACCGATTGAATGGGGTGAATGTTTGAAAAATTTAAGGGAGGACTCAAATTTTTCAAAACTACCTCTAAATCAATTCATCAGCAAACTTAAAGCTCATGAACTTGAAACCAGAAAGAAAAAGAAAGAAATGATCAAGGTTTTGGAGAATAATGTGCTAGATCTGAGTTTAGATGTGATTGAAGAGATGATCAAAAGGATTGCTAAATGTGTCAGGGCAAAATATGTGCTGAAATACGATTTCAAACGAGGTTGTTATATTGATAATGATGGAAGTCCTCTTGATTTCGTTAAAATCTTTTGTGCTGGTACATTCATAGCAAAGGAAGAAGAAACTCCAAAAGCTGAAGAATCGGTGAAGAATGAAACATTGTGCTCAAGATGCGATAACGTCAAGACTGATAATGACAAACTTGTGAAAGACATGGCAAGTTTGGCATCTGAAGTCAAAAAGTTGAAAGACGAGAAGCACGCTGCTGAAAATCAGATTCTTATTCTGAAAGAAAATTGTGAGAAGTTGAAAGCTGAAAATGACAAACTGTTGGTTGGTTTGAACAGTTTGACATTTGAAAACAAGAAGTTAAATGAAAAAGTTAAAGGTTTTGAAAGTGAAAAAACAAAAATTGAGAAAGAATTTCAGAATCAAATGAAAATTCTTGAAGATGGGAGAAATGTGTTTAGTAAAAATAACATTGAAAAACAGAAAAGGATAAATTCCCATCTTCAGAAAATCATTAAACTCGAAAAAGAAGATGAACGCGCTTAAAAGAAAATCAAAGAGTTGGAAAAAGAGCTTGAAAGCAAACAGAAATCTTCAGAAGATTTAGATTTCTGGATTAAGCTTGAAAACAAGAATCTGAAAGCGAATGAATCAAAATTTCAGGAACAGATAAAAGTTTTGATGAATGAAAAATCTGTTCTTGAAAATTTGAAGAATGATAATGAAAAAACAATCAAGTCTCATTTTGGGAGAATATCTCAGCTTGAAAGTGAAGCTGAGAATTCGAGGAACAAAATTGATGAACTTGAGAAGAAATTGATAGGTTTTGTGACTAAATCAGACAGTTTGAATTTTCCCTGTCCAAAACCAGTCAATTCTGTTCCAATAAGTGACAATGTCACAAACTTTGACAAAGTCAAAGTTAAAGATTGTGGTGAAAAATCTGATGATAAAAAGGAAAAGTTTCAGAAAACTGTTCTGCAATCAACTGAAAAGGGTGAATGCTCGAAGCAAAAACCTTTGAAGAAGAAAGCGGAACAGAAACAAAAAATTAAAAATGAGAAAATTGTTCAAAAAGATAATAAAAGCTCATCAGATCAATCATCCAATCAAAATGAAAAATTACAAAAAGTAAAAAATGAAAATTCAAAAAATGTTGGTAATAAGTGGTGCAGGTCGAACCACAGTGCTCAAAAGCCAAATCCAGCAAACTTGAGGAAGGAATATCACCAAGCCAGACAATGCTATGATCTGAGCGTTTGGTATGAAAATGGTGATTGGTATGATAACAGAGTGTGTTACAATTGTGGCTATCAAGGACACATTGCTGTTAACTGCCAGAGACAGAGATTTGAGACGAGAAGATGCTTTAACTGCAACATCAAAGGTCACATTGCTCGAGATTGCCCAAGGAGATCGCATGAAAGATTGAGGGCCAATTCTCAGAAAATGGCAAAGAAGATACCAGTCGTTGTCAAGCCCATAGAATTGAAAGCTTCGGGCCAAAACGTCAAAGAACAGAAGGTCAAAGAACCTAAAGTTCAAGAAACAAAGATAAAGCTTTCTCAGGGGTAGAAAGATCGACTGAGGAAAAAGAGAAAGAAAGCGAGAGAATATCTCGAAAAGATTTTGTCCTCGGGTTCGCCCGACAGATCGAATAAAAGTTCTGATGAATCTACTCCCTCAGCTGTAAAGACAAGCAAAAAGAATTCATCAGATACAAATCTGGGGACAAAAGAGGAGAAGAAGAAGAAGGAAAAGGTCGACGATGAATCTGACGTGCCGAAGTCAGACAAGCCACCTTCCGGCGATGAATCTGACGTGCCGAAGTCAGACAAGCCACATTCAGGCAATGATTCTGGTTTGTCAAAACCAGAAGAGCCTATTGTTGAGATAAAATCTGAGAATTCAGGTTTAACAATGGATGATATGAACTTTCCTCCATTGCTAAACAAGAATTCAAAATCACCCAAGGACAGTCAGGCTTGGGTAAAACTTTTCAAATGAAAAACCTGACTTGCCGGAGCTCCCAGGTTTGTAAGTGTGGAGCATGAATCGGCATCCTTCTAAATCAGTGTTTGAGATTTTGCAGGAATTGCCGGAGAGCCCAAGATGGTATCGTGGATCATGAATCGGCATTTTTCTCAAAATTGAAAATAATCGGTAACGTCAATCAAACAAACGGTAAAAAGGTTTGTTTGTGTTTTTCTTACAAGAGTTATTAGACGAGTTTATGTTTTGCAAGTGGTACAAAGGATTCTGAACTGCAAATGGTAAATCAAGGACATTAACTTGTACTTGGATTTTCCTACATCTGATCGAAAAACAAGATGATGAAGTAACCCCGTACCTAAAATGTTTGGTAAACAAACTTATATTTTCCAAAAAAACCATTTTGATTAAAACAAACTTAAGTGTTTTGAAATCATAATGGGAAAATAGTTTGTTGTGAGGGGGAGTTCTGATTGTTTACGCCAAAGTGGATGGAGAATTGAAGTGATTTTCATCAAGTTGTCAAGTTTGTACTGTTTGTTTCAAATTTTCCTAGAAAATCAAAATTGAAACATATTTTGATTTTAGGGGGAGAAAAATTTTAAAAAAATTAGAAAATTTGAAAATGTCAAAAACATTAAAAATTTAAAAATGAGTTTTGTTGCGTAATAAGAGGAAATGATAGTAAATCAGTGGACTATCACAGCACGCTAAAGAAATGTAATGTAAAATGTAATAAACGGTCTCACTGATGATGTGACGATAGGTTTTTACAGATTTAGTAGATTTATTCGGGATATAAACCTAAAATTTCAAACTTGTGAAATTCGTGGGGAACACTACTTGGATATATAGGTAACCCCTGAAATCTCGTTTGAAAGGTCTCGTATTCTGATATACTAGGTGTTTATACTCTATGATGTCTGGGGTATTATTCCGGGACTTCTGTTGAACGGTAGTTCGGACCTAGTCCTTGGCTAATACTTTCCGCAGAATGCTTGAAACATAGCATAAAGCCCTCAGCTGATTAGACAATAAAATTGATAATCATCTGTTGTAGCTGAAAAGATCCTCTAAAGGGGACACACTGCTAAGTCGAAGCTGATATCTCTCTGCTGAACGGAAGTTCTGACCTGAGATCCCTCAGTTCTCGCATTTAACCCCTAATTTATGTACAGATATCATTGTAGTATTCTTGCCTGTAAGACTGAATATTGGGATTCTGGATACGGGAGTATATTCAAGAGGTGGGACACATGAATTGAACTAAGTTCATAAAACACCTAAATAGTATCCTGAATAAATTGAAAATTGTATGAAAATTTAAGAGGACAGCTATATCGTCAATCAACGTGAATCGTTTAGAACTTAAAATGTCTAAAAGCTTAACGGTGCGTGTGATGTGTCTCAAAAACTGATATGATCCTCTTACACAAACTCACAAAAATATGTTTGTACATATTTCATTTCTGCATTTTATTTCTGTCTTTGCATTTATGTTTCTTATTTTGAAAAAATCTAAAAAGATTTTCGACAACTGATGTTGAAAAGCTGATATTCAAAATCTCAAAGGCTAAACATGATGAACAGACAGGTTGGTTAATTGATTTGAAATGTTTAAGATAATTCATTAATTTGAATTAGAAATTGGAATGTTTCAAATTTTATCAGTTTTAAATGTGAAAATTCTCAAATGTTTAGTTGATTCATTAAGTTGAATCACAACTTTATTGGTTTGTAATAGAGAGTTTGAGATGTGCAGGTTTCTGATTTGTTGTATTCGGAAAGCCAGGTGTCGATCCCAAAAGCACGGAAGCTTGACGACAGGGGGAGCCTGAAGAATCTGAAGAAAGAGCAACGGAAGCTGAAGACAGATCCACCGGGATTCTGTTCAAGCAAGAAGACTCAAGAGAGAGAGAAAGTCAAGTCGCTACGAGTTTCACTACGAGATTGACTACGGCAATATCCAAGGGGGAGATTGTTGATGCATTTATTGTCTATCACCTTCGTCAATCTGAGTCGTAGTGAAAAGCCGGAAGGAATCAAGCGCATAATGTCATATTTAGTTAGAAATGGCAAGGTGGCAAACTTGTAATTAATGTGAACTTTCATTAAATAGCCTTGACCATATAAATAGGGGATTATGTCACTAGTTTAGTAAGTTCTTAAAAAGAGTTTAGGAGGAGACTTAGAGGAGAAGACTTTCTAGAGAGAGAAAGTAGAGAGAGAAAGTTGTATATTTGTGATTCTTGTACCGTACACGTCAAATTTAGCAATGGAATCACATTAGTAGTACGTTATCGTGTGTTCGGTCACGTTCGTTCACGGATTCCGCACGTGAAACGTTCGTTACGCAATCGAACGGCGTCAAAACCGGTCCTACACTTTGGATCAATAGCAATATTTCCTTCAGGATCAAGGTAACATTCTCTATCCGCATCCCATCTTTTTGCCTTTTTAGCTTCACTGTATACACGAGAAATTCTGATCATTTTGTATTGAGCTCTCTGTTGTCTATCATTTGATTTTTCTGCTGCTGTTCTAGTGTCTCTAAACCGTTTGATTTCTGTTGTTGCGGCAAACGCATAACCTACTGCATCTTCCTCAGGCAAAATATCACTCCAATCAAAGCCTTCGTCATCGTGAATAACAGCTAGAGCTCTTGATTTTTCTTTAGGATTATCTTCAAGCTGCTTCATTCTGGGGGGTTCAGCCTTGTTCTGATGATAAATTGCTCTCTTGTAGTAATCTTCTCTAAATGGATTTTCAGAATCATCAGCATAAGCATTTCGACACTCTCTTTTAAAATGACATTTCTGTTTACACTTGAAACATGTGACTTTCGATTTGTCAAAGCCTAACTTGGTAGATGGTCCACCAATAGACTTTCTTCCTGTAATCTCCATGAAACGTTGAGCTCTCCGGACTGCACTGGCCATACACCACCTGATGTCGATCAATTCCATCTCTTCCGGATCGATCTGGTCATAATCCTCCTTTGTCAGGTTGGTGTTTCCAATCTTGCCTGCCACGAGGCTCTCGTACGATTCAAGCACAGACGCTAAGAATACCATCTGCTGTTTTGCTGACTCTTCACTGAAATTTTGAGCGTTCTTCAGATCCACAGCAATGTTACATTGGAATAAATTCTTAGATGCAGATTGGTTTGAAGTTGTTGATGAAGATCCACTGTGAAAACCACTTTGAGGTGTTTCATGATTCACGGTATTTGAACTTTCTGCAGAAAACGCTGTTCTTGGAGATCCAGTCTTTGGAAGATTTCCTCTGTAATACAGCTCCACATTCTGTTGATAAGCTGTGTTGTTGACTTTAGATTTCTTGATCTCCAACTCATGGCTTTCTAGTCTTTCGATAAGCAAATCCACTGTCAAATCTTCAGACTTGATTGTGTTCTTCAACATCAAGGCAAAGTATTGCCAATCTTGCTCATTCGGCAACGAGTCAAATAATTTGTCGACCAACTCCTCTTGAGTGTATGTGATTTTGTGTCTTGCTAGCTCCATCTTCAGATGCCCAAATCTCCCGATCATTTTACAAACAGATTCATTCTTCATACAACCAAATAAATCAAACTCTTTACGTAACAATTTCTTTTTGTTTTTCACAATCTCAGCACTACCAACACACTTTACCCTCAGTTTCTCCCAAAGATCTTTTGAATTTGTATACTCGATCAATGAAATTATATCATCTCTGACTAACTGATGAATCAACGCTGTGCATTTTTGTTCAGCAACGTATCTTTCTATATCATCAGGTTCTACTAAACTTTGACCACTTCGATCTCCTGAAGTATAACCATTCTTTAAACTTTTCCAGCTTGGGTATGCGAATGCTTTAAGCCACTCCTCAAATCTCGTAGCCCACCGATTATAATCTTCGATCGCCATCAGTTTAGGAGGTTTGTTGTATGTACCGTAAGCACTTTCTACACTCATTGCATCGGAAAGAATCTTCTTTGCACTCGATGTCGATGTAGTGTCTTTTGTATTTGTCGTTGTATCATCTCCCAAACCACCGGTATAAGCAAACACATCACAAAAAGGATTCATGAACAAATCATCCATTTCCATGTACCTGAAACGATCAACAAACACTTAGAAAATTTTTGAAATTTTGAAAAACAGCAACTTCAAGCGGAATCAGTTGAAGCGAAATAGCTTCAAGCGGAATACTGCTTCAAACGGAATTAGCTTTTAAGCGAAATAACAACTCAAACGGAATCAAGTCCTTTCAAGCGGAATATCTAATTTCGTTTGAACTCTCAAGCGGAATCTGATTTCGTTTGAAATCAATGGCAGTTTCAAGCGGAATCAGTAACTCTGAAGCGAAATAACTTATTTTACTTGAATTTTCAAGTGGAATATGATTTCAAGCGGAATCAGACAATATCTTTCACGCGAAAACAGATTTTAAAGTGAAATCAGACAATAACTTTCAAGCGGAATCTGATTTCAAGCTGATTTCGCTTGAAATTACACAAGCTAGTTCAAGCGGAATCAAGATGATGTCAGCAAATCGAACAGTTTTTCAAGCGGAATTACAAGTTTTTATCAGAATTACTTCGAATTTAGGTCCAATACTTTCAAGGATTAGTTAACATTATGTTTCGCTTGATATGTGTGAGTTTTAAGCCATTTTGACCGTTAAATTTCATTCAAATCAGAAAAGAAAGAGTAGAAGTGTGAGAATCCGATGAAATCAAGCTGAATTGGTATGAACTCCTCGTCCTGAGCTCTGATACCACTTGTTGGATCGTCGTGTGACCCTAAATAGTCAATATAAGTAGTTCATCATCAAGTACAAAGGTGGAATCAATGTAAAAGATGTCAACACAGCTTTTTCCTTCCTAATTATCTCTTTATTGATCAATCCTGAGCTTTTACACGTTTAAATGACAAACGGACAGCACCTCGACTCAGAACATATGACCTGATTCCGCCCCAAATGACACAACAACATGGCTATATATAGATGTGGTGATTCCGCTTGAACATGACATAACAGTTTCAAGCGGAATAAGTAATTTCGCTTGAACATGTCAATGTTCATTTCAAGCGGAATTAATTTTGTGATTTCGCTTGAAATGCATATTGACACTTTCAAGCGGAAATACCCACTTTTATACATAAAACCCTAATTTCAACCCTGTTGTGTGCTCGTTTATCCTATCTAGAAATAAGACTCGATTAAGACAAAGTTAACAGACACTAGATGCACCAATAGTAGTTTCGTCTTCAGATTGTCAGGGGAAATGTGAATCTGATCATGGGTGAAAGCTTCCGAGATCAAGATGATCTGAGGTGTTGATATCTGATCGTGGACGAAAGCATCAGAGATCTGAGAGTGATCGTGGATGATAGCTTCTGAGATCTAGATTATCCGAGGAGATGAATCTGATTGTGGACGAATGCTTAAGAGATCAGATTACATTACCAGATGATTTGTTTTCCGATGAAGATTTGCTGATTGTGGAGAATACCGTTTACATGGATCTATCATTCTTATGGTGTGTTATCGTTGATCACAGTAAACGAGATATCAGATCTTCAGGGGGAATCACGGATTTAAAGTTAACCATGTGACAACCGGTACTTTTCCATGTATTCCATACACTATTAAACAATAATTTGTGCTTTAATGACTGTGCCTGATTAAATTAATGGCATGAATGATTTTCTGATTACTCTCAGATACATACAAATGCATTTCATGTTGCAAGGTTGTTTATCATTATTACATGCAACACAGTATGGTTCTGTTAATGCACAGAACAAAGTTAGCACAGTTACCAGACAAACTAGAATTACTGACGGGAGTTCAGTACTCAGACAGACATGATGTTAAGACACAGAATGAGCCCGAAACCAAGAGTTACACTAGAATAGTGTGTAGGAAAGTAGGGATCATAAAACTGCCTTCCTAGTGTTAATTTAAGTGCCCGTAAGTGCCCGAAACTCACTAAAACTGCAGAATTCTGCACAAATCAGCAAAAATCAGCATTTTAACTCCAAAATATAATGCAGAAATGTAGTGTAATAGTCCAGAATACCTTCATAAGTGTTGGGAATATAAACTGTCATAAAAGACAACATAAAGCATAATAAACTGCACAATTTAGCACCTTAACGAACCGGTAACCAACCAAACAACCGGATACTACCCGAAACACCTAATTTTCACTAGAAGCATTGTTTTAGTGTTACGGAGCTAGTTATGGTCACCGAACATCATAACACATCCTATAAACACTAAACAACTAAAACACTAACCAACACACTTATAATCTAACCTAAATCCTTAACTTATCATTAGAATCCAACCAATACACCGCCCCCACCACTTACGGTTCATCAAGGGGGCCCCACCCCTTGATTTTCTTTTAATATTTTATTTGATTTGTTAAGTAAAGTTGAAACACATTAACCTTTAGACTTTGTTATGTTGGAGGAGTTTTATATAAATTAGAAGACATTAAGCTCTCATTATCATCTTCCACACTACACAACACTTCACCTCTCTTCTCATCCCTCTTGCTCTCGGCTCCCATAACCCACACACACACACACATTCATTTCAAGTCCATTCCAATATAATCTAAGGTGATCTAAAGGTATAAGAAGCACATCTAAGAAGGTGGGAAGCTTTGGAAGTTGAAGGACCTCATCAAGGAGCTTTTATCCACATCATTCATCATCTTCATCTTTGTTTCTTCCCTAGCCATAGAGTTAGTAGTAAGCTCCTCACAACTTGTTTTTACTTCTCATTTTAATGGTTAAAGTGTTATGTAACATGTTAAACCAAAAAATCTCAAAGGGACATGAATATGATCTTGAACATAAAGCTTGATAACATAAAAATCTAAGATGATTTAGTGTATGTATGAAACTTGTTTATTGATTTCTTGTGAATATGATGTTGATCATCATAAGAAACTTGCTAGATGATGATTAAACACATGATCTAGCAAGTATAAGGATGGATCTTGAGAAAATCTTAATGATTATCCTTTATGTTAAACATGAACTTGAAAATGGAGTTGTTTTAGTGTATGATGATTATGTTTACAAGTTATATGTCTTGAGAATAAAAGATTTCAAAGATAATATTTTTAAGAGAACAAAGTTTATTACAAGATTTAATATAATCATGGTTTTTAAAGAAATTAATCATGTTTTAAGTGTTAAATCAAAGCTAGAAAAGTGTTGGTAACAAGAAAAATACAAGAAGAATTATTTTTGAAAAATCATCATACAAGTTGTGAAGAATCAAAATTCACAAGAATGAGTTTTCTAAACTAAAAACCATGTTTTTAGAGGTAATTAAACTTACTAAACAACATGTGAAGTTACTACAAATTTTTACAAACTTTCAAGTTCATGTCATGGTGTAAATTAAATATTTGAAGCATATGGTAAGTTATGTGTAAATTGTTGTTGATTGATGATGAGATTTTAAAAGAAAATGATATGCTTTTAAGAATGGAAATCTCCATTTTTAAGGGGAAACTATGGCAAAATTTTTGTAGAAATTAAACACTTAGAAAAATATGTTTAAACAAGTGTTACAAGTAAATTTTGATCATGGTTTTCATATAAAAAGTTGCCATAATTTTTATTACAAAAATTACAAATATTAGAGGTTGATTTTTTATAATAAAAATGACTAAGTGTATATTTAGGAAAATATATATTTAGATGTCACAAATTGTGTGCTACTTGTATACTATGTGTATTAGTTATATTATTTTAGGAACTTGAAAATAATATCACACACCAAAGTACCAAAATTTGGAATACAAAATACTACCAAAATTCCAAGAAAATAAATATATAATTTATACCCGAATATTGGACAATCAGACAAACAGACATAAGAACTACAAGTATATATATATATATATATATATATATATATATATATATATATATATTCCAGAAACAAATTCGTAACTCGAAAAGTATGATGAACGGTATTTTTGAAACCAAAGAAATGGAAAATATGGATTTTTACAAGGATTACCAAGTATACCATATTTTGTCAAATAGAAAATATATTATTTTGAGTGGAGAAAATATATACTTTCTTAAACAATTTGAAGATATATTATTTTTTAGTGAAGAAAATATATATTTTCTTAAACAAGTTAACAATATATTAATTTGGGTGAAAGATAGAAATATATATTTTCTAAAGTTAATATTAAAAATATATATTATTTTTGAGATATATATGAAGGTATATTATTTATGCCAAGAAAGAATTATAGATATTTTTCTAAAAAAATTCTCTTAAAATATATGCATTTTGAGAATATAAGTTTGGTGATTTTTAGTTGTCTAAAAATAATACTCCGGAAAATTAAATACAAAATTAAGTATAAATACTTAATAAATACATGAAAATACGTATTCTCATATGTATAAATAAACACCAGAATACACCATCAATACTCGGCAAAATACACAAGTATCAAAAAAATACATAAGTATGAAAATACACAAGTACAAGTACACCCATACTTGGGGAAAAATACATATGTTGAAATACATTATAAACCAAGTTAAAAATATATTATTTTATCAATATTTCAAATAATTAGATAAATATAATTTAATTTAAATATTATTATTTTAACTAATAATTATATACCTTGGAACTATATAATGTACATCAAAGATGTAACTCAAAGTATACCAAGAATTCCAAAAATAAGTCTTAATAAACAACTAAGACCAAGTTAAAAATATATTTTTTAACAATATTTCAAATAATTAGATAAATATAATTTAAGTTAAAATATTATTATTTTAACTAATAATTATATACCTTGGAACTATATAATGTACATCAAAGATGTAACTCAAAGTATACCAAGAATTCCAAAAATAAGTCTTAATAAACAACTATGACTAAGAGTCGTACACGACCTAAACGTCTAATAAAACTTAGCACGTGTGTAGGTGGTAGTACAGCGTAAGGATACATATTTTGGGTATACAGGAGACAGGACGCAAACCAGGGAGTTCATGTCCCCCTTTTCTTTTAACTGTTTTCAGTTTTATAACTTCGGGGGTGAAATACATGTTTCAAATGTTTACAAATGGAATGGTTAGCTAAGGAATGAACTGTTAGATCATGTGAATGGGTAGGCGCACACTTAAGACCATTAATCCCTGTATAAGGACCGAGGGGCATGAGTGGTAGATCTATCTGGGTGTTGCGAGCCCCACCCATGGGTCCGTAAGTGGCCGAATATGGTGACTATGTCGTTCCAGCCGGATGGCTCGGTACAAAATCCGCTAGGTTTGAGCCTTCCTACGCCATTGCACACATATTAATGTATTAGCTACACATTAATTGATCTATTCATAGACGCTTTCATACCGGATTACAAAGGCATACATACAAATGTTTACAAGATTATTCGAACTCATACAGAAACACATGAACTCGCTCAACTTTTGTTGATGTTTTCAAAATTACATGTATTTCAGGAAACAAGATGGATCTTGGGCGCTGATGTTGTTTTCAAGACGTAAATTTCAAGTTTAGATGTCATCTACTTTTGATTTGTAACATAACTTGAGGATTTGTTGGTTGAAACCTAAATGAATTGCGTTGTATCATTTTAAACTTATGAATGGATGAACATCATGTTTTAATCATATAGTTGTTTATTATAATTGAATGCAATAATATTGAGCAAGTCACACATCATACGCTTCCGCAAAAGTCAGTGTGTGACAAACCAGTGGGGTATTTGAAATTTCTATCAATTGCCAGTTGAGTTTTTGTACATTCTTAGATCGAGCAGGCGACATGCGAGATCGTGGTGCTTACAGGTCATATCAAAAACTGAGCTCAGATTCACTTAAAGTTGAAATAGAGGATGCTGCATTGATTAGTTTCAAGTTGGTGATTGTTCGTGAAGGTTGCAGTTTAGCAAATCAGAGGAGAGTCGTGAACTGTGCAAAAGACTTGAAGATTCATTCCAGGGGGAATTAGTGCTCTATACTGACAAAAGCAAACCCGAATCATCAATCGAGGGGGAATCTATTATAAGATTTCAAGATGCCTGATTGAAGTTGCAGAAAAGTTGAAGATTACAGAATATTCAAACACGGCTCAAGTTTCTCAAAAGTGTTTAAGACGATTCGACAGTGACAGCCGAGGGGGAATCTGTTGGTGCATATTTCGTACGTCTGCCACTGTGCGAATAATTAGATAGAGCGTGTGTTGAATATTGTATAGAATAGGAGAAAGTTGGACACAATATTGAAATTGTAAAAGTCCATCCGGACGAATGACCATCCAGATGGATGACCATCCGGACGGAGGGCAATCCGGACGGATGGACGTAGTAGGTAGTTGTCTATAAATAGGGACTTGGGGTTCCCATTTGGACAAGCTGTTGGTTCCCAGAGGGGACATGCTGTCCAACTGGTCTCGTGGTGCTGTAACGTTGAATAATCAATAGAGACCAGATTATAAGTGACTGCTCAGTGTCGTATCTATCTTCTACTCCTTTCTTAGTCATAATAAACGCACCGAACACGTCGCGTCGGGACCGAGGCTGCGTCAAACTCGTCGGTTCCTGGATTAGCAATAGTGCACAGTATTTTGTGTATTTTGAGGTCTAGGGCTAGGATGTGTAATGAGTAGTCCATTATTTTGACTTCTACGTTCTCTAGCAAAGTGTCCTAGCCTGTTACACTTATAGCACTTAATTTTTGATTTATCCAACCCCACTTTTAGATTCCCATGTACCCTAGAAATTTTCTTCATGTTCTCTTATAAAACTTGCTTGTTCTTACACTCAGCAGTGCCAGTTGGTGCAAAATGTCCACTTCCTCCAGATTAGTGGGATCAAAGTGCTAGAGGTCATTGAGCTCAAAGGATAAGTTGTCAGAATTCTGGTTTTCCCCACTTGCTGTAAAAGCATAGTTGGGTGGGTAAGGATCAGAGTTATTAAAAGCTCCACCAGCAGTTATGTCAATGTAATGATCATAACTCTGATCCTTACTACCACCAGATTCTTCTTGACCCAGAAGTACGGTGTTACCAGAGTTATAATCATCAGCAACCTTCCCAGATTCCTGTAACTTCTTTTTCTGATTCAACTCTCTCTCATAGGTGAGGAGTCGACCATGAAGTTGGGTCAAACTTAGCTCTTTAAAACCCATAGAATTTCTAGTTACGAAAGCTATAGTATCCCATTTATCTGGTAATGACCTTAGAAACCTACTATTTAAAGTGGACTTAGCAAATTCGACATTAACCAGTTTAAGTTCACTAATGAGACAGCTAAATCTTTCAAACTGTTGGGTTAGAGACTCTCCTTTACATGACAAAAGGTTTCATACTGTTGATTCAAAACCTCCCTGTTATTTTCGAAAACCTCTTCTGTTCCACCGAACTGCTCTTTCAGTGCATCCCACAGCTCTTTGGCACTGTTACAGTGTAACAGTCCAGCATAAATGTCATTTGGGAGAGCTGAAGCCACTATGCTAAAAGCCTTTGCATCTAATTCAATTTTTTGAAAATCTTGTTCTGAGTAATTTTCAAGGCTTTTTGGCACTTGGCCTTTGGGATCTTCTGTGCTAGGTTCCATTGGAACATGTGGTCCAAAGATGACTGACTTCCAGCAGCCGGTGTTTTGCTGAGCTAACACATGGCCCATCCTACGTTGTTAGATATTGTACTCGGATCTGACAAGCATAGGTGGCTTGAATAGTGTTCTGGTGTTGTGAGGGTCCTGTGAGTGTGATGTCATCTTGGTTGTTTTACAGATGTTTTTGAATAATCAACTTTTATACATGATTACCCTTTACTCTGTTTTTCAACTAAATACGAACAAATTAAGTATCATGAATTTGAGCTGAACTTTTATGTCAAATTGATTGTTAGATTGAACTTGACTGTCCTATGCTCTGATACCAATTGTTAGGATCTGAGTTTCTTTGATTGTGTTGTTTAATTAAATGATTAATTTAAGAAGGTAAAACAGAGATGAATTGCAGCGGAAATGGAAAGTAAACTTTATAACACAATCACAGAAGAATAGTTTTCAGCAAACATGATTTCATTAATCGAATGATTGTATGAATTATAAGATTCAACTATGCATGCATGCAACACTAAACTCCCCCTCAGCCTGAGCTCACAGTTAGTTCATATAAGATGAGTGTATGCAAAAGAGCTAATAGAACAGTACAGGTACTGTTCTATTTATAGTACAATCCTAACCACTGAGCATCTAATGCTGACATCACCTAGACAGTGACATCTAACAGACTAACAACCTCTAAACATTGATCTATACAAAACACTGATACAATAAACAACTGATACATAAAACACTGATGTTGCTTTCCACTGTTGTTGCCTAAGCATTGATGTTGCATTCAGTGCTTTCTTCAATAGTTGATCAGGCCTTGAATCAGCAGTGCTTAGTCTTCGTCAGTACTTTGATAAACAGCAGTTATTAGGTCTTCAGTCTTTATAATCAGCCGTTCTTTGAAGAGCAGTTGTTGAGAGATCAGTACTTGGAGTCATCAGTTGATAGAGGCACTGCCATTGGAGGGAACTTAGGACATGCATTGCTTATTGATGATCAACTATTGAGAACCAATTTTGGCTTTCAGTATCATCTGTTCTTCTGGGTTTGATTACATGGGCCAACAATACTCTATCCGTTAATAACATGATACTTGTATTATTCTTGTTATCACATGCTATGTTAAACTTATGTTCTATATGCTCATGAACTTTGGAAGCCTACCTTAACAATTATAGCGCTATAGGATTAACACACGACCCGTATTCTTGTGGTATTGTTAAGTAAACAAGTTTACAACCTTGTCGTTTCGGTGACAGTGGTAAGCACGATTGCGGTACACTTTGGTTTGACTTATAGTTAACACATGATAGTATGATAACAAACAATATATGCAATTTACCATGTTGGATATGAGACAACTTTTATTCACAACTATGCTATGTAATTAAACTTGTATACTTGCCAACTTTTGTTGATCTTTATTTTAGTACATGTTGCAGGAAAATAGTTGATGTTGATGAAGAATACTACTTAGGGTACATTAGAAACACACCTAGACTTTTAAACTTATGTATTTGTTTTATGTTGTTAAGCTATTTGAAACTTGTTGTACTTTTCCTTCCGAAACAAAGTATTTCCATTTAGTATCAATGAAATTTGAATTATTTAATATTGTCACAATTAGCCATTATGATGTATCTTGCAATCTCGTTTTCGTCTCACTCCGATGTTTCCGCCAACGGTTGGGGTGTGATAGATTGGTATTAGAGCCATAACTATAGGGAATTAGGAAAAATTGCATGCTTTTGACCTAGTCTATAGTCTAAGGACCCTACTTGACCATTCTTGTTCATGCTTAAAACTACTTGAATTCTCCCTAATTGTTTTTTATCTATTTTCTTTTGGTCTCAAATATACATGTCTTTCCTAAGGCAACCACAATACACGTATGAAGACAAGAAGACATTCTTATTTCACAAACGAGACAATTTCCCCAAAAATAGGCGTGAAAACCCACAATTTTTTGTGAAGTCACTCAATCTGCGTAAACGATTTTTCATGAAAGTATACCATCAAGTTAGGAGTGATTCTCATACTTTGATGGGAATTTCCCATTCTTATTCTAGTGGACCCTTATCGATGATTCGGAATTTATTTCCTTATCTCGTTCGGTAAGTACAAACCACACTAAGGGTACGATGCTATCAAGTTAGGGGTGAAACCCGCACCTTGATAACTAGTCCCACTCCTCGATTTTCAATCCCGCCAAAGTCTCGAATTTTTGATTGATTAGGGACATGTAGTAACCGGAAGGGTGAATACCGTTAACCGCTCCTCGGTGAGAGTATTCTATCTATTAGGCCAAAGCATGTTTCCCTAACTCAAAAGGATTTTCGATCACTTTGGAAAAGTCGTAGTGTCGTTCTGAGACATTCCACGTTTTACATTGAATCTCTTTTATGTCATATCAATTTTAAATTGTTTTACATTTGATACCTCTTTCATTTCAAGTCGAAAGCACGAATCGCACTTTACTGGCAATCTCAAACAATTATAATTCTTCGTGAACATACTAAATTTACAATATTTTTATCATTATTTATGGTTACACAATGTGAATTCTTGTTACTCTTATGTGAACTACTTGAAACTTACGTGTTATGTGACATATTACATGCTAAATTATACAAATTATTTTTCAAACACATTATGATCATGTCTCATCCCCTCCTTTTTCATCAATCTTGTAGATGTCTCTCAACCGTTTCTCCAACTCCAAGAAGGGTTCCAAGTCGAGCTCTAACAAAAAGATGCTCTCATTCATGGCCAAGCAAATGGCTCAAGTGATACCCGATATTGTGAGCAAAATCACCGCCAATACCCCTAACTCTTCGGCTGATTACAAAGTCGACCAACCTAAGCCAACCTCGTTCTACTACAAGCACTTCGTTGCTTGCAACCCATGGACATTCACGAGCACTGAAGGTGTCACCAAGATGCTCGAGTGGTTCGATAGCATCGAGGTGACATTCATCAACAGTGAGTGCCTCGAACACCTGAAAACCCGAAGCGCAACCAACGTTTTCTAGAAGAGGGTTCTCGATCGGTGGACAAACGAGCACAACATCTGTACCAACGAAGAAGCCTACGCCCTCCTTTGGGCCTACGTTAGGCAGATGATGATGACAGAATTCTATCCTTCACACGAGCAGGAGAAGCTCGAGGAAGAATTCTGGCACCTCAAATAAGTGGGTGACGATAACCTCGGTTATACCCCTGCTTCAAGCAGTTAAGCATCATCGTTCCTCACCTTGTTAGCTCGCTTGGACGTGCGATTAGGAAATACCTCCATGGTCTTCCTCCCGCCATCCGCGACATTATCTAAGACTCTAGACCCGACACCATAGAGCTAGTTTACCGCCTAGTCGCTAGTATCAACGACTACCGAGTGAGAGACAAACATTCCTCAACCCCAATCACCACCAAATCTGTTAATTAAGCCACTGCTGAACCCAAGGACACCAAAGCCCAGCCGAGAAACAACAATGGCAATAAACAAAAGTTTCAAAACCAAAGTTGTAATGTTATCACACCCGTTACCAATCCAAATCCCCCGCAAGAACCCGCTTGAAAGCCTTACACTAGGACTTCTCCCAAGTGTAACACATGTCATTACTATCACCCAACCAACATCGCATGCCGCCATTGCACAAATTGCAATCGATTTGGGCATGTTGCCACCACATGCCGAAGTGGCCCCGCGCCACAAGGCAACCAAGTGCAACCACCTCCCCAAAACCAAAACCGTCAAACTCCTGCCAATAATGTTCGAGCTTCTTTCAAGTGTGGTGATCCTACCTACCTTCGACCTCAATGCCCGCAGAACAATCAGGAGCAACAACAACAACAACCTCGTGGACGCGCATTCAACATCTACACGAATCAAGCGCAACACGACAATGAAGTCTTGAACGGTACATTCCTTGTAAACGGTTTATATGCTTCTTTACTATTTGATACTGGTGCGGATAAGAGTTTTGTATTCGTAGAATTTGAACCAATGTTAAAATGTACACACTCTAAATATTGTCACAATTGGTCATTATGAAGTCTCTTGCAATCTCGTTTTCGTCTCACTCTGATGTTTCCGCCATCGGTTGGGGTGTGACAGATACTACTTGCAAATTCCTTTTATAACACGTGGGTACACATACAACCAGGAGTCAGTAAATACTAATTGGACAAATACAACCATATTGCAATGGCAATTAACAAGGTTAGCACATATGGCTTCTTCGACTTCGACTCTGTACCACATGTCTTTGCTTTCAAGATCCTGTTCTCTTCCAATAACACCATATTCTGTAATGAAAGGTTCTGTATCTTTAGGTCTTCATAACTGGTTGGAGTTGAAGTGTCATTTAATGTTCTTTGAACAAGTTATCAACGTCTTCTTTCCACAAGAAGAATTTGCAATCGGATCTCTACAAAACATAAAAAAATTTATAAAAATTCAAACTTTAAAGAGGGAAGATTAACAAGGGAACTTACAGGCCAATGAAAATAGACGTAAAATTGTTGACCATGTCTTTCACTTTTTCGCCCAACTACTCGAAGAACAACAACAATGTCGTGATGGCAGTAGACATTCCCATCCAAATCCACCTTGAAGAGTTTAGGTTTTCTAATTAAACTAGATGCGAAGGTAGATGATAAGCTCATATTGAATCGACGTTAAGAATAGTTAATTGACGGGTTAGGAAGCAATTAAGGCTTGAAAAATCCTTTGATTTTGCTCTGCAGGTTGAACAATCTTGTTGTTGGGCGATTTAGGGTTTTTATAAGGTTGCAGAGGATAAGGGGGTTTGTATTCCACATCAGATTGGCCACATAGGATTACAATGAGACGTAGGATTACAAAACAGAGTTAGTGTTTAGTTAACGTCGGGGTGACAGGTACACCAAAGTGTTTAGTTAGGGGTGGTGGAAGTCAAAGTGAAATTTAGGAGTGACAACGGCCAATTTTGATTAGTTTGAGATGATAAGATCCAATTCCCCTTTATAAAATATCACGATACATGTAGATGTAGATGATACAATAATACCTCCGTTTTGTATTTGTACTTTTATGTAGGCATATAATCTTTAAAAGAGATCTAAATCTAACAAAATTAATTTTGATAGGAAAATTTAAAATCAAGTAACTATAGATTTTTTATCATCACCATTTATGCAATTTTAAAATCAAATCAATCAGACCAAACTATAGAAATTAGGGTTATGGGAATTTGAAATATAGTCATAGCTCTACATGAAGAATTTGGATTCGACACTGATGTTTCTATCTCATAATATTAAATAACACTAAAAAGTTGATAAATTAAAAAAAGGGTTAAATGTTTCATATCTTAAACAATAATAAATACAACTTTTTATATATGTCATATGTTAAATCTGTCTTTGGAATTGTCAAGGTCTCCATGTACGGTCTGTGACAACGAACTCGCATCTCTCTTTCTCTTCCACGTTCAGTGACGGAACCAGAACGATTTAGTTAGGGGGTTATCATAAGCTTATATTCTATACTGGTTCAAATTAGGGGGTCCATCTCTAAGTTTGTTCTTCAATAAGTCAAAATTTATAAATAAAATTCAAAAAGTTGCCGTGACCGGAGGGCTCCGGTCAACGGACCCTTTTAACACCCCTCTGGTTCCGCCCCTGTCCACGTTTACAACTTTCTCTCTCCTCTCTCCTCTCTCTTCTACATCTACTATGGGGTCATGACTCATGACCCGTTGACGATGGTCTAATAATTATGCTTTTGACATATCGTTATATTAAAATTGTTGGACTTAAATGTATCTACTTAATATAAATAAATATATATACAGTATCTTTTCCTAGACAAGGCTTTCAAGCTTTTTTGGGCTACCGGTTCAACATTTGAGACGTATTTTGGCCCAAACATGTGCTCCCCAACTTACCAGTCATCAGACTTTATTAACACTTTGTAGGGGTTTATGCCTTTATGGTACGGTTCAGTCAGTTTTGACAAAGTTTTTTGGCCGAATGGTCAACTCTGAAACGTATATATCTCAGACCGTCTAAACCAACTGACTTACTTTGGTTTAGACTTTAGATAGTTTAGTCGATTTTAACAATTTATGAACACCCTAGTAACCACGTGCAGGATAAGTAGATTACACAAAAGTAAGCAACAATCAAAACTTCAGACAAGTTGTTTACTTAGGAGATGCATGTAAAAGTATATTTATTTTTAGTTACTCATATTAAGAGATGGAAGGACCCACTGACTATAACTGCTTTCTCTTCTCGGATCTACAGCCTGAAAATAGAGAAAATAAGACACATTATCAGCTCAAGGAATAACACCTTTGGGTCCATTTTGTGAAAAAAATGTTACTTACGTGAACAACTGAGGGCGGTTACGTGAGAGCTGAGGCCGCTTCATTGGTGATAATACCAGATTTCTCAAGGTCATAGACGGATTACTTGATCCACCACCACCAACACCGCCGCCGCCGCCGCCGCCGAACATAGGTCTGCCAATAGGTCGTCTGTTTTCAACTGGAATTCCTGAATGTTTAACAGGTGGGCTAGCAGAGATGTCAAACGGCCCAGAGTTTGAACTGTTCTGCCTTGCTGCTTGTGGCCATATGTCTTCCCGAGGTCCTGGAGTGTCCGGGGTGGAAACCGACCAATCTGCAGCATATAATTAACTAGCATTTCTTGGGTAATACCAACATCATAAGTAAATATTGTTCATACACACACACATACATAAGTTTATCTTATTATCATAATAATTTATGGTGAACAAAATGAGATTACCTTTCCTCATGGGATCTCTGTTATCCATCATGTTAGCTGGACTAGCAAACAAATCGTGATCGGTTCTTGAGAAGAAGTTGTTTGCAGGTTGAATTGCTGACCGTTTGACCGATTCATACTCGCTTCTCAACTGGTCATACATCTCATCCAGTTTCCGCTTTTGCCTACAAAACATAATGAATATTTAATTATCCCAGTTGAGAGTCCAGGAGAGAGCTATATACGACTGGATATTTACAAATAGCTGACCTGGATTTTTCAGAGAATTTTTCTTGGAGCTCCTGCTTATCTTTAGACAAATTCTCATTTTCTTGTTCTGCCAGCTGGCACCGTTTGGCCAATTTCTGATATTGTGTATGCACTTGCTCCATTTTTTCTGTGAACTTTTCTTGCATTGTTTCACATTTTTGCCTGCACTGGGCTACTAGTCTATTCATCTTGTATTGCATTTCAAGTTCTTTTTGTCCAATGTAGAACATGATGCTTTTATATGAACTCTTCATTACTTGATGCTTGTCAAAGAAAATATATATCATATATGAACTATGGAGAAGCTTTTAGTTGACTAATTTAACTTAATAGGATACAAATCTGAGGAGATATGCCAGCCAAAGCCATCTGCAGTGAAGCATATGAAGAAAGTTAAGAAAGAGCATGAAAAGCATTGGATATTGTGACAGTATATTGAAGCAAATTTCTTAACAGAAAACTATTCCAGATGCATGTTCTTACATTTATCCATTCATCGTTTGGGTTGATATCCACAGGTCTCATGAGACTGAAAGCAAAAGAAATGTACATTAAGTCAACACGAACAAAGCATGTGATTCAAGATCTACGAGTACCTTTTAGAAAGAACTTGATCACAGATAGGGCAAGCTCCATCATTACTTAGTATCTTGCTGGCATCTTCATTACCTTTTGGTGCCATTAAGGATAATTTATTGCCATTCACTACTGAGAAATAAGTATAATTGAGTAATCGAATGAAGTTCAAAGAAGGTTATAAATTAAGGATACATAAGATATGGCCACAAGTGGTAGAAATAGCTCTTCCTTCCAGCTCTCGCCAGCACGCGTTGCATCTCATTGCAGTGTTTGCAGTTATCTACAAATTAATACGGTACATCTTAACACTAGTTGTAAGACCCGTTCACAAGGATTCTACTACCACAATGGAAAACCCAATGAATAAGGGAAATAAAGACTGTCGCAGTGGCACTATGGCTACGAATAAGGCCCATTGATCAGTTGTGATTCCCCTAACAGATAGGTACTTAAACTCTAAAGGCTAGGTAGACATATAAACAGATAGAACACACAAAACATAGATTTTTGTTGCCATAATATGCCCTGCACTTCCCTATGTGGAATACTAAAACAAAGGATATCTTGCTATTGGTAAATGATGGAAAAGACATCAACACGAATTCGAACTTTCACATGCTTAGCTCAAAATTAGCAGCAGATATTGAAGTCTTATAGACAGACACATAATTGCATAAATCCTAACAATTGCAATACTGCATAATACATACTGATGCAATGAATAGACAAGTGTGATCATCTCCTGAGTCCTGATTCATCTAAGCTAACACCTTAAACTACATATCATTGAGCATTAACAAAATGAATGCAAGTTTCCTGTTAACAATCAGTATTAGTCGTTTCACTCTATTTCTTCACTCTTCCTTCAAGCAATATGGAATATGTTGAATTACTACAGTCTACAGCCGTATTATGACTAAAACGAAACTGAAAAGGAAAACGAATCTGAAATTCACTACTGATTTCAATTTCATCCTGAATCGAAGACGATGAAATTCACCTCAGAACGACTAGAACAATTCACGAAACATGCCTGATGCTTCTTTACAGCTACACGATGCGATCAACCACGAAAAAAACCAGCAAAATATCAGATTGTAATGTAGAAAAAACCTAAATCATACGATAGGAGTAACTCGAGTAAGATGATTCGAAACTTAGGGTTTATACAACCTGTGATCCAACAGTCACTACAAATTAGGTTTTAAATCCGTATTACTATTCAATTACGTGAAATTCACCTCAGAACGAGTAGAACAATTCACGAAACACGTCTAACGCTGCTTGTAAACCTATACTATTGCGATCAACCACGGAAAAAACTGCAAAATAATCAAATTGTAACGCAGAACAAACCTAAATCATACGATACAAGTGACTTGAGTAAAACGATTCAAAATTTAGGGTTTATACAACCTGTGATCCAATCGATATTGCAAATTAGATTTCAATCCGGATTACAGTTCAATTACGTAACATTGAAGTTAAAATTCACCTCAAAATGAGTAGAACAATTCACGAAACACGTCCGACGCTGCTTGTAAACCTAAACGAGTGCAATCAACCACGAAAAAAACCTGCAAAATACTCAAATTGTAACGTAGAACAAGCCTAAACCTTATAATACGAGAAATTCGAGTAAAATGATTCGAAAATTAGGGTTCAAACAAATTGTGATCCGATCGACATCGCAACTTAGGTTTTTAATCCGAATTGCTGTTCAATCACGTAACATTGATGTTCGCTAGAAATTAACAATGATGATTTTCAAATCTCACCTACCAGAAGAAGAAGATTCAAGCGTACTCTCTCTGCGTTTGGCTTGATAGCTTTCTTGGCGGTGAAAGGGTTTATTTAAACCAAGGGCAGGTAACGGTCGCGTGTGTTCTTTAGGTGTTAAAATATCTTCTTCTACATGAATGATTCATTAAAGAGTAAATTACCATTTTAGTCCCTGAGATTTGTCTAAATTTGTTATTTTAGTCTAAATAGTTTTTTCCTCTTCTGGGCCCCTGACTTTTTCCTTTTGTTGTCATTTTGATCACATACCCTAACTCCATTCAAAACCCCATTTTAACCAGGGGTATTTTAGAAATTTTCTATTTATCCATTCTTTTTTTCTATTTCTGATTCAAAAACCCCTTTGATTATTAAAAAAACATAAAACAAAATATTAATAATTAATAAATATATATACACACATAATTACCCACACTATCTCTCATTCTTCCCTCGACCTCCCCTTCTCTACCTCTACCTCTCTCTGCATCTCCCACCCAATACCACCGTGCACCACCACTCACCACATTTTCACAACCCCCACTATCTCTCACGTCTCTCTCCCTTAACCACCACGACCACTGCCTACTCAAAACCCACCACCACCACCATCTCCAAATCAAACCCATCACCGCCCACCCCAAATCAATTCAGTCCTCACCGTTATCATCATCACCACCACCACATTCCTCAAATCAATCACTAAAAAATCAACAAACGGCACCACTAGATAGACGATGTAGATCTGTAAAGGCAACAAAATCTGTAGCGACGGAATGTAAGGACAATAGTATCGCCGGAATCTGGATGGACAACATAGATTTGAAGCCGGCGACGTATCTGCAATAATATCTTTGAAATTTGCCTAGCCGACTGTTGTAAGAGGTTGAAGAGGGTTTCAAGAGGCTGACTGTTTAGCCGTCCCTATCGCTGACTGTTGTGGTGGTAAGAGGCTGGCGAGGGTAGTGCCTAGTCCCTGCGGTGGTAAGAGGCTGACGAGGGTAGTGATGGTGGTGGGTGGTGATGGTCATGGCAGTGGTGAGAGGCTGACGAGGGTAGTGACGGTGGTGGCAGTGGTGGATGGTGTTGATGGTGGTGGCTGGTGTTTATGGTGGTGTTGGGTGGGAGATGTAAAGTGAGGTGAAGGTAGAGAAAGAGAGAGAAAGCGGGTTTGATGGAGAAGGGGAGGGTAGGGATGGGTCCCACCAATTAGATATTTTTCTTTTATTTTTTCAATATAAAATAAGTTTTGAACTAAAATGGCAATTTGAAAAGTTTATAACGAAAATGCCATAAATACCCCTTGTTAAAACTAAGGTTTTAGACGGAGTTAGACAATGTGATCAGATGACAAAAAAATGGATAACTCGGGGACCCAGAGGAGAAAAAAAACTATTTGGACTAAAAAGGTAGTCTGGGAGAAATCTTATGGCTAAAATGACAATTTACTCTTTTTAAAATATTTTTAGAAGCACTTGTGAGTGGGGGAGTAAGAAATTAAAATGATAAATGTATAAAAAATATTGTTTAACTAAAGAAAAGAGAAAGAAATTAGTTGCTTTTAGTGTAATTATATAGATATGGATAAAGAATTCTATGTGAATGCTCACATTTAGATAAATTAGTTAGATATTTTGGTATGAGGAGAAGAGAGTTAAATGTCACATTTTTGGGTTGTTGTGTTGAATCAAGCTTTAACACGAAAAATGTATGTTAATGTAATCACAACATGTACTTGAAAATGTGTAACACACATAAAATTGAATATAACTTAATATCTATGGGTTGATATGTACACAATTAATGTTACGAATCTACCTACAAATATAGATATTAAAAACACAATTCCACTTAAACTATGCGAGTAAACATTCGTTTAAAATTCATAACAAAAAATATACAATTAGTTATGTACTAAAATTAAATACATAACTCGTACAAATTCTGATAGATGTTTTTAAAAATTATAACACTAAACATGTCAATTCGTAAGGTCAAACCATAGACCAAACCGTTAAACTAAATTTGCGTCACTAGCTTAAAAAACTAGCCTAAGCATGTTCGAGCTAAACCAAAACCCAACGCGCATAAGTGTTAAGTGCTTCTAGCGGTGTTACCGGGTTGGTGGCTGCTGACCGAGGGGTGGGTGGAAGAAGAGTAAATGAAGATGCAATGTCAAATATCAGGATGGATGTGAAGTGAATTTCAACGGGACAATAACATAAAAGGATGATATCTAAATTATATCAAGATGTGAAGATAGCACATGATCTAGTCATTGGGCAACTAGCTGACAGTGAGATTGATGGTTGTGAAGGCGAATAGTTAGAGGTTTTATATTTTGAAATAAACATATAGATGCCACACTGGTTGATTCACAAGGCGAATAATGGTGGGTTTTATGTTTTGAAATAAACCAGAGAGATTAGGGCTTCATTCAATTCGGAGGAAAGAATAAATGGCATGTCGGGGTGTTTAAACCCTAAATCGTGATGGAGAAAGACACGTACCAGGGGCACTTGGCACTTTGTAATCAGGTTTATAACTTAAACCGTCATCAGAGACACCTAATGAACAACTGGAGATCTATATAAAACAGCTGGCAATCCTACTCTTTTTACAACAACTTATACAACTAGTACTACATATACTGCATGCAGTACAACACATAATGCACAACAATGTTTTAAATTAATAATATATAAATAAATATAGATATCTAGGAGAGAGGAGGTGGATCCTAACCATTTTGCATAGTGTATAGATCTTGTCTGGTGAGTTGGATATTTCTCACGTGATCCGCCATATCAAATAGAGGAATCCGTCAGACCTGTTTAAGACCACCCGTAGTGGCAATGATTTTTACTTTTTGGCGTTTTTTCAAAAAAGCACGCCTGTCCACGCCTTGTAGATCGCCCCCGGGCGTTTTTGAGCAATAATTTGGGTGGAGCGTTCTTAAATCCACGCCTTCTTTCACTTTTTTTTTTGCCAATCACCATACAACTTCCCAATCTTTGTCCAATAACATTTTTTTGGTGGTTTTTTTAATCTATTTTTTTTACACCTCTTTTAACATAATGCCTTACAATGCTCACATCCCAACTATATCCATTTTAGAAAAACGTCCCATAATACTCCATTGTTGACTGGACTGCCACATGACGCAAAATGGTCAAGGGTAGGGTGTCTTCCACTACAAATCGCTTCTTGTAGCGTTGACTTAGTTGCTGAAAGGGGCGGAGTTGATCTATTTTTGGATAATATTTGTTTTTTATCTGAATCTTGGTTTCCATAATATTTGGTTTAATAAGGTTAGTCGGTATGTCTTCGGGGAGTGGCTTCGGGGAGGTGGGTTGCCGAGCGAGGAATCACACCGGGTGTTTGAATGGGGAGTGGGGAGTAGGAGAGAGAGTGTTTTTTTGGTGTATACTCACCGAAGGTGAAGAAGAATAAGAGAGGAGAGAATAACCGATCAAAATTTTTTATTTTTTAATTGAGTGGGTGTTTGAACCATACCTGGTGTTTGAGTAGAAAATAAGGAGTGAAGGGGGGGGGGGGGGTTGACATGACATGTGATTATTAGGTAGAGAAAACTCAAAACACCCTAACTCACCCCAACCATACCGTCCACCCTAGTTTATATTTTCTAGATTTTGAATGTAGGCTTTCTTTGCTTATTTAAAGGGCTTTAGATATTGTTATTAACAATCAATTTTTGAATTATATATCTTTGTAGTTTTCCCATTTGAGACAAAGTCTCTTTTTTATAGCTTTCGCTTTGTGTTAGTTGGCATCAGAGCTCGTTGAAATCCTGATATCCACCCACAATGATGTCTAGCAATACCGTCTGATGGACAAGGGCGTGAGGTTGGCGAATTTGCGGTGTGCACTGAATGACCTCACTGCCAAGTTGAATAGAACACCACGACACTTAAAGTATTGCATGACTCGATCTCAAGTGGTCGTAATGGCTACAAAATCGTGATGATGGCAACTATGTCAACCAATGTCATCAAAACTATGGTGACATGTGAGGATTCATTCAAGACGAAGGCTTTTATATGCGGAGGAATGAACCAAAAGACTCATAAAGTAGATAATGTTGATTCATTAAAGGAGGAGGTCTTTCAATCCAAGTGTTTCATCAACAACAAGGTATGTTCTAGTTATTGAGCTCTACAATTGCAAGAACCTGGTTTCAAAGGCTTCTATCAACAAGTTGAAGCTTCCAACGGAGTCTTATCAAATCGACTGGAGCAAAGAACCTAGTGCCATAGTGACTGAGATTTCTAGGCTTCCTATTTCAGTTGGGAGAAGCTATAGTTAAGATATCATATGTGATGTGGTTGATATGGGTGCTTCTCATGTCTTGTTGGGTAAAGCGTGGCAACTTGATGTTGAAGTAGAACATATTTCTCTTCTAGTGGGAAGGAAAACAAATAATTGTTTTGCCTACCGAAACATATCACAAGTACCAAAGGTAACAAAGAGGTGAAGAAGAGTAAAAAATATGGCAATCCGAAAGGTACTTACTTCTTCAAAAATACCTTCTTTCTTAGAGGTATGATTTAATTTCTTATCAGGAGCACCTTATTGCACATACGCTTCTACTTTGGCGGAAGCAACCTCTTGCATGGAGGCGCCTTCTTCTTGCACGAAGCCACCTTCTTGTGTTGAAACACCTTCTTTCCTTGAAGCACCTTTTTCCCACAAATATTCCATATTCCCTTGTTATGACAAAGAAGGTGAAAACAATAAGGATGAAGTAGATGACCTATTAAAGAAAGAACACAACAAAGAGAGCATAATGTCAAGTAAGGTGTATATCCTCTCCACACCTATACAATATAATTAAAAGCAAACGTGTATGGAAGGTAGAACAATCACTACGGGTATTGTTAGGTACATATTTCCAAAACCCTCGACAATTCCAAGATTGAAGACATAATGTTTGAGGTCGCCCTAAATAAGCTACCTCCATTTGAAACAATCAACACCAAATTGACTTAATAAGATGTCAAGTTCTCTCCATATGGAGAAGACTAATAAGATGCATGTAACTCAAATAATTAGCTCGAAGGTTGAGTGATGGAAACATGGACGAAGAGTAAAGAAACGATCCCAACCAACCTCAAAAGGTCATAAGCTTCTTAATCATACCAAACATACCTTATATTCTTAACTAGGTATTGATGACTTGAATGATTGACACATATGTGAATCTCTGGGAGTGTTGGAGAAGAGTGAAGAAAATAGGCATAAGCTTTATCATTAATAAGAGACTGATAACTCGAGGCACTAATTCAAATACAAATCGGTGGGAATATGGAAAACGCATAAAGAAACGATATAACCTTTTCCCCCTAAGGTACCTTTCCTAATCAGGTATCATCTCTTGAACAAGTATCTTCTCTTACAATATATACCTTCTTTTTTGAAGGTAGCCAACAAACTTCATCTACCAAAGGTACATGCCACCAATGGGGCGGTGAAGTAAAGCATTGAGGAATCCAACTCTAAAGATAAGGTAACTGTAGTTAAACACGTCTTCCAAGATGTTGGAGGTGATATATGAAGTGATTAGTGATGGTTTGCTTATGTAACGAGCAATTATTAACTGGCACATTCAATAAGCTTAGTAAATGGAAGCATTGTCATCACATGAAAGTACATAAGCTAAACAACAATGCTTATGTTGTAGTTCTCTCTAGCACTATTCCCATATCCATAATGTTCAACGTGGAGGAAGTATTTAAAGAGTACCTAGGCGTGAACCAATGCTTATAATGAGAACTCATGGTCGAGTTTTTTTCAAGTTAGGGGTACTAATACGGGACGAATTCAAGAATTTGAAGATTCTCGCATTGACAGGAGCAAACAAGTTAGAAAGGTGAGCGCTTCTTGCATACCAAGGTGAGTTTGTTTCGGTCCAACCAAAGCTATCTTCTACTGATGCAGACTTAGCCAAGGCAGTTGCTGAAAGAAGGTGTTGGTTGATAAAAGAAGGAGCTTCTTGCAGTTGAGTTGAGCTAGTTATTAGCTTATTGCGAGAGCACCGTTGCTAAAAGGGACATATCTGGTCTATTTTTGGATGAAGTTTGTTTTTTATTTGTTTCATAATAAATACTAGGTTATAACCCCGTGTATTACACGGGGTTGAATAAATAAAATTTATATACTAAATAATAAAACAATATATCTCTAAAAACTTCATTTATTATACGGGTTGAATAAATATAATTTTATATATTAAATAATAAAAAGTTATATCTATAAGAACTATATTGTACGGGTTGAATAAGTGTAATTGTATATACCAATAAAAAAGTTATATCTTTAAAACCACGTGTATGGCATGGGTTGAATAAATGTACAATTGTTTACCAAATAATAAGATAATACATCTTTAAAAAACCTCATTTATAACACGGGTTGAATAAATGTAATTTTATATACCAAATAATAAAAAATTACATCTTTAAAAATATGCGCATTACACGGTTTGAATAAATGCAATTTTCTGTACTAAATAATAAAAAATATATATCCTTAAAAAACCCCGTGTGTTGTATGAATTGAGTAAATCTAATTTTATATATCTAATAATAAAAAGTTATATCTATAATAAATCTAATTTTATATCTGTACTAAATAATAAAAAGTTTCGTAAAATCTATTTGATACCAAACTAAACAAAACGTTCAAATATATATAACTCAAATAAATAATATTATAAATTTGAAGGAGATTAAACTAAATAATTGTAGAATTATATATAGGCCTATTATGGTATCTTTAACATCCGTTTTGACGAATTATAGTTATATGCTCTAGAGTATTACAGGCATATGCCTATTTTTAATATATTTATCCTTTTTGCTTATTGATAAGAAACATGTGAACATCACCTTCCAAGTGTTCTTAGTTTCATGTTTACTTCCTCTGTTTCCTCTTATCCCTCTCCATTATATTTTGTAAACAGAATATCATCATGTGCTAATTTTACAAATTTATAAAACCGAATATAATCATGTCCTAGGTAGTCTTAGTATTACTGGAATTTCCATTTGATTCATGGTTTCTGTTAGTTACTTCGAATTTCCTTGTTTATTTTCTGTCTGAGGTATGCGTGTATCCCAAAAACGTGAAAGGCTGAAACCGGTAACCACTTCATTTAGCTGTAGTGTGATGACAGTTTAAACCTATTTAGCTTTTTTTTTGTTTATGATCTACCCAACTGTAATATGAGTTCAGCTAATATGTTCAGTTTAATTTATTTCATTACGTACAGGTCGATACATAAAAGGTTTCGTTGAATGGCATATAGTGATGGGTACTGGCCGATACATCTTAGTTTTATATCTATTTATGAGCATTACACGGTGGAGGTGAGTAACGGTGTGAGTGGTAGTTGATGGTTTGTTTTGAAGGTTGTAGAGCATTACACGGTGGAGGTGAGTAACGGTGTGAGTGGTAGTTGATGGTTTGTTTTGAAGGTTGTAGACAGAGAAAGCAGAGGGTGATGGTTTTAGGTTTAAAAAGAAATTACATTTCAGGCACTGTACTTGTGAAATTTCAAAAAAAAAAAAAACCCTCATCAAACGGTTGTTTCTAACCCAGTTAGGCATTTGGATGAAAATGACAAAAAGTTACAAACATGAAGGGCTATTTGGTACAAAAAAGTAATTTTGGACGAAAATGGCAAACATGTCCGAACCTCATGGACGATTTTGGCAATTAACTCTAATAATTATCCATAAGATATTAAACTAATAATATTTAATAGGAGAATTATCTATAATATAAGATATTAAACTAAATAATATTTAGTAGAAGGGTTATCTATAATTAATTAGAAGAAATTAAACTAAAATTATAATTATCTATAAGAGATGGTTTAATATGATGACAAGTGTCACAAAAGTGGTTTCTTTTATTATATAGTATAGATTTGATAGAATAAATTATCTTTTTCTTTTTTGAATTTAGGGTTTCTTTAACTGTTTAAAGTGTTTTAGATCATTGTTGATGACGGTAAATTATTCATCTTTTATCCATTCTATTAGATTATCTTTGGAGCTGTGACGCTTGGTTTTAACGCTTCCATTCTGCTTCAATGTGTGTGCATTATTGGTTGTTCAAAAAGTTCGTGATTTGCATGAAAAAATGTTTGAGAAAAAATCCCTTGAATTTGGATCATTCGTAAGCTGAATCAAGCCAAGTTGCTTGGGTTTGTAAATAAGTGGAGCTCAAGCCAAGATAAGCTCAACTCATAAGCTCGTATATATTATATATGTATAACCAAATATAAATATACAGGGGAAGGATCCACTAAAAAGTGGATTTTGCCTAAGTAGCCTAAGAAGGATTGTTATGATGACATGTGTCACTCCTAGTAAGTAGGAATGAAGGGCATTTTGGTCCTTATAAGTAGGAGTGAAAATGACATGTGGCACCCCTTTTGTTTTTTTTTTTTTAAATATAACCAAAAAAATCTAGTACAAAAAAATCTAGCACAAAAATCTAGTACAAAAAAATATAGTACAAAAATGTAGTACAAAAAATATAACACAAAAATGTAGTACAAAAAAATATAGCACAAAAAATCTAGTAAAAAAATATAGCACAAAAAAATTCAACAAAAAATGTAGTAAAAAAAATCCAGCACAAAAATTTGAGAAAAAAATTAAGACAAAATTTCAGCACAAAAATATAGTAAAAAAATCCAGCACAAAAAAATGTTATACAACATAGAAATACAACACCTTTTAGTGGATTTTTTTAGTCTTCATATTTTATAATGTTTAAAAGATGGGGGTGGAATATGCATGTGCCTTGCATGTGGAGAGAGAAAATCCATAAATAGGATTTTCCCAAGATACCCTTACACTCCTCCTTTCTCCTACACTTTCATCTTAACCATTGATTTGAAAAATGAATGGTTAAGATTTCTTCTTATTCTACTTAAGCAAAATAAACTTTTTATTTGATTTTACCCCAATATATACATATCTCATAAGCTCGTATATATTATATATGTATAACCAAATATAAATATACATATATAAATTAAAAATTAAAAATTCTTTTTTGTTGTAATTTAGTAATAACTAGAAAAACTATCCCCCGCGTTGCGGCGGGGGGGGGGGGGGAGAGAGGGGACTTGAAACCATGTCTATTAGCAATGCCACATAACCATAAATAACTATCAAAATCGGAAAAGCTCATATATAAAACCAATTAAAAAAACTAAAAGAAACTCCATTTTTCTATTAACATTCATATATAAAGATATAAGATAAAGCCTCCAAAAGAAGCTTTAAGTTTCCAACTTGTACCATACAAACAAAAGATGCAAGTAAAATAAAGAAAGCATGGTATACAAGTAACAATGCACAACAATGTTGTAAATTATATAATTACTAAATGGTACCCCCGCCGCGTTGCGGCCCGGGGCTTACAATTTAAGATGCAGCGTATACAATCGCTAGATGGAAGGCCCAAATGTTACGGTGGTGAAGGTTAAATAACATCAAACAACCATGTAAAGCCTATAACAACATAGAACTTAAGAAACATCAGTAAACTTGAATTACAAGCATGTTTCGTAAGGAAAACAACATTACGATGTATGTCTTATATATGTTATTAAGAACACATGATATCCAAACGTCCCAGTAAGTGCAGTTATTATCGGTAAAGACATGAATGCAGGGTAGCCAAATCATATAGTAAATACATGGAAAGCACATGCATGGTTTAACCAAAACAAAAAAGAATTGGAATAATTAGTTTGTGTCATCTTTATCATGATCCCTTATTCAATGAACTTAAAAATATATCACATGATATACATATCTATATTAACTAATATGTCATAATAGTTAATTCACTTGACTTCTTGAGTTGATCTCTCGAGCTACCAATTCTGCTAGGCTATCTTTGACCTGTAGACCCGATGCTTAACCATCTTTGACCTGTCCCCAAGACCCGCACAGATTCAAAAACCTCTTCACGCTGGTTATGGCCAAATTAATATACTATAATCACAAAGTAATGTTGCCTTGATTCGTCCACTTTCAGCCTTTCAAGAGAAGCACTTGTATCTTCTTACTTTCTCTTCAAACTCAATGCACTACTTTCACTATTAACATCTATATATATATATATATATATATATATATATATATATATATATATATATATATATATATATATAAATAGGGAGCCGCTAGAATGAAAACCACCTCGAGTTGTAAGAACCGCGAGAACTACACCCCACGGAGCGCCGTTCGCCATGATTTTTTTTTACAAGTAGATGTGTATATTATAAACACAGCCGTAAAAAATCATGGCGAACGGCGCTCCGTGGGGTGTAGTTTTTTACACCACAAGTTTGGTGAAAAAAAAAGAAAAAAGAAAAAAAATTAAAAAACACCAAACTTGTGGTGTAAAAAACTACACCCCACGGAGCGCCGTTCGCCATGATTTTTTACGGTTGTATTTATAATACACACATCTACTTGTAAAAAAAATCATGGCGAACGGTGCTCTGTGGGTGTAGTTCTCGCGGTTCTTACAACTCGGGGTGGTTTTCATTCTAGCAGCCCCCTATATATATATATATATATATATATATATATATATATATATATATATAGGTAGAGGATTTTGTAAAAAGTGCTCAACGTGTGAGAAGTGTATTATAACACTATATATAATACTATATAACACCATATAAACACCGTATAACAATATGTAACACCATATAATACCATATAACACTATGTAACACTATATAACATTATATAACAAATATAATACTATAGTTCGTCTGATAGCATGTCTATGATAGATGTATAGTGTTATATTTGTTATATAATGTTATATAGTGTTACATAGTGTTATGTGGTAGTATATGGTGTTACATATTGTTATACGGTGTTTATATGGTGTTATATAGTATTATATACAGTGTTATAATACACTTCTCACACTTTAGACCCTCTTTACACTATCCTTACCCTATATATATATATATATATATATATATTTGAACTCACTTTTTAACTTTTGTACGCAACTAAACGACAATGGAAAAGATAAATACGAACTGAAGACGTTTCCCAAACCTTTGAGCTTTGTTTTCATGCTTGAGTTTGAATCCTCAAAAAGTGGTTTTCTGTTGATGTTATTGTATTTCTGATCGCTTGTGTTGGTAAAGCTGTTCACCAAATAATTTGCTCTTGCAAAATTACAAAATAACCTTTGTAAAATGGATAACGAATTTCGCCGCCTTTCTTACTACAACACATCGATCTCTGTTCCTAACTGCTACAACACATTATTGGTGTAACCTGCAATACCAAAAAACGATTTGTATGATGGGTTGGAACTGTAACATCTAAATAGTTAAGGCTCTTATTTTGACTTGAACTATAATATCTTTCTGGTGTCGGTTCATACTTTATGCCTTTCTTTAAGCCCTAAGTCCTCCTACTTCGTGTCTTTTTGTTGAAGTTAAGAGCCTTCATTATTCAAGGTTTTTGGACACCTCAACACAAATGATATTGTCATTCTCATTTCACGTAAAGATTAAGTTGTATGGCCCAAACTCATGGAATCTATACTATATAATAAAAGAAACGATTTTTGGGACACTTGTCATCGTATTAGGCCATGTCTTATTGATAAATATTATTTTAGTTTAATCACTTCTAATTAATTATAGATAATCCTTCTACTAAATATTATTAGTTTAATTATTACTTTTATATTTATCTATTTACTTCAAATTCAAACTTAGTTATCTAATTTGATATTAGAGTAAATTACGATTTTGGCGCCTGTGATTATATCACTTTTACCCTTTTAGCCTAAAAAGGAATTTATTTGATATTCAAACTTAGTTATCTAATTTGATATTAGAGTAAATTACGATTTTGACCCCTGTGATTATATCAATCTTACACTTTTAGCCTAAAAAGGAATTTTTTAACATCTGAGCCTCCAACGTCTTTTTTCTAATCCTTTTGGCCCCAAACACTAACCCCATCCATTTACTTTTAGGGGCCAAAAGGTTAGAAAAAATGACGTTGGGGTCCAAAAAGGTTAGAAAAAAAGACTTTAAGGGCTCAGATGTTAAAAAATTCCTTTTTAGGCTAAAAGGGTAAAAGTGATATAATCACAGGGGCCAAAATCGTAATTTACTCTAATATCAAATTATACAGATTAAATAAATGTAATTTTGTATATTAAATACTAAAAACGTCATATCTTTAAAAAACTTGTGTATAGTCGGGTTGAAAAATCTACCAAATAATAAAAAAAAAATTATATGCTTAAAAACCCTGTGTATTACACGTGTTGAATAAATCTAAATTTACATAGCAAATGATAAAAAAGTTATATCTTTAAAAACTTCGTGTATTACACGGGTTATATAAATGTAACTTTGTATAGTAAATAATAAAAGTTAAATCCTCATCCTATATTGGGGTATATATATATATATATATATATATATATATATATATACTAGGTTAGAATCCCGTGTATTACACGGGTTGAATAAATGTAATTTTATATATTAAATAATAAATAAGTTATATCTTTATGAACCTTGTATATTGTACGCGTTAAATAAATTTAATTTTACATATCAAATAACAAAAAAAATATCTTTAAAAACCATATGTATTACACAGATTAAATAAATGTAATTTTATATACTAAATACTAAAAACATCGTATCTTTAAAAAACCCGTGTATAATCGGGTTGAATAAATCTACCATATAATAAAAAATTACATTTCTATCCTAAATAAATGTAATTTTGTATATTAAATACTAAAAACGTCGTATCTTTAAAAAAAACACCGGTGTATAGTCGAGTTGAAAAATCAACCAAATAATAAAAAAATTATATTCTTAAAAACCCCGCGTTTTTTTTTTTTTTGGCTAAGAGGGTAAAAGTGATATAACCACAGAGGCCAAAATCGTAATTTACTCTTGATATTAACTATATATTTGAACGTTTTGTTTAATTTGGTATCAAATAGATTTTACAAAACTTAAAATAAAATTAACTAATATTATTTATCATATCTACAGTTACAAATTTTAAATAAATAGTTAAATTTATTGATATTAAAACTTCGTTAACAAATTTTACTACAACATAATAATCTATTTATATCAATCTAAATATATATATCTATACTATACTATATAATAAAACATTAATGTGTGACACCTATCATTCATTGTAAGCATTTATTTTATGATTTTCTCAGTTCACTTCATAACTTATCTTATATGAATTAAATAACTAAATGAATAATGAGCTAATATTAAATTTCATCCGACTTTAAATTTTGAATACCATTCTTCTATTTTTTTAATAAAATATTATTCTAAATTTTAAATTATTAATTTAAGATATTTTTAAATAAAACAAATTATTTATCACGAAAACCAAACTTTGTATTAATATATGAAATATTTTTATTTTCATTACTAAAAAAATTATTATATCAATTTTATTACATAATTTATAAATCCATTTATCGGAATTGGTACCAACATTTTATCACTCAAATAGATATTGATTTGCTTCTTGAATAACATATCTTCTTTTCAAGAACCATCTTCACAATCACCATATCCATCGCGTATCGAGTATTATCCATTAGTATATTGAAAGATATGACTTTTTTTATTATTGGTATATAAAATTAGATTTATTAAACCCTTGTAATACACGTAGTTTTTTTAAAGATATACCTTTTTTTTATTATTTACTATACAAAATTACATTTATTCGACCCGTGTAATACATGAGGTTTTTTAAGATATAATTTTTTATTACTTGATATATAAAATTAGATTTATTCAATTCGTACAATACATGTGGATTTTTAAGGATATATATTTTTTATTATTTAGTATAGAAAATTACATTTATTCAACCCATGTAATACACATATTTTTAAAGATGTAACTTTTTTATTATTTGGTATATAAAATTACATTTATTCAACCTGTGTAATAAATAAGGTTTTTTAAAGATGTATTATTTTATTATATGGTAAACAATATTACATTTATTTAACCTGTGTAATACACATGATTTTAAAGATATAACTTTTTTATTTGGTATATAAAATTATATTTATTCAACCCGTACAATATGGTTCTTATAGATGTAACTTTTTATTATTTATTATATAAAATTATATTTATTCAACCCGTGCAATAAAGAAGGTTTTTAAAGATATATTGTTTTATTATTTAGTATATAAAATCATTTATTCAACCCGTGTAATATACGGGGTTATAACCTAGTTTAGCAATAAAGCATACTAAGATAACAACAAAAAAAAACATAAATGATTAACAACAATCTTACTGAAATCATGGGTTGGTTTGGTTGCTTCTTTGCGAGTGGAGGTGGCTTCTTTACACAACATCATATTATTCATCTCCCACAGACGATCTTTCACACACACACACACACCAAAAAAAATCCTAAATTTATTCCGATTTGATCATATTTTATCCCCAAAGTATCAAACCCTAAATCTTGTTTATAATGTCAGGTTTCTTGATTATCTGAACTATTCAAATAACCATTTATTACGTCAAAATTGGGTTTTCTTCATCATTCATATTTGCTGAATGATCATAGAAATTCGAAACCAACAACATAATTCAATGTAAATAGATAATTAGCTCCGATGTGTGTATACCTCCCCAAATTTTTTCTGTTTCCACAGTTGACCGGGTCTGACCCGGGTTGACTCAGTCAAGTATCATTGAAAAGCATCATCCGATAGATCCCTCCCCCTCGTCTCACAGTCTAGTGGTCGGAAAATGATGGTCCCTTATCTGCAATACTTGGCAAACACTGCCCCTCGTCTCTCAACTATACAATAAACATACATTGAAATTTTACTATTTCGCAAATACTGAAAATATAAATAAGCAAACACACCTCTCTAGCACCATGAAACTAAACATATTTTACCCAGCACACAAGGATACTATAATATTATAGTCAACAAACGCACTTGTTTTTTAAAAATTAACCAACAAATTACCTACCAATAAATAAACAAATTGAAAAAAAATTGATTCTTTACCTAGTTGTTGCTAAGGTCGTCCGCTTCCGCTCCGGTTGCTGCTGCTGCTCATCTTCACTCCCACTACTAAACACACTAAGTAAAACCTAAAATTACACATGAACTCGAATTATATACATTTTTCATCTATAACTAAGAGCATACAACTTGATACAAACTTACTGTGGGGTTTATGTTACTTTTCCGCCATGTTTTAGTGTAATAAATAGCCCTAATTTGATCCATAAAACCCTAAAGAAAACAAATTAAACTCATTTCAAAATCAAAATCATGATTCAAGAGAATTATACAGAGAGTAGACGTACTTGAGTGCCATTGGAGGGAGGAGTCGCAGTTGGATGATGACAAAGAACGGGGAAGACGATCCCAAATAAAAAAGAATGCACAACTGGTTACAGACGATGATAGCCAAGATCCGTTAATCTCTATAGCCAAATATGAAAGGTTTGAAACCAAACTGAACCAAACCCACAATTCGGGTTCCTAATCCACCTATCTTTGAGATTTATTGACATTCAGAACCAGATCGGGCACCGGAGAACTCGACGTAGGTTCACCGTATTCCTGTACAACGAAATTATGATAAATGGAAACCGATCTAACTGAAAAAGAAACATGCAACAGAATCGACACTTACCGGAATTCTTGACGGAGTTATACTGAGTCCCGTCACAACCCTAGATCAAAAAAAACACCAACGTCCCTCTCTTGGCCCAACCGATGTCATCACCGGATTCACCGTCTTCTGTTCTAAACATTATGGTTGAGCACGAACCAGTAATGAGGAAGCGCAGCCACAGCTCCGCCGTGGCTCCGCAACCGCAGATGGTGGCTGGCAGCCATGCCTCTCCGATCTCTCTGTAGAACCTTCCATTTACACACATATGCGTGATTTTTTTGGGACAAACCGAGTATTTAAAGGGTCACATGTTACAACCACATTTAACTAATAGTACATGTCACTACTACACAAAACACAATTCAAGCATAAAGCACAACCACCATAAGCACAACTATGTTGTAAATTAGAGTTTTATATAATGTGTATGCTATAATTATATATATGTGTATATATATATATTGATTTGTAAAAATAGAATTTTATATAAATAAACAAGTTGGCTCGACAAATATAATTTTATATAAATAAACGAGTTGGCTCGACAAGCCACGAGTTGGCTCACATTTTATACGGGTCAAACTTAAACTTAACTTTCCGACTACCTTGTTAAAATAAATGAGTCGCGCCCAGGGGTGGATCTACGCTCTCATGTGGTGGTGCGGGCGCCCTCATTAGACTTTTTCATTTTAGTGTTATGCGTACGTTAAAATCCCAAACACCCCTTTAAAATTTTGTAATCACACCCTTTGAACTTTTGAAACCTATTAGACTAGAGTCATAGATAAAGAGAGTAGATGAGAAAACAAAACTTCAGCTGTGGTGGCCAGACGTTTTGTCATGGCGGCTGTGGCATGTAAATGACTCTACAGTAACACGGAGAAGAAAGACATCAAAAGGTGGAAGGTAGGCCTTTTAGACTAGTGGGTATGGGGAGCTCATCCTCATGAGGATGGCCGCCACGTCAGCGCCACGTAGGAGGGGCTTGCAGGGGATGGACCTAGGGGGTGGAGGATGGGCCCCACAACAATTAAAAAATATAAAACTTTATTTGATTTTAGAGAGATAGAGAGAGAGGAGAGACAAAAATGAGAGAGAGAGAGAGAGAGAGAGAGAGAGAGAGAGAGAAAGAAAGCAGGCCCGTCATCAACGGCTTCTGGCAGCCGGGTATCACAAGGCGGGGCAAGGGGGCGGTGTGAGGGACCAGCGCCAGGCTTCGCCGGGCCTAAGCCGGCCACCATACCGCTTGGTCTTATAAATCTAGAACCCAATACATATATATTTAGTTCAGATGAAAAATAAAGGGTAAAAGTAAAAAAGGATTAAGGATTCGGGTGGCATAGTAATAAAAAGAAAAATCCACTGTCAAACTTCAACAAGGAATTCATCATTTATTTAACTTTTGCTTAGACTGTCTCCAATGCTAAGGAAGCCCTTAGGAGTCCTTAGCTGCTTACTCAGCTGCCACGTCATATCCTTAAAAATTCTTACAAATCCTGAAAACCCTCAATTTCCCCTTCAACCATACAAACATCCTTATATTTTCCACCTCACCACCTAATTTTTTAATTATAATATTAACTTTATTGTTATATAAATATCTTAAATATAAAAAAGCAATTTATTTTGTTTGCCTGTGTTGAATTAACCACTCAAATTAAAAGCCCAATTGTGTTTGATTAAATAAAAGCCTAGCCCATGAAACTCAACCCTAAAATTATATTGAATATTTCTACCCTAAAACTAAATAATGTCATCTAAACATACAGCCACAACCATTTCTACCTAAAACTAACCGGTGAAAAACTCCTCGTCTCCTTCAAATTCCGCCGTTCAAGGATTGCAACACATCTAAAGGAGATCTACGGAGGAGATACGAACCATGAAGGATCTATTGGGCCCAGCGATCGTTTGGACCAAGGCAAATCCACGCCCTTCTGCACAGGCTTTTCATGTTCGGACATCCACGGGTGCTGATCTACAACGCAAAGGGCTGCTCCAGCGTGGCACGGGCGTGGGGAGTTCGGATGCGTTGGAGATAGTCTTATTATTATTATTATTATTATTATTATTATTATTATTTATTCTAGAGTTAATTATTGTTTTCGTCCCTGTGGTTTGTCAAAAATCACTATTTCAGTCAATTAGTTTAAAAATTGTGATTTCAGTCCCTGTGGTTTCACTTTCATAACCATTTCAGTCCTTATGGTTTCACTTTCGTAACCATTTCAATCCATTTATTCTGTTAGTACACGGACTGAAACGGTTACGAGGTGGACTAAAATGGTTACGAAAGTGAAACCACACGGACTGAAATCGCAATTTTTAAACTAATGGACTGAAATAGTGATTTTTGACAAACCACATGGATGAAAACGGTAATTAGCCCTTTATTCTAATACTAGCTTAGTTTAAGTAAAATAAAAAGAAAGAAAGAATAACTTCGTGAGAAGTTGGTAAATTGATAATAGACTATACACCATATAACATATAAGATTAATTTCATATATACCGTTACAAACTTTACATTATATAAAGATTAATTTCATACAAACTTTCTCTCACACCGCCTTTAAACAACTTGGGAGAAGGAGGTCTTGGGTTCAAGTCCCACAGACGATACGAATAAAAGAAATTTGTCGTTAAAAAAAATAACGAAAGGGAAAGATCAGATTGAGATAGATTTAGGGTTTCTGAATAAAAAGAGAAGATTGAAAGGACAGGCTTTCATCATTATGGAAACACCAATTTGTTAGAAGGCGGTGTGAGAGAAAGTTGAGGGTTTTGGTTGAATAGCGTATGAGCGAAAGATCGGTTGCAGATTTTCTTGTTTTGCTGCTCAAAAGAATTCATTAAAGAGTATTACAATGCCATGTGGCAATTAATGACTTAAAGAGTTGTCACGTAGCCAAAGTTTGTTTTGCTTTATTTTAATGTAGAGTGAATTGCAAATATTGTCCTTTATCTATATAACGCGTTTCAGGCGGTGTCCTTTGTCTTTAAAATTGACGATTTTTGTACTTAATGTTTACAAATGATACACGCTATATCCTTTAGCCCTAACCCAGTTATTTTTTTCTGTTAAATCTTATCATGTGCAAGGCACGTGAGGGTAATTATGTCATTTCATCTTTTAAAGGACAAATTATGTAAATGACTTGATAAATAAATAACCCTTTACAATTCCACCACCACCCACCCCTTTACCACCACTGCCCCACTTGCCAAACCACCACCAACAACTCCATGGCCATCTTCATCGGCAGGTAAGACTCCGGCAACCTAACTCTTTTTCTCCTTCTCTGTTACCTATATGCAAACCCACTCCATCACCATCGCCATTCGTTTCATCTCCATGAAAATCCTCACAGCCGCCTTTCTTCCTTTACAAATTTATGATGCCATCACCACCACCATGCAAACCCATCTCGCCATTTTTTTAGTTCCCAATAATTATTTACAAAAACAAAACACCAGAAACAAGTAAAAAACACCAATAACCAAATATTTACAAGTTACAACAGAACATACCAAAATAACCAATATGATTAGAACCAAAACATATAAACTATTAAGTTAAGAACTTCACATAAAACTCTGTTATTTTATGTAGGATCGATTTGACGATCAAATGAGTCAATTAAAGTCAATACACCACTGTTTGAGTGGCGGAAACAAACAAACAGTGTTGAAACAGAGAGAATTGAGTAGAAAACAAAAGAATATCACTTTAACACTTGTTTCTCATTAGTACTTCACTAGAAAATCCGGCAGCAGTTCGGAATACAACTTTGGAATCCGTGCCAAAATAAGAAACATACAACCTATTTATAGGCATCTTATTCCGCTTGAAATGACACAAGTCATTTCGAGCGGAATCTCAACTTTATGATTTCGCTTGAAGTGTCATTTTCAAGCGGAATCACATGCAAATACATAAACTTTCACTAATTTACATATTAGACCCCTAAAAACCCTATACAAGCATGACCTAGACTAAGACGTAGGCTTTAGACATCGTGCGCTAACATTTTAAGTATATATGTATATAATCACAAACCTTATGTAACATACCAAATGGCAAGAACCCAACAAATAATTAAACATAAGTTAAGAAATTCTTTCCCTCAATCATTTAATAAACAGTTTTTCAACCGGAAATGTAAAGCAAAAGAAGCAAATAAATGCACACCAGGTGCTCGACGTAATACCTGAACCAAAAAATTATCCCGAATGGCTTCAATTGTTCTTGAAACGTCACCCGAAGTGTCCAAGTTCACTACTTAATAAGGGTTTTGCGTGAATAAAATACAGAAACAAGCCATGGTCGTCGTATACTCACCGTCGTCTTCCCCTGCTTTTATTAAAGACGAAACTAACGCTGAAATCGAGTTTGTTTATAGTCTGTTAGTAGTGAATCGGTGGTTTTGCCGAAGAATGGAGAATCGGTGTTTCTGCCGGAGAATGGACGGCCAGATCTTTTTCCGTTTATGTTTTCGTGTGTTACGCTGGAATGATAGGTTGGTCGGAGCTTACATTTGGAACCTTAGGCTTAGAGAGAGTGGCGGTGGAGGGGCTGATGAGAGGGAGAGAGAGGTGGAGAAAGAGAGAGAGAGTTTTGTACAGAGAAAGAGGTGTGGAGAGAAAGAGGGTATATATTAAATTTAATTTTGTTTTATGTGTTAAAATATTTTTAAATAAATGGATAAAAAGACTAAAATACCATCGTGTTATATTATTTAATATAAAAAATTAACTGGGTTAGCGCTAAAAGACATAACGTGTAGCATTTGAGAACATTAAGTACAAAACTCGTTAATTTTAAAAATAAAGGACACCGCCTGAAATGTAGTATATAGATAAATGACAATATTTGCAATTCACTCTTTTAATGTATAGATAAGAGACTTCCAACGTTTCTTTTATTCGACTTTCTTAATTTATTTATTTCTCCATCTATTTACATATTTTATGACAAATATATATATATATATATATATATATATATATATATATATATATATAAAATTGATCAAACTCATTTAAAATGCCATTTGAATAATGTTGAAACAACAACCATCTTTTTGATTGTGATACATGGATTTGTTAAGAACAGTAATCAAAACACGTTTGTATATATAAAAACAAAATTTATATTTAGATCCCTAATTAGAAAACTATAATTGTTCAAAACCTACCCCTAAGAAAAAATCAAATTAAAAATTTATTGTAAATTTTCAAATATATTTAATATAAATAATAAGTGTGAGGTTCATCGGAGAACACTAAAAAATGAGGAACCGGGAAACCATGCATTTAACATCTTTAAATTTTAACTGAACATGTTAAAAATCAATTTTTTAAAATGTTTTTTGGCATTTTTCCTTATAAAAATGTGTAGAAGCTATTACAATAAAAAAACAATTTTTGTAAAAAAAATATATCTTAAAAGTTCAACTTAACATGTTAAAAATCAATTTTCTTAAAATGTTTTTTGGCGCTTTTCCTTATGAAAATATGTAGAAGCTATTCCAGTAAAAAACAATTTTTCTAAATTTTTTACCCTTTTTAACTGTTTTTTTTTATATTTAGTTTTTGAATTTTTTTTTTGTTAAAAATGCTTCTACATGTATATATAAGAAAAAATGCGGAAATTAAAAAAAATGATTTTTAACATGTTAAGTTGAATTTTGAAGATGTTAAATGCATGGTTTCCCGTTTCCTCGCCTTTTTAATGTTCCCCAATGAATCCTCCAAAAATTAATAATTCTCAATGAGTTAAATTCCATTTTAGTCCCTGTGGTTTGGGCCATTTTGCCAGTTTAGTCCAAAGGTTTCATTTTTAACATGTGGGTCCAAAAAGGTTTCCCAGTTGCCATTTTAGTCCACTTGGTTAACTTCATCCATTTTTTCTGTTATCGAGAAGGCCAATTCGGTAATTTTGTATGTAATTCTGTTAACTAAAAGGGCAATTCAGCCATATAAAATGACCGAATTGGCCTTCTCGTTAACAAAAAAAATGAATGAAGTTAACCCAGTAGACTAAAATGGCAACTGTGAAACCTTTTTGGACCCACAGGTTAAAAATGAAACCTTTGGACTAAACTGACAAAATGGCCCAAACCACAGAGACTAAAATGGCATTTAACTCATTCTCAATTAAACACTAAATAATATATAATTAAGCTAAAAAATGAAAACATGTAGAAAACTCCTTTAGATATATTGTATTACTAGGTTATCACCCGAAAATTTTCCGGGTAGGAAAATTTAATTTACAACAAAAAAAGTATAAAAGTAATATTTTTAACCTCTAAAGTATCCTCTTTCCCTTTCTCCACCATAAATTTTTAATTCAGTTTCTTGAACTTTTTTCTTGTTGTAAACTTCACATCATTATTATATTATTTCCAGTACATCAGTACAGTACTTGCTATTGAATTCAATGCATTAAGTAGTTCCAAAACATTCAAAAATCTGTATAAATTCATTTTAAATGCAGTAAGTAGTTCCAAAACATTCAAACATCAGCCCTAGTTCAAAAAACGAACAACACTTTCTTATTATTATGATATAACATTAACAAGAAATAGTCCCCCTATTAAAGGCATTTACACACACATAAACAAATAAACTTAAAAAAAACACTTGCCTAAAATTTGTCACAAATATTTTAATTATATAAATGTTAAACTACTAACGCAAATATTAGAGTACACTAAATAATTGAAATACATGAATGAGAAAAAATCAAAAATCGTTAAAGATTTCTTCTACCGACCTGGACAGACTGTTTTCAACCCGACCATCTTGCCACCTCCATATTCTATCTTCTTCAACCTATATTGATTGTGGAAATAAAGTTTTTTGGACTAAATGAACTTACCATCAACACCTTGGTCACTGAATCAACTGAGTTAACACTTTTGAGGACGAAAAAGGTTATATATCGAAATGTCATTGTAGGTAGATGAAAATTATAAATATTTATCAAATATAAGACAAAGAAAACAAAAATTGATCACATTCGTTTACATGATTATTAAAAGAATCTTAAATTACTGGAACCCAAACTTCTTGCTTAACATATGCAACGCGTCATTCCGGAGAACGAACCAAAGCTTCTTAAAGTAAAAAAATGTCATATCAAACTTTGATACAGAAATCATGTCAAATACAATAAAGTGGTCAATCTTTGAATAAGTCTACTTTACATTATGTATATAAATAAAATAAATGCAAATAAAATGACATATTACATAGACTACTAACTGTTATTTCCGAAATGAAAGAAATGTTGCATTTCTCTTATGCTTCTCTCGTTTGCTTTGGAAAGATATGAACTATGAAAGAGCTGCTTGTTCTTTGTTATATCGACTGTTAAAAGAGTAGACCGACAATTAGTAATATCGTATTTTACCTGTTTTATACTCAAAAGTAAATTAATTCCTATATGAATTAAAATAGGAAATTATCAAATAATTAATAATTATTATTTTAAGAAAATTTTCACATTACATAATCTAATAAAGTTTCAAACACTTGACCATAAACCCAATAACACATTCGAATTGTAATTTAACACACTAAAAGATAAGTAATCTGCCTCTAATCAAAGATATCTTATTTCACTTGTGCCCATCCATTATTTCACTAATCAAGCCCTCAACTAAGCCCCTTCCATTACACCTCTTTTTGGCACTTTTAGGTGAGAAAAAAGTGTATCTACATGTTGCCTACGTGACAACACTTTTTTTTTCAACCGAGCCCCCACCCCAAGCCTCCATAACACATAGCCTTTGAACTAATTTATTCCCAATTATCTCAAAATGAGAAAAAAGGAAACAATAGTGGAGTAAGAGATAATTTCTAAAAGATAAGAAAATACATTATAATTGTCGACGTATTTCAATAATATTGTTCACTGAAAGATCAAATTGTGAATCGTTATTACAAATTGCACATTAACATGTTTTCCCATTTTGAGTACAAAAATATTGTCAACCAGAAATCTAATACAAAAAACAATACTTATCAGTAAGATCAAATTTTTTGACTAATACACACATAGTCAATGGTATTGGGGCTTCAATACCATACCTACGAAATGGGAGGAACACTGTCAGCTTCTAGTTCACCGGCGATCCAAAAAGATAAAATATCAAGTGAAAATTGATGTTTATAATATAAAAGATAAAATATACTTCTAAGTATAATTTAGAAATTTTGGCCAACCGAACTCAACTTATTCTGACTCGTGTTACCTGTATCCCCTGGCTCCTATGAAGCTTTGCCCTTGCACTTTTCATTACGGCCATGACTCCATTAACCTGAACTAAAGAAGGGCAAAATTGTCATTTATATGGCACTGTTTCACTTAAAATTGAGAAACAATTATTAAATAGCATACCAAGATCTTAATTATAAAATAGCATACCAAGTCAGAGACAATTGAAAAAGCCAGTTTCAACTACCATGTGCACATACAACTTGGTGATTTTCAAAGAGCTTTGATAATTTGACAGAAAGTTAAAACTCTCGACAGTACATTCCAAACGTGCTTATCTCCAAACATTGATTAGTTAAAGTTTAGACCTCCAATGCAACATGAGGTAGTTTAATATGAAAAACCAGATGCATAACCGAATGACTGCATCAAGAACTCCCTCATTAACCACATTACCATCTTCAAGATGGCATTATAGTAAATTACCCATTTAATCTAATATCTTTATACTAAAATGCAATAAAAGTGACCAAAATTTTATATGGTCATACGAGTACAATAATTTATAATCCAATGATCTTAATTATTTGTATTGTGTTATATAAAAGTAATTAGTAGTTTAGTTGATGCTTGTGTTGCTCAAAGATATAATCAACATATATAAGATTAAAACTCAGAAAACAATCAACAAAATAAGACAGATTTACCCACTATCCCCACGCCCCATAATTATTATAGAAACTGTAGAAAAAAAATACACAGCCTACTAAGAACAAAAACTCACGCCATGTAAGAAAACCCGAAAAAAAGACATGTAGCCTACCACTCATTCATTGACATGAAACCCTTAACCAGCCTCCCAAACAACACACGTTCCCCACCTCATTCTGTTACATAGCAACATAAATTAATCCCAGTTTAATTATGTTCGCTCAATTACGTGTGTATTTAAACAAATAACATCAAATAGTATAATCAACTAAAACCCATATGAAAATAGGGCATTTCAATACGAACAAACACTATAAAAAGATCAAAAAACAAAGAATGAATTCAGAAAAAATAAGTTTCATCAACTTTTTACAAAGTTGCCTAACCTCAAACAACAACTCACGCAGTCGTCAGCGTGATCGTAGACGCGTGGCGATGAATAGAGGAACGACCGAATAGGATTTGGCTAATGAGGAAAGGAAGCAATCTGAAATCAACAAATAGTTAACTAAAACACACTAATTTATCAAACAATTTGACGATTCAGCGAAAAATAATGTTAAACTTCTGAAATTAACCTATGAAACCAATGAATCGATCATACATGTTGAAATCGAATGAAAAGATCCGATGATTATGGATGGATGAATGGTGAAAAGAGAGAACATAGAGCGGCTGGATCAATATAATTAGGTTTTAGGTATACCCGTTGAAATCGAATGAAAAGATCCCACAAACTCAACCTACATCAAAATTCAACAAATAATATGTAAACATAAACTTTCAGATCTATATGCACACAAAATTAAATCACCAAAAACCCAAGATATATACTTTTATCTCATAGTCGTTCATCAAACAACACAAACAAAGTTATCAAATCACGTCAATACAGATTATATAGATATGAAACATAGATTATACAGATCTGAAACACGCAAACCATCAAATAGCAAGATTAAGACAACTCAGATGTTTCTAAGATGATAAGACGGTTCCTTTATATAAAGAATTTAGTTAATCATCATCTATATGAAGAATGACAGGTATAAAACCAAATCAATCCACATAACCTCAAGATTATACAAAGTCTATAATAGGTTAAAAAATTAATACCAAATCAATCGAGAGAACCTAGGATGTTGTCAAGATGAATCAAAGGGCAGAAATGTACTGGAGTGTAGGAATAGATATAAAACCAAATCAATCTACATCACCTCATGATTATACAAAGTGTATAACAGGTTAAAAAATTAATACCTGATGAAGACTTAAAAAACCACCTCAAGATTAGAAATGCACCAGGGTTTCGAACGATGAAGAATCCAATGATCTGAGAGAATCGGCAAAGAAGAGGGGTGGAAAGATGGAGAGATGGAGCGTGTATTAGGGTTTGGAAAGGAAGCAATCAAAAAAGATAAAGCTTTTATATAGATCCGAATTAATGGGTAATGGTTGACCCGAACAAAAACGGATCCCGCGTCCCACTTCATTTTTCGTTTGTGTTTTGAGAATTTTGGTTTGTGTAATTAATTCCCTCCGAAAATCACCATCTACTCAACCATAAGATGCCACATAAGCAAAATTGCTCCATCATCACATGCCACATGGCCCAAATCATCTCATTTATTAATATATACTAGCGGTAAGACCCGTGTGCAAACACGGGTCGTTTCTTAGAAAACCATACATAACACATATTGATAGAACATATAGATACATGTATAGATATTGTACGAAAATGTTTTATCTATTATAGCTAAAAGACAACTATAAGTAAATATAAAAGATATTTAACAAACTTAATAAAAGATGTCTAACAAACTTAATAAAATTCATCAGTTACATATGATTATTTCCATTCTCTTATTCAAAAAAGAGAGCATCCACCCATTGACAATGTAAATTGTTATAAACATAAGTACATATAAAAGATGTCTAACAAACTTAATAAAATTCGAATACAACTTAACTTTAACAAACATTAACTAAGAACATATGATCATCTGCCTCAACAACACACATCAAACCTCACTCAAGAATTTGTTATGCAGCAACATGTCCTTTGCTACATGTTGTGATCTGGTTAAATATGCTACTGCAAACAATGTAACAGATGTTGATCCAACAATCTCCCTATACAACAGATGATACAAAAACCATTCTTTATTACTGATTTTTATTTCTCATCAACATCTCCCTGATTTGTCCTTTGAATTGTAGTTCAAAGTCCAGGGAGAACATGTCTTCTTCATCATCGCTCTCAAGTTGAAGATCCAACAAATCTTGGAGATCATATGCATTCAGATTATATGCACTATCCATTTTAATCTCTTCAACACTACCATCTGATCTGATCAAAGTCAATACTTGGGTTTTTGAGCATGACTTCCACTTTACTATTTTTGGATCAGTTGGTTTTCTAGGGCAAAGAATTATTGAAGATGAGTTTGGTGATTGTGGTCTGGTAACTAAATTTGCAATTGATTCAGACAAATCAGATGATGAGAGAAGGTTTTTCGGAGTACCGATTTTTAGAGACAGAGCAGTAGTTGTAGGATAGACTGGGTTTTGAAGAACATTTGAATGTTCAGCTATAACTTCTTCCAGCTTTTTGTAGGTCTCAACTATCTTCAGTTTAGACCATCTGGCAATGGATCTAACTGGACCATAACTGTGACACCCCAGGAAAACCAGTGAACGATACAGCTTACCTAGCTTCCTCAGTGAGTGCGTACCAAATTTCGGGACGAAATTTCTTCTAAGTTGGGGATAATGTGACAACTCGTATTTCAAACCTACTTTTGTGTAACGTTAAGCGATTATATGAACACTATTTGAATAACATGTTATACGTGTCTCGTGTGAAACTGTGAATGTATGTTTATATGTTGCATGACCCGATTGTACATAGCCCACTTGACTACATAATGTGACAACTGGCACAAAACCGGTAACTTCCGTACATTTTAATTATTATTTAATGACTGCAATTATGAGCTTAAATGTCAACATTGACTGATTAGAAGCTAAGCAAGTGAATTCATGCACGTTGTATACTACAAAATATTGCTTTATGCAAAAACGAGAGCGTTGCGTCAGAAATATTAGTAAACTCACCGGTAAGACACACTGTGTCAACGGAACTGCAGAAAGCAGTCAGACATTAGAATTGAGGCCTAGGTGTAGGTCCTACGACAAAGGTACATTAAAACCCAAGAATACATATAAGGGTTTAATTTATAGACATTGCGAAAGCAAAAATAAGCACTAAAAGCACCCGAAACACACTTTAAGAGCAGAACTAATTACGACAAAACTGCGAAACGAACGTTGATGGCCGCCCGGATAATATTTAATCCCACAAACATTCTGTTATGATTAAAATTTAATTTTAATCAGGTTCGTGTTGAAAAAAAATAAGTTAAAACGCTTAAAAACGTTATTTTTTTTTTCATGTTTAAGCGCGTACCGTGTGTTCCTACGCGACACAGTGCTTACACTGCAAAACGCAGACAACGCAGAAAACCTAGGAATATGCTAGGAATATTCCAGGAATATGCTAGGAATATTCCAGGAATATGCTAGGAATATGCTAGGAATATTCTAGGAATATGCTAGGAATATTCTAGGAATATGCTAGGAATATGCTAGGAATATTCCAGGAATATGCTAGGAATATTCCAGGAATATGCCAGGAATATGCTAGGAATATTCCAGGAATATGCCAGGAATATGCTAGGAATATGCCATATGGAATGTCTATAAATACCGTGAGATGGCACATATGAACTCTCACACTTCACAACACCAAACAACTCTCCTCTCTCCCTCTAGAAAGCTCACGGCCAAACATCCCTAATCACCCATCAATTTTTCGAGCCTTGTTCAAGCCATTCCAAGCATACCCAAGCATCAAGGATCACGTATTAGGAGGCTTGGTGCACTCGGAGCACGAAGGACCTTTTTCTCTAGCTTTTATCCACCACATTCGCGTCTAGATTCTTCCCTAGCCTCGAGCTAGTGGTGAGTTACTTAAAACACATTCTTGAACTAATCTACAAGTGGTATTTTCAAAAGACCAAGCGTCAAAAGGAACCACATGTTCTAAACCGGATCTTACACAAACAAAAGTGATTTTTGTGAACAAACAAGTGTATGGACACTTGTGTAACAAAAGTTTTAACAAAGAAATAATTTTCGTAAAAACCGACTAGAAGTTGTGAAACTTTATATTCTTTGAAAATAAGGTTTTTAAGAAACTAAACTTATTTTTAAAGATAACAAGACTTACTAAATGTGCTAGTAAGTTACTACACAATTTTAGTAAATAACCAAGTTCATGAAATGGAGAAATTAGTGATATTCGTGGATGATTATTGTTGATAAGTGTTGTTGATGATTGTTGACGATTTAAAAGAAAATAAACACATGTTTTGAAAACATGGGAAACCTCCATTTTTAGGGGAAACTCTGCCAAAATTTTTATAAATTTTGATACTTAGAAAAATATAAGTTTTTGAGAAACTTATTCCCTAAAAATGTATTTAAGAGTATTACCAAGGTTTCCCTAATTTTTGGTGATAAGAAATGAGGATTTCTTCAAGAATAAAAATGAATATAAGTATGTATATTTTTGAGAGAAAAATATATATTATTTTATCACCAACTTTTGTGCTAAGTGTATATAGTATGTGTTATACGTGCTAGCGTATTAAGACGTAAAAATACACTAAATACTCATGAGGAGTATAAACATGAAAATACACATACAATATACAAGACACATAATTCGGGTGCAAAGTGCAAAACACAAGATACTTATATTAATTTGCGAAAAATAATATAAGTAAGATACTTAGTTAAAAAAAAATATGAAATATTTTTTAACACGACAATACGAATACAAAAGTGAGTGACTGAACTTGTGCGACGCAAGTCTAGTGACTAACGTTAAGAAAACGCGTATAGGTTACGACGTTAAATAAGCAAACCCGGTGAAGTTTACGACGCACAGGAACGCAAAGTTGTGAGTTCATGCTCCCCCTTTTCCTCTTAACTGTTTTCAGTTTTATAACTTCGGGGGTGAAATACATGTTACAAACATTTTTATGTTTAACAAATGGTATGATAATAAAAAGCACACTTGGTGAGAACGAGTACCAAGTGTGTAGCGATATAAGAATACAAGAAGCGCACTTGGTGAGAACGAGTACCAAGTGTGTTGTGAAATAAGAAAACGAGAAGCGCACTTGGTGAGAACGAGTACCAAGTGTGTTGTGAAATAGGAATATGAGAAGCGCGCTTGGTGAGAAACGAGTACCAAGTAGGATGCGCTATGAAAAATGATGCGAGGAATCGTGTCACGAATAGGGTACAGAAGCACCATTAATCAACAATATACCTAGACCGCAGAACAAAAGGTTAGATCTAACGGGTGCCGGGCAGCCACACTCTCGATGAGGGCGAGTATCGAGTAGTGCTTTTGTGTCTCAGAATATACCAATTAAATGCCTAAGGTTTGGTGACTTCCTATGTCGTGTCACATGTTAATGGCTTTGCAACCCATTAACAATCCTGATACATACAGGAATACTTAATTTACATAAAAACTCATACCATTCTAAAACTTGATGAATACTTGAGTACGTGGGGTACTCAAGAAAAGCATGGATTATACTTGAGTACGTGGGGTACTCTAGAAGAATTTGAATCATACATGAGTACGTGGTGTACACATGAGACTGGATTTTATGAAAACTTGATTTATTCACAAAATATGTTTTCATACAAAGTATACAAAAGTGCAAAACAAAACGGCATGAATTCACACCAACATTATGTTGACGTTTTTCCCAAAACTCACATGTATTTCAGGTAACTAGGATGGATGTGCGCGTGGTCTCTCTTATGCTCGTGGATGTCGCTTGTGTTTGTCCTTAAATAAAGTGTAAACCCTTTTAAGACAATGTTTTATGTTATCTCGCGTTGTAAACGCTAACTTATGATTTCAAGTTATGGTATTTGAAGTTATTTTCATGAGCATGTAGTATGTTTACCTTTCGTATGCAATGAGAACCTTTCATGATCACACCTCGTGCTTCCGCCGCAGAAAGGGGTGTGACAGATTGGTATCAGAGCTGCGATTGTAGTGAACCAGGATTCCTTCTCGAGTCTAGTCTACAATCTCTAGGATCCTATCACGAAAACAATTTTTCAAAGAGTTTTCATTGCATAAAACGTCCCGCGACATCCACTGCCTGAAACTGTTTACATGAGTCTAGAAAGGACACTACGAGACTTAGGGTGCATGAGTAGCACTTGTCTTAACTGAGAAATTACCTGCAATTATGTGTGATAATTAGCATGTACTAGAAGTAGGATGTCACAAGTATATGTGACTTTACCTGAAAGCAACGGCCCATCCGAAGGAAGAAATACGAGGATGAAACGAACTGTGCGGACTGTGCAAGGAGTTACATAATTATGGATGCATACATAATTATGGAATTCAGTGCACAGAAACCACAGCAAGTCTCGTCACGTATAGATTCCCTCAGTACAAGAAAAGGGTCAAACGTGAGCACCCTTCCCCCAGCCTAATAAATACTCGGTGGAGTAATAATTTAGGGTATAAAGACAAGAACTGCCAACATTTATCTATTTATACATGCTTGCTGCTGTATGAATTGATTTAAATAGCGGATTGTTTGATGTCACTTATGTGGGTATATGTCATACTACCACTGTCTAGTAAGACGATATCAAACAAATGTCTAAACCCTATTGGGTCGTGTTCTGTCAGAACATGGCACCCAGAAGAGCTGTGAACGCTCGTGATCAACCTCCTCCTCCCCCACTTCCAAGAACTGCTGAAGAGCTAAACGCCCTACTGGAGGAAAGAATCTCCGCAGCTATCGCCCAGTACGAGGCAAACCGTACTGAACAAATTGGAGGACCAAGCAATGCAAGACGTAATGGGAATGGAGATTCATCTGGAGGAGACGCAGCTCAGGGCTGCACTTTCAAGCAGTTTCTCGACTGCAAACCAATGAACTACGATGGCACTGGAGGAGCAGTAGCATTTGTGCGTTGGACGGAGAAGACTGAGGCCACTATCCGCATGAGCAAGTGTACCGCGGATCAACAAGTCACCTTTGCTACTGGGCTATTTGTCGATGAAGCTTTGACTTGGTGGAACCTACAAGTCCAAACCCTAGGCGATGATGCTGCGTATGGCATGACTTGGAATGAACTGAAAGAGAAAATGCGAGAGAAGTATTGCTCCCGTGCTGAACTCCAAAGGTTGGAGACAGAGTTCTGGCACTTGACTATGGTGGGTGCTGACATCACTGGGTATACTCGAAGATTCCATGATTTATCCAGAGTGATTCCCTTCATGGTGACTCCGGAATTTAAGCGCGTTGAACGCTACATTTGGGGACTGGCCCCAGAGTTTCGCGGCATGGTAACGTCGGCCAAACCTCAAACAATCACCGAGGCTGTAACTCTGGCTGTCAGTCTTACTGAGGATTGTGTTCGTATGGAGAAGTTATCATTGAACCCAACAGGGAAGACCGAGACACATGCTGAGTCGTCCGGTGACAAGAAGAGGAAACATGCGAACCTGGATCAAGTAACTCGCAACAACAAAGGTTCCAACAAGAAACGTGACACCAACCCCTCTAAGGAGGCAAAGAATTCAGCCAAAGGATACCAAGGCACCATGCCTAAGTGCCAAAAATGCAAGTATCATCATGATGGAGCTTGTCGCATTCCAAGGTGCGACAAGTGTGGTAGATTGGGTCATCGAATAGAAGACTGTTGGAGCAAGGGAAAGAATCAAAATGGAAACGGTGCTGGTAACAAGAATGATAACGGGAAAGGGCGAAACCAAGAATGCTTCAAGTGTGGAAGCAACGATCATTTCATAAGAGACTGCCCAAAGAAAGACAATGCTCAGGCTCGAGCATTTGTGATTGGAGCAAGGGACGCACGCGAGGACCCAAACGTGGTCACCGGTACGTTTCTAGTTAACAATCACTATGCATCCATATTATTTGACACTGGCGCCGATTATAGCTTCATGTCTGTGGAATTTAAACGCATGCTCGGAATAGAATCTAGTAGATTAGAAGTTCCATATTCCATAGAATTAGCCAATGGAAAACTGGTTGAATCAGGCGAAGTTGTTAGAAACTGCACACTAGAACTTGGTGAGCGAAGGTTTAGCATCGACCTCTTACCTATTCAATTGGGTAGCTTTGATGTAGTAGTCGGAATGGACTGGCTGTCCAAGAACAAAGCTGAAGTCATTTGTCATGAGAAGATCATTCGCGTCCCTTTAGCGAATGGTGAAACTCTCATCGTGCATGGAGAAAAACGAGACGCGCCTCTTCGAATCATCAGTTGCATGAAGGCACAGAAGTGCTTAAGGAAAGGATGTGTTGCCTTCCTAGCACACGTGATAGACAAGAAGGCTGTGGAGCCGAAACTCGAAGACATTCCTGTGGTGAAGGAATTTCCTGATGTGTTCCCTAAGGATCTGCCAGGACTACCTCCGCAACGACAAGTCGAATTGCGTATAGACTTGGTTCCGGGAGCTGCTCCTGTAGCCAAGGCACCATATAGACTTGCGCCATCCGAAATGCAAGAATTATCTACACAACTCCAGGAGTTGTTGGATAAAGGATTCATAAGGCCAAGCTTCTCGCCATGGGGAGCTCCAGTTTTGTTCGTGAAGAAAAAGGATGGAACCATGCGGATGTGTATCGATTATAGGGAACTGAACAAATTAACGATCAAGAATCGGTACCCACTACCGAGAATTGACGACTTGTTTGACCAGTTACAAGGGTCAAGCTATTATTCCAAGATCGACCTTCGGTCTGGATACCACCAGCTGAGAATCCAAGAGGAGAGCGTACCAAAGACTGCATTCAGAACACGCTATGGGCATTACGAGTTTCTTGTGATGCCATTCGGGCTGACGAATGCACCAGCGGTCTTTATGGATCTGATGAACCGCGTATGCAAACCATATCTCGATAAATTTGTGATTGTATTTATCGATGATATCCTGATTTACTCTCGGACGAAAGAAGAGCACGAGCAACACCTCAGAACCATCTTGGAGCTACTGAAAAAGGAGAAACTTTATGCAAAGTTCTCAAAATGCGAATTCTGGATTCGCGAAGTACAATTTCTTGGTCACATTGTGAATGAGAAGGGCATTCATGTAGACCCGTCCAAGATAGAAGCAATAAAGAATTGGGAAGCTCCCAAAACCCCAACTGAGGTTCGCCAATTTTTGGGCTTAGCAGGCTACTATAGGAGATTCATCGAGAATTTCTCCAAAATAGCTCAGCCGCTAACTGCCCTTACTCAGAAAGACAAGAAGTATGACTGGGGTGTTAAACAAGAGGAAGCTTTTCAGCTACTCAAAAACAAGCTATGCGATGCACCAATATTGTCACTGCCCGAAGGCACGGAAGACTTCGCGGTATACTGCGACGCCTCGCGACAAGGACTGGGATGCGTGCTCATGCAACGCCAAAAGGTCATCGCTTACGCTTCAAGGCAACTAAAGGTGCATGAAAGAAACTATACCACTCATGACCTGGAGCTGGGCGCAGTGGTATTCGCCTTGAAAATCTGGCGACACTATCTATATGGTACTCGATGCACAATCTTCACAGATCACAGAAGCCTGCAACACATATTTAATCAGAAGGAATTGAATATGCGCCAGCGGCGATGGGTCGAGCCGCTAAATGATTACGACTGTGAGATTAAGTACCACCCAGGAAAGGCAAACGTTGTAGCAGACGCATTAAGTCGAAAAGAAAGGGTTAAGACCCTAAGAGTTCGAGCGTTAGAAATGACCATTCGAACGAACCTCACTGCACGCATTCGTGATGCACAACAAGAAGCTCTTAAAGGAGAGAACCGTAAAGCTGAATACCTCCGAGGTGCATTGAAGTACATGGCACCAAATGAAGAGGGAGCCTTATACTTCAAGAAGCGTATTTGGGTTCCACTCTATGGTGGCATACGAGAAGTCATCCTTAATGAAGCCCACAAATCGAGATATTCGATCCACCCAGGATCGGACAAGATGTATCAAGACTTGAAAGAGTACTATTGGTGGCCGAGACTCAAAGGCGATGTTGCTGTCTATGTTGGAAAATGCCTAACCTGTGCTAAGGTTAAGGCCGAATATCAAAAACCGTCCGGCCTACTACAACAACCAGAGATTCCCGTGTGGAAGTGGGAACAAATCTCGATGGACTTCATAACGAAATTACCCAGGACCCCAAGGGGGCACGACATGATATGGGTAATAGTTGATCGGTTGACGAAATCTGCGCATTTCCTGCCAATCCGAGAGAAGGATAGCACTGGAAAGCTTGCAGAAATATACTTAAGAGAAATTGTGGCACGTCATGGAGTGCCTATCTCAATCATTTCAGACAGAGAGGGACGCTTTGTCTCAAGAATCTGGCAATCATTTCAGGAAGCCTTTGGATCTCAGTTAGATCTAAGCACGGCATTCCATCCGCAAACAGACGGCCAGAGCGAACGGACTATACAAACGTTAGAAGATATGCTTCGCGCATGTGTCATGGATCTAGGCGGCAGCTGGGATACTCACCTACCCTTAGTTGAGTTTTCCTACAATAACAGTTATCATACAAGCATAAAGGTCGCGCCGTTCGAAGCTCTGTATGGCCGCAAGTGTCGATCGCCCTTATGTTGGGCAGATGCCGGAGATAAACGTATGGTTGGTCCTGAACTTGTTCAAGAGACAACCGACAAGATTGCGCAGATCCGAGAACGCATTAAGGCGGCTCGAGATCGACAAAAGAGCTACGCTGATCCGAAAAGAAAATCAGTAGAATTCGAGGTGGGAGACAAAGTGTTGTTAAAAGTCTCACCTTGGAAGGGCGTAGTCAGATTTGGAAAGCGTGGAAAGCTGAACCCACGATACATCGGACCATTCAGAATCTTGAGAAGAATTGGTACCGTGGCGTACAAGTTGGAGTTACCGGAAGAACTTAATGGAGTACATGATACGTTTCATGTATCCAACCTGAAGAAGAGTCCAACACAAGAAAACGTGATCATCCCGGTGGATGAAGTGCATATTGATGAAGCCCTCCGATTTACAGAACAACCCGTTGAGGTTACTGACTGGAAAGTCAACAAGACTAGGAGGAGCAGTGTGAAACTTGTCAAAGTACGTTGGAGCTCTAAGCACGGACCCGAGTATACATGGGAACGCGAAGACCAGTTCAAAGAAAAGTATCCCCACCTATTCAAGAAGACTCCTGCGAGAGTTAGTTCAACCTGAATTTCGGGACGAAATTCTTTTAACGGGGGGAGACTGTGACAACTGGCACAAAACCGGTAACTTCCGTACATTTTAATTATTATTTAATGACTGCAATTATGAGCTTAAATGTCAACATTGACTGATTAGAAGCTAAGCAAGTGAATTCATGCACGTTGTATACTACAAAATATTGCTTTATGCAAAAACGAGAGCGTTGCGTCAGAAATATTAGTAAACTCACCGGTAAGACACACTGTGTCAACGGAACTGCAGAAAGCAGTCAGACATTAGAATTGAGGCCTAGGTGTAGGTCCTACGACAAAGGTACATTAAAACCCAAGAATACATATAAGGGTTTAATTTATAGACATTGCGAAAGCAAAAATAAGCACTAAAAGCACCCGAAACACACTTTAAGAGCAGAACTAATTACGACAAAACTGCGAAACGAACGTTGATGGCCGCCCGGATAATATTTAATCCCACAAACATTCTGTTATGATTAAAATTTAATTTTAATCAGGTTCGTGTTGAAAAAAAATAAGTTAAAACGCTTAAAAACGTTATTTTTTTTTTCATGTTTAAGCGCGTACCGTGTGTTCCTACGCGACACAGTGCTTACACTGCAAAACGCAGACAACGCAGAAAACCTAGGAATATGCTAGGAATATTCCAGGAATATGCTAGGAATATTCCAGGAATATGCTAGGAATATGCTAGGAATATTCTAGGAATATGCTAGGAATATTCTAGGAATATGCTAGGAATATGCTAGGAATATTCCAGGAATATGCTAGGAATATTCCAGGAATATGCCAGGAATATGCTAGGAATATTCCAGGAATATGCCAGGAATATGCTAGGAATATGCCATATGGAATGTCTATAAATACCGTGAGATGGCACATATGAACTCTCACACTTCACAACACCAAACAACTCTCCTCTCTCCCTCTAGAAAGCTCACGGCCAAACATCCCTAATCACCCATCAATTTTTCGAGCCTTGTTCAAGCCATTCCAAGCATACCCAAGCATCAAGGATCACGTATTAGGAGGCTTGGTGCACTCGGAGCACGAAGGACCTTTTTCTCTAGCTTTTATCCACCACATTCGCGTCTAGATTCTTCCCTAGCCTCGAGCTAGTGGTGAGTTACTTAAAACACATTCTTGAACTAATCTACAAGTGGTATTTTCAAAAGACCAAGCGTCAAAAGGAACCACATGTTCTAAACCGGATCTTACACAAACAAAAGTGATTTTTGTGAACAAACAAGTGTATGGACACTTGTGTAACAAAAGTTTTAACAAAGAAATAATTTTCGTAAAAACCGACTAGAAGTTGTGAAACTTTATATTCTTTGAAAATAAGGTTTTTAAGAAACTAAACTTATTTTTAAAGATAACAAGACTTACTAAATGTGCTAGTAAGTTACTACACAATTTTAGTAAATAACCAAGTTCATGAAATGGAGAAATTAGTGATATTCGTGGATGATTATTGTTGATAAGTGTTGTTGATGATTGTTGACGATTTAAAAGAAAATAAACACATGTTTTGAAAACATGGGAAACCTCCATTTTTAGGGGAAACTCTGCCAAAATTTTTATAAATTTTGATACTTAGAAAAATATAAGTTTTTGAGAAACTTATTCCCTAAAAATGTATTTAAGAGTATTACCAAGGTTTCCCTAATTTTTGGTGATAAGAAATGAGGATTTCTTCAAGAATAAAAATGAATATAAGTATGTATATTTTTGAGAGAAAAATATATATTATTTTATCACCAACTTTTGTGCTAAGTGTATATAGTATGTGTTATACGTGCTAGCGTATTAAGACGTAAAAATACACTAAATACTCATGAGGAGTATAAACATGAAAATACACATACAATATACAAGACACATAATTCGGGTGCAAAGTGCAAAACACAAGATACTTATATTAATTTGCGAAAAATAATATAAGTAAGATACTTAGTTAAAAAAAAATATGAAATATTTTTTAACACGACAATACGAATACAAAAGTGAGTGACTGAACTTGTGCGACGCAAGTCTAGTGACTAACGTTAAGAAAACGCGTATAGGTTACGACGTTAAATAAGCAAACCCGGTGAAGTTTACGACGCACAGGAACGCAAAGTTGTGAGTTCATGCTCCCCCTTTTCCTCTTAACTGTTTTCAGTTTTATAACTTCGGGGGTGAAATACATGTTACAAACATTTTTATGTTTAACAAATGGTATGATAATAAAAAGCACACTTGGTGAGAACGAGTACCAAGTGTGTAGCGATATAAGAATACAAGAAGCGCACTTGGTGAGAACGAGTACCAAGTGTGTTGTGAAATAAGAAAACGAGAAGCGCACTTGGTGAGAACGAGTACCAAGTGTGTTGTGAAATAGGAATATGAGAAGCGCGCTTGGTGAGAAACGAGTACCAAGTAGGATGCGCTATGAAAAATGATGCGAGGAATCGTGTCACGAATAGGGTACAGAAGCACCATTAATCAACAATATACCTAGACCGCAGAACAAAAGGTTAGATCTAACGGGTGCCGGGCAGCCACACTCTCGATGAGGGCGAGTATCGAGTAGTGCTTTTGTGTCTCAGAATATACCAATTAAATGCCTAAGGTTTGGTGACTTCCTATGTCGTGTCACATGTTAATGGCTTTGCAACCCATTAACAATCCTGATACATACAGGAATACTTAATTTACATAAAAACTCATACCATTCTAAAACTTGATGAATACTTGAGTACGTGGGGTACTCAAGAAAAGCATGGATTATACTTGAGTACGTGGGGTACTCTAGAAGAATTTGAATCATACATGAGTACGTGGTGTACACATGAGACTGGATTTTATGAAAACTTGATTTATTCACAAAATATGTTTTCATACAAAGTATACAAAAGTGCAAAACAAAACGGCATGAATTCACACCAACATTATGTTGACGTTTTTCCCAAAACTCACATGTATTTCAGGTAACTAGGATGGATGTGCGCGTGGTCTCTCTTATGCTCGTGGATGTCGCTTGTGTTTGTCCTTAAATAAAGTGTAAACCCTTTTAAGACAATGTTTTATGTTATCTCGCGTTGTAAACGCTAACTTATGATTTCAAGTTATGGTATTTGAAGTTATTTTCATGAGCATGTAGTATGTTTACCTTTCGTATGCAATGAGAACCTTTCATGATCACACCTCGTGCTTCCGCCGCAGAAAGGGGTGTGACACATAACCCATTCGGCCCATATACATCCGACTCGAGACCTAGAGGGCAGCCCGGTAAAGGGTCGGCCCACTCCCCTTGTTCGCAAACATAAACCCATTAGGGGGTTTTGATTCTCACAACTTAAAACATAAGGAAAGCACTCAAACCCTACACACACTCTCTCTCTCGTTTTCTTTGAAACCGACGGCAGACAAAACCCCATCGGAGCTCTTTATCTTCGAAACATCATCTCTCGGATCCTTGTATTGGATCGGTATGATACCTCGTTATTCATGAGCATGACTGTAGACTAATTGTGTGTGTAGTATTCATGATACCAGGTTATTATTGCATGATGATATAGGGTTTTTGTTAGCATGATTGACTATGTTGATAAATCCTTAGTATTCATGAAATTGGCTGCATGTATGATTGGCAATATGATAATTGGTCCGAATATATGCTTGTTAAACCGGCTGTGATATTATGATTTCGGGTTAGGATGGCATGATTAGTCTAGAATCCGGTTACATGATAGTTAGATGTTGCGGTTATGTTTCGTATGATTATAATAATTAGTTGATGATGATAATATGAACATGTTTGAAGATGATAGGAAACTGTGAATATTGTTGATTGATCTGATTCGAAACTGCCTAACTTGTTAGCTGAAATTACGGAATGATTGTTACTAGTAATTAAGGGAATCTGTTACACTTTGTCTCGACCAGGGTTGCGAGTCGAGAACCCTTAGTCTCGACTCGAGACCACCATACCGACACAAAACAGCACAACTCGAGACCAGCATTGCGAGTCCTGTTGCGACTCGAGACCTGACTTGAGACCACCTAGTCTCGAGTGACATATGCACCAGCCGAGACCTCCTCTGTTGCGACTCGAGACCCCAAAACCAATACAACTCAAGATCGTTAGTCTCGACTCGAGACCGCGAACACTTGAACACTTTTGGACCTTCACTGTTACGAGCCCAATTGATTGGGCCGGATACTTGGATTTCGTTATCTACGTAACTGTTCCTGTTAATGCTCACACGTGAATTGCCATGATTAAACTTGTGTACAATACGTGTAGAACATACGTGCTATACTTGATTACGAACCTAACTTGTATGGTAACCATGGTAGGACGTGGTTGACCACCATATAGCTTAATTGAACTTTTCTGTGTATCTGCCGAGCAAACCAAGGTGAGTTCACACAGCCAAGGCATGGGATTCCCGGGTTGGGAATTGGGTTGGAAGATTTGAATTAGATAATTACTCGTACTTACGCTTTTGCTAGACTATATACCATCGTCCTCAGGTTAGTCAGGACACTTACGTAAAACCTACGTAAACCCCACGCGTACCACTGTCCTCGGGGAAGGGCACTCACGTAAAACCTACGTGACCTTGTACGTATTCCTGTTCTCAGATTAAGAAGAACACATGGTTACAATAGTCTAGTAAGGATAAACATGGGAAGCCCCCACTAGTAATAAATATAATCATGGGAAACCCCCACTAGTAGTACTTACATACATGGGAAGCCCCCACTAAATGAACATACGATTTGCTATTTTGAACTTACTTACTGTGAACTCGCTCAACTAGTTGTTGACTCTCTGCTGCATGCCTTGCAGGACCTTAGGTACTTATGGAGCTTGCACAGGGAGGAGCAGGTCGTTGTGGGACATGGATCGTGGATGCCATGTTAAACGTTTAAACAATTGAACTTACAACTTACATTGGGTTTACATACTTATGCTTCCGCTACTCAAATTATGTTTTGTTAAATACCAATTATATTGTGATGGGTTGTTTTGATTACTTTTAATATTTTAGTGGTATGTTCAATATGATTGGTGGCTTGATCCTGGTCATGTCACGCTCCCAAGCGGTAGTACTCCGCGTGTGGATTTTGGGGGTGTGACAGATTGGTATCAGAGCCATTGGTTATAGAGAAATTGGTTTTAATATGGGAAAAACGTTTTTATTAAAACCAGACTATAACCAGAACAGTGCTCTCAAAGATCCACAATGACGCTTCGCTCCACGTGCAAGACTCAACATCCTAGGTAATATGGTTCATGTTTATATTGCCTACTTGCTAGATTACATAGAACTTTGCTTGTAGTATCCTTAGATACACATGACACTATTGCATGAGAATACCTATGTGCTTACACTCTTCTGTCATCGCACTACTCGCGAACCATTCTCACTTATGCTACTTTTACTAAGAAGATCATGTCTGGACGTGTTAACATGACTCAAGCCCAGTTGACGGCTCTCATTAACGAACAAGTTGCTGCGGCACTTGCAGCCGCACAAGCAGGAGGTATATCCTGTAGTTATAACTCACACTAGGATCTTTAGGTCCTACACTCCTAAACCAACTCTTGTGTTTAACCTTGTCCTATTCGTACACAATAGGTCAACACGCACCACAACCTGTTTGCACATTCAAGAACTTCATGGACTGTCGTCCAAGTACATTCAGTGGCACGGAAGGAGCAGTGGGACTACTCCATTGGTTCGAAAAGCTCGAGTCAGTATTCGAGATGTGTGAATGCCCTGAGGCTCGCAGGGTTAAGTACGCCACTGGTACTTTAGAAGGAATTGCGCTAACTTGGTGGAACGCGCAAGTTCAGATCTTAGGGTTGGCAACTGCTAACGCCACCCCTTGGAACGACTTTAAGGAACTGATCAAGAGAGAATACTGCACACGTGATGACATCCACAAGTTGGAAGTGGAGCTTTATCATTTGAAAATGACGGGGTCAGAAATCGAGGCTTATACGGAACGGTCAAACGAACTGGCCATCTTGTGTCCAACTATGGTGGAGCCTCCAATCAAGCGCATTGAGTTGTATCTCAAGGGTCTAGCGCCAGAAATCCAGAGCCACGTGACATCGGCTAATCTCGACAACATCCAGGATATTCAGCGACTCGCTCATCGTCTTACTGATCAGGCAGTGGATCAGGACAAGCTACCGAAACGTATCAGTGCTACTACTGCTACCACATCAGCCGCTACTCCTGCTACTGTGACACTCGAGGTTTTTCCGAACGATCACCTTGTAATATTTTGTGTATATAAATATTATTAAATGAAAACGTGACCTTTGTGCATGATATGTGATGTATGTATGTATTATATATATATGTATGAGAGCCGAAACCACGACCCGAGACCATGACTCGCAACCGGGCGGTTGCGAGTGGGCCACTCGGTCTCGAGTGGGCCGTTGAGCCGAAACCGGTTTGGGCCGAAACCCCAAGCCCAACCCGAAACCCCCTTAGTCTTGTTGACACTTGGTATATAATCCCCACCTTCCTTCATTTCCTTCATTTGGCACAACACACCAACACATACACTCCTTATTTTCTCTCAACTAAGAAAACCCCAAACAACAAACCATTCTCTCCTTCTCTTCTCGGTTCAAGCTTGGATCCCGGACAAGAAACTCGGTCAAGACTATCACTCGGATATTCCATCTTCTCGGTTCTTTTCCTTGTTTACGGCTCCTTCTTCTCTACCCGGTTAGTGTCCTAGTTTGTGTATAGATTTATGTGTAATGGATGCCTTGTATTCTTGCTTGAATGATATGTATAAGAACTAGAAAATGTTTGGTTAGTAGTTTATGCATGATTACTAGGTTGTTTTGTAAAGTTTGTGAATATGTGCTAACATGATTAAAATGACTTGATATTGGTAGTTTACAAGTGATCATAGCCAACTACTCTATGCTTTAAAGTTTCTTGCAAATATGATGTTGATAAACATAAGATTTCGGCTATAAAGTGTATGTTTCTTTGTTCTTGCATGATAATCTTGTCATAAAAATGTGATTTTTGGTTCATAAAAGGTATGATTTGTTATGGTGAAAACCCTAGAAACTATGAACATAAGAAGAACTTGTTTGAATATGACTTGAAGATGTAAAAATGGCAAAGTTTGATCTATCTTTACTAGTATTCAGATTAGGAAAAAGTGTTAGTGAAACCTTATTGGTAGTTTCCTAATCTGGGTCTGATTTTATGTGTACAATTTGGACTGTCTTTTCTGCATCATCACGTGTGTATGAAAGTGACAGATTACGACTCGCAACCTCAGCATTCCGACTCGAAACCACACCGTTGCGACTCGCAACCAAAGCATGACAAGTCGAAACCACGTGATTACGACTCGAGACCAGCTGGTTGCGACTGGGCTGTCCACTTTGGTTATTGGGCCATTATGTGTTGGGCTATCTGTTGACTGGGTTATGTGTTACTGTTGACTGCTTAATTGTTTAGGCCGGCCCAATAACCCCATGACTGTTTACCTGTATGTATGTTACGTGCCAGTATGTGTTTTACGTGAATGCTTGTATACCGAACCTGACCTATACCGGTAACCATGTTAGGACGTGGTGACCAACGTGATTGACAAGTAACCTAAACCTACCGAGCAACCCAAGGTGAGTTCACAACTTAAAAGCATGCGTCCCGGTGGTTTGGGACACGAGACTAACAACCCTATCCCCTGGTAAAAGGGGATACCATTTACATACCTTCCCTAGTTATTGGGAACAAAACTTACTTTTCCTTCCCTGGTATTGGGAAACCTTTTGGTTAATTACTGTTTATACGGATTGCAACTAACGGCACTAAACGAAACTCTATCACTCAAGTCCCTACTACATAATACCGATTAGTCGCCGGGGCCAGGCGAACGGGTTATTAGTTGATAGCGCTATTTAGGTGTTTACCAGCCTCACACCGTGCCCTGGTTTGGGACGGTCGTGAACTAATAGACTCAGGCATCCGTCAATGATGATAGAACATTGACATCGGGGCATCCTGCGGATACGCAACGGTTACCTAGTGTTCGGTATTGGAAAAACAGTTTAGTCGCTAACTTTTGGGGTAGCTCCCCAGGGCATGTATAAACGGGTAAATTAACCGGTGAAACAAGTTTTTGGTAATTAAAACTGGACAACTAGTGAACTCACTCAGCATTATTGTTGACCCCCTTACTGCATGCTTTGCAGGTAACCAGTGACGAAGGAGCTTGCAGCTTGGGAACGTGTAGTGTCTGTTCACCCTTGTGTTGGGTGTTACCTTATTTTGAATCATGAACTTTGTTTTAAACTACCTTACTTATGCTTCCGCTACTTGTTACTGTTTTGAACTTAAAACTTTAAACTCTGAACTTAATATTTGCTATGCTTATGAATAGTAAGTATTACTTTTGATATCAACTCAAGTATTCGGTATAATTGGTGGCTGGATCCTGGTCAGTCACGCCCTCGAAGCGAGTGTTATCCGCAGGTGGATTTTGGGGGTGTGACAGATTGGTATCAGAGCCATTGGTTATAGTGAACTTGGTTTTAAAAAGGGGAAAATCTTTTTGGAGAAAACCAGACTATAACCCGTGACTCGTGACGACACTACACTCCAAGTGCAAGGCTCGACACTTTTGACCTCATAGCTCGGACCAGTGTTTACTTGTTGTTTGCTTTATGTTTCCTGTTATGCTATACGTACTAGTGTGCCTAAACTAGATAGATACACCTCTCTCTTCTATCTCATTCTCGCTACACTACGACATCACACTCATACTGTGTTTTCTGGTTATGAAGACAATGAGTGGACGCGGAAGAGGAAACATTAACATGACGCAGGCTCAGTTCACTAACCTGCTCAACACAGTGGCTGCAGCTTTCGCAGCTCACCCTATAGGTAAGCTCGTTGTTTTAGGATGTATAGATCCTACCGCCACATCGACTTTTCGCCTCTAAACCTATACGCTTCGTTTCTCACGAACAGGTCAGCATGCACCTGCGCAACCACCAGTGTGTACTTTCAAAACTTTCATGGATTGCAAACCTCTCCCTTTCAACGGCACTGAGGGTGCCATAGGTCTTCTGCATTGGATTGAGAAAATTGAAGCTGTTTTTGCTGTTTGCGAGTGTCCTCCTGCAAATTGGGTAAAATTTGCTACTGCTACGCTTGAAGGAAGCGCGCTTTCTTGGTGGAAGGCGCAGATTCAGATGTTTGGTTTGGAAACTGCTAATGCTACTGCTTGGGAGGATTTCAAGGATATGATTAAGGATGAATACTGTCACCGGGATGACATCCACAAGCTTGAGAATGAGTACTATGAGCTCAAGATGGTTGGGTCGGAAATTGAAACTTACACCAAGCTGTCTAATGACTATGCTGCTCTTTGCCCAAACATGTCACGACCAATGTACCGAAGGATCGAACTGTACATCAAAGGTTTGGCTCCAGAAATTCGAAGCCATGTAACTTCAGCCAACCACACTACCATTCAGCCGATTGTTCGACTTGCTCACAAACTTACTGATCAGGCCGTGGAAGAGGGCAGGTTGCCCAAAAGGATCAGTGCTACTGTCGGAACTTCTAGTGACAGCAAGCGTAAGTGGGAAGGAAGTCAAAGCAAGGATGCTAACCCCACTCAGGCCCCAGCACAACAAAGGAAAACTGAAAACAACAAAGGCACCCAGCAACAGGGTGGCTACCGGGGAAGCTACCCTAAGTGCAACAAGTGTAACAAGCACCACAATGGGGCATGTAACAAGGGCCAGTGTCAGCAATGCCACAAGATGGGGCACGAAGCCAAGGATTGTAGAAGCCAGTTCCCAGCAAGACAGAATCAGCAACAACCTCAACAGCAACAGCAGCAGGGAAACGACCGAGCATGTTTTAAATGTGGGGCAACAGGGCACTTTAGGAAGGATTGTCCTGAACTGAATCAGAACCGCAACAATAATCAGGGAGCTGGGAACAACAATCAAAACAACAATGCTGGGAATGGTGCTAGAGGAAGGGCATTCGTGATTGGAGCTGGTGAAGCAAGGAATGACCCCAATGTCGTGGCGGGTAAGTTCCTACTCGATGATCGTTATGTTTCTGTGTTATTTGATTCTGGTGCCGATGCTAGTTATGTATCCCTGCGTATTAGTAAGAAGCTTAAGCGTCCGCTTTCGTTACTAAGTTCTCCTCATATCGTCGAGTTAGCTAATGGTAGAAACATCGAGGCCTCACATGTTGTCAAGGGTTGTAAACTAGAGTTGTCTGGTCAGACATTTAGTATCGACCTTTTCCCTGTTACTCTTGGAAGCTTCGACGTCGTTATTGGTATGGATTGGTTATCCAAGCACCGCGCTGAGATCCTCTGTCAAGAGAAAGCAGTTCGTATTCCTCGTCGTTCTGGCAAACCCCTCATTGTACAAGGTGGCAAAGGCGGAGAAATCTCCGGCATTATCTCGTTCTTGAAGGCCCAGAAGTGTTTACGAAAAGGGCACACAGCTATTTTAGCACTTGTCACCAACACGCAGGAGAAGGAAAAGAGGATTGAAGACTTTCCAGTAGTGCGTGACTACCCTGAGGTATTTCCTGAGGAACTACCTGGACTCCCTCCCCACCGTCAGGTCGAATTCCAAATCGAGCTAGCTCCCGGAGCAGCGCCTATAGCTCGTGCACCTTACCGTCTAGCCCCCGCAGAATTGAAGGAACTCTCTACTTAACTACAGGAACTATTGGATAAAGGGTTTATCCGTCCTAGTTCATCACCCTGGGGAGCACCGGTACTCTTTGTTAAGAAGAAGGATGGCACGTTCCGAATGTGCATTGACTATCGTGAGTTGAACAAGGTTACCATCAAGAATCGTTACCCTCTCCCACGAATCGACGACCTATTCGATCAATTGCAAGGATCAAGCTACTATTCTAAGATTGACCTGCGATCAGGCTACCATCAGTTAAGGGTCCGTAATGAAGATATTTCCAAAACTGCATTCAGAACTCGTTACGGTCATTATGAATTCCTCGTTATGCCCTTTGGAATGACCAACGCCCCTGCAGTGTTCATGGATCTCATGAACCGAGTGTGCAAACCCTACCTCGACAAATTTGTGATCGTGTTTATAGACGACATCTTGATCTACTCGAAAAGTCAGGAAGAGCATGAACAGCACCTACGCCTTATCCTCGAACTCCTCCGCAATGAGCAACTGTATGCCAAGTTTTCGAAATGCGACTTCTGGCTTCGAGAAGTCCATTTCCTTGGGCACGTGGTTAACAAGGATGGAATCCACGTCGACCCTGCAAAGATCGACTCTATAAAGAATTGGCCTACCCCTAAGACTCCGACTGAAGTTCGTCAATTCTTGGGATTGGCAGGTTACTACCGCAGATTCATTCAAGGATTCTCGAAGATTGCACAACCCCTCACTACGCTCACTCAGAAAGGCGTCACCTACAAGTGGAATGAAGCACAGGAATCTGCTTTTCAGAAACTAAAAGATAACCTCTGCAGTGCTCCTATTCTCTCGTTACCTGAAGGAACGGACGACTTTGTGGTTTACTGCGATGCGTCTATTCATGGGCTCGGTTGCGTATTGATGCAACGCGAGAAGGTTATTGCTTACGCCTCTCGACAACTTAAGACACATGAAAGGAACTACACAACACACGACTTGGAACTGGGAGCAGTGATATTTGCGCTTAAGATATGGAGACATTACCTGTACGGTACCAAGTGCACCATTTACACCGATCACAGGAGTCTCGAACATATTTTCAAGCAAAAGGAATTAAACATGCGACAACGTCGATGGGTTGAACTTCTGAATGATTATGAATGCGCCATCAAGTATCATCCGGGCAAGGCCAATGTTGTGGCAGACGCCCTCAGCCGGAAAGACACTATACCACGGCGCGTGCGAGCATTACAACTTACTATCCAGTCTAGTCTCCCTACCCAGATTCGAAACGCTCAGGTTGAAGCTCTGAAACCGGAAAACATCAGGGCTGAGTCCCTGCGAGGATCGAGGCAGCAACTAGAACAGAAAGAAGACGGCGCCTACTATGTGGCAGGGCGCATTTGGGTCCCACTTTACGGAGATCTACGAGAACTTGTGATGGACGAAGCCCATAAGTCCCGTTATTCAGTACATCCTGGTTCAGATAAGATGTACCACGACTTAAGGACCACGTACTGGTGGCCTGGCATGAAAGCCCACATAGCAGCCTATGTTAGCAAATGTTTGACCTGCGCAAGAGTCAAGATCGAGTATCAGAAACCAGCAGGCCTACTACAGCAACCCGAAATCCCGAAATGGAAATGGGAACAGATTTCCATGGATTTTGTTACAGGGCTACCTAGATCTCAACGCGGGAATGATACTATTTGGGTGATAGTAGATCGATTGACTAAGTCTGCACACTTTCTGGCCATTAAGGAAACAGACAAGTTTTCTACCTTAGCAGAAATCTATTTAAAGGAAGTAGTCTCCAGGCACGGGGTGCCAACTTCTATTATTTCCGACCGAGACGCTCGTTTTACTTCCGAGTTGTGGCAAGCTATGCACAAATCCTTTGGCTCACGTTTGGACATGAGCACCGCTTACCACCCGCAAACGGATGGGCAGTCTGAACGCACCATCCAAACCCTGGAAGACATGCTTAGAGCATGTGTGATCGATTTTGGCAAGAACTGGGAGAAGCATCTGCCGCTGGTGGAATTCTCCTACAACAACAGCTATCACACTAGTATTCAGGCGGCACCTTTTGAGGCATTGTACGGTCGTAAATGCCGATCACCTCTTTGCTGGGCGGAAATAGGTGACAGTCAGCTCACAGGCCCAGAACTAGTGGTAGATACAACAGAAAAGATTTCACAGATCAGGCAACGCATGGCGGCAGCTCGTGACCGTCAGAAAAGCTATGCTGACAAGCGTAGGAAACCGCTAGAATTCCAGGTCGGGGACCGGGTTCTACTTAAAGTCTCACCCTGGAAGGGTGTGGTCCGTTTCGGTAAACGGGGCAAGCTGAATCCACGGTATGTTGGACCATTCGAAATTTCCGAGAAAATCGGTAAGGTAGCTTATAGACTGAACTTGCCTGCAGAGCTGAGTGCAGTGCACAACGTTTTTCACGTATCTAACCTGAAGAAGTGTTTGTCGGATGAAACACTTGTAATTCCTTTTAAGGAACTGACGATTGACGAACAGCTACACTTTACTGAGGAACCGATTGAGATCACGGATCGAGAGATCAAAACCCTCAAACGTAGCCAGATACCCCTTGTGCGAGTTCGTTGGAACTCACGACGCGGCCCAGAGTTTACCTGGGAGCGGGAGGACCAGATGAAGTCCAAGTATCCCCAGTTATTCCCAAACGAAAACCCCAGCACTGAAGCTACAACCGAATTTCGGGACGAAATTCCAAACTAACGGGGGGATGATGTGACACCCCGTTGAAACACGCTAGCTTGGCAGTGGCTGCTTCAACTTTCGGGACGAAAGTTCTTAAAACTTGGGGATAATGTGACACTCGAGGTTTTTCCGAACGATCACCTTGTAATATTTTGTGTATATAAATATTATTAAATGAAAACGTGACCTTTGTGCATGATATGTGATGTATGTATGTATTATATATATATGTATGAGAGCCGAAACCACGACCCGAGACCATGACTCGCAACCGGGCGGTTGCGAGTGGGCCACTCGGTCTCGAGTGGGCCGTTGAGCCGAAACCGGTTTGGGCCGAAACCCCAAGCCCAACCCGAAACCCCCTTAGTCTTGTTGACACTTGGTATATAATCCCCACCTTCCTTCATTTCCTTCATTTGGCACAACACACCAACACATACACTCCTTATTTTCTCTCAACTAAGAAAACCCCAAACAACAAACCATTCTCTCCTTCTCTTCTCGGTTCAAGCTTGGATCCCGGACAAGAAACTCGGTCAAGACTATCACTCGGATATTCCATCTTCTCGGTTCTTTTCCTTGTTTACGGCTCCTTCTTCTCTACCCGGTTAGTGTCCTAGTTTGTGTATAGATTTATGTGTAATGGATGCCTTGTATTCTTGCTTGAATGATATGTATAAGAACTAGAAAATGTTTGGTTAGTAGTTTATGCATGATTACTAGGTTGTTTTGTAAAGTTTGTGAATATGTGCTAACATGATTAAAATGACTTGATATTGGTAGTTTACAAGTGATCATAGCCAACTACTCTATGCTTTAAAGTTTCTTGCAAATATGATGTTGATAAACATAAGATTTCGGCTATAAAGTGTATGTTTCTTTGTTCTTGCATGATAATCTTGTCATAAAAATGTGATTTTTGGTTCATAAAAGGTATGATTTGTTATGGTGAAAACCCTAGAAACTATGAACATAAGAAGAACTTGTTTGAATATGACTTGAAGATGTAAAAATGGCAAAGTTTGATCTATCTTTACTAGTATTCAGATTAGGAAAAAGTGTTAGTGAAACCTTATTGGTAGTTTCCTAATCTGGGTCTGATTTTATGTGTACAATTTGGACTGTCTTTTCTGCATCATCACGTGTGTATGAAAGTGACAGATTACGACTCGCAACCTCAGCATTCCGACTCGAAACCACACCGTTGCGACTCGCAACCAAAGCATGACAAGTCGAAACCACGTGATTACGACTCGAGACCAGCTGGTTGCGACTGGGCTGTCCACTTTGGTTATTGGGCCATTATGTGTTGGGCTATCTGTTGACTGGGTTATGTGTTACTGTTGACTGCTTAATTGTTTAGGCCGGCCCAATAACCCCATGACTGTTTACCTGTATGTATGTTACGTGCCAGTATGTGTTTTACGTGAATGCTTGTATACCGAACCTGACCTATACCGGTAACCATGTTAGGACGTGGTGACCAACGTGATTGACAAGTAACCTAAACCTACCGAGCAACCCAAGGTGAGTTCACAACTTAAAAGCATGCGTCCCGGTGGTTTGGGACACGAGACTAACAACCCTATCCCCTGGTAAAAGGGGATACCATTTACATACCTTCCCTAGTTATTGGGAACAAAACTTACTTTTCCTTCCCTGGTATTGGGAAACCTTTTGGTTAATTACTGTTTATACGGATTGCAACTAACGGCACTAAACGAAACTCTATCACTCAAGTCCCTACTACATAATACCGATTAGTCGCCGGGGCCAGGCGAACGGGTTATTAGTTGATAGCGCTATTTAGGTGTTTACCAGCCTCACACCGTGCCCTGGTTTGGGACGGTCGTGAACTAATAGACTCAGGCATCCGTCAATGATGATAGAACATTGACATCGGGGCATCCTGCGGATACGCAACGGTTACCTAGTGTTCGGTATTGGAAAAACAGTTTAGTCGCTAACTTTTGGGGTAGCTCCCCAGGGCATGTATAAACGGGTAAATTAACCGGTGAAACAAGTTTTTGGTAATTAAAACTGGACAACTAGTGAACTCACTCAGCATTATTGTTGACCCCCTTACTGCATGCTTTGCAGGTAACCAGTGACGAAGGAGCTTGCAGCTTGGGAACGTGTAGTGTCTGTTCACCCTTGTGTTGGGTGTTACCTTATTTTGAATCATGAACTTTGTTTTAAACTACCTTACTTATGCTTCCGCTACTTGTTACTGTTTTGAACTTAAAACTTTAAACTCTGAACTTAATATTTGCTATGCTTATGAATAGTAAGTATTACTTTTGATATCAACTCAAGTATTCGGTATAATTGGTGGCTGGATCCTGGTCAGTCACGCCCTCGAAGCGAGTGTTATCCGCAGGTGGATTTTGGGGGTGTGACAGCTACCCCCAGTGACAACAAAAGAAAGTGGGAAGGGGATTCTAGCAAAGGTTCAGCAACAGTTCAGTCTCAGACTCAGCAGCAGAAGACTGACCACTACCAGAGTCCCAGTCAGCAGTTTTCTGGTAGTCGTGGGCAGAGAAGGTATCAAGGAAATCAACCAAAGTGCCACAACTGTAACAGGCACCACGGCGGCCAGTGCAACAAGGGTCGTTGCCAAAGGTGTCTCAAGATGGGCCACGAGGCCAAAGACTGTAGGAGCCCACGGCCTGCGAATCAGAACCAGCAACCGCAACTACCAGCTCCACAAAACCAGCAACAGCAGCAACAGCGAGGCAACAGGGGATGCTTTCAGTGTGGTGCTGAAGGCCATTTCAAGCGGGATTGTCCCAGATAAACCAGAATCGCAACAACAACAACAATCAGGGCAATGGTAACAACGGTGGGAACAATAATGGCAATGAAGCTAGGGGTCGAGCTTTCGTGCTAGGTCAGGGTGACGCAAGGAACGATCCTAACATGGTCATGGGTAAGTTTCTTCTCGACGAATTTTACGTTACTGTTTTGTTTGATTCGGGTGCGGATACAAGTTATATGTCTTTGAAAGTTAGCCAAATGTTAAAACGTACACCCACACTTCTAAACACCAAGCATGTTGTAGAATTAGCTAATGGTAAGAGTCTAGAGGCCATGCACATAGTTCAGGGTTGTAATCTTATCCTCGCGGGTCAGACTTTCTCCATCGATCTCATTCCCATAGTTTTGGGTAGTTTCGACATCGTCATTGGTATGGACTGGTTATCCCAACATCACGCAGAGATCTTGTGCAAAGAGAAGATTGTTCGTATCCCTCGTTCTGGTCAGGAACCTCTCGAAGTTCAAGGCGACAAGAGTGGTGCTGTGGTTGGCATCATCTCTTTCTTGAAGGCTCAGAAGTGTTTGCGTAAGGGCCACACTGCCATTCTGGCACTCGTTACTGACGCATCAATGAAGGAAAAGAAATTGGAAGACATTCCAATAGTTCGTGACTTTCCTCAGGTGTTCCCTGAAGATTTACCTGGTCTACCGCCTCATCGCCAGGTCGAGTTTCAAATCGAGCTAGCACCAGGAGCAGCACCGATAGCACGTGCACCGTATCGATTAGCTCCATCAGAGTTGGAAGAACTCTCCACGCAACTACAAGAGCTCTTGGATAAGGGCTTTATTCGACCTAGCTCTTCGCCTTGGGGAGCTCCAGTACTGTTTGTGAAGAAGAAGGATGGTACCTTCCATATGTGCATTGACTACCGTGAACTGAACAAGGTGACGGTGAAGAACCGTTATCCTCTTCCACGTATTGATGACTTATTCGACCAGTTGCAAGGGTCGAGCTACTACTCCAAGATAGACTTGAGGTCAGGTTACCATCAGCTGAGAGTCCGAGAGGAGGACGTCTCCAAGACAGCATTTAGAACTCGATACGGCCACTACGAGTTTCTTGTCATGCCGTTCGGGTTAACGAACGCGCCTGCCGTATTTATGGACCTTATGAACAGGGTGTGCAAACCCTACTTAGACAAGTTTGTGATTGTTTTCATCGACGACATACTGATCTACTCCAAGAGTCAGGAGGAACACGAGCAGCACTTACGACTTATCTTGGAACTTCTTCGAAAGGAACAACTGTACGCCAAGTTTTCAAAATGTGACTTCTGGCTTCGTGAAGTCCATTTTCTAGGCCATGTGGTAAACAAGGATGGGATCCATGTTGATCCATCCAAGGTGGATTCGATCAGGAACTGGCCTGTACCGCGTACACCAACGGAAATACGCCAATTCTTGGGTTTGGCGGGTTATTACAGAAGGTTTATCAAAGACTTCTCCAAGATCGCACAGCCACTTACACTACTGACACAGAAGGGTGTCACCTACCGCTGGGGTAATACTCAGGAAACTGCTTTTCAGCACTTAAAGAATAGACTTTGCAGTGCACCTATCCTCTCATTGCCAGAGGGCACGGACGACTTCGTGGTTTATTGTGATGCATCCATCCAGGGTCTTGGATGTGTGTTAATGCAGCGCGACAAGGTCATTGCTTACGCTTCGCGCCAACTCAAGGTTCATGAACGGAACTACACGGCGCACGACTTAGAGCTGGGAGCTGTTGTTTTCGCGCTTAAGATATGGCGACACTACCTGTACGGTACCAAGTGCACTATTTACACCGATCACAGGAGTCTCGAGCATATCTTCAAGCAGAAGGAATTGAACATGCATCAACGTCGATGGGTTGAACTACTGAACGATTACGAATGCGCCATCAAGTACCATCCAGGCAAAGCCAACGTTGTGGCTGACGCTCTCAGTCGAAAGGACACTCCACCTAGACGTGTGCGAGCACTACAGCTTACTATTCAATCCAGTCTTCCGGCACAGATATGAGATGCTCAGGCAGAAGCATTGAAACCAGAAAACGTTAGGGCTGAAGCCTTACGCGGCTCAAGGCAACGACTAGAACAGAAGGAAGACGGTGCCTATTACGTAACGGGGCGTATTTGGGTCCCACTATATGGCGGTTTACGAGAACTCGTGATGGATGAAGCACACAAGTCTCGCTACTCGGTACATCCAGGGTCGGATAAAATGTACCACGACATCAGAACTACTTATTGGTGGCCTAGCATGAAGGCCCACATCGCTACCTATGTCAGCAAGTGCCTGACCTGTGCAAGAGTCAAGGCAGAGTATCAGAAACCAGCGGGCTTACTTCAGCAAACAAAGATACCACAGTGGAAATGGGAGGAAATTTCCATGGATTTTGTTACAAGCCTACCTAGATCCCAGCGTGGGAACGATACTATTTGGGTGATCGTGGATCGACTCACCAAGTCTGCTCATTTCCTGGCAATCAAAGAAACGGACAAGTTTTCCACACTAGCAGACATATACTTGAAGGAAGTAGTCTCAAGGCACGGGGTGCCCACCTCTATTATTTCGGATCGGGATGCACGATTCACTTCAGAACTATGGCAAGCAATGCACAAAGCTTTTGGCTCACAACTAGACATGAGCACAGCATATCACCCTCAGACGGATGGACATTCTGAGCGCACGATTCAAACTCTAGAAGACATGCTTCGGGCGTGTGTTATTGATTTCGGCAACAGCTGGGAAAAGCATCTCCCTTTAGTGGAGTTTTCATATAATAACAGTTATCACACCAGCATCCAAGCCGCTCCATTTGAGGCATTGTACGGGCGTAAATGTCGGTCACCTCTCTGTTGGGCAGAGGTGGGGGATAGTCAGATCACTGGTCCAGAACTTATAGTGGACACCACGGAAAAGATTGCACAGATACGACAACGCATGGCGGCAGCTCGCGACCGTCAGAAAAGCTACGCGGATAAGGGTAGCAAACCATTGGAATTTCAGGTCGGGGACCGGGTTTACTCAAAGTCTCACCCTGGAAGGGTGTGGTTCGTTTTGGCAAACGGGGCAAGCTCAATCCGCGGTATGTCGGACCGTTCGAGATCATAGAAAGAATAGGCAAAGTAGCCTACAGACTAAACCTACCAGCTGAACTCGATGCAGTTCACAACGTTTTTCACGTGTCGAATCTGAAGAAGTGCCTGTCAGATGAGACCCTCATAGTTCCTCTGAAGGAACTCACTATCGACGAGCAGTTGCGATTCGTCGAGGAACCAGTTGAAATCATGGACCGGGATGTCAAGGTCCTCAAGAACAAGAGAATCCCTCTTGTTCGAGTTTGTTGGAACTCCCGTCGTGGCCCAGAGTTCACCTGGGAACGAGAAGATCAAATGAAAGAAAAGTACCCCCAATTGTTCGCGAACAGTACAACCACTACTGAGGCTGAAGCTACCACGGAATTTCGGGACGAAATTCCAGATCAACGGGGGGAGGATGTGACACCCCAGGAAAACCAGTGAACGATACAGCTTACCTAGCTTCCTCAGTGAGTGCGTACCAAATTTCAGGACAAAATTTCTTCTAAGTTGGGGATAATGTGACAACTCGTATTTCAAACCTACTTTTGTGTAACGTTAAGCGATTATGTGAACACTATTTGAATAACATGTTATACGTGTCTCGTGTGAAACTGTGAATGTATGTTTATATGTTGCATGACCCGATTGTACACAGCCCACTTGACTACATAACCCATTCGGCCCATATACATCCGACTCGAGACCTAGAGGGCAGCACGGTAAAGGGTCGGCCCACTCCCCTTGTTCGCAAACATAAACCCATTAGGGGGTTTTGATTCTCACAACTTAAAACATAAGGAAAGCACTCAAACCCTACACACACTCTCTCTCTCGTTTTCTTTGAAACCGACGGCAGACAAAACCCCATCGGAGCTCTTTATCTTCGAAACATCATCTCTCGGATCCTTGTATTTGATCGGTATGATACCTCGTTATTCATGAGCATGACTGTAGACTAATTGTGTGTGTAGTATTCATGATACCAGGTTATTATTGCATGATGATATAGGGTTTTTGTTAGCATGATTGACTATGTTGATAAATCCTTAGTATTCATGAAATCGGCTGCATGTATGATTGGCAATATGATAATTGGTCCGAATATATTCTTGTTAAACCGACTGTGATATTATGATTTCGGGTTAGGATGGCATGATTAGTCTAGAATCCGGTTACATGATAGTTAGATGTTGCGGTTATGTTTCGTATGATTATAATAATTAGTTGATGATGATAATATGAACATATTTGAAGATGATATGAAACTGTGAATATTGTTGATTGATCTGATTCGAAACTGCCTAACTTGTTAGCTGAAATTACGGAATGATTGTTACTAGTAATTAAGGGAATCTGTTACACTTTGTCTCGACCAGGGTTGCGAGTCGAGAACCCTTAGTCTCAACTCGAGACCACCATACCGACACAAAACAGCACAACTCGAGACCAGCATTGCGAGTCCTGTTGCGACTCGAGACCTGACTCGAGACCACCCAGTCTCGAGTGACATATGCACCAGCCGAGACCTCCTCTGTTGCGACTCGAGACCCCAAAACCAATACAACTCGAGATCGTTAGTCTCGACTCGAGACCGCGAACACTTGACACTTTTGGACCTTCACTATTACGAGCCCAATTGATTGGGCCGGATACTTGGATTTCGTTATCTACGTAACTGTTCCTGTTAATGCTCACACGTGAATTGCCATGATTAAACTTGTGTACAATACGTGTAGAACATACGTGCTATACTTGATTACAAACCTAACTTGTATGGTAACCATGGTAGGACGTGGTTGACCACCATATAGCTTAATTGAACTTTTCTGTGTATCTACCGAGCAAACCAAGGTGAGTTCACACAGCCAAGGCATGGGATTCCCGGGTTGGGAATTGGGTTGGAAGATTTGAATTGGATAATTACTCGTACTTACGCTATTGCTAGACTATATACCATCGTCCTCAGGTTAGTCAGGACACTTACGTAAAACCTACGTAAATTAGTATCTACCACTATCTCCCGGGTCGGGAGGACACTTACGTAAAACCTACGTAAACTCATACCTACTACTGTCTTCCGGGTCGGAAGGACACTTACGTAAACCCCACGCGTACCACTGTCCTTGGGGAAGGGCACTCACGTAAAACCTACGTGACCTTGTACGTATTCCTGTTCTCGGATTAAGAAGAACACATGGTTACAATAGTCTAGTAAGGATAAACATGGGAAACCCCCACTAGTAATAAATATAATCATGGGAAACCCCCACTAGTAGTACTTACATACATGGGAAGCCCCCACTAAATGAACATACGATTTGCTATTTTGAACTTACTTACTGTGAACTCGCTCAACTAGTTGTTGACTCTCTGCTGCATGCCTTGCAGGACCTTAGGTACTTATGGAGCTTGCACAGGGAGGAGCAGGTCGTTGTGGGACATGGATCGTGGATGCCATGTTAAACGTTTAAACAATTGAACTTACGACTTACATTGGGTTTACATACTTATGCTTCCGCTACTCAAATTATGTTTTGTTAAATACCAATTATATTGTGATGGGTTGTTTTGATTACTTTTAATATTTTAGTGGTATTCAATATGATTGGTGGCTTGATCCTGGTCATGTCACGCTCCCAAGCGGTAGTACTCCGCGTGTGGATTTTGGGGGTGTGACAATAACCAGCAGACACAAGCTCTGCTCTCATTCTTTTAAACTTCAATACCTCATCTGAATCCACTGTTTTGACTTTCTTCCAATTAGGTGGAGTTGGCTTTACCAGAGGATCATTGTTCATTTTTGTGATTCTGTCGATATGAGTTTTTCTCTTACGTGTGGAGATGATTTCTGGTGAAGGAGAATGTTTTGGTAGTGAAGATGAATGTATGGGAAATCTTTGTGACGTTGGAGATGGTTCGATTGTGGTTGGTGTAGTGAAAATGATCATGGCAGATGTTTGAGAAACTTCTGCTGAAACAGCTGGTGTCTCAGCAGCTGTTTGGTAAACATCTGCTGATACTTTTGTGTTCCCAGCATCTATTAACAAAATAGGTGATGATGGTGTGGAAGGTATTTTCTCCTTCTTTTGTGGTGGTTTTTTGGAGAAGGTTGGGATTTAGGTTGAGCAGGGGATACAATTTCTGTAGGATTAGCTTTTGAATCTGGTGGCAACTTTCTCAGTGAATCTTTCTCCCCCTTTTTGGCATCATTATCATCATCATCATCTTTCTCAAAGATTGATGTAGAGGTGGAGCCAGTAAGTTTCAATAGATGTTCCTTAATGTTCATAATGTCTGCTTGTGTGTCTTTATACCTGGCATCAACCAAATTTCAGATAAATTCCAAATTGAAATTGCGGTTACTTTCAGCTAAATTCCTCTGAGCTTGAAGGAGGGGTTGCATAGAATTCAAAAGCTTATTGGCAATTTCCTGTCTGGTAGGTTGACTTTTAAAAAGTTCTATCATCTGCTTAATCAATTCTTTCATTTCAGCAACATTTGTTTCAATAGTAGACACTCTAACCCTCAAATCCTTATAAGTTAATTCATCACCTACTTTAATAGGATCATCTGAATTCCCACCTGTAGTGGTTGTATTTGTTTTGATAATAGGAGAAGTCTCCATATCATCAGAAACAGATGCCTCTTTTTCTTCGTTCTGGGGACTTCCTAGTGAAGCAGAGATTACAGTTGGAACCTCATCAGTGGTTGCCTTCAAGGGAGTCTTAATGATGTAACCACTGTCCAACTGATCACCAATGGGTCAACAGTTGTAGTGGCTGCTCCACTTGAACTACCACCAAGAGTTTCGTAATACTCAACGGAGTTAACCTCCTCAACTGTTTGTAGGATAGGAGATTGAATTGGTTCAGACACAGTCATTTGTTGCGATCTACTCTCAGTAATGTGTGCATTAGAGGAACTATTTTCTTTCTGAAATTCAATTGCTTCAAACAGAGGTAATATTGTTGATGGAACTTGAGTCGAGGGTTGTAGTGTAGAAAGCGTGATTGCCCTGAGAGAGGGACTTTTAAACATACTTTCATATGAAAGCTCTACTTCATGTTGTGGTGTCCCTGTACTTACAACATGATCCTTTTGTGAGGATACATGAGGAGTTTGGATGGGTTGAGATCTTTCCAATAATTGTGAGGAAATAGCAGCAGTGGTTTCAAGTGACATTTGTGTTGTCACTGCATTAACCTCTGGGATCTCATCTTCCAGAGGAACCTTTTTATTTTGTGTGGTTTTGGTGGGCTTTTTGGATGTGACGGCTTTCTTTTTGCGTTTTCCTGGTGTGTATTTTACAACACCGGTTGTGGTGTCATGATCACCAGGAGCAGTTCGCTCAACAACAGAAGTTTAAGCAACTGATGCGGACGCATCTAAAACAGGCTCATCCCCTTTTGTTTCAGTTGTTGAAACTTTTGACTCTTTATCCATAAGTTTAGTAAAAGTTTTAGTTGTAAGACTATTTATTTGAAAAGCTACACCTTGTTCAAAATCTATTTGTGACACTTGTTTTCATAGGTAGCAGCTTAGAAGTCTTGGATACAACAGAAAAGCATTATTACGAACACCTTTTTTCAATTTTTTCACATTTTTCACATTATTCAACAAATCAGAAAACAGTGCTTGTGATAAATTGTAATCAGATTTTGTTAAAATAGCATAACCCAAATACTGAATGTTCAAAGGTATCTCATTAAATGCGGTGGTCTTGGCTGAGAGACAAGTTAAAAGAGTATGAAACAAAAATTTCATTGGCGGAGGGAAGTTTGGTTTGTAGATAGTAACTTCCTTTAATTGTGCATCATACCCTCTTTCAATGAACTCTGTATGAAGTTTAAGTTTTTCAAAGTTGTTCTTACCTCCCAAGTCGTCCAATGCAAATGTAGTGGAAATTGTAAAGTGAGAAATTCGTACCACACTTTCCCCGACCTTAGATGTGATGGCAACTGGATTATTATCTTCAGATTCTATTTCAGCATTAAACCAAAATTGTCGGAGTGTTTCTGTATGAACCGGAGCATCAGCAGTAAGAATTGATTTGTATTTTGATGACGTTAAAAGGTCAATTATTGAGTGATAGCTGGTATTTTTGCTGGTTTTCTTGAAGATAGGGAGGTAGTTGTGAGGGTTTTTGATATTCAGAGACATAATCGGAGAAGAAGGTGATTTGGGGATGAAACAGGGTTTAAGTGGGAGGGTTTTAATATGTTGGAAACTGTTTTTGAGAATTTTGAATTTGAGACGGCAGTGGTAGAACCTCGATTTAGGGATGAAACAACTTTTATATAGAGAGAAGAAGTGAATGCTGACGTGGCAGTAGTTACAAATATTTGATGGCTAAGATCTGTCCACGTCAGAACCTCTCTTGCGACAACCGATGACAGTTGTTTGGAAACCTCTGTTGGTCGTTGGGAACAGTGTGAGTCAAACAGTCATTAGATAAACAGAAGTTATGAGAACAGATGATAACTTTCAGCAGTTGTTTTATTTTTAGCTAACCTCTGTCCACGTTAGAACCTCTGTTGTCATAATGGATGACAGTCAGCAATATAGTAAATCAACAGTCATTAGAATAAACAGAAATTATGACAATAGACGGTACCCTTTAGCAGTGGATGTATTTTTAGGCAAGCAGAAGTTTCAAAAACAGTTGTTTTCAATCGGTGTAACTCAACAGTCGTAACTCTAACTTCTGTTATTAGGCCAACTACTGTTAGTATCAAATCCTCTGTTAAGCATTTTAATATTGAATATCATCTGTTGTTCGTTAACATCTGTTGACCCATAGCAGACCTTTGCATCTTCAGACATTTATTCATCAGCAGATGCTCTCTTTTGTCAGACTTTAGCTACAACACACCTTTTATAACAGCAAAATATACCGTAAATTCTTCCAAAAAACTGTTATTGATAAACAAAATTATATAATAATACTTATAGCAGACGTTATATAATAATACTTATTCATCATTAGCCCAACCACTGTTAGTATCAAATCCTCTATTAAGCATTTTAAGATTGAATATCATATGTTGTTCATTAACATCTGTTGACCCAGAGCAGACCTTTGCATCTTCAGACATTTATTCATCATCAGATGCTCTCTTTTGTCAGACTTTAACTACAACACACCTTTTATAACAACAAAATATACCGTAAATTCTTCCAAAAACTGTTATTGATAAACAAAATTATATAATAATACTTAGGAATGACTGAAATAATTAAAATGAAGATGCGACAACAAATATTAATACTATTAAAATTTATTCATTTAGTCAACAGTGGTAAATCAACAGTCGTTAGAATACACAGTTCTTTCATCATCAGCAGATGTTCTCTTTTACCAAACTTTAACTACAACAGACCTTTTACAACTCCAAATATTGACTCTCTATAATTTGCAGGAGCACAGATTCTTCAAAAAAAACTGATATCAATGATCAAATTCTAAACATTTGTTTTATCTTTGCACTCATCTGTTCACAATCAAACCAACCCTTGATACTATTAAACCTCTGTTGACTTACCAAACAGATGTTCAGACATAATTCAACATCAACATAATCCAAATCTTACTCAAACACTAAATAAGTAAAATTAAACACAACATAGATTCACAAAATTAAAATTTATTCATTTATTCATGACAATAAACTAAAAGTCCAATATTACATCACATACTGAACAACATTAAAGTTCACATCTAACAATAACAGCAAGAATTAAGAAACTTTAGATTCAACTCCATTGATTGCTGAACCTCTCGATGTATGTCCTTCAGCATCGCCATGAACTACACGTCTCTATCACCGCACTGTATATTACTGACAACACAAAGCTCACGAACGGAAGTTGAAGGCATCCGCATAAGATTTCTGGAAACCTACTCTCTAGTGAACAGACTAACTTGCAATCCATCAAAACATCTCTTCAGCTCCTGAAGAGTAGCCCTATCTTCATACATCTATTCCTCGATTTGCCTGATAAAACGCTTCTTTAAATCATTTGATTTTGCATTTGTGAATAACGCCATTTGAATAAACTATATTACTCGACTTTCCTGAAAGTATGGTATCTTCGTAGGAAGACGTGATGAAAAACAGGTGAAGTGACTATGAATTTATATACTGAAATTTGTAATTGTGAAAACGTGTAGATTTAATATAAACATATTAATGTATATAAATAAAAACAGCAGTCTTTTAATGCAAAAACATTTTCAAACCCCAACTTTTATGGGAAAACTGTAAAATTAAATACCAAGAAACCCAAGGGACAAAATTTCGAAGTTCAAAGAACAAAAGCAGATTATCACAATTAAAATTAACCTCTTCATTTACCATGTAGACGCGTTTTTTAACCTCTATAAAAGATCGATGATTAGTTTTGATTCAAAACATCAACAAATTGTCCTACAAATCACTTTCTGTCAAAAATTGTTCCAAATCAGAAAAACCAACAAAAAATCTACATGGCAAACTTCAGTTTCTACCACTGGTCAGACACCAGCAATGTTAAAACACAATTCTCGATGTGGTCACTCAAATAACAAAGAACAGATGAAGAACTAAACAGGAAAGTCGACATAATCAATGACACTAATTACAACAAAACCTGGAACAACATAGCATTGCTCGATGAAGTCCTCCACTCTCCTCTATCAGAGTTCCAGAAGAATGCAGAAGAGTTTCTGACACAACTTCTAAAACAGGATCAGAAAATCTGCAACATGCTAACTGACCTGAAATTCAAAAGAGAGCATGAAATCACATGGAGAAAGGCCAGAGTCTACGAAATCCTAGCACGTGTTAACTCTAGCGTGTAATACTTTATAAATATTTCATTAAATTTCTATTTTTCTATGTAGTAGTTCATTTTGATAATATCAACATGCATCTTAACATATTCTAAAATGTCAGTGTTAATAAAAACTCTCAACATCATCAACAGTTAATCAAAATAAGAAACAAACCTAAAATGCAAAGGTCTCCTCTCAACTGTTGCAGCACATCTGACTTTTCACAATACTGCACGAATCTATACTTTCTATAAAAGGATAAAATCTTACTGACGCAAGAAAACCTGACTTTCGATTTAACGAAATCGAACAATGCAACTCTCCCATCAAAGAAGGTAGCACATGCAACTTTTCACGATGTTGCAACAATGACACTGCAACATCGATATTGAAAGGTTGATGTGTGATGGGAAGCTTCATTGAAACGGCGATGTTGGAACAATGATACTGGAACGATAACATGTAAACAGAATCAACAAACATTCGAACAAAGAAGTGTAATCGGAGATTAGCGGCTGAATCACGAGAAAGATGCATTTGAGAGAGAGAGATACGCTCACAGATATGAGCGAGAGAGATTTGAATGTGGAGCCAGATAATTATATCTTATTTATAGGATTAGAATATATGGTTTAAATTTTGAATTTTCAATGTGGCATAAAACTAACCCTTTTTTCGTACTAATGTTGGAAAAAGTGTGTTTTTGTCTTCCTTTTGTATTTTCAGGATTAAATGAGCTTAAATGAACAAAAGAAGCAAAGAGGCAGCTAAATCTAACATAAATACAAGAAAAGGAAAAAACGTTGCATGCCCGACCCCCCGACAGCATCTTCCCAAGCAAAAACAAGAAAACAGAAGGCTGAACACGGCCCATGCTCAATGAGCACGGGGGTGTGCCCAAGTGTCTGCAGAAAATACAAAGTTGTAGAAGCTTCTATCACCCACCACGGGGGCGTGCCCAGCGGACACGGGGCCGTGGTTAACTCTAAGATTCGCAGAATCTGAGGAAATCTTGATAGTACAGATACGCTTCTGCACATGGGGTCGTGCCCAGCGGACACGGGGGCGTGGTCAACTAATGCAGACAAACTGCAGTTAATGAAGAAAGAGAAGATAGGTGGACACGGGGCCGTGCCAGAGCTTCTGTGCAGGCTATAAATAGGGGTGCTTGGCTCATTTGCAAACCATCCCTTGGCACACCACCTCTCTCACACTTCACCCACCCACCACCACCATCACAACACCATCATCCACCACCATCATCCATCATCCATCATAGAGTGTGTGAGTAGTCTCGGGATTCAAGATTGATCGTAAGAGTTCTTGACAATCAAAGACCATGTTTGCCTAAGTCTCTTACATCACTTGGTGAAGACAAGTGTCTAGTGTAATACTTTTTATTTTTAATCTTTTCGCACTTTTTATTTGATTATGTATTAATGACTTTAATAACTAGTTTTTTATGTTGAAGGTGAATCTTCCTTATCATTTGTCTGTGGTGTCTTGGCATTATTTTACTGTCTATATAAAATAAAAGATTTTCACCATTCATATCTCCACGGTCTATATGGAGATATGTTGGCTACCTGGTCGGGGGTTAAGGGAATGGTTTGGTAAGAATCTTGCCTTGTTCAGTGTATAGATCCTGCAAGGACCTGGGTCAAATTTAGTAGGACCTCCTTCAATACCCACTGGTATTGGATGGCGGGGGTCCAAAATCTTTGATCCCCTCATATGTAAGCTACTATTAAAACTTTAACCAGGCTACTTAGGACTGTATCCCTGCTGACTCAGACTACTTAGCCGAGGGTAACGTCACCTTCAAAAGAGGGGCCTAGCACATTACGCATTAATAACTTAATTAATTATCTTTCAATAATCCAAACCTTTAGGATTGTATCCTTGCTGACTCAAACTACTGGGTTGAGGGTAACGTCACCTTCAAAAGAGGGGCCTACTACAATAACTAAGATAATCTCTTAAAAAGTGCAAAAGTGCGGAAATAATCAAAGGTTACACTACACACGAGTCGGATCCAAGTGATTCATCTTGTCTATCTGTTTTTATTTTATTTTATTTTTCAGCATTTTTAGTTTTTACTTTCTAGTTTAACATCCTTTTCTAAACTTTTGATTTGATTAGACGTTGAGGATAAACCGGTATTAAAAGTTCTTGTGTCCTTGGACGACCTCGGTATCTTACCAACACTATACTACGCTCACGATGGGTGCACTTGCCCGTATGTTTGTTTAGTGTTAGTAAATATCGTGTTTTATAAATTTAAAACTTGGCTAAAAAGTGTTAAAAGGCTTAAAATATACATTAAAAACTATACGACACTTCACACGCATCATGGAGCCAGAATTTTGAATCTCGATAGATGTTTATTGGGAACTGATGTTTGATTATAAAATTTTAAGGGCAGATGTTTAAACAAAATTTTAAATGATATTTTATATTAGGTTTTATGTGGGCAGACCTTTGCTCAACAGACCTTTGGATTTTGAATGTGGGTCAGCTTTGAATTTTAAAGTCTTTTAATATTAAGATTTATGATGTAATAATGGCATAAGAAAAACCTTGTTGGACAGCCTCTCCTGCTGACACATCAGTTTTTCTTATGTCATTGGGATTTCTCCTTTTATAGAAAGTATAGATAGATCATTTGTAGTGATGTTTGATATACTTTTGTTGATTATATGAAATTTAATCTGATTACTTTTTTTTATCTAACTCGACCCGATCCGTTATGGCCCAGAAAAATTTATTGTATACGATAGACGCCCCCATAAAAATATTCTTAAATATTCTTGGATCTGCCACTGGTCACGCCGGATCTACTTGATTTATAAATATACCGAGCCCGAATTCGACCACATAACACAAATGTGCATGAAGTAACTTTTACTAGGCTGGACTCTGGAGTAGTGGAGTGATGAATAGATGCCTGACGTTAGTAGTGACGGATCTAGGATTCCGACCAAGGGGTAACGTTTTATAAATAAGCCGTAACGAAATTGAAAAAACGTCAAATTTTTCCAAAATTTACACTAATTTTTCTAAACTTTTTCCGACCAAGGGGTAGCGGACGCCACCCCTTAATAAGCTATAGGTCCGCCCCTGGACGTTAGGTAAAACCCAAGATTTATCTCCATAATAAATCCATCAATCTAGTTGTATATCAATCTAATTGTATAGTATGATATGATATGATTTTAGTAATGCTACTCATTATTAATCATCTTCGTATTGTATTTCTTTTGCTTCATTGAATGCAGGTGGTCCTAGAATTTCTCATATATGTGGTTCATGATTAACGTCGGTAGTTTAAATTTTCATATTATTATATCTATACTATATTATAATGTATGAGGAAATGGTATTTTAAGATACTCAAAAAATAAGAACTTTTCCCTTACTTTATTTATAGAAAGACCCCTAAAATGAGGGTAGTTTAGTCTTTTAAACACTATTTATTTTTTAGCCCTAAACTTATTACACTTAAATCCCTAAGGTTTTAACAAAATTGTAGATAATTAGTTACAATTCACCAATTTACAACAAACTTATAATTTTTTTACGTATTCTTGACATATCTTATAAACTATACTGTTTAAAAAAAATCCAAAGATTGCATAACGATCTACACATTTTTGTCAACGTTTTGGTAGTTTTCTCGTTCAATATCGACGCACGGATTAAAAGGTACAAGTCGATAATGCTTTAATGTACAAGTAATTAATACTTGTGATCTAATGCGCCTAATCTACAAAGATGGGCTCTATCTATGCAAACAAAAACAAAAAGAATTAAAAGTACCGTAACATAAAATGAAGATATTATGTGTCACATTTTATTTTATTAAAATTCCTTAATATTTGTACTTAGATATATCTTATAAAAACTTAAACTAACTACAACAAACTTCCTAAATAAAGGGGTGTCAAATCTAAAATTAAACCTTAATGCACTTCTATAGTTACTACTATAAATACATAGCAAGACACCCCTATATCTATTGCTAAACAAAATTAAAAAAATGGATCCAGTTCTAAATTCAATTGTTGCGAAAAACCAAGCATGCGAGATTCAAAATTCTAAGGTCAGTTCTGTTATATCGCAGCAGTGAATAATTGTTTTCTTTTATTTACTTTTATCTGAATGTTAACTTATTTGATTTTTCAGATTCAGATGCATGATGAACATGCCAATTTAAACAACCCATTTATCGAACAAGCTTCTAAGGTATTGATTTTGCTGGTTTTTAAGTATTATTTTTGCGTATATCTTTCATATTAACATGTTCGTTATGTTATTATATGTGTGTTTTATTGCAGGATGATGGTGATAAAAGTGTTGATGTTATTTCTTATGGTGCAATGTTTAGTCCATACAAGTTTAATTTTTAATGTGAATTTAGTGAAGAGGTAATTTTAAGGTTTATTTAATCTTTTTTTAACTTTTGTATTCAATTTTTGTCCTTTTTAAGGATCGAAAGTTTGAGACTCAAAGGAAATGATCCAAGAGACTTTCTGAATGGAAATGGAGTGAGGTTATTAATTTAGACGATTCTGAGGACAATGACAAAGAAGAGGAATTAGAAGATACTGCCGATTCAAGCACAAATCAGAAAACCCGATTAAAAATACCTCGAGTGTCAATTCAGAAGTGGAACAAATTTCATGCAGTCTAATATGAAATCTATCAAGTGTTCTTATGTTTTTTTTTTTCATTTTCAACTGCTATGTTTGATCTAGACGTATGAATAAAGTTTATTTTATATTTGAACTTTATTTTTGGTGTTAATTTAATGCAGTTATTGACCATATTAATAAAGTTCAAAATAAAGTTAGTATCCTAAATTTACAAGTCAACTAAACTTATATAAGTTAATATCCTAAAGTTTAAATAAATAGATATTGCAGTTAGATATAGTCAAGCTGAAATTATATAATATTGCAGTTATTGTTGGATATTAATTTAATAATTTGTATATTTTAACTAAAAAATAATAAAGTAATAAACTTTAAAGCTAAACTAAAAAAACTGAATTTAGTATGATATAAAGTTAATAAAGATATAAACTCTTAACATCCTATTTTTTACAAAAACTGTTTTTAAAATTTTATAAAAATAAAATTTTATATATATATAAAAACGAAATTTAACAATTAAAGTTAAAGGTGTAAAACGTACTTACCAGTCAACTATTATTTTTCGTTTTTATAAAAACAAAAAAATTAAACTTAAAGTTTATTGGATGAGTACCATGTGGATATTTAAAAAAAGTTATGAACTTTAAAGAATAAAATTATAAACCTTATCATCTAACCAACAAAATAAACTTAGTTTACAACTATAACAACTTATCTTTTATTTTTTTGTCATTTGATTATCATCTTTTTTTTAAACGAAACTTTACATGTGTAAAATAATTTTTTACTTTATTTATAAACAAAACATTTTGTTTTTATAAAAAAATAATTCTTCTATGAACATTGTTTGTAACAAGTAATATAAATAAAATACTCTATAAATTTACAATCTTTACTAGATAAATACTAAATTGTGTTGCAAATTTTTAGGAATTATAAGTTCAACTTTATTTTTCTAGATAATATTAGTCAGTTTCAAAATAATTCTTTACCAACTTGAGTAGATACATAGTAGACTGTGTTGCATATTTTTAGGGATTATAAGTTAAAAGTAGACTCATATAGATAAGATTAGTTAGAAACTACAAATCTGAACTTAGTAAGATATAAAGTTAATAAAGATATAAACTCTTAACATCCTATTTTTTTTTATAAAAACAATTCTTGAAATTTTATAAAAATATAAATTTTTTATATCTGTAAAAAATCGAAATTTAACAATTTAAGTTAAAGCTCTAAAACATACTTACAAGTCAAATACTATTTTTTATTTTTATAAAAACAAAATTTTAAACTTAAAGTTTATTGGGTGAGTACTATGTGGATATTTAATAAAAGTTATGAACTTTAAAAAATAAAATTATACTTTATAATTTAACCAATAAAATAAACATACTTTACAATTATAACAACTTATTTTCTATTTTTTGTCTTTTGATTATTAATTTTTATAAAAACAATATTTTTTTGTTTTTTGATTATTACTTTTTATAAAAAAAAACATACATATGTAGCACTAATGACCTATATCCACCACAATAATGTTATCATAAATATTATACGAATAAAATAACTACCAGAAACGAGTGCCGCAATCCAAAGTGTCACCCCCACTGCATCACGCGGGCACCCAACTAGTTTCTAATAATTAGATAAAGAGATGACTGGTGAATTAGGTGCGACTCTTTAATGAAAAGTTGATTACATAGTAAACACACATGGACATGATTTTTGATTTATCTAATTAAATAGACGAACACAAAAAATACTTATTATTTAGGTTTGTAGACGAACATAAAAAATACTTATTATTTAGGTTTATGTTCTTTGTGGAATTGTGGTTAACCATCATATATGTTCGTCTAGTGGTAAATATTATTAAAAGGTGGTTTAAAGGGCCATAGTTCCTTAAGTGAGGACAGCCAACCTTTTTTTTTTTTAATGGCAAATTTTTTTTATTGCTGTCGTCTGTAGGACTTGAACCCAAAATCTTTCTCTCACAAGATGTTTAAAGGCTTTGTCTTTACTAGTGAACCACCACCCCATTGGTGTGAGTAGAGCCACCTAACATGGAGATTCATTGCAATGCCATCTTGGCTCATATGCCGAAAAGATGTCCTACTTAATATCGGCCTCACAATGCATGCAATTATTGAAGTGATAGATATGCATACAATGCCTACTTTGACCGATATGTTTCGGGATGATTCCGTTCTAGGTGGTGGAACTAATATGTTTGTTTGTTCCTCTATTCGGAATGGTTTTTTTAATGTCCAACATACTCAATCTCGAGCATTTTAGGAGTACTCATTAAACAAACGGAGTATTTCGAGAGTAACCCGAGTCCACCACCAATTACGGGGATGGTCAAGTGTTTACCCACTGCCGGTTTCGCACGGAATTTTCCTAACAGATTACCGTCACAGCATACACTGGTTTTTTGCTCGTAGTGTTAAATTTTATCAAAAACTTTTGAAAAAAATAAATATTGCACTTTTAAAGCTCGGCCCCTGCTGAGGATTTTAAAAATCCAGTCCCCGCCGAGTTTTCGTTCAAGATCTGTCAGCAAAAGCACGTGATAACCCAACAATAAAAAGGGAAATTGAGTTTTACACATTCGTCGATTATTGTGTCAACTGATCTCTGGTTTCCATCTAAACATTAAATATTCTTTTTTAACCAAACACCACCCCCCCCCCCCCCCCCAAAAAAAAAAAAAAAAAAGAAATATAAATATTTTAAACCTCGTTGGTGTTGAGTTTGTAATTTTCATACATGATAGTCTTTCTCATAACCGGCCGGATTTCCCAGAGAATGTCATTGACATATTACCGGAGGTTGGTGCCTTCAAAGACGCAAAACCATAGAGCTTACTGTCGTTGGTGTAAACCTTATTTTTCTTCGTTCGGTCAACTCTTGAATAAAATTTTTGGTCCAATGAAAATTGTGACACAACTAACAAAATTCTTGGTCCAATGATGTTGTAATTAATCTTGACTTTATTTTAGTTTTATTATTTTGGTTTGTTTTATTCAGTTATAGCCATAGTTTTTATTAAATAGATGTGCAGCTTTTCATATTTCCTACTGATTTTTACTTACACCTTATTTGTCTTCGTATTTGAGAGTTATTTAACCTCACATATATTACAAACATTCGTGTGTGTTGTATGTAATCAAAGGGGCTGAACCAACAAATGAAAATCTTGACAACTAAATGCTATAAGTTCATATAATATAAAGATTATAAGTTACAACCAAGAGACTACACATGATAACCGAAGAACATTGATAAACATACAATATTATCTTTTTTTACCATCTTATTCTTGTTCTTCAAGAGTCAACCATCTTAATTCCCAAAGTCAACGATCTCAATCCCCTTGTTACGATACTCAACAGGTGCGTCATACTTACTAAACAACCTATATGATGAAATTAACGATAGTATAATGTAGCAGACCACCACCAGAAACGTGATGATGATCGACGTTGTTGCTTGTTTACAGAACCTACCGTAGGTCCCACACGCTTCACTCCATGTCACTGCCACGTCACCTTTATACGTCAGAAACGCCACCTCCGTAGCCACAGCACCCGCGGCCAATATCAGGTATGTTAAAACCTGTAACAACTTTTAATGAGACTTATGCATAAATGATTACTAAACGGGTCGGATCATGCTACTTTGTAAACGGGTTGGATCGGCAGACCTTTTGCATATTTTTAAATTGGAAATAACTATTAGACTAATATTAACCTAATCTTTTAGTTCTCTGAATTAGAATATTTTAAAAGGTTTATAAACACTTCAATAAATATATAAATACACACATAAATTAGTAATAAAAATAACTATGTTCAATGTGAAGCTAGTCCATTTGATAGAGGCTTATGTCTCTTAAAAGGGAGATTTTAGTTTTAAACCTAGATAAATATGTACTTTAGATTAATTGGTGTAATTTATTTTAGAAGTAACATTTGCCATAAAAAAATAAATAAATAATAGCTATTGGTTTAAATTAGCCGGGCTGACTAAAAATTGATTTCATAAAAATTTAAATTGAGTCGAATTTATATGTAATAAATGGTGAGAATGCATTTAATAAGCTACTTGAAACCGGTTTCACACGAGCCAAACACGTTTCATATTTATATAATTATAAGATTTTTATTTTTATAATAAATATATATGTGCATAATAATGAAGAACACTAAAAAAAGTGGGGAATCGGAGAACAATGCATTTAACATGTTAAATAAATCACAAAAATTCAATTTAACATGTTAAAGATATTTTTTTGAGCCTTTGTATTTACATATACAAGTTTTTTTTTTAATAAAAAAAATTCAAAAACTAAAAAATAATATAGAATGCTTAAAAACAATATAAAAGGTAGAAATCTATTTTTACAAAAATACTTTTTTATTGAAATAGATTTTACACGTCACGTCTTTATATGCAAAAGCTCTAAAAATAATTTGAAAAGAAATTACTTTTTAGCATCTTACATTGAATTTTTATATATATATATATATAACATGTTATATGCACTATTTATGGTTTCACACCTTTTTTTGTGCTTCCTATTGAACCTTATACCATACACACATGTACATGTACATGTATATATATATATATATATATATATATATATATATATATATATATATATATATATATATATATATATATATATATATATATATATATATATATATAGTGAAGAGTTCAAATGAGAAGAATTTTTTTATTAGAATAAAAACGAAGAAATTTCAACAAATAAGAATCATTCATTTTACTTCATTTAATTTTTATATTTAATATTAGTGTAGGAGTATATTGGTAAAGTTAGATAGATCATTAATCGGTAGTCTTTCTTTTTAATAGCTACCTACATTAAATTTATAAATTATTTTAAAAAAAAAAATTTTTTGAAAGAAGAAAAAAAAAATAATTGAAAGTGTTGAATAAATTACGAGGTGTGTAAGATGAATTATGACTCAGTGTAGGATAAAATTTAGTATGTATAGGGTAAATTTCAAAACGTGTAGGATAAATTTTGATGTGTGTAGGCTAATATTTTAATGTGTGGGATCATAATATTTATGACTAATTAATTACTCAAAGATAAAAATAAATAAGATAAAAGATAAAGTATTTAATGTTTTATAATTGTACCCTTTGAATTTTTTTTTTCTCGATATATCTAACTTATAATAAAAGACTACAAATAATGTCACGTGGCATTATCTCTTTCAATCTAATAAATTTTATTTATATTTGTTTAATAAATTTCTTTTAATATTAATATTAATTAATAACTAATATATAAATATTTCTTATTTTTATCCTTATCTTTATCTTTATCTAAAATTAATAAATAAGTTTAATTTTACAATTTAGACCCTTTGTCTTTTTACTTTTAACCCAAAGTTTTTCATCTTTTGCAATTTAATACCAACTCTTTTTTATTTTCAATTTTGGTCCACCATACTTTTCATCTTTTCCAAGTTTTTCGTTTCGTTCTAAATTTTGTGAGTTAACGCACCGCAACGTGCGTGTGGGGTTCAACATTTTTACATATATTTTTCCCGTTTGACTGACCCGTCGCGTCACATCTATTTTTCTGTGTTTGGCAAGTTCGTCCAACACGCTAGTCCTGGATGAACTTAGTTATTTTTTTCTATGTTTTACGTTTCGGCTTAATTTCTCAGCTACGAGCGTGCGTGATTCAAAGATTTTACGTTTGCTTTTCGTTCGGCGTTATTTTTCCCCGTTTTTATTTATTTTGTTTTTACGAGCTTTTCCTGTGTTGGTGATCGCTGACAATGGTATAGTATTACTACTACTTAACACACTTTATGACAGTAGCTGTAACGCAGGGGCTTAATACTAGTATATAATAAGTAAATATAAAGTTAAAAATAAATCAGCCGAACCTCAGCAAAGCTCAAACTTAAAAAATCCATATAACTAACCAAGCTTCAGTTCTAGAAATAAAATTCGAGTTTGAGTTCTCATAACTTATACGAGCTTAGCTTGAGTTTATGCGAACTCGAACCATGATTATAACGAAAAGCAACTTTTAATAATCTATAAGGTAATGAATATTTTTTCTTAATAATAAACTATTACATGTTTTTTTTTAAAGAAATTAAAGATGATTTGAGAGTTGAAAATTAACCTGGTCAAGGAGGAAAAAGGTCCAGGCTCGTGACATGGTTATAGGGCGAGGTACTGCCGTGAAAGCAGCCGATAGCAGCGAATAACCAGCCAATATACCATTAGCATGCACCAAAAACCTGCATAATTGCATAAATATTTAAAATTCAGGTGAGAAAGGTTTCATGGCACACAGTTCAAAAAAAAAACCCCAAAAATAATCTATAATAATTAAGTTATTATTTAACTATTTTTTAATCATGGTTAATCATTTTAGTAATGAACATGTTAATTTTAGATATAAGAGGACTCGGGGCACCACGTTAAACTTTTCTATAACGCGTTATGGGATAAGCATTTCCCACCGCCACACTTTGTATAACGAGTGATGACTTGTGGAATTGTTTAACGCGTGGAAAAATTAACAGCGTGATGGTTTATTTTTGTGAGGGTATTTGTTGGTTGGGGGGAAATTGTTGGGTGTGGTGGTGAGTGATGACCACCCCCACTAAAAATGGTTGTGAGTGATGGAAAAATGGTCAATGACATGGCGAAACTTGATTGGTGCTTGTGAGTGATAAATTCTATCACTAGTGATTCCACCCCTAGTCCCCTAATAGATTAGTTTAAGTTTTTAAAACAATTAACTCACACCCTATAAACCTATTTCTAAATCCACACGAATATATACTTCAACTCCCGACCACTTAAGAAGGAACACCTTTACTACATAACTCTTAACACTGCTACGCCAAAGTACCTGAAAGCGGTGATGTTGGAGTAGGATAAAGAACCATATTCATTAGTTTCCGAATCCTTAATCATGACGGCTAGCGCGGCCACACACAGCCCCACCGGGAAAAGTCTCAGCAGCGTCTCCGCGGTGCGGATGCCGGAGCTTGCATCCTCCTCTTGGCATGGTCCAGTTTCATAGGTTCTTGTAACCACAGCGTTGGTCTTGTCGGCCATTGTTGACCACAAAGATTGTGTATGGAAATTGAGATTGTGATTGTGAGAGCTGGTTTGTGTTGCTTCATTAGCATATAATTTATATACATAATAAATGGTGGGAGGAAATTTTAGGTGAAGTTAGTTGATGTTACATTTAATGCCTTCATTAAAATGAGGGTGTTGTTCCCCATGTACACCATATCATATATGGTCATGGATAACCCTCTAGTCACTATTTATGCATATTGCAATTTAGTTATATAGCATTGTTACAATTACATGATTAGGGTATTTAGTCGGGTCGGGTCAGGTTGATCGAATGTGATCGGATGAGTTAGGTAACAACAGTTGGATAGGATCGGGTAAAGATGATATTTAGGTACGAGTAAACATCTAATGATTGCACGGGTTAACAAAAAAAATGTACTTAATATATGATGTAAGATATTGGATTTTAAATTTTAAATGAAAAATCTGATGTTTAATTCTCTTATGTGTATATATGATTTATCACATTAACAAGACAATGTATTGGATTGTATAATTACATCGTTAGTTCTTGTGTTTTTGTCAAAATAACACTATTGGGCACTAACGGTTTTTTTTTTTTTTTTTTTTTTTTGCAATATTGAGTTTTATAGTTTATTTTTCTAATAATGTTAGGTATTATGGCAAATTTTAATTACAAACTGACAATAAAGCAACGTAGTTTTGTCAATATAGTATATTTTTAAGAGTTAAAAAAATTATAAAATTTTATTTTTAGTTTCCCTCTTACAGTGTACAAAATAACCTAAGTATTATTTATGATACTCCAGCTCTGTTGAATTTACTTTGTGATTCTCTTAAGTTTAGGTTAACATAAGTAAGAGACTATAATGTTTGGAGTTCATTTACTTTGTTATTAAGCCAAGTGTGCTCCTGTAGCCATGAAATTCAAGTCTAAAATAGGGACATTCAGGTGGTGTTTGTTTTTTTGTAAGAAGCACTTCTTGACCTCTTATGTCTGCCCCACGCAGACCACGCGCAAACGTTTGAGTCTGCAGTGCGTTTGTTTTCTAGAAGTGATTTCATTAAAAAAAGGCCTTCCAAACCTCTTCTTGGGACAGATATGGACTCTCCACTTCTAGCCTCTTCTCCTCTCTTCTGCCCAAGCCAAGAACTCAACCTTAATCCTAAATAACAACAACTTCTACTTCGGTTCAGATTGCAAACCTGCAACTTCAACAAAACTTCACAATTAAATCGCTGCAAATAACTTCAAAATTTCAATCTCGATGAACAATACATGAACTCAAAATACACCACAATCGCAGAAAATGAGAAAGATGCACACAATCGCAGATTCAATGAAAACTGAAACAGAAAACCAACAAGTGGAATTCGTTAACATATCTTCAACTCAGATCTGAAACAACTGTGATGAGCTTTGAAAGAAAGTTTTGTCAAATGATGGAGTGGTATTTTAAGTTTTCTTAACTGTGATCAAGAACGACATTCAGCTACAACACGATTGCAATTCAGATCTAAACTGATCTTAGATCTGAACAACACAATCAGTTCTGCTCATTAACAACAAATAAGTCGACAATAACAATCGCAATTCTGCACAAAGAATATGTGGAGAAGATTTGGGGGAAAATGTTGATCTTGGGAGAAGAGAAAGGGAAAAAACAAACATTCTTTTTATTGCACTCCGCAGACATTTGGTCCACCTCTTCTCGTGCAGATGTTTGCAGATGTGGTCAGCAGACTGCAGACCTTTTGCATCTGAAAAAAAAACGCCACCTAAGATAAAATGCGGATCAGCGCTATTTTGTTGTTCATATGAGGCATAACATTTAATAAACAAATTATCAAAGCTTACAGATAGGTTTTGTTGTTCATATGAGGCATAACAATTGGGCTGATAGTATTGTTATTTTCTATTTTTTTGAATTTCGTGGTTTAATTCCATTTAAACTAGTGTTATCCTTCGCGTGATGCGGCAGTATCTCAGTTTTGGTTTCGATCGGTATCGGTACTCAGTATTCTAACGCTCCGCATTTCCGAACTTTCCTTGTTTAGAAACCAAACCTGAAACTCTATTTTAGAAATTAATATCTGCATTCTTTCCCAACTTGCTAATCCAAGACTTTGATCATATAATAAAAACTCGATTGTTTATGCATTATTTTATACATACTTGTTATACGTTGCAAACCTTGGTACATGCTCATACTCGAAAATTCATACTTGGAATACTTGCAACATCATTTACATCATACATTTATACTTATATATCACACTTGTATGCTTGAAATGCTTAAAACCAGCTAAAATACGTGAAAACGGCCAAACATAACTCCTTTCATGCGACTGGCCCCCTTCGTGCGAATGGACTTCCCATTTGTGCGAAGAGGCCAAGTCCATTCGCACCAACCCACTCCGCATCTATAAATACGAACCTATTTGCACACTTGACACTTTCCAACATTCCAACTCTCTCTCAAATCCCTGCACTTGCACACTTCGGATAAGGCATTCTAGCAACTTCTAAAGTGAGCTCTAAGCCATAACCCTTTCTGTGACAACTGGCACAAAACCGATAATTTCCGTACTATTTTATTTAATTTTTAATTCCTGAAATTATGTGCTTAAACGTCAACATTATGTGCTTACTTGCTTTACATATGAATTCATGCATGTTTTATACTTCAAATATCGCATTGTGCATTACATTAAGTGTTGCATCAGAAAGACTAGTAAACTACTCACTGGTAAGACAAGTTGTATCAACATTCCTGCAGAATACAATCAGACAATAGATTTAGGGGCTAGATGTAGGTCCAACATCAAAAATACATTAAAACCCAAGTGTAGGAACAAGGGTTAACATATACACTTTCCAGAAGCTAAAACAGACACTAAAAAGTACCCGAAACGCACTATAAATGCAGATTTCTGCATAAAAACAGCAAAACAGCATTTAAACCATAAAATAACATGCAGAAATTGTGTTTTAGTGTCCAGGATAACTTGTAAAGTGTCGGAAATGAAAACTGTCACAAAAGGAACTTCATCCCTAGTAAAACTGCGCAATTTAGCACTTTAACGAACTGATAACTGGACGAATAATTGGACACCACCCAAAACATCAAAACTAGACTAGAAGCATTGTTTTTATGATATAAGGCTAGTTATGGTGATAAAACACCTTAAAAATCATAAAAACACATAAACACACTTAATATTACATAAACCTTCCAATTTACACTTATAACCTTCAAAGTTCCAAAAACTTACAACTTACCCCCCTTCCTTGTAACCGGACTCATAGTGGCCCCACACACAAACCCCATTATAATATTCAAATGTATGCTTGATATGGGACATGAAGTCTAGTGGGCAAAGAAGTGTTGGAGAAATATAAGAAGTAACCTAAAGACTAACTTCTCATAACTTCACATTTCAAAAAATTGCAACATCTCCTTCCTCTCTTCTCCCTACTTTACGACCACCATCACCGCACACACATCCACCATTTTCAATCATCACACAAGCAATCCAAGGTTATATCAAGGTGTAAGAAGGTGATCTAAGGAGACTTGAAGTGCTAGAAGTTGGAGGACCACCTTGTGGAGCTTTTAACCTCTCATACTCTTCTATCTTCATCTTCTTCTTGGTTGTGCCACTTCTCTAGCCATTAGTGTGACACCCCAGGAAAATCAGGAAAACAACGCAACTTAACTAGCTTCCTCAGTAACCACGCGCTAAATTTCGGGACGAAATTTTCTTAACAGGGGGAGAATGTGACAACCCTCGTAATTCCATGTATCCGTACAATTTATTATTGATAATTAAAGTGTTTGATGACTGTGCTGAATCATTTAACTGCTTCTGATATCTGTGCTATACTTACATGTACTTGTTAATATACTAATAGTGTACAGAAAGGTCACTAAATAGTCCGTTATATTTTCCGGAGTGTTGAAAATTAAAAACGTTACAAAAATATATATATAGGACGCTTTACGAATTAATTAAGCGCTTTAACGGAACAGTGTCAAACCGAACAACCGGACATTACCCGGGACACCAAATATTTGTCAAATACATTGATTATTTATTTCTTGGCTTGTTATGATCCCCGTGCACCATAACACCCACTAAACATCTAGTAACTAACTCTAGTAAACATACATTTGGTTTCTAGCTAGTAAGTAACCATCTAGTTACAACTTTTGCAAACAAGACCCCCCCCCCCCCCATGTATGAAATCGGTCAAGGGACCCACCCCCATATCTCCAAGATTTTATTTGATATTTTGGTTGATTTCTTGCTTCTTGAAGTGAACATAATATTATGAACATCCTTATAAGCATGATGTATAGATCACAATGTCACTTCACCAAGATTCACTCTCACACTCAACATCTCTCTCTCCTCCCTCATGAACCGTCCATCCACCATACTCCACATATTTGAGAAGATTTTATCTTATTTTTTTTATTGGATTACTTGCTTGTGTAAGTGTCCAAGATATGTGAATGATGATTATAAGTAAGTCTTGAGATCACAACCATCATTCTCTAGATTACACACTCAAACTCCCACTCTCTCTCTCTCTCTCTCTCAATTCGGTTCCTCCATAACTGAAACCCATCACCACCACTTCCAATCATCTATCTCTTCCATTAACAAGTTCATTCTAAGCTTGAAGTTCATCCATGGAAGGTGCAACTTGAAGGACTTTCTAAGGAGCTTGTTCTAGTCTTTTTCACCATCATATTCTCAATAGATTCTACCCTAGCTATAAGCTAGTAGTAAGCTCTCGTTTAACCCTTGATTATCTTACTTTTATGGCTAATATTTGTAGAATGATGTTTATTTCACAAGAACACTAAAAAAGGTTTAACCAAGAAGATGAAACATGATGTACTTGTGTTAGTATGAAGTTGTTTTGATATGTACTGAGTATTTGCTGATTTACTTGTTGTTATTGATGTGGGATATTGTTACAATCACTAAATATAATTAACGGGATCAACCGAACACAAACTAGTAAGCTAGAGACCAAAAACAGCAATCTGTCCGTACTTTACAGCCAACTTCAGTTGGCTGTAAACAGGTCATAAACTCAACGAAAAACTGATATTTTGAATCTAAAATATTTCATTATGAAATACGGTTCTAATGGCACCGGAATCGTAATTTTTGGACTTCGTTTACTATTTTTAAAGAATCAATTCGTAACAGCAGCTTAGGCTGAGTTTTTACAGCAATAAATGAGCATTGTATTTTCTGTTGTAACTTGTATTCTGTGTAGAATCGGACCATGAAATTTGTACAGTAGATGACAACCGATGCATGTGTAGTTACCCCACTGGAATTTCGTAAATCGGATACTCGATGAATTTTTAATAAATTGTTCCGTGGACTGTGGTCAGAAATACATAAATCTGAGTTCAGTCAGGAATATGATTTTTTATAAAATATTGGTAGTGAACCGGACTCCGATATTTTTACACAATAAAATATGGAACGTTTAAGACATCTTGTAGAAATTTGGGAATTTTTGGAATAATATAAATATTTTATTAAGATGTCCGAAAACAGCCGGTTTTGAATATAAATGTTGAATTGAGATAAGTTGTGACTTGCGTGTCTAAATGTCGAGTATGCTATCAGTGAATGATCTAACATGTTATATATGTTATGTGCATTATCGTATGTTTGATTTTGAGTGGGGAATGGATGGGAAACTTAGAGGGCATAAACCGTTAAAGTGTTATGTGATAGATACGTGTAGGAACTTTGTGTTCTATTTGAAAGCCACTAAATGACTAACTGGTAAATTATATTAGGGCGAGATTGACCGACCTTGACTGTTAGCTATATTGAGAATCTAACCGAGCAAACCGAGGTGAGTTCACACTCTTTCTAAGGCATGGGATTCCCAGGGGTTTGGGAATGGGATTGATTAACTACTTGTACTATCATTACTATTAAACTACTTTTTACTGTCCTCGGATTGAAGGGCACGTACGTAAAACCTACGTACACGATCATAAGACCATCAACTCTATCACTTTAAGTCCCTCATTTATCGACTTAATCGCCGAGGCCTATGGCGAGCGGGTCATTAGTTAATAGCGCTATTAGGTTTAACAAACCTCACACCGTGCCAGTCGGACGGGCGTGTACTAATGGACTATGGGAAAAGGGTCAATGCTGATAGACATTGACTTAGGGCACCTCTTATATTTTTGTAGCAGTCGATACGCGTGGTCTAGTAACACATGGGAAACCCCCACTAATCTTCGCAAACATGTCAGAAAGACCGCGATGCAAACTCATACGATACATGGTTTTCAAAACGAACAGATAATTTACGAAACAAATGCTATAACTAAACAACCAACTGTGAATTCACTCAACTTTGTTGTTGACTCGTTGTTACATGCCTTACAGGTCGTTAAATGCTTGGAGCTTGCATATGGAGGTGGTCGTTGTGGGATGCGAACTGATATGTCCCGTATTTAATAAATAAACTTTATGAACTTATTAAACCTACGTTTTGGACTTTAAACTTATGAACTATGGACTATTTTTTGAACTTACGTTTTATGCTTCCGCTGTTTAACTAAAATCGGTTTACTTCCTTTTGGTCACCAATCGTATTGTGTTTGGTTTTAATTACTTAATTATGTTGTTCGATATGATTGGTGGCTCGATCCTAGTCATGTCACGCCTCCAAGCGGTGGTACTCCGCATGGTGGATTTTGGGGGTGTGACAGATTGGTATCAGAGCCATTGGTTATAGCGAACTTGGTTTTAGAAAGGGAAAAGATTTTTGATAAAACCAGACTATAACCTGTACAGTGCTCAACGATCCACAACGACGCTTCGCTCCACGTGCAAGACTCGACACAATAGGTGGTATGATTTATGTTATATTGTCGGTTAGATAGCTCACACTGTGCATTAGTTAACGTGATAACTGCTACTTGAACCTTGTGTGCTTACTCTCTACTGTCGTCCCACACCTACGCACTTTCACGACACTTTCCTCACTTATGTTGCTTCGTTATGAAGATCATGAGCGGACGCGGAGGACGTATCAACCTTACTCAAGCCCAGTTGACGGCTCTGATCAACGAACGAGTTGCTGAGGCACTCGCAGCTGTTCCTGCAGGAGGTATAACCTGCTACTTCGACCTATCTTAGGACGTTTAGATCTTACCTTCGCAAACCTACCCTCGTGCTTAACTTTGTCATTTATTCTCGCACCACAGGTCAACATGCACAGCCTCCTGTGTGCACATTCAAAACCTTCATGGATTGCCGACCAAGCACCTTCAGCGGCACAGAAGGTGCTGTAGGCCTTCTTCACTGGTTCGAGAAGCTCGAGTCTGTTTTTGAAATGTGTGATTGCCCGGAAGATCGTAAGGTGAAGTATGCTACTGGAACACTCGAAGGAGCTGCGTTAACCTGGTGGAAAGCACAGGTCCAATTGCTTGGGTTGGCGGTTGCTAATGCCACCCCATGGAACGGCTTCAAAGAACTGATTAGAGAAGAATATTGCAGTCGTGATGACATCCACAAGCTAGAGGTGGAATTTTTCAATCTGAAGATGACGGGGTCTGAGATTGAGGCGTATACTAAGAGGTCAAGCGAACTGGCCATCCTGTGTCCTACTATGGTGGACCCTCCCTACAAACGCATTGAGCTGTACCTTAAGGGCTTGGTGCCAGAAATTCAAAGCCACGTAACCTCAGCTAACCTTGGCACTATACAGCAAATCGTCAAGTTGGCTCACCGACTCACTGATCAGGCAGTTGAGCAGAACAAACTACCCAAACGTATTAGCGCCACTACTTCTGATGCTCCCAACGACAACAAGCGAAAATGGGATGAAAACTCCAGTAAGGGTTCTGCTTCGGTTCAGTCTCAGCAGAGAAAGACTGATGGCTACCAGAGTCCTGGTCAGCAATCCTCCGGTAATCAAGGACAAGGTAGGTATCGAGGAAACCACCCGAAGTGCAACAAATGTAACAGACACCATAGTGGTCAATGCAGCAAAGGACGTTGTCAGAGGTGTCTCAAGATGGGTCACGAAGCCAAGGATTGCAGGAGCTCACGGCCTGCAAATCAGAATCGCCAGCAGCAACAGCAAGCACCACAAAATCAACAACAGCAACGGGGCAACAGGGGATGCTTTCAGTGTGGCGCAGAAGGCCACTTTAAGAAGAACTGTCCCCAGCTTAACCAAAATCAGAACAACAACAACAACCAGGGAAACAGGAACAACAATGGAGGTAACAACGGGGGTAACAACAATGGTAATGGAGCAAGAGGTCGTGCTTTCGTGATTGGTCAGGGTGATGCAAGGAACGATCCCAACGTTGTGATGGGTAAGTTTCTTCTGGATGATTTCTTTGTTACTGTTTTATTTGATTCGGGTGCCGATACTAGCTACGTGTCCTTAAAAGTTAGCCAAATGCTTAAGCGCACTCCAACACTTTTGAACACCAAGCACACGGTAGAAATAGCAAATGGCAAAAGTTTAGAGGCTACACATATAGTTAAAGGTTGCAAGCTTGTCCTTGCCGATCAGACCTTTTCTATCAACCTCATTCCTATCGTTCTGGGTAGTTTTGGCGTTGTCATTGGGATGGATTGGTTATCTCGACACCAAGCGGAGATTATTTGCAAGGAGAAAATCGTCCGCATCCCTCGCCCTGGTAAAGAACCCCTCGTGATTCGTGGCGACAAGAGTGGTGCTGTTGTAGGCATCATCTCTTTCCTTAAAGCCCAGAAGTGTTTACGGAAGGGCCACACCGCTATCCTAGCCCTCGTTACTGAGGCATCCTCGGAAGAAAGGAAGATAGAAGACATTCCTATTGTGCGCGACTTTCCTGAGATATTTCCTGAGGAATTACCTGGTCTTCCGCCTCATCGCCAAGTTGAGTTTCAAATCGAGCTAGCTCCTGGAGCAGCGCCCATAGCTCGAGCCCCTTATCATCTAGCTCCATCGGAACTTGAAGAACTGTCCACGCAACTACAAGAACTCTTGGAAAAGGGTTTCATACGTCCTAGCTCTTCGCCATGGGGAGCTCCAGTGTTATTCGTAAAGAAGAAAGACGGTACCTTCAGGATGTGTATTGATTACCGCGAACTCAACAAGGTGACCGTGAAGAATCGTTACCCCCTTCCACGCATTGATGACTTGTTCGACCAGTTGCAAGGGTCGAGCTTCTATTCTAAGATTGATTTGAGATCGGGATACCATCAGCTGAGAGTCCGAGAGGAGGACGTCTCTAAAACAACATTCAGAACTCGTTACGGCCATTACGAGTTTCTGTTTATGCCTTTCGGATTGACGAATGCACCAGCGGTCTTCATGGACCTCATGAACCGAGTGTGCAAACCTTACTTGGATAAATTTGTCATAGTCTTCATCGACGACATCCTGATCTATTCTAAGAGTCAGGAGGAACACGAGCAACACCTGAGGCTTATTCTGGAACTACTTCGTAAAGAGCAGCTGTATGCCAAGTTTTCGAAATGTGACTTCTGGCTTCGCGAAGTCCATTTTCTGGGCCATGTGGTAAACAAGGATGGGATTCATGTGGATCCATCTAAGGTTGAATCGATCAAGAATTGGCCTGCACCCCGCACACCAACAGAGATCCGCCAATTCTTAGGTCTGGCAGGATATTACAGAAGGTTTATCAAAGATTTCTCAAAGATTGCGCAACCTCTCACTTCACTGACTCAGAAAGGTGTTACCTATCGTTGGGGTGATGCACAGGAGTCCGCATTTCAGCACTTGAAAGATAGACTCTGTAGCGCGCCTATCCTCTCATTGCCTGAAGGCACAGATGATTTTGTGGTTTATTGCGACGCTTCCATCCAAGGACTTGGTTGTGTGTTGATGCAACGTGACAAGGTCATTGCCTACGCATCGCGCCAACTTAAGGTTCACGAAAGGAACTACACTACGCACGACTTGGAATTGGGAGCAGTTGTTTTCACGCTTAAGATTTGGAGACATTACCTGTACGGTACCAAGTGCACCATTTACACCGATCACAGGAGTCTCGAGCATATTTTCAAGCAAAAGGAGTTAAACATGCGTCAACGTCGATGGGTCGAACTCTTGAATGACTACGAATGCGCGATCAAGTATCATCCGGGCAAGGCCAATGTTGTGGCTGACGCCCTCAGCCGGAAGGATACTATACCTAGGCGTGTACGTGCGTTACAACTTACCATCCAATCCAACCATCCAGCTCAGATTCGTGATGCTCAGGTTGAAGCATTGAAAGCAGAGAACATTAGGGCTGAGTCCCTACGAGGATCGAGGCAACGGCTAGAACAAAAAGAAAACGACGCCTACTATGTTAACGGACGCATCTGGGTTCCGCTGTATGGAGACTTGCGCGAGCTTGTGATGGATGAAGCGCATAAGTCTCGTTACTCAGTACATCCTGGTTCGGACAAAATGTACCATGATCTCAAGACTACATACTGGTGGCCTGGTATGAAAGCCAGCATAGCGACCTACGTCAGTAAATGCTTGACTTGTGCTAGAGTCAAGGTCGAATACCAGAAACCATCAGGCCCACTTCAACAACCAGAGATCCCGAAATGGAAATGGGAGCAAATTTCCATGGATTTCGTTACTGGTCTGCCCAGATCTCAACGCGGAAATGATACCATTTGGGTGATCGTGGATCGACTGACCAAGTCTGCACATTTTCTGCCTATCAAAGAAACGGATAAGTTTTCTACTCTAGCAGACATATACCTAAAAGAAGTGGTATCAAGGCACGGAGTGCCAACCTCCATCATTTCTGATCGTGACGCTCGTTTTACCTCTGAACTATGGCAAGCTATGCATAAGTCTTTTGGCTCACGATTAGACATGAGCACCGCTTATCATCCACAAACGGATGGGCAATCTGAATGCACCATTCAGACTCTCGAAGACATGCTTAGGGCATGCGTGATCGACTTCGGCAACGGCTGGGAAAAGCATCTCCCGTTAGTGGAATTTTCGTATAACAACAGCTACCACACCAGCATCCAGGCCGCTCCGTTTGAGGCATTATACGGACGTAAATGCCAATCACCTCTTTGTTGGGCAGAAGTTGGTGACAGCCAAATCACTGGCCCAGAACTCGTAGTAGATACAACCGAGAAGATTGCTCAGATACGACAACGAATGGCGGCAGCTCGTGACCGTCAGAAAAGCTATGCCGATAAGCGAAGAAAGCCACTCGAGTTCCAGGTTGGGGATCGGGTCCTACTCAAAGTTTCACCTTGGAAAGGTGTAGTTCGTTTCGGAAAACGGGGCAAACTCAACCCGCGATACGTTGGACCCTTCGAAATCACCGAGAGAATTGGCAAGGTCGCCTACAGGTTAAATCTACCCGAAGAACTCAGCGGAGTTCACAACGTATTCCACGTGTCAAATCTGAAGAAGTGTTTGTCAGATGAGACCCTCATAGTTCCTCTCAAAGAGCTCACAATTGACGACAAACTGCGATTCGCCGAGGAACCAGTAGAGATTACGGATCAAGACGTTAAGATTCTCAAGCACACCAGAATACCTCTCGTTCGAGTTCGTTGGAATTCCCGTAGTGGCCCAGAGCATACCTGGGAACGAGAAGACCAAATGAAACTCAAGTATCCCCACCTGTTTAAGAAAAATGCAACCACTACTGAGGCTGAAGCTACCGCAGAATTTCGGGACGAAATTCCAAATCAACGGGGGGATGATGTGACACCCCAGGAAAATCAGGAAAACAACGCAACTTAACTAGCTTCCTCAGTAAACACGCGCTAAATTTCGGGACGAAATTTTCTTAACAGGGGGAGAATGTGACAACCCTCGTAATTCCATGTATCCGTACAATTTATTATTGATAATTAAAGTGTTTGATGACTGTGCTGAATCATTTAACTGCTTCTGATATCTGTGCTATACTTACATGTACTTGTTAATATACTAATAGTGTACAGAAAGGTCACTAAATAGTCCGTTATATTTTCCGGAGTGTTGAAAATTAAAAACGTTACAAAAATATATATATAGGACGCTTTACGAATTAATTAAGCGCTTTAACGGAACAGTGTCAAACCGAACAACCGGACATTACCCGGGACACCAAATATTTGTCAAATACATTGATTATTTATTTGTTGGCTTGTTATGATCCCCGTGCACCATAACACCCACTAAACATCTAGTAACTAACTCTAGTAAACATACACTTGGTTTCTAGCTAGTAAGTAATCATCTAGTTACAACTTTTGCAAACAAGACCCCCCCCCCCATGTATGAAATCGGTCAAGGGACCCACCCCCATATCTCCAAGATTTTATTTGATATTTTGGTTGATTTCTTGCTTCTTGAAGTGAACATAATATTATGAACATCCTTATAAGCATGATGTATAGATCACAATGTCACTTCACCAAGATTCACTCTCACACTCAACATCTCTCTCTCCTCCCTCATGAACCGTCCATCCACCATACTCCACATATTTGAGAAGATTTTATCTTATTTTTTTTATTGGATTACTTGCTTGTGTAAGTGTCCAAGATATGTGAATGATGATTATAAGTAAGTCTTGAGATCACAACCATCATTCTCTAGATTACACACTCAAACTCCCACTCTCTCTCTCTCTCTCAATTCGGTTCCTCCATAACCGAAACCCATCACCACCACTTCCAATCATCTATCTCTTCCATTAACAAGTTCATTCTAAGCTTGAAGTTCATCCATGGAAGGTGCAACTTGAAGGACTTTCTAAGGAGCTTGTTCTAGTCTTTTTCACCATCATATTCTCAATAGATTCTACCCTAGCTATAAGCTAGTAGTAAGCTCTCGTTTAACCCTTGATTATCTTACTTTTATGGCTAATATTTGTAGAATGATGTTTATTTCACAAGAACACTAAAAAAGGTTTAACCAAGAAGATGAAACATGATGTACTTGTGTTAGTATGAAGTTGTTTTGATATGTACTGAGTATTTGCTGATTTACTTGTTGTTATTGATGTGGGATATTGTTACAATCACTAAATATAATTAACGGGATCAACCGAACACAAACTAGTAAGCTAGAGACCAAAAACAGCAATCTGTCCGTACTTTACAGCCAACTTCAGTTGGCTGTAAACAGGTCATAAACTCAACGAAAAACTGATATTTTGAATCTAAAATATTTCATTATGAAATACGGTTCTAATGGCACCGGAATCGTAATTTTTGGACTTCGTTTACTATTTTTAAAGAACCAATTCGTAACAGCAGCTTAGGCTGAGTTTTTACAGCAATAAATGAGCATTGTATTTTCTGTTGTAACTTGTATTCTGTGTAGAATCGGACCATGAAATTTGTACAGTAGATGACAACCGATGCATGTGTAATTACCCCACTGGAATTTCGTAAATCGGACACTCGATGAATTTTTAATAAATTGTTCCGTGGACTGTGGTCAGAAATACATAAATCTGAGTTCAGTCCGGAATATGATTTTTTATAAAATATTGGTAGTGAACCGGACTCCGATGTTTTTACACAATAAAATATGGAACGTTTAAGACATCTTGTAGAAATTTGGGAATTTTTGGAATAATATAAATATTTTATTAAGATGTCCGAAAACAGCCGGTTTTGAATATAAATGTTGAATTGAGATAAGTTGTGACTTGCGTGTCTAAATGTCGAGTATGCTATCCGTGAATGATCTAACATGTTATATATGTTATGTGCATTATCGTATGTTTGATTTTGAGTGGGGAATGGATGGGAAACTTAGAGGGCATAAACCGTTAAAGTGTTATGTGATAGATACGTGTAGGAACTTTGTGTTCTATTTGAAAGCCACTAAATGACTAACTGGTAAATTATATTAGGGCGAGATTGACCGACCTTGACTGTTAGCTATATTGAGAATCTAACCGAGCAACCCGAGGTGAGTTCACACTCTTTCTAAGGCATGGGATTCCCAGGGGTTTGGGAATGGGATTGATTAACTACTTGTACTATCATTACTATTAAACTACTTTTTACTGTCCTCGGATTGAAGGGCACGTACGTAAAACCTACGTACACGATCATAAGACCATCAACTCTATCACTTTAAGTCCCTCATTTATCGACTTAATCGCCGAGGCCTATGGCGAGCGGGTCATTAGTTAATAGCGCTATTAGGTTTAACAAACCTCACACCGTGCCAGTCGGACGGGCGTGTACTAATGGACTATGGGCAAAGGGTCAATGCTGATAGACATTGACTTAGGGCACCTCTTATATTTTCGTAGCAGTCGATACGCGTGGTCTAGTAACACATGGGAAACCCCCACTAATCTTCGCAAACATGTCAGAAAGACCGCGATGCAAACTCATACGATACATGGTTTTCAAAACGAACAGATAATTTACAAAACAAATGCTATAACTAAACAACCAACTGTGAATTCACTCAACTTTGTTGTTGACTCGTTGTTACATGCCTTACAAGTCGTTAAATGCTTGGAGCTTGCATATGGAGGTGGTCGTTGTGGGATGCGAACTGATATGTCCCGTATTTAATAAATAAACTTTATTAACTTATTAAACCTACGTTTTGGACTTTAAACTTATGAACTATGGACTATGTTTTGAACTTACGTTTTATGCTTCCGCTGTTTAACTAAAATCGGTTTACTTCCTTTTGGTCACCAATCGTATTGTGTTTGGTTTTAATTACTTAATTATGTTGTTCGATATGATTGGTGGCTCGATCCTAGTCATGTCACGCCTCCAAGCGGTGGTACTCCGCATGGTGGATTTTGGGGGTGTGACAATTAGAGCTAGTAGTAAGCATGCTAAACTCTATTTTACTTCATGTTAGTGTTATGTACAAGTTGCACCATCTAAGAAACTAAACTTTAAAGGATGACGATATGAAGATCTAACATAATCTAAAGAAAAACAAGTGTTTTTAGTGATGTTTGACGTATGTTATGAAGTTGTTGTTGTTAATCTTGTGTTTATGTTTAGATCCATCATGTTAAAGCTTGTTAGAAGCTTAGATCTAACAAGTATAAGCATGGATCTTGAAAGATCCATGGTTAAACTTGAAAAGTCTTTATGTGAACTTGAAAAATGTTTTTAAGTGTGATCTTGTGTTCTTGAAGTGACTAAGTTTATGTAAGAATAACTTATGAAACTAAACTCCATAAAAAGTTTGTAAAAAGTTCATCAAGAAGCTTACTTTTGAAAGATTCAAGTATGATAAACATGGATCTTGAAAGATCCATGATGAAACTTGATGATGAACATAAAGATCTTCAAAATAAACTTAAAAATGGTTTTAGAATATGTTGTTCATAGTTTTGAAACCTTAAAACTCATGAGTGGTTTATTTTGAAAGTTAAAGTTTCATATCAAGATTGTTAAAACCTAACAAGAACACTTGTTTTTGAAAGAATGGTGTATGTAAAGTGTAGATCTAAAAGACTACACATTTTTAACAAAAATCAAGTTCATCATAGGGTTTTACAAGATGAAATTAGTATATGTAACTTGTGAAATTGTTGAAAAAAATTGATTTTTTATGATGAAAAGAAAATAAACACATGTTTTGAAAACATGGGAAACCTCCAATTTTAGGGGAAACTATGTCAAAATTTTTATAAAATTTTGACACTTAGAAAATATAAGTTTTGGTGAAACTTAATCCCCAAAAATTCACCAAAAAATATTTATCAAGGTTTCCTAATTTTTGTACAAAATTACAAGCTGAGAAATAAGGATTTCTTCAAGTTAAAATCAATATTAAGTATGTATATTTTTAGGGAATATATATATATATATATATAATGTAAGTATCTATAGAAAACCCACTTTAATTTAGAAAACCCGGGAAACTCAAAGCTCCCAATGTTTTTTTTCTTGAAAAAATTTACACATGTTATATACATGTTTTTAAGGGTTTTGGGCAAAAAAAATTTAAAAAGCGCCGAGTAGATATTTTTTAAAAAAATAAACAAGTTTTGGTGTAACACATGTTACAAATATGTCAGATGAATGTAACATGTGTTACACCAAAACTTATTTATTTTTTTTAAAAATATCTACTCGGCGCTTTTTGATTTTTTTTTTTGCCCAAAACCCTTAAAAACATGTATATAACATGTGTAAATTTTTTCAAGAAAAAAAACATCGGGAGCTTTGAGTTTCCCGGGTTTTCTAAATTAAAGTGGGTTTTCTATACATCCTTCCCCTATATATATATATATATATATATATATATATATATATATATATATATAGGCTAATTATAAGGAGAAAACCCACTCCAGTTGACTAAACCCAAGAAACCCAATTATGTGGACAGGGAGTCTCCACGTCATTTTTGTAATAGATGTGTTAAAGGGCAAATTCGGTAATTCATACTAGACCACCAAAATATATATAACATATTTAATCCTTTTGTGCTGACACATTTATGTACAAGTTGGGTTGTCAAGTATTGTTGCAGCAACCTAGTGAGGGGGGTAGTAGGTTTGCTTTTTAGGTTGTAGATAGTTTGATTTTATGTTCAGGTACACGCTATATTATTTATTATTATGGTCATTTCATCATTCTTATTTCTCACACCCTTTTACAGATTAAATAAATGTACGAAAACGATCCTATACGACAGCCCTATACGAAGATACATGACAACTTGCACAAAAAAAAAACAAATTCATACTATTTTTTAAAAACATTATAAACATTTTTTTATACATATGAATATCAAAGCCCCACATTTGTTTTGTAACAAATATATATATCCCCATGTTTTTTTTTTAAATTCAACTTACATAATAATAAAAACTATGTAACTTCTATTTTTTTCAAACCAACTTCTAACTTTTTTTTGTTTATATTTTTTTAAATGTAAAGTTTAATTAGTTTGTAAATTGTCCGGGCTAAATTATTTGCCATACACTTCATAGTTATGAACAAAAAATCCCTAAAATTCATAAAACCCGTTTTTTCCCAGCCAACGTTTTTTTATGGATTCTAACAAAACTCGTAAAAAACAAAATAGCTTCAATTAATCATAAAATACATAAATTGAAAACCCTCTTCTAACATTTTTTTTTTTTACATTTTATACTCTCTTTCACACTTTTACTTTTGATGTAATTCTCCTTTCTCATTTATATATGTATATCAGATGTTTTTTTTCTTTTTTACATTTAGATGTAACTGATACAAACATTGTTACCTATATCATTTGTATTTGTATTAAATAAAAATGTAAAATACATTTTTACATTATCAACTTACGCCACATTTGTAATAACGCACTTTATTTCTGTAACATAAAATGTTACATAGTAATCTAGAAAAATATAACAACGCATTTTATTTGTACAACAATCTAAAAAAGTGTAACAATGCACTTTATTTTCTGTAACGAGCATTATTTCTGTAACACAAAAAAATGTAACAAATATTTTTGCTTTGATTGTTACATTTCTAACACAAAAAAAAAATGTTTAGTGTATATACATACATGTTTAGTGTTTTTAGTGAGGGAAAAATACATAGTAGTTTCACATCCTTTTTGAACAACTGTCTTGTTTTAATCCATAAATTAAATATTTTTTTTTAAATAATATCATAGCTAGGAAATTGAGGCTATACACCACATCCAAAAAGATAAAATATAGGGGTGAGGGGAGAGGCTGGTCATGATGATACATTGAGAAGTGAATTCACACTTTGTCAGACTTCTTTTTTCCCATAGTGTAATTTGATTTTATGTCACTTCAAAGTATGTACTTTTTTTTTTGCTTAATCTTTTGGTAATGAAACATTGTTAAAAGATTATTTGTAATATTCGTATCTATTTTATAGAAACAGTTTGTACAAAATCATATCAGTGTTTTGATGTAACAACGTATCTAAGACCTTTTACGAAAATATTTTTTTTCATATGTTACGCAAACCGAGTCATATCTACATTAGTTATTTAGGCTTCAAAAATCATTTTTTTTTCATATGTTTTCCAAACCGAGTCATATGTTACAAAAAAATATTTTTTTTCATATTTTATTCTACATGTATACACGTTAATGTTACAACATAGACATTTTTTTTATTACATTTCAGATTTGTACATATAAATAAAAAAACAAAGCCCAAAATTTTTTTTATATAACCAAGTAATTAGATATGTAGCATGATACATAAAACAAAACATTTCCGTATTGTTACAAAGATACCCGTAAACAAAAATGATACAAATTAATGTAATAATTTGAGATTAAATAATTATTAGTTGCCCTTTAACACCTTTTCCAGTTTGGTTGTAGATGGCTTTTTCCCTGCATTTCAATTAAAAAAAACCATCAACATTCCCCGCAATACAAAACGTTTATTAAGATGGGGAATACCCCCCACCCACAAAAAAAATAAAAATAATAATAAACAAATTTTTTAATGTATAAATACATGTGGTCAAATTTATTTATTTTGTTGCTTATCTTCATTATCTACAAGCACCGAAAGTTAATAACAAGTTACAATTTTCCAGGGATCTAACAATGTGAAGCATTCATGTACAATATACAGTTTTTTGGATTATCTCAAAATGCAACACGCATGTACATTTTTTATACACATCAAATATCAGTGTAACTTTTTTTATGTAAAAGGAATTCAGCTAAAAAATAACCAAAGAACAAAAAATCTAGCTTTGTTTTGTTTCAAAACCAACGCTTAACCTTCTTTTGTTTACATTTTTCCTTTTAAATGTAATTTTTTATCATACACTTTTTTAAAATATGAACGGCATAAAAAGTGACATTTTATTCCAATAGAACATTTGTAGCAACTTTTTAAAAAGCCTAAAAAGTTTTAAAATGTTACCCTTATCACACACTCTGTGATATTTCCGTTCATACTTTGAAAATTCTTTTTAAAGTCACTATTGTTTTTATAATAATTTTGTAAAAACGTACAATTCTATAAGATTGGTTAATCAACTTTAATAATAATCAAGAACCCCTTAACGAGAATTGTAAAATCCTTTTTCCACAACTAACTAATTTTTTCGTTATAATTGTTAACAATCAAAAATCAAACTATTTTAAGGGTCAGAAAGTGATAACAACCAAAAAGAATAATGTTATTTAACATGTAAAAAGCCCTTGATAAATGTCACTATTTCTTATCTTTATGAACAAAACAAAAACCATAAGAAATTTCATTTTTGACTAGACTAACTAGTAACCTTTTTTTACAGATTTTTTTGAACACCTTTAAATCACAAAAACATGTTGGATTCAACATTAATAACAATCCAAAAACCCCTACTAACAGAATGATTGAAAAAACAACACTAATAACTTCAAGAATCATTGAATACATATTTTTTTGACCCTCAAAAATCATGCATCTACACGTAAAGGAATATACTTACCTTTTAATGTAACAGGACGTTTACGTGGAAGAACCTGAAGCTTTCTCTGCTTGTATGATTATGGTCGAAATCCTATAAAATGGGTGCAACTCCATTTTAACATTTTTTAGGGAGGTGAAGATCAAATTTTGAAATCAGTTTGAAGTTGAGAGAGAGAGAGAGAGAGAGTGTGTGTGTGCGTGTGTTTGTGTGAGAGAGAGAGAGATGGTGCTTCTTTTTGAATAACAAATCTGAAAATGGAGGATGATCTTTTTATTAGCATGGTGGTGGAATGTGTAGTACATATAATGATGAAACTTGTACTATATATGTCTGGTTCTTTACAAAGAAGACTAGAAAATACATTATATCCCCATAATACCCCTGGCTGTACCTTCTGTTATTATTTTACTAAAAGTATTATCACTTTTCCAACAAATTGATCACAGCCATTCATCAAAATTAATCAAGGGTAGATATAGGGTTTTCTGGGTTTAGTCAACTCAACCGGGTTTTCAATTTATCCTTGCCCCCTATATATATATATATATATATATATATATATATATATATATATATAGGTAGAGGATCCTGTAAAAAGTCCAACTTTTGTGAGAAGTGTGAGAAATAATTTGGGAATGGCAAGTGTCCCTTATCTTAATTAATTCAAAAGGGTATATTAGTAATTGTCCATTCTTATCAATTAATTGATTTCCAAAGATAACTGCCAAAAATATCAGGCGATATATTAGGGATGTGATTCGAATTCGATTTGTTCTATACATTTAATTGTTTACGGTAAGTTCTTGTTGTAGTGTTATATTCCCCAGTCAATAGTGTTATATTATGTACATGTATCTTTAATCTCCTTTTCATAGTGTTTTATCCCCATCAATAGTGTTTTATTCTGTATAGTGTCTTACAGTAAACATATAGTGTTATATCTTTCTATAGTGTTTTATCATGTAATATGATGTTCCTTTTCATAGTGTTTTATCCCCCATCAACAGTGTTTTATTTATGTATAGTGTTTTACAGTAAACAGATAGTGTTATATCTTCCTATAGTGTTTTATCATGTAATATACTGTTCCTTTTCATAGTGTTTTATCCCCCATCAACAGTGTTTTATTTATGTATAGTGTCTTACAGTAAACAGATAGTGTTATATCTTCCTATAGTGTTTTATCATGTAATATACTATTCTTTATAGTGTTATAAAAAGTTGTGAAGGAAATCGAAGAATTTATTTCAGTACGAGAAATTCGCTGATTTTTTTAGGAGACTGATGGGGGTTTTGAAACAGTTACCATAAATTCGCTGATTTATAGGAGATTGATGGGGATTTTGAAACGGTTACCATATTTGAAACGTTGGAAAAGTCACTATTGCCCTTTAATTTTACATAAGGTCCTTCTAATTAAAACACAATTTACATTTTATACCCTATTGATCTCAACCATTAGATCAAATATCCAATGGTTTAAAACACTTCTTACCCTTCTCACATTTTAGACACTTTTTACCATATCCCTACCATATATATATATATATATATATATATATATATATATATTTAGTGATCGCCAAATTTTGTGCTAAGTGTAAATTATGTGTATTATATGTAGTAGTGTATTAGGAACATCAAAATACACTAAATACTCCCAAGGAGTATCACCAACAAAATTGTAGGATCGTGTTCCGACCCGAACGAGTCGTTCAGAGGAGTTTTGATCAGATACAGGTGCGGAAAACAAGTATCTGATTTAGAAACAGCTAGCAAATCACTTTTAACACCTTTTTGTATTGATATGTGACAGATTACAGCCAAATCTCACACCGGCAGCACCTCGGTATGGAATTGCACAACTTGTTACACTGATTTCGCTCAAGACTACTATATATAGTACTTGAGATTTCGCTCCAAGGACCACATGTCCACATGAGCGAAATCACTAATGACCATATAAGCGAAATCACATCTATCTCCCTATAAGCGAAATCATCATCTAAGACCATAGTTGCAAAAGTCGCTAGGCGCTCCATAGTCGGTAGACCGGGGAGTTGAGAGTACTCGGCATAGGCGGAGAGTACTCGGGGAGTACTCGTACACGTTCAATTATAAAGAAATTGATTTTCGGAAATTAAATACATGTCAAAAAACATAAATTTAGTAATATTTATAACAAAATACGTGAAAAAAATATTCATTTTCTTTAATATGATAGGTATAGAAATTATGTTTTATTCTTTTTAAGTCAAACTCGCCCGAGTTAACCTACTAGATTCGATTATGGCCGAAGTTGACCGTGTTTGATCGATTCCGAGTAATTAGGCGGAGTTGAAGAAAGTCGCCTCGGCAGCCTACCTTGTAGCGACTACTCGGGGAGTACTCGGCCTTGGATGCCTTGTTTTACAACCATGTCTAAGACACATATGCTATCCTATTTTCTCGTATAACGTGCCCTAATCTATATAATTCAATGTAAGACTCGATACAAGACGAAGTCGACAGATGCATGCACCAACAGACTCCCCCTCAGATGTTGACGAGTCGTATCGAGTCATGACAATGCTGTGTCTTCACTCCTTCAGTCTTGATCAGTCTCTGGGCTTCTCTCTCTCTATCTTCAAATCTTTCTCTTTTTCACCAACAAACTTCTTCTCTTAGATGTTGACATCTTTAAATTCATCATCATCAACATGCACTCTCCCTCAAATGTTGACTCATCCTGCATAAAACTCTACCACAAACATAAGTTTTATGATAAACATTTAAGCATATAGACACCATTTGAAGATCCTATCACAAACTAATCAATCAATTATATACTGATGAACCACTTGAAACTATATCGTTTGTCTTATCAAAACAACACACTCTCCCAAACCATCTGTTCATCATGTTTAGCACTTGGAATTTTGAAAATCAGCTTTTCAATATCAGTCGTCGAAAATCTTTTTGAATTTTTCAAAATTTATGCTAAAACACACCGAAAATCTTTTTAGAATTTTATGAAATAACCAAGCTAAATGCAGTAAAGAAATATTTACAGACAATATTTTTGTGAGTTTGTGTAAGAGGATCATATCAGTTTATGAGACGAATCATCAACACCGTTAAGCTTCATTTCATTTTAAGTTTTAAACAATTCACCTAGATTGTCAGTATACTGATCCACTTAAATTTTCACACAAAGTTCAATTATTCCAAGATACGATGTTAATGTTTTAAGCTCTTGAACTTATTCGTGTGTCCCACTACTTGAATATACTCTCGTATCCAGATCCCAATATTCAGTCTTATAGGTGAGTATACTACAGATGGTATCTGTTCAGGGGTTAGATGCGAGGGCCATGAGAGCTCAGGTCGATACTTCCGTATACGCAAAGAGATGACGGCTTCGACTTTTCGGTGTGTCCCCTTTAGAGGCTCTTTTGATTTCATCAACAGCGACTATCAATTTTATTGTTTCATCAGCTTGCTGAGGGTGATGCTATGTTTCAAGCATTTGCGGAAAGCATTATCCGGGGACTAGGTCAGTACTTCCATACAGCAGAAGTCCCGGGATAATACCCCAGATATCACTGAGCATAAAGACCTAGTATCTCAGAATAAGGGACCTTTCAAACAAGATTTCAGGGGTTACCTATATATCCAAGCAATTGTTACCCACAGAATAAACAAGTTTGAATTTTTAGGTTTATATCTCGTCACAATTTACTAAGTGTGTAAAAACCTACCGACACATCCGCAGTAAGATTGTTTATCACATTAAAACTTTCCAATTCTTTAGCATGTTGTGATAGTCTACTGATGTACTATCATTTCCTCTATTCACAACAAAACTTATTTTTAATTTTATCATGTTTTTGACTTTTTCAAATTTTCTAATGTTTTTGGATTTTCTGAAAAATTTTCTACCCCCCCTAAAATGCAAACACATTAAGAAAAATTGAAAACAAACTATACAGAAATATGACAACCGATATCAAATCACATCAAATCGCCATCCACTTGGCATAAACAATCAGAACTCCCCCTATCAACAAACTATTTTCCCATTTAGATTTCAAAACACTTAAGTTTGTTTTAATCAAAATGGTTTTTCCGGAAAATAAGTTTGGATGATTTTACCACTTGTAGGTATATCAATAATAGGTTCGGGGGTGTAGTTCATCATATTATCTTTCAACCACTTGTAGGAAAATGCAAGTACAAATTAATGTCCTTGATTTACCATTTGCACAAGTTATGCACAATCAAATCTTCTAACCACTTGTAAACAAACACAAACAAACTTTTTACCGTTTATATGATTGACATTACTGTAGCCAATTCCTCAAGAAAGATGCCGATACCTACTCCTCGCTTACCAACCTGGGAGCTCCGGCAAGTAAGGTTTTTAGTCAAAGAAAATATCCACCCAAGCCTGACCAGCCTTGGGTGTCACCGAGTCACCATCACTCGGTTTCTTACCTTTCCTTTTCTTCTCATAAAATTCTTTAACCCCTTTGACTTTTCGGTCAATCATCTTTCCAAAGATATGTTTTACCTTGGGGTTAAAGACCTTCTCAGCATCAAAATCCTGTTTGTCATTATAAAATTGGTTAGAAATTTCAACTTTACCAATTTTCTTCTTATAATTTTCAGCCCGAAGTGATGGAAAATCCTCATCATTCACAATCGGAACTGATTTTTCATCTTGTAAAACATCTTCACTTTTTGAAACAACATGTGGCTCATCTGACTTTGTGGAGTCAGATTCATCGCCAGAAGATAGCTCCTCTGATTTTGACCTATCAGAATCATCGCTAGAGCTTTCAGCAGCTTTCTTAACAACCCATTTCTGGTTGTCAGATTTAGCTCTCTTCTTGTAAAACTTGTTTGAACATTCACCAATTTCAAATGTAGAATTTTTAAACAATTTTGTTCTATCAATTGGTGGTTCAAACTCAACCACTTTTTCTTTGAGTTTACGAGATACTCCCTGTTTTGATTGTATTGCCTTAGTACAATCTCTGGCAATATGTCCAACAATGTTGCATTGGAAACAGGTTCTCGTATCTTTCTTCTGCTCAGCCATCTTCTTCATTTCATCTTGCTTCTTTGCAAGGAACTCATTGTTTGACTGCCTCCAGAAATCTTTCTTTTCTTCTTTGTCTGTTGACGTACCTGAAACAAATGTCATTTTGGATTTAAAATCACGAACATATTTTTCATTTTTCTGTTTTTCTGTTGGAGTAAAACCAAGACCTTTCTTTTTGAAATTACCGTTATGGTTAGATTTCTTTTGAAAACCTGAACCAGAACTGTAACCTTTTTTCTTGTTTAATCTTTGTTGTATTTTTGAGGTATATTTTTTAGGTTTTTCATTAAGATGTAAATCTTTTATTTCAGAAATATTAATTTCTGTTAGTTTAAAAACCTTTTTAATCATTTCAGTTTTGATGTAACATCTGTCAAAATTGGTATCCAAAATCCGACCCGTTTTGAAATCTGAATCCTAGCCCTTTCAACCTCAGAATTTTTTGCGAACTAAATAATCATCGAAAGATGTTTTTTTTTATGTTAAAATAATTATCAATATGGTTAATTATCTATTTAGTTTGTTAAAAATCAATATAGTTATTTAATATAATTAATTTAAAGATTTATATATATAACCAAGTTAGTTAATTTGGTATTAGACATGAGTTTTTAAAGTTATATGACTAACCAAGTTAAACCCTTCTAGTTACTAAGTCTTTAATATTTATGTGACAACCCGTACTCTAGACTTATCTTGTGTGACGTTATATGCTCACGTGATCTATGTTAATTGAACGAATACATGATATGTTATGTGATTATGTGATTGTGTGACATGTTGCTTAAACCGAATAGTATTTGATTTCACGAAAACCCACTCGGTCCATATGGTTGGACTCGAGACCATGAGAAAACCCATGTGGGGGTTTCGGCCCACTTCCCTTCACACGCATATATACACACATTACCTCTAGGGTTTTGGTTTTACAAAACTTAGCAATCAAGAACACACACAAACTCTCCCTCTCGTTCGCAAACACAAGACGGCCGGACATCAACCTCGAATTCGAATCACCTCTACCCGATCGGTTAGTGTTTAATTGTGACCTATTGATTGAATGATTATAAGATCGCATGCTTTGAATAATTCTGTGTTAAATTAAGCTTTGTTCGATCGGCCGAACGTATTATTAACCGGCCGGATATGTGTTAATCTGATATGTTGTTATTTGGATATGCATGTTAACTGGATTGTTAGGATGTTGTTGTTGATCGGCTAGTCAATCGGCCAAACTTGTTTGATTGATCGGTCGGATAGGTTAGTTAATCGGCCACCATGTTACGAAATCGGATTTATTGTTGATGATATTTAATGTTAATGTCTTGTGGATCGGCTGTGATGTTTTGCAAATCAGATTATTAACGTTCATGGAACCGGAACTTAATATGATTAAGTGGTATTATTGTTCATATGGTTAAATTAGGGTTCATAAGAATTTATGTTGTTATTGCCTGTTTGATCGATAATACTTAGTAGGATTCATGAGAAACTGTTAGTTGATTTGAATTATGGAAATTGATAATTGATTGGCATAACTGATTGCATGAAACATGGAAACTGTTACAAGTTGTTAGGCACACGGATTTGCGAGTCGAAACCGAGATTGCGAGTCTTGTTGCGACTCGGAACCCCACACAACAGCATGAGCCGAAACCATGGTTGCGAGTCCCGGTTGCGACTCGTAACCAAACCATGACGAGCCGAGACCAGTCGTTGCGACTCGTAACCCCGTTGCGACTCGAGACCTGACTCGAGACCACCTAGTCTCGAAGGATATGCATCTGTCGAGATCTCCCTTGTTGCGACTCGTAATCTCTGTTGCGAGTCGAGACCATGCACGTACACATAATTGGACTTGCACACTGACACGAGCCCAACTAATTGGGCCGGATAACTGGACTTGTTTGCACCTCGGCTATTTGGACTACTTATCTGATTGGGCTGATAGGTTGGGTGAATATTATTGTCATTGGGCCGGGTTATGTTTGGGCCGAATACTTAGATTGTTATCGGATTGCTGATACGTGTACATGTTTACCATGATCCTTGCATGCTTGCAACGTGTTAACCTATGTGATACAGTATGTGTGCTATATACGAACCTGACTTATGTGATAACCCTGTTAGGACGTGGTTGATCATTTACTTGCTACCTGTACTCTTTGTGCATCTGCCGAGCAAACCAAGGTGAGTTCACACAGCCAAGGCATGGGGTTCCCAGGGTGGGAATGGGTTTTGGATTATTTATTTGTACTTACTCAGAAGATAGAATTTAATGATATGGTCCTCAGGGTGAGGAAGGGTAATGATGAGATACGACTAGACTAGTATACTGATTGAACTGATCTTCGCACACACGCCAGGGGTTGGCCGCGATATTATGACTGATCTTCGCACACATGCCTTGGAAAGGCCGCGAACTATAGATACTAAAACTTCGCACACATGCCAGGGTGGCCGCGATACAAATATACATAGTCTAGAATACTTGAGAACTTTCTTTAATCTTCGCATACATGCCGAAATGGCCCGCGATACGAACCAATACTATACATGAACAATGAACGAACTAGTACGATGCATGATTAGATAAACGAACGCAATGCTTGCTATACTACTCCATTACTGAACTTACTTTCTGTGAACTCGCTCAACTAGTTTGTTGATTATTTGCTGCATGCCTTGCAGGACCTTAGGTACATTATGGAGCTTGCACAGGGAGGAGCAGGTCGTTGTGGGCAAAGGGTCGTGAATGATATTTCAACACTTATGATAAATCATGCATGCTATTGTTTGGGTTACTTAAAATGCTTCCGCTATACTTAACTATATTACATGTTCAATATGATTGGTGGTTAGGATCCTGGTCATGTCACGCCTCCAAGCGGTGATACTCCGCGTGTGGATTTTGGGGGTGTGACAGATTGGTATCAGAGCCATTGGTTATAGAGAACTAGGTTTTAATATGGGAAAACGTTTTTATTAAAACCAGACTATAACCAGAACAGTGCTCTCAACGATCCACAATGACGCTTCGCTCCACGTGCAAGACTCGACATACTAGGTAATAAGGATTATGCTATTGCCTGTTTGCTAGAACTGCTTAGAACTTTGCTCACATTACGTTTAGATACACATGACTTTGTTACATGAGAACACCTATATGCCCATACTTTTCTGTCATCGCCCTACTCGCGAACCACTCTTATTTACATTACTTTTACTATGAAGATCATGTCGGGACGAATCAACATGACTCAAGCCCAGCTAGAGGCTCTCGTTCAAGCTCAAGTTGCTGCGGCACTTGCAGCTGCTCAAGCAGGTAGTATACCCTATAGTCATAACTTACACTAGGGTCTTTAGATCCTACATTCCTAAGCTAGCCCTTGTATTTAAACTTTGTCCTATTCGTACACAATAGGTCAACCAGCGCAGCAAGTTTGCACCTTTAAGAACTTCATGGACTGTCGTCCAAACACCTTTAGCGGCACAGAGGGGGCAGTGGGACTCCTCCACTGGTTTGAGAAGCTAGAATCCGTATTCGAAATGTGCGAGTGCCCTGAGGCTCGCAAGGTCAAGTTTGCCACTGGCACGCTAGAGGGAATAGCACTGACTTGGTGGAACGCCCAAGTTCAAATCTTAGGGTTGGCAGCTGCTAACGCCACACCCTGGAACGACTTTAAGGAACTCATCAAGCGTGAGTATTGCACGCGTGAAGATATTCACAAGCTGGAAGACGAGTTGTATAATCTAAGGATGGTGGGCTCTGAGATCGAAGCGTATACCAAACGGTCGAATGAGTTGGCCGTTCTGTGTCCAACTATGGTGGACCCTCCATACAAGCGCATTGAGTTGTATCTCAAGGGATTGGCGCCAGAAATTCAGAGCCACGTGACTTCGGCTAATCTCGAAAACATCCAGGAAATCCAACGCCTCGCTCATCGCATTACCGACCAGGCAGTGGATCAGAATAAACTACCAAAGCGTGTCAACGCTACTGCTACAGTCACCCCAGCTGCTACTTCTGCTACACCCAACGACAACAAACGGAAATGGGATGGGGATTCCGATCAGTCTCAAGCACAGCAGCGCAGAACGAACGACTACCAGAACCCGAGTCAGCAATCATCTGGCAGTCAGGAGCAGGGTGGATACAGGGGAGTACACCCACTATGTAACAAGTGTAACAAGCACCACAGTGGAAGGTGTCGCAAGGAACGTTGCCAGAGATGTTTCAAGATAGGGCACGAAGCCAAAGATTGCAGGAGCTCACGACCTGCAAACCAGAATCAGCAACTTCCACCACCAGTTCCTCAGAACCCACAGCAGCAGCAGCAGCCACAGCGTAGAAATCGGGGATGTTTCCAGTGTGGGGCAGAAGGTCATTACAAGCGCGATTGCCCACAGTTGAACCAGAATCTGAACAACAATAATAACCAGGGCAATGGGAACAACAACAACAACAATGGCAACGAGGCAAGGGGTCGAGCTTTCATGCTAGGACAAGGAGACGCTGCTTGAAGTTATAACTCGTTTTGGGATTTTCTTTATTATGTCTCTGTTACTCAAACAAAGTTTGGTTTGAACCTGATTCGTACTGGGTTTTATGGACTATTTTAGTTACTATACTTTGTGTTTGATATGATGGATGGTTTGATATTATTTGAACGCACCTGCTGTATTTGAGAACCTCATGAACAGGGTGTGCAAACCCTACCTAGACAAGTTCGTCATAGTATTCGTGAAGTCCACTTCTTAGGCCATATAGTGAGCAAGGATGGGATCCGTGTCGATCCATCCAAGGTAGACTCGACCAGAAATCAGGCCTACACCACATACTACAGACGGTTTATGCAGGGATTTCTCAGAGATTGCTCAGCCACTTACGCTACTGACACAGAAGGGTGTCACCTATTGCTGGGAGAGCCCCAGGAGACTGCTTTCAGCGCGACAAGGTTATCGCTTTTGCTTCACGTTAACTTAAGATTCATAGACGCAACTACACAACGTACGACTTAGAGCTGGGAGCTGTCGTTTTCGCGCTTAAGATATGGCGACACTACCTGTACGGTACCAGGTGCACGATTTACACCGATCACAGGAGTCTCGAGCATATCCTTAGGCAGAAGGATTTGAACATGCGTCAACGATGATGGGTTGAACTACATAGCGACTACGAATGCGCCATCAAGTACCATCCAGGCAAGGCCAATGTTGTGGCGGACGCCCTCAGTCGGAAGGACACTCTACCTTAGCGCGTGCGAGCGCTACTGCTACGATCCAATCTAGCCTTCCAGCACAGATACGAACTGCTCAGATAGAAGCACAGAAGCCCGAAAACGTCAAGGCTGAAGCCTTACGCGGCTCACGACAGCAAATGGAACAGAAGGCAGACGGCGCTTACTATGTAACGGGCCGGATTTGGGTCCCACTTTATGGCGGTCTACGCGAACTTGTGATGGATGAAGCTCACAAGTCATACCACTCAGTACATCCAGGGTCGGATAGAACGTACTACGACATCAGCGCTATTTATTGGTGGCCTACCTCGATCCCAGCATGGGAACGATACCATATGGGTCATCGTGGATCGACTCACCAAGTCTGCACACTTCCTACCGATTAAGGAAACGGACAAGTTCTCCAACTCTCGCAGATGCCTATCTTAAAGAAGATTGTTTCGAGGCACGGGGTGCCCACGTCCATCAATTCGGATCGCGATGCACGATTCACGTCAGAACTTTGGCAAGCAAGGCACAAACCATTCGACTCACGATTAAACATGAGCACAATAGCATACAAGCCGCACCATTCGAGGCATTGTACGGGCGTAGATGTCGGTCACCTCTCTGTTGGGTAGAGGTGGGGGATAGTCAGATCACGGGTCCAGAGATTGTAATGGACGCCACAGAAAAGATTGCACAGATACGACAACGCACGGCGGCAGCACGCGACCGTCAGAAAGCCTACGCGGGCAAGCGTAGAAAGCCATTGGAATTTCAGGTCGGGGACCATTCGAGATCATAGAACGTACAGGCAGGGTAGCCTATAGATTGAACCTATCAGCTGAACTCGGGGCAGTTCACAATGTCTTTCATGTATCGAACTACCGACGAGCGGTTACAGTTCGTCGAGGAACCAGTAGAAATCACGGACCGGGAGGTGAAGGTCCTCAAACACAAGAGAATCCCTCTTGTTCGAGTTCGTTGGAACTCCAACGTGGCCCAGAGTACACCTGGGAACGCGAAGACAGGATGACAGAAAAGTACCCCCAGTTATTCGAAACCAATGCTACCACTACTGAGGTTGAAGCTACTACTTCGGAATTTCGGGACGAAATTCCAGATCAACGGGGGGAGGATGTGACACCCCAGGAAAAACCAGTGAACGATTGAACTTACCTAGCTTCCTCAGTGAGTGCATACCAAATTTCGGGACGAAATTTCCAATTAGTTGGGGATAATGTGACAACCCGTACTCTAGACTTATCTTGTGTGACGTTATATGCTCACGTGATCTATGTTAATTGAACGAATACATGATATGTTATGTGATTATGTGATTGTGTGACATGTTGCTTAAACCGAATAGTATTTGATTTCACGAAAACCCACTCGGTCCATATGGTTGGACTCGAGACCATGAGAAAACCCATGTGGGGGTTTCGGCCCACTTCCCTTCACACGCATATATACACACATTACCTCTAGGGTTTTGGTTTTACAAAACTTAGCAATCAAGAACACACACAAACTCTCCCTCTCGTTCGCAAACACAAGACGGCCGGACATCAACCTCGAATTCGAATCACCTCTACCCGATCGGTTAGTGTTTAATTGTGACCTATTGATTGAATGATTATAAGATCGCATGCTTTGAATAATTCTGTGTTAAATTAAGCTTTGTTCGATCGGCCGAACGTATTATTAACCGGCCGGATATGTGTTAATCTGATATGTTGTTATTTGGATATGCATGTTAACTGGATTGTTAGGATGTTGTTGTTGATCGGCTAGTCAATCGGCCAAACTTGTTTGATTGATCGGTCGGATAGGTTAGTTAATCGGCCACCATGTTACGAAATCGGATTTATTGTTGATGATATTTAATGTTAATGTCTTGTGGATCGGCTGTGATGTTTTGCAAATCAGATTATTAACGTTCATGGAACCGGAACTTAATATGATTAAGTGGTATTATTGTTCATATGGTTAAATTAGGGTTCATAAGAATTTATGTTGTTATTGCCTGTTTGATCGATAATACTTAGTAGGATTCATGAGAAACTGTTAGTTGATTTGAATTATGGAAATTGATAATTGATTGGCATAACTGATTGCATGAAACATGGAAACTGTTACAAGTTGTTAGGCACACGGATTTGCGAGTCGAAACCGAGATTGCGAGTCTTGTTGCGACTCGGAACCCCACACAACAGCATGAGCCGAAACCATGGTTGCGAGTCCCGGTTGCGACTCGTAACCAAACCATGACGAGCCGAGACCAGTCGTTGCGACTCGTAACCCCGTTGCGACTCGAGACCTGACTCGAGACCACCTAGTCTCGAAGGATATGCATCTGTCGAGATCTCCCTTGTTGCGACTCGTAATCTCTGTTGCGAGTCGAGACCATGCACGTACACATAATTGGACTTGCACACTGACACGAGCCCAACTAATTGGGCCGGATAACTGGACTTGTTTGCACCTCGGCTATTTGGACTACTTATCTGATTGGGCTGATAGGTTGGGTGAATATTATTGTCATTGGGCCGGGTTATGTTTGGGCCGAATACTTAGATTGTTATCGGATTGCTGATACGTGTACATGTTTACCATGATCCTTGCATGCTTGCAACGTGTTAACCTATGTGATACAGTATGTGTGCTATATACGAACCTGACTTATGTGATAACCCTGTTAGGACGTGGTTGATCATTTACTTGCTACCTGTACTCTTTGTGCATCTGCCGAGCAAACCAAGGTGAGTTCACACAGCCAAGGCATGGGGTTCCCAGGGTGGGAATGGGTTTTGGATTATTTATTTGTACTTACTCAGAAGATAGAATTTAATGATATGGTCCTCAGGGTGAGGAAGGGTAATGATGAGATACGACTAGACTAGTATACTGATTGAACTGATCTTCGCACACACGCCAGGGGTTGGCCGCGATATTATGACTGATCTTCGCACACATGCCTTGGAAAGGCCGCGAACTATAGATACTAAAACTTCGCACACATGCCAGGGTGGCCGCGATACAAATATACATAGTCTAGAATACTTGAGAACTTTCTTTAATCTTCGCATACATGCCGAAATGGCCCGCGATACGAACCAATACTATACATGAACAATGAACGAACTAGTACGATGCATGATTAGATAAACGAACGCAATGCTTGCTATACTACTCCATTACTGAACTTACTTTCTGTGAACTCGCTCAACTAGTTTGTTGATTATTTGCTGCATGCCTTGCAGGACCTTAGGTACATTATGGAGCTTGCACAGGGAGGAGCAGGTCGTTGTGGGCAAAGGGTCGTGAATGATATTTCAACACTTATGATAAATCATGCATGCTATTGTTTGGGTTACTTAAAATGCTTCCGCTATACTTAACTATATTACATGTTCAATATGATTGGTGGTTAGGATCCTGGTCATGTCACGCCTCCAAGCGGTGATACTCCGCATGTGGATTTTGGGGGTGTGACAATTTAAGGGGGTCATTTGTAAGTTTCACAACCTTAAATAAAAAAAAAAACTAAATAGATAATTAACTAGTACATTTGAATGTTCATAGTTACCACTGCACCAAGTCTTGAAATCGATATAGTGAAGGAAAGTTTAATATTTATAAACTAGTACATTTGAATGTGACCCATGGCATTATAGCCTAGTGGTATTTTGGTGGTGGGATAAGGCTTATGACCATTAGGTCATGGGTTCGATTCCCACAAAAGGGGTTTTTCCCAGATTTATTGGGTTTCCTCCTGAATTGGTGTATAGGCATTATTGCCTAGTGGAGATGGATATGATCGGGTGGTTCTGCTGGTGGCACGATGATACTCCAGTAGTCCGTGATCCAAATTTGCCGTTCAAAAAAAAAAAAAAAAAAAAAAGTACATTTGAATGTGCATTTCTCTTTTTGCCGCCAAATCAAAACAGACACAACGACCAACCATGGTAATCTCGCTGATTTTCCGGGATTGCAAACTGATATGCGTTTCCGTTTTTAAGACCAATCACGAATCTAGTCTCCTTGTCAACCAAACTCGTAACCGACATCTTGTTTCCTTTTTACACATTTCGCTAATTTATCGAGATTGACTATAACTTTCCGAGTTTCTTTTTTTCACGAACCTAGACTCATTGTAGAACGCATACGATTCAATCACGATCTGTTACCATAATTTGCGAGGCATATGAAGGCTATAAAACCGAAGCGTTCATCCGGTTCTACACCCTCACACCATCACGTAAACCCACACACCTCGACACCCTCGCAGCTTACTCGGCACCCTCTCAACATCTTTCGCTTAACTTGCACCCCGCCGGAGTATTGGAGGACTTGCCGGAATCCATTAAACACGCCGCCGGAGTTCGAAGTTCACCGGAGACGTACCGGAAACACGACGGAAACCGCGCCCTTTCTGTTTGGTAAACCTTCTGTCATTCTAAATCTATTTCGTTTAGTTCTTGTTTAAACTTTATTGAAATTCTTTAGTTTTCGGTTGGTTTTTTTTTTATATATAATGAAGAAGATGACTCATTTACCAAATTATAGTGTCAAGTCTGATGTTCAGTCCAACATATGCTCTTTGAAGCCAATGTTTTTTTTTTTTTTTTTTTTTTTTTTTTAATAAAATCAACAACCCTTTGGATGACTGAAAAGAAAGCATGCAACTATATGTTCACTTTCACTTTCACAGGTTCGAATCCGGGTCAGGCCGGTTTGGACGGTTTTTTTTTTGGGATTTTTAATTATAATTCTTTTTCCCTTTATTTTAAAACCCTTATAATCCATCCTTTTAAACTCTTAAAACTCTTAATAACTAATCAAGTTCTATTTAGATTTCCTTCTTTTACAATAATTAATAATATAGATAAATTTTCAAATATAAATCTTTTATAACAGTTTGTTTATTTATAAATTCTTTTTACTTATTCCATTATAATTAAAACACTTAAACCTAATAAAGACATAAAATAATCAACAAATTATCATCCCTTTATAAACCATAAATATTAAGAATCTTATTAACGAAATTGCTATGTGTTATTTTCATATCTAGGATAATCATTCTCGTACATTCTCTATCTTTGCTCGTGCGCTTTTACAAGAAATCGCAACGCAACCAATGTGAGTATACTCGATCCCATTTTCGTTTAAAACACTTTGGGTGCAACATGTATTCCATATTCAAATTACACAACACTTGAAACTTGTTATATTCACACTCTATCCACATTTAAACACGAAACATTTTGCTGCTTGTTAATCTCATATGCTATGCAAGTTGAACGTATTGAACAAGTTGAACGTATTGAACAAGTTGAACGTATTGAACAAGTTGAACGTATTGAACAAGTTGAACGTATTGAACAAGTTGAACATATTGAACAAGTTGAACGTATTGAACAAGTTGAACGTGTTAACCTCCCGCTACTCTATTGGGAAAGGCAAAGTAGTAACTCGGATCATGTTTTTCGTGTTGGATATGAGTATTTAAACTTTTATTCTACTTTATGCTATGTATTAAACTTGTATACTCGCTAACATGCTTTTGTTGATTGTATTTTAATACATGTTGCAGGTTGATGGATGAAGTGATCAAGAAAACAAGCTAGGATGAACCTAGAAACCCATCTAGAATAACAATGTTTTCAACTATTTTTGATACGATGTTTGAACCTTGTATGACATTTTAGCATTTATGAAATTTGATTAAATCTATATTGTCACATTTAGTGTTATGTTGTTTTGAGCAATTTGTTCGTCTCATCCCGATGTTTCCGCCATCGGTTGGGGTGTGACATTTGACACCTCTTATTGGAAATTCCTCATCAGAATATAATTTGTCAGAATCATTCAAAGTATAAGCAACTTTAAACGGTTCATCATCCAAATTAGATTTTGATAACAGGAATTTTCTATCATACACTATTTTATCCTGTTTTTCTGTTCGACCCGGAGTGCTTGACTCAGACTTTGACTCTGACGCGGACTCCGACTTTGACTCCTCTATCTCATCGTTATCTAACACATGATCCACGACTTTCTTCATCAATTGAGACTGTTGATCAGTGTTAGACGATGTATAAACGACATCAATGTTTTCTGGCAAATTGACAGACGACTCTGACTCCCATTGCAAATTTGTTGCCTTTTTTACTCTTTCATCATTTGGATTTCTAGCCAAATATCCATTTTCCAGAGGGGTGGACACTTGTTGTAACTGACACCTTGTTTCTTACCAGATGTCGTCAGTGCCTTTCTTCTTTTTAGTCTTTTTCACTGGAGTCTTTTCTTCAATCTTTTCTTCTGAAACTTACTTTTCTTCAGTTACATCATTGTCCTCAAATGCCTTTAAGCTTTTAGCTGTCAGATAAATCCTGTCAATAACATAAGACGAACATGAGTAACTTTTCAACAAGCGATTAACTCTTTCAGTTTCAATTCTCTGAAGTTCAAGTTTCTGTTCGAGATTAGCACACTTCTCGATATAGTTGTTTACAACTTTTTGCTTGACCATGAAAGCTCCCTGAAGTGTTTTCATTGCTGTAGCCTGCTCTTCACTTGTATCATTGTACATGTTCATTGCCCTGTTCAACACATCATATGATTCTTTCAATTTGTTCATGTTGTAGATCAATGAACTGTTCTGTTTCTTTACAGCTTCACAATTTTCACAAGTTATTGGAATCTTTTTCGCAATTACTTCTTCATTAATCTCGAACTTTGGAGTTTCTTTTACTTTTCTTCCCACTACCGGTACTGTCTCATCATCGCTGCTAACCGGTGTCTTTACCTTCTTCTTTTTCTTTGCATTCTCATCCTCACTATCACTTTCTGCCATCATCTTCAAATGTTTTGCCATCTGTTTAGCATAGTATTCAGTACCATCATCATCACTATCTTCTTCAACTCTGGAAACAAAAACTGTGTAAGCTGTATCTTGATCAGGAATATAGTTATCCCAAGTGAAATTCTCCCAGCTAAAACCCTCGGGTAGCTTTTCATCATCTTGATCGATCAAACAAGCTTTTCCATCAGCTGAGATACATTTATCCCAGTTGAATGACTTCTTTTCATCCTTATTAACCACACATGCCCTCTTTCCAGAATCTTCAATTATACTTCTTCCATGTGCAGTTTGTGCTTGATGTTGATGCTGTTGAGATGGTTGTTGAGCAACTTGATGGTAGATGGCTTTTCGATAGTAATCATTGTTGTTGTTGAAAGGATTCTAAGCTCCACTTGCTTCGCGGTTGGTGCACTCCCTCTTGAAGTGACCTTTCTCCCTGCAACGAAAACAAGTGACTTTAGATTTGTCAAAACCTAAAGTAGAAACATTAGCCTCGCGAAGATCATCTCTCCCCGTGATCTGCTTGAATTTCTCAGCTCTCCTTAACACGCTTGCCAAACACCATTTTATGTCCATCAGTTCCATTTCTTCAGCATCTATCTGGTCGTAATCTTCCTGTGTTAGCATTGGATTCCCGATACGGCCTGCAACAAAACAACTATAAGATTTTAAAACCATTCCCAATAAAGACATGTGGTTTTTAGCAACTTCCTCAGAATAATCTTGATCATTTTCAAGATTTAAAACAATATTGCATTGAAGTTTTCTCCCATTTTTGTTGCTGAAATGTTTGGATCAAAAAACGGAAATGATGTGAAACTTGTTTTGCTGTTTGATCCTGATGATGAACTTCCAGAAGAATTCTTGGCATTGTAAGCAGTTTCTATTTTTGGAGATAGATTTGTAGATTTCTCATTCACCCCTGCTTTGTAATACAACCCAATATCCTGTTCACCATCGAAATCTTTCATTCGAACAATCTTTCTTTGTTCCATTTCCTGAGCTTCCAACTTCTCAATGAATTTGCTCAAAGTTAACGTGCTAAAACCCTTTTTGTTCCTAAGCATCATCAGATATGTTCCCCAAGTTTCATGTGGTAACGCATCTGCAAGTTTTTCAATCAACTCTTCATTGTCTTTGTTGATGCTTAACCTCTTCATGTTCACTAACAAGTTGCAATATCTTTCAATGATCTGTCTTGTACTCTCATTCTTTAACCCTCTAAACAAATCAAACTCCTTTTTCAGAAGTGACTTTTTATTCTTCACCATCTCCTGACTACCAACAAACTTTGAACGTAATGCTTTCCAGATAGAATAAAAACTTCCGTTATGCTGCAATAAAACCATAATATCCTCTTTCACAGCTTGTTGTAGTAGACTTAGCATCATTTTCTCATTTTTGTATTTTTTTTTGTCATCGGCACTCATATCTTTGATCGCAACTTCCTCTTCATCATCATTTAATGGTCTCACATATTTAGTTTCAACACATTCCCAAGCGTCTAGGTAGTTAGCTTGGACCCAATTTTCGAAACGACCTTCCCAACCTTTATATTCTTCTATGTTCATGAGTTTGGGTGGTTTTTGCATTGTTCCCGTTTCGTTTTCGAGCATTGCGTTCTGTGCAATAGTGATTGGGGTAACCAGAGTAGCGAATGCGTTGTAAAATTCCTCGTCCATTTTTCAGATTTCAAAAATTTTCCCACAACAGTCCTTTTAAGCGAAATTAAGGTTCTGGATGGCCCTATGAGCGAAATTAGGGTTCTGTATGGCCCTATGAGCGAAATTAGGGTTCTGTATGGCCCTATGAGCGAAATCAGGTGTACACAAAAGCGAAATTAGTCAGAACTGCACTGTAAGTCCCGAAAATCCGAATCAAACAACGATATCAAACAATCACCAAGGATGGGTGGAATCCAAACTTGATGATCTTCAAGAAATAATCAAGAACGATATGAAGATTTTAATGCTCAAATGCTTAAACTTGCATACATGTAAAATGTCTAATACAAGTTTCTAAAATACGAGAACCAACCATGCTCCTAATTTCTAACTTCTATTTATAGTAAGGGGTTTCCCCCAAAACCCTAGGCCTATATTCCTAAGCCCACTCTAATACCCCCACTTTCTAGAATCTTGGTCCATTAGCCTATAAACCTACTAATCCATAAACCTATAGGGCCTAACAATCTCCTCCTAGGTTTACTGGATTAGTTGTTGAATCCGTTTGGAGGACCACCTTGCAACGGAGCCGGATCATCAAACAAACGATTCTTGATTACGATCTTGAACTTCCTTTCCAGCTTAACTTTCAACAGACATCAGCATACCCGCATCGCTTTGTAGTTGGTCGATCCTCATATCTTTGCTTAATTTTTAGCTTGCAAAGATGAGATCTGAGCTTCTTTCGGGGCAACATCTTGTTCCAACACAATCACTCTTCGCTGCAACTTTGTTGCATCAACAGCCGTATCATCATCACTATCTCTTTCGTCAATAAATTTCACTTTGTTGGCTGCAAAGCGCATGGCTGCTTCATCATGCTCAAAGAAATCAGCACCACTGGAACTTCCAACATTGAACCTGATGCCGCTTGAGCTTTCTGGTTGCAAATGAGTTGTTTCAGGCAGATCGAGATCGAAATCGAATTTTAAATCAAAATCGAGATCTTGCGTGCTTGTTTCTTGAGTAGCAGCAGTGGCTTGTGGATCGGTGGGCATAGTAGGCTATGGTTCTGAGCTTGGGCCAGTAGAATGAAAATCAGGAGCTGTTTCGGTTCTTCGTTTCTTACTAGCTGCTTGTTTAGCATCATCTATCGCGTCTTCAATCTTGAGCATGAGTTTCCGGAATAGGTACAGAAGGAGGGTTTCCGACAATATCCTTCAAGGACTCAATCAGGGCTTGTAAATTTTCAACAGTAACGTCGATTCTCGAACGAGTTCCTCAACTTTTTCAGATGCAATCACTTCCACTTCACTGTCGGAATCGGGTTCTTCTTCACTAGAGTCTGATTCTGAATCTGAATCAAGTGTCTCAGCTTTCTCGTCAACACGTGTATATTGCATGTCACGTTCTTTTGGCAACTTTGGCATTCAGAGGGCTTTGGTTTGAAAAGTATAGAAACCTGCAAACTTTGAAATTCGAACAAGTGGTCCAAAGATAATGAGAGAATCCGTGATGATCAGGAGATGAGATTAGTACAAAACGTGACTCGAAGGAGAAAATGATTGCCAGTTAATAGTGTTTCGGATTGCGCCTGAGATCAAACGGCCATGCCCCAACTCGGAACAATGGTCCGAATAGTATTTGAGAGCAATGGGCTGGATCTGATTCGTGTTTTCACGACAGTGGTCCCCAATCCGAAACAGTGGGCCAGACTATTACTTTAGTGATTTGTTTTTTTTTATGACATAAAACATCTTTCTCGAAATCAACGATCCAACCAACCGAGCAACCCCTTTTTGAGCATAGAAATAAGAAAGACAATAATAACACAGAAAAATAATAATAGAATAATAGTAGAGGGGTAATATAGAGAGAACCTGCCATGGGATCAAAATCGTTTTCGAACCGATTAAGGGACACTTTTCAGCTCTTTGTTTACTTAGGCTGGTCCACGCAATTGTTGATATGTTTGTCCTCTTAAATCCACCGCTCAAACTTCAACTTTTTGCTTTGTGATACGCTTTTAGGTAGTTTTATACTGTGACATCTGTGTGTCCCATTCCAAGGCATACCCCCGCGATCAAGGTAAGCACAACGGTTCATCGTAGCATGTGAGTATACTGAGATCATCCTTTTATTATATTTTTTTTATTTTTCAACGCCAGACTTCCTGGTGAACAGGTCAGTACTTCCGTACAGCAGAGAGACCAAGGAAGTTCTGACGAGAGCCCTTTTATTCTATTTTTTATATTTTTATATATTTTATTTTTTACAACGCCAGACTTCCTGGTAAACAGGTCAGTACTTCCGTACAACAGAGAGACCAAGGAAGATCTGACGAGGGCTCTTTTAGGAAGATATTCTGACTGTGTCCAGGTCAGTACTTCCGTACAGCAGAGGGACAACCCTGATATCCTGGATGAATCATCAGTATAAAGACCCGAAACTTCAGATGTTGGCTATCTATCAACACAGGATTTAAGACCATGAAATCATACACCGTTGGTCTGTTACCCACGAGATATCCAGTCCATTATGTTTGTATCACTTTTGCTTCTTTTTGCTTTTCGAGCGACAGACCTATCAACACATTGCAGTGGAGCCAAAACTGTTTAACATTGAAACCTTACGTGTGTTAATCAAGTTCTTTATCACGAAAATTCATTTCATTTCCCAAGCAACTATTTCTCCCCCTCAAACAATGTGTATGTACATATATGTGTTTTTTTTTTTACTTTTCTCCCCCTCAAACAATGTGTATCTAGATATATATATGCATATATGTCTCTCTCCCCCTCTAAATTTGTGCATCACACTTTATGCACAAATTTACTTATTTATTTACATTAGTATAGAAACCCTGGTTTTTTTTTTTTGTCGCTCAGTCGGTGAAAACGCATCATTTTCAAAAGATCTACAAGCACATTCAATCACGAGATGCTGACAGGTTTTGTAAAAAGATCCGCTGAATTAGAATCAGTGTGGATCAGTTTAAGTTTAAACAATCATCTGTCAAAGCAATCTCGAATAAAGTGCACCTTAATATCAATGCGCTTGTTTTTTGAGTAGAAGACAGGGTTTTGTTAATCTGGATAGCGGTATCATTATCAAAATAAGTAGTCATTATCAAAATAAGTAGTAGAGTTTAGATAAGTCAAACCGTAATCCTTGAGCTGGTGTTGTATCCAAAGAACCTGAGAGCAATAGGCAGCAGATGCTGTAACGCACTTTGCTTCCGCTGCAAAAGTGAGCTGTTGCTTCTTGCACTGCCATGAGATGAGACTGTCCCCCAAGAATTGGCATCCAGCTGATGTACACTTCATATCCTTGTTTTGATGAACTTGTAAGCCCAAAAACATTTTCACTTCTCTCAACGAGCGCCTTTCGAACTTCTTTCTCATCATACGAATGGCCTCCAGACGTGCCACCGGTGCGTGCACCTCATCATAATCCAGACCTTCAACTTGATCGAAGCCTTGAATTGCCAGTCGAGCCTTGTTTCTCACTATCACGTCGGGGTCATCTTGTTTGTTTCTGAATAGACATGAGTTGATGCCCCCTGATTTGCTGTGGAATCACACACCAGCAGCTTGAGCTTGAGAAACTTCTAGATATTATAACAGATTGCTCCCCCTCATTTGGTGCAGTAGCGTTGTTGATCACCAGTGGATCTACAGTGTAATATGAGGGAATTGCTCCCAGAAACAGAGAAGTTCCTTGAGCATTTGAGGGTCCTGAGGAGACTTCAGTGTTACGGACTGCACCATCAGGGATAGCTACAACAGGTTCAGAAATCGGCTTCGGAATCGGTCAAAGAACGAAATTGCGAGTCACTCTCGGTGAAGAAAACCTCCATTCCTATGTTGTGCATCTGAGATACATTCAAAAGGTTGTGCTACAGATCAGGGACATAATTGACGTCTGAGAAGGTGAGAACCCCGTTTCTGACAGTGCCCTTCATGTTTATTCTTCCAGTTTCCCTTCCCGCGAAGTTGACAAATCCACCATCGAATATTATTATTATTTTTTTTGTAATTCAACTGGGATAAGTCTTCTGTCACGTGTCTGGAACAACTACTATCGATAAACCGAAGTCTAACGATCGCCCTCCATAGCCGTTCCTGCACACTTAGCGGGATTAATTAGAAACTGGAACCCAGGCCATTGTTGACCTGAGTTAACCATCACTACCAGTGTATGAAACCTCACAAAAAATCATATGATTTTTAGTAGAGCTTGAGGTTTGAGGTGAAGATGTAGACGTTGACGGTTGTGAACACGGAGACTGGGATCCAACAGGAGTTTTAGGTTTCCAATTCTTAGTGTCTAAAGCACTTTCATTTGATGGAAAAAATTTTGTTCTTCTTTGAAACCTGTTAATGTTTTAAAATTTTTTATTCTCCTGTTTGGCAAGATTCCAGTCTCTGTCAGAAGGCCTTGCTTTGGGAGGACCGCTTTTGGTAAAGTGGGAGTGCATAGCCTTCTGATTATACATGTTCCTAGAGTAGTAGGGACGATGAACACAATTTCTTGCAATGTGTCCCGGAATTCCACAATTAAAACATGTCTGCCTTTTTGAGAAAAACACATCTAGTTCAGCTTGTGTTATTCTCGAGAACTGATCACGTCTTTTCCTTTCATTTGACGCTGAGTGCTTTCGAGGATGCTTGATCTTGGATGTACCCGGCTCACAATTGTCAGCACAAGAGTAACTATCCGCTACCTTACCCTTGAGCTTGGGTTCTGTTTGCTTGAGATTTGAGTTTTCCTTTTTAACATTCTTTCTCTTTGGCCTTCTGTTTCTACGCGACCACTTCTTTTTAGATGGAACAGATTCAGTTGATTCTGTTTTGTTAAGGTCACCTTTGGGATCAACAGTTGAACTGTCTGTGGAAGTGACTTTCACAGATCCCTTTTCCTCAGAGACCATGTTTTCAGGAGATTCTGCAGAGAAGGTTTCCATAATAATTTCTTCTACAGTTTCATCGTCTGATTCAACTGTGGAATTAATTTCTATGAATTCCTTCTCCATAGGTTTCATGTTTCCATGGATTTCTGCAGAATTGGATTCTATGGATGTCTCTTCTTCAGCCCGATCAATCTCTGAGTTCTCGACATTAGATGATTCCGGTAAGTCAGATGATGAGTAGTCTGTGTCTAAAACAGTTTGACTATTTTCTTTTGCAACGCTGCTAGATTCTGATTATTCATCACAACCGAAATCCGTGGAAGATTTGAGCTCATTATTTGAGATTCCCGAATTCTCTGTTTGACTACCAAGATCGTCAGATGATCCATTATCAGCAGCACTTCGATGTGATTCATCATCCTCTTTAGACTTCTCTTCAGTTCTTACTGACTCTGCACACAAACTAGAACAGTTAGTGTTTTTAACAGAATCAGAATCTGGTGAACTTTCCTTCATCTCCTCTGCGGGTTCGCTAACTGGTTCCGTTTTCGTTTCAGTTTCGGCTTCTGTATGTATTACGGTTTCATTTATCTGATCGGACTTATCTGCTGATTTATTTTGAACATATTCATTTTTGACAAAACTCATTGGTTTTTTGAAATCAGCATGGAGATTCTTTTTAAACTTAGATGGGTCATATTCAACATAATCACTAGGTTTGCCATACATCATAGTGTCATAATTTTCCATCTCCTGCTCAGTGATTGGCAATCTGGAATAATTATGATTGTATGGTGGCGGAACCTGTTTATACCCCAAACCCTTTCCCTTGTTTTCTTGATAAGCAAGTTGCACATTACACAGATTTTGAACTGTGGCACTGGAAGTGTCAAACTTTTTGATGTTTAACTCGTTCTGTTTGTACTTTCCAGTGAGGAGCTCTAGCTCACCCTTCACGAAGTCACATTCGAGAGTTTTGACTGTGAGTCTATGTTTATAGTCGTGAACCCAACATTGCTGTTGATTCATGTCTCTGTGAAGTTGAGCTATGTCCTTTTTAAGTGCCTCAATCTTTTCATAGAGAATTTTATTATTCTCTCGAAGACTGATGTACTTTCCCATCACAGTGTTGTAATCGGTGATTAATGCTGAATTTTGGGATCTCAGCAAAGCAACTTTCTTCCTACAATGTTCAGTACATAAAAGGGAATTTAGCGTTTCAGAAAGTGATTTCAATTCTTCAGTTTGAGCCACTTCATCGGGATGAGATCCTGTCGATTGTGGGGCCTTCTCATCAGATGATGTAGCAGCCACGGGTGAAGATGAGGGATTCTGAGCAGCCTTGAGATTAGTAGCAAGTGGCGAAGTACCAACGACCTTCTGACAGTTAGACATAGAAGACGATGTGTTTGCATGATTCTGATTCCTCTGCTTGTCATCCTGGACATATTTATTGACTAAGGAGATCACATCTTTTGTTTCCGTTGTAGCATAATTGTATGTCCCCATGATAACTGCAACACGATAATCCCATGTCTTGCTACGTGGCAAACCGTACAGAAAAGCCCTGTTAATCCTACCAAGTGTCACATTTAATCCGCTTTTCTCGATTTTAGAAAGCAACTGGGTAAACCTACTGATCACGTCTTCTACGCTTTCACCCTCAATATATCTGAAACTATCGAGTTGTTTCCAGACCAACTCACGTTGAGAAACACTGCTTGGAGAGTTCATCGTTGAATCAAGCAATAATCTGCAAACTTGCTGACTCAAGCACGTCGCAAACGTATGAACCCGCTTCCTGTATCGCTCGTCAAAAACTTGTTAAGACTTATCAAAACGAACAAACCCTTTTTTTTTAATTTTATAACCCCCTTTTTAATTTTATATTATAATTATATATTTAATAAAAGCTTTTAATTAATTAATAAATATATTAATGATTTAGTAATGATTATGTTATGATTATTATTATTATATTAATAATAATATGATAATTTATATTAACTAGGGTTAAGACCCGCCCGCGTTGCGGCGCGGGTACATCGTAAACATTGAATGGATTAGTCCAAACGTTATATGATGCATTAACCATATGAAAATAGTGACGGATTCAGGAATATTTTTCACCGGGTTCCTTTTGGTAAAATCTCACTAATTTTTTCCAAATCATATAGAGTTTTCACTATTTTTTTCCATTTTTACAAACCAAGGGGGTTCCCGGGAACCCCTAAAACACCTCTGGATCCGCCCCTGTATGAAAACACACATTTCGACGTATCCAGTTGAACTCAATGTAACCTGTATAAGCATTGTGATTGGATCAAACGTAAAGTAAATCAAATTCATATCGAACAATCATAACGTATTATATGTGACCCAACTCATACATAGAAAACGTAAGGGGTATGAAGGAAAATATGCACATGTAATCGAAAGGGATTAATTAAAGCTTTCGAAAAAAGGGGAGAAAAAGAAACCATAATTTGACTCCACTCGGTTCAAAACATACATAAAATAAACACGAAAACAAATTATATTTGACCAGAATCATTATCTAAAAAAGTTTACGTCGAAATGTATAACTTGAATTAATACCAAAACGTACATAAAAATATACACGTAAAAATGGTTTCTTTAAACGAAAACGTATCATATTTGACCTGACTCATCTATAAAAAAAAGTTTACATCGGAATATAGAACAAATCATATTTATACATACACGTACATAAAATAGGCACGTAAAAAATAGTTTTTAAGTAAAGGAACTATAGGGGTAAACCGAAACAAAATATTAGTAAAAATTTTAATAGGTTAAAAACGTTCGTAAAACCGTGCCAAGTAGCACCAATGCCACAATGACATCGACTCTCAACATCGTAAAAATAAAATAGATAAAAAGGTAAAAATTACACTGAACGAAAAGCAGACTTAAAAACGTTGAACCACGCACACCCGTTACAGTAAGTTAATGCGAAAAAATTAACCAGAAACGTAAATGTAGAAAATAATAACTTAGTCGATCTAGGACCCGCCCGTTGCGGTGAACTTTTCAAAATAGAAAAATGAACACGTTGCGACGGGTCTGTCAAATTTGAAAAAATAGAGCAAAAAACGTTGAACCTCACATGTACGCTACGAGATGTTAACTCGCAAAATTTAAAACGAAACGTAAAACGAAAAACTTGCGAAAGATAAAAAGTATGGGAGACCAAAGTTGTAAATAATAAAGTGTTAGTGTTAAATTATAGAAGATGAAAAACTTTAGGTTAAAAGTAAAAAAATAAAAGGGATCAAAATACAAAATATGAAAAAATTTGGGTTAAAAGTGAAAATTGAAAGTTTTTTTTTTGAAAAATCCCCAAAGCTTGGGGTACAACCTACAATGCAACCAAAAGTTGGTAATTTATAATATGGTAATAACCTAACGTTCGTATCAAACGTCCGTCTTCTTCGATCGTTAAACAAACGGAACCAAAACCCTAATTTCTAAACACAGCCGCCAGTAACAATTGTAAGTAGGATGATGACGATGAACGATGATGGCGGAGGAGGTTCGGTGGTCGCCGGAGAAGATGACCGGAGACGAAAAACGATGGTGAAGACGCCGAAGGTGGGTGACAGTGGCCGGAGACAAACGGAGAAGACAAACGGAGAAGATGAACGGAATATGGTGGTCCGACGTGATGATGGAGGTGAGTTACAGGTTCCGGTGAAGATGAAAGAGTGTTTGTCGAAGACGGGCACCGGAGATGAGGAGGATATCAGAGGAGACGAGGAGCTGATGATAATGACGGCTGATGAGGTGAACAGAGGTGGTTGAACGGTGAGCCGCAGGTGACGGTGATGGTGATGATGATGAGAGGTTGGACCGGTGACAGATGATGAAAAACGGAGGTGGTGTGGTGTTGACGAGGGCTGTTAGTGTACGGAGATGGTGGACGAGGTTGAAGGTGATGATAGAGATGACGAGATGAAGAAATGGTGATACGATGAGGGTAGAGCGATATCGAAAACTCGAACTCGATACCGAAACGGAGGTGATGAACGTTGCAACGGTGTCGGAGGTCACTGGTGCGGCGGAGGTCGTTGAGTCTTGAGATGGCAGTTTGGATGAAACTATGATATGATGAAACAATAATGATGATTTCTGATGAGATGAAGATGCATTACGGATGAACTCGTGATGTGTCTCGGATGAAACTTGTTGATCTCGACGAGTTTGATGATGAAGATGTTGGTCCGAGATGGATGATATGAATGATTGCGGATGATGACGGTTGATTTCGAATGAATACGGATGGAAATTGTTGATCCGAAATGATGAAGTCGGATGTGAATGAAATGATTTCGGATTGGAAGCTTTGATTGCCGATAATGAAGATTCGAATGAAACAAAACAGATGAATACAAAAGAGAATGATGATGTCTGATGATGTTGATGAAATATAATTGATGATGATGAATTAGTGATTTGTGCGATGATGATGTAATGATTATTATGAAAAGATGATGATGACAGAGAATTTAGAAATGAATGATGACAAGATGATGATGTACGATGAAGTGCAGTTGATTTCGGATTAAATATAATGCATTACGGATGAATTTTTTTGAAGAATGTGATGAACACGCAAAGAACACGAAGAACACTATGAAGAACCCGAAGAACGCGATGAAGATCTTCAACAAAAATTCAAATATTTCTTGAGTGTTTGATATCAAATTGGCTCTGATACCAATTGTAAGTCCCGAAAATCCGGATCAAACAACGATATCAAACAATCATCAAGGATGGGCGGAATCCAAACTTGATGATCTTCAAGAAATAATCAAGAATGATATGAAGATTTTAATGCTCAAATGCTTAAACTTGCATACATGTAAAATGTCTAATACAAGTTTCTAAAACAAGAGAACCAACCATGCTCCTAATTTCTAACTTCTATTTATAGTAAGGGGTTTCCCCCAAAACCCTAGGCCCATATTCCTAAGCCCACTCTAATACCCCCACTTTCTAGAATCTTGGTCCATTAGCCTATAAACCTACTAATCCATAAACCTATAGGGCCTAACATGCACCCCTGGAGCGAAATCAATATGTTCATATGAGCGAAATCTCTGATATTGTGACACAAGAGCGAAATTAATTGGTCTTTGGAGCGAAATCCTAAGAAATAATGTCCACTGGAGCGAAATCTGATGGTAACAATAAGCGAAATTAGAATTTTTCCGTATGAGCGAAATCTGATCGGAGGTTAATTTGATCCATTTTTAGTCCGTATTTATGTCTCAAACTTTCCGGGGTTTGTTAATGTCCAATTATCCATGATCTGTGAAATTTTGAGAGAATTTTGACCCGTAAATCTCTCTGAAATGATGAATTTTGAGCGAATTTTGACCCGTAAATCTCGATGAATTCCAGCTATTCTCTGCAGAACTCCTCCTCCTGAAGCTCTGATACCACTTGTAGGATCGTGTTTCGACCCGAACGAGTCGTTCAAAGGAGTTTTGATCAGATACAGGTGCGGAAAACAAGTATCTGATTTAGAAACAGCTAGCAAATCACTTTTAACACCTTTTTGTATTGATATTGTTGATGCATGGAATGTCTGTTGACTGCGTCTACATGAAGTCTTAGGTCAATGTAGGTCAACATAGGGTTTAGAAAGTCAAAAACATGTTTTATGTTGTAGTTTCGCTTCAGTGAACATGTTAGCTAGAGGTTCCGCTTCGTTGTCATATTAGAGTTTCGCTTGTTAGGATTAGATGAGGTTCCGCTTGAATGTCATGTCATTCAAGCGAAACCAATAGGACTATATATAGTCATTTGAAGCGAAACATAGTTAGTGTGTGTGTATGTTGAAGCGGATCTGTTGAGTGTATCTGTAACAACTGCCACTAAAATCAATAATTAGGACGATAATTAGTCAATAAGGAAACCCTAATTGAGACACCCAAATAATTCTGCACTAACCCTAAAATTTTCAGAATAATCAGAATCAGGATCAGGGCCCCTAAAACTCAAGGGGGGTAAACCCTAATCAATATTTATCTTCAAAATTCGTTGTGCAAATTAAAATTAATCTTACAACTGACTCACCTAGGCTATGCAGACGACAAGGCTACCCTAGGCCATAGGGGTGTGCCCCGCGATACGCGACAGGCACGGGCAAACCTGTCGCGACACGCGGGAGGTACCAAATTCGGGTATATATAGGGGGTCTGGGACTGAATCAGATTGCTCACTTCGACGTTAAAACTCATAATATACACCGAGTTATACGTAAATTACTATCAAACACACACAAATCACGGAACGCTGCCGCAATCAGGGTAATAACTCGATCGCTATTACGATTCAACGTCCGATCGATTATAACTATCCAACGATTGTCCGAGTGCTGCTCAAATTGAGCTTATACTTTGTTATTCATTGTGATTTCGACTTGAATGTTTGAGTGCTGTTCGAATTCGGACTATGCTCTGTCATTCGTTGTGAATCCATTGAATTATTAAGTATCGCACTTGATAATAGTTGTGAGAGTTTAATCTCGTGAATTGACGTAACTGCTGAATTAGTTACTAATCCCGTTTGTGTGTGCATTGTTATTTAAATTAGGTTAGAAGGCTAATCAGTAAAGCTTATACTCTGCTCGTAAATCTGCAATGTGAGTCATTCTCTTTTTATCAACTGTTTTACAAAACTCCAAGTTATTTTCCAAAGTTATAATTACAGGGATTAAGTCTATGTAATCACCAAATTACAGCCGGTATGTGGGGTTTTGTATACATTACTTATTTCCCGTCACACTTGGACAAACGGGTGGCCAAGGGGTGATCTGACCACAGTCACAGACACCATTGGACAAATGGGCTAGCCAATGGATGGTCGAGTGACAAATACTGTGGGTAGTTGGTTTGATATCAGAAACATTGTAATTCCCCTTAATACTGTAGATTATAACAAATGTGTCATTTTCAGTAAAATGAATGATTCAATCAGTATTTCCCTGCTGACAAAACCTTTTTCAAACATGTTTCAGGTGATATGGTATGAGCAGAGAAAAGTGCCGTGGAGCACTCCCAGCTTAGAAAAGTGGCTCAATATAAATAAATAAATGAACATGTTTTGAAAATAAAGATTTCCCTGAGAAATCCCAATTATTGTAAATTTCGGGAATTTATCCGTAAGCTATGAAACGGGCAGTTTAAATTATTAAAAGATCCTGTTTTAAAAAGACTTCCGCTGTCGCCTAAATTAAATACCAGGGGATTCCTGTCCCGCGGCTCCTGAAACGGGTCAAACCGGGTCGGGGGCCGTGACAGGAAAAGGTGGTATCAGAGCCACTGTTTTAAGCTTACTGATTAAGCTCATTATTTTTAATTAGGAAAATTTTATTTGTCATTCTGTGAAAATATGTGCTTTAACTGATTAATTGTTAAAATTACAGTATGGGTAAACAAAAGATTTCTGCTATCTATCGCAAATTAGATAGTACACCTAAAGAACAGGGAACCTCTTCCTCCAAAACTTCCGTCAAGTTAGAGGAAGGAATCTTTGTCCGTAAGGCAAATTATGAAAACCCACTTACACCGGAGAAAAGGAATTCAATCCTTAGAAAAGGTCAAGAGAAAAAGAAACCCAGAACCAAGAGAGTGAGGTTTAACCCAGAAATTCAGGAAATTAATAATAATCCACCAGGGGAAAATAACTTAGATGAAAAATGGGCAAATCTGTATCTGCTCGCTACTTGTAACACCCCGAAAACGGGTTTGGTAATCAAACTCCGTTAATACTAAAAGACGGGTAAAATACCGTTAGCGGTAAAACTTACCCGGTAAATATTAGGATTTAAATAATTAATCCTAATATTAAATAAGAAGTGAATAAAAGCTTTTAATGAAATGAAATTTATAAGAGGCCAAGTAACGGGACTTAAAATAAAAACAAGTTATGACTTCCCGAACCCGTTAAGTTAACTAGGAATGTTTAACCTAGTTAATAAAGGGAATGTTACTAGAAATAGATGGGTTATGGTCTTCTTAATAACTAACTAAACTAGAGGGACCTAAGTTGCCAAAAAGGATATTTGAATTATAAAAACAAAAATTAAAAACACAACACACATTGTGTGTGTGTGTGTGTGCGTACGCCCAGGAGCAAGAACAAGGGGTTCCAAACCCTAGTTCAACAAATTGATCAAATTGAAGCTCAAATCAAGACCCAAATCGATGCATGAACACATATAAATGATCACCTAGTCGTGGGGATCACAAGGTATGTCGAATTTCTAACATTCGTGAAGTTGTAAAAAAATTGATAATCATCCTAATCGCGAATTAGGTATGAATTAGAGGAGCTATGGCTAAGTTAGTGATGTAGACATGCTTAGGAACTAAACCCTAAGTGAAAATCATACATATGATGTTATGATTTGAATGATTTGATGATTTCCCATATATATGTTAAGTGGGTTTTCATGATAAAACGATGAACACTTGAATTTGAGTGTTTAATTGTGAAATTTGAAAGATAGGATGCAAGACCTAGATGTTGTTTATAAACACTAGACATAGAGATTTGATTCTTGATGTAAATCTTGGTAAAATAGCTAGTTATGAACTAGTTAGTAAACATGTAGAATTATGCCCTTTAGGTGTTTGTTAAAATGCCTAAATGAGAAGTAAAGTGTTGAAATCCAAGTGAAACGTGTAATTGGCAAGCTTGACTAATTACATGAGATATGAGATAAAACGGGTTTTAATCATAATATTTATTTGCCTTAATCGTGCATATTATATGATTAAAGGTAGTTGACTTTATAAAGTCGAACTAATCCATCATGAAGTCAAATAGAAGTTTCGACATAAAGTCCGTAAGATGAAATAGTCATAATAGTGATGACTAATCTAACCATCTTACGAATTATGATGATAGTTTGACGCTTGACAAGCTAGGTGGAGGCTTGGAAAGGAAGCGGGTCAAACGAAGCAAGAATGGCGGAAAAGCATAATTCGGATGCAAGGTAAGTATAGCTTACACTAGTCTTAAATTGTGAAATGTTTTCTTATCATATAAATTATGAATGAGATATCTAAACAATTGAAACATGATGTTCCGTTGTGTAGTCGAACGGAACAAGAAAATCAAAGATGATAGAAACCATAATAATGGTTAAAAGAAGTAAATCCATAATTTGGTCATATTATGTCGAAAGAAATACACGGTCTATATTTAAAAATTCACCATACGGTGTTAAACGGGAAGAGTCATGTAGAGGAGATGATAATAAATATCATTTCGCAAAGATAAATGGTCATTTCGGCCAAACGGGTCAAAAGGTGTAGACAACACCTTTTGACTATATAGACTAATGATTCTTTTGTCGAGTCATACGCTTACAGGAATAGATATCTAATGGATATTCGCATCGTTCTTAATTAGCGAATATAAAGCAAGGTATTAAAATCGAGTCTATTTGTTGATCCGAGCCAGGTACGCATATTTATGTTGTAGCTAAAAGTGATATTTGGTCGAATATTTGGTGAGAGTCCTTCATTGTAAAAGAAGGACCAAAATCGACCAAAACGCCCTTGTAGGCTAAATTGAACAATCAACCCTTAGAGGTTGTTTGGAAACGGGTCTTATGATTGAACAAAAGTTTAAAACGAGTACGGGTAGTGAAAGATGTAATTCTTGGGCAAAAGACTCCATACAAGTCTTTGCCGTAAAATGATATTTCATAAGGTATAAATTCGGAACACATAGATATCTACTTTAAATCCAACACACATTTAGTTGTGATGGAAGAGTACTAGATAAGAGATATAGGTTACATCGCTAGATTAGAATGAAAGCGAAATTGAGCTTAAAAAGTGCTTAAAATATCCTTAACGGGTCAAAATAAGCATGCTAGTGAAAATGGGTTTAATTTGTATAATAAACCTATGATTAAAACCCAATATGGTATATCACAATTATTGATGAAGTGTATGAAGTATAGGAATCAAATAAATACGTTTATTTGATAAAATGCGTAACCGGGTCAAAATTGGGTATAAAGGGTAATAAGCCGAAGACTTAAAAGTCCCAAATTTCGGTAGTCCAAATATTGGATTTTTACTCCATGTGATGGAGAATTAAATCACGATTGCATAGGAAAAAGAATCGGGTAAAACGGATGCAAAACGAGCAAGTTATGCGAGTTTTAGCATTTATGAATGTTAGCTGATCTGGGCGTCGTGCACGGTCGTGCGCTTGGTCGCATGGTCGTGCGTTTCCGAGTAAATCAATGCACTGGCTTGTGCACTGCCAGTGCCCCCAACGTTGTAGGAACTGCATGGCCGTGCGGTTGGATGCATGGCCGTGCGGTTGGATGCATGGCCGTGCGGTTGGGTGCATGGCCGTGCATCAGCTGCCAGTTCAGTAAAATGTGCAGAATTGTCCAAATCTGTCCCGTAACCGAAAAGGAGTCCCGAATCATATTCTAAACTTATTATAGAATGTTTATGGGATGCGATGAGCGTGTATGCAATTATATATGGAAAACTTGATGCAGGGGCCGCCGTAAATTACGGTGTCCACCGTAATTTACGGTGGAGTTGAAAAATGCTACGGTGGATCCCTCCTGGTTTACGGTAGGGCCTGTAGTACCAGTGGCCACCGTAAATTACGGTGCCACCGTAATTTACGATGGAGGTCAGGTTGAGAACTTTGTTTGTGTTATCAATTGTTCCTCGAATTCGTTTAGACGCGTTTTAAGTCCTGTATGACTAAAGCATTTCATGTTTATGAAATGTAGGTACATTTTGGATGCCGGAAGACGATCAAGCATCATCGAGGAACCGAACACTATACAGATTCACGCTTCCGCATATTGTAAATTGTTATTTTTTTTTAAACGACGAATTTTGTCGCATTTGGGCGGTGTACTTAGAAATTGTGAAAGTTTTAATTAACTCGTATTTTCTAAGGATACTTAACGTTAACTACATGTTTATTTTCGTTAATAATACGAAAATCTTTAAAATAATAACTAGGATGTTACAAGTTGGTAATCAGAGCTCATGGTTAAAGAGTAAGGTGTGTTCGGTTCGAGGCTTGATCACAAATCCGGTAAGTACATGTATGTTAATAGCTTAGCATGCTAAAGTGTTGTAAACAACACATAGGGTTATCGTGCGATACACGTTACCCCAATTAAAATGATTAATATGGTTGACGAAAATACGCGCGTTGACGCGTATAGTAGAAAAAGCCTTGTATTATAATACGGGCGATTATTGAAGTTGACATTACTAACTCTTGTGAATGTTGTAATTGAAGGACACTCGCGTCTGAAGATGACGGGAGTTGAACGAATTATGGATATGATGATGGAACGGTCCGAGGTATGATAGGAAGAGCATACTCATCAAGGACCAAAATCGCGTAACGACCGCGAACAAGACTAATGACAAGAGAAGCCCGTTAGGGCAAGCACTACCAGGTGCACACTTTTAAATTTAGTCGTACGAGTCGTTATATGCAACAAACACGTAAGTAATAACGGTTGCATACACATATGATAGAACTTGGAAAACCTGATTTCCAAGAGGAATTTTATAGGAAATGTGTTATTCACAATGATGAATAACAAATGAATAACAAGACTTGTTTATATAGAAACTTGGACAAGAGTGATCATCCAAGTAAATATTCTCAATATAAATTCTATTGAGAAAAGTAATGATCACATCAATGAATGTGAATAAACATTTATAAAAAGAGACATTGTACATGTTCAAGGAATAAACGACTAAAACTAATAATTGTTAACTAACAATTAAATAAAGTTTTACCAAATGAAACCATAAACATGGAGATAATTTGAGGTGTTACTTACATGGGGTGCGATGTGAAAGTTATAAAAGGGTCATGTATGTCATGCGTTGATTGCCTACTCTGGCCAAGTAGGCAGTGAACACAGGATACCATGAACTTTTTATGATGGACACGCTTACACCCGATGTAGTAAGGACGGGGTGAGTGGGACGAATTAAAAAGTACCCAAAAGAATCAGATAAGCGAAATATTTTGATCATAATGTAAACGCGCGGCCGACTGACGGAAGCGTATTACATTAGGATAATGAACCCGAATGAAGGGACAAAGAAGCATGTAAAATGATTTAGACAAGTATTGGGAGGGAGTGATACTTACACTCGAACCCAGAAAACGCAAGCATGTAAAATGATTTAGACAAGTATTGGGAGGGAGTGATACTTACACTCGAACCCAGAAAACGCAAGCATGTAAAATGATTTAGACAAGTATTGGGAGGGAGTGATACTTACACTCGAACCCAGAAAACGCAAGCATGTAAAATGATTTAGACAAGTATTGGGAGGGAGTGATACTTACACTCGAACCCAGAAAACGCAAGCATGTAAAATGATTTAGACAAGTATTGGGAGGGAGTGATACTTACACTCGAACCCAGAAAACGCAAGCATGTAAAATGATTTAGACAAGTATTGGGAGGGAGTGATACTTACACTCGAACCCAGAAAACGCAAGCATGTAAAATGATTTAGACAAGTATTGGGAGGGAGTGATACTTACACTCGAACCCGGAAAATGCGAATATGTCCCTAAACGAGTCGTTTTTGTAAAACGTCAAACTCGAGGACAAAGTCGGAATATAGAAATGAAGCGAGGTCTTAATGCACACCGGGAAGGTTGCAATAATAATGACTTCGGTAAAACACCCGGTTGATGGGTAAAAATTGAACGCATGCACAGACCGAGAAACGGAAACTCGGATGAAAAGTTAAAAGACTTGGATTTTGAGTCGTTACTAAAAGATGACAAGATAAAGTAAATAGAAGTTTTGATAAATCATGTTCGACCATTTTAAAGTTGAACGGGTCGAATATAATATCATGCCGGACGGCATGGGTAAACTCAAACGGGGCAATAGTAACATTAAAAGCAAAAGAATAATGAGCCTGGCAATGGGACATAGTCAAACACGAATGTATGTAAAATGGATAATGGTGAGCATAAGATAAACCGACGCATAAATGACGTGAGAAGTCATAGAATCGGAAAAATGTGTCCGAAAAGAAACGAATGTAGCCCTAGACTACGGCCAAGGTCAAAGATAATATCAAGACGAAAATAAATGATGCTAAACAAAAACATGGTGCCTTAACGCCATATGCGTATATAAAGGTATACGCATTTAAATAAAGACTCGAATAAAAGATGATCTACGGGATCATCATAACCTACAGGATATTAATTAGAGCAAAAGGTCTACGGGGCCAAAATGACCCGCAGGTCATGAATTGAAGCAAAAGGATCATAAGGGCCCCGCCCCAAAGAGGTGGAAGCCTAAGGAAATAGCCTACGAGGCTAAGTGAAGGGACCTACGGGTCAATAGTGTGAGGTAAGGGGACTTGTTACGATTCCCCGTATAAAACTAAGATTTTAAAAGAATAAATTATGGACTGTCAATATCATGGTATGGATAATTGACAAAAGTTAAAGAGAAAATCCTAAAACTAATACTTCGGTTTTAGTAAGAAATAATGTTCTTACAAATATAAATTCTAATAGAAATTTAAAGGGGGATGAAAGGTTGATATAAAATAAACATGATGTGACATGATCACGGTTAAGAAATGTAATGTGAAGTAGAATCACATTATAACCAAACGAGCGGTAAAAAGTAACTTGACTAATAAGTCTAGTTAATGAGACCGGTTAAGGTCATTTAAATAAATTAGTCGCTTGTAAGTGGTGGATTCGGTATAACTGAACCGAATAAACGAAATTGAAAACAAAAGAAATGGTTGCTAAAAGTGAAATATTTCACTAAAGACCTTTAAACGGGTCAAAGTAACGAATTCACGAATAGTTCGATAATATATAAAAGCGATGGATATCGCTAAGTAACTAAACTAGTAGAAGTAACGAAATTACGTTATTTCAAGTTGCAAAATGTCGTATGGGATCCGTAGATGATCAGTAACCAAAAAGATATTATCATACTATTGTGGTAATACGAACAATTGGTTAGAATATGAGCAATGCTCGATCGATTATCGAGATTAAATGCATGGAGTTAAACTCGATAAAACATGTAAGAAAAAGGTTTCGAGGACGAAACCTCTTTAAGGGGGGTAGACTTGTAACACCCCGAAAACGGGTTTGGTAATCAAACTCCGTTAATACTAAAAGACGGGTAAAATACCGTTAGCGGTAAAACTTACCCGGTAAATATTAGGATTTAAATAATTAATCCTAATATTAAATAAGAAGTGAATAAAAGCTTTTAATGAAATGAAATTTATAAGAGGCCAAGTAACGGGACTTAAAATAAAAACAAGTTATGACTTCCCGAACCCGTTAAGTTAACTAGGAATGTTTAACCTAGTTAATAAAGGGAATATTACTAGAAATAGATGGGTTATGGTCTTCTTAATAACTAACTAAACTAGAGGGACCTAAGTTGCCAAAAAGGATATTTGAATTATAAAAACAAAAATTAAAAACACAACACACATTGTGTGTGTGTGTGTGCGTACGCCCAGGAGCAAGAACAAGGGGTTCCAAACCCTAGTTCAACAAATTGATCAAATTGAAGCTCAAATCAAGACCCAAATCGATGCATGAACACATATAAATGATCACCTAGTCGTGGGGATCACAAGGTATGTCGAATTTCTAACATTCGTGAAGTTGTAAAAAAATTGATAATCATCCTAATCACGAATTAGGTATGAATTAGAGGAGCTATGGCTAAGTTAGTGATGTAGACATGCTTAGGAACTAAACCCTAAGTGAAAATCATACATATGATGTTATGATTTGATGATTTCCCATATATATGTTAAGTGGGTTTTCATGATAAAACGATGAACACTTGAATTTGAGTGTTTAATTGTGAAATTTGAAAGATAGGATGCAAGACCTAGATGTTGTTTATAAACACTAGACATAGAGATTTGATTCTTGATGTAAATCTTGGTAAAATAGCTAGTTATGAACTAGTTAGTAAACATGTAGAATTATGCCCTTTAGGTGTTTGTTAAAATGCCTAAATGAGAAGTAAAGTGTTGAAATCCAAGTGAAACGTGTAATTGGCAAGCTTGACTAATTACATGAGATATGAGATAAAACGGGTTTTAATCATAATATTTATTTGCCTTAATCGTGCATATTATATGATTAAAGGTAGTTGACTTTATAAAGTCGAACTAATCCATCATGAAGTCAAATAGAAGTTTCGACATAAAGTCCGTAAGATGAAATAGTCATAATAGTGATGACTAATCTAACCATCTTACGAATTATGATGATAGTTTGACGCTTGACAAGCTAGGTGGAGGCTTGGAAAGGAAGCGGGTCAAACGAAGCAAGAATGGCGGAAAAGCATAATTCGGATGCAAGGTAAGTATAGCTTACACTAGTCTTAAATTGTGAAATGTTTTCTTATCATATAAATTATGAATGAGATATCTAAACAATTGAAACATGATGTTCCGTTGTGTAGTCGAACGGAACAAGAAAATCAAAGATGATAGAAACCATAATAATGGTTAAAAGAAGTAAATCCATAATTTGGTCATATTATGTCGAAAGAAATACACGGTCTATATTTAAAAATTCACCATACGGTGTTAAACGGGAAGAGTCATGTAGAGGAGATGATAATAAATATCATTTCGCAAAGATAAATGGTCATTTCGGCCAAACGGGTCAAAAGGTGTAGACAACACCTTTTGACTATATAGACTAATGATTCTTTTGTCGAGTCATACGCTTACAGGAATAGATATCTAATGGATATTCACATCGTTCTTAATTAGCGAATATAAAGCAAGGTATTAAAATCGAGTCTATTTGTTGATCCGAGCCAGGTACGCATATTTATGTTGTAGCTAAAAGTGATATTTGGTCGAATATTTGGTGAGAGTCCTTCATTGTAAAAGAAGGACCAAAATCGACCAAAACGCCCTTGTAGGCTAAATTGAACAATCAACCTTTAGAGGTTGTTTGGAAACGGGTCTTATGATTGAACAAAAGTTTAAAACGAGTACGGGTAGTGAAAGATGTAATTCTTGGGCAAAAGACTCCATACAAGTCTTTGCCGTAAAATGATATTTCATAAGGTATAAATTCGGAACACATAGATATCTACTTTAAATCCAACACACATTTAGTTGTGATGGAAGAGTACTAGATAAGAGATATAGGTTACATCGCTAGATTAGAATGAAAGCGAAATTGAGCTTAAAAAGTGCTTAAAATATCCTTAACGGGTCAAAATAAGCATGCTAGTGAAAATGGGTTTAATTTGTATAATAAACCTATGATTAAAACCCAATATGGTATATCACAATTATTGATGAAGTGTATGAAGTATAGGAATCAAATAAATACGTTTATTTGATAAAATGCGTAACCGGGTCAAAATTGGGTATAAAGGGTAATAAGCCGAAGACTTAAAAGTCCCAAATTTCGGTAGTCCAAATATTGGATTTTTACTCCATGTGATGGAGAATTAAATCACGATCGCATAGGAAAAAGAATCGGGTAAAACGGATGCAAAACGAGCAAGTTATGCGAGTTTTAGCATTTATGAATGTTAGCTGATCTGGGCGTCGTGCACGGTCGTGCGCTTGGTCGCATGGTCGTGCGTTTCCGAGTAAATCAATGCACTGGCTTGTGCACTGCCAGTGCCCCCAACGTTGTAGGAACTGCATGGCCGTGCGGTTGGATGCATGGCCGTACGGTTGGATGCATGGCCGTGCGGTTGGGTGCATGGCCGTGCATCAGCTGCCAGTTCAGTAAAATGTGCAGAATTGTCCAAATCTGTCCCGTAACCGAAAAGGAGTCCCGAATCATATTCTAAACTTATTATAGAATGTTTATGGGATGCGATGAGCGTGTATGCAATTATATATGGAAAACTTGATGCAGGGGCCACCGTAAATTACGGTGTCCACCGTAATTTACGGTGGAGTTGAAAAATGCTACGGTGGATCCCTCCTGGTTTACGGTAGGGCCTGTAGTACCAGTGGCCACCGTAAATTACGGTGCCACCGTAATTTACGATGGAGGTCAGGTTGAGAACTTTGTTTGTGTTATCAATTGTTCCTCGAATTCGTTTAGACGCGTTTTAAGTCCTGTATGACTAAAGCATTTCATGTTTATGAAATGTAGGTACATTTTGGATGCCGGAAGACGATCAAGCATCATCGAGGAACCGAACACTATACAGATTCACGCTTCCGCATATTGTAAATTGTTATTTTTTTTTAAACGACGAATTTTGTCGCATTTGGGCGGTGTACTTAGAAATTGTGAAAGTTTTAATTAACTCGTATTTTCTAAGGATACTTAACGTTAACTACATGTTTATTTTCGTTAATAATACGAAAATCTTTAAAATAATAACTAGGATGTTACACTACTGTAGCAAAAAATGCAAATCTTTAAGCTTTAAATCTAGAAATATTTACTTCCCAGTAAATAAATAAATAGATCTGAGTGTGTTCTGTTTGCTGTATGTGGTACAAATTGGTATGCAATAAAATTGTTTATTTGTTAAGCTTTGTTCCAAAGTTTTAACTTAGCATTTTGTGCATTTTTGCATATATGCCGTACAACATGAATGAGATGTCGGAAGCATTTCAGAATCTCAACCTCTATCCTGTGCCAATTGAAGTCTCCCACAACTTCACTGGTTACATTGCTGACATAGAGGAACCTCTGGAATTCCAAGCTCCACCGCTGGAAAAAGCAAAACCTAAAAAGAAGAGAAGATATGTAGGGTGGCGAAAAGTGCGCAGAAGGAAACCTAGAAGACTCCCTAAAATAGAAAATCCTGTGAGTGTGAGCAAGGGAAAAGAAATAGAAACCGGAGAAAGTTCCAAGCCAGCAGAAATAAGGATAGACCTAAAGCAAAAAGGGATAGAGATCGGAGAAAGCTCTAAACAGTCTGAGGAAATCACATTCTAGGACGAAATAGACCGTCTACTAGATAATTGTGATGTTCTAGAGCCTATCAACGATAATCTCTTCTCTTATCTTGCTACAGCCCAATTCCCAATAAACCTAGGACCAGCTATTCCAGACCCACTAGTTCACACCCGACCATTAGGCTAAATGGAGGAATGGTGGATCAATGACTGGCAATTCCAAAATATAGTTAATAGTCCCTATAGTTTTCTCCCACAGTTTGATCCAGAACCTGTCCCTAATCCGCCAATGAGCTATGAAAATTTAGCTGAGCTACGTCAGTTTGGTGAAGAACTGATAGGCACCGGGAATAGGATCCGGGAAATGGGGGAGCAGATTTCTTGGAAGTACGACGAGAGGGAACGTCGTTACTAAAACTGCCAGTGGACCAAAAGATAGGAAGGGTTGGAAAAGTTTGTTTGTATTATAACTAATATAGTAAAACTAATTCTATAAAATAGGCAATAAAACACTGTAATATAAAAAGTGTGTATTGAAGCAGGTATAATATATGAAACAAAACAGAAGTCGAGGCGTCGACAATTTTGGCTATGCTTGCATGTTATACTGATCTATGTGTTTATCTGTGAATTTGTTATCAATAATTAGACACTAATAATTTCTATTAATACTAATTAGCAGATGGAAAATGCTAATAGTGAACCAGTTAATGAAGTAAATCAGTCTGAGCAAAATCAGGAAGATCAATATATAACTAGACAAGATATTGAGCACTTTATTGCTCAAGGGATAGCCAATGCTATTCCAGAAATTGTGGCTGCTGTTCAGAAACCTGCCGAACCACAATTAATTCCTAGTAAATGTATTCCGGAAGATAACGGCAGTAACAGCATAAATGGAGGCGGCAATCATGACGATCATGATCCGCAACAGGCCCCACTCCCTAAGAGAATGAAAGCTGCAACGCCTGGTTGCACTTACAAAGAATTTCTTGCCTGTAAACCCGCAGAATTTGCAGGTAATGAAGGGGCAACTGCAACACTGCGTTGGTTAGAGAAAACCGAGGCAGTAATTGCAATAAGTAAATGTGCTGAAGAAGATCAAGTGATGTATGCATCAAACTTGTTCAAAGAAGGGGCGTTAGAATGGTGGAACACGGTGCTACAAGCAAAAGGAAGAAGGGTGGCCTATGCAATGAATTGGGAAGAATTTAAGCGTCTTGTCGAAAGAAAATTCTGTCCCGAATACGAGAAGGAACAAATGGCAAACAAGTTCCTAAGCCATCGTATGTTAGGTATAGACTGTCGAGGATATACTTCGACATTCTTCGAATATGCGAGAGTGGTACATTCCCTGGCTTCGCCAGAACCGGTACATATTTCCCGTTATATTTGGGGATTAATCGGAGAAATCCGTAACATCGTTAAAGCTGCGAGACCACGCACGATTGACGATGTTGTGGAACTAGCTAATACCTTAACCGATGAACTAGTCCGCACCAGAGAAGAAGATCGCAAGAAGGAATTGGCTCAAAAGATTACCCAAGGATTCCACGTGGGTAATAATAGCAATAAATTCAAGAAAAGAGGAACCGGGCAATACTCGTCACCTCCTTTCTGTAGAAATTGCAAAAAGAAACACTATGGACAGTGCAATATATTTTGCAACTTCTGCAAGGCGAAAGGACATCGGGAAGAAGACTGCAGAAGGAAAACAAAAGTTTGTTATATCTGCAGAGAAACGGGACACTTCCAGTCTGAATGCCCTAAGTTAGCTAAACCCGTAGACAGTAGGGCTAAAACGACTGAAGGAACTACTAAGAAAAATGCACGAGCATTCCAGCTAACCACTCAAGAAGCCGAACTCATTCTAGACGTGATAGCGGGTACGTTCTTAGTACATAACGTCTATGCAAAAGTATTATTTGATTCTGGTGCAAACCAAAGTTTCATTAATACTGCATTCTGCCAAGCTCTTAACTTACCTCTAACTACCTTTAGGCAGATCTTTATTGTTGAAACGGCAGATGGAAATTCTGTCAACATAGATAAGGTTTTGCAAGAAGTAAAAATAGAATTGTTAGGTCATAAGTTTTCTGCAAACCTATTACCTATGAATTCAGCCGGATTCGATGTAGTGTTAGGAATGGATTGGTTAATAGCCAAGCATGCTCGAATCCTGTGTGATAAGAATTCCGTAGAAATCCGTGCCCCCACAGGAGAAGTAATTCTAATTTCAGGAGATAGACCTCGAAAGCCACTGAAATTCATTTCCGTAATGAAATTGGCTAGTTATTCAAGGAAACAAGAAATGGTGTATATGATTTCTGTAATCATTAACACTAAAAGTAAGGAACTTCAGGACATCCCTATAGTTTCAGAATACCCAGATGTTTTTCCAGAAGAATTACCTAGTTTACCACCTGATAGGGAAGTAGAGTTTAGAATTCATTTAATTCCAGGTACTATACCAATAGCTAAGACACCTTATCGATTAGCACCTACTGAAATGCTAGAATTGAAAAAGCAATTAGATGAATTACTAAGCAAAGGATTCATACAACCTAGTTCATCCCCTTGGGGTGCACCAGTGTTGTTTGTGAAAAAGAAAGATGGATCAATGAGAATGTGTATCGATTATAGGGAATTGAATAAAGTTACAATTAAAAACCGATACCCATTACCTAGGATTGATGATCTTTTTGTTCAATTGCAAGGAGCTAGGTATTTCTCTAAGATAGACTTAAGATCTGGATATCACCAGCTGAAAGTACAAGAGGAGGACATACCTAAAACTGCTTTCAGAACTAGGTATGGTCATTATGAGTTTACAGTCATGCCCTTTGGATTAACAAATGCTCCAGCCGCATTTATGGACATGATGAATAGGATCTGTAAACCATACTTGGATAAATTTGTAATCGTGTTCATTGACGATATACTCATTTATTCCAAAAGTCAGGAGGAACATTGTAAGCACTTGCATGCACTCTTAATTTTGTTAAGAAAGGAAAAGCTTTATGCCAAATTCTCAAAGTGCGAATTCTGGCTACAAGAAGTGCAATTTTTAGGTCGTATGGTGAATCACGAAGGAATTCACGTAGATCCTGCTAAAATAGAAGCAATCACGAATTGGAAAGCTCCACGAACGGTTATGGAAGTTAGAAGTTTTCTAGGATTAGCTGGATATTATAGACGATTTATTAAAGATTTCTCTAGGATAGCTGTACCTTTAACTAAGCTAACCTGTAAAGCCGTTAAGTTTGAATGGGGATCTAGACAAAAGGAAGCTTTTAGGATTCTAAAGCACAAAATTGACAAATGCTCCAATTTTAGCTTTACCTGAAGGAACCGAGGATTTTGAAGTATATTGTGATGCTTCAAAATTAGGATATGGATGTGTGTTGATGCAACGCAAAAAGGTAATTGCGTATGCCTCTAGGCAATTGAAAAAGCACGAAGAAAATTATACAACTCATGATCTAGAGTTAGGAGCCATAATTTTCGCCCTTAAGATTTGGAGACATTATCTGTATGGAAGTAAATTTACTATCTATACGGACCATAAGAGTTTAAGGTATATATTTGGGCAAAAAGAGTTAAATATGAGACAAAGAAGGTGGATGGAAATCTTAAGTGATTATGACTGTGATATTCAATATCACGAAGGAAAGGCAAACGTAGTCGCCGACGCCTTAAGTCGTAAATATCATGAAAAGCAAAAGCGAGTCCGTGCTCTTAGGTTAAATCTACAATTAGATTTAATGGAACAAGTAAAGGAAGTTCAGGGAACGGCAATCAAGGACGATGCCGAAGGAATGAAAGGTTACCTAAAGGAATTAGAACAAGGAAAAGATGGAATTTGGAGATTCCACAAGAAACGAATTTGGGTACCTAAGCAAGGAGAATTAAGAAATAAGATTTTAGAAGAATCTCATAAATCTAGGTATACTGTACATCCAGGAAATAATAAGATGTACCAGGATTTAAGAAATAATTTTTGGTGGATAGGAATGAAAAAGGATATAGCCGAATACGTATCTAAGTGTTTAACTTGTTCACAAGTTAAAGCCGAACATCAGAAACCTTCAGGACTACTACAACAGTTAGAAATGTCTGTATGGAAATGGGAACTCATAACAATGGATTTTGTTACTAAGTTACCCAAAACCAGAAAAGGTAATGATGCTATTTGGGTAATTGTGGATCGATTAACCAAATCAGCTCATTTTCTACCAATGAAGGAAACCTTTAGCATGGAAAGGTTAGCCAAGTTGTATGTAGATGAAATAGTATCCTTACATGGAGTCCCACTCTCCATTGTATCGGATAGAGATAGTCGTTTTACTTCCCGTTTCTGGACAAGTTTCCAAGAAGCAATGGGAACTCGACTTAATTTAAGTACCGCATATCATCCTCAAACGGACGGACAAAGTGAAAGGACGATACAAACCCTGGAAGACATGCTCCGAGCATGTGTAATTGACTTTGGTGGTAATTGGGATAGCCATTTACCATTAATTGAATTCTCCTATAACAATAGTTATCATTCGAGCATCGAAGCTGCTCCATTCGAAGCACTGTATGGACGCAAGTGCAGAACTCCCGTTTGTTGGGCAAAGATAGGAGAAAGTCAGTTATCAGGTCCAGAGATTGTGCAAGAAACTACGGACAAGATATCACAAATCAAGGAAAGACTGAAGACTGCTAGAGATCGTCAGAAGAGCTATGCAGACAATCGCCGCAAGCCATTAGAATTCCAAGTCGGAGACAAAGTACTATTAAAAGTATCTCCTTGGAAAGGAGTAGTACGATTTGGTAAGAAAGGAAAACTAAGTCCAAGATATGTTGGACCATTCCCAGTGACCCAACGAATAGGACCAGTAGCTTATCGTTTACAACTACCAGAAGAATTAACTGGAGTACATGATGTGTTTCATGTATCCAATCTCAAGAAATGTCTATCAGACGAATCCCTGGTAGTACCTCTTCAAGATATAGAGGTAAATGAAAAGCTGAAATTCGTAGAGAAACCCCTACAAATAGAAGATCGGAAGATTAAGTTTCTCAAACATAAACGACTGGTGTTGGTCAAAGTCAAATGGGAATCCAAGAGAGGACCAGAATATACTTGGGAACTGGAATCAGAAATGAAGCGAAAGTACCCTCATCTATTTCAGTAAATCTCGAGGACGAGATTTTTCTCAAGGTGGGGAGGATGCAACAACTGCCACTAAAATCAATAATTAGGACGATAATTAGTCAATAAGGAAACCCTAATTGAGACACCCAAATAATTCTGCACTAACCCTAAAATTTTCAGAATAATCAGAATCAGGATCAGGGCCCCTAAAACTCAAGGGGGGTAAACCCTAATCAATATTTATCTTCAAAATTCATTGTGCAAATTAAAATTAATCTTACAACTGACTCACCTAGGCTATGCAGACGACAAGGCTACCCTAGGCCATAGGGGTGTGCCCCACGATACGCGACAGGCACGGGCAAACCTGTCGCGACACGCGGGAGGTACCAAATTCGGGTATATATAGGGGGGTCTGGGACTGAATCAGATTGCTCACTTCGACGTTAAAACTCATAATATACACTGAGTTATACGTAAATTACTATCAAACACACACAAATCACGGAACGCTGCCGCAATCAGGGTAATAACTCGATCGCTATTACGATTCAACGTCCGATCGATTATAACTATCCAACGATTGTCCGAGTGCTGCTCAAATTGAGCTTATACTTTGTTATTCATTGTGATTTCGACTTGAATGTTTGAGTGCTGTTCGAATTCGGACTATGCTCTGTCATTCGTTGTGAATCCATTGAATTATTAAGTATCGCACTTGATAATAGTTGTGAGAGTTTAATCTCGTGAATTGACGTAACTGCTGAATTAGTTACTAATCCCGTTTGTGTGTGCATTGTTATTTAAATTAGGTTAGAAGGCTAATCAGTAAAGCTTATACTCTGCTCGTAAATCTGCAATGTGAGTCATTCTCTTTTTATCAACTGTTTTACAAAACTCCAAGTTATTTTCCAAAGTTATAATTACAGGGATTAAGTCTATGTAATCACCAAATTACAGCCGGTATGTGGGGTTTTGTATACATTACTTATTTCCCGTCACACTTGGACAAACGGGTGGCCAAGGGGTGATCTGACCACAGTCACAGACACCATTGGACAAATGGGCTAGCCAATGGATGGTCGAGTGACAAATACTGTGGGTAGTTGGTTTGATATCAGAAACATTGTAATTCCCCTTAATACTGTAGATTATAACAAATGTGTCATTTTCAGTAAAATGAATGATTCAATCAGTATTTCCCTGCTGACAAAACCTTTTTCAAACATGTTTTAGGTGATATGGTATGAGCAGAGAAAAGTGCCGTGGAGCACTCCCAGCTTAGAAAAGTGGCTCAATATAAATAAATAAATGAACATGTTTTGAAAATAAAGATTTCCCTGAGAAATCCCAATTATTGTAAATTTCAGGAATTTATCCCTAAGCTATGAAACGGGCAGTTTGAATTATTAAAAGATCCTGTTTTAAAAAGACTTCCGCTGTCGCCTAAATTAAATACCACGGGATTCCTGTCCCGCGGCTCCTGAAACGGGTCAAACCGGGTCGGGGGCCGTGACAGTATCGGTGCTGGAACTCTGTCAAATCTGATTCAATTTGAAATAGAAGAGAAGGAATTGTAAAGGAAAAGCTGTGTTACTTCACATATATTGATTCCGCCTTTATACGTGAAGATGAACTATCTCAACTGACTGTTTAGGGTCGGAACACGGTCCAACAAGTGGTATCAGAGCTCAGGACGAGGAGTTCATACTACTACAGCTTGAATCTGCAGAAATCTCTCATTTCTACTCACTTTCTCTCATACTTTTTCAGTTTGAAGTGGTTCCTACGGTTGAAATGGCCTGAATTTTGACTATATTGTGTGTTATACAGTATTAACAAATCCTAGAAAGTCTCAGGTTAAAATTAAGACTAAAACATGGTGAAAATTGGTTAGAACTAGGTTCCGCTTAAACGGACATTGAAGGTTCCGCTTGAAAAGACCTAGTTTCGCTTGTAAGACCTAGATTCGCTTGAAGGTTCCGCTTGAAATACTGCTTTCGCTTATATGTTCCGCTTGTATGACATAGTTTCGCTTGAAACTGCCAGTTAGTTCCGCTTATTTGGACGTTTCGCTTGATTGGTTTCGCTTGAAGAAACAATTAGTTTCGCTTGTAGTGACAGTCTAATAGTTTCGCTTGTACGAACACTAGTAGTTTCGCTTATTCAGACATTGAAGTTTCGCTTATCTGTCACTTGTTGCTTTCGCTTGTTTGTCAAAAACATTGATAGTTCCGCTTGTTTGTCATTTCTCAAAATCTTGAAAATTTTTCTAAGTGTTTGTTAACTTTGCAGGTACATTCACGATGGATGATATCTTCTTGAACCCGTTTAGCGATATGTACGCATTTGCAGGAAATACAGGAAACGATGATACATCGTCAAGTAATACAAACGAGAACCCGCCAAAAGAAAAGAAAAGGGAAGCTTGGGAATCGGAAAGTGCTTTTGGAACATTCAATAAACCCCCAAAGCTTATGGCTATCGAGGAATACAGTCGGTGGTCCAGAAAGTTTGAAGATTGGATGATGGCCTTTGCATTTCCAAGTTGGAAAAGTTTGAAGAACGGATATGATAATGGAAACAAGAATGGTGAAGCATTAACATCGTCTGATGAGATTGATTCGTTTGTAGCCGAACAAAAATGTGTGGCTTTTTTGTTCCAGTCTGTTCGGGAAGACATCATTTCTTTGATTGATTATTCAAATGCTAAAGATCTTTGGAACAAACTTAGAGCAAAATGTTTAGGAAGCGAGGAAATTGTGAAAAACAAACGAAAGCTGCTTAGAAAAGAATTTGATCTTTTTGGATGTCTGAAAAACGAGTCGGTTTGTAAAATGATAGAACGTTTTGGTCATCTAAAGCTGGAATTAGCACGACATGATATCACATATCCTGAGGATGAGCTTATTGACAAATTGTTCGATTCGTTACCAGACGAGATGGATTGGAGATACTATGCGCTGATGTTGAAGAATACCATCAAGGCACCAGAAAAGTTGACGTTAGATTTGTTGATTGAGAAACTCGAGAGTCATGAGTTGGAGCTGAAGAAGACGTACAAAGTCAATCACTCTTCTTATCAACAAAATCTGGATCTATACTATCCGAAAAGCATGATGCCAAAAGCTACTTCTCCCAAGACTGCATTTTCAGCTGAGAATGTTTCTTCGGCAAGCAAAGAAAGTCAAAGCAGTCAAAGCAGTGGAAGTCACAGTGGTTATCACAGTGGATCTTCATCTTCTGCAAATCGTTCTGATGCAAAATTTTCATGAAACATCGCAATAGATTTGAAGAATGCATAGAATTTTGATGAGGAGTCGGCTAAGCAACAAATGGTTTTTTTGGCATCGGTATTGGAATCGTATGAAGGGTTGGTAGCTGGTAAGATCGGGAACACAAATCTGATGAAGGAAGATTATGATCAGATAGATCCCGAAGAAATGGAGCTGATCGATATTCGTTGGGCGATGGCAAGTGCTGTTCGTAGAGCACAACGTTTTATGGAAATTACCGGGAAGAAGACGATCGGTGGTCCGTCTACTAAGCTGGGGTTCGATAAATCCAAAGTGACATGCTTCAAGTGTAAGCAGAAAGGTCACTTCAAACGCGAATGCAGAAACGCTTATGCTGATGAGTCGGAGAATCCTTTCAAAGATGATTACTACAAGAAGGCGATTTATCACCAAAATAAATCTGAGCCGCCTAGATTGAAGCAGGTTGAAGATAACAGAGACAAATCTAGAGCTCTTGCGGTGATCTACGATGATGAGGGGTCTGATTGGAGCAAAGAGGTTCTTCCGGAGGAAGATGCGGTTGGTTACGCATTTATGGCGAAAAACAATGAACCTGTTCCTTGGAAAGATAACCGAACGGAAGAGCAGAAGTATAGATACAGAAAAATGATTGTTGAAAACAAGATCATTAGACTGTCTAGTATCTATTCAGAAGCAAAGCGAGCGAGAAGATGGGATCCGGACAGAGAGTGTTACTTGGATCCGTATGGAAACATCGCGATCGACGACAAAACACTGGATATTGAAGCCATCATCAAGGAGTTCAAAGAAGAGGATGAGTATTGGCAACACAAATGGTGGGGAACTCCAACTGAGAAAATGATAGAAGAAGAGAAAGAAAAAGAGAGAAAGGAGAAAGAAGAGAAAGAGAAGAAAGAAAAAGAAGAGATCGAGAAATCAAAGAAGGTTGATACAGGCATTATCGATACAACGCAAGAGTTGACGGCAGAGAACCTGGGAAAAATGGCTGATAAAGTGCTAGCTGCTAAAGCACTTGAGGTGGACTCTAACTCCGTGTCTGAGTCAAAAGGCCAGGTCAGTCCAAACTCGTCAACAAATGCGTCAGGTAAAAAGGTCGAAGGAAATGCTGATTGCAAAAATTGCAGCAAAGAATGCAAGTTTTGTAGCACTGTCACGTATCTCAACGGAGAGAAAATTAAAAATCTGACAGCAAAAGTCAGAAGCGTTGAGGATCAGATTCTTGGTCGTGACAAAACAGTTAAAGCTTCAACTGAACGAATTAGAGAGTTAACTGCTCAAATTGAAACTGATAAAATTGAACATGAAAAGGTTAAAAATGAAAATGAAAGATTAATTCTCGAAAACCGTCAGATTTATGAAAAATTTGAAAAACTCAAAAGCACTGTGAAAGATAGTGATGATCGAAATGGTAAAACTTTTAAAGAAAATGAACATCTAAAAGCAGTGGTAAGAATCAAAGAAGAAACGATCAACAAACAACTGGATGAAATCGCTAAATTGAAACTTAAAGTTCAAGAGGCTGAAATTGAAAACGAGCGAATCCAGTTGAAGCTTAACAGTTATTGCTCCGCAAGCTTTGTGTTGCAGCACATTGTTCCCAAACCCATCGGGACAAACAAAGCTGGCGAAGACGTGTATTCTGACGGAACTGGGGTGGGTTTTCACAAAGTTCCACCGCCGATTTTGCATAATTACACGAAAAAGGAATCTGGTTTAGTTGAACTTGAGGAAAAAAGTGTAGTAAAACTTCCTGAGAACATTGATGTTACGTTCACGTCTTCCAATGATGTTAGTGTCCAAAATGATGTTGTAAAAAGTGTTGTTGAAAAGGTGTTAAAACCAGATGGTGACACTACAGAGGAAGATGGGTGTTTCTTGGACAAATACATTCCGAAACAAAAGTCCAAGAACAACTTAAATGAAGAATCAAATCTTGTCTTGTACAAGATGTTGGGTTCAGATAAGTTGTTTTCGGATTCAGAGTTTCCGATCGAGAATGTTAACATGAACAAATTAACAAATGTTTTCAAACTGGTTGAAATGGAATTGTCAGAAGTGAACAAGCTGAGTCAAACAAAGAGAAAAGTGGTTTTTGAGAAACAAAAAGTTTACAACAAGAAGTTTGTTAATCCACCACGTGTTTATAATAAGAATCGAAACAATTGGTCGGGAGGTTATCAGGGTGGTAGGAGTTATCAAAAATGGAATGGTAAAAACAAGAGGTTTGCTGAGAAGAAGGTGTTTGTGAACAGTTTGCGTTCACTTGCTGATGAAGAGAAACAAATTTTTTCAAAATCTAACAAAGAGTTCTTTGAAAAGAGAACTTCACAGGCTCAGTCTGAAGGCACAAGTCGAGGTGTTGATACTCGAACTTGCTTTAGATGTAATCAAGTTGGTCACATTGCACGAAAGTGTATCAATGTGAAGCCTAAGACTGAAGCTGTGAAGACTCCACTAAGGAAAGTTGATGTGAAGGGTAAAACACCAATAGTTGTTGAGAAAAAGTGTGTGAAAAATGAACCCGTAAAGAAGTTGGTAACTCAAAACGACAAATTTTACAAAAGGGTTGCATTATCTCAACAAGTTTGGAAACCAAAAATTGAGAAGAAAATTTCAACTTCTGAGGTGAAAAAGGCTGAAGAATCAATTACGGTTGATTACGATGCAAATTTTCCACCTCTCAAGGCTGAAAATTTCAAAATTCAAATTGCGAGAGTCAAGGTTACACCTAAGGCTGATGAGGCCTGGGTGGACTCGATGTTTGACTAAATAATTTGAATTGTCGGAGCTTCCTTGATCGCGAAGCATGAATCGGCATCTTTCTTGAAGTTGTTTAAGTGATAGTTTGTTATGTGCAGGATCTTCCGAAACTTGTATCTAGATGGATTATGGATAGTGGAGCATCAAGACATATGACAGGGAAGACCGCGTTGCTGTATGATGTGAGAAACATTAATGGTGGTTACGTAGGTTTTGTGGGTAATCAAGGAGGAAAGATTATAGGTGAAGGAACGTTATCCAACGGAATCGTAACGTTTGAGAGAGTTAACTACATCGCTGAGCTGGAGAACAACCTGCTGAGTATCTCCCAGATCTGTGACAGGATGTATACTACTCACTTCACTGACAAAGAATGTTTGATCTTGAAACCGGGATTTGTGATACCTGAGGAATGGATCATCATGAGGGCACCAAGAGTCAATGATCTGTACGTGTTGGACATGAGCGTAGCTACTACAACCACGGGCCAGGCTCATTGTTTGTGTCCAGAGCAACAGAAAAAGAATCAAGATTGTGGCACCGGAAAATGGGGCATATTCTTAGAAAAATGAATCATTTGGTGCATAATGATTTGGTCACAGGAGTTCATGTCAAAGGTTTATATCTGGAAGGGGAGTGCATTAGTTGTGTCAAAGGCAAACAGAAGAAAAAGTCACACCCTACAAAGCAAGTCAATTCAGTTTCAAGACCTTTGGAAAGACTTCACATGGATTTGTTTGGTCCAGTGAACGTCAAGAGTATTACAGGAGATTATTACTGTTTGGTCGTGACTGATGATTATTCCAGATTTTCGTGGGTTTCATTCTTGAATATGAAAGAAGAAACGTTTGACAGCCTGATGGCGTTGTTTAAGAGGATTGAGAATCTGTACCAGAGGCCTATCAGTAGAATTAGAAGTGATAATGGTACTGAATTCAAAAACAGTAAGATGCAAGAATTTTGTGATGAAAGAGGTATACTGCATGAGTTTAGTGCTCAGTACACTCCGCAACAGAATGGGGTCGCAGAACGCAAAAACCGGACACTAATCGAGACGGCTAGAACTATGCTCGCAGACTCTAAATTACCAATTAATTTCTGGGCTGAAGCTGTTTCCGCCGCATGCTATACTCTCAACAGTGTTCTTACTGTCAAGAAGTTTAACAAGACACGCTTTGAGCTTATCAATAACCGCAAACCGAATTTGAAGTATCTAGAACCGTTCGGGTCACCCTGTACAGTTATAGAACCTCATGGAAAATTTGGTCCGAAGAGCATTGACGGAATATTTGTTGGTTATGCCAATCCAATGCGACGTGTCTTTGTTCCAAGTGAGAAACGGATTATTGAAGCTTCAAATGTTGAATGTCAAGGTTACACTATGCCGCCACAGAATCCTGGTGATTCATGGCGTTATAATTATGACAAACTTTGGGATTCGTTTGACATGAGAGAAGAATCAGAGGAAGAAGAAGATTTCTTTGATGAGCTGGATATTTTGCGAGAGTATGAGTCGCAACTCAGGTTCCCAGCGGAGTATTCTGGAAGACCTCGGGAAACATCAAATGATGATGAAGTAGGTCCTAGTAATGCTGGTGAACATGATGATGAAGTTGCTCTTGGTAATCAGTCGGAGGTGAATGATAATCAAGAAGCTGAAAATATGCCAGTTTTTGATCATAGTGATTCAGACTCTGAGGGGGAGCAGATCCAGTTTTCAAGTCAAACAAACCAAGTTGGTGAACAAGATGCAGAACAGAATGTTACTAATCTGGAGGGAAATGTAGATGTTCCAAGCGAAGTGATGCCGCGAACTTTTTCATATCATCCAGAGGAGTTGATCATAGGAGAATTGCAATCGGGCGTTCGGACGAGACGTCAAATTGACCAGGGCCTTACATGTTTTTATTCTACAGTAGCACCTTTACAAACTGAATTTTCATTAAGTTGTTTTATCTCGCAGGTCGAACCGAGAACTTACAAAGAGGCGCTTACTGAAGACTCTTGGGTCATAGTGATGCAAGAAGAGTTAAGTCAGTTTGAAAAGTTAGGAGTGTGGAAGTTAGTGGATTTGCCGGATGGTCAAAGGAAAATCAATACAAAATGGGTATTCAAGTGTAAGAGAGACGACAGAGGAGTGGTTGTAAGGAACAAAGCTCGACTCGTTGTTCAGGGCTTTAGTCAACAGGAGGGGATTGATTTTACAGAAGTCTATGCTCCTGAGCACGACTAGAGGCAATCAGAATTTTCCTAGCATTTGCGTCTTGGAAGAATTTCAAAGTATATCAGTTGGATGTAAAGTCAGCATTTCTTTATGGGAAGGTCAAAGAGGAGGTTTATGTTGGTCAGCCGCCGGGCTTTACTGACCCAATCCACAAGAACAAAGTTTATCTGCTAGACAAAGCGTTGTATGGTCTACATCAGGCACCGAGAGCCTGGTACGAGACTTTGTCTCAACACCTACTCGCTAACAAGTTCATACGTGGAAAAGTGGATGCCACTCTCTTCACTAAAGTCATTGATGGTCATCTTCTGATAGTACAGATTTATGTGGATGATATAATTTTTGGGTCAACGAATGAGAAATTGTGCAAAGATTTCAAACAGGTGATGAAGCAAAAATTCGAAATGTCATCAATGGGGGAGATGAAATTCTTTCTAGGTTTACAAGTTGAACAACTTCCTGAGGGAATTTTCATTCACCTGACGAAGTAAGTGCATGATATTCTAGAGAAATTTGGAATGTCAAGTTCTACTCCAGCTGCTACCCCACTTGCGACTAATCATGGGATTCACCCAGATCTCACTGGAGACAGGGCTGATGAAACGTTCTACCGTTCCATGATAGGTTCTTTGATGTATCTAACTGCTTCACGTCCTGACATCATGTACCCAACGTGCCTCGCAGCAAGATATCAATCTAACCCGAGAGCTTCACACATGATCATTGTCAAGAGGATATTACGTTACTTGAAAGGCACACCCACATTGGGGTTGTGGTATCCTAGAAAAGGCGATTTTATGCTCGAAGGGTATTCCGATTCGGATTTCGGAAGCTGCAAAGTCAACACGAAATCAACAACTGCAGGATGCCAGTTCTTTGGACCTAGATTGGTTACCTGGCAGTGTAAGAAACAAACGTCTGTGGCGTTATCTACATGTGAAGCGGAGTATGTTTCTGCTAGCAGTTGCTGCTCTCAGATCCTGTGGATACAGCAACAGATGCGCGACTACGGTTTGCAGTTTCTTAACACATCTCTGTTTGTTGATAATGAGGCCGCAATAAATATAACTAAAAATCCAGTACATCACGCTAAAACTAAACATATAGAAATTCGTCATCACTTTATTCGAGATTGCTTCGAGAAAAAGTTGATACGAATTGAGAAAATTCACACTGACGAACAAAAAGCTGATTTGCATACCAAAGCTTTTGATAAAAATCGGTTTCAATATTTGTTAAAACTTAATGGTATGAAATTGCTTTCGGTGTCGGATGTAATTGTGAGCGTTGATGAGAGTACTGTTGCGGATGAAGACGAGAAACAATCTGCAATGGTTTGTCACTTTTTTACATGTTTTGGTATTTAGGGGGAGTATAGATAGATGTACATAGTTTATTTTCAGAAAATACAAAAACAGTAAAAAATGCAAAAATACAAAAACATGATAAAATTGAAAAAGAGCTTGTGTATATAGGGAAAATGATAGTACATCGGCTAGACAATTACAGTATGTTAAAAAATTTAAAGACTAAATGAGTTAAACAGTCTCACTAATGATGTGTCGATAGGTTTTCACACATTTAGTAGATTTATTCGGGATATAAACCTAAAATTTCAAACTTGTGAAATTCGTGGGGAACACTACTTGGATATATAGGTAACCCCTGAAATCTCGTTAGAAAGGTCTCGTATTCTGATATAATAGGTTTTTATACTCAATGATGTCTGGGGTATTATTCCGGGACTTCTGCTGAACGGTAGTTCTGACCTAGTCCTTGGATAATGCTTTCACCAAATGCTTGAAACATAGCATAAACCCTCAGCATGCAGATGAAACAATAAAATTGATAGTCGCTGCTGTTGTAACTAAAAGATCCTCTAAAGGGGACATACTGAAAAGTCGAAGCTGATATCTCTCTGCGCATACGGAAGTATCGAACTGAGACCCCTCGGCCCTTGCATACCTAATTTATGAACAGATATCATTGTAGTATACTCACCTGTAAGACTGAATATTGGGATTCTGGATACGGGAGTATATTCAAGAGGGGGGACACATGAATTGAACTAAGTTCATAAAACATCTAAATCGTATCCTGAATAGATTGAAATCTGTAAGAGAATTTAAGATGGACCAGTATATCGACAATCGGGGTGAGTTGTTTAAGTCTGAGTATGATATATAGCTTAACGGTACTAGTAATTTGTCTGAAAAGCTGATATGATTCCCTGACACGCTCGCCAAAAATAAGTTTGTATATAGTTCAATTTCTTTACATTCTTCAATTTAAGTTTTCCGTTGATGTGTGTAAAATGCAACATATAAATCACATCAATTAAGGCATAAAACTAACCCTTTTTAAGTACTAATGTTGGAAAAAGAGTGTTTTTGTCTTCCTTTTGTATTTTCAGGATGAAATGAGCTCAAATTCACAAAAGAAGCAAAAAGACAACTAATTCTAGCATAAATACAAGAAAAGGAATAAAAGTAGACTGCCCGGACCCTCAACGGCATCCTCCAAAGCAAAGAAGAGAAAGCAGAAGTCTGAACACGCCCCGTGCTCAGCCAGCACGGGGCCGTGCCCAAGAAGCAGCATAAAAGACAAACTTATAGAAGCTTCCATTGCCCACCACGGGGCCGTGTCCAGCGGGCACGGGGGCGTGTTGAAAGTACAGCAGGCGCATTAATTGTAATTGCGAATTACAATTAATGAGGAGAGAGAGTGTCAGACGGGCACGGGGGCGTGTCCAGCGGACACGGGGCCGTGCCCAGCCTTCTGTTCAGCCTATAAATAGGAGTGCTTGGTTTCATTCCATCTCATCCCTTGGCACACCACCTCTCTCACACTTCATCCACCATCCACCACCACCATAACACCATCATCCACCACCATCATCCATGTTTGCCTAAGTCTCTTACATCACTTGGTGAAGACAAGTGTTTAGTATAATACTTTTTATTTTCAATCTTTTGCACTTTTTATTTGGTTTTGTATTAATGACTTTAATAACTAGTTGCTTATGTTGAAGGTGATCTTTCCTTATCGTTTGTCCGTGGTGTCTTGGCATTATTTTACTGTCTATATAAAATAAAAGATTTTCACCATTCATATCTCCACGGTCTATATGGAGGTATTTTGGCTACCTGGTCGGGGGTTAAGGGAACGGTTTGGTAAGGGTCTTGCCCTTGTTCAGCGTTTAGAGGTCCTGCTTGGGACCTGGGTCAAATTTAGTAGGATCTCCTTCAATGCCCATAGGTAGTGGATGGCGGGGATCCAAACTCTTTGACCCCCTCATAAGTTAACTACTATTAATACTATAACCCGGCTATTTAGGACTGTATCCCTGCTGACTCAGACTACTTAGCCGAGGGTAACGTCACCGCCGAAAGCGGGGCCTACCACAATTTGCATTAATAACTTAATTCATTATCTTTCAATAATCCGACCCTTTAGGATTGTATCCTTGCTGACTCAAACTACTAGGTTGAGGGTAACGTCGCCTTCAAAAGAGGGGCCTACTACAATAACTAAGATAATCTCTTAAACAAGTGCAAAAGTGCGAAAATAATCAAAGGTTATACTAATACACGTGTCGGATCCAAGTGATTCATCTTGTCTATCTGTTTTTATTTTATTTTATTTTTCAGCATTTAGTTAGTTTTTATTTTCTTAGTTTAAAAAACATTTTTCTCATTTTTTTTGATTTGATTAGACGTTGAGGATAAACCGGTATTAAAAGCTCTTGTGTCCTTGGACGACCTCGGTATCTTACCAACACTATACTACGTCCATGATGGGTGCACTTGCCCATATGTGTGTTTAGTGTTAGTGAATATCGTGTTTTATAAATTTAAAACTTGGCTAAAAGTGTAAAAAGGGCTTAATTATACATCTAAAAAATATATTACACTACACACGCATCAAGTTTTTGGCGCCCTTGCCGGGGACACAAGGATTTTAAGAAAGTTAGGAATCAACGGCCTAATCATATTTTTTATTTTTCTTTTTAATTTTTAGGATTTTTATTAGTTTTTCAGCTTCTGCAGAGCTCAGCACGGGGCCGTGCCTGCTGAACACGCCCCCGTGCTCAATCATTGGAACTGGCAATCCTGTTTTAAGTCAGACAGTAAGCTGAACACGGGGCCGTGTCCACTCAACACGCCCCCGTGCCCAAGATTCTCTTACTGAAAACAGAACCGTTAGATCCCGGCGGTTGGTAATTTCTGACACAAACATGGGTGATAGTAATTCTTTTTACTTTCGGCACTCTTATGGTATGTGGTGTCGATTATGTGGAGGCGAACATGAAGAATTAAAATGTTATTTTCTAAATTATAGGCCCCACTATATAGACCCACCGATTCCTTATAACCTTAAGAGGGGCGAAAGTAAAAATAAGCACTATCTCTCCCTCGAATGCGCCCAGCCCGATATTCTAGGGGAAATGCTCCTTGACGAGTTATTTCAACTAGAAGAACTAATTCTAAATTGGTCAAAAGAACTTAGGAAGGATTTTATTGATCCGCCCCAAGATGATGACCATGAGGAAATGTTGGAACCGCATTCCGACAACCTCGTTGCTCCCGAAAATACCTTCATACCTAGAAAAGACTTGGACGATAGTCGTCCCTGTGCCGATTGTGCCGTGAAGGACTCCCCATCGACTTCGTTCGATGCATACATAGACCTGAGCGATTCGGCATACACCTTCTTTAACGAGAGCCCAGAAAAGGGTTGGACTTATCCACCTAGAATGAAAATAGGAATTACCCTCACCGATAACCTCTTGCGTTCTCGCCTTAGTATAGGACAATTAAGGTATCTTTGGCACTTTGGGGTTGTTCCAACAAATCAAGAGCCACCCGATAACAGATAAGTCCCATAAAAGAGACTAGACAACTTCATAAAAAGATAAAGTCCACTCGACACGGGGCCGTGCCCGGCCAAGACGCCCCCGTGTTCACCAAAAGATTCTCTTCTGATCAGAACGTCAGAATACGGACAAACTGTGTCAGAATTTTACCTGCACACAGGGCCGTGCCCAGCGAACACGGGGCCGTGTCCAGAAGGCTGTCGTTTTCTATAAATGCAGCCAAGAATTCTGCACATTTGGACCAACTTGGGACAGAGATTTGAAGGAATCTTCTCTCAAACAATCCTAGGTAAGTCTAAAAGAAGGTTCCAACAACCCATCTTGTCCTTTCCTCTTCTAGCCATTTCCTTCTTTGTCATCTTTCTTCAAGAACTACCATCAAAAAGTTTGAATTCTTCAACCTTTGTGGTAGGAAACAATGAGTTTTATTCATGGAATCTTGGTAAAAACATGTTGTATAACATTGTTTAAAGTTATTAATGTCCAAAAAGCCTACATAAATTCAGAAAATAACTTAAAAAACCAAGATTCCTTGCTTCAAAATTCTGCAGAAAGATGAACACGGGGCCGTGCTCAATGAGCACGGGGCCGTGTCCAGAAACTGTTTCATCACATAAACTGTTTTTCGGTTTATTTTTCGTAGAATGGCGAGTGAAAACAGCGAAACATCATCCGTTCATTCCTCAAACAGCCGAAGGGGAAGAGGGCCCTCCGTTGAAGCTACGCTTGTGCACTATGTGATAGCATTGAGGGAAGCTCTCGACGAAATGACGTCAGTAGAGGAGGTCCTAATTGACCGTATTAACGATCTTACGGTGGGACTCGAAAGTAGCTTCCAAGAAATTAACCTTTTGCACCAAAGGTTAAACATTCTTGTAGCACCTCCAATGGAACCAGTCCTTCCACAACAAGACTGGAACTTAGCACTCGGGGTTAACAACCCTACCGGGTGGGAAGACTTTCCCGCGGAACCTTCCATGGAACACTCACAAGAAATTCCAGCGGAAATCGAAACTCCTCAAACTAATGCAAATGAGCCCTTTTTTCTCCTTCCAAGGGAGGTGGAGGAGTGGCTCGCCGACATGTGAGGGGAACCACACCCGGAAGAAGGAGTTTCTAAAAGCCTTATCTAACCAAGATTAGTAGCTTCTTGGAAATTTTGCTAATTAAAATAAAACATAGGGCTAGAACTCCATGATTTAATATTTATGTATTTTTATCTTTAGTTTTTATGTAATGTCTCTCTATGTTTGCAATGATATGATGGTTTCTAAGGTTTGATGGTTATTAAGAAATAAAACACACTCATGGTGGTAATGGATGAAAAAGGGAACGAGAAAAAATGGCCCCATGCACAAAGAACAGAGCAACCCGACACAAATCTCCATCACAGAAGGCTCAACACGGGTCGTGCCCAACCAACACGGCCCCGTGCTGAGCCACCTGCAGAAAAACGCCCAGTTCAGGTAACTGGACACGGGCCGTGTTCAGCGGACACGCCCCCGTGTCCAGGCTTCTGTCTTATTTCTTTAATTTCTGTTACTGGCACCTGACCACGGGGCCGTGCCCGGTCACCACGGGGCCGTGTCCAGGATGCCAGTAACATAAATCTTTGCTTTTTAACCCACTTTTACACATTCTAATCAACCGAAAATCTTATTTTTGGGACACATTGAGGACAATGTGTAATTTAAGTGTGGGGGGGATGCTAAAACCTTGAATTTTGCAAATCCTAATTACAAGCCTTACACAAAACTCTATTGGAACCGCTAAACACCCCAAATTTTTTCAAAAACTTTTCGTTTTTTTTACTTGTCTTGGTTTAACTTGGGAATAACAAGTTCTAAAAAGGTTATATTTTTACAAATTTACAACCGATAGCGTCGTGATAACAAAGAACCAACATAAGAAAATTACGAAACGGCATAACAAGTCTAGTTAAAAATTCGATTATATATACTTGATCGCATTAAAAACCCATTCCCACAAAAGTGAGTTTTGAGCCTTTATTGAGCATACAAATATACATCTTTAGACTAAATGCTCATTTTTCGTTTCTTGTGTGAATAGCCGCTTGGTTCTTACAACTCTAGAACTTGCCACGACGATACATTCCCGGTCCTTACCAACTTAAACCCAAGTAAGTAAGTGATGGAGGCATTAGGACTAACCATATTTTTCTTTCTACACCATTATTTTTCATTTTTTTTACCACCTACCCAAAATCCCCCTAGTTAGCCCCTTTGAGCCTAAACCTTTCATTTCATTACCCTAAAACCCTTTTTACCCACCAAAAACCCTTTTTTATTTTTCACCCTTAATTTAGTAACAAGCTCGGTTTTTCGTAAGCTCGCTATTTTATGTGACTTATCAAAAAAAAAAATAATATATATATGATGAAGTCAAAAACAAACAAAAGCTATATAAAAGCTTGTTTGGAGAAATACTTCAAAATAAAGAGTCACTAAAAACAAGGTGTGTCACGAAAACCGACGCTTTTTACGATTTTCGCCCTTTTACTAACCACTAACCCATCCACCCACCTTTAACCCAAGCCTAACCCTTCACCCAAAAAGTCCTCTTGATATTTACAAAGGTAAAAAGTTAAAAAGGAGGAGGATTGATTGCTTGGCAAGCCTATGGAAGGCGTAAGTTCCATGCCGCTCTCGAGTGATTCACTAAAAAAAATACACCTTCGGCCGAGTGTTGAGTGATCTCCCGTGAGGTATGTGAACTTGTATATAAATGGAATTTTAATAAGACATGCTATGCCCGAATAAGTAATTTATCCTGTGAAACGTTGTAAATAAATCATAACGAATAGGATTGTAAATAAATAAAAATAAAACTTACAAAGATCTTGGATTCCCGACACTCTATGACAAGCCAAAAACTTTCTCTTCTACCTATTCCATTTGGGAGTGTAAGCCACATTTAAAGAGTTTTGCTTGAGGACAAGCAAAAGTTCAAGTGTGGGGGTATTTGATGTGTGTAAAATGCAACATATAAATCACATCAATTAAGGCATAAAACTAACCCTTTTTAAGTACTAATGTTGGAAAAAGAGTGTTTTTGTCTTCCTTTTGTATTTTCAGGATGAAATGAGCTCAAATTCACAAAAGAAGCAAAAAGACAACTAATTCTAGCATAAATACAAGAAAAGGAATAAAAGTAGACTGCCCGGACCCTCAACGGCATCCTCCAAAGCAAAGAAGAGAAAGCAGAAGTCTGAACACGCCCCGTGCTCAGCCAGCACGGGGCCGTGCCCAAGAAGCAGCATAAAAGACAAACTTATAGAAGCTTCCATTGCCCACCACGGGGCCGTGTCCAGCGGGCACGGGGGCGTGTTGAAAGTACAGCAGGCGCATTAATTGTAATTGCGAATTACAATTAATGAGGAGAGAGAGTGTCAGACGGGCACGGGGGCGTGTCCAGCGGACACGGGGCCGTGCCCAGCCTTCTGTTCAGCCTATAAATAGGAGTGCTTGGTTTCATTCCATCTCATCCCTTGGCACACCACCTCTCTCACACTTCATCCACCACCCACCACCACCATAACACCATCATCCACCACCATCATCCATTGTCCATCGTAGAGTGTGTGAGTCGTCTCGGGATCCAAGATTGATCATAAGAGTTCTTGACAATCAAGGCCATGTTTGCCTAAGTCTCTTACATCACTTGGTGAAGACAAGTGTTTAGTATAATACTTTTTATTTTCAATCTTTTGCACTTTTTATTTGGTTTTGTATTAATGACTTTAATAACTAGTTGCTTATGTTGAAGGTGATATTTCCTTATCGTTTGTCCGTGGTGTCTTGGCATTATTTTACTGTCTATATAAAATAAAAGATTTTCACCATTCATATCTCCACGGTCTATATGGAGGTATGTTGGCTACCTGGTCGGGGGTTAAGGGAACGGTTTGGTAAGGGTCTTGCCCTTGTTCAGCGTTTAGAGGTCCTGCTTGGGACCTGGGTCAAATTTAGTAGGATCTCCTTCAATGCCCATAGGTATTGGATGGCGGGGATCCAAACTCTTTGACCCCCTCATAAGTTAACTACTATTAATACTATAACCCGGCTATTTAGGACTGTATCCCTGCTGACTCAGACTACTTAGCCGAGGGTAACTTCACCGCCGAAAGCGAGGCCTACCACAATTTGCATTAATAACTTAATTCATTATCTTTCAATAATCCGACCCTTTAGGATTGTATCCTTGCTGACTCAAACTACTGGGTTGAGGGTAACGTCGCCTTCGAAAGAGGGGCCTACTACAATAACTAAGATAATCTCTTAAACAAGTGCAAAAGTGCGAAAATAATCAAAGGTTATACTAATACACGTGTCGGATCCAAGTGATTCATCTTGTCTATCTATTTTTATTTTATTTTATTTTTCAGCATTTAGTTAGTTTTTATTTTCTTAGTTTAAAAAACATTTTTCTCATTTTTTTTTATTTGATTAGACGTTGAGGATAAACCGGTATTAAAAGCTCTTGTGTCCTTGGACGACCTCGGTATCTTACCAACACTATACTACGTCCACGATGGGTGCACTTGCCCATATGTGTGTTTAGTGTTAGTGAATATCGTGTTTTATAAATTTAAAACTTGGCTAAAAGTGTAAAAAGGGCTTAATTATACATCTAAAAAATATATTACACTACACACGCATCATCCGTATTTCATTTCTTAGTTTAGTTCATTTTAAAAAAAAAACCAAAAAGATTTTACATTTCTGCTTTATTTTAGACAAACCAAAGTAGAGGGTTGATTGTTGGATTCTCAGAAGATTGAAGCAGATGCAGGAAAGTTCTGAGCTGAAGAATGAGGAGAGCTTACTTTGTTGAAGTTTGAAATGTTTTTCAAAGTTGAAACAAGTCATTAAGTTGATGCTTGTTACATTGTTTTTAGAAAATGTGAAAATGTTTTTACAAAATCAGTTTGATTCGTCTAATGATCAACCAAGGTCATTAAATTGAACTTGGTAGATTAATTGAGTATCAGGGTCATTAATTTGGACCTGAATACTTGAGTGGATTTCTAAAGCTAATTGTGTTAGTGATTTATTGGTTGAAAAGATAGATTGTAATGTTATTGATTGAGTAACAGGGTTGAACTTCATTATTCCCAACGGAATCAAATTGTCAAAGCTTGAACCAGATTTCTCAGATCCCAGCATACTAAGAGGGGAAGTCTGTGAAAGGGGGAGTCTGGATCAACAGCTAAAGGGGAGTCTGAAGATGAAGTTAGGATGTGATTCTAAACCTGTGAAGATTGAATGATATGAAGACAGAGTTGGTGAAAAGACCAAGACCAAAGACTCAGGAGCTGAAGATTGCTGAAGACTACGTCAACATCCAAGGGGGAGTCTGTTGTGTGACAACCCTCACTAAACCAGGTATCCGTACGACTTAATTAATGACTAATTACTGCTTAATTACTGTGCTTACTTGAAATTACTGATGAACTGCTACTTGATTTCTGATACTTGTACATATATGCATCATACTTTAATTACCGTCACTACATTTTTACATGCTGAACCTTAGTGACAAACATGATGCACAAAAGCACAGTAGCACTACAAACGGGTAACCTATTGAACATGCTGCTAAAGCCAGCATCAGGCAGACACTGCCTCTAAGGCCTGTATGAACCAGAAATGATTTTCTACACCAATAGTGAGTGTAGGGATACAAGGGTTGTAGAACTGTGTCTCTAGGAATAAGTTACAATGACAGGATGTGCCTAGGACATACACTAAGCACAAAACTCAGCACTTTAATAAACAATTCCGCTTTTAGCTAACTAATGAAGTGCCAAAACAAGAGAAAAATATTACTAGACACTTTGCAAAATGTCAGGAATAGGTTGTGTCACTAAAAATGGTATTAACGACACTCTAAAGCTTTGTTAAGCGCTTTAACGGATTACTATCCAACCGAACAACCGGACTATACCCGGAACATGAAAATTGTCACACCCCGACCGCGTATAACATGCAACCACGGCGGAAAACGTCGGGGAGTGTTGTGGACAGAATTAATTGTTATACAACCAAGGAAATTAAAGTTACATTTTATTTATCAAACATGGGTGTTACATTGTCTTAAAAGGAAGTACAGAATTCAACACATAGTTATACTAGTTCTATCTTCACTTTTAGTCTCTAAGGCACAGGTCCGCCCTAGTATCGTGATCGACATCTTATGGAACAGCTCCTGAAAACACATGTGAAAGTAGGTACGTCAGCATAAAAATGCCTATGAGATACATAGGTTTTGTGAAAGTGGGATTCATGACTTGAGTTTTAAAGAAATGCTTAATAACAGTCAGTCATGAACCTTGTAATTTGTCTCGCTTTGTAAACCATTTGAAAAACGATAATATCAGATGATATGTATAGATAAACGTAAGGTTAAATGGATAACCTAGTAAAATGAGTTGAATAAGATAAGTTGTTTTGTAAGACAATGTTTTATGAAAAGTATGTTATTTGTATAAAATGTTATATGTCTAAACTGAAATGATTTAGATAACGCTAAGACATGTAATATTATACAAACATTTATATATAGGAAGTACCAGCGGCGTATCCACCATGTTTGCATCATATTACATACTCCACGTTACTCAAACCATTTACCCAAACCATCCACCATGTAAGATTGTTCTTGAATAACTCAATTGTCAAGTGTTATTGTGCAAACCATGTCAAATGTCTATGTTCAATGTAAATCATGTAATGTGTATCCCAAAATGTATCATGTACGGTAAGCGAAATGTATCAACTTAAACCATATGTAAAATGCACAAAACAAGTCGTTGAAGTAAAACGTGGTTTAAATCAACGTTGTGTTCTGTGGAAAAATGCATGCTCTATTGATATTAACATTTATGCGGTATTGTGAAATATGCATACATCCAAGCCTTGAGATTGTGGCGATAAACCCTTAAACAAATTAAAGGTTTATCTAAGTTATGTATATCGAATTCGGTCATTCCTTCCAATCCTATCAAACCCAGGATTTCAGGAACGAGAGTTGTCAATTCCTATGGTACCACTACCTACTAACGAACGGCGTAGCTAATGTTAATGAATGTATTGTCCCATGTTAAACAAACCAAACGTCATAACAAAATGAAGGCATGTGATGTAAACAATTGTACTAAGTATGCTAAGTAAACATACGAAGTAGAAATGTTCATGTAAATCAATGTGTCCATATGTTGAGTAAACATATGCAACAAAAATGTTCATGTAAATCAATGTGTCCATATGCTGAGTAAACATATGCAACAGAAATGTTCATGTAAATCAATGTGTCCATATGCTGAGTAAACATATGCAACAGAAATGTTCCTGTAAATCAATGTGTCCATATGCTGAGTAAACATATGCAACAGAAATGTAATGTAAATCAATGTACTATAATGTACTAACAACATAGCAGGCATATGATGTGAAAACATGGAAAGCATGAAAGTAACAGATAGGCACATGTGTTTCACCCCAAAACAGTTTGGAAAACAGTAAAAGATGGGGTTCTATGTACTCACCTGAGATTGCTTTGAATTCCTTGTATAATAACCAGATAATGCTAAAGATCACGGGATATCAAACGGCACCTAATAGGTAGCTATGTTAATATACTGGGCCAAATCGGAAGGATCGGATAGTATGCGGGTTCGTAAACTAAACGAGTATGGAGACTCGTGTAATATGGTTTAACGAAGCCTACATACTAAAATGAAACTTAACCTAAGTGCTTACGGCCCATCACGACCCGTTTAGGTAGCTTATGCTACCTTAACGCGTCGTTCGCATAGAACGCGTTTGGAACGCCTAACATCGTGACCACAAGGCATAACCTCGGAAGGTTATAGCTATGGTCACCTAATGTGTTTGGTCGGAACCTAATGATCGACCAAATGGGTCGGGTTCAAAAGTATAAGCGATGGTTTAGATCGCTTACCTTACGACCCTATATAAGCACTAAACTAAAAGTGACGAGCTAAGCATGTTAGAACATGCTTAACTAAGTTTAGAAAACAGGTTTGGCATCAAAGCAAACGGCTTTGATGCTCACGAGTAGTTTGGTTACAAAATACGCAAGAATGCGCATTTTGGCCGAAACTACGACTCGTCACTGAGCCTAGATAACGTGGTAATCAGTAGATATAGTCACTACGGACTATAACCATTGTGATCACGCTCACGTTATGAAGTTCTAATGAACTTCATGTTGACCATAGGTTGGTCAATGCAGAAAGTCAACAAAACGTTGACTTTCGGACTCGAAAAGCGAATAAAAGAACGAAAGAAGACTTACGGAGGGTCCCCGAATGCTAATCTAGATCAAAATGGCTCAGGTATGAAACAAAGGTTCCAACTTAGAGCTCTTGATCAGATTGTGTGGGTTTTGCATCAAAGGGGGGTGGGGTATTTATAGTATTTCCCGAACCGTTAGGATCGTTTCTTGAAAAACGTGATTGAATCTTACGCGTACACTTGTCGTAAACTTGTGGTTACGGAAAATACCCCTTAGTGAGCTGAAAGGGCAAGTTTAAAACATGTGGTAGTGGTTAAACCAGCTGAAATTTGCTGACTAGCTGATCTTATCTGTTCTGGGAGTCTGACGCGCCCCGCGTAAGGATTTGGGCAATCCTTACACGCCCCGCCTGAGGGTCACAGATCAGAATTTTCAGTTTTAGTCCCTGCTCTTCAGAAACATGCAATTTGGCCCATTTTTGGCACTTTTAAGCCCCGCTAACCTCATTTCAAGGCTCTAAGATGAAGTTAAAGTGTAGGGGACTTGAAATATGCTCAAAAATATTCTGGATGTCGGCTCGTTTGGTCGTACGATCGCGATGTTCGCTTAATTACGACGGAATGCGCATAAGCGCGAAAGACGATCCAAATGACGCGACGAATGGATTTTTCTCATGCCAAACACCAAGGCATAATATTATAATGCTTACATAAATTTTTGGATGTCCGGATGTATTCAGAACGTAAGTTATGCGCGAAAGTGCAAACTTGTGCACTTTTTGACACTTTTAGTCCCTAAATGATCCAAAAGTTTGTTTTAGCATACCAAACCCCTCAAAGCCTATTTCTAAGCTATGTAAAGGATATTTATGGTATGTTTAACTTATGGACATGTTCCGGAATGTTCATTACAGTTCAAATTGGCATACTTTCGCAGTTTGTCAAGTTTAGTCCCTGTAAGCGAATTAACTTGTTTTTGCCATACCAAAGCCTTCGAAACTTATTTCTAAGTTATGTAAAGGTTATTTAAGGTATGTTGAGTATATGTTGATGTTCCGGAGTATTTGTCGCATTAAACTGAGTACGTTTAAGCACCAGTTAGCGTATAACTCTCCAGAAAGCAATGTAGAGTTTGAAATTAAACAAAAGTCAAAACATGAAAAATGCAAAACACAACCAAACAAACATTGGGATAAAATAACATTGTTTTATTGATAATTGAACTGTTCATAATGATTACAAGCACAATTGTTACAGTCTCCCCTACTTGTGGAAATTTCGTCCCGAAATTTATTTAGAGGAAACTCGTGGAAAAAGATGCGGATATTTCGCCTTCATTTGATCTTCACGTTCCCAAGTAAACTCGGGTCCACGCTTAGATTCCCATCGAACCTTGACCAAAGGAATGCGCTTGCGTTTAGGCCACTTGACTTCACGTTCCATGATTTCCACCGGTTTCTCAACAAATTTTAGTGTTTTATCAACATGAATTTCGTCAAGCGGTATGTGGAGGTTTTCATCAGCTAAACACCTCTTGAGATTGGACACGTGAAAGGTTGGACGAACATTTCCAAGTTCAGGAGGTAACTCAAGTCTGTAGGCTACCTTACCGATTCTTTCGACGATCTTGAATGGTCCAACGTATCTAGGTGCAAGTTTTCCTTTCTTTCCAAATCTGATCACACCTTTCCAAGGTGAGACCTTGAGTAATACTCGATCGCTGACTTGAAAATCCAAGGGTTTGCGTTTTAGGTCCGCGTAACTCTTTTGACGGCTTCTAGCTGTCTGAAGGTTATCATGAACTTTCTTAACCTTATCTGTTGTCTCTAAAATGAGGGCAGGTCCAGTAAGTTGAGCCTCGCCGATCTCATTCCAGCAGACTGGTGAACGACATTTTCGACCATAGAGAGCCTCGAAAGGAGCCATGTTGATGCTGGAGTGATAACTGTTGTTGTAGGAGAATTCAATCAACGGAAGATGTGAATCCCAACTACCACCAAAATCGATCACATAAGCTCTAAGCATATCCTCCAGTGTCTGGATTGTTCTTTCAGATTGACCATCCGTTTGCGGATGATAGGCTGTGCTCAGATTAAGTTGGGACCCCATAGCATATTGCATGGTTCTCCAAAAATGAGAAGTGAAACGAGCATCTCTGTCAGAAATGATGTTCAAAGGAACACCATGTCGAGCTACAATTTCATCTACGTAGATTTAAGCAAGTTTGTCAGCCGAAAAATCCTCACGAATTGGCAAGAAATGCGCTGACTTGGTAAGACGATCAACGACTACCCAGATGGCATCGTGACCTTTCTTTGTGCACGGGAGTTTAGTGATGAGATCCATAGTAATGTTTTCCCATTTCCAAACTTGGATCTATGGTTGCTCCAATAAACCCGAAGGACGCTGATGTTCAGCCTTAACCTTAAGACAAGTAAGGCATTTGGATACGTATAAGGCAATGTCTTTCTTCATACCAGGCCACCAATACTGAATACGAAGATCCTTATGCATCTTATCTGAGCCAGGATGAATAGAATAATGAGACTTATGGGCTTCATCCATAAGCAGGGTACGAAGATTATCTTGGCTCGGGACCCACAAACGGTCCATGAAGTAATACGATCCATTGTCTTTCAGTTCAAGAGCAGGTGTTATGTGATAAGGAAATTCCTTATCCATCAAACCTTGTGAAACACAAGATTGTTAAGCCTGAGAAATACGGGCTTGTATATCAGATTGAGCTTGAATAACAGATTAGACACGAACACAATGAAGCTTAGTACGTTCCTTGCGACTCAAAGCATCGGCTACGACATTCGCCTTACCAGGATGGTAGCGAATTTCACAGTCATAGTCGTTTAGAAGTTCAACCCAACGTCGTTGTCTCATGTTGAGCTCTTTCTGATTGAAGATATGTTGAAGACTCTTGTGGTCAGTGAAAACCACACATTTCGTACCGTACAAATAGTGTCTCCAAATCTTAAGAGCGAAGACAACTGCACCCAACTCAAGATCATGAGTGGTGTAGTTCTTCTCATGAATCTTCAACTGTCTAGATGCGTATGCTATGACTTTGTTCCTTTGCATCAGGACGCAGCCAAGACCCAATTTAGATGCATTGCAATAAACGACGAAATCATCATTACCCTCGGGCAAAGTTAGGACAGGCGCGTCACAAAGTTTCTGTTTCAAAGTCAGAAACGCTTCCTCCTGTTTGACTCCCCAATCAAATGGCTTGTTCTTCTGAGTTAGAGCAGTTAGAGGAACTGCAATCTTTGAGAAGTTCTCAATGAAGCGGCGGTAATAACCCGCTAGACCAAGAAAAGAACGAACCTCAGTAGGGGTAGTAGGTGTATCCCAATCCCTAATCGCACTGATCTTGGAGGGATCTACATGAATACCTTGTTCGTTGACAATGTGTCCCAAGAATTGAACTTCTTTAAGCCAGAATTCACACTTGGAGAATTTGGCAAAAAGTTGCTCTTTCCTTAGGAGTTCCAATGTAAGACGAAGATGTTGTTCATGATCAGCTCGCGTCTTAGAATATATCAAAATGTCATCAATGAAAACAATGATGAACTTATCCAATAGGGTTTGCAGACCCTATTCATCAAGTCCATGAAAATAGCAAGAGCATTAGTCAAACCGAATGGCATGACTGTGAACTCGTAATGCCCATAACGAGTACGGAACGCTGTCTTGGGAATATCTTCTTCATGCACACGGAGCTGATGATATCCAGACCGAAGATCAATCTTTGAAAGATAAGAAGCGCCTTGCAATTGATCAAAGAGATCATCAATGCGAGGTAAGGGATATCGATTCTTGATGGTAAGCTTGTTAAGCTCACGATAATCGATACACATCCTAAAAGATCCATCCTTCTTCTTTACAAAAAGGACGGGAGCACCCCAAGGTGAAAAGCTAGGACGGATAAAACCTTTGTCAGAGAGCTCCTGAAGCTGCTTAGATAATTCTTGCATCTCAGACGGTGCAAGACGGTATGGAGCTCTGGCAATGGGATTTGCACCAGGTACGAGATCGATACGGAACTCGACTTGGCATGCTGGAGGTAGACCAGGTAACTCTTTAGGGAAAACTTCAGAATAATCCCGAACGACAGGAATATCTGAAATAGACTTACCTTTGCCTTTATCTGCTGTAACATGTGCTAAGAAAGCCACATATTTCTTCCGTAGATACTTCCGTGCTTTAAAACAAGACATAAGTCTGAGACCACCGGCAGGCTTCTCACCACGAACCTGTAGGATCTCGCCTGTCGATAGCGGCACACGAACAATCTTCTCAGAATAAACTATCTCTGCGCGATGCTTAGATAACCAATCCATTCCCACAATAACGTCGAAGCTTCCAAGTTGCATTGGCGTGAGGTCAATTGGGAAAATATGGTCGTTAAGGTTCAACTGGCAGTTGCGTAGAACCGAATTAAGAACAATGGGTTCACCACTGGCAACCTCTACTGTCAAAGGTTTACCTAGTTTCGTTCTAGACACACGAAGCATTGTCTCAAAAGACAATGACACAAAGCTCTTGTCGGCACCCGAATCAAAAAGAACAGATGCTGGCTGATTATTAATAAAGAACGTACCGTTCACCACCTCGTTGTCTGCTTGTGCTTCTTGTGCATTCATGTTGAAGACTCGACCTCGAGCCTGAGCCTGATTCTGGTTTGCATTCTGGTTCTGGTTGGCTAGTCTTGGACACCAATTTCTGTAGTGGGTCAGATCCCCACAGTTATAACAAGCACCTGGTGGGTAGTTTGGTCGTGCAGCCTGACCCTGTTGCTGAGCAACTTGTTGAGCAGGGTTCTGAACTGCGCGATTTTGAGCACACCGACAAACATCGGCAAGATGACCTGACTTCCCACAGTTAGTACAGAAACGGCACTGATGCTGTGGCTGATGGTGACTGTTGCATTGATTGCACAAAGGTGCACTTCCTGAATAGGGCTTCTTTGCTGGAGGCTGGTTGGGAGCTGCCTGGTTAGCTTGGGCAGTGACAGCATAGTTTTCGGAAGCCTTACGCTTCTTTGCCCTTTTTGATGAAACAGACTCCTTTCCATTCTTGTTTTGACCTTTCTTGCTGTCTTCCTTGTCAGCCGACTGCTTCTTGCCCTTGTCACCCTTCCTGTGTAATTTATTCTTTCGAATCTGCGACTCAGTCAACGTTGCTGATAACTCGATCGCCTGACGGAGTGTGGTAGGGTTGCTACCAGTAAGGATGTCTTGTACTGAGTCAGGCAGGCCGTCGATGTACCTTTCGATAGCCTTATCGAGTGGGGTAACCATAGTCGGGCAAAGCAGACTCAACTCCTCAAACCTATCAGTATAAGCTCTGTGCTCGCCACTATCTTGCTTCAAAACATCAAATTCTTTCTCCAACGCTCGCCGTTCATGACGAGGACAAAACTCCCTCATCATAAGAGCTCTCAGTTCAGCCCATGTCTGAGCTAGAGCAACTTCTGCACCTTGATCTCTCATAACCCCGTTCCACCACGTAAGAGCCCTCTTCTGAAACACACTCGAAGAAAACTCGACCTTGCGATTGTCAGGACACTGCACATGACAGAAAGTATTCTCGATGCTCTCGAACCACTGAAGAAGCCCAGTTGCTCCCTCAGAACCACTAAACTTGAGTGGCTTAGCCGAGTTAAAATCCTTGTATTTGCATGTACCATTGTTGTTGTTGTTGGCCTGGTTCCATTGAGCAAAGAGATTTGGGAATTGAGCAGCCATCTGCTGCGCAATAATTTCTGCCAGCTCGGCAGTAGCTATCTGGTTGTCGCGTCGAGGAGGCATTCTAGAAGAGAAAAACATGAAATGAAACGAGTGAGATGATTGGATGAAGAGAATGAGATGAAGCAAAATCAACAAAAGCAAAGATGGCGGTTATGCATCGCAAAGCAAACAAGCGACATGAAATGTCTAGTCAAAGTAAATGGGTCAGAATTAGTGTATCGCGAAGACATGCTCGCCTATAAGTGAACACTCACCCCAAGAGTTCCCAGGTAAGAGTGACTGGTCCGATTATGTGGATTTGTACGAACACTCTAGCCTTAGACAGAAAACCCAGGGTACAGGCATTCACTCTTCCAGTTCGCACGTGTTCACACTATTAACCCAAAACTTTGACGAGATTTTTGAAAATCCAAAGGGGTTCAAAACCTTATAACAGAGGGTTCAAAACCTAGTAATCAATCATCCTAGAACAGATGATTAATTTTCAAAGCGGATTCAGAATCGAAATTCTCATTGTGGTTATCACCTAAGGATAGGTGAAGTGCATGTTTTAAAATCTAAACACAAGATAACTTGTGTTAGGGTCCTAGAAAGTTATAGTCTAGGTCAAAGCATTACTAATAACCTAATTCCCTATAACCATTGGCTCTGATACCAACTCTTCTGTCACACCCCGACCGCATATAACATGCAACCGCGGCGGAAAACGTCGGGGAGTGTTGTGGACAGAATTAATTGTTATACAACCATGGAAATTAAAGTTACATTTTATTTATCAAACATGGGTGTTACATTGTCTTAAAAGGAAGTACAGAATTCAACACATAGTTATACTAGTTCTATATTCACTTTTAGTCTCTAAGGCACAGGTCCGCCCTAGTATCGTGATCGACATCTTATGGAACAGCTCCTGAAAACACATGTGAAAGTAGGTACGTCAGCATAAAAATGCCTGTGAGATACATAGGTTTTGTGAAAGTGGGATTCATGACTTGAGTTTTAAAGAAATGCTTAATAACAGTCATGAACCTTGTAATTTGTCTCGCTTTGTAAACCATTTGAAAAACGATAATATCAGATGATATGTATAGATAAACGTAAGGTTAAATGGATAACCTAGTAAAATGAGTTGAATAAGATAAGTTGTTTTGTAAGACAATGTTTTATGAAAAGTATGTTATTTGTATAAAATGTTATATGTCTAAACTGAAATGATTTAGATAACGCTAAGACATGTAATATTATACAAACATTTATATATAGGAAGTACCAGCAGCGTATCCACCATGTTTGCATCATATTACATACTCCACGTTACTCAAACCATTTACCCAAACCATCCACCATGTAAGATTGTTCTTGAATAACTCAATTGTCAAGTGTTATTGTGTAAACCATGTCAAATGTCTATGTTCAATGTAAATCATGTTATGTGTATCCCAAAATGTATCATGTACGGTAAGCGAAATGTATCAACTTAAACCATATGTAAAATGCACAAAACAAGTCGTTGAAGTAAAACGTGGTTTAAATCAACGTTGTGTTCTGTGGAAAAATGCATGCTCTATTGATATTAACATTTATGCGGTATTGTGAAATATGCATACATCCAAGCCTTGAGACTGTGGCGATAAACCCTTAAACAAATTAAAGGTTTATCTAAGTTATGTATATCGAATTCGGTCATTCCTTCCAACCCTATCAAACCCAGGATTTCAGGAACGGGAGTTGTCAATTCCTATGGTACCACTACCTACTAACGAACGGCGTAGCTAATGTTAATGAATGTATTGTCCCATGTTAAACAAACCAAATTTCATAACAAAATAAAGGCATGTGATGTAAACAATTGTACTAAGTATGCTAAGTAAACATACGAAGTAGAAATGTTCATGTAAATCAATGTGTCCATATGCTGAGTAAACATATGCAACAAAAATGTTCATGTAAATCAATGTGTCCATATGCTGAGTAAACATATGCAACAGAAATGTTCATGTAAATCAATGTGTCCATATGCTGAGTAAACATATGCAACAGAAATGTTCCTGTAAATCAATGTGTCCATATGCTGAGTAAACATATGCAACAGAAATGTAATGTAAATCAATGTACTATAATGTACTAACAACATAGCAGGCATATGATGTGAAAACATGGAAAGCATGAAAGTAACAGATAGGCACATGTGTTTCACCCCAAAACAGTTTGGAAAACAGTAAAAGATGGGGTTCTATGTACTCACCTGAGATTGCTTTGAATTCCTTGTATAATAACCAGATAATGCTAAAGATCACGGGATATCAAACGACACCTAATAGGTAGCTATGTTAATATACCGGACCAAATCGGAAGGATCGGATAGTATGCGGGTTCGTAAACTAAACGAGTATGGAGACTCGTGTAATATGGTTTAACGAAGCCTACATACTAAAATGAAACTTAACCTAAGTGCTTACGGCCCATCACGACCCGTTTAGGTAGCTTATGCTACCTTAACGCGTCGTTCGCGTAGAACGCGTTTGGAACGCCTAACATCGTGACCACAAGGCATAACCTCGGAAGGTTATAGCTATGGTCACCTAATGTGTTTGGTCGGATCCTAATGATCGACCAAATGGGTCGGGTTCGAAAGTATAAGCGATGGTTTAGATCGCTTACCTTACGACCCTATATAAGCACTAAACTAAAAGTGACGAGCTAAGCATGTTAGAACATGCTTAACTAAGTTTAGAAAACAGGTTTGGCATCAAAGCAAACGGCTTTGACGCTCACGAGTAGTTTGGTTACAAAATACGCAAGAATGCGCATTTTGGCCGAAACTACGACTCGTCACTGAGCCTAGATAACGTGGTAATCAGTAGATATAGTCACTACGGACTATAACCATCGTGATCACGCTCACGTTATGAAGTTCTAATGAACTTCATGTTGACCATAGGTTGGTCAATGCAGAAAGTCAACAAAACGTTGACTTTCGGACTCGAAAAGCGAATAAAAGAACGAAAGAAGACTTACGGAGGGTCCCCGAATGCTAATCTAGATCAAAATGGCTCGGGTATGAAACAAAGGTTCCAACTTAGAGCTCTTGATCAGATTGTGTCGGTTTTTCATCAAAGGGGGGGGGGGGTGGGGTATTTATAGTATTTCCAGAACCGTTAGGATCGTTTCTTGAAAAACGTGATTGAATCTTGCGCGTACACTTGTCGTAAACTTGTGGTTACTGAAAATACCCCTTTGTGAGCTGAAAGGGCAAGTTTAAAACATGTGGTTGTGGTTAAACCAGCTGAAATTTGCTGACTAGCTGATCTTATCTGTTCTAGGAGTCTGACGTGCCCCGCGTAAGGATTTGGGCAATCCATACGCGCCCCGCCTGAGGGTCACAGATCAGAATTTTCAGTTTTAGTCCCTGCACTTCAGAAACATGCAATTTGGCCCATTTTTGGCACTTTTGAGCCCCGCTAACCTCATTTCAAGGCTCTAAGATGAAGTTAAAGTGTAGGGGACTTGAAATTTGCTCAAAAATATTCCGGATGTCGGCTCATTTGGTCGTACGATCGCGATGTTTGCTTAATTACGACGGAATGCGCATAAGCGCGAAAGACGATCCAAATGACACGACGAATGAATTTTTCTCATGCCAAACACTAAGGCATAATATTATAATGCTTACATAAATTTTTGGATGTCCGGATGTATTCAGAACGTAAGTTATGCGCGAAAGTGCAAACTTGTGCACTTTTTGACACTTTTAGTCCCTGAATGATCCAAAAGTTTGTTTTAGCATACCAAACCCCTCAAAGCCTATTTCTAAGCTATGTAAAGGATATTTATGGTATGTTTAACTTATGGACATGTTCCGGAATGTTCGTTACAGTTCAAATTGGCATACTTTCGCAGTTTGTCAAGTTTAGTCCCTGTAAGCGAATTAACTTGTTTTTGCCATACCAAAGCCTTCGAAACTTATTTCTAAGTTATGTAAAGGTTATTTAAGGTATGTTGAGTATATGTTGATGTTCCGGAGTATTTGTCGCATTAAACTGAGTACGTTTAAGCACCAGTTAGCGTATAACTCTCCAGAAAGCAATGTAGAGTTTGAAATTAAACAAAAGTCAAAACATGAAAAATGCAAAACACAACCAAACAAACATTGGGATAAAATAACATTGTTTTATTGATAATTGAACTGTTCATAATGATTACAAGCACAGTTGTTACAGTCTCCCCTACTTGTGGAAATTTCGTCCCGAAATTTATTTAGAGGAAACTCGTGGAAAAAGATGCGGATATTTCGCCTTCATTTGATCTTCACGTTCCCAAGTAAACTCGGGTCCACGCTTAGATTCCCATCGAACCTTGACCAAAGGAATGCGCTTGCGTTTAGGCCACTTGACTTCACGTTCCATGATTTCCACCGGTTTCTCAACAAATTTCAGTGTTTTATCAACATGAATTTCGTCAAGCGGTATGTGGAGGTTTTCATCAGCTAAACACCTCTTGAGATTGGACACGTGAAAGGTTGGACGAACATTTCCAAGTTCAGGAGGTAACTCAAGTCTGTAGGCTACCTTACCGATTCTTTCGACGATCTTGAATGGTCCAACGTATCTAGGTGCAAGTTTTCCTTTCTTTCCAAATCTGATCACACCTTTCCAAGGTGAGACCTTGAGTAATACTCGATCGCTGACTTGAAAATCCAAGGGTTTGCGTTTTAGGTCCGCGTAACTCTTTTGACGGCTTCTAGCTGTCTGAAGGTTATCATGAACTTTCTTAACCTTATCTGTTGTCTCTAAAATGAGGGCAGGTCCAGTAAGTTGAGCCTCGCCGATTGATGCGTGTCGGTGTGTATATAATTTTGATGTATTTTTAAGCCCTTTTTACACTTTTAGCCAAGTTTTAAATTTATAAAACACGATATTTACTAACACTAAACACACATATGGGCAAGTGCACCCATCGTGGACGTAGTATAGTGTTGGTAAGATACCGAGGTCGTCCAAGGACACAAGAGCTTTTAATACCGGTTTATCCTCAACGTCTAATCAAATCAAAAAGTTAGAAAAATGTTTTAAACTAAGAAAAATAAAAACTAACTAAATGCTGAAAAATAAAATAAAATAAAAACAGATAGACAAGATGAATCACTTGGATCCGACACGTGTATTAGTATAACCTTTGATTATCTTCGCACTTTTGCACTTGTTTAAGAGATTATCTTAGTTATTGTAGTAGGCCCCTTTTTCGGAGGTGACGTTACCCTCAACCCAGTAGTTTGAGTCAGCAAGGATACAATCCTAAAGGGTTGGATTATTGAAAGATAATGAATTAAGTTATTAATGCAAATTATGGTAGGCCCCGCTTTTGGCGGTGACGTTACCCTCGGCTAAGTAGTCTGAGTCAGCAGGGATACAGTCCTAAATAGCCGGGTTATAGTATTAATAGTAGTTAGCTTATGAGGGGGTCAAAGAGTTTGGATCCCCGCCATCCAATACCTATGGGCATTGAAGGAGATCCTACTAAATTTGACCCAGGTCCCAAGCAGGACCTCTAAACGCTGAACAAGGGCAAGACCTTTACCAAACCGTTCCCTTAACCCCCGACCAGGTAGCCAACATACCTCCATATAGACCGTGGAGATATGAATGGTGAAAATCTTTTATTTTATATAGACAGTAAAATAATGCCAAGACACCACGGACAAACGATAAGGAAAGATCACCTTCAACATAAGTAACTAGTTATTAAAGTCATTAATACAAAACCAAATAAAAAGTGCAAAAGATTAAAAATAAAAAGTATTATACTAAACACTTGTCTTCACCAAGTGATGTAAGAGACTTAGGCAAACATGGCCTTGATTGTCAAGAACTCTTACGATCAATCTTGGATCCCGAGACGACTCACACACTCTATGATGGACAATGGATGATGGTGGTGGATGATGGTGTTATGGTGGTGGTGGGTGGTGGATGAAGTGTGAGAGAGGTGGTGTGCCAAGGGATGAGAGAGAATGAAGCCAAGCTCCTCTATTTATAGGCTGAACAGAACGCTGGACACGGCCCCGTGTTCGCTGAACACGGCCCCGTGCCCGTCTGACATTCTCTCTCTTCATTAATTGTAATTGCGAATTACAATTAATGCGCCTGCTGTACTTTCAACACGCCCCCGTGTCCGCTGGGCACGGCCCCGTGGTGAGCAATGGAAGCTTCTATTGGTTTGTCTTTTCTGCTGCTTCCTGGGCACGCCCCCGTGTTCACTGGACACGGGGCGTGTTCAGGCTCTGTTTTCTTCTCTTTGTCTTGGGAGGTGCCGTTGAGGGTCCGGGCAGTTCACTTTTGTTCCTTTTCTTGTAATTATGATAGAATTAGGGGTCTTTTTGCTTCTTTTGTGATTTTGAGCTCATTTCATCCTGAAAATACAAAAGGAAGACAAAAACACTCTTTTTCCAACATTAGTACTTAAAAAGGGTTAGTTTCATGCCTTAATTGATGTGTTTTATATGTTGCATTTTACACACATCAAATACCCCCACACTTGAACTTTTGCTTGTCCTCAAGCAAAACTCTTTTAATGTGGCTTACACTCCCAAATGGAATAGGTAGAAGAGAAGTTTTTCAACTTGTCCTAGAGTGTCGGGAATCCAATGTTTGTATAGGTTCTATTTTTATTTTATTTACAATCTTATTCGTCATGGTTTATTTTGAACTTTTCATAAGATAAACTATTTAATTTGGCATAGCATGCCTTATTAAAATTCCATTTATATACAAGTTCACATACCTCACGGGAGATCACTCAATCACTCGGCCGAAGGTGTATATTTAAGTGAATCGCTCGAGAGCGGCACGGATTTACATTTTCCATATGCTTGCCAAGCGATCAATCCTCCTCCTTTTTAACTTTTACCTTTGTAAATATCAAGAGGTCTTTTGGGGTGAAGGCTTGGGTTTAAAGGTGGGTGGTTGGTTAGTGGTTAAAAAGGGCGAAAATCGTAACAAGTGTCGGTTTTCGTAAAATACCTTATTTATTTTTGAAGTATTTCTCCAAACAAGCTTTTTGTAGCTTATGTTCGTTTTTGACTTCAACAAATTTTTTTTTTTTTTTTTTTTTTTTTTTTATCACGTAAAGGTATGTTTATGAAAAACCGAGTTTGTCACTAAAATAAAGGTGAAAAAATGAAAAAGGTTTTTGGTGGGTAGAAAATTGTTTTGGGGGTAATGAAATGAAAGGTTTAGGCTCAAAGGGGTTTTCTAGGGGGATTTTGGGTAGGTAAAAAAAATGAAAAATAATGGTTTTGAAAGAAAAATAGTTAGTCCTAATGCCTCCATCATTTACTTACTTGGGTTTAAGTTGGTAAGGACCGGGAATGTATCGTCGTGGCAAGTTCTAGATTTGTAAAGACCGAGCGGCTATTCACACAAGAAACGAAAAATGAGCATTTAATCTAAATATGTGTATTTTTATGCTCAATAAAGGCTCAAAACTCACTTTTTGTGGGAATGGGTTTTTAATGTGACCAAGCATATATAATCGAATTTTAGCTAGACTTGTTATACCGTTTCATAATTTTCTTATGTTAGTTCTTTTTATCACGACGCTATCGGTTGTAAGTTTGTAAAAATATAACCCTTTTATAACTTGTTATTCCCAACTTAAACTAAGACAAGTAAATAAAAAAAATGAAAAAGTTTTTGAAAAAATTTGGGGTGTTTAGCGGTTCCAATAGAGTTTTGTGTAAGGCTTGTTTTAGGATTTTGCAAAAATTTCAAGGTTTTAGCATCCCCCCCCACACTTAAATTACACATTGTCCTCAATGTGTCCAAAAATAAAGTTTTTGGTTGATTAGAATATGTAAAAGTGTGTTTGAAAACAAAGATTTGTGTTACTGGCGCTCTGGACACGGCCCCGTGTTCATTGAACACGGCCCCGTGGAGAACTGCCAGTAACGAAGAACTTACAGAGGGTGAACACGGGGGCGTGTTGGGTGAACACGGCCACGTGTTGGACAAAAATCTGCAGGTCAGTAGCCAAACAGCAGATCTGGGAGATGGACACGGGGGCGTGTCGGCTGAACACGTCCCCGTGTGGACAGTCTGTTAGCCAGAAAAATATGGTTTTCTCCCGGTTTCTTCCTCCTAGGGCTGCGAGTGCTAATGTTTAGCATTCTAACCCTTGCATTGCACCTGTTCAAGCATTCAATACCATCCAACCAAGCACCAAACATCCTAATCTTACCATAGTTAAACATTATCCAACACAAAGTAAAAACAAAGTAAAAAGAAAAGAGTTAAGGAAAGTAAATTGTCTTGACAAATGGCACGCAGGCCATGAATTGTTCGATAGGAAAGGGTGATCAAACCTGTGGGCTCATAACCAGCTAGCCCCTTGCTCCTTCCATCCTCCTACTCCATATCTTCATCGCTGTCCTCACCTCCGCCTCCCTGCCTCGCCATGTATTCCCGGATGCTACCGATGTCATCTTGTATGTCGTTGACGCTTCGTTCGATAGCTCCCACCCGGAGATGTGTGTTGTTGGCAAGGTTGTAAGTGTTCCGAGTGCACATGAGGTTTTCCTGCAAAAGATCATGCAAACTTTGGAAATTAGGAAAACCGCCTCCTTGAGAGGAGGATTGACCCGGATCGCCTTGGGGAGGGTATTGGTAATGTGGAGGTGGTGCGTGAAGAACTAGAGCCTCTTGCGGGTTCCATGCGTAGCCTTGCGTCCTCTGAAAGCTCACCGTCCCGTCCTCCGCTTCATAGAGCAAGTTCATGGCCCGGCAGATATGGTAATCAACCCGTCCCGACCATGGGCTCCTTTCGAAGGACTTCGGGATGTTCGCGAAGTGCTTGAAAAGACGGTACACCCATCCCCCGAAGAAGATTGGTGTAGGAGCAGTGGCAAGGCGGTTCAAGTGCATGTTCCGCAGTAGGAGGTAAGGAACATCGAGAGGCTTCCGGTTATGGATGCAGTGGAGGACAACCAAATCTCTAACCCCAACAACGCCACTACTGTCATGGCGTTGGTTCAACGAGTACGTGAGGAGCCTGTGGATGTAACGGTATAGCGGGTCCCTCAGTTTGGTACTCTTTGTGCTGCTGGAGTTATAGATCCCTTCACCGATTTGTGCCCATGCTGCTTGACGTTCACTTGCGTCCAGGTCTCGCAATCCCCCGGTATTCTCTTCGTTCCCCGCTTCTTCGTCTTTGTACAGCCCAATGATTGATCCGAATTGCGCCATGGAGGTTCTATAGGTCGTACCCCCACATCGAAACTCGACCGCCTCGTGATCAAACGGGTCGCGTCTCGAGTTGAAGATAAACGTGCTATAGAACTCCAATGTGCATTGATGGACCGACCGAAGTCGGGTAGTCAATGCTACGTGCAGTGGACCTGTCACTATGTTGTTGAAGCGGTCCAGTTGGTTTACCATTGTCAACAGATCGGTGCATGCCCGCCTTGGATATTCTTCGGGCCTTGTTTGTAGGACCTCATAGCGAGCCCTGGCGTCAAGTTCGCTGGCATTGAACCGTGTGAATTTGGACATCTGAAAAGAATACAACAAAAGTTAGTGCGAAACATGGAAATTCGGGTTGAAAACTGCAAACAGTGGGCTGGACACGGCCCCGTGTTCAGCGAACACGGCCCCGTGTTCAGGCGTCTGTAACACCTAATTTTCATTTTTTCGTCCCGGTTTTGAAAACCTGAAAATTTTTAGCCTAACAGCAGCGGTTTCCCCCGAAAATGAAACCCTAAGTGTCATTTTTCCAAAATCAAACCATTTACCCTTTCAATTTTGAGTTTTTCGGTTCAATAACAAGGGTTTGTGTTTTTAGTTGGAAATCGGACAAATCTATCAACAATACATGGCTATTTACTTCCTATTACTCTACTCTAAACTACTACTAACAATTTTCATCAAAAATTTTGAGTTCGATCCGGATGAACATGAAGAACCCTAGATTTCCCCCAATTTTTGATGTTTTAACTACATGCAAGTAACTAATCTAACTACTAAGAAGGATAGAATCATACCTTGACGTTGTTAGGCTTGGTGGTAACGTTCGAAATCGGCAGAAAATCGCTCTAAACCAGAGAGTTCTCGGCGAAACGGGGCGTGTGGAATGGTGTAACTGATAGAAAAAGAGGGTTTTATCCCGACAGTCGCCTCGACACGGCCCCGTGTTCAGCGAACACGGCCCCGTGCCGGGTGTAATTTTTGAAATTTTTTTTTTTTTTTTTTTTTTTTGTGTGCTCGTGTGCATGCCCCTTCATTTCCGAATAATGGTTAGATGATTTTACCGGTTTCGACTGTATACTTACCTGTAACATGTCGGGTATGAGTTTATTCGTTGGCCGTTTGAAGTGCGATTTCCTCTTCCTCATCCTCAATGGATCCTCTGTAGAGTTTAAGCCGTTGGCCATTGACTTTAAATGGTGTTCCATTTCGAGTTTTAATCTCTACTGCACCGTGTGGAAAAACATGGGTGACTGAAAAAGGTCCCGACCACCTAGATTTTAACTTACCAGGAAACAATCGAAGTCGCGAATTGAACAGTAGAACTTGATCTCCAATCCGAAATTCATTAGATTTAATATATTTATCATGCAAATTTTTCATTCTTTCCTTATAAATTTCGGAGTTAGAATATGCATAATTCCTAAGTTCTTCTAATTCATTTATTTGACAAAATCGATTCTTACCGGCAACTTCTAAGTCTAAGTTTACGTTTTTAATTGCCCAGTAGGCTTTGTGAGCAATTTCTACTGGCAAGTGACAACTTTTTCCATAGACGAGTTTATATGGGGTTGTGCCTATAGTGGTTTTATAAGCGGTTCGAAAAGCCCATAAAGCGTCGTCTAGTTTGTCAGCCCATTCTTTTTTATTTATTCCTACGGTTTTTTCAAGTATTCGTTTTAAACCTCGATTAGTCACTTCGGCTTGCCCATTTGTTTGAGGATGATATGCTGTTGAGACCCGGTGATAGACCCCATATCTTGTTAAGATTTTTTCGAGTTGATGATTACAAAAATGGGTACCTCTATCACTTATTAATGCCTTTGGTGTGCCGAAACGTGAGAACAATTTTTTTAGGAATTTTACTACTACTTTTCCATCATTTGTTGGAAGAGCTTCGGCCTCTGCCCATTTAGACAAGTAATCGACCGCCACAAGTATATATTTGTTTCCTTTTGAAGGTGGGAAAGGTCCCATGAAATCGAGTCCCCACACATCAAAGATTTCGCAAACGAGAATGCCATTTTGAGGCATTTCGTTTTTGGAAGAAATATTACCCGATCTTTGGCAGGCATCACATGTCTTCACAAGGTTTTGTGCATCCTTGTAAATGGTTGGCCAGTAAAATCCAGAATCAAATACCTTTCTTGCGGTACTTGAGGCACCATGATGTCCTCCGTATGGACCTTCATGACAATGACGGAGTATTCTTCGTGCTTCATTACCATGGACACACCTTCGGATGAGTTGATCAGCACACATTTTGAAAAGATAGGGGTCTTCCCAAAAGTAATGCTTTACATCAGCAAAGAATTTCTTTCTTTGATGATGTGGCCATCCTTTGGTGACTATACCGCTGGCTAAGAAATTAGCGTAGTCGGCATACCATGGTTCTTGTCTGCTTTCCATCATTTCCAGGGACTCCGTGGGAAATTTTTCGTTGATTTGCTCGTCCCTGGTTGTCTCCAAAGCTGGGTCTTCTAAGCGTGAGAGGTGATCTGCAGCAGTGTTTTCTGCTCCTCTTTTGTCCTTGATTTCGATGTCGAATTCCTGGAGGAGTAGAATCCACCTTATCAAACGGGGTTTTGCGTCTTGCTTCTTGAAGAGGTACCTGATGGCTGCATGGTCTGTATAAACTATTGTTTTAGAAAGAACAAGATAAGAACGAAATTTATCAAAAGCAAACACCACCGCTAGTAACTCTTTTTCTGTAGTTGTATAATTTTCTTGTGCATCATTTAGAGTTTTACTAGCATAATAGATTGGGTGGAAATGTTTTTCTTTTCTTTGTCCCAAGACTGCTCCAACAGCAAAGTCGCTTGCATCGCACATGATTTCGAAAGGAAATTTCCAATCTGGCGCTATCATGATAGGTGCATTGACTAGCATTTCCTTGAGGGTCAGAAATGCTTGATTGCATTCCTTGTCAAAGATGAAGGGTGCATCTTTTTCAAGCAATTTTGTTAGAGGTCTTGAAATTTTCGAAAAGTCTTTGATAAACCTTCTATAGAATCCGGCATGCCCTAGGAAACTTCTGATTGCTCGCACGGAGGATGGGGGAGGTAATCGAGATATGGTCTCGATTTTTGCTCGATCAACTTCCATTCCTTCGCTTGAGATTTTATGTCCGAGTACTATTCCCTCTGTTACCATGAAATGGCATTTTTCCCAGTTAAGGGCGAGGTTAGTTTCCTCACATCGGGATAGCATTCGTTCAAGATTATCGAGGCATTGATCATATGAGTCTCCAAAGATGGAAAAGTCATCCATGAAGACTTCCATGGTTTTTTCAATCATATCATGGAAAATGGCGACCATACAACGTTGGAATGTTGCAGGCGCATTACATAGACCGAATGGCATGCGTCGATATGCAAAAGTTCCGTAGGGGCATGTGAAAGTTGTTTTCTCTTGGTCTTTTGGTGCTATCGGTATTTGAAAGTAACCTGAAAAACCATCTAAGAAACAATAAAATTTATGACCGGATAATCTTTCTAACATTTGATCAATGAAGGGCAAAGGAAAGTGGTCTTTCCTTGTTGCTTCATTTAATCTCCTATAGTCTATACAGACTCTCCATCCTGTGACGGTTCTTGTGGGTATTAATTCATTTTTCTCGTTAGTTATTACCGTCATACCTCCTTTCTTTGGGACTACTTGGACGGGACTTACCCACGGGCTATCGGAGATAGGGTAGATTAGTCCGGCGTCGAGTAGTTTGATGACTTCATTTTTAACCACTTCTTGAACATTGGGGTTCACTCTTCGTTGTGGTTGAATCACCGTTTTGTAGTCATCATTCATTAAAATTTTGTGCGTGCACATGGAAGGACTTATTCCCTTAATATCTACAAGCTTCCAAGCGATCGCATTTTTGTGTTTTTTAAGTAGGTTAACTAATTTTTCTTTTTCTACGCTAGTTAATTTAGACGAAATAATTACAGGTAGACTACCATCTTTGCCTAGAAAAGCATATTCCAAACCCTTAGGGAGTTCTTTGAGCTCGATGGGTGGGTCTTTAGGAGACACCTTATTTTGTGGTTCATCTAGATCAAGAACTTTAAAAGTTTGTTCTATGGTTACCTCTTCGTCGACAAAGTGGTCTTCCTCGTGGTTTGTATCAGGTGGTTCAGCTTCATCTTCAATTAGGGGGTCATTGTTGCCAAAAGGATATTTCATTGAGCGCTCAAGATCTATGCTCCTTTTGAATGCCCCTAATTGAAGAGTTAGACTGTTAAATTTCCGGTTTTTCAAAGCTTTGTGAGTTTGTACAAAAGGTTTTCCCATGACTAGGGGGGCATCATCTAAGATGACGAAGTCGGTTGGGATTACCATTTGATTTGTTTGAACCAAAATATCTTCGACTACACTGATTGATTTTATTACTTTTCGGTCGGATAGAAAAATGGGTATTTGAAGTGGAGTAAAATCACTAATACTTAACTTTTCAAAAATGTAGTTGGGCATTATGTTAACACAAAGATCTTTATCAATAGTGACATTACTAATAAACGAATTTTGAAAGAAACATGGAACCGGTGTGATGTTAATTTCAAAAGGATCTTCTTTTATTAGCGAGGTTTGATCATTAGTTAACTTAACACTTACCGTTTCTTTGATTTTAGCACTAGTGTTTAACTCTTTTAAAAACTTAGCATGAGGGGTTATTAAACAATGGTTTTCGAAAGTAGGTGATAAGAGAATAATTTCCTCTAAATTAGACTCTTCTTGAATTTTAACATTATCGGACTCACCATTTTCGTTGTTTAACTCATGTGTCTGTTTTTCACTTTCTTGTTCTTCCATTTTTACACTTTCAACTACCTCTACGTTATTATTACTTTTTAACTCTTCTCTCGCGCGGGATTCCTCTTCCCTTGCGCGAGATTCTTTTATGCAACGTTCGATAGTTTTAATGTGTTCTAATATCCTATTGGTCACTTCGGTGAGATTGAAAGAATTTGGATCCTCTAAGCTTGAATCCGGTTGTTCGATCCTTGGTTCCTCATAGTACTCATATGAAGTAGATGGTTCACACCATTGTTCTTCATTGTAAGTATATGATGGATAAGGGTCGAAACTTTGTTCTTCATAGTACTCATATGAGGTGGGTTGTTCACGCCATGGTTCCTCATAATAAGAGTATGAAGGTGGTGGCTCATATCTTGAGTCTTCAAAGTATGAGTATGAAGGCTCATACCTTGGTTCATCAAAATATGAGTATGAGGAAGGAGGTTCATACCTTTGGTCTTCATAGGATGTGTATGAAGTTGATGGCTCGTACCTGGACTCCTCATAATGGTTGTATGAATTGGATGGTTGATATGAAGTATTATATTGAACCGAGTGTGCATTACGACAATTAGTGCAATAATTACCTCTATAATCATCCTCATCATAGGTGTAGTTGTAACCTCTTGAGTATTGATCCATATGAATCACTCAACAGATCACAACTGAGTCTCGGGACCAGAAAAATAAAAATAAGATGGAAACAGAAGCTGGACACGGCCCCGTGTTGGGTGAACACGGCCCCGTGTTCAGGGACTGTATCTGGGCGTTTTAATTAAATTAGCTGGTCACGTTGAACACGGGGGCGTGTTGAGTGAACACGGCCCCGTGGTCAGACTCTGTATCTGGGTATCTACTCTAAAATATGCAGCACGGGGGCGTGTTCAGTGAGCACGGCCCCGTGTTCAGGCTACTGTAAATGCAAAAACTAAACTAAAATGCAGAAAAATGCGCGCGTTTTGAAAAGGTTTTGAAAAACTGATTAGGCCGTCGATTTTAAGCTTTCTTAAAATCCTTGTGTCCCCGGCAGCGGCGCCAAAAACTTGATGCGTGTCGGTGTGTATATAATTTTGATGTATTTTTAAGCCCTTTTTACACTTTTAGCCAAGTTTTAAATTTATAAAACACGATATTTACTAACACTAAACACACATATGGGCAAGTGCACCCATCGTGGACGTAGTATAGTGTTGGTAAGATACCGAGGTCGTCCAAGGACACAAGAGCTTTTAATACCGGTTTATCCTCAACGTCTAATCAAATCAAAAAGTTAGAAAAATGTTTTAAACTAAGAAAAATAAAAACTAACTAAATGCTGAAAAATAAAATAAAATAAAAACAGATAGACAAGATGAATCACTTGGATCCGACACGTGTATTAGTATAACCTTTGATTATCTTCGCACTTTTGCACTTGTTTAAGAGATTATCTTAGTTATTGTAGTAGGCCCCTTTTTCGGAGGTGACGTTACCCTCAACCCAGTAGTTTGAGTCAGCAAGGATACAATCCTAAAGGGTTGGATTATTGAAAGATAATGAATTAAGTTATTAATGCAAATTATGGTAGGCCCCGCTTTTGGCGGTGACGTTACCCTCGGCTAAGTAGTCTGAGTCAGCAGGGATACAGTCCTAAATAGCCGGGTTATAGTATTAATAGTAGTTAGCTTATGAGGGGGTCAAAGAGTTTGGATCCCCGCCATCCAATACCTATGGGCATTGAAGGAGATCCTACTAAATTTGACCCAGGTCCCAAGCAGGACCTCTAAACGCTGAACAAGGGCAAGACCTTTACCAAACCGTTCCCTTAACCCCCGACCAGGTAGCCAACATACCTCCATATAGACCGTGGAGATATGAATGGTGAAAATCTTTTATTTTATATAGACAGTAAAATAATGCCAAGACACCACGGACAAACGATAAGGAAAGATCACCTTCAACATAAGTAACTAGTTATTAAAGTCATTAATACAAAACCAAATAAAAAGTGCAAAAGATTAAAAATAAAAAGTATTATACTAAACACTTGTCTTCACCAAGTGATGTAAGAGACTTAGGCAAACATGGCCTTGATTGTCAAGAACTCTTACGATCAATCTTGGATCCCGAGACGACTCACACACTCTATGATGGACAATGGATGATGGTGGTGGATGATGGTGTTATGGTGGTGGTGGGTGGTGGATGAAGTGTGAGAGAGGTGGTGTGCCAAGGGATGAGAGAGAATGAAGCCAAGCTCCTCTATTTATAGGCTGAACAGAACGCTGGACACGGCCCCGTGTTCGCTGAACACGGCCCCGTGCCCGTCTGACATTCTCTCTCTTCATTAATTGTAATTGCGAATTACAATTAATGCGCCTGCTGTACTTTCAACACGCCCCCGTGTCCGCTGGGCACGGCCCCGTGGTGAGCAATGGAAGCTTCTATTGGTTTGTCTTTTCTGCTGCTTCCTGGGCACGCCCCCGTGTTCACTGGACACGGGGCGTGTTCAGGCTCTGTTTTCTTCTCTTTGTCTTGGGAGGTGCCGTTGAGGGTCCGGGCAGTTCACTTTTGTTCCTTTTCTTGTAATTATGATAGAATTAGGGGTCTTTTTGCTTCTTTTGTGATTTTGAGCTCATTTCATCCTGAAAATACAAAAGGAAGACAAAAACACTCTTTTTCCAACATTAGTACTTAAAAAGGGTTAGTTTCATGCCTTAATTGATGTGTTTTATATGTTGCATTTTACACACATCACCGATCTCATTCCAGCAGACTGGTGAACCACATTTTCGACCATAGAGAGCCTCGAAAGGAGTTTAAAGGACCTCACTCTCTTGCTTTTATCCTCTCATTTTGCGCTTAGATTCTTCCCTAGCCTCGAGCTAGTGGTAAGTTTCTTAAATCACACTCTCGAACTATTTTGAAGTGGTTAATATGATATGTAACGGTTAAAACTCGTAAACATGCATGATGATACATTAAAGTTTACTAAAAATGCAAGTAAAGATGGTTAAAAGCTTATATGTTGTGTAAATCTTGTAGTATTTGAATAGTGTAGTTATTTGGACCCGATCTATGTTGTGGTAGCTCGGATCATCATTTAACCCGGGTTGGTCATGATCATGGATCATGACATAAGGTTGTTTTGAATGAAACAAGGGTTAAAGGGTGAAACTCTACCACACACGAATCATGAACTTGTGTAAAAGCGTTTTACTTGTAAAATAGTGTTTAAAACTAGTAGATCTACGGATCTACAAGTGGTATTTTTAAGGGACTGAGTGTCAAAGAAATCATGTGTTCAAAAGATGAATCTTACACTAACAAGTATGATTTTTAGAACACACAAGTGTGTAAACACTTGTGTAGCACAAAGTTCCGACAAAATAACTATTTTTGTAAAAGATGACGAGAAGTTGTGAAGACGAAATTTCTTTAAAAGCAAGGTTTTAACGAAACCGGACTAATTTATATAAAGATCCGCTAAAAGTAATGAGATTTACCTCGTATTTTTGAGTAAATCACAAGTTCATGAAATCTTTGCGATTAACATGTTATGGACTAGTTGATGTGTTGAATATTGTTTTGGTTAACTAAGAAAATGGTTGGTTTGATTTATAAAAGAAAATGATACGCTTGAAAGCGTGGCCACCTCTAGTTACAGAGGAAACTCTAGCGAAATTTTTCAAAAACCTAACACTTAGAATTATTTTCACTATAAGTGTTAGAAATACTTTTCGACATGTTTTCAAAATATAAGTTTCGCCACGACTTTATTACAAATATCGGAGGTGGGATTTTCACAAAATTAAACGTGATAAATATATTTTTCACAACATCACTTGTCAATTATTTTGCGAAGTGTATAAATATTATTTTTAGGGTAAAAATAATATTATCGAACGTTAACGAATCCAAAATAATACGAACGCCTTCACGATAAATATATAAGTTACACCGGTAATTACTATTACCACTCGATCGTTAAAACGTAACTTACGCATTTTACGGAAATAATTATGAACGCGTATTTTTGTTAAAGTATTATTTTGGGAAAATCATACGTGTTAAAAATATAATATTTTTGAGAAGAATATTTATATTTTGGAGTGAGAAATAAATATATATTAAGTGAGACTTAATAATATATTACGAACACACATGTATTAAATCCCCCATCCTTGGGAAGGAAAATAATTACCAAGTATGTGCAGAATGTAAACACGAAATAGTTTTCTAACTATTTCCCAAAACCTAAACCGTAAAGCTAAGGCACGGCCATCCGTCTAATAGAGTTAGTACATGTAGGTCGTTGCACAGCTGCTTGACTTGGAGTATTACTTGGTAGAGACGCACCGCTGTGAGTTCATGTCCCCCTTTTCTCTTAACTGTTTTCAGTTTTCTAAACTGCGGGGGTGAAATACATGTTACTATGATTACGAATATTTCATACATGGTATGGTTAGCATAAGGAGGGTTGTTACTTAGATCATGTGAATGGGTAGGCGGAAACTTGAGGTCATTAATCCTCAGGATAGGACCGAGGGGCAGGAACAGTAGATCTACTTGGGTGTAGCGAGCCCAACCCCAGGCCCAGCATAACGGACCTCGGGGTGACTTTGTACCCAACGCATAAGTCTGCTAGGTTTGAGCCTTCCTACTTGCATTTCACACATATCAATGGCCTTGCAAACCATTGGTGATCTCTTTTTCCTTATTTGCTACATACCAGGATTTTATACATACAAAGGTTTATTTACTCACTTACGCATGAACTCGCTCAACATTATTGTTGATTTTTCAACTTACATGTATTTCAGGGAATTAAAGGATCTGGCACGGTATGGCACGTTTTCCCGCTGCACTAGTACGAGGTCATCCAGGTTTAGGGAATGTGACTCTTTCCTGGACAAGTCAGAGTCCTTAAACTGTGTTTGTGTTATGTTGATGTTTGTGTTTGTTGAACAATGTTTATGTCGTTAGGGTGTGTTCCCGTTGATACAATGATGTTGTATTTGGTTTTTAAAACGTAATCGAATGGATGATCTTGCATGGTTTTTATTCATATAGCTTTGTTATGGTTAAGTTATGGTATTAAGAAGTCACACCAAATTAACCACGCTTCCGCAAAGCCAGGGTGTGACATGTTGATGCATGGAATGTCTGTTGACTGCGTCTACATGAAGTCTTAGGTCAATGTAGGTCAACATAGGGTTTAGAAAGTCAAAAACATGTTTTATGTTGTAGTTTCGCTTCAGTGAACATGTTAGCTAGAGGTTCCGCTTCATTGTCATATTAGAGTTTCGCTTGTTAGGATTAGATGAGGTTCCGCTTGAATGTCATGTCATTCAAGCGAAACCAATAGGACTATATATAGTCATTTGAAGCGAAACATAGTTAGTGTGTGTGTATGTTGAAGCGGATCTGTTGAGTGTATCGGTGCTGGAACTCTATCAAATCTGATTCAACTTGAAATAGAAGAGAAGGAATTGTAAAGGAAAAGCTGTGTTACTTCACATATATTGATTTCGCCTTTATACGTGAAGATGAACAATCTCAACTGACTGTTTAGGGTCGGAACACGGTCCAACAGATATCTGATAGATTACAGCCAAATCTCACACCGGCAGCACCTCGGTATGGAATTGCACAACTTGTTACACTGATTTCGCTCAAGACTACTATATATAGTACTTGAGATTTCGCTCCAAGGACCACATGTCCACATGAGCGAAATCACTAATGACCATATAAGTGAAATCACATCTATGTCCCTATAAGCGAAATCATCATCTAAGACACATATGCTATCCTATGTTCTCGTATAACGTGCCCTAATCTATACAATTCAACGTAAGACTCGATACAAGACGAAGTCGACAGATGCATGCACCAACAAAAATACACATAAAAATACATAACAAATAGCTAAGAATACTCATACAAATAACCCATGAAAGGGTGTATGGACAAATACAAGAAAATATATTTATATAAATATATTCCTTAACAAATTTTGGACTTGGACAAGTAATGGACAATTTTGGACATAAATATATATTTGGACAAATATATCCGTCTATGGCCAAGTGCAGAATGGGCCTATGCACAGGGCCCAAACCAGTATAGGGCCCAAAAGTTTCTCTTTTTATATATATATATTTAAAAAAATTTGTATGTTTTTATAAAAAAAATTATTAGGCCTGTGTTTAAATGTTACAGGGCCTGTTTATTAAGTTTAAATGGGCCTGTGTTAATGAACTAGTCTTGGATGCCAATCAAACTCTCCTTTTGTTGAAATCAGAATCCAGTCTTGGATCCACCAAGTCCATTAAACTCCCTTTTTTGTTTTAGAGAAACAACCTTAAGAATGGAAGAAATATAATGATAATAAGATTGTGAGTTAACTGGGATTTGTGAGTAGGATAATATAAAACTGTAGTTTCAGTCAAAGCGTTTTTACCCTATCAACAAGACAAATAGATTCTTTAGTTGGCCGATATTTCATATTACTCCTTCCTGAAACGATTTCCAGTGCAAGAACCCCAAAACTATTAGGCCTGTGTTTACATGTTACAGGGCCTGTTTATTAAGTTTAAATGGGCCTGTGTTTAAATGAACTAGTGTATGGGTGTGTGCACAAGAAATGAATAAACCCAATTGAAATGGGTTTGCCTTAGTATAACAGTTTAATAGGCCCAAGTTAATAAACAAACATATTTCAAATCAAATCCATTAGAGGGCGATGGGCATTGTGCGACTATGCAGGAAAAGAAGACCATCAGACGCTGTGTTCGCTTGTAAGACCCGTCTCATTATAATACAATTATAATATTAAATACGCATTTTATGTAAAAATGCGACCTTGCAAAAACTTTTACAAGTTAACGTTCATACAATTTAGATTATTCAAATTAAAGTAACAATTGTTTACATAGATCATTTTAAAACAAAAAATAATGATCTCCTAGCGGAAGCTTCAAATGACGTGTGTTCGGTCCTTTTCATCGCTTGATCTTTATCCGGGTATTCATGATGTTCACCTATGATCAAAACCAACACAAGAGTTAGTTTTGATAGTTAAATAACAAGTTTAAACGAGTCTGGAGTTCAAAATAAACAAAATATAAAATTTTCCAGCTCCGAGTGTCTGTCGCGGGCCGCGACAGATTTGGATTCAGTCTTTCACGGGCCGCCACAACCTGTGGCGGGGCGCGACAGCTTTTGTGTATTCCGTCGCGGGGCGCGATGGTCAGTTTTTGACAGAGCGTTTGGTTTTTGTGAGCTGCATCTTTGTCCAGCTATGTTATTTCCAATATCAAACTTCAAATTTACATAACTTTCAACCTACATATTCCTTTTACACGATTCTTGTTTCTACGGGTCCATAATACAATTACGGATACGTTTATCACCTCGGTTCACAATTAAATCTGATTTAAGAGCTATTGACTAATAAATCCCTCATGTGATTATTCGACCCGTTTCATTCGAACATCACGCTACATGTTTATACCAATAGTCACTACTTGTTTTACCCTAATCCCGGGCTTTTCAAACCTTAGCGTTTTCGCTGCCATCACAGAGTTTATGTAGGCATTTACATTCACCGATTCATTTATATCTATCTAAGCATTTAACCCACAATTTACTTCTTAGTCTATTTTGACCCGTTAGGGGACTTTTGAGCATTTAAACATTAAACTCGCTCTTTTCACTTCGCACCTTTTATTCCCATACTAAACAACTAATTTTTATTCCACCACAACAATTTTTGTGGTGGATTTAACATAAGGAACCCTTAATCCCAATTTCTACCCTTCGGTAGTCACTTTACGCATAAGACCCGTTTTTAGACATTCAACCCAAGAATGTCATTACCTATAATTTTTATACGTATCTAAGGACTTCATAATCATAATACAAGTTCCTAAACAACCTCTAAGGTTCGTTTGCCCACTTTACCCATCGAGGGCTTTTTGGTCAATTTTATGTCCTTCATTTTACGGCGAAGGACCAACACTATCTATTTGACCAAAATAGCACTTTTAACTATAAATTCATTTAGGCGTACCTGGCTCGGGTTATAACATTGACCCGTTTACATACCTTTTGCTTTAAACTTTCTAGTTTAAGCAACGCAAACATATGTTACTTCCTACGTTCATAAAACTCAACAAGCGGTCATCAGTTATTATTGTCAAATGGTATTAGCACACCATTTGATCCATTTAGTCGAAATGACCATTTATCTATATGATAGTATTTTAATACCATCACGCCCCTTAAACCTATTACAGTTTACACCATGATTTCTTATTACTTAAAGGACATTACTCGAATTATTTGACCCGTTAAGATTTACACCAAAAGGTTGCCCCTTTTTAAATCTTTTATCTATCCGTCAACTCATATACGGATTATTAATTAGCCACTTTTACCCATCACGGTTCACCCTTAACGCGATGTTCAAAATTCCTTATTGGTTAGTCTTTACTCGACTAGTCTACCGTTTTTAGCCTCTTTACCATAGTTTATGGTTCCTTACCATTTTTCTTTATTTCGAATTACATTGTATTGTACTGGAACATAGTATCTCAATTACTTAACATAATTCAAAATCAATTCATCACAAGTAAGTGTATTGTAATAAAAAGGGGGTGTAAGTTTAACTTACCTCTCATCCGATTTCGCTCTTTCTCCTCGTATTCAATCTGTTTGATTCACTTCTTTTCCCAAGCCGCCACCTAGCTTGTTAGGCGTCAAACTATCGTCATCATTTACAAGGTGGTTAGATTAGTCTTTAACAATCACGACTATTCCACCTTACGTATTTTCTATGTCAAAAACTACTATTCGACTTCATTATTTGTTAGTTTAACTTATCAAAAGTTAACTACTTTTGATCACATGATTTACATAATTAGTCTAAATCAACATGATGTTTAGAACCCTTATCGCTTCATATTACGCATAATTTGCTATATCATGCAAATGCGCGTTTCACTTGAAATTTCAACATTTCAGTTTTCATTTAGGCATTTTAACAAACACCTAATGGGCATAATTTTACACATTTACAAACTAGTTCATAACTAGTTATTTTTACCAAGATTAACATCAAAATCAAACCTCTATGTCTAGTGTTCACGAACAACATCTAGAACTTGTATCATAACATCTATATTCATCAATTTAACACTCTAATTCAAGTGTTTATCACCTAACTATAATACCCATTTAACACATATATGGGTAATCAACAATTTCCTAGTTTTCAACATTAATACGTCAAGTTTTTTCAACTAGGATTTGTTCCTAAACAATCATACTTCTCTAATTCGGCTATAGCCTCTACGATTCTTACATAAATCGCATCTTGTAATGTTAATCAAAATTTCACAACTTCATGAATGTCAAAGATTCAACATACCTTATGATCCCCTTGACTTGGTGATTGTTTATTCATGTTTATGCATTGATTTGGGCCTTGATTTGAGCTTCAATTTTGTTAGTGCATACATCTGTCGTCTTCGTCTTGTATCGAGTCTTGTATTTAGATATGTTAAATCAGGGCACGTTGTACGAGAAATTAGGAGATTTAAGGGTTAATTAGGGTGATTCCGCTTGAAGGAGGTGATTCCGCTTGAAATGTCTTATGTCACTTTCAAGCGAAATCAACATGTTTATATTCCACTTGAAATGCATCTTGCCATGTTCAAGCGGAACCTCATGCTCTATAAATAGCAGTTTCAAGCGAAATCATTGTAACAATTCTGGATTTTGATACCGAGGTGCTGCCGGTTTGTTTTCTGCATGTAATCAGTGTTATATCAATCAAAAAGCATTTTAAAGTGATTTGCAAGCTGTTTCATAGTCTGTTTCTTAGTTTCCGCCTCTGAAACAGATAAAAACTCCTTTGAACGACTCGTTTGGGTCTGAAAACGATCCTACAAGTGGTATCAGAGCTCAGGAGGAGGAGTTCTTTCCGACACGGCTCAAAATTTCTGTTTTTCTACACCTTCTTTACAAAATTAACCAGTTTTCACGGTTAAAATCGGCTAATTTTCTCATATGTTGTGTAAAACTGCATTTTAACAAACCCTTGAGAGTTTCAGAACAAAATTCAACTTAAAAATGACTAAAATGGACTAAATTCGCTATTCCGCTTGAACGAACAAATTTCTAATTCCGCTTCAAAAACGTTATTTCGCTTGAGATTTTCAAGCGAAATCAGAGATTCCGCTTCAAATTGTACTGATTTCGCTTGAAATAGCTTGATTCCGCTTCAAGTTGTTATTTCGCTTGAAATTTCAAGCGAAATCAGTGATTTCGCTCCAATCTTCTTATTCCGCTTGAAATTTTAATCTCGCTTGAAGTTGTTATTTTAGGTGATTCCGCTTGAAGACCTTATTTCGCTTGAAATTGTCTGTTTTTGAAAAACGTGTTACTGAATCATGAGTGAAGAATTTTACAACGCGTTTTCCACATCCCCAACTACTCCGGCTTCCATTGCTCAAAACATGAATTTGGAAAACGAAACTAGAACAATGTAAAAACCCCCAAAGCTAATGAGCATTGAGGAGTATTACGGATGGAAAGATAGGTTAGAAAACTGGGTTCAAGCTAACCATCTGAGATCTTGGGAATGTATTTTGAAGAAGTATGTTCTACCACGTACTGATCTGCAAGTTGAAAAAATGATTTCTGAATTCAGTGACCAAGAACGAGATATGTACAAAGCTGAAAAAATGATGATTAGTCTACTTCAGCAAGCTATTAAGGAAGACATCTTTGTATTGCTTCAACATGACAAAACTTCAAAATCAATTTGGGATGCTCTTAGAACCAAATTTGAAAGAAGTGAGAAGATGATCAAAAGTAAAAAGGCACTACTCAAGAAAGAATTTGATCTTTTCACAAGTTTACCAGGGGAAGATACAAAGAAATTGATCGAAAGATATTGCCACTTAGTGCGATCTATGTCAATGCTAAGCATAACCAAAGATCGGGAGGAATGGGTTGACAAGTTAGCTGATGCTTTACCTCAGAAAGAGTGGGGTACATATTTGATGATCTTGAAAACACCGGAGAATATGATGGTTTGACGAATTCTCAGTTCATCGAGAAGATTGAGGGTCAGGATCTTGAACAGCAAAAGATTGCGAGGATGAATAATCCGAGTGGTCAACAAGATGTGAAAATATACTACAAAGGTAGTGTACAAGAGATTGAAAGAAGCCCGAAGATACAAACTGCTTTTAGTGCTAGAAATTCATCCGAAAATGTTGAACAAAGTTCTAATAGCAGCAGTGGTTTCTCTTCATATCCGAGTGTCAATCCAAAAAGTTCAACTTCGAGCTTTCATTCTCAAAGTACAAAAGGTGGTGGTTGTGTGATACAGTGCAACATAGCTTTGAATCTTCCAGAGGGTCAAAGTTTTTCTGAAGAAATTGCTAAAGATCACATGTCTTTACTTGCAACTGTGTTACAATCCTATGAAGGTTTAGTTGCAGGGAGAATCGGGAATCCTATGCTAACAAAAGAGGATTATGATAAGATAGACGCCGAAGAAATGGAGCTCATGGACATCAAATGGTGTCTAGCTAGTGTCTTGAGGAGAGCAGAAAAATTCAAGATGATTACTGGAAGAAATGATTTTCTTGATGCACATGTTTCTAGTTTAGGTTTTGATAAATCTAAAGTTACTTGTTTTCGATGCAGGGAGAAAGGTCATTTCAAGAGGGAATGCAAGAATAGAGAAGCAAGTGATGCAAAGAATCCATTCGGAAAAGATGATTACTATCGGAAAGCCATATATCAACAAGTTGGTCAACAACAACAACAAGAACCACAAGTGGCTCATGGTAGAAAAGTGATTGAGGATTCAAAGAGAGCATGTTTTGTGAATCAAGATAATTTTAGCTGGGAAAAATACATTTCATCCGACAACAAAGCATGCCTAATCAATCAGGAAGATGAAAGGTTACCTGAAGGTTTTAGCTGGGATATGTTTGTGGATGAGAAAGGAGAGTTTAAAGCTTTCATTGCTAAAATTGTGAAAGAACCAGATATGTTTACCGAGTGGATGAAAGCTATTGGTGTTAATGTGAAGAATGAAGAAGAAAAGTCTGTCTCATCTGATGAAAGCTCACTAAGTTCAGAAAGAGAAACTGTTTTTGATCAAACACCATCTGATTCTGATTCTTCAGATGATAGTTCTAACAAATCAATTGAGTTTGATCAATCACCAAGTGATGACAGTGATGATGATGAAGAAGAAAGACATATTAATGTTGCAAAAACTCATCTATCTCCTGAAAGTTTTCATTTTTATTTTACAGATCGCCTGGAGAAGCTGAAGGAGAGACGAGCAGCAAAAGAACAAAAGCAAATGAAGTCTGAAAGTGTTGTTCAAGAAGATGAGACTGTTCAAAATGAAGAAGTTAAAATTGTTGCTGAGGAGATTGTTGAAACTAAGAAGGTGATTGAAAGTGAAAAAGTTGTTGAAGTTGAGAAGATCATCGAAATAGAAAAGATTGTGGAAGTTATCAAGCCTTGCTCAAAGTGTCTTGAATCTAGCAAAGAATGTGCAGCAAAAGATGAAAAGTTGGATGAGTATGAGAAGATGAAAGAGCAATTACTGTTCAATCTCAATTATGTGAAGGAATCTTACGATGTATTGAACAAGACGGTAACTGGTCTTCAAAATACAAATTCTGAAAGAGAAAAGGCATTAACCATTGTCACACCCCCAAAATCCACACGCGGAGTACCACCGCCTGGAGGCGTGACATGACCAGGATCAAGCCACCAATCATATTGAACATGTAATTAATAAGTAAAAGTAAATGCCATTCAACCACCAATATGTAAGGTGTTCAAAATGTAAGTATGTTATCTCTATTTAGCGGAAGCGTATAAATAAAACCCAACGTAATAAAGTATGAAATGTCATAAAGTGTTTAACGAAACATTCACGATCCGTGCCCACAACGACCTGCTCCTCCTTGTGCAAGCTCCATATGTACCTAAAGTCCTGCAAGGCATGCAGCAGAGAGTCAACAAATAGTTGAGCGAGTTCACAGTAAACAATTCAGTAATTGTAATAGTATACTAAGTCTTGTGTTCGTTCGTTAAGTCGTGTATCGTATTAGTTCATATCGCGGCCCACTAGGCATGTATGCGATGATTGGGGAAAGTTCCCAAGTATTCTAGACTATGTATATTTGTATCGCGGCCACCCTGGCATGTGTGCGAAGTTTTAGTATATAGTTCGCGGCCTTTCCAAGGCATGTGTGCGAATGATAGTCATAATATCGCGGCCAACCCCTGGCGTGTGTGCAAAGATCAGTTCAATTAGTATACTAGTCTAGTCGTATCTCATCATTACCCTTCCTCACCCTGAGGACCATATCATTTAATTCTATCATCTGAGCATGTACGAATAAATCATCCAACCCCATTCCCACCATGGGAACCCCATGCCTTGGCTTGGGTGAACTCACCTTGGTTTGCTCGGCAGATACACAGAAGGGTCAAGTCTAGCTGCTAGTGGTCAACCACGTCCGGTTAAGAAAGGATAACGAGAATGATCCGAACGAGAGAATGATCCGAACACTATGATCTTCGATTTGAGAGAGAGTGAGTTGTAGTCAAGTTTGAGAGGAGAGAAAGAGAGAGCTAAGGTTTATGGGTTTAGAATGTTTGTCAAACAAATGAGGAGTATGCCCCTATTCCTATCTGTTATGCGCAAAAGAGAAAGAGTGGGCCGAACCCTCACTTGGGCTGCCCATTGATCCGAATACAAGAGTGTAGTGTAGCCCGAATGGGCTTGTGCAATCGCGGGTGTGTTGTGTGGTCGGTTCATGTTATGCGTTTTGGGCCCGTTCATTATACAAACATTCAATACACGTAGCACATAATAGCATAACATTCATTAAATAAAATTCACGTAATTACATAACGTTGCACAAAGATAGGTTCGAAATACGAGTTGTCACATTATCCCCAACTTAAAAGAAATTTCGTCCCGAAATTTGGTACGTACTCACTGAGAAAGCTAGTTAAGTTGCATGGTTTTCCTGGGGTGTCACATCCTCCCCCCGTTGATCTGGAATTTCGTCCCGAAATTCCGTGGTAGCTTCAGCTTCAGTAGTGGTTGTACTGTTCGTGAATAACTGGGGATACTTTTCTTTCATCTGATCTTCGCGTTCCCAGGTGAACTCTGGGCCACAACGGGAGTTCCAACGAACTCGAACAAGAGGTATTCTAGTGCGTTTGAGGACCTTAACATCCCGGTCCGTGATTTCTACAGGTTCCTCGACGAATCGCAACTGTTCGTCGATAGTGAGCTCCTTCAAAGGAACTATGAGGGTCTCATCTGACAGACATCTCTTCAGGTTCGACACGTGAAAGACATTGTGAACTGCACCGAGTTCTGCTGGTAGGTTCAGTTTGTAGGCCACTTTGCCTATTCTTTCTATAATCTCGAATGGTCCGACATACCGCGGATTGAGTTTGCCCCTTTTGCCAAAACGAACCACACCCTTCCAGGGTGAGACTTTGAGTAGCATTCGATCCCCAATATGGAACTCAAGTGGTTTCCTGCGCTTATCAGCGTAACTTTTCTGACGGTCGCGAGCTGCCGCCATGCGTTGTCGTATTTGTGCAATCTTTTCCGTGGTGTCCACTACAAGTTCTGGACCCGCGATCTGACTATCCCCGACCTCTGCCCAACAGAGAGGTGACCGGCATTTACGGCCGTACAATGCCTCGAATGGAGCTGCTTGTATGCTGGTGTGATAACTGTTATTGTATGAAAACTCCACCAAAGGGAGATGCTTTTCCTAGCCGTTGCCAAAATCGATGACACATGCCCGAAGCATGTCTTCTAGAGTTTGAATCGTGCGCTCAGACTGCCCATCCGTCTGAGGGTGATAAGCCGTGCTCATATCTAACCGAGAGCCAAAAGCCTTGTGCATTGCTTGCCATAGCTCTGAAGTGAATCGTGCATCGCGATCCGAAATGATAGAGGTGGGCACCCCGTGCCTTGAGACTACTTCCTTCAAGTATATGTCTGCTAGTGTTGAAAACTTGTCTGTTTCTTTGATTGCCAGGAAATGAGCAGACTTGGTGAGTCGATCCACGATCACCCAAATCGTATCGTCCCCACGCTGGGATCTAGGTAGGCTTGTAACGAAATCCATGGAAATTTCCTCCCATTTCCACTGTGGTATCTTTGGTTGCTGAAGTAAACCTGCTGGTTTCTGGTACTCTGCCTTGACTCTTGCACAGGTCAAGCACTTGCTGACATAGGTAGCAATGTGGGCCTTCATGCTTGGCCACCAATAAGTAGTCCTGATGTCGTGGTACATTTTATCCGACCCTGGATGTACCGAGTAGCGAGACTTGTGCGCTTCGTCCATCACAAGTTCGCGTAGACCGCCATAAAGTGGGACCCAAATACGCCCCGTTACATAGTAGGCGCCGTCTTCCTTCTGTTCTAATCGTTGCCTTGAGCCGCGTAGGGCTTCAGCCCTGACGTTCTCTGGTTTCAATGCTTCCACCTAAGCATTTCGTATCTGTACAGGAAGACTAGATTGGATTGTGAGCTGCAATGCTCGTACACGTTTAGGTAGAGTGTCTTTTCGACTGAGGGTGTCAGCCACAACATTGGCTTTGCCTGGATGGTACTTGATGGCGCATTCGTAATCGTTAAAAAGTTCGACCCATCTTCGTTGACGCATGTTCAAATCCTTTTGCTTAAGGATATGCTCGAGACTCCTGTGATCGGTGTAGATAGTGCACTTGGTACCGTACAGGTAGTGTCGCCATATCTTAAGCGCGAAAACAACAGCTCCCAGCTCTAAATCGTGTGTCGTGTAATTCCGTTCATGAACCTTGAGTTGGCGCGAAGCATAAGATGTCACACCCCCAAAATCCACCCGCGGAGTACTACCGCTTGGAGGCGTGACTGACCAGGATCCAGCCACCAATCATACTGAACAAGCATATGAATAGTTATAAGAGTTTAACCAATACGATTGGTGTTCAGACAAAACAAAGTTTAAGTTGTAAGCGGAAGCATAAGTCTTAAAGTTAAAACATAAGTTCAAATGTTTTCAAGTTTAACATGGCACGCAGCAATCCATGTCCCACAACGACTCTCCTCCATGCAAGCTCTAGCTGAGTACCTATCGTCCTGCAAAGCATGTAGTAACGAGTCAACAACTAGTTGAGTGAGTTCACAGTTAGGTGTTCGTTTTAGTTGTTTCGAAAACAGTTTGCTTTATTTGGCATCCTGCCGTGGGGGTTACCCCATAGTTTAAAAACGTGACTTGTTCATTCCCAGTTACTCTGGCATTCCAGCCGTGGGGGCTACCCCATGTTAGTTATCAGGCATTTCGGCCGTGGGGGCTACCCCATGCGTACACTAGACTCGTTACCATATCGACTGCTGACTGTAGTCATGTTTATGTGCCCTGAAACTGTCAATGTCTATCATCATTGACGTGCCCCAGATCCATTAGTTCACGCCCGTCCTCTGCGGCACGGTGTGAGGTTTGTCAGACCTAAATAGCGCTATCTAACTAATGACCCGCTCGCCATTGGCCCGGCGATTAAGTCGATATAAAAAGGAGGGACTTCGTGATAGAGTTTTGGTCTAGTACGAGTTATCCGTCCACAAGGACGAGGAATTACATTCCTGAACCATCGTTGTCCTACCCAAGGAGGACGAGGAATCCACGTTCCTTAACCCCGTTCCCAACCCAGGGAATCCCATGCTTTGTAGAGGGTGTGAACTCACCTTGGTTTGCTCGGCAGTTAATCACAGAAAGGGCATTCAAGTTGCAAGTGGTCAACTATGTCCTAACATAGATACCATTTATATCAGATTTAAACCAAGCAGTGCACGTACAAGTAACGATCCTAGCATACAAGTTCTATCATGGCAATTTCAACAACAGTGCACAACATATTCAGTTAACAGTAGCACATATAGCCCATATGTTCAGCCCAATTACTTAAGCCCAAAACACGCATTAAACAGTAGCACAAGGAGTCCATAAGGCCGGCCCATTAACTAAGGCCCGTAACTAAGCAAGCCCAATAAGTGTGGTTTCGAGTCGCAACCGGACTCGCAAGCATGGTTGCGGGTCATGCTGTTTATGTTGATCATAGGTGGTTGCGAGTCGCAACCTATGTCGCAACTATGGTTTCGGCTGGTCATGCTATGGTTTCGAGTCGCAACGGGACTCGCAACCTGTGTCGCAACCTGTGGTCTCGGCTTGTAATGCTGTGGTCTCGAGTCGCAACCAGAGGTTTCGACTCCCCAGCAGTTGCTGATCCTTCACAGTTTGTACTATCCAATGAAATTCATGCAGAATTATGTACTATCCACTAAACATGTTTTGCTGTCTAACATTTACCCAAAATGGATCAAACAATTCAGATTTCAAATATTCAAAGCACCTTCAAAGCATATTCAAGTTGTTCTTCATATATTCAAAACACATTCATCAAGTTCTTCAATATTCATAACATAAACAACCCTTATTCTACACATTTTGCATCAATCATAAACATAATCATGAATCGCAATATCACACATTCAACATAACACCACAAACTCGGTTCTATACTAAGCCGATTATATGACATATGTAAATCGGTTTCATGAACATCAACAACTAGTGGTTTAAGCTTCATTTAAACACCAAATATCATAACTCTTCATGCAATATATTCAAAATCAAGACATGTTAAACGATTTATCATCATCACACACATAAAACATCATCAAGCATACACTACACTAGTTAAATCATATCATTCATATTATTACTTAACAACAACAAGCATCAATCAATAAACATCATGAATACTAACCGGTTGATGGGTCTCAAAGGTGTGTATGAAGCTTTCAATCGAGTGTGTGTGTGAGCCGATCCAAGAGTCCAATCCGAAAGTGAGGAGTGTGTTTGTGTCTCTAGGGTTTTAGTGAGAGGGAAGTAGGAGAGTGTGTGAGAGTGAGTGTGTATGGTTGCCCAAAGAATGGCAAGGTTGGCAAGAAGTATGATATATATATTAGTTCCACAAGGTGCACCCTAATGGGTTTACAAATCGGCTAAGGGGTTTTACGGCCCAAATGGCCCAACCGGTTACTGTTCACTCGAGACCACATGGTCTCGAGTCGGGTCCTTGTTGTTTCGGTTCATATACATACGCGCATACACGTAAACATAACATATAGTTCACACAAGATGTTCGCATATATCATTACACAATCATGTCAACTAATCACATAACGTTCAAGCATGCTACATCAAGACACAACGAAAGGTTCTAAATTTCGAGTTGTCACATCATCCCCAAGTTGAAAGAAATTTCGTCCCGAAATTTGATAGCACTCACTGAGGAAGCTAGTTAAGTTGTATGGTTTTCCCGGTTTTCCTGGGGTGTCACATCCTCCCCCCGTTGATCTGGAATTTCGTCCCAAAATTCCGTAGCTTCAGCCTCAGTAGTGGTCGTACCGTTTGCAAACAGTTGGGGATACTTTTGTTTCATCTGATCTTCGCGCTCCCAGGTGAACTCTTGGCCGCGACGTGAGTTCCAACGAACTCGCACGAGAGGTATTCTAGTGCTCTTGAGGACCTTAACATCCCGGTCCGTGATTTCGACTGGTTCCTCGATGAATTTCAACTGTTCGTCGATCGTGAGTTCCTTCAGAGGAACTACGTGGGTCTCATCTGACAGACACTTCTTCAGATTCGACACATGGAAAACGTTGTGAACTGCACCGAGTTCTGCTGGTAAGTTCAGCCTGTAGGCCACCTTGCCTATTTTCTCAATGATTTCGAAAGGTCCAACGTATCGTGGGTTGAGTTTGCCTCGTTTACCAAAACGAACCACAGCCTTCCAGGGTGAAACTTTGAGTAATACCCGCTCCCCAACCTGGAGCTCAAGTGGTTTCCTGCCCTTATCAGCGTAGGCTTTCTGACGGTCACGAGCGGCCGCCATGCGTTGTCGTATTTGAGCAATCCGCTCAGTAGTGTCTACCACATGTTCCGGACCAGTGATTTGACTATCCCCCACCTCTGCCCAACAAAGAGGTGACCGGCATTTACGTCCGTACAATGCCTCGAACGGAGCAGCTTTAATGCTAGTGTGGTAGCTGTTATTGTACGAGAATTCCACGAGTGGCAGATGCTTTTCCCAGCTGTTGCCAAAATCGATTACACATGCGCGAAGCATGTCTTCTAAGGTCTGAATGGTGCGTTCGGACTGCCCGTCCGTCTGTGGGTGATACGCTGTGCTCATATCTAGACGTGAGCCAAAAGACTTGTGCATTGCTTGCCACAGCTCTGAAGTAAAACGTGCATCCCGATCAGAGATGATAGAGGTGGGCACCCCGTGCCTCGAAACAACTTCCTTGAGGTATATTTCCGCTAAAGTGGAGAACTTATCCGTCTCCTTAATTGCCAAAAAGTGTGCGGATTTTGTGAGTCGATCCACGATCACCCAGATAGTATCGTTTCCGCACTGTGATCTAGGTAGGCCAGTAACGAAATCCATGGAAATTTGCTCCCATTTCCATTGTGGTATCTCTGGTTGCTGGAGTAGGCCTGAGGGTTTCTGGTATTCTGTCTTGACTCGCGCACAAGTCAAACACTTGCTGATGTAAGTTGCTATGTGGGCCTTCATGCTAGGCCACCAATACGTAGTTTTAATATGTGTGCTTCATCCATTACAAGCTCTCGTAAGTCGCCATAGAGTGGGACCCAAATGCGTCCTGTTACGTAGTAAGCACCGTCTTCCTTCTGCTCTAAGCGTTGTCTTGACCCGCGTAGGGCTTCGGCCCTTACGTTTTCTGGTTTCAGTGCTTCTATCTGAGCAGCTCGTATTTGCGAAGGTAGACTAGAATGGATCGTGAGTTGTAAAGCTCTTACGCGCTTAGGCGCAGTGTCCTTTCGACTTAGGGCGTCGGCCACAACATTGGCCTTGCCCGGGTGATACCTGATAGAGCACTCGTAGTCATTCAGTAATTCGACCCATCGTCGTTGCCGCATATTCAGTTCCTTCTGCTTGAATATGTGCTCTAGGCTCCTGTGGTCGGTGTAGATGGCGCACTTGGTTCCGTACAGGTAATGCCGCCAGAGCTTAAGTGCGAAAACAACAGCTCCCAGTTCTAAATCATGCGTAGTGTAGTTCTTTTCATGAACCTTGAGTTGGCGTGAGGCGTAGGCTATGACTTTATCTCGTTGCATCAATACACAACCAAGACCTTGAATTGATGCATCACAGTAAACCACAAAATCGTCTGTGCCCTCTGGCAGTGAAAGAATAGGTGCACTACAGAGTCTATCCTTTAGATGTTGAAAAGCTAACTCTTGTGCATTTCCCCAATGATAAACAACGCCTTTCTGCGTTAGCGAGGTGAGAGGCTGCGCGATTTTAGAGAAATCCTTAATGAATCTCCTGTAGTAACCTGCCAATCCCAAGAATTGGCGAATTTCCTTTGGTGTGCGTGGCGCAGGCCAGTTCTTAATGGAGTCCACTTTGGATGGATCAACGTGAATCCCATCCTTGTTCACCACATGTCCTAGGAAATGAACTTCACGAAGCCAGAAGTCGCATTTCGAGAACTTTGCGTAAAGCTGTTCTGTTCGAAGGAGTTCCAGAATAAGTCGTAGATGCTGCTCGTGCTCCTCCTGACTCTTAGAATAGATCAGGATGTCGTCGATGAAGACTATAACGAACTTGTCCAGACAAGGCTTGCACACTCGGTTCATCAAGTCCATGAAAACTGCGGGTGCGTTCGTCAGCCCAAACGGCATGACCAAAAACTCATAGTGCCCATATCGAGTTCTAAAGGCTGTCTTAGAGACATCCTCCTCTCGAACTCTCAGCTGGTGATATCCCGATCTCAGATCGATCTTTGAATAGTAGCTCGACCCCTGTAACTGGTCGAACAAGTCGTCAATACGCGGTAGAGGATAACGGTTCTTCACAGTCACCTTATTGAGTTCACGATAGTCGATACACATTCTGAAGGTACCGTCCTTCTTCTTCACAAATGGTACTGGAGCTCCCCAGGGCGATGAACTAGGACGAATAAAACCCTTATCCAAGAGTTCTTGTAGTTGCATGGAGAGTTCTTCCAACTCTGATGGAGCTAAACGATAAGGTGCACGTGCTATAGGCGCAGCTCCAGGAGCTAATTCAATCTGAAACTCGACTTGGCGATGGGGTGGAAGACCAGGTAATTCCTCAGGGAATACCTCAGGATAGTCACGTACAACTGGAAAATCTTCTAGCTTCTTCTCTTTCTCTGTGATGTCAGTAACGAGGGCCAAAACTGCAGTATGGCCCTTTCGTAAGCACTTCTGGGCTTTAAGAAGAGAGATGATGTTCTCAACAGCACTTCTCTTGTCGCCACGAATCAGGAGAGGTTCATTACCAAAACCAGGAATACGAACAATCTTCTCGTTGCAAAGAATCTCTGCTCGGTGTTGGGATAACCAATCCATCCCAATGATAACGTCGAAACTACCCAAGACGATAGGGATAAGGTCAATAGAGAAGGTCTGGTTAGCGAGAATAAGTTTGCAACCTTTGACTATGTGCGAGGCCTCCAAACCCTTACCATTAGCTAGCTCTACCGTGTGCTTGTTGCTCAGGGGTGTTGGAATACGCTTAAGCATTTTACTAACTTCTAGTGACACATAGCTAGTATCGGCACCCGAATCAAATAAGACTGTAACGTAAAAGTCGTCGAGAAGGAACTTACCCGTCACCACGTTGGGGTCATTCCTTGCTTCACCTTGGCCAATCACGAACACTCGTCCCCTGGCACCATTGTTGTTGTTGTGGTTTTCATTGCTACCATTCCCCTGGTTGTTGTTGTTGTTGTTCTGGTTCAGTTGGGGACAATCTTTCTTGAAGTGGCCTTCAGCTCCACACTGAAAGCACCCTTTGTTGTTACCCTATTGCTGCCGCTGATTCTGTTGAGGTTGCTGACGATTCTGATTGGCGGGGTATGCGCTCCTGCAATCCTTTGCAACATGACCAGGCTTGTTGCACCGATGACAGTTTCCCCTGGTGCATGGCCCACTGTGGTGTAGGTTGCAACGATTGCATTTGGGGTGACTCCCCTTGTACCCACCATGACTTTGACCACCAGACGATTGCTGACTGGGGCTCTTGTGGTCGTCAGTCTTTCTCTGCTGAGACTGAGATTGCACAGAAGTTGAACCCTTGCTTGAAGTTCCATCCCATTTCCGTTTGCTGTCATTAGAGGTACCCGAAGTAGTTGCAGCGCCTATGCGCTTTGGTAACTTGTTCTGCTCCACCGCCTGATCAGTAAGACGGTGAGCCAACTGAACAACCTGCTGGATAATGGCCAAGTTTGCTGAAGTCACATGACTTTGGATCTCTGGCACCAAGCCCTTGAGATAGAGTTCAATTCGCTTATACGGAGGGTCCACCATAGTTGGACACAACAAGGCAAGCTCATGCGATCGCTTAGTATACGCCTCAATCTCTGACCCCGTCATCTTGAGGTTGTAGAACTCGTCTTCCAACTTATGGATGTCATCGCGACTGCAGTATTCCTCCCTGATCATTTCTTTGAAAGTTTCCCATGGGGTGGCGTTGGCAGCAACCAACCCCAGCATTTGCACTTGAGCATTCCACCATGTGAGGGCCAAACCCTCGAGAGTACCAGTAGCATACTTCACCCTGCGCGCTTCAGGGCATTCACACATTTCGAACACAGATTCTAGTTTCTCAAACCAGTGGAGGAGACCTACCGCTCCTTCAGTCCCGCTAAAAGTAGTGGGTCGGCAGTCCATAAAGGTCTTAAAGGTGCACACCGGTGCCTGAGCATGTTGACCTAAGGTAGGTGAAAGAAAGACAGAGTTTAACACAAAGGTTGGTTCACGAGAGTAGGATCCTAAAGATCCTAGGATAAGTTCGGACTGCAGGATATACCTCCTGCGTATGCAGCTGCGAGTGCTGCGGCAACTCGTTCGTTGATCAAAGCCGTCAACTGGGCTTGTGTCATGTTAACGCGTCCAGACATGATTCTTCATAACAAGAGTAATACGAGTGAGAGAGGTTCGCGAAAGTACGATGGTAGGATAGAGTAAGCACGCACGTGTTCAAGTACAGTAGTTATACTAATCAAGCATACCATGAGCAATGTACTATGTAACTAGCAAGTAGGCAATATACACATATCATATCACCTAGAATGTCGAGCCTTGCATGTGGAGTGAAGCGTCGTTGTGGACCGTTGAGCACTATACCGGCTATAGTCTGGTTTTAACAAAAACGTTTCTCCTTTATTAAAACCAAGTTCACTATAACCAATGGCTCTGATACCAATCTGTCACACCCCCAAAATCCACCCGCGGAGTACTACCGCTTGGAGGCGTGACTGACCAGGATCCAGCCACCAATCATACTGAACAAGCATATGAATAGTTATAAGAGTTTAACCAATACGATTGGTGTTCAGACAAAACAAAGTTTAAGTTGTAAGCGGAAGCATAAGTCTTAAAGTTAAAACATAAGTTTAAATGTTTTCAAGTTTAACATGGCACGCAGCAATCCATGTCCCACAACGACTCTCCTCCATGCAAGCTCTAGCTGAGTACCTATGGTCCTGCAAAGCATCTAACTAATGACCCGCTCGCCATTGGCCCGGCGATTAAGTCGATATAAAAAGGAGGGACTTCGTGATAGAGTTTTGGTCTAGTACGAGTTATCCGTCCATAAGGACGAGGAATTACATTCCTGAACCATCGCTGTCCTACCCAAGGAGGACGAGGAATCCACGTTCCTTAACCCCGTTCCCAACCCAGGGAATCCCATGCTTTGTAGAGGGTGTGAACTCACCTTGGTTTGCTCGGCAGTTAATCACAGAAAGGGCATTCAAGTTGCAAGTGGTCAACTATGTCCTAACATAGATACCATTTATATCAGATTTAAACCAAGCAGTGCACGTACAAGTAACGATCCTAGCATACAAGTTCTATCATGGCAATTTCAACAACAGTGCACAACATATTCAGTTAACAGTAGCACATATAGCCCATATGTTCAGCCCAATTACTTAAGCCCAAAACACGCATTAAACAGTAGCACAAGGAGTCCATAAGGCCGGCCCATTAACTAAGGCCCGTAACTAAGCAAGCCCAATAAGTGTGGTTTCGAGTCGCAACCGGACTCGCAAGCATGGTTGCGGGTCATGCTGTTTATGTTGATCATAGGTGGTTGCGAGTCGCAACCTATGTCGCAACTATGGTTTCGGCTGGTCATGCTATGGTTTCGAGTCGCAACGGGACTCGCAACCTGTGTCGCAACCTGTGGTCTCGGCTTGTAATGCTGTGGTCTCGAGTCGCAACCAGAGGTTTCGACTCCCCAGCAGTTGCTGATCCTTCACAGTTTGTACTATCCAATGAAATTCATGCAGAATTATGTACTATCCACTAAACATGTTTTGTTGTCTAACATTTACCCAAAATGGATCAAACAATTCAGATTTCAAATATTCAAAGCACCTTCAAAGCATATTCAAGTTGTTCTTCATATATTCAAAACACATTCATCAAGTTCTTCAATATTCATAACATAAACAACCCTTATTCTACACATTTTGCATCAATCATAAACATAATCATGAATCGCAATATCACACATTCAACATAACACCACAAACTCGGTTCTATACTAAGCCGATTATATGACATATGTAAATCGGTTTCATGAACATCAACAACTAGTGGTTTAAGCTTCATTTAAACACCAAATATCATAACTCTTCATGCAATATATTCAAAATCAAGACATGTTAATCGATTTATCATCATCACACACATAAAACATCATCAAGCATACACTACACTAGTTAAATCATATCATTCATATTATTACTTAACATCAACAAGCATCAATCAATAAACATCATGAATACTAACCGGTTGATGGGTCTCAAAGGTGTGTATGAAGCTTTCAATCGAGTGTGTGTGTGAGCCGATCCAAGAGTCCAATCCGAAAGTGAGGAGTGTGTTTGTGTCTCTAGGGTTTTAGTGAGAGGGAAGTAGGAGAGTGTGTGAGAGTGAGTGTGTATGGTTGCCCAAAGAATGGCAAGGTTGGCAAGAAGTATGATATATATATATTAGTTCCACAAGGTGCACCCTAATGGGTTTACAAATCGGCTAAGGGGTTTTACGGCCCAAATGGCCCAACCGGTTACTGTTCACTCGAGACCACATGGTCTCGAGTCGGGTCCTTGTTGTTTCGGTTCATATACATACGCGCATACACGTAAACATAACATATAGTTCACACAAGATGTTCGCATATATCATTACACAATCATGTCAACTAATCACATAACGTTCAAGCATGCTACATCAAGACACAACGAAAGGTTCTAAATTTCGAGTTGTCACATAAGAAATGACCTTGTCGCGCTGCATTAACACACATCCAAGACCCTGGATGGATGCATCACAGTATACTACAAAATTGTCTGTGCCCTCTGGAAATGAGAGGATAGGTGCACTGCAAAGTCTATCCTTTAAGTGCTGAAAAGCAGTTTCCTGAGTGTTGCCCCAACGGTAGGTGACACCCTTCTATGTCAGTAGTGTAAGTGGCTGAGCAATCTTTGAGAAATCCTTGATGAACCGTCTGTAGTATCCCGCCAAACCCAAGAATTGGCGTATTTCCGTTGGTGTACGTGGTGCAGGCCAGTTCCTGATCGAGTCTACTTTGGATGGATCAACATGGATCCCATCCTTGTTTACTACGTGGCCTAGAAAGTGGACTTCACCAAGCCAGAAGTCGCATTTTGAAAACTTGGCGTACAGTTGTTCCTTTCGAAGAAGTTCCAAGATAAGCCGTAAGTGCTGCTCGTGTTCCTCCTGACTCTTGGAGTAGATCAGAATGTCGTCAATGAATACAATCACAAACTTGTCTAAGTAGGGTTTGCACACCCTGTTCATAAGGTCCATAAAGACTGCCGGTGCGTTTGTTAGCCCGAATGGCGTGACTAGGAACTCGTAGTGGCCGTAGCGAGTTCTGAATGCTGTTTTGGAGACGTCCTCATCCCGGACTCTCAGCTGATGGTATCCTGACCTCAAGTCTATCTTGGAGTAGTAGCTCGACCCTTGCAACTGGTCAAATAAATCGTCAATACGCGGAAGAGGATAACGGTTCTTCACCGTCACCTTGTTGAGTTCCCGGTAGTCTATGCACATCCTGAAGGTACCGTCCTTCTTCTTCACGAATAACACTGGAGCTCCCCAAGGTGAAGAGCTTGGACGAATAAAGCCCTTTTCCAAGAGCTCTTGTAGCTGCTTTGACAGTTCTTCCAGTTCGGTTGGAGCTAAACGATACAGAGCTCGAGCTATGGGTGCTGCTCCTAGAGCGAGCTCGATTTGGAATTCGTCCTGACGATGAGGCGGTAAACCGGGTAAATCTTCAGGAAACACCTGAGGAAAGTCGCGAACTATTGGAATGTCCTCCAATTTCTTTTCTTTTGCTGATGCATCGGTAACGAGTGCCAGAATGGCAGTGTGGCCCTTACGTAAACACTTCTGAGCCTTTAGAAAGGAGATGATGCCAACCACAGCACCACTCTTGTCGCCTTGCACTTCGAGAGGTTCTTTGCCAGAACGAGGAATGCGAACTATCTTCTCCTTGCATAGGATCTCTGCGTGATGTTGGGATAACCAGTCCATACCAATGACGATGTCGAAACTACCCAAAACTAGGGGGATGGGATCGATGGAGAAAGTCTGACCAGCGAGGATAAGATTACAACCCTGAACTATGTGCGTGGCCTCTAGACTCTTACCATTAGCTTACTCTACGACATGCTTAGTGTTCAGGAGTGTGGGTGTACGTTTTAACATTTGGCTAACTATCAAAGACATATAACTTATATCCGTACCCGAATCAAACAGTAACATAAAAGTCGTCGAAGAGGGACTTACCCATTACTACGTTAGAATCATCTCTTGCATCACCCTGACCCATCCCGAACACACGACCATGGGTGTCTTTGTTTCCATTGTTTCCCCCGTTGCTAACCCCATTGTCGTTCCTGCTTCCATGGTCGTGGTTCTGATTCTGGTTCCAGTTCAACTGTGGGCAGTGTCTCTCGTAGTGATCTTTAGCACCATACTGAAAACATCCTCTAAAACTTTGCTGCTGCTGCTGAGCCTGTGGAGCTTGAGGCTGTTGTTGTTGTTCCTAACTTACAGGACGTGAGTTTTGGCAATCCTTTGCTTCATGACCTATCTTGAGACACCTCTGGCAACGACCCTTGTTGCACTGGCCACTGTGGTGTCTGTTACAATTGTTGCACCATGGGTGATATCCTCGATATCTTTTCTGCCCGCGACTACCCGAAGGCTGCTGGCTGGGGCCCTGATAATCATCTATCTTTCGCTGCTGCGCTCGGGACTGAATCGTAGCGGAACCCTTGCTCAGGTTTCCATCCCACTTGCGTTTGTTGTCACTGGGAGCACAAGTTGTAGCAATATTAACACGTTTTGGTAGTTCGCTCTGTTCTACCGCCTGGTCTGTGAGACGATGAGCAAGCCGAGTAACTTGTTGGATAGTGCCAAGATTAGCCGCGGCCACATGACTCCGAATTTCTGGCACCAGACCCTTGAGATACAGGTCGATACGTTTGGTGGGAGGGTCTACCATAGTGGGACACAATGTGGCTAATTCATTTGATCTCCTCGTATAAGCCTCAATTTCCGACCCCGTCATCTGTAAATTGCGAAACTCCACCTCTAGTTGGTGGATGTCGTCCCGACTGCAAAACTCTTCCTTAATTAGATCCTTGAATTCGTTCCAGGGGGTGGCATTAGCAGCTGCCGACCCTAACATTTGAACCTGTGCCTGCCACCATGTTAACGCGACACCTTCGAGTGTTCCAACAGCGAACTTTACCCTACGAGCCTCAGGGCATTCATGTATCTCGAAGTCAGTTTCGAGCCTCTCGAACCAATGGAGGAGGCCTACAATGTAACGCCCTGCTTTTTCATACTTTCCATAATTAGAAAGCTCGCCTTGTAATGCTATTTTTGGAAATCTTGTATTATTGTAGTCGTCTTTTCGTTGTAAAATCCGAGACTTGGATCATAAATAAAATTCGTATTTCTTTAAATTCACCATCTACATATTCATACATGTTCATACGTTCGAATTCATTGTACATCGAATCCTTATTTGTAATTCAAACTTATACGATACTTATTCACGATGCATGTCCATGCTTGTCCTTAAATTGTTGATACCTAAAAACCCCTAATAATATGCTTATTTATACAACGGTTAATCATCTAATATGTGACATATACTTGTCACTTAAAAACATGTTACATACTTGTACATTACACTTTTTACCTAGTTAAATCATGTTTTATTTCATATTTCACCTTGTTACAAGTTAGGGGAAACATTGTTGCATATTATTACACAACTTAATTAACAAAATTACTGATTATAATGTTTTAAAAAATAAAAAAAATAAAGAAATATGGCAGCCCCAATTCAGCAAAATTCAGCCCCATATAGTTGGGTTTTGTGGGCTAGATTCAAGGTGTAACCCTTTCTAAACACTTCCAAAGCCCAACCCATTGAAACCCTAATCCTCCCCCCTATAAATACCACTTATAACCAGCCTCCCTACCACTTTTGCAACACTAAAAACTCTCAAAACATCCTCCAAACCGTAGCTGAAAGCAAGGGGTTCGAGCAGATTGACACCCCTTCACGAAAATGAGCATAACTCACTCAATTCTTATCTGATTCACTCGATTCTTTTTCCTACTACTTTGTATTGACCTTATCTACGTTTCCATGGGTTTTTCACAGTAAATAAGTCCCTGAAATGTCCCCAAATAGGCTCCAAAGTGGGCTGTTCGTTTCTGTTTTTATCTAAACTTTGTTAAACTCATCCAACTTGTGTCTAACACATCTCACACCTATGTCCTAATGCTTACAACCTCACTTATGGTTGGCTAAGCTTAAAAACAAGGTTGAGACACTATAAATCAGAGGTTAAAACCTCAAATACTTTCTGTTTTGTTAGGGTATTTAACCCACAAATCATGTCAAGCTTAGATCTTGATGAATGAGTGATTATGGAACAACTTGGGTTGTCCTACATACAATCCTCACATGATTTGGTGATTTCTCTATAGTTAGGTTGTTTATGTTATTGTGCTAAACCTAGTTCGTGACCCTCCTTGGTTGTTTTTACATCAAGTGAAGTGGTGAACATTCAAGGGGTTCCTAAATGGAAGCATGTTCTTCCTACCCCATACATGACATCTATGATAACACGAGGTGCCTAAATGAAGATCCTAATCTTCTACCTCCTACTTGAATTATTGGACTAAATAACATGTAGTACTTAACCTAGATATATATATATACACTCATTCGAACCTTTGATGTTGAACTTATGTTTATATGTTAAAGTAGTAGAACATCACCTAAGACCTAAACCTTGTTGTGATTCTTATGGGTGTTCAACTCATGAAAACATTATCATAACCCTTGTGGTTACCAAGTGTCATACAAGTGTTAAGTGTTGAAGATGATTATTTTCACATGCTATTCTCATATCTTACTTTTATGTTGTTTTAAATATCGAATCTCGACTCTAAGCATACTTGAACTTTAACCCTACACATTCAATCTTCTAACCTCATCAACTCGTCAATAATTGGATAATTGGAAAGCATATGCAAACTTTGTGAGTATACTCGTATTCCCCCTTTTTCTCTTATCACTTTTGGGGTGTAACATGTTTTATCTATCAACAAACTTACACATGAACATTTTGCTTAAACACATGAACATTCCTATAACATGCTTGTATACGTGATGGCTTGATACTTTAAACTTGGGTGAAACTTATGTGTTGAATTTATCATTAACTTCGTACGAGCCAAACCGTGACATATGTAGCGCTATAGGATTAACGACCCGCCCTTTATCATCGGTAATGTCATGAGCATATTGTGTTTCCTTGGTTTGATATGTTAGACACATGCCATGTTTAAATGTTTATCTTGAATCACATGCTTGCTATGAGGAATTGTTTAAAACTTATCTTTTGCTATGTATGTATCAAACTTGTATACTCGCCTTTGCTTTTGCATTGAATTATTTTAAACATGTTACAGGTTGATGAGGATGATGCTAAGAAAAGAAGTAGCGTTGATGCCTAGATACACATATAGACGTTAGGGTTTAATATGTTGTATCAATTTTGTTATGTTGTCATGTTATTTTGTTAAACTTGTTGTATTTGAATTTCTTGTAATGTTGACAATTTATCTTATGAAATGAAATCGGATTATTTAAATACTTGTCTCAATTATTAGCGTTATGATGTCTCGAGCAATCTTCACACTTCGTCTCATCCCGATGTTTCCGCCATTGGTTGGGGTGTGACATACAACTCCTTCAGTACCACCGAAGGTACTAGGTCGGCAATCCATGATCGTGCCTACGGGTGACTGAGCGTTCTGATCTGCTCCTGCCTGTGCGGCTGCAAGTGCCGCAGCAACTCGTTCGTTAATTAGAGCCGTCAACTGGGCTTGAGTCATGTTAATACATCCAGACATGATCTTGATAGCAAAGGTAATGTAAGTAAGAGAGAGGTTCGCGAAGAATGCGGTGACAGAAAAGCGTAAGAACACAAGTGTTCTCGAGCAATAGTAGTTATGTGTATCTAAGCATACTACGAGCAAAGTTCTATACAATTCTAGCATGTAGGCAATAAACATAAACCATATTACCTAGGATGTTGAGTCTTGCACGTGGAGCGAAGCGTCGTTGGGGATCGTTGAGAGCACTGTTCCGGTTATAGTCTGGTTTTAATAAAAACGTTCTTTCCCATATTAAAACCGAGTTCTCTATAACCAATGGCTCTGATACCAATCTGTCATACCCCCAAAATCCACACGCGGAGTACCACCGCTTGGAGGCGTGACATGACCAGGATCAAGCCACTAATCATATTGAACATGTAATTAATAAGTAAAAGTAAATGCCATTCAACCACCAATATGTAAGGTGTTCAAAATGTAAGTATGTTATCTCTGTTTAGCAGAAGCGTATAAATAAAACCCAACGTAATAAAGTATGAAATGTCATAAAGTGTTTAACGAAACATTCATGATCCGTGCCCACAACGACCTGCTCCTCCTTGTGCAAGCTCCATATGTACCTAAAGTCCTGCAAGGCATGCAGCAGAGAGTCAACAACTAGTTGAGCGAGTTCACAGTAAACAGTTCAGTAATTGTAATAGTATAGTATCTTGTGTTCGTTCATTAAGTCGTGTATCGTATTAGTTCATATCGCGGCCCACTAGGCATGTATGCGATGATTGGGGAAAGTTCCTAAGTATTCTAGACTATGTATATTTGTATCGCGGCCACCCTGGCATGTGTGCGAAGTTTTAGTATATAGTTCGCGGCCTTTCCAAGGCATGTGTCCGAATGATAGTCATAATATCGCGGCCAACCCCTGGCGTGTGTGCGAAGATCAGTTCAATTAGTATACTAGTCTAGTCGTATCTCATCATTACCCTTCCTCACCCTGAGGACCATATCATTTAATTCTATCATCTGAGCATGTACGAATAAATCATCCAACCCCATTCCCACCCTGGGAACCCCATGCCTTAGCTTGTGTGAACTCACCTTGGTTTGCTCGGCAGATACACAGAAGGGTCAAGTCTAGCTGCTACTGGTCAACCACGTCCGGTTAAGAAAGGATAACGAGAATGATCCGAATGAGAGAATGATTCGAACACTATGATCTTCGATTTGAGAGAGTGAGTTGCAGTCAAGTTTGAGAGGAGAGAAAGAGAGAGCTAGGGTTTATGGGTTTAGAATGTTTGTCAAATAAATGAGGAGTATGCCCCTATTCCTATCTGTTATGCGCAAAAGAGAAAGAGTGGGCCGAACCCTCACTTGGGCTGCCCATTGATCCGAATACAAGAGTGTAGTGTAGCCCGAATGGGCTTGTGCGATCGCGGGTGTGTTGTGCGGTCGGTTCATGTTGTGCGTTTTGAGCCCGTTCATTATACAGACATTCAATACACGTAGCACATAATAGCATAACATTCATTAAATAAATTTCACGTAATTACATAACGTTGCACAAAGATAGGTTCGAAATACGAGTTGTCACATTATCCCCAACTTAAAATAAATTTCGTCTCGAAATTTGGTACGTACTCACTGAGGAAGCTAGTTAAGTTGCATGGTTTTCCTGGGGTGTCACAACCATGATGAATGCTGTGATGATGACAAAACAAAAAGCTATAAGTCATTACATTGAGGAATGTGCCAAGCTGAAACAAGAGTTGGAGACTGGGAAAATTGAGAATGAGAGAATCAGACGATTATTACAGAGTTATTCTAGTTCTGATTATCTTATTGATCGAATTTATCCAACTGTTGCAGGTTTCGAAACATTTCAGGATGAGAAGCCAAAGAAGAAGGATACTGGTAAGAAACCGAGTGTTAGCTATAACAAGTGTCTGCCTCCGATCTGGGAAGGTTATTCTCCCAGAAAACCAAATGAGGAGCAAGTTCAAAAGGCAGTCAATATAAAACTAAAATCCAAAACAACTGATGGTTTACCAGAAAACATTGACGTCACTTTCACATCGTCTGACACTGATCATGAGTCTGAGTTAATCAAAAAGGTGGTTGATCAGGTGTTGGATATTGATGAGGAGTCTGAGTCAAAGTCTGAGTCTGGAGGTTCAAGTTCGTCAGTCAACAGTCAAAAATCATCGGTTAAACGGACTTACAGTAAAGAATTTTTGTTATCAAAATCGAATTTGGATGATGAAACATTTTAAGTTGCATATACTTTGAATGATTCTGACAAATTATATTCTGACAAAGAGTTTCCAATAAGAAGTTTAGATTTGAAATGATCAAAAAGGTTTTCAAAATGACAGAAATCAATATTTCTGAAATAAAAGATTTAAATCTTACTGAAAAATCTAAAAAATACACTTCAAGAGTTCAACAGCGATTAAACAAGAAAAAGGGTTACAATTCTGGTTCTAGTTTTCAAAAGAAACCAAATCATAATGGTAATTTCAAAAAGAAAGGTCTTGGGTTTATTCCACCTGAAAATTATAAAAATGACAAAATTACTAAAACAAACACAAAATTTGTTTCAGGAGGAAGTGCTGAGGAAGAACAGAAGAAACCTTTCTGGAGACAATCAAACCAGGAGTTTCTTGCTGAGAGGAAAGGAATTTTTCATCGAAAGGAGACTAGAACCTGTTACAAGTGCAATGAAGTTGGTCACATTGCATGGAACTGTTCTCAAGCTACAAAGACAAAACAGGGAGTCTCTGAAAAACTTAGAGAAAAAATTGTTGATGTTGAACCACCAACTGATAAGTTCAAAATTTTTGAAAATTCAACCAATGAAGTTGGTGAGTGTTCTAAGAAAAGTTTTTACAAAAAGAGAGCTAAGGACAACCAAATGTGGGTTGTTAAGAAGTTTGATGAGAAAACTGGCGATGATTCTGGTTCCACAAAGCCAGAAGAGCCACAAGTTGAGATTAAAGAAGAGAATTCAGTGCCTTCAGTAGATGATGCTGATTTTCCATCTTTGAAGGATGAAAGTGTTAAACAAAAAATTGGTAAGGTTGAGATCTTAAATCAATTCTATTCTGAAAAGGATGAATTTGATGTTGAGAAAGCTTTTAATGGCAATGTGAAAAAGATTTTTGAGAAAATGGTCGAGGGAAAGGCAAAAGGGGTTAAAGATTTTTATGCTACAAAAAAAGCAACTTATAACCCAACTGAATCAGAATTAAAATCACCCAAGGTTGGTCAGACTTGGGTGGAAATTCTTTTCCCTTAAAAATCTGACTTGCCGGAGATCCCAATTTTATAATCGCGGATCAGGAATCGGCATCATTCTTGTTAAAATAGTTTTTGTGAAAGTTTTAAAATTGTTGAAATTTTTATAGGTTGTGGACTTACCGAAGCTTCCAGGTTGGTAAGTGTGAAGCAGGAATCGGCATCTTTATTGGTAAAAATGATTTTGTGTAGATGTGATATTCCTACAAGTACTTACCGAAGCTTACATTTACAGAATACGTTTTCAAGTACAATGACATACCATGATTCTTACAACAAATACTTAAATCACAAAACTGCATGAATTCACACCAACTTATGTTGACGATTTTCCAAAACTTACATGTATTTCAGGGAACTAAGTAGATGTGCGCACGGTCTCTTTGCTCAAGGATATCGTCTGTGATTCAAGTTATTATGTGTCGAGACTCCATTGCCATTTTTGTAGGATTTGTTTGTTATATCCCGCCTTCCGCGGAGATATAATGAACAAAACCTTGATATTTGTTTTTGAAATGGTGTTGTAGACTTTTTCAAATAATTATCTTATGTCGTATTGTAAACTTAAACTTAACTTTTGTTTTGGATGATAAACTATGAATGGCAAAATGGGGTTATTTTATAATCATGTAGAATGTTTACCTCTCGTATGCAATGAGAACCTTTCAGAATCACACCTCTGTCTTCCGCCTTAGAAAGGGGTGTGACACTTTCTTCTAACCTTTCTTCTATTTTTCTACATTTCATCAACCCTTCTTGTTTGGATAACCTCTGGAATGGATTTCACTGATTTACTTAGGCAGTCTAAGGTGAAACCTTACCTCTTTGAGGCCAAAAACGAAGATTTAAGTTCTGTTTTCATTTTAAGTTTTTATACATTACATTCTGTGGATGCGATTCCGGATCGAATTCGAACTCCCGATACAATTGCGAAGAACATGTATCACATGCGGAATCCATGTACGTGTGTGGATCGACACAAGAACATAATAATATGATGACTCGATTGATAATAAGACAAAGTACAAGCACCGTGAATCACCTTGTAGCACTTTCTCTCTCTAGAACTATAAAGCTCCTCAAAAGTGTGCAAAAGTTCTAAAACTCTAACATAAGGCTCCTATTTATAGGCAATGGCATAAGGAATGATTCCTTATTTACAAGTTCGCCATTCTCCTATATTTAACATTATAAAACCTTGTTTTGTTCTGTTTTCTGCTACGATCTGAGATTGACAGAAGTGATAGACATAATGCACTCACAGACTCCCCCTTGGATATTACTGCAGTCAATCTCGTAGCTTTCCATCTTCTCTCTCTCTCTCTGAGTCTTTTTGAAGCTTTGACATCTTCAGTACCACAGACTCCCCTTTATCTCTTCAACTCTTAAATCTGCGTTCTGAATCAGCTCCCCCTTTCGGTTGACTCTTTCTCCAGGCTCCCCCTTTCTATAAGCTTCCGTGCTTTTCAAGATCGTCACCTGGCTCTTCGATTACAAGCTCCCCTTGCTTTGAGCTCGTCTTCAGACTCCCCCTTAGTCTCAGCTGTCGGGATCGTAATCTGGCTTAACAATTTCAAACAACTTGTAAAATATTTGACAATTTAGGTTCAAGATTGTAATCCTAGCTCTAAACACAAATATTTAACAATGAAACCTTATTGTAAGACCCGTCTCATAAAATTAAGATTTTTATATTAAATAACACATTTTAAACAAAAAAATGCATCATTTCAAAAACTTAGTTAAGATAATAAACCTACATGATTATAGTATTCTAGTTAACTTCCCAACTAGTTTAAAACATTCAAACGATGTGTTAAGTGTTTACAAAATTAACATAGTCTAAAACAAGATTATATTAACGCGGAACCTTCAAAAGTGTTGTGTTCGGTTCTTGAAATCTTCCTTGATCGCCATCTGGAGTAACACCAACTTCACCTAAGGTCAAAACCATCCTAAATGTTAGTTTTCACAAGATAATAACAAGTATATCCAAGTTCCAATATCAAACAAATGAAAACAAAAATAAAATTCCGGAAATAGGTCTCTCGCGCCACGCGAGAGACTCCTTTAGATCCTCCGCGGGCCGCGAGCGGCCTCGCGTGTCACGCCAGATCCACCTTGCCCCGTCGCGTGCCACGGGGGAGTCATTTTTCCAGCAGGTCCACTCCCTGGACCTGCATATGTGACACCTGTGTCACTTCAACCATCAAACAAATGCCAAACCAATGAAATATTGTATTTCATACTTGGGATTTGTAAAAATATGTGTATCGTTTGCACATATCAATTCTTGTCCGATTTCAAGCTCTAAATCACTTTCTGGAAGGTTATACGCGCACTGATGCGTAAATATAACCAGTTTAACGCAACCAACACTCCGGAATAGTGAAATAGGCTTAACATACCTTAAATAACCTCCATATAACTTAGAAATAAGTTTTGGATGGTTTGGTGTGTTGAAATCAAGTTTGTTCGATCGCAGGGACTAATTGTGTCAAACTGCGAAACTATACCGATTCATATAGTAACAAACCTTCCAGAACTTGACCATAAGTTAAATATGCCCTAAATATCCTTTACATAGCTTAGAAATAGGCTTTGAGGTGTTTGGTGCACAAAAATAAACTTTTGGTCATTCAGGGACTAAAAGCGTCAAAAAGTGCATAAGTTTGCATTTTCGCGCAAATCTTACGTTCTGAATATATACGGATATCCAAAAATTTATGTAAGCTTTAAAATATTTTATTTTAGTGTTTGGCATAAGAAAATTCCATTCATCGCTTGATTTGGATCGTTTTTGCGTTCGTTACGACTTCCGTCGTAATTAACCGAACAACGCAACCGTACGACCAAACGAACCGACATCCGACATATTTTTGAACATTTTTTGAGTTCCCTATACTTTAACTTCATTTTAGAGCCTTGAAATGAGGTTAACGGGGCTTAAACGTGTCAAAAATGAGCCGAAACACATGTTTCTGAAGTTCAGGGACCAAAATTGACATTCTGCCATAGTTATCTTAGGAAGGGACCAAAATGAAAAATCTAAATTCCAGCTTGTTCCAGCTGTTCCCCTCATTTTCACATGGTTTTAATGAAACTATGGGCTCCCATGGTTTCACAAAACCATGGGCACATGTGCACGGATGAGATCGAAGCTCGTTTTGCGATGAACGATCCTAACGGTTCTAGATTTCCTATATATACCCACCATGTCTTCACTCATTTCCTCACATTTGATCTGATTTTGTTCTCTAAGTTGGGGTTTTTATACTCCATACCTGAGAATAATCGGATCAAATCTTGCGGGGACCTTCTGTAAGAATTCTTTCGTTCTTTTCTTTCGTTTTTCGCTTAAAAGCCAAACTGCGTTTGACTTTCTGCATTGACCAGTTTATGGTCAATACGAAGTTCGTTTGAACTTCATAACGTGAGCGTAATCACGATGGTTATAGTCCCGAGTGACTATACCTACTGATTACCACGTTATCTAGGCTCAGTGACGAGTCGTAGCTTCGGCCAAAATGCGTATCTCGTGTATTTTGTAACCAAGCTACTTATAGGTATCAAAACCGTTTGTTTTGATACCAAACCTATTTTCTAACTTTGTTAAACATGTTTCGACATGTTTAGCTCGTCACTTTTAGTTTAGTGCTTGTGTAGAGTCGTAAGTCAAGCGGACTAAACACCCGCTTAGACTTTCGAACACGACCCGTTTGGTCGATCATTAGGATCCGACCAAACATGTTTAGTGACCACAGTTGTATAGGGCATAACCTTCCGAGGTTATACCTTATGGTTACTTCGTTCAAGTAGTTGTATGATAGGTAGTTTATGTGCCTTAAGTAAATTACCAAAATACCCTTTTTATGCATAATGGATATTTAAGCATATGTAACCCAAGCTTTTGTCACGTAACTAATTATGTAACATATTTAAACATGTTTTGGCATATAATACTTGTCATAGGGCTAGTTAGACGTCTCGAATGCGTTTTACGCGTGCAACGCGTTAAAGTAGCGTAAGCTACCTTAATGGATCATAATGGGTCGAAAGCACTTAGGATAGGTTTCATTTTAGTATGTAGGCCTTGTTAAACCATATCATATGAGTTCCCACACTCATTTGGTTTACGAGACCTCATACTATCCGATCTCCCGATTTAGGTCCGGTTTATTTATGTAGTTATCAATACTAGGTGCCGTTTGATTCCGGGACTCCTCTAGCTTGCTTGGTAGTTGTTCAAGACCTCTAAGCACTCTCAAGTGAGTACATAGTCCCCTCTTTTACTGTTTTCAACTGTTTTGGGGTGAAGCATGTGTACCTATCTGTTACTTTCATGATTTCAAAGTATAATTGATTATACATGTTAATACTTATCTTTTGACAAACTAAATGATTATTTCTGGTTTAAACACTGATTTTTCAAAGATTATAAAATAAATTGTTGGAATAGTACTTATTTCTGTTCACCAGACCGGTTGGTAGTATGATATAGCGCTATAGGATTTGACACCCCATTCCTGTTGTCATGGAATGTCTGAAACCAATTTGTTGCTCCATCCAAATAGGGATTGCCTTTGTGGTATTTCTATAGTCTCAAAGGTGTATTTTGATACACTAGGTCTGAATGAATTCTTAAATCACATTATTTTTGTATATTAAATTATACTCCCAAAAGTATAGTTTGATGTGCTCTCATATGGGATATTGTACAAAAACCAACATATATTTTGTTAATCATTAAAACATAGTTTGATATGTTATCTTCATAATCCAAGGCATAGTTTTAATATGTTATTTTCAAACCAAAACATAGTTTAATATGTTATTTATAAATCCAAAGTATACTTTTGATATACTACTGAAAACTTATTTATGTTACCAACTAAAGTATGGTTAATATACTATTTACTTACTGACTGGTTTTTTGTTAGTGTTTAGATAACGGGACGGGTGTAATGTGATGAAAACATGGTAGATACGCCGCTGGTACTTCTTATATATAAGTGTTTTCATCGCATTACATACCGTGGCGTTATTTAGTACACTTGGGTTAATGGTTTTGGAACTAAAATATATTTTAATATATTACTTATTCAACATTCTTAAAACCGAAGTATATTTTTATATATACTATAAATCTTTTTATCAAAATATTGTTTTTCAAACAATACATTTTATACAAACTCATTTTACTTAATTACTTAATTACCTATGTATTATTTTGTATCATCTGATTTCTTATAAATTTTGGTATGATTTATAAAAGAAAACCTTTTCAAGGATCATGACTGTTTTTATTAAAACCTTTTCTTTAAACTTATAAGTCATGAATCCTAATTACAATAAAACCTATGTATCTCACAGGCATTTTTATGCTGACGTACCTATTTTTACACATGTTTCAGGTGTTGCTTTTGTGATGACTGATGATATATGCTACACTTAGGATGGACTCGTGCCTTAGCGACTTTAAAACTTGAAAGATAATAGTTGTACTTATTTGATTGTATTTAAACAATGAGTTCATTTATTCAATAAAACGAAACTATTTAATCCATGGTTGTGAAACAATGATTCTGTTACAACACTCCCCGACGTTTCCGCCACGTTTTGTTGTTTTACGTGGTCGGGGTGTGACAGAAAAGTTGGTATCAGAGCCAATGGTTATAGGGAATTAGGTTATTAGTGATGCTTTGACCTAGACTATAACCTTCTAGGACCCTAACACAAGTTATCTTGTGTTTAGTTTTAAAACAATACCGTCACTTATTCTTAGGTGACAACCACAATAAGAACACAAATTTCTATCCCGCTTTGAAAACTAATCATCTGTTCTAAGATGATTGATTACTAGGTTTTGAACCTTCAAAGTTTTCAAAATCTCGTCAAAGTTTGGTCTAAATAATGTGAACACGTGCAAACTGGAAGGGTGGATGCCTGTACCCTGGGTCTTCTGTCTAAGGCTAGAGTGTTCGTACAAATCCGCAGTATCGGACCAGTCACTCTTACTTGGGAACTCTTGGGGTGAGTGTCCACTTATAGGCGAGCATGTCTTCGCGTTACATTATATTGACCCATTTACTTTGATTAGTCACCGTCTCATTTGTTTGCCTTAGGTAACAAACAAATGATCGCAACTTTATGCATTGTTATTCTGTTTTCATTTCCCTTGTTTCCTCCCATGTCTCCCATTTTCTTCATGGTGCCTCTTCATCGCAACAACAATGTCCGAACTAGGTGCTGCAATTGTCCATCAATTAGGCGTCGTACTACCAGAAGGCCGTTGATTTAGCTATCACCGTGACTCGTCTCAGGGATGAAGCCATACAAGGGAACCGCTCCTTAGAGCAATTAGTGCCACCGTCATCATCCGAATCAAATACCCTATTTCAAATGTACCCACGGTGGACGATGGGGACATTTGGTTAACATGTGCCGCTTTGCAATCCAAAGCAAAGTTGTTACAAATCCTGCTGCTGCTCAACCATCAAACTCTGCTTCATATGTCGCCAGGCATATCTAGCACCTCAACCTCATGAACTTTCTACCTTGTATATCGACTTAAGCACGCCTAGTGCAAGGTGTCGAAACACCTCTCGTTACACAAAAATCCAAAATCCATATAGGATCTTTCTGGATGATTATCAATCAAATCGGAGACCTAAATTGAATTATTCGTATGCCTTAATACGTATATTACGATTCAATAAGGATAAATCTGGATTCCTATTAAGATCTTTCTATCTCCATAGTTAGATTCTTATGTTTAAAGTGCCAAACGAAATCCACGAATTGGATTCCTGGTGTGCTTTAAATATCCATGCCCAAATATAACAAATTAATAATCAAGTTAATCAATTATGTGATTATGTGTTTTCTTATATGTTTTGTGTTTTTATGTGATCCATCCAAATCCTCATAGAATCTTCCATATCTCATATGAGGGATTCATAGTAGGATAAGTATCTTAAATCCTTAATCGACTTCAACGTTGTAGTTAAGTCCCATGGGTTATAAAGTACTATTCTATAATTGGACCCCTTGAGTGGTCTAGTTAAACAGATGGATTTAAAAATCTGGTTAGAAATATCATGTGATGATATAATTGAAAAGATCCCTTAAAGTGGTCTATTTAAGGAGATCGTACGACGGTCTAGTTAAGAAGATCATGTGTTGATCTAGTTAAAAGGGTCGTTCGTTGATCTAGTTAAAAAAGATCCTTTGGTGGTCTAGTCAAGTCGCTTCATGTTTATTAAATTGATTCTTCCCCTACGCATTATGAAATGAATTGTGCGGACTGTGCAAGGAATTACGTAATTATGGAGGCCTACATAATTATGGAATCCAGTGCACAGAAACCACAGGAAGTTTTATCATGTGTTAAGACCTATAGTGACAAGAGTAATGATACGGGAGAAGTCTTGGACCTTGACCGACGTCATTTTATCTTACACTCCCCAATTCTGATTTCAAGCACACACAAGTTTCCTATGATAAGTCTTCATGAGAAACGTTCTTTCGTCCGTAGTTCGAAACTCCATGTTTTGTTACTATAAGGACTTCACTTTGATAGTTGTCAATTTCGCTAAGAATCCTAACATGGCCCAGAGTTTTACTTGGGGTTCAAGGTATTCATTCGAAAGCGAAACCATCACAGTTGTCTTCACAAGTTTCCCCTAAAATTAAATTTCGGGACGAAACTTCCTAAAGTAGGGGAGACTGTGACACCTGTGTCACTTCAACCATCAAACAAATGCCAAACTAATGAAATATTGTATTTCATACTTGGGATTTGTAAAAATATGTGTATCGTTTGCACATATCAATTCTTGTCCGATTTCAAGCTCTAAATCACTTTTTGGAAGGTTATACGCGCACTGATGCGTAAATATAACCAGTTTAACGCAACCAACACTCCGGAATAGCGAAATAGGCTTAACATACCTTAAATAACCTCCATATAACTTAGAAATAAGTTTTGGGTGGTTTGGTGTGTTGAAATCAAGTTTGTTTGATCGCAGGGACTAATTGTGTCAAACTGCGAAACTATACCGATTCGTATAGTAACGAACCTTCCAGAACTTGAACATAAGTTAAATATGCCCTAAATATCCTTTACATAGCTTAGAAATAGGCTTTGAGGTGTTTGGTGCGCAAAAATAAACTTTTGGTCATTCAGGGACTAAAAGCGTCAAAAAGTGCATAAGTTTGCACTTTCGCGCATATCTTACGTTCTGAATATATACGGATATCCAAAAATTTATTTAAGCTTTAAAATATTTTATTTTAGTGTTTGGCATAAGAAAATTCCATTCGTCGCTTGATTTGGATCGTTTTTGCGTTCGTTACGACTTCCGTCGTAATTAACCGAACAACGCAACCGTACGACCAAACGAACCGACATCCGACATATTTTTGAACATGTTTTGAGTTCCCTATACTTTAACTTCATTTTAGAGCCTTGAAATGAGGTTAACGGGGCTTAAACGTGTCAAAAATGAGCCGAAACACATGTTTCTGAAGTTCAGGGACCAAAATTGACATTCTGCCATAGTTATCTTAGGAAGGGACCAAAATGAAAAATCTAAATTCCAGCTTGTTCCAGTTGTTCCCCTCATTTTCACATGATTTTAATGAAACTATGGGCTCCCATGGTTTCACAAAACCATGGGCACATGTGCACGGATGAGATCGAAGCTCGTTTTGCGATGAACGATCCTAACGGTTCTAGATTTCCTATATATACCCACCATGTCTTCACTCATTTCCTCACATTTGATCTGATTTTGTTCTCTAAGTTGGGGTTTTTATACTCCATACCTGAGAATAATCGGATCAAATCTTGCGGGGACCTTCTGTAAGAATTCTTTCGTTCTTTTCTTTCGTTTTTCGCTTAAAAGCCAAACTGCGTTTGACTTTCTGCATTGACCAGTTTATGGTCAATACGAAGTTCGTTTGAACTTCATAACGTGAGTGTAATCACGATGGTTATAGTCCCGAGTGACTATACCTACTGATTACCACGTTATCTAGGCTTAGTGACGAGTCGTAGCTTCGGCCAAAATGCGTATTCTCGCGTATTTTGTAACCAAGCTACTTATAGGTATCAAAACCGTTTGTTTTGATACCAAACCTGTTTTCTAACTTTGTTAAACATGTTTCGACATGTTTAGCTCGTCACTTTTAGTTTAGTGCTTGTGTAGAGTCGTAAGTCAAACGGACTAAACACCCGCTTAGACTTTCGAACACGACCCGTTTGGTCGATCATTAGGATCCGACCAAACATGTTTAGTGACCACAGTTGTATAGGGCATAACCTTCCGAGGTTATACCTTATTGTTACTTCGTTCAAGTAGTTGTATGATAGGTAGTTTATATGCCTTAAGTAAATTACCAAAATACCCTTTTTATACATAATGGATATTTAAGCATATGTAACCCAAGCTTTTGTCACGTAACTAATTATGTAACATATTTAAACATGTTTTGGCATATAATACTTGTCATAGGGCTAGTTAGACGTCTCGAACGCATTTTACGCGTGCAACGCGTTAAAGTAGCGTAAGCTACCTTAATGGATCATAATGGGTCGAAAGCACTTAGGATAGGTTTCATTTTAGTATGTAGGCCTTGTTAAACCATATCATATGAGTTCCCACACTCATTTGGTTTACGAGACCTCATACTATCCGATCTCCCGATTTAGGTCCGGTTTATTTATGTAGTTATCAATACTAGGTGCCGTTTGATTCCGGGACTCCTCTAGCTTGCTTGGTAGTTGTTCAAGACTTCTAAGCACTCTCAAGTGAGTACATATTCCCCTCTTTTACTGTTTTCAACTGTTTTGGGGTGAAGCATGTGTACCTATCTGTTACTTTCATGATTTCAAAGTATAATTGATTATACATGTTAATACTTATCTTTTGACAAACTAAATGATTATTTCTGGTTTAAACACTGATTTTTCAAAGATTATAAAATAAATTGTTGGAATAGTACTTATTTTTGTTCACCAGACCGGTTGGTAGTATGATATAGCGCTATAGGTGTGACACCTGTGTCACCACGAACACCAAACAAATGCCAAGTCAATGAAATATTGTGTTTCATACTTGGGATTTGTATAAATATGTGAATCTTTTGCACATATCATTTCTCGTTCAATTCCGAGCTTTAAATCGCTTTCTGGAAAGTTATACGCGCACTGGTGCGTAAACGTAATCAGTTTAGTGCGACAAACACTCCGGAATAGTGAAATAGGCTTAACATACTTTAAATGACCTTTACATAACTTAAAAATAAGTTTTGGAAGGTTTGGTATGGCAAAAACAAGTTTATTCAATCGCAGGGACTATTTGCGCCAAACTGTGAAACTATACCGATTCGTAAGGTAACGAATAGTCCAGAACTTGATCATAAGCTAAACATACCATATATAACCTAAACATAGCTTAGAAATAAGCTTTGATAGGTTCGGTGTGCGAAAACATGCTTATATGATCTTACAGGGGCTAAAAGTGTCAAAAACGACATAAGTTTGCATTTTCGCGCATATCTTACGTTCTGACCACAGCTGGACATCCAAAATTTTTGTACACACTAAAATATTTTTATTTTAGTGATCGGCATGCAAAAATTCCATTCGTCGCTTAATTTGGATCGATTTTTGCGTTCGTTACGACTTCCGTCGTAATTAACCGAACAATGCGATTGTACGATCAAACGAACCGACATCCGAGATATTTTTGAGCATGTTTTGAGTCCCCTATACTTTAACTTCATTTTAGAGCCTTAAAATGAGGTTAACGAGGTTTAAACGCATCGAAAAAGGCTTTAAACACGTGCAGGGACCAAAACTGTAATTATTTGAAACTTGCTGAATCAGACACATGGTAGCGTAGTGCGACCATCCTCTGCCTATGCCGTCGCGCTACGCGACGATCGCATCTGGGCAGAAAGTCTGTTTTCAGCAACAGTTTGCAAATTCAGGGGCTGTTTTGGTAAATTCTTGGTGTGTTAAGCAAGTTTAAGTGGTCACCAAGGCTTTGTACCTGCTTGTGACAATTGGAGGGTCAAGATTTCTTGCTTAATGGTTAAACAAACCACTTGGAATGATCCTAGAGCCTCACCACAACTATAAATAGCCCACTCCTCTCATTGTTTCATTGCTCATTCTCATTTTCTCTTCTTCACATCTGACTTGGGAGCTCTCTCAAGCATTTGGGACTTTGTCTTCTTTGTTGAAAAGATAGCAAGGACCCTTAGTGAGCATTCTTTCATTCTTTTTATTGCTTTTTCCTTATGTAGTGCAGAAAGTCAAACGTTTGGCCAACAGTTTGACTTTCGGTTTTGACCATCAATTGGTCAAGTCAAAGTTCAATTGAACTTTGAAACGTGATTGTAATCACGATAGTTATAATCCTTCGTGATTATAGCCGCTGATTACCACGTTAACTAGTTGTAGTGTCGAGTCAAAGTTTCGGTCAAAATGCGTTTTAGCACGCATTTTGCAACGGAACTACTTTAAGGTATCAAAACGCTTTGTTTTGATACCAAATCAGTAGGTTAGACATGTTTTGACATGTTTAACTCGACACTATTAGTTTAGTGCTTGTTTAGGGTCGCAAGGTAAGCGGTCTAAACAACCGCTAAGCCTTTCGAACCCGACCCGTTTGGTCGATCTTTAGGATCCGACCAAGCTTAGTTAGTGATCATAGTTGTATAGGGAATAACCACTGAGGTTATACCTTATGATCACCTAGGATTGGTTAGTCGTATGCTAGTTAGCTTGTATGCCCATAGGAAATGACCAAAATGCCCTTTTGAAGCTAAAATCCGTATTTTGACTATGTGAACATATTTTTGACATATAATCTGAATTAGTAACATGTTTAGGGATAATTGGGCATGTAAGACTTGACATAGCACATAGTTAACCATCCGAACCTAGTTTTACGCAAACGACGCATTATAGTGGCTTATACTACCGTAATGGGTCGAAACGGGTCAAAAGCACTTAGGTAGACTTCCAAATCAGAATGTTAGCCCTATTAAATCATGCCATATGAGTTGCAATACTCATTTGATTTATAGAACTTCATTCTATCCTACCTCCTGACTTAGGATCCGATTGTTTAACATAGTGATCCATTCTAGGTGCCACTTGATTCCTTGATTTCCCGAGCTTTGTTAGGACACTTAATCAAGGGTACTCGCAATCTCAAGTGAGTACATAGTCCCCTCTTTTACTGTTTTCAATTGTTTTGGGGTGAAACATATATGCCTATCTGTTATTTTCCTGATTTTAAACTATATGATTACACATGCTTAATACATATTCTTTTGACAAATTAAACAATTACCTATGGTTTAAACACTGATTTTCCAAAACTTAATAAACAAATTGTTGGATTGTACCATTTTTATACATTCACCCAGCCGATTGGTAGTATGATATAGCGCTATAGGACTAGACACCCCATTCCTGTTGTATGGAATGTCAGAAACCAAATTTTAACCAAATAGAAATTGCCTTCGTGGTATTTCTATAGTCTCCAAAGTGTAGTTTGATACACTAAGGCTTGAATGAATACCAAATCACACTTTCTTTGTATATGTTGATATACTACAAAAGTACAGTCTGATGTACTCTCAAATGTGATCTACCAAAGTATATTTTGATATACTAAGTACAAAATCCAACATGTGTTTTAATATACTACTTTTACCAAAGCATAGTTTGATATGCTACTATTTTCCAAAGTATAGTTTGATATACTACCGACTTTGTTATTTCATAAACCAAAGTATAATCTGATATACTACCAAAGCATAGTTGATATGCTATTTTTAAACCAAAGCATAATTGATATGCTATATTCAAACCAAAGTATAAATTGATATACTACCGATGCTTTTATCCTTAAACCAAAGTATATTTGAGATATACTACCAAAGCTATTATTTTATTTACTAAAGTATATTTTGATATACTATCCATTTAACTATTTTAAAACTAAAGTATACTATGATATACTATTTGTACAAACTTTTCAAAACCAAAGTATATTTTTGTCTATACTATAAACCCGTTTTCCAAAACGACACATTTTCAGAACCAAAACTTTTACATTAGATTCATGGCTATTTTGAAAAACATAAAACCTTTTCTCATATTATCTAAAGCCATGAATCTGATACACAAAATCCTATGTTACTCACAGGCATTTTTATGCTGACGTACCATATTTTCATATATGTTTCAGGTACTGCTATGTGATAATTGTTGATGCACGCTACATATAGGATGGACTTGTGCCTTAGCGACTTAAAACTGAGAAACAATTATTTGTTTTATTATAAATTGTACCAAAATATTGAATTCAATAATTTAATAAAACAAAACTATTTAATCCATGGTTGTGAAACAATGATTCTGTTACAACACTCCCCGACGTTTCCGCCACGTTTTGTTGTTCTACGTGGTCGGGGTGTGACAGAAAAGTTGGTATCAGAGCCAATGGTTATAGGGAATTAGGTAATTAGTAATGCTTTGACCTAGACTATAACCTTCATAGGACCCTAACACAAATTATCTTGTGTTTAGTCTTAAAACAATACACTTCACCTATCCTTAGGTGATTAACAAAAACAAAACACAATTCGTTCTCTCGAGTCAAAATTTTTCAAAACATCACAAGAAGTCATCTATCCTTAGATGATTTGTTTTTAGGCTTTTAAGCCTTTGGTGTTTTTTAAAATCTCGTCAAAGTTTGGGTCTAAATAATGTGAACACGTGCAAACTGGAAGGGTGAATGCCTGTACCCTGAGTTTTCTGTCTAAGGCTAGAGTGTTCGTACAAATCCGCAGTATCGGACCAGTCACTCTTACCTGGGAACTCTTGGGGTGAGTATTCACTTATAGGAGAGCATGTCTTCAGTGATACATTATATTGATCCATTTACTTTGATTTGTCACGGTGTCGTTTGTTTGTTTTAAGTAACGAACAAATGGTCACAATCCTTATGCTTTGTCGATAGTCTTAACATCTAGTTTTGAATATCCAATGACATCTCACTTGTTTTTCCCTCATGTTTCTTTGCCCTTTTATATGCCTCCTCGACATGATCAAGCTCAGGATGCCTCCTTGGCAGCCTTAATCGCTCAGCAATTCGCTGTTGTACTCCCGAACCTTATCACCCAGATAAATCAGGCAAACAAAAACAATAACAATGTTCAGTGCACCTTTAAGACATTCAACTCAGCTAAGCCACTCACATTTACTGGGTCTGAAGGGGCCACGGGACTCCTACAGTGGTTTGAGAGTCTTGAAAGCACATTTCGTCATGTGCAATACCCAAACGAGCGAAAAGTTGAGTTTGCGTCGAGTGTATTCCGAAAAGAGCACTCACATGGTGGAATGGAATAATGAGGGATCGAGGTGCCGATGTAGCAATGGCACAAACCTGGGAAGAGCTTCGGGCTCTAATGATGAAGGAATTCTGTCCTCGTCATGAGCTTAGGGCTTTGGAACGGGAATTTGATGATCTCAAACAAGACAGCGGTGAACATCGAGCCTACACTGATCGTTACGAGGAATTGAGTCTGTTATGTCCTACCATGGTTACGCCCTTGGATAAGGCGATTGAAAGATACATCGATGGTCTTCCTGACCCAGTTCAGGATATTGTTACTGGTAGCAACCCTACTACCGTCAGACAAGCCATTGAACTATCTGCGACCCTGACTGAGTCTCAAATCAGGAAGGGTAAGCTTTTCCGAAAAGGCGATCTGAAACCATCTGACAAGTCAGCACAAGATAAACCAAAGGATAAACAGACCGAGTCCTCTAAGAAGTCGAAGAAGCGTAAGGCTTCACAAAACTTCGCAGTAGTCGCTCAGAATGATCAGGTTGCACCAAATCGGCCAGCACAGCCTCGTCCTAGGAAGAACTATATTGGTACTGCACCTTTGTGCAACAAATGCAACCGTCATCATGTGAATCAGACACCGTGTCACAAGTGTACCCACTGTGGGCGATTGGGACATTTGGTTGAAACCTGCCGTCATGTTATCCAAAACTAAAATGCTGCAAATCCTGCTGTTGTTCGAGCACAGTTTCCACCTGGATCGTGCTATAACTGTGGTGATCTTACTCACTACCGTAACAATTGCCCAAGACTTGCTAATGCAAATCCAGCACGCGGACAAGTATTTAACATAAACGAGGCAAATGCAAATGACAATGCAGCAGTGAACAATTAGTCTTTTGTATTTCCTTTGTTTGTTATCTTTTGACATTTGAGACAATTCAGTTATTATAAATAAAATGGTTATTCCAATTTTATTTCCAAAACTGATCCGATTGTATATGTGTTGGCATACCTCTACAATATCGACACCAAAGAACCATGTTCTTTTTAGAACAAACTTCTCGTGTGATTCCTTCATTCTATGATCATTTGTGATCTCCCCAAAAATCCTAAGTACTAATTTCTTTTAAGAAACAAAGTACAGGTGCAATTCTTAATCAGATACTTGAAGTACCATTTCAAATCTTTGATTTGATAAAGGTGCTATCGTAAGTCCTTGATTGGATTCTTTATGTGTCCTAATACGAATGTTATATCACGACAGAAACAAATTCCAAATCCTTATAAGATCTTCCTATCTTCATAGTTAGATTCTTGAGGATATTTTAAAGTACTAATTGAAGTCCGTGATTGGATTTCTAGTGTACTTCAAATTCACAAACGAGCTAATAACTAAATTAACGAATACACAATTTTTGGTGATTTTGTGTTTATGTGTAACTCCAAAGCTTGTTATCTAAGTCCTGGTAGAATCTTTCGTATTTCATATGATTTGATTCTCAGAAGGATACTCAAAGTACTGTCTTAAATCCTTAAGGGGCTTCTATGCAAATAGTAAGAACCTTGGATTCCAAAGTGCTGATTCAAAACGATTATTTGGTTCCGAGTTATAAAGACCCCTTAAGTGGTCTATTTAAAGAGATCATACAAAGGTCTAGTTAAGGAAGATCATGTGTTGATCTGGTTAAAAGGATCGTTCATTGATCTAGTTAAAAAGATCCTTTGGTGGTCTAGTCAAGTCATTTCATGGTTATTCGATTGATTTTACCCTACACATTATGAGATGAACTGTGCGGACTGTGCAAGGAATTACGTAATTATGGATGCATACGTAATTATGGAATTCAGTGCACAGAAACCACAACAAGTTTTGTCATGTGTTAAGACCTATAGTGATAAGAATAACGAGACGGGAACAATGTAAAAAGGGCATGGTGGATACGCCGCTGGTACTTCCTATATATAAGTGTTCCTTATTACATTGCGAAAGTAGCGTTATTTAAATTGCTAGAAGTCCTGGATCTTGACCAATGTCAATCTTATTTTGCATTCTCCGACTCTGATTTCGAGCACACACAAGTTTCCTATAATAGTCTTCATAGGAAACATTCTCCTATCCGTTGTTCAAAACCCCATGTTTTTGGTACTACAACAACGACATTTTGGCAGTTAACAGATTCGCTAAGAATCCAAACGTGACCTAGAGTTCTACTTGGGAAACGAACGATTCATTTGAAAGCGAAACGATCACAGTTGTCTTCACAAGTTTCCTCTAGAATTAAATTTCGGGACGAAATTTCCTAAAGTAGGGGAGACTGTGACACTTGTGTCACCACGAACACCAAACAAATGCCAAGTCAATGAAATATTGTGTTTCATACTTGGGATTTGTATAAATATGTGAATCTTTTGCACATATCATTTCTCGTTCAATTCCGAGCTTTAAATCGCTTTCTGGAAAGTTATACGCGCACTGGTGCGTAAACGTAATCAGTTTAGTGCGACAAACACTCCGGAATAGTGAAATAGGCTTAACATACTTTAAATGACCTTTACATAACTTAAAAATAAGTTTTGGAAGGTTTGGTATGGCAAAAACAAGTTTATTCAATCGCAGGGACTATTTGCGTCAAACTGCGAAACTATACCGATTCGTAAGGTAACGAATAGTCCAGAACTTGATCATAAGCTAAACATACCATATATAACCTAAACATAGCTTAGAAATAAGCTTTGATAGGTTCGGTGTGCGAAAACATGCTTATATGATCTTACAGGGGCTAAAAGTGTCAAAAACGACATAAGTTTGCATTTTCGCGCATATCTTACGTTCTGACCACAGCTGGACATCCAAAATTTTTGTACACACTAAAATATTTTTATTTTAGTGATCGGCATGCAAAAATTCCATTCGTCGCTTAATTTGGATCGATTTTTGCGTTCGTTACGACTTCCGTCGTAATTAACCGAACAACGCGATTGTACGATCAAACGAACCGACATCCGAGATATTTTTGAGCATGTTTTGAGTCCCCTATACTTTAACTTCATTTTAGAGCCTTGAAATGAGGTTAACGAGGTTTAAACGCATCGAAAAAGGCTTTAAACACGTGCAGGGACCAAAACTGTAATTATTTGAAACTTGCTGAATCAGACACATGGTAGCGTAGCGCGACCATCCTCTGCCTATGCCGTCGCGCTACGCGACGATCACATCTGGGCAGAAAGTCTGTTTTCAGCAACAGTTTGCAAATTCAGGGGCTGTTTTGGTAAATTCTTGGTGTGTTAAGCAAGTTTAAGTGGTCACCAAGGCTTTGTACCTGCTTGTGACAATTGGAGGGTCAAGATTTCTTGCTTAATGGTTAAACAAACCACTTGGAATGATCCTAGAGCCTCACCACAACTATAAATAGCCCACTCCTCTCATTGTTTCATTGCTCATTCTCATTTTCTCTTCTTCACATCTGACTTGGGAGCTCTCTCAAGCATTTGGGACTTTGTCTTCTTTGTTGAAAAGATAGCAAGGACCCTTAGTGAGCATTCTTTCATTCTTTTTATTGCTTTTTCCTTATGTAGTGCAGAAAGTCAAACGTTTGGCCAACAGTTTGACTTTCGGTTTTGACCATCAATTGGTCAAGTCAAAGTTCAATTGAACTTTGAAACGTGATTGTAATCACGATAGTTATAATCCTTCGTGATTATAGCCGCTGATTACCACGTTAACTAGTTGTAGTGTCGAGTCAAAGTTTCGGTCAAAATGCGTTTTAGCACGCATTTTGCAACGGAACTACTTTAAGGTATCAAAACGCTTTGTTTTGATACCAAATCAGTAGGTTAGACATGTTTTGACATGTTTAACTCGACACTATTAGTTTAGTGCTTGTTTAGGGTCGCAAGGTAAGCGGTCTAAACAACCGCTAAGCCTTTCGAACCCGACCCGTTTGGTCGATCTTTAGGATCCGACCAAGCTTAGTTAGTGATCATAGTTGTATAGGGAATAACCACTGAGGTTATACCTTATGATCACCTAGGATTGGTTAGTCGTATGCTAGTTAGCTTGTATGCCCATAGGAAATGACCAAAATGCCCTTTTGAAGCTAAAATCCGTATTTTGACTATGTGAACATATTTTTGACATATAATCTGAATTAGTAACATGTTTAGGGATAATTGGGCATGTAAGACTTGACATAGCACATAGTTAACCATCCGAACCTAGTTTTACGCAAACGACGCATTATAGTGGCTTATACTACCGTAATGGGTCGAAACGGGTCAAAAGCACTTAGGTAGACTTCCAAATCAGAATGTTAGCTCTATTAAATCATGCCATATGAGTTGCAATACTCATTTGATTTATAGAACTTCATTCTATCCTACCTCCTGACTTAGGATCCGATTGTTTAACATAGTGATCCATTCTAGGTGCCACTTGATTCCTTGATTTCCCGAGCTTTGTTAGGACACTTAATCAAGGGTACTCGCAATCTCAAGTGAGTACATAGTCCCCTCTTTTACTGTTTTCAATTGTTTTGGGGTGAAACATATATGCCTATCTGTTATTTTCCTGATTTTAAACTATATGATTACACATGCTTAATACATATTCTTTTGACAAATTAAACAATTACCTATGGTTTAAACACTGATTTTCCAAAACTTAATAAACAAATTGTTGGATTGTACCATTTTTATACATTCACCCAGCCGATTGGTAGTATGATATAGCGCTATAGGACTAGACACCCCATTCCTGTTGTATGGAATGTCAGAAACCAAATTTTAACCAAATAGAAATTGCCTTCGTGGTATTTCTATAGTCTCCAAAGTGTAGTTTGATACACTAAGGCTTGAATGAATACCAAATCACACTTTCTTTGTATATGTTGATATACTACAAAAGTACAGTCTGATGTACTCTCAAATGTGATCTACCAAAGTATATTTTGATATACTAAGTACAAAATCCAACATGTGTTTTAATATACTACTTTTACCAAAGCATAGTTTGATATGCTACTATTTTCCAAAGTATAGTTTGATATACTACCGACTTTGTTATTTCATAAACCAAAGTATAATCTGATATACTACCAAAGCATAGTTGATATGCTATTTTTAAACCAAAGCATAATTGATATGCTATATTCAAACCAAAGTATAAATTGATATACTACCGATGCTTTTATCCTTAAACCAAAGTATATTTGAGATATACTACCAAAGCTATTATTTTATTTACTAAAGTATATTTTGATATACTATCCATTTAACTATTTTAAAACTAAAGTATACTATGATATACTATTTGTACAAACTTTTCAAAACCAAAGTATATTTTTGTCTATACTATAAACCCGTTTTCCAAAACGACACATTTTCAAAAACAAAACTTTTACATTAGATTCATGGCTATTTTGAAAAACATAAAACCTTTTCTCATATTATCTAAAGCCATGAATCTAATACACAAAATCCTATGTTACTCACAGGCATTTTTATGCTGACGTACCATGTCACACCCCCAAATTACCACATAGGGAGTGTCCCTGTTAGGCGTGTGACATACCAATAACGAGCCACCAATTACATTGAACCAACACAAGTTATAAATAAAATCCCCATTATTAATAAAAAAAACCATCCTTAACAAGTTTAAACGAAAATCAATAAGTTCAGCGGAAGCAAATAGTAAACGAAGTTAAACTGTTTCAAAACCCCAAGTATAGTTTCATGAAATCAATCACATAAATCCTCCCAGTCGACCCATGACCACTCCAGCTACCCCAAACAGCAAGTTCCCCAAATCCAAGATACCTAACGACCTGCGAGCATGCAACAAGTGTATCAGACAACGCTGGTGAGTTCATAGTTTTACGAAAACGTTGGTTACCAAGTGATTAGTTAATCCATTAAAGTTAATTCCGAAAGTAATGATGAAAACAATGTTGATAATACCCCAATACAAGACGGCTTCTGATTATTTTGCCCTTTCTCCAATGCTCCTATCAAAGCATTGGTCATGACTAGGTCATTAGTTCAACACCCGTTCTCCCAGATACGGGGTGAGGTTGCCAAACCTAAGTAGCGCTACTAACTAATACCATGTTACCTTCCTGGTAACCAAACAACACGGAGGGACTTTAAAGGTGATAGGAAGAGTATATTATCCAACATTCCCGTTTTTACCCAAAAAACTTATCCCTTCCTGGGATACCCACTGACTGTCCCAACCACCGGGACGCATGCTCAAGAGATGAACTCACCTTAGTTTTGCTCGGTAAGACTAATTACCCGTTTAACAGTGAATCAAACGCGTCCTAGCACGAGTACCAATATCAATCAGTTTTAGGTTTACTCATACATTGTTCACATTTACACACGTAACACACGTTCATCAATAGACATAATATTACTTAATCGTACCCGCGTTCCATCCTTTAAAGTATGTTCGCATACTAGTTGCTACACATATAGAGTTATGCTACGCATACCACGTTTCAAATATTCCAGTACATACACACATACATACTCAACTAGCACACACTTCAAACCCAGCTATTAAACGTGTATGGCCCTAAGATAAAACATGTATGTATCACAATGACTAGCACGTCTAAAACATTCAATGTCCATTCAAATTATATCATGCGTGGCCCATTTGTCATTGTTCTAATTCAGCAACAATCACTACCCATTCCATCGGTTATTTACCCGAAACCTGGCCGGCCCATAACATCAATTTGGATTGTATGAATTGCTAAATCCCAGCTAACAAAACCAAGGCCCAATTACATACATCTAAATAAATCCTAATCGCATAGCCCAGGTTATGTCACATGGCCCAATTATTCACCTCGGTGACCCACTATCACCACCGGATCCCCCCTGTGTTACCCAGATTACATGCGATCCACCCTCACATATATATCTCTAAAATCAATTAATGGCTCATGCAAGCATTCTTGTTAAACCGATCAGACCCTGAGGGTGCAACACATATTAAAAATCATGACCATTATTCAGCAAAGTTTCTCTCATTAATTAACCTTAAGGCAACACTTTGGTCATTAATAACATGTTTCTAAATCAAATAATTACCAAGTTCAATATTTCCTGGCTACTTCATTTAAATCAAACCGTTCACTTTCTTGAACTTCAATTATTAATATGGCAACTAACACATTAACATATCTAACCATCATAACCGTGACCTCAATGAAACACTCTCAACTTCCCAAGTTTAATAACAAGTTCCAGCCCAAGCACTGAAGACATATACACTCGGCCCACATCCATTTATTTATCCCAGCTAATTGGCATCTAAACAGATTAGTATACAAGCTCAACAACCTTAAAGCCCAGTTAAAACATCCTAAGACATGCAGCCCAAGTTACTCCCTTATGCGGCCCAGTAAAGTTGTTTGTTCCAATTACCCTACTGTTTTGTTTCTAACAATAATTCCCATATGTTTTATCTCATTCAATCGACTCCCTAGGTGCCTATAATCATGTTGCAATTTCACATAACTTCATCAGTAATAACATGCCACTGTATTGATAAAATCCCTAACATATATATATACGATGCCATTACTAGCATGTAATCCATCACTTAATAGATCATGCATAGGAAATCCCTAAATCATCAATATTTAGATTGATCATGCAGAATCATTAATTCACATAACCTGAACACCAAGCAACATAGATCAACCAGTTCATCGACATTCAAATCCACCCGAATTAAATCTCATGAACATTCGCTACACACCAAGATCAAAGGTTATCTAATGTCGTATTCGGTTAAACCGATTCCTAACATCATAACTATACATCTCAGAAAATCATCAACGAATGCATACATCACAACAGAAAATCACACTTTGATTACTTGTGCGCACCGACATCACGCAACATAGATATACACGTAGATGAAACGGGAACGATTATACTAACCGGATAACGAACGAGAAGGTATAGATGGTTAACACACACACACGGGAGGGGGTTTCCGTTGCTGAGATTGTGCGACCAAGGAGAGGGGGGTAGGGTTTCTACTGCCTCGCGAAGAAGATGGATGAGGGTAGGGGTTTAATTCTTGGTTTAGAGTTTTACTCCTACAAGTAATATGGTATTACGTATACATATATCTTGAGAGTTTGGGGCGGTTCCTACACCCACCGAGATGGGCTCAAGCCCATTACATGATATTAAATGGTTTCATGCTCATATCTTACATGTGGGCCGGTGATCAAGGATTACCAAATAATCATAAGTGGGCCGAGATTTCTATGTAAATACACAAGGTGTGTAATGGCCTTGGTTAGTCCATATTAAATACACAAGGTGTTTAATGATTTGATGAAACGTTTTAACGATGTTAACTCCTTGGATTAGTTATTCGACACGCAGAAACGTTTTAACGGTTTCTTGTTGTTAAGTAGTTATACACAAGTAGACACATATCGTAGAGAATATGAAGAAATAGCAAGAAACAGGGAGACACTGGCCTTAAAAGTTCGGGTTGTCACATCATCCCCAACTTGAAAGAAATTTCGTCCCGAAATTTAGCAAACGGTCACTGAGGAAGTTAGTTTTGTTAAGCGTTTTCGCGGGGTGTCACATACCATATTTTCATATATGTTTCAGGTACTGCTATGTGATGATTGTTGATGCACGCTACATATAGGATGGACTTGTGCCTTAGCGACTTAAAACTGAGAAACAATTATTTGTTTTATTATAAATTGTACCAAAACATTGAATTCAATAATTCAATAAAACAAAACTATTTAATCCATGGTTGTGAAACAATGATTCTGTTACAACACTCCCCGACGTTTCCGCCACGTTTTGTTGTTTTACGTGGTCGGGGTGTGACAATAGGATTTGACACCCCATTCATGTTGTCATGGAATGTCTGAAACCCATTTGTTGCTCCATCCAAATAGGGATTGCCTTTGTGGTATTTCTATAGTCTCAAAGGTGTATTTTGATACACTAGGTCTGAATGAATTCTTAAATCACATTATTTTTGTATATTAAGTTATACTCCCAAAAGTATAGTTTGATGTGCTCTCATATGGGATATTGTACAAAAACCAACATATATTTTGTTAATCATTAAAACATAGTTTGATATGTTATCTTCCTAATCCAAGGCATAGTTTTAATATGTTATTTTCAAACCAAAACATAGTTTAATATGTTATTTATAAATCCAAAGTATACTTTTGATATACTACTGAAAACTTATTTATGTTACCAACTAAAGTATGGTTAATATACTATTTACTTACTGACTGGTTTTTTGTTAGTGTTTAGATAACGGGACGGGTGTAATGTGATGAAAACATGGTAGATACGCCGCTGGTACTTCTTATATATAAGTGTTTTCATCGCATTACATACCGTGGCGTTATTTAGTACACTTGGGTTAATGGTTTTGGAACTAAAATATATTTTAATATATTACTTATTCAACTTTCTTAAAACCGAAGTATATTTTTATATATACTATAAATCTTTTTATCAAAATATTGTTTTTCAAACAATACATTTTATACAAACTCATTTTACTTAATTACTTAATTACCTATGTATTATTTTGTATCATCTGATTTCTTATAAATGGTATGATTTATAAAAGAAAACCTTTTCAAGGATCATGACTGTTTTTATTAAAACCTTTTCTTTAAACTTATAAGTCATAAATCCTAATTACAATAAAACCTATGTATCTCACAGGCATTTTTATGCTGACGTACCTATTTTTACACATGTTTCAGGTGTTGCTTTTGTGATGACTGATGATATATGCTACACTTAGGATGGACTCGTGGCTTAGCGACTTTAAAACTTGAAAGATAATAGTTGTACTTATTTGATTGTATTTAAACAATGAGTTCATTTATTCAATTAAACGAAACTATTTAATCCATGGTTGTGAAACAATGATTCTGTTACAACACTCCCCGACGTGTCCGCCACGTTTTGTTGTTTTACGTGGTCGGGGTGTGACAGCATATCTGCCCAGCTCTATTTTTTTTTACAAAACACAACTTCAAATGACCATAACTTTTTATCTAGAAGTCCGTTTTAAGTGATTTTTTTGCTACGCGTTTGTAATAAAAATACGCATCAATTTATCCTATTTTCTACATATGAAACCTGAATTACGAACGAATAGTTTATAATTTCTTGTTTCATTTATTCGAACCATTTGTTTTATACTTTGCAAAACATGTTAATCATTCATTTTTTTTACTTCTAAGTGTACATACCCATTCCCCGGGCTTGTGACCTTTGGCGTATTATTACCATTCCATGGTATTACGCTTTCATATCTCCCAATTATAGAGTGACGTTCACGTCACTTTAATATTACCAATTTACCCTTGTTTTGACCCGTTTGGTCATCTAATGGAAACCTCCATTTTTATCATCATACTAACTTATTCCAACAAACATTTTTACTCATTGCCATGTCTAAAGGCCATACAAAACTTCGAGATGTCTTCCATGTTTATCATTGATTCGTCTGAGTTTTCGAGAAAACTACAATCATTGGTTTCATTGCTCGCAATACTAATAGGTTTTTGGTTATTATCTAGAAAAAAAACTGAATGATCATCAAGAAGATGCTTTCTAATGAATTCGACTCCGACATGCGCAAGAGCACTTTGCTATTCTAAGATCGTCCACTGTAAACTAAAAAAGGAGCAATAGCATTCGTCATTTCGACACTATAACAATTTCACTATTAGACTAATTCAAGTTAACTAGCTATATTCAATATACAAACATAACGTAACGAAACCAAGTTACATACCTTCAGAGTTGTCCTTTCAAACGCGTATCACCACCGGCTTGTCCGCTTGAAGACCCGGTTTCCTTGCCTATAGAGTTCAATCCACAAACCGTTTAGAACTCTTTTTATAAGTCTTAACGTATTATTTGCCATATCAATCAAACAATGCGTTTTTGTCTGATTTTCAACATTTATCTTTCACTTAGGCATTTTAACGAACACCTAACGGGTATAATTTTTACACATTTAAAATCAAGTTCATAACTTGTTATTTTTGCCAAATATAAACATACATTTCAATTCCATTGTGTCAAGCATGCATACTATTCTCAGAATCATCTTATAGAAATCAAGTAACACCACTTTTGATAGTCAAAATTCTTGTGTTCATCCTATTTCTACAAAAACCCATTTAGCCTATAAATGGATTATCATGAACTTCATAATTTAAACACTAATTCAACAAGTTATCGACTAGGGTTTACTCCTCGACATGTTTTCATTACTAATTTCATCTAATCATCAATTAATCAATCTCAGATTTCGATTTCACAAATCATCAAGAATTTGAGATGAAACCAAATTGTAAATTTTGACATACCTTATGATCACTTCACTGAGATGATCACTAATTTATGCTTGGATATCGATTTGGGACTGAATTGGCCTTTCAATTTGATCAATTTTGAGCTAGTTAGCATTTGTAGTTGAGAGCCTCTGGCTTCTCTAGAGAATTCGACCAGAACACACACTTAGAGTGTGTGTTTTGGTGTTGAATGTTTTATTTAATTAAAACTTGTTTCAAAATTGTCACCTTTGGTCCCTATACTACTAGACAACTAACCAACAAGGTTATTTATTCCTAGTTAGTTTATTTGTTCATTACCAACATTAAATTTTTAAATATAAAAATTTGTATTTTTGGGGTGTTACAAGTCCACCTTCCTTAAAGGGGTTTCATCCTCGAAACCGAAATACGTACCAAATAATGTAGGGTAGAGTCATCTCATCTCCTCTTCGGATTCCCATGTAGTATCCGAACCCTTCCTATGCTCCTACTTGACCTTCACTTGGTCGATTTCCTTGTTTCATAAGCTTTTTACCTTTCGATCCAGAATTTCAATCGGCTTCTCCGCATAATTAAGACTATTATCCACTTCAATGTCGTCGTAGTGAATATAAGTCGTTTCTTCGGCTAAGCACTTTTGGAGATGTGATACGTGGAATGTGCTATGGATGCCACTCAATTCTTCGGGTAATTCGAGGCTGTATGCGACCTTACCAACTCGTTCTATGATTTTAAACGGCCCAATAAACCTCGGGCTTAACTTTCCTCTTTTTCTGAACCGTATAACCCCCTTCCATGGAGATACTTTAAGCATAACTTTATCACCAACCTGAAATTCGATCGGTCTTCTTCTTTTGTCAGCATACGACTTTTGCCTATCTTGAGCCGCTTTCAAATGAGCCCGAACCATATCAATTTTCTCATTAGTGGCTCGAACTATATCTTTATGGGCGACTTCACGTGGTCCCACTTCACCCCAACACACCGGGGTTCGACACTTTCTACCATAGAGCATCTCATACGGTGCCATACCAATACTAGCATGATAGCTGTTGTTATATGAGAATTCGACCAAGGGTAGATAAATTGTCACACCCTGGCTTTTGCGGAAGCGTGGGTTTATTTGGTGTGACTTCTTAATACCATAGCACAATCATAACAATGCTATATGAAATTAAAACACATGATGATCATCCATTCATTAAGTTTTAAAAGTTACCACAACATCATTGTTTAAAATGTCGACACATAAAACAAAATACAACCATGACATAATTAAAAACGTGTTCATATGACACAACAAAAGGTTTTAATAAAAACACGGTTTAAGACTTGTAACCCGTCCAGGCAAGGGTCACACCTCCTAAACTTGGATGACATCATTATTCCCTACGCAGCTTGACATGATTGCACACTTCGCCAGATCCACTAATTTCCTGAAATACATGTAGTTTGAAAAATCAACAAAAAGTTGAGCGAGTTCATGTAAAAATGAGTATGTATAAACCTTTACGAATAAAAGTCCCTGGTATGTAGCAATAAGGAAAAAGAGATCATCAATGGGTTGCAAAGCCACTGGTATGTGTGAAAAGGTGCAGGAAGACTCAAACCTAGCAAATTTGTTACCGGGCTTCGGCTGTAAGACACAGTCACCTTTATGGGCCGCCCCGGCCTCAAGGGTGTGGGCTCGCTACACCCAAATAGATCTATCACTCTTGTGTCCCTCGGTCCTAACAACGAGGATTGATGACCTTAAGTGTTGTACCCACCCCTCACATGATCTAGTAGTAACCCTCCCTACGCTAACCATACCATGTAAATAAATGTTTGTAATAATTGTCGCATGTATTTCACCCCCGAAGTATAAAATTGAAAACCGTAAAGAAAAAAGGGGGACATGAACTCACAGAAGTGCGTATCCCGTAACGTCAATCTCAAACTCGATCAACTACCTGGCAACCTACAACATACTAATGTCTATTAGACGAATGGGCCGTGCCATGGCTTAGGGTTTAGTGTTTTGAGTTGCGTTACTTTGATATTATACTTGTTAAAATAATAATAATTATTTTAACTTAACTTTTGTTTTTAGGAAAAATAGTTAGGCAACTATTTCGTATCCACATTTCTCAATCATTTTATATGTGTATTTCCTTCCCAAAGATGGGGGTATTTATACATGTACACTTGTAATTCCGAAAAATATATTTTAAGTCCCACTTAGAAAAATATACTTAAATCATTTGTCTTAAAACATCTTAATTCAAAATATATATATTTTCCCAAAAATATTATATTTTACTTCATAGATTTTCAAAATAATATTTTACCAATAATTATACGTGTAAAAGTATTTTTCAGAAACATTACATAAGTTACGTCTTAGCGTTTCGTATTGCAACAATACTTGCGTAACTTAAATATTTATTTTGTAAGAGTTTTGGTATTATATTGGGAGTCGTAATTTTATGGTATACATGAGTTATATTACTTCATCCTAAAAATAATATAACTAGTTCACAAAATAAACAAACAATCACACAAGCGTTTTAGTATAAAATATATATTCTACATATATATTTATCAAGTTTTATTTACGAAAATCAACCTCCGGCACTTAGTATTTTTGTAATAAAAATCATGGCGAAGTTTATTTTGCAAACCAATTTAAAAATTTATTTGTAACACCTGTTAGAAAAATATTTTGTAAGTGTTGAAAATTTAGAAAAATTTCGCCAGAGTTTCCTTTGTAAATGGAGACGTCCATGCTTACTAGCATATCATTTTCTTTTGTAAAATCATTCAAACAATTATCAATCATCAACATACAATCTCTATTTACCAAACTTGTAGGATCGTTTGCTGACCCGATGAGTCGATCAGAAGAGCACTTAGACTAGTTCAGAGGCGGAATTCATTGAATTAGTCTTTGTAAAGCTTGATTTCACTATTTAACTGTCTCCTTTATTGATCCGCTAACAAGTTACAAGAACGTTGAGACAAACGGACAGGGCTTCGCCTTTTCACACACACATCCGTACTCACATCTATCTTCACTTTTCAACTGGAACCGCTCATCTGGCCTATTTATATACATCATGGGCCGCTCATATGGACAAGTCCATATGAGCGATCCAACATACTTACCAGATAAGCGATCCAACCTAATGACCACATAAGCGGCCCATTAACATGTCATTCGAGCGGTTCATCCACATATCCGCTCGAGCGATCCTAAACCTAGTTGGACTAATGAGCGGTCCAACAAGTTCAATTCTATACAAGCTTTCTCATTTTCCTATCACTATACAATCAGCCCTATCCTAAGACTCGAACTAAGATGTAGTCGACAGACAACTGCACCAACAGACTCCCCCTTGAATGTTGACGGAATCTTCAGTGAGAGTCTTCAATCATTTTCAGCTCTTCACTCTTGTTCGGTCTTCTTCAGGAACTCTGCCTGGAATTAACTCTTTTCTTCAGGAATTTCCTCCTGGAATCATATGCCTGGATCATTCTCTGGCTCTAACTTTCATCAGACTCCCCCTATCATCGTGCTGGGATCTCTGTCTGGAAATCGTTATCACCATTGAAATCAACTCCTGGCTTTCTCTGTTTAAGCTCTTCTCTGGTTCTGATGATCTCCTGGCTATCCGTAGCAACAGGATCAGAAACCTGCAAATCTCAACCACACTATCACAAACTAATACAATTTGCAATTCAACTTAATGAATCAGCAAATCATATAAGAAAAATTATGAAGATCAAACTGTTGATTAACATTAACTCTAGTCATCAAGTTAATGAACCACTTTTGCATTTTAAATCTTCACAATCTAACACTCTCTCTCAAATCTCAATAATTGTGATTCAATTTAATGAACCAACTAAGCATTGATAATTTTTTCACTTAAACCCTGATTCACAAATTTGAAACATTTCAATTTCTGATTCAACCTAATGAATCATTTTAAACATTTCAAACGTATTAACCAACCTGTACGTTCATCAAGTTTAGCCTTTGAGATTTTGAAACTCAGCTCTTCACCATCAGTTGTCGAAAATCTTTTTGGATTTTTCAAAATGCAAAAACAAAAACAGAAATTTAAATGCAAAACAACATATTTTTGTGAGATTGTGCAAGAGGATCATATCAGATTTTGAGACATAACACAAGCACCGTTAAGCTTTTAATCGTTTTAAGTTCTAAACGATTCACGTTGATTGACGATATTGTTGTCCACTTAAGCTCAATCTAAAAACTTTCGAAATGTTTACCGATACGTTAAGGTATATTAATTATGCACTAAGTTCTTATGGACCCCACGATCTCAGCATATCCCCTCATCATGCAATACACTAACTCAAGTAATGCCTTTAAACTTTCATCAACTGTGATTTGTGCGAAAACAAAGCAGAATGTTTAAACATTAACAATCAGGTCGATACTTCCGTATACGCAGAGAAAGTCCAATGTTTAAACAAAATAAGAAAAATAAAACAAGTTGAAGTTATTTAGGCTTTAACCACCAGGTCGATACTTCCGTATACGCAGAGGAGGTCCAAAGCTTAAACGAAACACCAAAGAAAATAAAGCAGAACGTTTAGGCAACAACATCCAGGTCGATACTCACGTATACGCAGAGGATGTCCGATGCTTAAACAAAATAAAGAAATCAAACAAGTTTAAATCTTTGCAAAAAGAAATGCACAATCACAGCGATTTTTCAGCAAAGTAGTGAAAGTTCACAAACTTAACCAGTTTTTATGTCTTACGACAAACAGCGATTACTGAGCAGGCACACAGTCAAGAAGGACAAAACTAAGTACTATGCTTTCAACCATGTTTCCCACTAGAACTAGGCTTTTTCATTTATATTTGTATCGTTATCGCAAATCTACTAGTCTAGCTGAGCCTATCGTCACATCTTTAGTGAGATCGTTTATCACATTTTGCATTACATTTCTTTAGCGTGCTGTGATAGTCCAACTGATTTACTATCATTTCCTCTTGTTTTGCAACAAAAACTCATTTTTAATTTTTTAATATTTTTGACATTTTCAAATTTTCTAATTTTTTTAAAATTTTTCTCCCCCTAAAATCAAAATATGTTTCAATTTTGATTTTCTGGGAAAATTTGAAACAAACTGTACAAAATTGACAACCTGATGAGAATCACTTCAATTCTCCATCCACCTGGCATAAACAATCAGAACTTCCCCTCACAACAAAACTAATTTCCCATAATGATTTCAAAACACTTAAGTTTGTTTTAATCAGAATGGTTTTTCCGGAAAAATTAGTTTGTGTAACAATCATTTGTAGATTCGGGGTTATCTCTTCATCTTGTTTTTCTTTTGCCCATATATAGTAAATCAAGTACAACTTAATGTCCCTGATTTACCATTTGCAAACAAGCCATAAAAATAATCACTTGTAGGAATGTTACGTCTACATCACCATTTTACCAATCAGGATGCCGATTCCTGCTTCGCACTTACCAACCTGGAAGCTCCGGCGTTGACCTTCAATCTGTAAAATTTTTACAATATTAATCACTTACAAATCATCCTAATCAATCATGAAATATGCCGATTCCTGATCCACGATATAAACTTGGGATCTCCGGCAAGTCAGGTTTTTCATTTAAACAGTTTCACCCAAGCCTGACTATTCTTGGGTGATTTTGAATTCTTGTTCAACAATGGTGGAAAATTTGCATCATCCATTGCTAAACCTGAATTCTCCTTTTTTACCTCAACCAACGGCTCCTCTGGTTTTACCATACCAGAATCATTGCCTGAATGTGGCTTGTCTGACTTTGACCTGTCAGATTCATCGCCGACACGTGGCTCCTTTGTTTCCGAAGAAACAGATTCGTTGCCAGGAAGTAAAAAATTCACTTTCTTCTTTTTCTTCTCCTCTTTTGTCCCCAGATTTGTATCTGATGAATTCTTTTTGCTTGTCTTTGCAACTGAGGAGGTAGATTCATCAGAACTGTTATTCTGTTTGTCTCGTGAACCCGAGGACAAAATCTTCTCGAGATACTCTCTCGCCTTCTTCCTTTTCTTCCTCAGTCTGTCTTTCTGCCCCTGTGAAAGCTTGACTTTCTTTTCTTGCTTTGACTTATCTTGAACTTTAGGTTTCAGAACCTTCTGTTCCTGGGGCTTGACTTTGACTGGAATTTTTGCCAATTTCTGAGACTTAGCCCTCAATCTTTCACTTGATCTCCTCGGGCAATCTCTGGCAATGTGACCTTTGATATTGCAATTAAAGCACCTTCTGGTCTCATACCTCCAATACTGGCAGTTAACAGCAATATGCCCCTGATAGCCGCAGCTGTAGCATACCCTGTTATCGTACCTATCACCATTGTTGTACCAAACATTTAAGTCGTAACATTGTTTGGCCTGGTGATATTCTCTCCTCCAATTTGCTGGATTTGGCTTTGACGCACTGTGGTCCAACCTGCACCACTTATTACCAACAATTTTAGAATTTTCATTTTTTACTTTTTCTAATTTTTTCTTTTGATTGGACGATCGACCCGTTGAACTTTTATTATCTTTTTGTTTCTGTTCCACTTTCTTCTTCAAAGGTTTCTGTTTAGAACATTCACCTTTTTCAGTCGATTGTAGAACAGTTTTCTGAAATTTTTCTTTTAAATTTAAAAACAATTTTTGTTTTTCTTTTTTAATATTTTCATCATCAGGTGTCTCATCACAATCTTCAACTTTGACAGAGTCAAAGTTTGTGACATTGTCACTTATTGGAACTGAGTTGATTGGTTTTGGACAAGGAATATTCAGCTTGTCAGATGAATTCACAAAACCGATCAACTTCTTTTCAAGTTCATCAATCTTGATCCTCGAATTCTTAGCTTCTTCCTCAAGCTTAGATATTCTCTCAAGATGAGACTTGATTGAATTTTCATTTTCATTTTTCAAAATTTCAAGAACAGACTTTTCATTCGTCAGAACTTTTATCTGTTCCTGAAGCTTTGATTCATTTGTTTTCAGATTTTTGTTTTCCAATTTTATCCAGAAATCTTCATTTTCTGATGATTTCTGTTTGTTTTCAAAACCATTTATATTTTCTATTAAAACTTTGTTTTCTGAAGTCAAACTGCTCAAACCATCCAACAGTTTGTCATTATCAGCTTTCAACTTCGCACTATTTTCCTTCAGAATACGAATCTGTTTATCATCAGTCTGTTTCTCATTTCTCAACTTCTCGATCTCCAGTGCCAAACTTTCCGCATCTTTGACAAGTTTGTCATTGTCGGTCTTCAAGTTGTCACATTCGAAACATACTGAAACAGAACTTGAAGAGTCATTCTTCACAGATTCTTTTTCTGTTTTCTGTCCTTCAGCTTTCTTTAACTCAGCAAATCTTTTGTCTTTCTCATCACATTCTTTGCAAGATTCGGAGCACTTCTCGCAAGGCTTAGCAACTTTAATTACTTTTTCAACTATTTTTTCAACTTCCACTAGTTTCTCGACTTCAACAATTTTCTCCACTACTTTTTCTACAACTTCAGTTTTCACCTTTTCATCAGCCAGTGACTTTGCTGCATCAAGCTCTCTCTGCAACCGAGCAATCTTCTTTTGATTCAGCATCTCAACTTTGTCTGCATAGAAAAAATTAAAACTGTCAGGATCAGTGCTTTTTCTGCATTTGTTGAGATACTCTTCCTCATCATCCGTATTAACATCACTTCCAAGATCTGGAAATATCGGAATTCTTTTCATGTTTTCAAAAATACTGTTCGGATAAACGGATGTCCAATAAGCAATCAAACAATCTGATCAACAAGCAAACTGAATGAGCAGACCGAAACTCAATCTACCGAAAGAACGATCCAGATTACTCAATCAAATAAGCGGTCCAGACAAGTTTGTCGAATAAGCGATCCAAACAAACTGTCCAATAAGCGGTTCAAATCACTAATCCAAATAAGCGAATTCAACCGTTTGTATAAGCGGTCCAAGCTGTTCGTTCGAGCGATCTGAGCTTGTTCGTTCGAGCGGTTTGAGTTTGTTCGTTCAAGCGGTTTGAACTTGTTCGGATGAGCAGTTTCAACTGTTCGTTCGAGCGGTTCCTGATGTACAAATTGACGATTCAAATATATCCGAATGGGCGGTCCAAGAACACTTCGACCGAATAAGCGGTTCTAAATCCGTCCGGATAAGCGGTTCAATCAATGTATGAATGAGCGATTCAGAACTGTCCGAATTAGCGGTCCAAGGTCATTCGAACGAACGGTCCACAATCAATTCCAATTTTAACCCACTTAAACTTCGAGTTTTGATTTGAAACTTTCCAGGGTTTGTCACAGTACTATTGCGCACAATCCCTGAGATTTTGAACAAATTTCGACCGTGAAATCTTATCGAATCAGAAAAGAAAATGTAGAAGTGAGAATTTCAAGCGAAAATCGAGCTAAACGGCAAGAACTCTTCCTCCTGAGCTCTGATACCACATGTAGGATCGTTTGCTGACCCGATGAGTCGATCAGAAGAGCACTTAGACTAGTTCAGAGGCGGAATTCATTGAATTAGTCTTTGTAAAGCTTGATTTCACTATTTAACTGTCTCCTTTATTGATCCGCTAACAAGTTACAAGAACGTTGAGACAAACGGACAGGGCTTCGCCTTTTCACACACACATCCGTACTCACATCTATCTTCACTTTTCAACTGGAACCGCTCATCTGGCCTATTTATATACATCATGGGCCGCTCATATGGACAAGTCCATATGAGCGATCCAACATACTTACCAGATAAGCGATCCAACCTAATGACCACATAAGCGGCCCATTAACATGTCATTCGAGCGGTTCATCCACATATCCGCTCGAGCGATCCTAAACCTAGTTGGACTAATGAGCGGTCCAACAAGTTCAATTCTATACAAGCTTTCTCATTTTCCTATCACTATACAATCAGCCCTATCCTAAGACTCGAACTAAGATGTAGTCGACAGACAACTGCACCAACAAAACTTGTCAAAATCAAGCATAAACTATAAACTTATGAACTTGGAAATTTATAAAAGTATGTAGTAACTTACTAGCACACTTAGTAAGTCTTGTTACCTTTCAAAATGTGATTAGTTCCTTAAAAACTTCATTTTTAAAGAGTTTGTATTTTCACAACTTCTAGTCATATTTTCTAAAAATATTTCTTTGTGAAGTTTTCTTATTACACAAGTGTTTCTACATTTGTTTATCCACTAAAAATGTGTTAAGTTTATGTAAGATCCAAGTTTTAACAAAACTCATACTTTTCACTTGGTTCTTTCGAAAAACCACTCATGGATCTTTAGATCGACAAGATTACAACCTACTTTGATCTTTATTTTTCAAGAAAACATTTATTTATTCAAGTTCATAGTTTATGTGTGGATGTTTCCATCATCCTACACATCTCTAACTTTCACATATTGCTAGATCATGTTTTTAATCATGATCTAGCAAGTCCATATGATGATCCATATCATTTCTACTAACAAATAATAAACAACAAGCATCATAACACAAGAATAACATGATTTCATCATCATTTTAACACTACTTCATCACAAGGTTAGTTCATGTTCAAGACTTGTTTATGTTTTTAGTGCTTCTTGTCTTTTCATTATTCTTTTAACTATTAACCATCAAAAATATGAAGAGGATGAAGATCTAAGACACTTACCACTAGCACAAGGCTAGGGGAGTTCAAGAGTGTAAACGTGGTGGATAAAAGAAGATGAGAGTGGTCCTTGAGCTTCCGAACACACCAAGCTTGATTGTATGATCTCTAGCACCTTTGGATGCCCTTAGAATGGATGATGAAGCTTGAATGATGGTGATGGTGGGTGTGGTGGTCTTCGGCCGAACAAGAGGAGAGAAGGGAGGAGAGTGGGGTTTGTTGATTGTGAGTGATGAAGAAATGTGTCATCCCTTGTGCCTTCTTATAAACCAATGTCACCTTTTATCCTTTGTGCAATGTGTTTCTTAATCCACTAACATAATCTATCATAATAATCAAAGAAATCAATGGGTGGGTCACCCATGGTGACCGTCCCAAGGGGGGGGGGGTGTCTTATTGGATTTCAATGTTTAGTTAGTGATTTAGTTAGGAAGTTAAGTGTTTGGTTAGTGGTTTATGGTGTGTTATGAAATACATAGTGTGTTAGGGTGTTCGGGGACCCTAACTAGCTTAGAAAAATAAAAACAATGTGTTTGACAATATTTTTGTGTTCCGGGTAAAGTCCGGTTGTTCGGTTGGGTGTGGTTCCGTTAAAGTGCTTAATTAATCCATAAGATGTCTTTTATAATACTTTTAGTGACACATTTAATTCCCAACACTTTGGAAAGTATCTAGGACCTTTTTGTCAAGTTTTTGCACATTACTAGCATAATTAGATGCTGAATTTTGTTATTTAGTGCAGAATTCTGCATTTAAAGTGTGTTTTAGGCACTTCTCGGCACTATAACTATCACCTAGTGATGCAGTTTTATGGTCCTCACTTCCCTACACTCCCTACTAGTGTAGTACCCTGTCTCTGGCTCATACTGGCCTCAAAAACATTGTCTGTCTAGGTGCTGGCATTGTCAGTATGTTTTCTGGGTTATCCGTTCAGTGTGCTAACTGTGCTTTGTGCATCAAGTTTGTCACTAATGTTTGTATGAAATAAATGAAGTGACAGTATGAAATGTGATGCATATGTATGTATGTAACAGTTGTAATCACAGTTGTAATCATGCACAGTCATTAAGCATAAATTAAATCACAGTTGTAATCATGCATAGTCATTAAGCATAAATTAAATATTAATTAATTGTACGGATACCTGTAATTGTGAGGGTTGTCACATAAATATCCCAACTACCTCCAAAATCGATAATACACGCCCGTAGCATATCTTCCAATGTTTGTATTGTTCTTTCACTCTGTCCATCCGTTTGAGGATGGTATGTGGTACCAACGAACAATTTCGTTCCCATTTTCTCTTGGAAATCACGCCAAAAGTTTGAAGTAAACCGGGTATCCCTATCAGACACGATGGATGGTACTCCGTGGCGTGTCACTATCTCATTGGTATACACTTCTGACATCTTTTATGAAGTATAGGTCTCACGTATCAGGATGAAGTGTGCACTTTTCGTCAGTCTATCTACCACTACCCAGATAACATCAAATCCGTGGTTTGTTCTTGGCAGTTTGGTCAACAGGTCCATTGTGATATGTTCCCATTTCCAAACTGTTATTTCCAATGGTTGAAGTTTACCATATGGCTTTTGGTGCTCCGCATTGACTTGTAGACACGTCAAGCATTTCTCCACATATTTCACTATGTCTCTTTTCATTCCGGGCCACCAATAATTTTGCTTTAAGTCGTTATACATCTTGGTCGCCCCCGGATGAATAGAATAATGGGATTTGTGAGCTTCGTCTAGTAAAAGCGTCTTAACCCCACATGAATTTGGAACCCATATTCTTCCAAAACGAGTCTTCAACCCGTTGTTACCATCCACTAATTCCTTCAATTGACCAACTATTCTTTCTTTCTTCCAATTCTCTTCTTTTATTGCTTCAACTTGGGCTCCGCGAATTCGTTTAAGTATACTCGTATAGGAGCGTAGTCTGCCTTCCGGCTCAACGCATCTACCACCACATTGGCTTTTCCAGGATGGTAATGTATTTCGCAATCGTAATCCTTCACCGTCTCCAACCACCGCCTCTGTCTCATATTCAACTCCTTTTGATCGAAGAAGTATTTTAGACTTTTGTAGTCGGTAAATATGGTTCACTTCACCCCGTATAAATAGTTCCTCCATATTTTCAGCGCAAATACCGCTGCCGCCAATTCTAGATCATGCGTAGGGTATTTCTTTTCATGTATCTTCAGTTGCCTCGAAGCATAAGCTATAACTTTTCCCCGTTGCATTAGAACGCACCCAAGCCCGAATGTGACGGATCCGAGTAGACCATCATATCATTGACTCCGTCCGGCAATGTTAATACCAGCGCGTGAGTTAATTTCTCCTTGAGCGTTTAGAACGCTTTCTCTTGTTCAATGCCCTATATAAACTTCTCTTCCTTGCGAGTTAACTTGGTCAACGGGGTAGCAATCTTGGAGAAATCTTGTATGAATCTCCTATAATATCCCGCAAGCCCCAAAAAGCTTCTGATTTCCGAAGGATTCTTCGGAGGGTTCCATTTTTCCACGGCTTCTATTTTTGACGGATCTACTAACACTCCGTCCGCACTAATGATGTGCTCGAGAAATTGCACCTCTCGTAACCAGAAGGCACATTTAGAGAACTTTGCAAAGAGCTTTTCTCGTCTAAGCGTTTCCAATACTTCACGTAGATGATACGCATGATCAGCTTCATTCTTCGAATAAACCAAGATGTCGTCGATGAACACTATCACCGATTTGTCTAGCATAGGTTTGCAAACCCGGTTCATGAGATCCATGAAAGCCGCGGGTGCATTTGTCAACCCGAAGGACATCACGAGGAACTCGTAATGTCCGTACCATGTACAAAGGATGTATTCGGTACATCTTCTTCTTTAACCTTTAATTGATGATACCCCGATCTAAGGTCAATTTTAGAGAACAAACTCGCACCTTGTAGCTGGTCAAATAAATCATCAATTTTTGGGAGTGGGTATCAATTTTTCACCGTGAGTTTATTTAACTCCCGGTAATCGATACACATCTGCATACTCCCGTCCTTCTTCTTCACGAATAGTACCGGTGCACCCCACGGAGACACACTCGGCCTAATAAACCCATTGTCAAGTAAGTCTTGAATCTGAGACATCAACTCTTGTACCTCCGATGGCGCAAGCCGATAGGGCGCCTTAGCTATGGGTTTCGCACTGGAAACAATTCGATTCCGAATTCTACTTCTCGTTCTTGCGGTATTCCTGGTAAGTCTTCCGGAAACACGTCTTCATATTCGCGTACCATTGGTACGTCTCCAACCTTCGGTGATTCCTTCTCCGGTTCACTCGTGTATATCATAAACGCTCTACATTCGCGCCTCATAAGCTTGTGAGCCTTAAACATTGAACATATCACGGGATTACCTCCTTTTTCGCCATAAATGGTAATGTACTTTCCGCTCGGAGACGTTAGTTTTATCTCTTTACGGAAACACACAACTTCCGCGTGGTGCCGGGATAACCAATTCATCCCGACAACTACCTGAAAATCTCCCATTGACATCGGGATCAAATCAATTAAGTATTCTTCGCCATCGATACTCAATTTGCACTTTGGCATACATCACACACAATTAAGCTTTTATTGTCGCCTATTTCTACTTCTAAAGGCATAAGTAGCTTGGTTAATAAAAATGCGGATGTCGAATAAATCCATGTGAAATAAAGGATTTATTTGCACCCGTATCAAATAACACACGTGCGGGAATTGAGTTTACAGCAAATATACCTGAGACCACATCGGGTTCTGTCTTCGCTTCAGCGGCGGTTAAATGGAAAGATCTGGCCCTTACCTTTTGGGTCTCTGTCTGCACATCCTTCTCATTCTTTTTCCCGACCAACTCCGGGCATTCTGACTTCTTGTGACCCGGTTGATAGCATTGTAACAAACCGAAACTTTCCCCGGGCATTGCGAAGCCGTATGCCTGTCTTTCCGCATATGGGACATGGTTTATCTTTAAAGCGGCATTCGCCCTTATGCCCCTTTCCACATACTTTGCAACTCGGCGATCCGCCCTTCATATCCGTCTTCTTTACCGATTCGGTTGTTCGTGCCTTCTCTGTAGGGCTCGGGTTAACATCTATCGCCCTTCGTTCACCCCGCTCAATCTGCTTTTTTTAGCTCAATCTCTCATTCCCGAGCAGTATTTATGATCTCGGTGAGAGTCTCATACTTTAAGGAAGTCACGAACTTCTGATATTCGGCACTCAACATATTTTAATAATAATATATCTTCTGCTCTTCATTCGTCACAAGCTCGTCACAGAACCTTAATTTATCGAGAAAGATGCCCGTGATCTTGTCTATCGGTTCACCCTTTTGCTTCATTTGTATGAATTCTTCTTTAATCTTGTTAATAACCGCCTTGGGACTGTGATGTTTAAGGAATGGCGCCTGAAACTCCTCCCACGTCATGGCCTTAGCTGCTTCACTTCCGATCTCTTTCTTCTTGTTATCCCACCAGTGAATGAAATATATATTTATACTAATGGTGCACTTTCCGGGTTTGAGTGTATTACGCACCCTTTTCATGCTCATCAACTTAAATTCCTTTTTCAAACATTCTAATAAAATCTACTAAATGACTAATTCTTACCGGATGTTTGATCAAGCTTTGAACCGAAGACGCTTTGTTAACAACCTTGAGCTCTGATTACCAACTTGTAAGACCCGTCTCATAAAATTTAGATTTTATATTAAATAACACATTTTAAAAAAAATGCATCATTTCGAAAACTTAGTTAAGATAATAAACCTACATGATTATAGTATTTTAGTTAACCTCCCAACTAGTTTAAAACATTCAAAGGATGTGTTAAGTGTTTACAAAATTAACGTAGTCTAAAACAAGATTATATTAACGCGGAAGCTTCAAAAGTGTTGTGTTTGGTTCTTGAAATCTTGCTTGATCGCCATCCGGAGTAACACCTACTTCACCTAAGGTCAAAGCCATCCTAAATGTTAGTTTTGACAACATAATAACAAGTATATCCAAGTTCCATTATCAAAAAAATGAAAACAAAAATAAAATTCCGGAAATAGGTCTCTCGCGCCACGCGAGAGACTCCTTTAGATCCTTCGCAGGCCGCGAGCGGCCTCGTGTGTCGCGCCAGATCCACCTTGCCCCGTCGCGTGCCGCGGGGAGTCATTTTTCTAGCAGGTCCACTCCTTGGACCTGCATATCTGCCCAGCTCTAATTTTTTTTACAAAAGATAACTTCAAATGACCATAACTTTTTATCTAGAAGTCCGTTTTAGGTGATTCTTTTTCCTACGCGTTTATAATAAAAATATGCATCAATTTATCCTATTTTCCGCATACGAAACCTGAATTACAAACGAATAGTTTATAATTTCTTGTTTCATTTATTCGACCCATTTGTTTTATACTTTGCAAAACATGTTAATCATTCATTTTTTTACTTCTAAGTGTACATACCCATTCCCCGGGCTTGTGAACTTCGGCGTATTATTACCATTCCATGGTATTATGCTTTCATATCTCCCAATTATAGAGTGACGTTCACGTCACTTTAATATTACCAATTTACCCTAGTTTTGACCCGTTTGGTCATGAATCTTATTAAAAGTGTTTTCTTTTATAAATCATACAAAATTTGAAAAGGAAACCAAATGTTATAAAAGAAAGGTGTAAGGTTAAGTGAATAACCAAGTAAAATGTGTTTGTATAAAATATGTCGTTTGTAAATCAATGTTTTGTGTAAATGCGCCGTTTGTATAAAATGTATCATGTCTTTGTCTAACTGGTTTAGATAACGCTACGATATGTAATATCATAAAAGCATTTATATATAGGAAGTACCAGCATTGTATCCACCATGCGTTTATCATATTACACACGTTTCGTTATTTAAATCACTTATAAATAAACCACCAAAATTTCTTGTAAAGTAAATGTCAAGTAACAACAATATCATGTACGGTGAATAAAAAAAAAGTGTTTACTCAACCCCGTATGTAAAATGTCAATGTATAATCAAATGTTATGTGAAATCAAATGTTATGTATGGTGAATAAAAGAATTTACTCAACCCCGTATGTGAAATGTACAAAACAAAAACTTTTGAATAAATCTAAGTTTAAATCAAAATGTTATGTTTTGCAAAAACAAATCAATGCTATTTTGATACAAACATCTATACGGTAATGTTTATCGCATACATCCAAGCCTTGAAACTGACAGACAAACCCATAGCAAGTTAAAGGTTCATCAAAATGTTTTCGGATTCTGTCATTCCTTACGTCCAAACAAACCTAGGATTCGAGGAATGGGAGTTGTCAATTCCTATGGTACCACTACATACTACCGAGCGGCGTGATCAGTGTTAATGAATGTATTTTTGACCCGTTAAACAAACCAAATGTCATACCAAATGTAAGCATGTTATGTGAAAACAATGTACTAAGTATGCTAAATGAACATACATAGCAAAAATGTAATGTAAATCAATGTGTACATATGCTATATGAAACAAATGTGTTTATGAAATCAATGTGCTAGCATGCTCAGTCAATATACATAGCAAAGCATAAAATGAAAATCATGTACTATATGCGTACTAATGAACGTAGCAAGTATATGTCATGAAAGCATGAAAAGCACGAAAGTAACAAGTAGGCACATGTGCTTCACCCCAAAATATTTGAAAACAGTAAAAGAGGGGACTATGTACTCACTTGATATTTCTTAAAAGTCTTGAAATAACAACCAAATAACGCTTGAGGGATCACGAAATCAATCGGCACATAATATAGGTAACTATGTTAATAAACCGGAACTAAATCGGAAGATCAGATAGAATGAGGTTTCGTAAACCAAATGAGTATTGGAACTCATATAATATGGTTTAACAAAGCCTACATTCTAAATCGGAACCTATGCTAAGTGCTTATGACCCGTTACGACTCGTTAAGGTAGTCTACGCTACTTTAACGCGTCGTCCGCGTAGAACGCGTTCGGACCGCCTAACTAGTCCTATGACAAGTATTATATGCCTTAACATGTCTAATAACATTGCATAATCAGTTTAGATGTCAAAATTTAGGTTACATATGCTTAAAATGAAATTATGCGTAAAATTTTGATCATTTTCCTAAGGCATATAAACTACCTATCATACAACTAACGAAACGAAGTGGCCATAAGGTAAAACCTCGGAAGGTTATTCCCTATACAACTACGATCACAAAACATGTTTGGTCGGATCCTAATGATCGACCAAGCGGTTCGGGTTCGAAAGTCTAAGCGGTTGTTTAGACCGCTTAACTTACGACCCAATATAAGTACTAGACTAAAAGTGACGAGTTAAACATGTTAAAACATGTTTAACTAAGTTAGAAAACAAGTTTGATATCAAAACAAAGTGTAATGATACCCGAAAATAGCTTCGTTGTAAAATATGCATAAATACGTATTTTGACCGAAACTTTAACTCGTCACTACGCCTAATCAACGTGGTAATCAGTAGGTATAGTCACAAGGGACTATAACCATCGTGATTACGCTCACGTTGCAAAGTTCAAACGAACTTTGTGTTGACCAAACCATGGTCAAAGCAGAAAGTCAAACACTGTTTGACTTTCATGCTTGAAAAGCATAACCAAGCATGAAGGAGACTTACAAAGGGTCCAAGCTTGGATCAAGAACAAGAAAACATAAAGATTGGAGCCTTCAACTAGAAGGGATAGCTCCAAATGAGCAGATGGAGAAGAAATTCAGAAGTGAGCAAGTTGGAAATGAAATTTGGTGGGTTTATATAGAAATTCAAGAACCGTTAAGATCTTTCCAAGTGTTTTGAGGATTGATCTTGGCCCTACATTTGTTACCCACTGTTTAGAATACCATGGGACCTCAAAAACCAGCCTATAGTATGTTAAAACCATGTCTAAAACCCAAGGATCAGTTCCTGTTTGCTGTAAACAACTTTTCTGCCCAGATAAGGGCTGTCGCGCCCCGCGTAAGACTCAACAAGAGTCTACGCGCCCCGCGAGCGACCAGCAAAACAGAAACAGTTTCATTATTTACAACTTTGGTCCCTGCATGCATTTAAGCCCATTTTTCACACGTTTAAGCCCCGTTAACCCATTTTCAAGGCTCAATAATGTTGTCAAAGTATAAGGAACATGAAATATGCTTTAAAACATCTCGGATGTCGGTTCGTTTGGTCGTACGGTCACGTTATTCTGTTAATTACAACGAAACACGAACGAACGCGAAAAACGATCCAAATTACGTGACGAATGGAATTTTTGCATTCCTATCACTAAAATAAAATATTTTAATGATTACAAAATTTTTGGATGCCCAGATATGTTCAGAACGTAAGATATGCGCGTAAATGCAAACTTATGCACTTTTTGACGCTTTTAGTCCCTGTTTGACCAAATAAGTTTTTTTTTCGCATGCCGAACCCCTCAAAGCCTATTTCTAAGCTATGTAAAGGATATTTATGGTATGTTTAACTTATGATCATGTTCCAAAGTGTACGTTACTATATGAATCGACATACTTTCGTCGTTTGTCGCAAATAGTCCCTGCGATCAAATAAACTTGTTTTTGCCATACCAAACCCTTTAAAACTTATTTCTAAGTTAAGTAAAGGTTATTTAAGGTATGTTAAGCTTATGTTGATGTTCTAGAGTGTTTGTCGTGTTAAACTGGTTATGTTTATGCATCAGTTTGCGTATAACTTTCCAGAAAGCGATATAGAGTTTGAAATCGAACAAAAATCATAACATGAAAAATGTCAAACATAAATAAACAAATATTGGTATCAAATCACATTGTTTTATTGATAATTGAACTATTCAGAGTTTATACAATGAGTACAAGCATAGATGTCACAATCTCCCCTACTTTAGGAAATTTCGTCCCGAAATTTATTTAGAGGAAACTTGTGAGAATAGATGTGGGTATTTCGCCTTCATTTGATCTTCATGTTCCCAAGTGAACTCTGGTCCACGTTTAGATTCCCAGCGAACTTTGACGATAGATATGCACTTGCGTTTGAGTTTCTTGACTTCACAGTCCATAATTTCCACAGGCTTCTCAACAAAGTGCATCGTGTCATCAACACGAATTTCATCAAGTGGTATGTGGAGGTTTTCATCAGCTAAACACTTTTTAAGATTGGAGACGTGAAAGGTTGGATGAAAATTTCCAAGCTCAGGAGGTAACTCAAGTCTGTAGGCCACTTTTTCGATTCTTTCAACGATCTTGAATGGTCCAACATATCTCGGTGCATGTTTTCCTTTCTTTCCAAATCTGATTACACCTTTCCAGTGTGAAACCTTGAGTAAGACGTGATCATCGACTTGAAATTCCAAGGGCTTGCGTCGTCTATCCGCGTAACTCTTTTGACGGCCTCGAGCTGTCTGAAGGTTATCGCGAACTTTCTTAAGCTTATTTGTAGTCTCTAGAATGAGTTCGGGTCCAGTAAGCTGAGCTTCACTGATCTCATTCCAGCAAACTGGTGAACGACATTTTCGACCGTATAAAGCTTCGAAAGGAGCCATGTTGATGCTGTAGTGATAACTATTGTTGTAGGAGAATTCAATCAACGGTAGATACGAATCCCAACTACCACCAAAATCGATCACACAAGCTCTAAGTATAACCTCCAATGTTTGGATTGTTCTTTCAGATTGACCATCTGATTGCGGATGATAAGCTGTGCTCAAATTAAGTTGGGTTCCCATAGCAGATTGCATGGTTCTCCAAAAGTGAGACGAAAATCGAGTATCTTTGTCAGATATAATGTTCAAAGGAACACCATGTCGGGATACAATCTCATCCACATAGATCTTGGCAAGTTTGTCAGCAGATAAATCCTCACGGATTGGCAAGAAATGAGCTGACTTTGTAAGACGATCAACAACTACCCAAATGGCATCATGACCTTTCTTAGTGCGTGGCAGCTTGGTAACAAGATCCATAGCAATGTTTGCCCATTTCCAAACCGGAATCTCTGGTTGCTCCAATAATCCAGAGGGATGTTGATGTTCAGCCTTAACCTTAAGACAAGTAAGGGATTTGGACACGTACAAGGCAATGTCTTTCTTCATACCCGGCCACCAATACTGGGTTCGAAGATCCTTATACATTTTGTCTGCACCAGGATGAATAGAATAACGAGACTTATGAGCTTCATCCATTAGCAAGGTGCGAAGATTGCCTTGACTTGGGACCCACAAACAGTCCATGAAATAATACAACCCATTGTCTTTCAGTTCACGATTAGGCTTAATATGATATGGTAATTCCTTACCCATCAAGTCTTGTGTAACATAAGTATGTTGAGCCTGAGAAATGCGAGTTTGAATATCGGATCGAACTTGTACACAGTGAAGCTTGACACGCTCTTTACGACTAATGCATCAGCCACGACATTCGCCTTACCCGGATGGTAGCGAATTTCGCAATCATAGTCGTTTTAGAAGTTCAACCCAACGTCGTTGCCTCATATTAAGTTCTTTTTGATTGAAAATGTGCTGGAGACTTTTATGGTCAGTGAAAACAACACATTTAGTACCATACAGATAGTGTCTCCAGATTTTGAGAGCAAAAACTACTACTCCTAACTCAAGATCATGAGTCGTGTAGTTTTTCTCGTGTACCTTCAACTGTCTTGATGCGTAAGCTATGACCTTGTTCCTTTGCATGAGAACACAGCCAAGGCCTAAATTGGATGCATCACAATATACTATGAAATCATCGTTGACTTCAGGTAAAGATAAGATAGGTGCATCACAGAGTTTCTGTTTCAAGGTCTGAAATGCTTCTTCCTGTTTGGATCCCCACTTGAAAGGTTTATTCTTCTGAGTTAGTGCAGTGAGAGGAACTGCAATCTTGGAGAAGTTTTCAATAAAGCGGCGGTAATAACCCGCGAGACCAAGAAATGAACGAACCTCGGTTGGAGTAGTAGGTGTATCCCAATCTTTAATCGCACCGATTTTGGCAAGATCTACATGAATACCTTGTTCATTGACGATATGTCCCAAAAATTGAACTTCCTTAAGCCAAAATTCACACTTGGAGAATTTGGCAAAAAGTTGTTCTTTCTTTAGGAGTTCCATAGTAAGACGGAGATGTTGTTCATGATCGGCTCGTGTCTTGGAAAAAATCAAAATGTCATCAATGAAAACGATGATGAACTTGTCTAAATAAGGCTTACAAACCCTATTCATCAAGTCCATGAAAACAGCACGAGCATTTGTTAAACCGAATGGCATAACGGTGAACTCGTAATGACCATATCTTGTGCAGAATGCAGTCTTGGGAATATCTTCCTCAAGTACACGAAGTTGATGATACCCAGAACGTAGATCAATCTTCGAAAAGCAAGTAGCACCCTGTAACTGATCAAAGAGATCATCAATGCAAGGTAGGGGATATCGATTCTTGATTGTGAGTTTGTTGAGCTCACGATAATCAATACACATCCTAAAAGATCCATCTTTCTTCTTAACAAAAAGAACGGGATCACCCCAAGGTGAAAAGCTCGGACGGATAAAACCTTTGTCAGAAAGCTCCTGAAGCTGTTTAGATAATTCCTGCATCTCAGATGGTGCAAGACGATACGGAGATTTAGCAATAGGATTAGCACCAGGTACAAGATCAATACGAAACTCAACTTGGCGTGCTGGGGGTAAACCAGGTAATTCTTCAGAAAATACTTCAGGATAATTCCGAACAACAGGGATATCTTGAATAGACTTACCTTTGCCTTTCTCCTCTACAATATGTGCCAAGAAGGCCACGTAGTTCTTACGTAAATACTTTTGAGTTTGAGTACACGTCATGAGTTTGAGACTACTAGCAGGTTTCTCACCACGAACCTCTAAGATTTCTCCAGTCGAAAGCGGTATACGAACAATCTTCTCAAAACAAATTACCTCTGCATGATATTTGGCTAACCAATCCATTCCCACTATAATATCAAAGCTTCCAAGTTGCATTGGCGTGAGGTCGATAGGAAAAAGATGGTTATTAAGGTTCAACTGGCAATTTCGAAGAACAAAATTAAGAACAACGGGTTCACCACTAGCTACCACTACTGACAAGGGCTTTCCTAGTTTCATTCTAGTCATGCAAAGCAAAGGCTAAAAAGATAACGACACAAAACTCTTATCGGCACCCGAATCAAAAAGAACAGAAGCAGGCTAATTGTTAACAAAGAACGTACCATTGACCACCTCATTGTCTGCACGCACTTCATTAGCATTCATGTTAAAGACTCGACCACGAGCCTGTGCCTGATTTGCATTAGCCAACCTCGGACACTGATTTCTGTAGTGGGTCAAATCCCCACAATTGTAGCAAGATCCAGGCGGATAGTAGGGTCGTGCAGCTTATGCTGGTTGTTGAGCAGGCTGTTGGGCAGGTTGCTGAGCAGGGTTTTGAGATGCTTGGTTCTGGTTAGGAGCAAGACGACATGCGTTGGTAAGATGGCCAGTTTTCGCACAGTTGGCACAATAGCGACATTGAACATGCGGTTGATGGTGGCTGTTACACCTGTTGTACAAGGGTGCATCGCCAATGTACTGTTTCTTGGTAGGAGGTTGTGCAGGTTGATTAGGAGCTGCCTGATTTGCTTGTGCTGTAACAGCAAAGTTCTTGGAAGCCTTGTGCTTCCTAGACCTCCTTGAAGACTCAGTTTTCTTACCCTTCTGTTTCTCACTTTTGTCGGACTGTTTCTGATTTTTGTCACCCTTCCTATGGAGTTTACCTTTCCCGATTTGCGACTTGGTCAAGGTCGCAGCCAACTCAATGGCCTATCGAACAGTGGTAGGGTTGCTACCAGTAACGATATCTTGCACAGGGTCAGGTAAACCATCGACATACCTCTCGATAGCTTTATCAAGTGGGGTAACCATTGTGGGGCAAAGTAAACCAGTTCCCTATATCTGTCGGTATAAGCACGGTGTTCACCACTGTCTTGTTTTAGATCATCAAATTCCCTTTCTAGTGCCCTTTGTTCATGACGAGGACAGAATTCCCTCTTCATAAGAGCCCTAAGCTCTTCCCAGGTTTGACCCAAAGTTATCTCACCACCACGATCTCTCATGACTCCATTCCACCAAGTAAGAGCCCTCTTTTGAAATACACTGGAAGCAAACTCGACTTTACGGTTATCAGGACACAGAATATGACGGAAAGTACTCTCGATGATCTCAAACCACTGTGGGAGCCCAGTTGCCCCTTCAGAACCACTAAACTTGAGTGGTTTAGCCAAATTAAACTGCTTAAAGTTGCACGGAGCAGGTGCATTATTGTTATTGTTGGCTTGGTTAACTTGAGCAATGATATTTGGGAGTGCAGCAGCCATTTACTGTGCAATGATAGCTGCCAGTTCGGCATTAGGTGGTTGAGCATCACGTCGAGGAGGCATTCTAAAAGAGGAAACATGAGAGAAAACGAGTGAGATGATATGATGAAAAATGAGATGTTACAAATATCGACAAAAGTAAGGATGGTGGTCATTCGTTCGTTACCACAAATATCGACAAAAGTAAGGATGGGTCATAATAATGTATCGTGAAGACATGCTTTAGCCTATAAGTGGATACTCACCCCAAGTGTTCCCAGGTAAGAGTGACTGGTCCAATTATGTGGATTTGTACGAACACTCTAGCCTAGACAGAAAAATCGAGATACAGGCATCCACCTTTCCAGATTGCATGTGTTCACATTATTTAGACCCAAACCTTGACAAGATTTTGAAAACTTGGAAGGCATTAAGCCAAAAGAATCATTCAAGAATGGATGATTGATTTTTCAAAATCGTTTTGGAAAATTGTGTTCTCGTTTTGGTAATCACCTAAAGATAGGTGGTGTGTATGTTTTAAGATCTAAACACAAGATAACTTGTGTTGGGGTACTAGAAAAGTTATAGTCTAGGTCAAAGCATTACTAATAACCTAATTCCCTATAACCATTGGCTCTGATACCAACTCTTCTGTCACACCCCAACCGCATAAAACAACAAACCGCGACGGAAACGTCGGGGAGTGGAGCGACAGAATTATTGTTTCACAACCCTGGTATTTAAAGTTTCATTTTATTTAAATTTAAGTGATTACATTGTCTTAAAAACAAAGAAACATAACATAATTAAACTACTCTTGCTTCATTTTATGTCACTAAGGCCTGAGTCCGCCTAAGTGTATCGCGTTCCATATCATGCATTAGCTCCTGAAAACACATGTGAAAATAGGTACGTCAACATAAAAATGCATGTGAAATACATAGGTTTTATTGATGAAGGATTCATTACTTGTAGTTGAAAGAAATGTTTAACAAAAAGTTAGTCATGAATCTTATTAAAAGTGTTTTCTTTTTGAAATCATACGAAATTTGATAAGGAAATCAAATGTTATAAAAGAAAGGTGTAAGGTTAAATGAATAACCAAGTAAAATGAGTTTGTATAAAAAAATGTCGTTTGTAAATCAATGTTTTGTGTAAATGTGTCATTTGTATAAAATGTATCATGTCTTTGTCTAAGTGGTTTAGATAACGCTACGATATGTAATATCATAAAAGCATTTATATATAGGAAGTACCAGCGGCGTATCCACCATGCATTTATCATATTACACATGTTTCGTTATTTAAATCACTTATAAATAAACCACCAAAATCTCTTGTAAAGTAAATGTCAAGTAACAACAATATCATGTACGGTGAATAAAAAAAAGTGTTTACTCAACCCCGTATGTAAAATGTCAATGTATAATCAAATGTTATGTGAAATCAAATGTTATGTACGGTGAATAAAAGAATTTACTCAACCCCGTATGTGAAATGTACAAAACAAAGCTTTTGAATAAATCTAAGTTTAAATCAAAATGTTATGTTTTGCAAAAACAAATCAACGCTATTTTGATACAAACATCTATACGGTAATGTTTATCGGATACATCCAAGTCTTGAGACTGACGGACACACCCATAACAAGTTAAAGGTTTATCAAAATGTTTTCAGATTCTGTGATTCCTTACGTCCAATCAAACCTAGGATTCCAGGAATGGGAGTTGTCAATTCCTATCGTACCACTACATACTACCGAGCGGCGTGATCAGTGTTAATGAATGTATTTTTGACCCGTTAAACAAACCAAATGTCATACCAAATGTAAGCATGTTATGTGAAAACAATGTACTAAGTATGCTAAATGAACATACATAGCAAACATGTAATGTAAATCAATGTGTACATATGCTATATGAAACAAATGTGTTTATGAAATCAATGTGCTAGCATGCTCAGTCAACTTACATAGCAAAGCATAAAATGAAAATCATGTACTATATGCATACTAATGAACGTAGCAAGTATATGTCATGAAAGCACGAAAAGTGTTAAGACCGGAGGCTGTCATGATTGTGCTTGTTTGTATGATTTAAACATTAAGTGCAGCGGAAATGAACAAAAAACTTTATAAACACAATCAAAGAGAGAAATAGATTTGAGAAACACATGATTTGCATTAGTCAAAAGATTACAAAGTAAATCAAAAGATTACAAAGCATGCTTACAAAACTAAACTCCCCCTCAGCCTGATGCTCCAAGGTTGATTGCACAAGATGAAAGGATTGGACTAGAGGAGAAGAACCCACTCAGTCAATCGAATGTAACAGTACAGAGTACTGCTCCATTTATAGGCAAACCAAACCACTGAGGCATCTCAACTGACGTCACCATGAAAGTGACATCTAACAAACTAACAAACTCTATCTACTGTTCTATAACAACTGACCATACAGACACTGATTGCATTCTAAACACTGATGTATAAACACTGATTCTTCATTCCACTGATGTAGTCAACCACTTTTGTTTGAGCATCAGTTCTTTCTTCAAAGGGTGATCAGACCTTGAATGGGCAGTGCTTTAATTCTTCAGCAGTGCTTGGATTCCGTTAGTAGATTGAGCTTCAACCTTTAAACTTCATCCGTGCTTTGGCTTAACAGTAGATTGAGGATCAGCAGTTGTTGATAAGGCAGTACTTGGAGCATATCAGATGTTGGAGTCACTGTCAAGGGGAAAGCTTAATGTAAACAGCTGCTTATGGCTAATCCACTGTAGTGATCCAGTTTTGGCTTTCATTATCTGTTCCTCTAGTAGTGTTCAATCCCAACAATCTCCCCCTGGAACAGATAATGCCAAAACCCTTCATTATTCTGGATTTTTATTTCTCATCAGAAGTTCCTTAACTTGTCTTTTAAATTCTACTTCAAAGTCCTTGGAACTTAAGTCATCATCATCCCTGCACAGTGTAAGTTCAAGGAGATCCTGTAGATCTTCAACACCAAGGCTTAGTGCTTGTTTCCTTGATATGTACTTCACTTCACCATTGGATCTGAGCAGAGTCAATACATGGGTCTTTTGATCAGACATCCACAGATGAGAGATTTATTCACAGATGAGATTGGAGATATTGGCCTTGAGAAATGTTGTGAACTTTCAGCAGACATTTGTTTGAAGGCCATTTCGATGACATCATTTGCTACAACTATATCTTCTGCAGTCTCTTTTTCAATCTGCTCTTGTCTCTTTTGTTGATCTGGCTCAATGTCTGATATTTCTGCTGAGTTGTTTGGTGATGATGGTTTGTTCAGAACCTTTTTGGCAAGGTCTTGAAGCTTTGCTGATCTGTCTTTATCTAAGGCCATTTTCTTGATGGTGTAGGATCGGTTTTGACACCGTTCGATTGCGTAACGAACGTTCGACGTGCGGAATCCGTGAACGTGCGTGATCGAACGCACAAGAACGTACTAGAAACGTGATTCTATTGAGATGATGCCGTGTACAAAGCCGTGAATCACGTAGAGAGACTTTCTCTCTCTAGACTTTCTCTCTCTAGGATTAATTCTCTAAACCTCCAAATGAGCCAAAAGTCTTAAATTTTACAACTAAATGATCTATTTATAGGCTAAGGGATATAATGAGAAATCTCATTATTTACAAAATTACCACCTTGCCTTTCTAACTAGATATAACACTAAAAGCTTAGATTTCTTCGGTTTCTGCTACGGACTAGATTGACGGAGGCGATAGACAGATAATGCACTAACAGACTCCCCCTTCGATATTGCCGTAGTCAATCTCGTAGCATCTTGTCTTTCTCTATCTCGAACAGAATCCCCGTGGATCTGTCTTCAGGCTTCCGTTGCTCCCCCTCTCTTTAGACTCTTTCTTCAGGCTCCCCCTTTCGTCAAGCTTCCGTGCTTTTGGGATCGACACCTGGATTTCCGTATACAAGCTCCTCCAAAATATTTATCTGGCTTTTTGAATCCACGCTTCCTCTTGCGTTGAGCTCGTCTTCAGACTCCCCCTTAGACTCAGCTGTCGGGATCGTAGTCTGGCTTTCATTGTTTCATAAGTTCAGGATCAATTCCTGGCTTTGTTCTGCATTTGCTCAGGATTTGAAACCTGCTTAACCTGCACATCCTCTACCGCAACATAAGTTTCACAAATTTATAACAGTTAGATTTAAGAAACTTTCTGGTAGAAATCATTAATTCATCAATCTGTATAGTTACATCAAGTTCAAATGAATGTCCTTGATTAACTAAGCATACAACCTTTCAAAATATTTGTATATGACATTCAAAGTTTTCAACATATTCTCCCAATCCTGATCATCATGTTTAGCACTCGAATTTTGAATATCAGCTCTTCAATATCAGTTGTCGAAAATCTTTTTGACTTTTCAAAAATTTTATGCTAAAACACTCCGAAAATCTTTTTGGATTTTTGTTTTTGAATGAAATGCAATAAACAAATATATACAGATAATATTTTTGTGAGTTTGTGTAAGAGGATCATATCAGTTCTTCAGACAAATCACTAGCACCGTTAGGCTTTAATCATTTTAAGTTCTAAACGATTCACGTAGATTGACGATATAGTTGTCCTCTTAAATTTTCACACAATTTTCAATCTATTCAGGATACGATTTAGATGTTTTATGAACTTAGCTCATTCATGTGTCCCACCTCTTGAATATACTCCCTTATCCAGAATCTCAATATTCAGTCTTACAGGTAAGTATACTACAATGATATCTGTACATAATTTAGGGGTTAAATACGAGGACTGAGGGATCTCAGGTCGATACTTCCGTATGCGCAGAGAGATATCAGTTTCGACTTTGCAGTATGTCCCCTTTAGAGGATCTTTTCAGCTACAACAGATGATTATCAATTTTATTGTCTAATCAACTGAGGGCTAATGCTGTGTTTCAAGCATTTGAGGCAAAGTATTATCCAAGGACTAGGTCAGAACTTCCGTTCAGCAGAAGTCCCGGAATAATACCCCAGACATCATTGAGTACAAAAACCTAGTATATCAGAATACGAGACCTTTCAAACGAGATTTCAGGGGTTACCTATATATCCAAGTAGTGTTCCCCACGAATTTCGCAAGTTTGAAATTTTAGGTTTATATCCCGAATAAATCTACTAAATGTACGAAAACCTATCGACACATCATCAGTGAGACCGTTTATCACATTTGACAATTCATTCCCTTAGCATGTTGTGATAGTCCACTGATGTACTATCATTTCCTCTTTTCTCAACAAAACTCATTTTTACTTTTTCAATGTTTTTGGTATTTTCAAAATTTCTAATTTTTTTAAAATTTTTCTCCCCCTAAAATCAAAATATGTTTCAATTTTTGATTTTCAAGGAAAATTTGAAAACTGTACAAATAAAATGACAAACTGATATCGAATCACTTCAATTCGCCATTCATTTGGCATAAACAATCAGAACTCCCCCTGACAACAAACTATTTTCCCATTTAGATTTCAAAACACTTAAGTTTGTTTTAATCAAAATGGTTTTTCCGGAAAATTAGTTTTGTGTGTCATTTCACAAATTCGGGGTTCTTTCATCACATTGTTTTCCTTTAATCACTTGACGGAAAGAAATATCAAGTACAATTTAATGTCCTTGATTAGTCTTCTGTAATTCAAAATATCACAGTTACCAACCTGTGAATTTCTCAAAAAAGATGCCGATACCTGTTCCACACTTACCAACCTGGGAACTCCGACAAGTCAGGGTTTTTCATTTGAAAAGATCCACCCAAGCCTGACCAGCCTTGGGTTTGACAGTTTTTACCTCAACAACTGGCTCTTCTGGTTTCGTCACACCAGAATCATTGCCTGAGTGTGGCTTGTCTGACTTTGACCTGTCAGATTCATCGCCAACATGTGGCTCCTTTGTTTCCGAAGAAACAAATTCCTTGCCAGGAACTTTTTCTTTCTTATTTAACCTGTCTGTCCTCATATTTGTATCTGATGAACTCAGTTTGCTTGATTTGTCAGTCTTTGATGAGCAAACTGGATTATCAGAACTCTTTTATGATTTTCTTGTTGTATCCGAGGACAAAATCCTTTCCAAATACTCTCTCGCCTTCTTCCTTTTCTTCCTCAGTTTGTCTTTCTGCCCTTGTGAAAGCTTTACTTTCTTTTCTTGAACTTTCTGTTCTTGAACATTTGGTTCTTGAACTTTCTGTCCTTTGGGCTTGACATTGACGAGTTTCTTTGCCAATTTCTGAGATTCAGCCCTCGATCTTCCTTTTGATCTCATTGGGCAATCTCTGGCAATATGTCCTCTGATATGACATTCATAACACCTTCTCGTTTCAAATCTCTGACTTTGGCAGTTAACAGCAATGTGTCCTTGATAGCCACAAGAATAACACACTCTGTTATCATACCTCTCATCTCTTTCATATCGTGTACCATTTTCATACCACACACTTAGATCATAGCATTGAGTTGCCTTGTGGTAATCACCATTTCTATGTTTTCTATCATTGTAATGATTTGTCCTTGAAGAATCTTCATCCCATCTTCTCCTGTAAGCTGGATTTGGCTTTTGAGAACTGTGGTCAAACCTGCACCACTTATTACCAACTATTTTTGAGTTTTGATTTTTAAATTTTTGTGATTTTTTTATTGTGATTGGATGATTGATCTGATGAGCTTTTATTTTCTTTTTGAAAATTTTCCGATTTTTTATCTTTTTGTTTCTGTTCCACACTCTTCTTTACAGGTTTTTGCGTTGAGCATTCACCTTTCTTAGTAGAATGTAAAACAGTATTTTTAAACATTTCATTTAATTTCAAAAATGTTTTTCTTTTTTCTTTTTTCTTTTTTTCTTTTTCATCATCAGATTTGTCATCACAATCTTCAATTTTGACCTTGTCAAAATTTGTGACATTGTCACTTATTGGAACAGAATTGATAGGTTTTGGGCAGGGAAAATTCAAACTATCTGATGTAATCACAAAACCTTTCAATTTCTTTTCAAGTTCATCAATCTTGTTTCCTGAATTCGCAGCTTCTTTTTCAAGCTGAGAGATTCTCTCAAGATAGAACTTGATAGAATTTTCATTTTCAATTTTAAGATTTTCAAGAACAAATTTTTCATTTTCCAAAACTTTTAACTATTCTTGAAATCTTGTTTCATTTTCTTTCAGATTTTTGTTTTCCAATTTTATCCAGAAATCTTCATTTTCTGAAGATTTTCTTTTGCTTTCAAAATCTTTTTCATTTTCTTTCAAAATTTTGTTTTCTGATGTCAAACTGTTTAAATCTTTTAACAGTTTATCATTCTCAGATTTCAGCTTTCCACAGTTCAAGCGTAACTCCAGAATCTGTTCATCATCTTCTTTCTTCTCGATCTTCAGAATATTGTTTTCCAATGTCAAACTCTCCACATCCTTCACGAGTTTCACACTGTCTGCTTCTGATTTTTCACAATTCAAACATTTTCCATTCATCTTTTTCTCTTCCTCTTCTTTTCTCTCTTTTTCTTCTTTCTTCTTTCTCCTTTCTCTCTTTCTCTTCTTCTATCATTTTCTCAGTTGGTATTCCCCACCATTTGTGTTGCCAATACTCATCATCTTCTTTTATCTCCTTGATGATGGCTTCCATATCAAGCGTGCTGTCATCAATCGCAATATTTCCATACTCATCAAGATAACACTCCCTGTCTGGATCCCATCTTCTCGCTCTCCTAGCTTCCAGATAGATACGAGAAATTCTAAGGATTCTGTTTTCAGCAATCATTTTTCGATAGCAATACTTCTGCTCTTCAGTACGATCATCTTTCCACGGAATAGGTTCATCGTTATTCGCCATGAATTTATATTTGTGAATTACCTTGTAAATTGCCTCGTGTCACCTGCAAACCAACAATCAAACAATCAGTTTAATCAGACTGAATATGTAACAGTGTGTTGATGAAACCAATCTAAGACTCGTTGTCGAAGATTTGCGAATTTGTTTCAATGTTGATGACGTGAGAACACTTGATGAATGAACCTGAACAAAACAATTCACAAGATACGGGCTAAGGATGAATTGGGCCTTCACTGATTGAGCTGTTGTCTTAAAGCACTGTTATATCACATGATTGAGCCAACCAACTTATTCCAATTATACATGGGCTTTAACACAGATTTGATCAAGTAAAATGATTTATCAATTTGACCAAACACCCACTAGACCGACAATTCAAGTGACAAAAAAATCTGATTGGGCCGTAAATTTTGGTTGTAAAAATATGATCACATGGGCCTGACACAACTGAAATGAATTTACATGCAACCCGATAACCCTGACATCACATGGGCCGAGAACCTTTTATGTTAACTATTGATTGGACCTTCACATTATCAATTTGACAAAAACAATCTGATTGGCCCGTTTTTTTTTACTTCAGTCGATGTGGGCTTTTAAAGGTAATTGGGCCTCTATTTTATTCAAAATATGTGATAGGACCGTTCAAATGATTTTTATTAACCCGGTTGGTTTTGAGGAGTCAAAAACAGTCACATGCAAAAGTTAACAGTGATGGTCGGTTGTGTTGTCCCACCGTCAACTATGATTGGGCCGCTAAAGATTAGTGGGTCGGTCACTAATATTATCAAATGGTAAATGTTAGTTGACTGAATACATGCAGTCGACAACTTCTATTACAATTCAATATATCACATGCACCCCTTAATTGATGGGCGACAGCATTAATTGGGCCATATTACCAACTTCAGACAACACTAAGCCACAATGATGACGATGACTAATAAGCGAACCTTACTATTGGACCGTACAAGCGAACCTATGTAACAAATAATGTCACAAAAGCGGACCACATGAACGAATCTAATGATATCCTATAAGCGGACCTCACTGGATATGACACTATGAGCGAACCACTAAACTTAGACCTTATGAGCGAACCAAAACGGTCACAATAAGCGAACCTATCAATGTTTATACGAGCGGACCTGAATTTTGACGCAAAAACGAACCGAAAAACTTCGATTTCTCCTAAACGGCTTGGAGTTTCGATCTAAGGGTTGTAGATCGGGTATATTCGCACAATATATCCAAAATTCAGACGATTTGGACCGTGAAAACCCGTTCAATTTGACGTTTTTCAGTAAAAAACGTGAAAAATAGGTAGAAGATGAAGAAATGATGAAATTAGGATCTGAATTGGCTGAAATCTGGTACGAATCAATGCGTTTGATCGTTCAATCGAGCTCCTAGCTCTGATACCACTTGTAGGATCGGTTTTGACACCGTTCGATTGCGTAACGAACGTTCGACGTGCGGAATCCGTGAACGTGCGTAACCAAACACACAAGAATGTACTAGAAACGTGATTCATTGATATGATGCCGTGTACAAAGTCGTGAATCACGTAGAGAGACTTTCTCTCTCTAGACTTTCTCTCTCTAGGATTAATTCTCTAAACCTCCAAATGAGCCAAAAGTCTTAAATTTTACAACTAAATGATCTATTTATAGGCTAAGGGATGTAATGAGAAATCTCATTATTTACAAAATTGCCACCTTGCCTTTCTAACTAGATATAACACTAAAAGCTTAGATTTCTTCGGTTTCTGCTACGGACTAGATTGACGGAGGCGATAGACAGATAATGCACTAACAGATGGATTCTTCAAAGTATTCAGCTTCCTTTTCCTTTTCATCTGCTCTGGTCAACAGTTTCCCTTTTTCTTGGTTTATCACAAGAATAGGGTTATCTGCTGATGTGATCAGTGGTTTAAGAGCACTAATCTGCTATTCTAGCTTTTTGTAGTCAGGCTTCTTTGGAGTGTCTGAGACTGTTATCCTCCTTTTCTTGAGCCTTTCATAAGCCTCATCGGTGTACTGCTTTGTCCATTTTGCTATGGCTTCAGCAGTATCTACCTTAGCATCCACCAGCTCCTTCTTCTTTCTTTTGTACTCAGACATTAGGTCAGCAATGAGCTTTTTGTATTTGTTCCAATTTGGAGCTGTCTTCTTCTTTCTTGGATCATTTTTAATCCTTTCAATTCAGTTTGCCTCATGCTTTAAAGCAACTATTGGCCATTCTTCAAATTGTTTTTCTTCAGCAGGATAGAATTTTTCTTTCATGATGTATGCAACATATTCTTTCCTCATTTCTTTTCGTAGATCTGCCTTTTCTTTGCTCAGATCTTGTGCATAGTCTTCCATCTGCTTGACTTTAGTGAGCAAGAATTCCAATTTTTCAGAGATGGCTTTGTCACTTTGACCTTCACATTCAATTTTGGCTCTTATCTTAGCCTGCCTTGCTTTGAGCTTGAGATATTCATCCATATTTTCTGGGACTATGAAGCCTATGAGAGAAGGAAATTTTCTATTTGAAGGATCATCCTCGGTGTAGAATTGTCTCATCTCATTTTTTACAGCTTCCAGTTCCAGTGGATATTTTGTAGCGATAGGATCATATTTGTCCTCATTTTCCTGAGTAGTTTTTCTTTTTCTGGAGTAAAGCCTTTTTTAAGAAGGGAATTTTGGTTGTGATGTGGAAATATTGAGAGCAGTGGTGGATGGTTGACTGACAGCTGTTGGAACAACTAGTGTTTCAACCTCTGTTGTCATTACAACTACTGATGTGTCAGTAGGTGTCTTCTGCTTTTGAGCAAGTGTTGAAATGCCAGTGGTTTGAGTGGTGGAAAGTGTCTGACTAACAGCAGTTGAAACAACTGGTGTTTCAACCACTGTTGTCATTACAACAGATGTTGTAACATCTGTTGTCTTCTGCTTTTTGGCAGGAGGATATGATGGGGTGGCTGTTTTTGTTGGTGAGTTTGGTTTTGGTGGTGGTGATGTGATCATAGATGATGATGGTGGTAGAGCAGTGGTTTTGTGTGGTGAGGTGGTGTGTGTTGTTACAGCAGCTTTTGTCTGGTTATCTTTTTCAGGTTCAATATAGATACCATCTTCAATTCCCTTTTTCTTCCACTTGATTTTCTCCCCCTTTTTGGCATTATCTGAGAAGGGTTCATTCATGAAGAGGACAGTGGGAGGAACTTTACCAGTGGTACTTTGGATGTGAGCCTTGATAGCTTTGATGTCTGACTGAGTATCTTTAAGCCTTGACTCCGCCATGTTTGTCAGCATTTGTACATGTATTGCATGCTGCTGATCAGCCATTTGTTTTTGTTTTTCAAGCAGTGGTTGGAATACATTCCATAGCTCATTTGCAGCGGGTGCAGGTTGTGCAGGTGCTTGAGCTGGGACAGCAGTGGATTGTGCTTTCTGAGCTTTTAACAGCTGTTGCACCATATCCTTTATTTCAGCAACTGAAGTTTCAAGATTTTCAACTCTGCCCGTCAATTCCTAATATTTTGGATCATCACCCAAGTTAATGGGATCATCTGATTCCCCACCAGCAGTGGTTGTACCAATGTGTGACTTAGGAACTGAATCCCAAAAGTCATTCATTGATGCCCCTTATTCTTGGTACTAGGGACTTCTTCCTTCAGCCCTTGATAACCTTTTGAAGGTACCAGTGGGCATAACAAACTCACTGGTGGTTCTCAGAGGTGCTATTGAAGAAATTGCCTTCAAGGGAGTCTTATGAATGTAACCACTGTCCAAATGTAAACCAGTGGGTTCAACATTTATAGTGGCTGCTCTACTTGAACTACTGACAGGAGTTACTTGTAACTCCTGCAGTGTAACCTCCTCAGTTGTTGCTGGGATAGCAGAGGTGTAAGTGTCAGACCCAGTCACTTGTGGGAGTGTACTCTCAGTGATAGGTGATTGAGAGGAACTGGTTTGTGTCTGAACTACATCAACTGCATGCAACAAGGGTAGTATTGTTTGTGGTAGTGAAAGGGGTGAAGATATGGGTGTTGAAAGAGACATGTCCTTGGGATCAGGACTGAGGAAGATGGATCCCAGTGGGTCCAAAGCTTCATAATGTGGGGTCCCTGTGTTTACAACCTGATTCTTTTGTGAGGATGCAGGAGGAGTTTGAGGCAAGGGTGGAGATCTTTGTTCCATCTGCTGTGAGGAAGTAGCAGCAGTGGTTATTGGTGACGTTTGTGTTGTCACTGGCAGTGGCTCTGGGATCTCATCTTCCAAAGGTGCCTTTGTTTTGGGTTTGGGGGGCTTTCTGGATGTTTTCTTTTTGGTCTTTTTGGTAATGCAGGTGTGGGCTTCAAAGCAGTGGTTGTGCTGCTATGATCACCTGGAGCAGTGGGCTCAACAACAGATACCTAAGGAGCAGTTGTAACTGCTAAATTCTGCTTAGGCACCTCTGCTTTTGTTTTCGAAGGTGTTAACATTCTTGAGAATGTCTCAGGTGTTAAACCATTTATTTGAAAATAGGTACCTTGTTTGAGCAAATTTTCATCTTCTTTTTCCAAATTTTTGTTCAAAATAGTAGCTTAAAAACCTTGGAAAAAGCAACAATGATTTGCTATCAACATTTTTTACCAAGTCATTAAAGATCTCCTTGGAGTAATTATAATTTTCATTATTTAGAATAGCATATCCCAGACATTGGATCTTTAATGGTATTTCGTTAAAAGCAGTTGTTTTATTTGAAACACACATCAAAAGAGTGTGAAATACAAACCTTGGTGCAGAAGGGAAATATCCTTTTTGTAAGGTATCTCTTTTTGGTTGTTTAGCATACCCCCTATTCAAGAAATCATTTTTCAACTCGGTTTTAGAAAAAGAAGTTTTACCTTTCTGATCATCGAGTTTAAAGACTTCTGAAATGGATTGTGGAGTAATTTGAATTGCTTTACCCTGTACAGAGGAGTTAATGGCTATGACGATGTCATCTTGTTTTTCAAGAATGGCATTTTTCCAGAACTCTCTCTGGGTTTGTTGGTAAATGGGAGCATCTGTTGTTAGCAAAGTTTTGTACTTTGATGCAGATAGGGTTTCGATGATGGAGTCGAAGGTGTTGGTGGTAGTGGGTTTTGTGAGTAGACCCAAGTAGTTGTGAGGGGCTTTGTATGGTATTTCTATGGGTTCAGCGGCCAATTGAGTGGCGTCTTTGGAAGCAGAGGAAGAAGATGATTTTGATTTTGATTTCGATTTTGATTTCATCATTTTGATGAAGAAGATCGAAGAATGATTTTGGAATGAAGAGTGGAAAACTGCTTTGAGAAGAGAATTTTTGGAATTCAATTCGACAGTGAAACCCTGTTTGGGGTTTTGGTCAGGGTTTTATTTAGGGAAAAAGTGAATGCTGATGTGGCAGCGATTACAACGATCTGATGGCTAAAAACTGAACACGTGCCAACCCCTGATGAAAGGTTAAATAATGGAGGACAGTTGTTTTGAGAGCCACTGATGGATCAACCATCAGTAGTTACAACGGTAACAAATGAAACAGTGGGTGATTTTTACTATCAGTGGATAGCATATCAGTGGATAGAACACTGATTTTGAACAACAGTGCTTATCAAGAATATGAGAGAACAGGGGTTGTCTTTCAGCAGTGGACAGACTTTAGAAAGCAGATGTTTGGGCACAACAGTAGTTAAGGGAAAGACAGTGGTAAGAAAATGAAGGACCATTAGCTCAGCAACTGTTAGTGCAACAGTGTTTGAACTTTTGACAAATAAAATTTGAGCATCTGCTTGTTTAGATGTGGGAACTGATTTTGTCTTGTGTAAACACAATATCATGTCCAACTCCTGTTAATCTGCAGAAATGATATACTTAACAAATTACATTTTAGATGCAAATTATCAAGTTTAATTTGTCAGCAGTTTTTCAGGGATTTATGTTCTTGGTTTTACCACATGTTTTCTACAAGATTTGAAACTTTTATAAATTCCTGACAGTGGTTTAGTATCCCAGATGATGAAAATCTTTTTACTAGGGCTACTCATTTTGTGTCTAATTTTTAATTAGAACATGAGTATCTCAGTAGTTTAAAGTCTGTTAGCAACCAATTTTTGATCTGTGATAAAACAAACTTGAGGTTGATATGACCTTGCCACTAGTACCTTTTCCTTTTGATCAATTTTTAAGGATAATATCACCATCAAAAATAGAGGTTCTATATCCTGACAGGAGATTGATACTTTCACTGTCAAAAATAAGTAAAAGTACAAAATATATTATTTATTAAAAAAATAATATATCCTGATTTATTGAGAAAAACCTTTTAAAAAAAATAATTAAAGGTTATTCTGAAAACAACATCAAAAAGGATCTGGTATATTTTCCAAATAGGCTCATAATCACATCATTCTCAAGTTTTAAGAAAATGGTCAATGATTTGAAATACATTGTAGTTACCACTTTTGGGACCATCTTCTTATCAATTGATTGCAAAGTCCTCTTTTATGTTCAATCGCAGGTGATACTATTTTTACCTAAACTTCCCTAAATAAATGAATGCACATAGTTGCTTGATGACCATTGTTTACCTAACTTTGGACTCTTAAGTGTTTTATATTTATACTCTTTTCTTTTGACTTCAAAAGTTTTGAGATAAACACACCTTTGAGTTTTGTTATTTTTCTTCTTCCCTTTTTACCCTTCCCATTCATAAGTACTAGAATACTTACTGGGAGGTTTTTATTGGAAAAATACTCAGACCAGAATCATTTTACCGCAATGTTTGGAGAGACTTAGACATTTTGCATATGCTTATGTCAAATCTCACATCACATATGATTTAGTTTGTTTTTCATCTGATTTTCTCGATGTGTTCTTAACAGAGTTGATTTGATCCTTTTTAACAAGATTCTCAACCTGTTTTTCAACACATAAGATGTAATAACTAAAGTTTTAATTTCCCTCCTTTTATGTTAACAAAAACACTATTGTTTTTATGAAACTAGGTTTTTGTTGACAGGAGGTTCATACCTTAGTATTAAACACGATGGAAACAGCACAAACTTCATATTAACACTTGAAATCAATTTTGTAAAGGAAATGATTATACCATAGTTATCAGACATATTTTTTCAGATCTGAGCACTATAGGTGTTTTTATGCATGATATCACTTGTTATGTGAAGTTTGTGTGTCTTATGACATCTTGGTTGTTTTACAGAGTATCTGAATAATCATTTTAAACATGATTTCTCGTTACTCTGTTTTTCAACTAAATACAATCACCCTTAGTATCAATGAATTTTGAGCTGAACTGTTATGTCAAATTGATTGTTAGATCGAATTTGACTGTCCGGGCTCTGATACCAATTGTTAAGACCGGAGGCTGTCATGATTGTGCTTGTTTGTATGATTTAAACATTAAGTGCAGCGGAAATGAACAAACAAACTTTATAAACACAATCAAAGAGAGAAATAGATTTGAGAAACACATGATTTGCATTAGTCAAAAGATTACAAAGTAAATCAAAAGATTACAAAGCATGCTTACAAAACTAAACTCCCCCTTAGCCTGATGCTCCAAGGTTGATTGCACAAGATGAAAGGATTGGACTAGAGGAGAAGAACCCACTCAGTCAATCGAATGTAACAGTACAGAGTACTGCTCCATTTATAGGCAAACCAAACCACTGAGGCATCTCAGCTGACGTCACCATGAAAGTGACATCTAACAAACTAACAAACTCTATCTACTGTTCTATAACAACTAACCATACAGACACTGATTGCATTCTAAACACTGATGTATAAACATTGATTCTTCATTCCACTAATGTAGTCAACCACTGTTGTTTGAGCATCAGTGCTTTCTTCAAAGGGTGATCAGACCTTGAATGGGCAGTGCTTTAATTCTTCAGCAGTGCTTGGATTCCGTCAGTAGATTGAGCTTCAACCTTTAAACTTCATCAGTGCTTTGGCTTAACAGTAGATTGAGGATCAGCAGTTGTTGATAAGGCAGTACTTGGAGCATATCAGATGTTGGAGTCACTGTCAAGGGGAAAGCTTAATGTAAACAGCTGCTTTTGACTAATCCACTGTAGTGATCCGGTTTTGGCTTTCATTATCTGTTCCTCTGGTAGGGTTCAATCCCAACAAAAAGCATTAAAGTAACAAGTAGGCACATGTGTTTCACCCCAAAATATTTGAAAATAGTAAAAGAGGGGACTATGTACTCACTTGATATTGCTTAAAAGTCTTGAAATAACAAACAAATAACGCTTGAGGGATCACAGAATCAATCGGCACCTAATATAGGTAACTATGTTAATAAACCGGACCTAAATCGGAAGATCGGATAGAATGAGGTTTCGTAAAACAAATGAGTATTGGAACTCATATAATATAGTTTAACAAAGCCTACATTCTAAATCGGAACCTATCCTAAGTGCTTACGACCCGTTACGATTCGTTAAGGTAGTCTACGCTACTTTAACGCGTCGTCCGCGTAGAACGCGTTTGGACTGCCTAACTAGTCCTATGACAAGTATTATATGCCTTAACTTGTCTAATAACATTGCATAATCAGTTTAGATGTCAAAATTTAGGTTACATATGCTTAAAATGAAATTATGCGTAAAAAGGGCATTTTGGTCATTTTCCTAAGGCATATAAACTACCTATCATACAACTAGCTAAACGAAGTGACCATAAGGTATAACCTCGGAAGGTGATTCCCTATACAACTATGGTCACAAAACATGTTTGGTCGGATCCTAATGATCGACCAAACGGGTCGGGTTCGAAAGTCTAAGCGGTTGTTTAGACCGCTTAACTTACGACCCTATATAAGCACTAGACTAAAAGTGACGAGTTAAACATGTTAAAACATGTTTAACTAAGTTAGAAAACAAGTTTGATTTCAAAACAAAATGTATTGATACCCGAAAATAGCTTCGTTGTAAAATACGCATAAATACGTATTTTGACCAAAACTTTGACTCGTCACTACGCCTAATCAACGTGGTAATCAGTAGGTATAGTCACAAGGGACTATAACCATCGTGATTACGCTCACATTGCAAAGTTCAAACGAATTTTGTGTTGACCAAACCATAGTCAAAGCAGAAAGTCAAACACTGTTTGACTTTCATGCTTGAAAAGCATAACCAAGCATGAAGGAGACTTACAAAGGGTCCAAGCTTGGATCAAGAACAAGAAAACTTGAAGATTGGAGCCTTCAACTAGAAGGGATAGCTCCAAATGAGTAGATGGAGAAGAAATTCAGAAGTGAGCAAGTTGGAAATGAAATTAGGTGGGTTTATATAGAAATTCATGATCCGTTAAGATCTTTCTAAGTGTTTTGAGGATTGATATTGGCCCTACATTTGTTACCCACTGTTTAGAATACCATGGGACCTCAAAAACCAGCCTGTAGTATGTTAAAACCATGTCTAAAACCCAAGGATCAGCTGCTGTTTGCTGAAAACAACTTTTCTGCCCAGATAAGGGCTGTCGCGCCCCGCGTAAGACTCAACATGAGTCTACGCGCCCTGCGAGCGACCAGCAAAACAAAAACAGTTTCATTATTTACAACTTAAGCCCCTGCATGCATTTAAGCCCATTTTTGACATGTTTAAGCCTCGTTAACCCATTTTCAAGGCTCAATAATGTTGTAAAAGTATAGGGAACAGGAAATATGCTTGAAAACATCTTGGATGTCGGTTCGTTTGGTCGTACGGTCACGTTATTCGGTTAATTACGACGAAACACGAATGGATGCGAAAAACGATCCAAATTACGCAACGAATGAGATTTTTGCATTCCTATTACTAAAATAAAATATTTTAATGATTACAAAAATTTCGGATGCCCAGATATGTTCAGAACGTAAGATATGCGTGTAAATGCAAACTTATGCACTTTTTGACGCTTTTAGTCCCTGTTTGACCAAATAAGTTTATTTTCGCATGCCAAACCCCTCAAAGCCTATTTCTAAGCTATGTAAAGGATATTTATGGTATGTTTAACTTATTATCATGTTCCGGAGTGTATGTAACTATACGAATCGGCATACTTTCACAGTTTGTCGCAAATAGTCCCTGCGATCGAATAAACTTGTTTTTGCCATGCCAAACCCTTTAAAACTTCTTTCTAAGTTATGTAAAGGTTATTTAAGGTATGTTAAGCTTATGTTGATGTTCCGGAATGTTTGTCGCATTAAACTGATTACGTTTATACATCAGTTTGCGTATAACTTTCCAGAAAGCGATATAGAGTTTGAAATCCAACAAAAATCATAACATGAAAAATGTCAAACATAAATAAAAAAATATTGGGATCAAATCACATTGTTTTATTGATAATTTAACTATTCAGAGGTTGTACAATGAGTACAAGCACAGATGTCACAGAATGGCTATCCGATCGGACTGCCGTCCGATCGAACGACCATCCGATCGAATTACATGTGCCTTACAACCTTCAACACTTGAACTATTTTTGAATCAGAAACTTTGAACTTTGAAACTTACACTCGAAGGGTCATTCGACCGAACGGTCATACGATCGGATGACCATCCGATCGAATGACTTGGTATCTTGCTACAATGAAAACTTCAAAAGTTTAACATTTTGGAAACTCATATTTGGATCGAATGACCATTCGATCGAATGGCCATCCATCCAGATGACCATCCGATCGGATGGTGATCCGTCCCATCTATATGTCATCCGACCGGGTGGCCATCTGTCTGGATGGCCATTCGATCAGAAGACTGATTCGACACTTGCACGATTCTCGTTATTTTGCTCGGCGATTATCTGTTAATCTATAATCAAGCTAGTTCAGAGCTCCCTTTGATCCAATCTATAAGTGTCGATACTTAGCACCCGCTGTGAGTATACTCGATCCCGTTTCGTTTTAAACTTTTGGGATGCAACATGTATTCTATGAAGCTCGAAACTTGAAACTATTTGAATCTAACTCTATCCTCTATAAATGTGAAACTTGATACTTCTGGATTCTTGATTCTTGATTCTTTATGCTATGTGAACGTTTAATCCTTGTGTGTAGTTCCGCCTTAACAATAGTAGCGCTATAGGAAGATGCACCTCCCCATTATTCTCGGGGGTATTGTTAGGAGGATTCTATTTGCTTTCCATGATTCTTGGGAAAGTGTTAAATGCATCGGGACACTTGGGCAATCACTTGGACTGCGAACACTAGCATGGCTGAAACTATTTTATATTTTTACATGACGGATATGAGTTCATTTTAAACTATTATGCTATATACTCAAACTTGTATACTCGCCAGTACATTATTGTATTGACTTTATTTTAATACATGTTGCAGGCTGATAGGATGCCGGATTCAAAGAAACTTGCTAGGATGCTGCTTAGAAACACATCTTAGTTAATCTAGAATCATTTGAACATTATTTGAGATGCGATGTAATTTTTTATACTTTGTGTTTTGACGTTTAGACAATGTATCTCATGAAACCAATTAATGACTATTCAAACTATAGTGTTATGGAAACTTTTGAGCAATCTGAACGCTTAATGGCGCACCCCGATGGTCTCGCCATCGGTTGGGGTATGACAGATTGGTATCAGAGCCATAACTATACGGAATTAGGAAAAGTAGGAATACTTTGCCTAGTCTATAGTTCTAGGAATCTTGACTCTTATTTGTTGTTTAAGACTTATGCATTCTACCGTATCTGCTTCCTAGCAGCACATTTCCTGTTAAACTTACATGCCTTTCCTAAGGCCGACACAATATACACTTGGATACTTCGAAAACACTGTTAACCAGTGTTTGTGTTCTGCACGAGATTTACCCTCAAGTCAGGAGTGACATCCGAACCTTGACGGAATCTCCACATTATATTCTAGTAGGTCTTATCTGTTGATAAGTACCGACGCTATTAGGGTACGATGTTGTCAAGATAGAGGTGAAACTCATACCTTGATGACTAGTCCCACTCCTTGATTTTCTTATATGTCTCGCCAATATCTCGAAATTCCTAATCAATTAGGAACGTGAAAAGACCAAAAGGACGAATATCGTAGGCCTAACATCGATGACGTATTTGTCTAATAAGTCTAGACACGTTGCCTCAATTCGAAAGGGGTTCGATTCACTTTGGTTAGTTACCGTTCCTCTACCCGAAACAATCCTACGTTTTATGAGCCTATCTTTTATGTTAGCTCGATTTTTATGCATGGTTTTAAACTTGATTCTTCATTTATTTTGAGGCTTTTTACAAATCGCACGTATGTCCGCAATCTAAACCTCTAATCATAATCTCTCGGGATCAAGCTAAATTTACGAAGCTTTATTCATCATGTTAATCTATGTGGGAATCTTGATCGACTATGATACTATGTGAATCTATCTAATGAATCTATGTGTTATTGTGGTAATGAAACGCTAAACGTAACATGGCACAGAAAGACGAGACAGAAGTAACATGGACGAAACATGGTGGATACGCCGCTGGTACTTCCTATATATAAGTGTTTCCGACATGTTACCAGCTTTCGTACCACGTGCCATGCGAAACCTAGTGTTTTGCAGACCGGTGATGAGAATGTTAAACTCTAAGCTATGAGAAACTACCTTTGTAATCTAAGTATGTGTGATCTATGTGTACTCCAGTGCGTATGTGTTGTTTTGAGTGACAAAATACGAAACGTAGCCTAGCGCCGAAGACGAGGCGAACGTGGCATGTCCGAAGCATGGTGGATATGCTGCTGGTACTTCCTATATATAAGTGTTTCTGGCATGTTACCGAACCTTCGTACCACGCGCTAAGTGAAGTTCGTAGTTTTGAAGACTCGGGTTGAAGTTGTTGAAACTATTTGGTTAATCTATGTGAAAGTCTTGTGAGAATGATGGAGTTAATGTTATGGTTGGCGAAGCATGACACCGATGACGAGACGGACGTGGCATGATTGAAGCATGGTGGATACGCCGCTGGTACTTCCTATATATAAGTGCTTCCGTCATGTTGCTGAACTTTCGTAGCACGTGCCCATGTGGGAATTCGTTGTTTTGTGGACTATGGTAAGGATGTTGAACGCTAATCTATGTGAGATTATTGTTAATCTACATGTACGTGATGATGATAAGTGTGTTTGTTATGGTTGGAAAATGCGACACGTATCATGACACCGAATACGAGGCGGAAGTGATGTGCCCGAAACGTAGTGGATACGCCGCTGGTACTTCCTATATATAAGCATTTCTGACATGTTGCCGAACCTTCGTACAACGTGCCATGCGAAAGTTGTGGGTTGCGGATGTTGAATCTATTGGAATCTATGTGAAACTTGTTGGAAACTCGAATCTTTAAACTACGTGCAACTTGTTGAATCTTGAGTCTTTAATCTATCGTGTGTGAAACTTGATACCGTGAGATTTTGTGATCTAGACTTATACGACTCTTTTATCGAACATTTAGATGTCTTACCATAAGCTTTCCGACACTCTCAAGAGATCCAGGGAGAAGTCTCAGAAAAAGATGATGTCATTCATGGCCGACCAGATCGCTCGCGTCGAGCCAAAGATCGTCTCTGAGATCCAAGAATCAAACACTCCTCCATCCTCTATGGAATCTAAGGGCGAGAACTTAAAGCCTACAAAGTTCAGCTACAAACATTTTGTCTCTTGCAACCCTAAGCCTTTCACGGGCAGTGATGGGGTGACCGCTATGCTTTAGTGGTTCGATAGCATCGAGGTTACTTTCATTAACAGCAAATGCCCGGAGCATTTAAAGACTAGGAGTGCAACGGGAATTTTTCAAGGCCTAGCTCTGGAGTGGTGGACAAATGAGAGAAACATTCGCTCGAACGAAGAAGCATATGCTCTTTCATGGGCTGAGGTGCGAGAATTAATGATGCTTGAGTTCTGCCCTCCCCATGAACAACTGAAGCTCGAAGAAGAGTTCTTGCATTTGAAGCAGATTGGTGATGACAATCTGGCTTATACTACCCGCTTTAAGCAGCTGAGTTTAATCTTTCCTCACTTGGTTTCTACTCCGAAGTGCATGATAACCAAGTACATCAATGGGTTACCTCCTGCAATGCGTGATTCAATCGAAGCAGCTCAGCTAGAGACTATTGAAAAAGTTTATCGTCTAGCCGCAAGCTTAAAAAACAACCGCATCCGTGACAAACACTTTGCTACTACTACTCCCTCTAAGTCAGCAAACCAGGTTTCTCAGCAGCCAAGTGGCAGCAAGAACAAGAGGAGAAAGTCTCAGGGTTCAGGGTGTAATGCAATTGTTCCTGCTGCAAACCCCGCTGTTAAGCCTGCTCCTGCTGCTGCTGTTCCAAACCCTCCTGCTCCTGATATCAAAAACCAGTACACTGGGCCTCACCCTAAGTGTACGACTTGCAACTTTCATCATCCTGCTGCCTCTGCTTGTCGCTTGTGTACCAACTGCAACCGCTATGGTCACACGACTCCTTACCGCTGCCAGGTCAACCCTGCCCAACCATCTCAACAAGCCCCAGTTCAGGCAGCCTTACCAGCTCTTCCAGCTCCTCCGCAGAACCCTAGGCCCGTCAATGCCATTCGTGCATGCTACAAGTGTGGAGATACTACTCACCTCCGTAATCAGTGTCCTCAGTTAAACCAGGATCAATAGTCAGCCGCTCGTGGACGAGCGTTCAACCTTAATGCTAATCAGGTTCGTAACGAAAATGACGTCGTTAATGGTACGTTTCTCGTCAATAACCTTTACGCTTCGATACTATTTGATACTGGTGCCGACAGAAGCTTTGTGTCCGTAGAATTTGAATCTTTGTTAAACTGTGCACGCTCTAAGTTACCTAAGTCATTTTCGGTTGAGATTGCCGATGGTAAATCCATTCTAGTTGATTCTATTCTCAGTGGTTGTTCTTTGATTCTTAACGACCACGTATTTACTATTGATCTAATACCCATGCAATTGGGTAGTTTTGATGTCATTATCGGCATGGATTGGTTGCGTAAGAATCATGCCGAGATTGCTTGTCACGAGAAGTTTGTTCCTCTACCTCTTACGTCCAGTGATATTTTACACGTCTATGGAGACCGACCTTCTAGAGGACTGAAGTTGATGTCATGCACTCAAGCAAACAGATGCCTACGTAAACAGAACTTTGCCTTCTTGGCCCACGTGGTGGAATAAAAGGGCAAGGGGAAGAACATAAGCGACGTTCCAGTAGTGTGTGATTTCCCTGACGTCTTTCCTAAAGATCTTCCTGGTCTTCCTCCTCCTAGATCCGTTGACTTTCGTATTGATCTCATACCTGGAGCGACTCCTGTCGCCAAGGCTCCTTACCGAATTGCACCATCTGAAATGCAAGAGCAATCTAGTCAACTGCAAGAACTGCTCGACAAGGGATTCATTCGTCCAAGTACCTCTCCGTGAGGTGCTCCCATGCTATTCGTCAAGAAGAAAGATGGTTCGTTTCATATGTGTATCGACTACCGTGAACTTAACAAGCTTACCGTTAAGAATCATTATACTCTCCCTCGTATCGACGATCTATTTGACCAACTACAAGGCACGTCCTGTTTCTCGAAAATTGACCTTCGTTCTGGCTATCATCAGCTCCGTGTTCTCGAAGATGATGTACCCAAAACCGCGTTTCGCACTCGTTATGGGCACTACGAGTTCGTGGTTATGCCGTTTGGCTTGACCAACGCACCCGCTGTGTTCATGGATCTTATGAATCGTGTTTGTAAACCCTACTTGGATCGTTTTGTGATAGTCTTTATTGATGATATTCTCATTTATTCTAAAACTAAAGTTGATCATTCTCGTCATTTACGCTTGATGCTTGAACTTCTACGTGGTGAACGCTTATACGCTAAATTCTCTAAGTGTGAGTTTTGGATTGATGAAGTACAATTCCTAGGTCATGTTGTTAGTAAGCAAGGTATTCATGTTGACCCTTCTAAGATCAAAGCTGTGAAGAATTGGAGTACGCCTAAATCTGCATCTGAGATTCGTTCCTTCCTAGGATTGGCGGGTTATTACCGCCGATTCATCTCGGACTTTTCTAAGATCGCTGTTCATCTCACTTCGTTGACTCAGAAGAGAAACATTTTGCTTGGGGTCCCGAGCAAGAGGAATCTTTTCAGACTCTTAAGACCCTTTTGTGTAACGCGCCTGTGCTTACTCTCCCTGATGGGAATGACGACTTCGTGGTATATTGTGATGCCTCGAACCGTGGCTTGGGCTGTGTGCTCATGCTGCGGGATAAGGTTATTGCTTATGCCTCCCGTCAACTCAAAATACATGAGAAAACTATACTACTCACGATCTAGAGCTTGGTGCAGTTGTATTTGCGTTAAAGATTTGGCGACACTACCTATATGGAACCAAGTGTGTGGTTTTCACTAACCATGAGAGCCTTCAACATATTTTTAACCAAAAGGAACTGAACATGCGGCAGAGACGTTGGGTGGAGTTACTTAACGACTACGACTGCGAGATTCGCTATCATCCTGGCAAGGCGAATGTCATGGCCGATGCTCTTAGTCGTATGTAACACCTCATAAAATCACGTCCAATAATGCATCGACACATGTCCCTAATCCTAACAATGTCAAACGTTGACTAGGAGGGACTATTATTGCCAAACAATGAAAACTTTGAATATGGAAAGACTAAAAGTGTCAACATTCTTAAACAAAGCCTCTGAGTGACCTTATACGGTATTCGTATTCTTTTAATAAGCCACTTGTTGGATAAACGAAACCGTTTGCAATATAAATTCAAAAGTTGTGCATCGAAGGGTTAAAAGTGGCAACATGTTAATTCTTACCTCTGAAATGACCTTTAAACGAACCTGAGCATTGTGATGCTCGGTTATACCCTCGAGAATGCCTAATATGGATTATGAAAGGCTTTGGTGTCGTTAAACGATAATACACACAACTTCGTGTGTTAAAAGGGTTAAACTCGTCAACAAGAGAAACTAGTGTCTACAGGTGATCTTTTGACGAACCCAAAGCTTAACAATGTTCGTTATACTCCCATGAATAACCAAAGTATAATTTAAAGGGCCAATTGTGCTAAATTTAAAAGATATATCAAGTTAAAAGGTTAAGGGGCCAAATGTGTCAAGTATTAAACTTGATTTGCTGAAACTCTAGGGGGTCGCGCTGTGCGACAGCCCCCATCCATTTCGGTCGCGCGACGCGAGCACAAGACCTGGAAAGAATCCTTTGGCAGTTGCGGGTTATTCAACTTGTTCATCACACAAACCATTCCATACTCACATAATCTGAAAACCATGGATCTCTAATGGTTTTTAAACCTAGTTTACACATGTTACAATCCTATTATTACTTGGAGAACACACATAACACTTGGCACAATCCTAGTAACTCTTGAAAACTATATAAATCCTTTGAATTTATTCATTTTTCTTGCACCATTTCATTCAAATCTTCTTCTTCTCTAAATTCTGGAGGTTCCTGACTATAAAGGAAGCTTATTCTAGTAGAAAAGATTGCTAGGACCCTTTGTAAGTGTTCCTAGCCACTAGTTTATGTTTTAATAGGCTTTTAAGCCAAAAGTCAAGCGTTATCGTAATAACGCTTTGACTTTTAGTAAGACCTTAAAAGGTCAGGCCATTGTTCACAACAAACATGGCTACGTGATTGTAATTAGGTAGGTGTTAATCCCTCAAAAGGGCACCTCCTAAGAATCAGGTTTGCTTAGTCAATTGACGAGTCAAAGTAATAATAATTTAAAAGTCAACGGGTTAGATTTTTAAAATAATTGCGATATGAGTTTAGAAGTGTTCTAAAATATATTTTATCACTTAAACAACTTGGTAATAATTATTAGAACATGTGTAAACATGTTCGGCTCGTCAGTTCCCGTTTTAGGGTCGGTTCGCAACCGAAAGTTGCGTAGTTTGACTTCTACGTTGACTTTTGGTTATAAACCGAATTAGACTAGTATGCTACTGATTTTAGGTTCCGTTGTGATCGTAATGTGATGTAGTATAGCCCCATAAGGTTACATTACACGATCGGACTAGGAATCTGAGTTTTATGCAAGTTTCCATATTTATGCCATACTTTGACCTTTATGCCCTTTTAGCAAAATTAAGGTTTTAGACACAAATAAGCTTGCAAATGATTTAAGTACTGATATGTTAACATGTTTAACATATTTCGATGCTTATAAACTGGTCAAAAACTGAGTTTACGCATATGGTCGTAAACTATGCTTTTAAAAGGACTAAAATGCCCTTTTAAGCCTAAAATGAGTTTTAAACATAATTTTGTTATAAAACTCAATTACCTACTGATGTGATATTAGTATTAGGATTATTTGGGATACTAAGTCAGATTGTAAACTGAGTTTAACTTCAGTTTCGTAAATAATGCCGATAAATGACGATAATGCCCTTATGGCATATAAAATGCATTTTTAGCATGATACTCAAACCAAACCTTTTGATTACTGATATGTTATGACAAATAAAATATTTTAACTATTCAATGCTGGTCATAACATTAGGTTTCATAAATCTTCGCGTAAATTGTCATTTAACGACATTAACGCCTGTTAGGCGCGTAGTATGGTTTTAAATCATACGTATGAACCAAGACTTGTTACCTACTGATTTTATAAACTATTTTAAATGTTTATACAGTAGGTATAAGTTATGAACTCAGAATCCCAAATAAATTCTCAAAACTATGTGTGAAATGACCAAAATGCCCCTACGGTGCATAGTTTGGTCTGAGAGCATAAACCACACATATATTTAATATCCTACTGATATGATATCATAATTTAACCATTTTGTAGGATCGATATTGACGATCTAATGAGTCAATCAGAGTCAAAATACCACTGTTTATGTGGCGGAATCACACAAACAGTTTGAATCAAAGAGAATGGAGTAGAAATAGACAGAATATCACTTTAAACACTGTTTCTCATTAATTGATCATAGAAGAATTTGGCAGCAGTTCGGTATACAACTTGACGATCGGTACCAAATGAGAAACAGACACACATATATATACTATTGGGATTTCGCTTGAAATGACACCTTGTCATTTCAAGCGGAATCACATCCAACTGATTTCGCTTGAAATGACAAAGTGTCATTTCAAGCGGAATCACTTCACTAAAACATAAAATTTACATTCAGCCCCCTACACTATTCATAACTGACATATTTGACCCTAGGCAAGAGTGCACTAACAAACTCCCCCTTGGATACAACCGGAGTCTTCAGTCTTGTCTTCGGGTCTTCAGAGCGACTTGAAACTTTCTTCTCTTTGCTTAGGCTTCTTTCTCAGCAAGTTCCTCAGCCTATCGTTCTCTTTCTTCTTTTTCTTTTCTTCTTCAGCCTGTATCTTCATCCATTTCCCTTTGTTTTCCTCTAGCTTCTTTCTTTCTCGTTCAACTTTCTTCTTTTCTTTCTCTTCAAGCGACCACCATTTAGAATTCCATTTACTTTCAGAATTTATACCTTTCTGAAAGCAAATAGTTGCAACTTTTTGAAACTGCATCGCTTGCTCCTTGTCTTCAGATTGGAAACGGATCTTGTTGATGAATAAACATTCAATATCCTTTGCTGAGCAGTTAACCAACCACATCGGGTCATAGACAAAAATCTCTCTGATCTCTTTCCCAGCTCTATAAGTAATCACAGCCTCAGTAGAGATACAACTGTACACCCATCCCATGAAACCTTTGTAAAACTCCTGTTCCATCTTGGGCACTGGAATGTTTTTCATCGTTTTTGGCTTTTTCACGTTCAAAATCGTCTCTTCAATCCCTGTCACTGGATCTACCCTTTGAACTCTCTTCGGGTAATGAGGCTTCTAGTGTTTGAAGTCTTTCAGAGCCTCAAACTTTATCAGGCCCCACATTGCAATATCATTCTTCCTGACAGGATACCCCAAGGTTCTTACTTTCGATAACTCATCCACATCCCACCATGGAAGGGACATAACATCATGTAACTTTTCAAAATATTGAACTCCACATTCTCTTCTAATTGCATAAGCATTAACCTGTGGTAGAAATCCCTAGCTTATGATATCCCCCAAAGAAATACTTCTGTCTCTCTGATAATACTTCAACGGACTCTTGAATTTACGTTCATTGCTTTCCTTGAACCATTTCTTACGTTCTTCTTTCAGAGGATCTTTAGTAGTACCGCCAAAGTTCTTGTCTTTAAGAATCTCAGCAACTTTCCTTCTAAGTTCATCCCGATTCTCTTCACTAAAGAACTCCATCAGTGTTGGAAGTTTAGAAGTGTCTTCATTCAAAATCTCTTCATCCGTACAGTCTTCAACCTCAACCCTATCATATACATCTGCGTCTTCCACATACTTGTATTCATATTCAGGTTGATGGTTGATGTCGAAAGCATTCAGTTCTTCTTCAAAATCAAACTTAAACTCAGCTTCATTCACATTGAACATTTTCAGTACTTCATCCAATGTGTAGGTATGCCTGATCTCACCTTCTTCAACATGAGGCTCTATTCGAAGAATAAGCTTTTCAACTTGATCAATATTTTGATCATCAACATGCTCCCCCTATCCATCAGCTCCCTCTGTTTCTTCATTAGCATCATCATTCATGTAATCATCAACATTCTTTTCTTTTGATGCTTTAGTCGTAGTAACACCTGCACCTCCCTGATTATCATCGTCATCATTGTCATTATCAGAACCATGACTACTCACAGAAAACACTTTTTCATCATCTTCTTCGTCATCACCCCCTTCATCATCATCCTCCTCATCATCTTCTTCATCATCATTCCCAGCAAGATCTTCAAGTGAAACATCTTCCTCAAAAATGGCTGATACAGAAGATATAGGAACAGGATTTTCAACAACTAATGATGGAACAATCGATCTTTCAGCTACTGCAACACTGCCTGCAGCACTCTTGCCTTTATCTCTCATTAGAGCTTCAATTTCAGCTTGGCGTTTAGCCCTTACTTCCTCTACTTGAATTTCCTCAAATCTTTCTCTATCGACTTTCCGAGCATACTCTCTATCACCTTGTTCATCATATAAAATTCATGTTCCTTCAACGCCTTCGCAGCTTCAAGTTCTTTGTTCTTCAGTTCAAAGTACTTGTTCTGTTCATCTCGGCGAGTCTTTTCTTCTTCTAATTCTGCCACTCTCACCTTCAAGACATCAATTTCAAACTGATCTGTATCTATCTTTTTCAATAAAGACTTGTTTTCAGATTCTAACTTCTTTACACGCGTTTCAAGAATCTTTTCACGATCAGCCACTATTTTGCTTTCAGCTGCCAATCTTTTGTTTTCAGCCATCACATCATCAACTTTCTTTTCAACACTCTTCACTTGAACGTTACTTGCAAAATCAAAGTCTCCGATCTCATCAAGCCCCATACTCAAGTTTGGAGGAACAGGTGGAAAAACTTTGTACCCCGAAGAACCAGGTGTGGTTTGAATAAGTGGTTGTGAAGGTGGTGGAGTTTGAAAGATTGTGTCACACACCCAAATTCCACCTGTGGAGCATCATCCGCTTGAGGGCGTGACTGACCAGGATCCAGCCACCAATTATACTGTTTAATTGAATTAATAACCATAGTAATACTTACTAACCATACGATTAGCAATATCATGATCAAAGCTTAAAGTTTTAAGTCCAAAAAGTAGTAAGTAGCGGAAGCATAAGCAAAACAGTTTTAAACGAGGTTCTTAGTTCATGTTTATTTAACACCCAACACAGGGGTAGACGAGCAGTACACATCCCCAAGCAGCAAGCTCCTGAGTCACTGGTCACCTGCAAAGCATGCAGTAAGGTGTCAACAATAATGTTGAGCGAGTTCACTAGTTGTCCAGTTTTAATTACCAAAAACTTGTTTCACCAGTTAATTTATCCGTTTATACATGCCATGGGGAGCTACCCCAAGAGTAAGCGACTAAACTGTTTTTCCAATACCGAACACTAGGTAACCGTTGTGTTTCCGCAGAATGCCCCGATGCCAATGTTCTATCATCATTGACGGATGCCTGAGTCCATTAGTTCACGCCCGATCCCATACACGGGCACGGTGTGAGGCTGGTAAAACCTAAATAGCGCTATCAACTAATAACCCGTTCGCCTGGCCCCGGCGACTAATCGGTATTATGTAGTAGGGACTTGAGTGATAGAGTTTCGTTTAGTGCTGTTTGTTGCAATCCGTATAAACAATAATTAACTAAAGGTTCCCAATAACAAGGGAAGAAAAGTAAGTTGTATCCCTCATAAGGGGATAGTGTTGTTTTTAGTTCCGTTTCCCAAACCACCGGGAACAAATGCTTTAAGTTGTGAACTCACCTTGGGTTGCTCGGTAGATTATTTACTCGGTCAATCACGTTGGTCACCACGTCCTAGCATGGTTACCAATATAGGTCAGGTTTGGGGTACAAGTATTCACGTATGATATACGAAATAAACACACAGGATACATACAGTTATAAATTGGGTTATTGGGCCGGCCCTAACATTTGCACAGTCATACAGAATTCAGCAACACATAGTCCAGTCAAACAGGTAGCCCAATTAAACATGCTGTGGCCCAATAACCATAGTAGGCAGCCCAGTCGAGACAAGGCGGTCTCGACTCGAGAACACGTGGTCTCGAGTCGCAACCAAGAGATCTCGAGTGATCACGTTTTGGTCTCGAGTGGTGCTGGTCAGGAGTCGCAACCTCAGAGGTCTCGAGTCCAGTCTCGAGTCGAGATCATGAAGTCTCAAGTCGAGACCTTGCCGGTCTCGAGTCCCTAAAGTCCGTCTCGAGTTGTCATGGGATGGTCTCGAGTCGCCACCAAGGGTCTCGACTCGCAATCACAGTTACGTGCACAAAAATCCTTCTAGAACCTGTTCCACATGTACTATCCAATAGAATTGCATTTTCATGATATTGTGTACTAACCAATAAGAATACACCAACATGTTTCTTTGTCTAAAATCAAAACAAAATGGATCAAACCTACTGTTTTCAAATATTCATATCAACATTCAAATAGTTCATCAAATATTTATACATATTCAACACATATTCATCATATCATCATCCTACATAACCTTGTATTTTTCGGACAAAAATCATAGCACATAGACTAGATACCAAAGCAACATTTCCCTTCATTTTCTAGCATGAATCACTTGTTCAAAACACACTAGCTTACCCATATCCTTTAGTTATTTCAAGTCATTCATTTGGCTCACAAGCAACACATTGTTCATCAATTTATCATTTGAATTTGATAACAAATCTATTACCTAACAAGCAACATAATCGATCAAACATCCAACTAATCAAAATAGTTTGTGCATCATGAACCATCATTTTTAATCAAACAACTATAATATACTAACCGGTTAGATGTTGAGGGTATGGAAGATTGATGAGAGAACTTCGAGTGATGGTTGCAAGCAAATTTCGAGGATCCTTGATGATACCCGGTTTGATTCGAAAGGGAGGAAGAGAGGATGATTGTGTTGGGGCTTTGGGGTTTTCGTGAGAGAGAGTGTAAAGGAGAAAGTGTGAGGGTTTTGGGTGTTTATATATATATATATATATAGAGTGGTGCACCCTAAGTGGGTTTCGGGTGGGCTAAGGGGAGGTTGCGGCCCAACCGGCCCAACCGTCTACGGCTCACTCGAGACCGAGGGTGGTCTCGAGTCAGGGTCTCGGCCCACTAGTATTATACCCTTATATATATATATATATATATATATATATATCATACATACATACATACAACACATAATAAAACAGAGAATCCTTAGTTTTCATTTAATAATATACGTACACGAAATGTTAATTCAAGAAGGTTGCCCGGGAAAAACCCGAAGTGTCACATTATCCCCAAGTTTTTAGAACTTTCGTCCCGAAAGTTAAGGCAGCCACTGACAAGCTAGTATAAGTGAGAGTGTTTCAACGGGGTGTTACATCATCCCCCCGTTAGTTTGGAATTTCGTCCTGAAATTTGGTTGCAGCTTCAGTGCTGGGGGTTTCGTTTGGGAACAACTGGGGATACTTGTGCTTCATCTGATCTTCCCGCTCCCAGGTAAACTCTGGGCCACGTCGCGAGTTCCAACGGACTCGTACAAGAGGTATCTGGCTACGTTTGAGGGTTTTGATCTCTCGATCCGTGATCTCAATCGGTTCCTCAGTAAAGTGTAGCTGTTCATCAATAGTTAGTTCCTTGAAAGGAATTACGAGCGTTTCATCTGACAGACACTTCTTCAGATTAGATACGTGAAACACGTTGTGTACCGCACTCAGTTCTTCAGGCAGATTCAATCTATACGCAACCTTACCGATTCTCTCGGTAATTTCGAATGGTCCGATATATCGCGGATTGAGCTTGCCCCTTTTACCAAAGCGAACCACACCCTTCCAGGGTGAGACTTTAAGTAGAACCCGGTCACCGACGTGGAATTCCAGTGGTTTCCTACGCTTATTAGCGTAACTCTTCTGGCGGTCACGAGCTGCCGCCATGCGTTGTCTGGTCTGGGCAATCTTTTCCGTTGTGTCTACCACCAGTTCTGGGCCCGTGATTTGGCTATCGCCAACTTCCGCCCAGCAGAGAGGTGATCGGCATTTACGACCGTACAATGCCTCAAAAGGTGCTGCCTGAATGCTAGTATGGTAGCTGTTATTATACGAGAACTCTACTAGCGGCAGGTGCTTTTCCCAATTCTTGCCAAAGTCGATCACACATGCCCTAAGCATGTCTTCTAGGGTTTGGATGGTCCGTTCAGACTGCCCATCCGTTTGTGAGTGATAAGCGGTGCTCATGTCCAAACGTGAGCCAAAGGATTTGTGCATAGCTTGCCACAATTCCGAAGTAAAACGAGTGTCTCGGTCGGAAATAATTGAGGTTGGCACCCCGTGCCTCGAAACTACTTCATTTAAGTAAACTTCCGCCAAGGTAGAAAACTTGTCTGTCTCCTTAATAGCCAAAAAGTGTGCGGACTTGGTCAATCGATCTACTATTACCCAAATAGTGTCATTTCCGCGTTGAGACCTAGGTAGCCCTGTAACAAAATCCATGGAAATTTGCTCCCATTTCCATTTCGGGATTTCTGGTTGTTAGAGTAGGCCTGCTGGTTTCTGGTACTCTGTCTTGACTCTTGCGCAAGTCAAACATTTGCTGACATATGTTGCTATGTGAGCTTTCATACCAGGCCACCAATATGTAGTCCTTAAGTCATGATACATCTTATCCGAGCCAGGATGTACTGAGTAACGGGACTTATGGGCTTCATCCATCACGAGTTCACCTAAATCTCCATAGAGTGGAACCCAAATGCGCCCTGTTACATAGTAAGCGCCATCTTCTTTCTGTTCTAGTCGCTGTCTCGATCCTCGCAGGGACTCAGCCCTGATGTTTTCCGGTTTCAATGCTTCAACTTGAGCATTTCGAATCTGAGTAGGGAGGCTAGACTGGATAGTAAGTTGCAATGCTCGCACGCGCTTTGGTGTAGTGTCCTTTCGGCTAAGGGCGTCTGCCACGAAATTGGCTTTGCCCGGATGGTACTTGATGGCGCATTCGTAATCATTCAAGAGTTCGACCAATCGACGCTGTCGCATATTCAAGTCCTTTTGCCTAAAGATATGTTCGAGACTCCTGTGATCGGTGTAAATAGTGCACTTGGTACGGTACAGGTAATGTCTCCATATCTTAAGAGCAAGAATCACTGCTCCCAGTTCCAAGTCGTGCGTAGTGTTGTTTCTTTCATGCGTCTTAAGTTGTCGAGAAGCGTAGGCAATAACTTTCTCGCGTTGCATCAACACGCAACCGAGCCCATGGATAGACGCATCGCAGTAAACCACAAAGTCGTCAGTGCCTTCAGGCAACGAGAGAATAGGAGCACTACAGAGGTTATCCTTTAGCCTTTGAAAGGCTGATTCCTGAGCTTCATCCCACTTGTAAGCAATACCTTTCTGGGTGAGAGTCGTGAGGGGTTGAGCAATCTTTGAGAATCCCTTGATGAATCTGCGGTAGTATCCTGCCAATCCCAAGAATTGGCGAACTTCGGTTGGAGTCTTGGGCGTAGGCCAATCCTTTATCGAGTCGATCTTAGTGGGATCGACGTGAATCCCGTCCTTATTGACCACATGCCCAAGGAAATGGACCTCTCGAAGCCAGAAGTCACACTTCGAGAATTTGGCGTACAGTTGCTCATTGCGTAAGAGTTCGAGGACAAGGCGTAGGTGTTGTTCATGCTCTTCTTGACTTTTCGAGTAGATCAGGATGTCGTCGATAAACACAATCACGAATTTGTCGAGGTAAGGCTTGCACACCCGGTTCATGAGGTCCATAAAAACCGCAGGCGCGTTAGTCATTCCGAAAGGCATGGCGAGGAACTCGTAATGACCGTAACGAGTCCTGAACGCAGTCTTGGAGATGTCTTCATTACGAACTCTCAGCTGATGATAGCCTGATCGCAAGTCAACCTTAGAATAGTAGCTCGATCCTTGCAACTGATCGAACAGGTCGTCGATGCGCAGGAGAGGGTAACGATTCTTGATGGTAACTTTGTTCAACTCACGATAGTCGATGCACATTCGGAATGTGCCATCCTTCTTCTTAACAAAGAGTACTGGTGCTCCCCAGGGTGATGAACTAGGACGGATAAATCCTTTATCCAATAGTTCCTGTAATTGCGTAGAGAGTTCCTTCAGTTCTGCAGGGGCTAGTCGATAAGGTGCTCGAGCTATGGGCGCTGCTCCAGGAGTTAGCTCGATTTGAAATTCGACCTGACGGTGGGGAGGGAGTCCAGGTAGTTCCTCAGGAAATACCTCGGGGTAGTCACGTACTACTGGAAAATCTTCAATCCTCTTTTCCTTTTCGTGTGTGTCGGTGACAAGTGCTAAGATAGCGGTGTGCCCTTTTTTTAAACACTTCTGGGCTTTTAGAAGCGAGATAATGCCTGTGACTTCTCCGCCTTTGTTACCTTGAACGATGAGGGGTTTGCCAGAACGGCGAGGAATACGAACCGCTTTCTCTTGACAGAGGATCTCAGCGCGATGTTTGGATAACCAATCCATGCCGACGACGTCGAAGCTTCCAAGCTTGACAGGGAAAAGATCGATACTAAACGTTTGACCAGACAATTCTAGTTTGCAGTCGTGGATCACATGCGAGGCCTCGATGTTTCTACCATTGGCTATCTCAACGATGTGCTTAGAACTTAATAATGCAGGTGGGTGCTTAAGCTTCTTACTAATACGTAGGGATACATAACTAGCATCGGCTCCAGAATCAAATAACACAGAAACATAACGATCATCAAGTAGGAACTTACCCGCCACGACGTTGGGGTCATTCCTTGCTTCTCCAGCTCCAATCACAAAAGCTCTTCCCCTTGCACCATTCCCAGCATTGTTGTTTTGTTCATTGTTCCCAGCTCCCTGGTTGTTGTTGCGATTCTGATTCAGTTCAGGGCAATCCTTCCGCATGTGCCCTGTTGCCCCACATTTAAAACATTCGCGACTGTTTCCTTGCTGCTGTTGCTGTTGGGGTTGTTGCTGATTCTGCCTTGCCGGGAACTGACTTCTACAATCCTTGGCTTCATGCCCCATCTTGTTGCATCGCTGGCACTGACCTTTGTTACATGCCCCATTGTGGTGTCTGTTACACTTGTTGCACTTAGGGTAGCTTCCCCGATAGCCACCCTGTTGCTGAGGGCCTTTGTTGCTTTCAGTTCTCCTTTGCTGGGCTGGGGCCTGAGTAGAGTTAGTATCCTTGCCCTGATTTCCATCCCACTTTCGTTTGCCGTCACTGGATGTTCCTTCCGTAACACTGATCCTCTTGGGCAACTTGCCCTCTTCCACAGCCTGGTTGGTGAGTTTGTGGGCAAGACGAACCATGGGCTGTATGGTATTGAGGTTGGCCGAGGTCACATGGCTCCGGATTTCTGGGACCAAGCCTTTGATGTACAATTCGATCCTTCGATACATAGGTCGGGACATGTTTGGTCAAAGTGCAGCATAGTCGTTGGACAGCTTGGTGTAGGTCTCTATCTCTGACCCAACCATCTTGAGACCATAGTACTCGTCCTCGAGTTTGTGGATGTCGTCCCTGTGACAATACTCTTCCTTAATCATATCCTTGAAATCTTCCCATGCAGTAGCATTAGCAGTCTCCAAACCAAGCATTTGAATTTGCTGTTGGTGCACTACATCTGTTGATTCCGTCTAAGTGTCTCTCTGATACCAATCTGTCACACCCCCAAAATCCACCTGCGGAGTATCACCGCCTGGGAGCGTGACATGACCAGGATCAAGCCACCAATCATATTGAACATGTAATTAATATCAAGTAGAATAAATGCAAACCAATCATTCAATACGATAGGTGTTCAAAACGTAATTATAGTTTCAAAGTGTAGCGGAAGCATAAGTATGAAAACCCAATGTAAGTAATAAGTTCAAGTGTTATAAAGTTTAACATCACATCCACGATCCATGCTCCACAACGACATGCTCCTTCCTGTGCAAGCTCCATAAGTACCTAAGGTCCTGCAAGGCATGCAGCAGAGAGTCAACAACTAGTTGAGCGAGTTCACAGTTAATAGTTCAGTAATTGTAGTAGTATAGTAAGCCCTGTGTTCGTTCCTTAAGTCATGTTTCGTATTAGTTCGTATCGCAACCCTCTAGGCATGTATGCGAAGATTAGGGAAAATTCTCAAGTATTCTAGACTAGGTATGTTTGTATCGCGGCCACCCGGCACCTGTGCGAAGTTTTAGTGTATAGTTCGCAGCCTTCCTAGGCATGTGTGCGAAGATTAGTCATATTATCGCAGCCAACCCTGGCATGTGTGCGAAGATCAGTCATATTATCGAAGCCAACCCTGGCATGTGTGCGAAGATCAGTCATATTATCACAGCCAACCCTGGCGTGTGTGCGAAGATCAGTTCTATAAGCATCACTAGTCTAGCAGTATCTTAACCAATCACCTTCCTCACCCGAGGATCATATCACTACGTTCCATTATCTAGAGAAGCACCAATAAATAAATCAATCCCATTCCCACCCTGGGAACCCCATGCCTTGGCTGTGTGAACTCACCTTGGTTTGCTCGGTATGTTATTGCTTCTAGGGTTTAGTAACTGTCTAAGTCCGTTACACACGACCTAGGACATATTGCACAAGATACGATGTAAGTGTTTGCCTCAAATTAGGGTTTGCGAGTCATTGATAATCAAGCAACTGTGTTTTGTGTGCTTATTGTGTACAGGATGATATCACATAGACCGATTCATACATGTAAGATCATACAGTTGCATTCAGTATCATACGATTATATACACAGAATCATACATCACGTAAACAGTTAATCGTATTCATATAATTCATGCGTCACGTCTTTGATTTTCACTGTTTAATCTAACATGAATATTAACCTAGTTGCCAACGTTAACATACTTAGTACATTTAGCAGCTTCAATAAACTTAACAGATTTAACGGTGTTAGTGGCTAGCAAAGGACATACATATCTTATCAGATCCAATCATCAATTAATATACAATTCATGTCCTCACAAAATAGACAGGGCCTTGCCCTCTGTAAAACTCGGACAAGTGTGTGGGGGGGGGGGGCTTCCCCTGTTTAAAAGTTGAATCATGAAACAAGGGATTAAAACTCGGACATGTGAGGGGTTAAAACTCAGATAGTATGTGTGAGAGAGTAAAAAGTCGGACATGGACCAAGCCCCTTAAAAACTCGGACATGGGCCAAGCCCCTTAAAAACTCGGACAGGGTGTTGGGGGGAGTTAAAACTCGGATCACATGGGCAAGGGCCATAAAGTCGGACCCCTTGTTCATTGCCCAAAACTCGGACACACTACAATCAAAGAACTCGGACTTCTAACATCCTAAGAAACTCGACTGATGTTACGCGTTACTCATCGTTATGCTATCGAACTATTCAGGCTAACCCTACTCTCAAGTGCTCCCTTCAATCCATCAATCACTGTGAGTATACTCGATCCCTTTTTGCTCTTAGCACTTTTGGGTGTTACATACGTTACTTATACGAAATCACATCGAGCACACTACTCAATCATTTCAAGCGCTAATGGTTACCGCATGTATTATGTGACTAAATGAATGCTTGTTGTTATGTTTACAAAGAGTCTTTCATGCGAAAAGGGCCATATCCCTTCCGTTCTAGAGAGTCCCTCTCGTCCCTGGTGCTTTCGTGCGAAAGGCCAGTGCCTATATATGGGGGACTTGGGTTCTCTCATTTGGAAGTGTTAGAGTTCCCGGAGGGGAAATGCTGTCCAGAAATTTCGCCAGCTTGTAAAAGATGTAAACTCTTTCGGTATAAATGAAGCATTCAATTTATGACGTATCTTTCTGCTTCTACTCCATTCTTATCAATAATATTCTATCGAATTACAATACCTCTCGCACGAAGGGTCAATCCCCGCCTGCAATATTCTATGAACTCAAAATATTGCCTTGATTTTGATTGCCCATATGTTTTAATTCGTTGCAGTCAACATTAGGCACTATAAGCTTATGCTACTCAGATCCTTAACCACGACTTGTGGTCTGCCTCCGTCTTCATCGTTAGCCATTTTCTTCTTGTCTCCTAATAGTTTTCATTTCTATTTTGCAGAAAAAATGGAGAAACTAACGGAGGAACGAGCTGAAAAAGATAAACAATCTGAAACTGAAGGTGAATTTCAGAATGTTGAAAGTGTTGCTGAGAAGATTACTGAAAAGGTGATCGAAGTGGAAAAGGTGATCGAAGTGGAAAAGGTGATCGAAGTCGAGAAAGTGGTAGAAGTTGTGAAAACAGTCGAAGTTGAAAAAATAGTTGAAGTCATCAAGCCATGTGAGAAGTGTCTAGAAGCTTGCAAAGAGTGTACAGCAAAAGATGAAATCATAGCTGAGTACGAGAAAAAGAAAGAGCAGTTATTGTTCAATCTCAATTATGTGAAGGAATCGTACGACGTGTTGAATAAAACAGTTACTGGTCTCCAAAAGACAAACACAGAAAGAGAACAGGCGATGACAATGATGAATGCAACTTTAATGTCGAAGCAAAAAGCTATAAATTTCTACATTGAAGAAAGTGCCAAATGGAAGCAAGAGTTGGAGAAGGAAAAGATTGAAAATGAGAGGATTAGGAGGTTATTGTTGAGTTATTCTACCTCTGATTATGTTATTGATCGAGTTTATCCAACTGTTGCAAGTTTGGAAGTTTTTCAAGACGAGAAGCTAACGAAGAAGAAAGACTGTGGTAAGAAACCGACCGTTAGCTATAACAAGTGTCCGCCTCCAATTTGGGATGGGTATTCACCTAGGAAACCAAATGAGGAACAACTTGCAAAAGCAGTCAATATACAGCTTAAAACCGACACAACTGACGTTTTACCAGAAAATATTGATGTGACGTTTACCTCATCCGATACTGATCATGAGTCTGTTCTAATCAAAAAGGTGGTCGATCAGGTGTTGGATACTGATGAGGAGACAGAGTCAAAATCTGAGTCTGGAGGGTCAAAGTCGTCAGTCAACAATCAAAATTCGTCGGTTAAACAGTCTTATAGTAAAGAGTTTTTGTTATCAAAAGCTGATTTGAATGATGAAGCATTCGAAGTTGTTTATACTTTGAATGGTTCTGACAAATTATATTACAACAAAGAGTTTCCAATTTTTAGTGTTAAAACGGATCTAATCAACAAAACTTTTAAACTAATAGAGGTTAATATTCCTGAGTTAAAAGTTTTTAAAAATTTTGAACAACCTAAAAAATATACTTCTAGAGTTCAACAACGTTTAAACAAGAAAAAGGGTTACAATTCTGGTTATGGATTTCCTAAGAAAACCAACCAAAATCGTAGCTACAAAAAGAAAGGTTTAGGCTTTATTCCACCAGAAGATGATAAAAATATGAAAAATTCTAAAAAGAAATCTGAATTTGTGACAGGTGGAAGCTCGGAAGATGAACAGCAGAAACTATTTTGGAGACAAGCTAACAAAGAGTTTCTTGCTGAAAAGAGAAAGAATGGAACCGGAGTATTTCATCCGAGAAATGCTCAAACCTGTTTGAAATGCCATGAAGCTGGTCACATTGCATTGGATTGTTCGAAAGATATCAAAGCTAAACAGGGAGCTTCTCAGAAGATGAAAGACAAAGTTGAAGAAAAAGCTGAGAAATCCAAAATGTTTAAGAATTCGAAAAATGAAGTTGGAGAATGCTCAAAGAAAAAGAAAAAGACAACATTTTACAAAAGACAAGGAAATGACAACCAAGTGTGGGTTGCGAAGAAAGGTGAAGTGAAAGTCGGCGATGAATCTGGTTCCACAAAGCCAGAAGAGCCACAAATTATGGAGAAAAGTTCAGAAAATGATGATGTTCTTCCATCATTGAAGTTTGAGGAGGTTATGAAGGAAATTGGAAAAATTGAAATTTCAAATCAATTTTATGATGATGAAAAGGAATTTGATGTTGAGAAAACATTCAACAAGAATGTTAAGAAGATATTTGAGAAAATGTTGAGTGGAAAAGCTAAAGGGGTGAAAGATTTTTACGCAACTAAAAAGGCGACATACAACCCTACAGCTGAAGAGATGAAAGTCCTCAAGTCTGAGAAGACTTGGAGGGAAGTTTGCTTCCCAGAATAGTTGAAGGACTACGCCGGAGATCCCAAGTTTTTATCGTGGATCATGAATCGGCATTTTTCTAGTATTTGATAAGTTTGAATGATTGTGTAATGCTTGAATGTTTTGTTTACAGGTTGAAGGACTACGCCGGAGCTTCCAGGTGGGTAATTGCGAAGCAGGAATCGGCATTTTGATTGAAAAATGGTAATGTAGAGGTCACATTCCTATAAGTGGTAACCATTGTATCTACAAGTGGTAATCTTGATCCCACAAGTGGTAATTGTGGTTAAATTTTGAGATGCTTGGATACTTTGAAGTGTTTATATTTACAAGTGATACAGAAGGTTCTTAGAGGCAAATGGTAAATCAGGGACATTAATTTGTACTTGAGTTACTTTTCATGACAAAAGATAGACAAGATGATGAACCACATCCCCGTTTTTAAGATTGATAAACCTACAAGTGGTTGTTATCAACACAAATTCATTTTCCGGAAAAATCATTTTGATTAAAACAAACTTAAGTGTTTTGAAATCTAAATGAGAAAATGATTTGTGATAGGGGGAGTTCAGATTGTTTATGCCTAATGAATGGCGATTTGATGTGATTCAGTGTCAGTTGTCAAGGTTCTGTACAGTTTGTTTTTGCATTTTATGTTTCTAGTAAGTCAAAAGTCTAGAAGTTTTCAAATTTTCTTTAAAATGTGTTTGCATTTTAGGGGGAGTAGGGAAATTTCAGAAAATCCAAAAACATTTGAAAATTTGAAAAGGCCAAAAACATGATAAAATTCAAAAATGAGTTTTGTTGCGAAAAAGAGGAAATGATAGTACATCAGTGGACTATCACGGCACGCTAAAGAAATGTAAAGTCTAAAAAGTGTTAAACAATCTTACTGCGGATGTGTCAGTAGATTTTCGCACATTTAGTAAATTGAAACGAGATATAAACCTAATTCAAACTTGCTTAATTCGTGGGTAACTATTCTTGAATATATGGGTAACCCCCGAAATCTTGTTTGAAAGGTCCCGTATTCTGAGATACTAGGTCTTTATACTCAGTGATATCTGGGGTATTATCCCGGGACTTCTGCTGTATGGAAGTACTGACCTAGTCCCCGGATAATACTTTCTGCTAAAGCTTTGAAACATAAGCTTCGCCCTCAGCATGCTGATGAAACAATAAAATTGATAGTCGCTGCTGTTGAAGTGCAAAAAGATCCTCTAAAGGGGACCCACCAAAAGTCGAGCCGTCATCTCTCTGCTGAACGGAAGTTCTGACCTGAGCTCTCACGGTTTCGCATCTACCCTTTACAGATATCATCTGTGGTATACTCACCTGTAAGACTGAATATTTGGGATCTGGATACAGGAGTATATTCAAGTGGAGTGATACACAATTAAGTTTTAAGTCTCTAAAACATTAATATCGTATCTCGAATCGATTGAAATTTGTATTGAGAATTTAAGAGGACAAACATACTGACAATCTAGGTAAATTGTTTAAAACTAAAAATGAAATCAAGCTTAACGGTGTTGGTGATTTGTCTCACAAACTGATATGATCCTCTTGCACGAACTCACAAAAATATTGTGTGTAAAAAGTTTATTTCTGCATGTGATGTCAACAAATGTCTCTCAGAAAGTCCAAAAAGATTTTGTGTGTGTTTTAGCATAATTTTGAAAAAGTCAAAAAGATTTTCGACAACTGATATTGGAAAACTGATTTTCAAAATTCCGTGTGCTAAACATGATGAGCAGTATTTGAGGGGGAGTGTTTGTGTAAACCTAACTGTTTTTGTTAATTCTAACCTTCTTCAAGTGGTTCATCATAGATTGGTGAGAGAGAGTCATCGGTTGATGCACAGGTTGATATGTGATGAATCTAGGAAATTTATTTCTGGGTTAAGATTGTGCAGGAATCAAGAGATCTGATCAAGAGAATTAAAGCGTTTTTAGAGCTAGGTTATTTGATTCAGAAGGCTTGTGTAGATCAGACAACGATCCTGTAGATGTTACTGAAGAACAAAAGAATACCAGTAAATCGAGAGGGGGAGTCTGAAGATAGAGAGAATGAGAAAGCCCAGAGACTGATCTAGCCTGACGAGGTGATGATACAGCGTTAAATTCAGAGTGTGGTAACGACTCCATCAACATCTGAGGGGGAGTCTGTTGGTGCACTACATCTGTTGATTCCGTCTAAGTGTCTAGAATCAAGTCTTATATCATATTGTATAGCATAGGGCTCGAAATACGAGAAAACGGAAGTCTGTATAGGTGTTAGGGTGTTGGATCGCTTATATGGTTATAGAGAGCATGGACCGCTTTTGTGGCAGTCTTGGGTCGCTTATAAGGACAATGCTGAACCGCTCATGTGTCACATGACCACATGAGCGGTCCAGAACTTCTATATATAGGTCCATGAGCGATTCCATTTGTAGAGGTCTTGATTTCCACGCCGAAGCTCTGCCGGTGTGACGTTTGAGCTGTAAAACATTTATATTCAATACAAAAGAGAGTTAGAAGGAAGATCGTGCTATTTCTACTTGCTTTTCTTATAATTCCGCATCTGAAACGCAAGAGCAAATCTCTGAACGACTCGGTTGGGTCTACACACGATCCTACATTTGCGCCTTCCACCACGAAAGCGCGCTTCCCTCAAGGGTACCAGTAGCAAACTTCACCCAATTAGCAGGGGGACATTCGCAGACAGCAAAGACAGCTTCCATCTTCTCGATCCAGTGCAGAAGCCCTATGGCACCCTCAGTGCCATTGAAAGGAAGAGGCTTGCAATCCATGAAGGTCTTGAAAGTACAAACACGTGGTTGCACAGGCGCATGCTGACCTCCAGGGTGAGCTGCGAAAGCTGCAGCTACCGTGTTGATCAGGTTAGTGAACTGAGCCTGAGTCATGTTGACGTTCCCTCGTCCGCGTCCACTCATTGTCTTCATAGCCAGAAAACATAGTATGAGTGTGATGTCGTAATATAGCGAGAATGAGATAGAAGAGGGGAGGCGTATCTATCTAATTAGGCAAACTAGTACGTATAGCAGAGCAGAAAGCATAAGACAAACAAGCAAGTAAACATGGGTCCGAGCTATGAGGTCAGATAAGTCGAGTCTTGCACTTGGAGTGTAGTGTCGTCACGAGTCACGGGTTATAGTCTGGTTTTTCTTAAAAAGATTTTCCCTTTTTTTTAAAACCAAGTTCACTATAACCAATGGCTCTGATACCAATCTGTCACACACCCAAATTCCACCTGCGGAGCATCATCCGCTTGAGGGCGTGACTGACCAGGATCCAGCCACCAATTATACTGTTTAATTGAATTAATAACCATAGTAATACTTACTAACCATACGATTAGCAATATCATGATCAAAGCTTAAAGTTTTAAGTCCAAAAAGTAGTAAGTAGCGGAAGCATAAGCAAAACAGTTTTAAACGAGGTTCTTAGTTCATGTTTATTTAACACCCAACACAGGGGTAGACGAGCACTACACATCCCCAAGCAGCAAGCTCCTGAGTCACTGGTCACCTGCAAAGCATGCAGTAAGGTGTCAACAATAATGTTGAGCGAGTTCACTAGTTGTCCAGTTTTAATTACCAAAAACTTGTTTCACCAGTTAATTTATCCGTTTATACATGCCATGGGGAGCTACCCCAAGAGTAAGCGACTAAACTGTTTTTCCAATACCGAACACTAGGTAACCGTTGCGTTTCCGCAGAATGCCCCGATGTCAATGTTCTATCATCATTGACGGATGCCTGAGTCCATTAGTTCACGCCCGATCCCATACACGGGCATGGTGTGAGGCTGGTAAAACCTAAATAGCGCTATCAACTAATAACCCGTTCGCCTGGCCCCTGCGACTAATCGGTATTATGTAGTAGGGACATGAGTGATAGAGTTTCGTTTAGTGCTGTTTGTTGCAATCCGTATAAACAGTAATTAACTAAAGGTTCCCAATAACAAGGGAAGAAAAGTAAGTTGTATCCCTCATAAGGGGATAGTGTTGTTTTTAGTTCCGTTTCCCAAACCACCGGGAACGCATGCTTTAAGTTGTGAACTCACCTTGGGTTGCTCAGTAGATTATTTACTCGGTCAATCACGTTGGTCACCACGTCCTAGCATGGTTACCAATATAGGTCAGGTTTAGGGTACAAGTATTCACGTATGATACACGAAATAAACACACAGGATACATACAGTTATAAATTGGGTTATTGGGCCGGCCCTAACATTTGCACAGTCATACAGAATTCAGCAACACATAGTCCAGTCAAACAGGTAGCCTAATTAAACATGCTGTGGCCCAATAACCATAGTAGGCAGCCCAGTCGAGACAAGGCGGTCTCGACTCGAGAACACGTGGTCTCGAGTCGCAACCAAGAGATCTCGAGTGATCACGTTTTGGTCTCGAGTGGTGTTGGTCAGGAGTCGCAACCTCAGAGGTCTCGAGTCCCTAAAGTCCGTCTCGAGTTGTCATGGGATGGTCTCGAGTCGCCACCAAGGGTCTCGAATCGCAATCACAGTTACGTGCACAAAAATCCTTCTAGAACCTGTTCCACATGTACTATCCAATAGAATTTCATTTTCATGATATTGTGTACTAACCAATAAGAATACACCAACATGTTTCTTTGTCTAAAATCAAAACAAAATGGATCAAACCTACTGTTTTCAAATATTCATATCAACATTCAAATAGTTCATCAAATATTTATACATATTCAACACATATTCATCATATCATCATCCTACATAACCTTGTATTTTTCGGACAAAAATCATAGCACATAGACTAGATACCAAAGCAACATTTCCCTTCATTTTCTAGCATGAATCACTTGTTCAAAACACACTAGCTTACCCATATCCTTTAGTTATTTCAAGTCATTCATTTGGCTCACAAGCAACACATTGTTCATCAATTTATCATTTGAATTTGATAACAAATCTATTACCTAACAAGCAACATAATCGATCAAACATCCAACTAATCAAAATAGTTTGTGCATCATGAACCATCATTTTTAATCAAACAACTATAATATACTAACCGGTTAGATGTTGAGGGTATGGAAGATTGATGAGAGAACTTCGAGTGATGGTTGCAAGCAAATTTCGAGGATCCTTGATGATACCCGGTTTGATTCGAAAGGGAGGAAGAGAGGATGATTTTGTTGGGGCTTTGGGGTTTTCGTGAGAGAGAGTGTAAAGGAGAAAGTGTGAGGGTTTTGGGTGTTTATATATATATATAGAGTGGTGCATCCTAAGTGGGTTTCGGGTGGGCTAAGGGGAGGTTGCGGCCCAACCGGCCCAACCGTCTACGGCTCACTCGAGACCGAGGGTGGTCTCGAGTCAGGGTCTCGGCCCACTAGTATTATACCCTTATATATATATATATATATCATACATACATACATACAACACATAATAAAACAGAGAATCCTTAGTTTTCATTTAATAATATACGTACACGAAATGTTAATTCAAGAAGGTTGCCCGGGAAAAACCCGAAGTGTCACATTATCCCCAAGTTTTTAGAACTTTCGTCCCGAAAGTTAAGGCAGCCACTGACAAGCTAGTATAAGTGAGAGTGTTTCAACGGGGTGTCACAGATTGGTTGAGATGTAAGTAAGGTTGTTTCTTGTGGTGGTGTAATGGTATGAATTTGTGGTGGTGAATGAGGTGGTGAGAGATGTAATGGTGAAGGTTGTCTTGGTGGTGTTGGTTGTTTTGGAGGTGATTTATGAGATGGTGAATGTATAGGTGATTGATGTGGTATCGGTTCAGGTGGTGGTGATGGTGGTTTACTTGGTTCTTGGGAAGGTTTCTTTAACTTGATCTTCAATGGCTTCTTGATCTTTTGAGTAACCTTCTTTATCTTTGGAGAAACAATCCTCCTGCTTGCACCAGTTTTCTTTTTACCACCAGAAGAAGTTGATTGAGATTCAGATACGTGTTCAGGAGATGGAACATATACATCATCATCATCCTTCTCCTATCTTTTTCTCTTTCGTAACTGCTTCTCTTTAGCAATCTCTTCTTGAATTCTTCTCAAACGTTCTGTTTCATCGATTTCATCTTCAGAAGAGCTTGTAGTGCTTTTGTTCACATCATCACCTTCTATATCTTCAACAGCTTTTCCTTTCTGAGCATCAACAGCTGCTTTGTCTTTCTGTGCATTAAACGCCTTAAGTTTTTTCAGCAAACTCTGAGAATTAGGCGATAGACGAACATCAACTTCAATATTAGCTTTAGCTTCAGTCTCAGCTTCAGCTTCAACATCATGTTCAACTTCAACCTCAGCTTCTGGTACTGGTTCTTCCATATCAGGTTCATCAATAAGTAAAGTCTTTGTAACTTTGTTTTGGCGTTTCTTGGGCTGTGAAGACGAACCCTCTCCCTTTTGTGCTTTAGGAGTAGCTTTCTTGCTTCTCTTTCTCGGTTCTTTCACAAACCAATCATTACGTGTACTTTTGAATTCTTCAAGAGCTTTTAACTCATCAGCATACACAGCTTCTTTCATCTCCTCTTCATTCCTCCAGTTTTGGTGATTTACTGGATCTGGATCAACATAGTTCACATCCTTGATGAATCCAAAAAATTCAGCTACTTTCTTCGGTTCAAGATGATTCGGATGATATCTAGCTAGCTGCTTCAGAGAATCATTGCTCATGTGAGATAATACCAACAAATCATTGTTTACATCTCTTTCAATATCAGAATAAGCATGATCAATCAACATTTGCACAAATCTTGGATAAATCCAAGTCCTACTCTTTGTTGTAATATTTTCAGCCATGTAGTGAAACACGATGTGCGAGAAATTGTACTTCTTGTTCAGAACCAACGTTGTAACCATGTTCATCTGGTAATCTCGCATGGCGTCATAACCTCCTTTGCAATGGCTTAGAGCCTGCAGTACTGAATGAACAATGAACTTATATGGCTTACGAAACTTTGACTTTAAATAATTCGCGCTGTTCAATGCACCATCATATCCCATCCTTAGCATACATCCCTTGACCATCCTTTCTGGAAATTTCGTTGGTGAATCTGCATCATCTGGAAAGTTCACCACTTCACGAACAAGTGCCTCTGTAACAACAATTGATTTCTTCTCATCATGTTGCTTCACAACTGAATGGATCACTTTGTTTGCTTCGTCATAAGTTGTATGCTTCCAGAAACGTTTCATATGTGATTTATACACCAGATGTTGATCCGTTAGAGCTTTCTGAATCGGTACTCTCCTCATAAATTCCAAAATGCTACTGAACTCCGATAATTTTGTATTTTTATCCTCGTCAAAATCACAGCAACTATTGTGCAATGGATCAAAGATCACATTCGACGCCTGCAAGTCAACACAGCACAAAATAATCAAACACTTTGAAAAATTTCAGCATCAAACACTTTCAAGCGAAATCACATGAAATGCAATAACATTTCAAGCGAAATCACAAGAGTTAGTTTGAAGCAGAATCACATGACTATTTTGAAGCGGAATAAAACATTAAGGTTTGACGCGGAATAACATTTGAAACACTAACACATTGAAGCGGAATCACATGATTGAACTTTGAAGCGAAATCATGAACCATCAGTTTCAAGCGGAATCATGAGTAAACATACAAATCATTTCAGATGATGAAATTGAACATGATGGTTTGTTAATCAATGAATTCCGATCAAGGGGTTATGATTTAATCTCATTTTAACCTTCAAACACATCCTAGATCTAAATTTGTTTGCCCTGTGTATCGTCAAACCTGCATAAACCCTAGATCTGATTCAATCAAACACATACACATGATTTACAACACAAATCGACAACACTAACATGATCTATGTTCAGTTTACCCAATATTAAAACCCTAAAACTATGTTTCAGTTCATGAACATCGCCGACAGTTCAAAATCGATGAATCTGGGTCAAATTTGTCTGTAATGCTACCTTGCCCATGTTTATAGTTGAGTTTGCCAACTAAAAAAACTAGATCGGACAACAAATTGACAGAGTAACGGCTTGAAAAATGAAGATTCTAGGGTTTCGCTTGAAATCGCCCGGAGCACAATCACATGAAGCGGAATAAGACTAATGATGTTCAAGCGGAATCAGATAGCTATTTATAGGCTATCTGATTTCCATTGAAATGGACTTGGAGACTTCAAGCGGAATCACTTGTGAAGTGCCTTCAAGCGGAATCAGCCATCAAGTGTGAAAATTTTGATTTCAAGCGGAATCAGTTTCATCTTTTTCAAAATTTTTAACTTTTTGACATTTCAGATTGTTTACCGACATACCCAGTTAACCAAGTCCAAGTTAATGACCTTGGTCAACTGTTCAGCCTACCAAGTCCAACTTAATGACCTTGGTTGACCAGATTATGAAGTAGCTGACTTTTGAACTTGAAATCAGTTCAAATTAATGAACTTTTAAACTTTTCAAACTTTCAAACATTTACCAGTCACTTTTTTTCAGAATCTCCTGCTTACCCAAACCTCATGAATCAGACATGTTCTGCACAAGACTTTGATCATCCGATCCCCAACGTCCGTTGTCGAAAATAAGATGAAAAATCAAATCTTTTTGGATTTTAGAATGAGATAAACAGAAATCTGTACACACAATATTTTTGTGAGTGTGTTGATATTCGCTAATTTACACATATTTTAGTCCCCCGTTTTACCCCTATTTTATGCGTTTTCGGCCGTAAAACCGTTATTCGGATACTTAATTATCTACATTTTTGTTTACAGGCCTAAAGCAGCATACCAGACAAGATGATAGCGAAAACGAAGACTTTCCGGACAAAACGACGAAGCTGCGAAACTTCTGTTAGAAAACTGACCTGGGCGTGTGGAATGGTCGTGCCACCTAATGCACGACCGTGCATCTCCGATGATTCATGAATGACCCGGCAGTGAACGAGGGTGCAACTCCGCGTGCAAGGCATTGAAGGCCAACCCGGGAACGCACGGTCGTTCCATATCTTGCACCCCGTGCGGATCCGACGGTCCAACAAGACCTCGGAACTGAACGACCAATGCGACCAGGCGTGCAACAAGAACCCAGGAACAGAACGACCGTGCCACATGAGGAACGGTCGTGCCATATCGAATCTGGTCAACGATCTGCTGATGTCACGCAGCATGGTGGACCACCACCAATAATTGCTTAAAGTGCACGGTCGTGCGATCGGAGAACGACCGTGCGACAGCGAAAAAGCATAAAAACAGAACAGAACCATTCTGTTAGTAACTCTAGAATTTTGGAGAGCTTTGCTGGCGATTTTGAGGCTCCGAAGGCTTCTGCTTTCACTCGGATTCAAGCCACATTGCCCGGTTTTGCTCGTTTACTATCCGGATTCTTAATCTTGTGCTTGTTTATGGTTTGGATTTCTAATCTTTCCAGAATTTTGTTAATGTCTCAAGCATTTAAATTAATATTTATGTATTATTGTAGCCTTAGGGCAAAAACACAACAATCCCTTGCTTGAGTATAGCCATTAGTATGTTAATCTTTGTTTGTAATGATATTTTGAAGTATTTTCTATGATTATCTTTGATGATTAGTTTGCAACCTTGTTAATGATATTGATTTCTTGATTATAAGTAATTGTGTTGGATGATTGGTACTTGGTTAGTTAAGATAGTTGAAAAATGAAGCTTAATTAATCATTTATTAGTAAACTTTTAATTTGGTTAACTAGTTTAACTTGGTTAAAATGTGGGCACCATGATACTAGAAATGGTTAGTGGTTTAATAAAATGTAATTATTAGTCAAGAGAGCTTGCCCTCACGGAAGGACTCTAACGGGTTAGATGGTGTTGTTATGAATTCTTGCCATGATTTGTTAGCTTAGTTAGTAGTTTCGGCCAAAATTGCTATCTTGGTGAATTTATGCGTAAGATTTGTAAAATGAACTCGGTTGTGATTTAATCTAGTTTATGCTTGTCTCGGTGGTTGCATTGTGTTTATCGGTGTTGCTTTCCTTGATTAAGTGAGGTTAGAAAACTCCTAACGGATGACTAACTTATTTCTAGGAGATTTTTGTAGACATTAATCAATCGCACGTTAAAGAATAATTTTAGGTGGTTAAAGTGTGTTTATCGTTTTAACTTTCCGAATGATTGTCATGTTAGGATTCCCGAAAGGGATACTAATTGTCTCAAAATGGAAAATTGACCGAATGCTTCTAGTGCCAAAACCGACTTAGTTGACATGCTTTGGTTGTGTATTAAGCAAGGCTATTTATATATAATTTACTATGTTTTATAAGTATTTGTTTATGCTTACTTTAGTGTAGTTAAAACCAAAACAACTTATGTTTTTACCGGTAATTTAGTGGCAAAGGCTAGTACTATTTCTCCGCCCATTTCCATGGATCGACACTTGGTTCCTACCGATACTTTACTACATATATGACGGGGTACACTTGCCCTTTCGTGTGTGTTTTGATGTAAAAGTAATAATCACTTTTATAAATTTAAAACCAATTCGTGTGTGATTTCATTGTAAAAATATGTATAGTCGCGCACGTACCAAGTTTTTGGCGCCGTTGCCGGGGAAATGGCGAGTTTTAGGAACGACCCGAGTCATTGTGTTATCGGTGTATATACTTGTTAATATTTGTGTATATTTTCGTAATTATTTATTTGTTGATTTATTTGTTAATATTTCTTGCTTTTAACTCAATTTATTCATTTTCGTGATTCTTTTGTACACTTGTAAATTTTTATTCTATTTATCTGTTCTAATCCGGATTTATTTATTCATTTATTCGTTTAATTTTCGGCTCTTAAAAATCGTTTTTAAACTAGCCGATTCGATTATTTTTATTGCTTTAATTTTTATAAAAATTTCGGCCCATTTTCGAATTTTTATAAAATTTTCAGCCCATTTTTATACATATTCTGTTTCTATTCAGCTAAAAAAAACAGCATTATTATATTAATAAAATATTCACTGTGTCAGTTTTTAGTTTGCAGGTTGATGTCCTCAACTCCCGCGCCCGCTATTGCTGAGCCTACTGACGAACCAGCGCATAATCTTAGAAGAAGTAAGAGGCTGCGCGAAAGGTCACTTGTCATTGCACAACGCATAGCAAATGCAATCGACGAACCGGTGATTATCTCTGAAGACGAAAGCTCAGGGGACGAGGAGAGAGTCGTCATGGCGGACGATGACCGACCGTTGAATGAAACAAATCAGCCCGGAAGGGCAGGCCTGGAGCCGAGTATCCTTCAGCCTACTATAGATACTCCTACTTTTGAAATTAGACCTAGTATTATTAATATGGTGCAAAATTCTGTACAGTTTGACGGACGTGAGCATGAAGATCCTGGGAGGCATATCGCTGCTTTTCTCGCTGTCTGTTCGATATTTAGGATTACTGTGACATCTGTGCTTCTGATATCATTTTACAAACTCTGAACAATACAATATTAATAAAACAGTGTGTTTTGATCCCAATGTTTGTCATTTATGTTTGGTTTTGTGCCCATGTTGATTTTTGATCGATTTTGAACTCTATATCGCTTTCTGTAAAGTTATACGCGAACTGATGCGTTAACACGATCAGTAAAACGCGACAAACACTCCGGAACATCATCATAAACTTAACATACCTTAAATGACCTTTACATAACTTAGAAATAAGTTTTAAAGGCTTTGGTATGGCAAAAAACAGTTTATTCGCTCTCAGGGACTAATTGCGTCAACTTGCAAAAGTCTGCCGTTTCGTAAGGCAACGTACAGTCCGGAACTTGATCATAAGTTAAACATACCATATATAACCTAAACATGGCTTAGAAATAAGCTTTGATAGGTTCGGTGTGCGAAAACATGCTTACATGATCTTACAGGGACTAAAAGTGTCAAAAACGGCGTAAGTTTGCATTTTCGCGCATATCTTACGTTCTGGACACATCTGGACATCCAAAATTTTTGTACACACTAAAATATTATTATTTTAGTGATCGGCATGCAAAAATTCCATTTGTTTCGCAATTTGGATCATTTTCGCGCTCGTTACGATTTCCGTCGTAATTAGCCGAACAACGCAACCGTACGACTAAACGAGCCGACATCCGTGAGTTTTCCAAGCATATTTTGAGTCCCCTAAACTTTATTGACCTTGTGGAGCCTTGAAAATGGCTTAACGGGTGTCAAAAGTGCCTGAAATGAACTCAAACAAGTGCAGGGGCCAAAGCTGTCAAAAAGCAAAAGTTGCTGATCAGATGCAGGGGCCTTACGGACCGTAAGGGTCCCCTTGCGGACCGTAAAGCAGGCCCAGCGACCAGAAATGAGTTTTAGCAAACTGTTTGATAATTCAGGGGCTGTTTTGGTTAATTCTTTGTGTGGTGAGCAAGTTTGTGTGTTCACCAAGGCTTCTAATCAGCTTGTAACACATGTATGGCTAGGATTAATGCTTAATGACCAAGCAAAACACTTGTAATGATCCTAGTGCATTACTACAACTATAAATAGCCCATCCATTCACTTCATTCTTTGCTCATTTCTTCTCATTCTCTCTTCACATCTGTTTTGGAGCTTTCTCTCAAGCATTTGGGACTTTGTCTTCTTGTAGAAAAGATAGCAAGGACCCTTAGTGAGCTTCTTTCATTCTTTTTATTGCCTTTTTCCTTATGTAGTGTAGAAAGTCAAACGTTTGGCCAACAGTTTGACTTTCAGTTTTGACCATCGATTGGTCAAGTCAAAGTTCAATTGAACTTTGAAACGTGATTGTAATCACGATAGTTATAATCCTTCGTGATTATAACCGCTGATTACCACGTTAGTTAGTTGTAGTGTCGAGTCAAAGTTTCGGTCAAAATGCGTTTTAGCACGCATTTTGCCTCGGAACTAATTTAGGGTATCAAAACACTTTGTTTTGATACCAAATCAGTAGGTTAGACATGTTTTGACATGTCTAACTCGACACTATTAGTTTAGTGCTTGTTTAGGGTCGTGAGTTAAGCGGTCTAAACAACCGCTTAGACTTCCGAACCCGACCCGTTTGGTCGATCTTTAGGATCCGACCAAGCTTAGTAAGTGATCATAGTTTCATAGGGAATAACCACTAAGGTTATAACCTTATGATCACCTAGGATTGGTTAGTCATTTGCTAGTTAGCTTGTATGCCCATAGGAAATGACCAAAATGCCCTTTTGAAGCTAAAATCCGTATTTTGATTATGTGAACATATTTTTGACATGTAATCTGATTTAGTAACATGTTTAGGGATTATTGGGCATGTAAGACTTGACATAGCACATAGATTACCATCCGAACATAGTTTTACGCTAATGACGCCTTATAGTGACTTATGTTACCATAATGTGTCGAAACGGGTCAAAAGCACTTAGGTAGGCTTTCTAATCAGAATGTTGGCACTATTAAATCATACCATATGAGTTCAATTACTCATTTGATTTATAGAACCTCATTCTATCCTATCTCCCGATTTAGGGCCGTTTATTAACATAGTTACCTATACTAGGTGCCGGTTGATTCCGTGACCCTTGGAGCTTAAATTGGTCTTATTCTCAAGACTAATTAGCAATCCTAAGTGAGTACATAGTTCCCCTCTTTTACCGTTTTCAAATATTTTGGGGTGATACACATGTACATACATGTTACTTTTGTGCATTTCATGCTTTTATAAACATGCTAATTTCACCTAGTACATATTTAGTACATGCTTTCACTATGTTTTGCTATGTATGTTAAGCATGCTAGCACATTGATTTGTTACACATTTGTTGCATATGTTTACTTAGCATATGGAACACATTGTTTTACATGACCTTTCTGCTATGTATGTTTACTGAGCATGCTAGCACATTGTTTTTACATGAGCATTTCTACTAGGCATGTTTACTTAGCATTCCTAGTACATGGTTTTCACATGCTACATTGGTTATGACATTTGGTATGTTAAATCGGGACAATAATACATTCATTAACATTGATCACGCCGCTCGGACTTATGTAATGGTACCATAGGAATTGACAACTCCCGTTTCCGACTTCCTAGGTTTGTTTGGAAGTTGGGGATGACAGAATCCGACTACATAACTTTAGATAAACCTTTAATTCATTTAAAGGTTTGTCGCCACAGTCGCAAGGCTTGAATGTATGCGATTAACATTACTGCATAAATGTTTGTAATCATAAAGCATTGTTTTTCTGCAAAGCATAACATTTGATTTAAACTTAGGTTTATTCAAAAACATGTTTTGTACATTTTCTATGGGGTTGAGTAACTTCTAGTTATTCACCATACATGACATTTGTTTTCACATTAGACATCATTACATAGTTAAGTAGATGATTTCCTACTTACTATGCATTTCATTTGGTTATACATGAAACATTTCACACATGATATTGTACATGGTTTGCACATAAACATTTTGACATTTAACATGACATTTTGATTGGTTATTGATAAGTGACTTATGTAACGAGGCTATGTGTTATATGATAAAAGCATGGTGGATACGCAGCTGGTACTTCCTATATATAAGTGCTTTTATCGTATTATACATCGTTGCGTTATATAAACCACTTGGACAAGACATGAAACGTTTTATACAAAAACATGACATTGTCTTACAAATTACACATTTTTATACAAACTCATTTTCACTTGGTTATTTATTTAACCATGCATTGTTCATTCATTATCATTTGATTTCATATCGATTCTCACATGATTTTACAAAGAAAAACATTTTACAAGATTCATGACATCATTTTATTTAAACACTTCTTTCAAAAACAAGTCATGAATCTGCATAAGCAAAACCTATGTATCTCACAGGCATTTTTATGCTGACGTACCTATTTTTACATGTGTTTCAGGTGCTAATGCTTAAGGGTGTTTGTGCTACACTTAGGCGGACTCGGGCCTTAGTGACTTAAAAGACAGTTATTATGTAGTTTATTTGAACTCAAGACATTGTAACTTTAATTTTAATAATACAAAACTTTATTTGCCATGGTTGTTGAAACAATAATTATGTCGCTACTCACCTCTCCGGCGTTTCCGCCGCGGCTTTCGTTGTTTTACCACGGCCGGGGTGTGACAGAAGAGTTGGTATCAGAGCCAATGGTTATAGGGAATTAGGTTATTAGTAATGCTTTGACCTAGACTATAACTTTCTAGGACCCTAACACAAGTTTACTTGTGTTTAGATTTTAAAACAATACCCGTCACCTATCCTTAGGTGATTACCAAAACTTGAACACAATATTCCAAAATGATTTTGAAATCAATCATCTATCCTTAGATGGTTTCTTTTTGGCCTTGTGCCTTCCAAATTTTCAAAATCCCGTCAAAGTTTTGGGTCTAAATAATGTGAACACGTGCAAACTGGAAGAGTGAATGCCTGTACCCTGAGTTTTCTGTCTAAGGCTAGAGTGTTCGTACAAATCGGCAGTATCGGACCAGTCACTCTTACCTGGGAACTCTTGGGGTGAGTGTTCACTTATAGGCGAGCATGTCTTCGTGATACATTATTATGACTCATTTACTTTGATTTGTCACTGTGTGTTGTTTGTTTGCTTTGTGGTAACAAGCAAATGACCACCTTCCTTGCTTTTTGTCGATTTTATTGTTATCTCATTTTCATCACATCATCTCACTCGTTTTCTCTTATCTTTCCTCTTTTAGAATGCCTCCTCGACGTAACGTTCCTCAACCTGATGCCGAACTGGCAGCTATTATAGCACAGCAGATGGCTGCTATGCTACCTGGTCTCATAACTCAAATAAACCAAGCCACTAATAACAATGTTAATGCACCTGCTCCGTGCAACTTCAAACAGTTTAACTCGGCTAAACCACTCAAGTTTAGTTGTACTAAAGGAGCAACTAGGCTTCTACAGTGGTTTGAGAGTCTTGAGAGCACATTTCGCCATGTTCAGTGTCCGAACAATCGAAAGGTCGAGTTTGCTTCGAGTGTGTTTCAAAAGAGGGCTCTTACCTGGTGGAATGGGGTAATGAGAGACCGAGGTGCTGATGTTGCTTTGGGTCAGACTTGGGAGGAACTCAGGACTCTCATGATGAGAGAATTCTGTCCTCGACATGAGTAGAGGGCACTCAAAGATGAGTTCAAAGATCTGAAGCAAGTCAGTGGTGAACACCGGGCTTACACAGACAGATATGAGGAGTTAAGCTTGATGCGTGTGTAGTGCGATATATTTTAGATGTATATTTAAGCCCTTTTTACACTTTTAGCCAAGTTTTAAATTTATAAAAACACGATATTTACTAACACTAAACACACATATGGGCAAGTGCACCCATCGTGGACGTAGTATAGTGTTGGTAAGATACCGAGGTCGTCCAAGGACACAAGAGCTTTTAATACCGGTTTATCCTCAACGTCTAATCAAATCAAAAAGTGAGAAAAAATGTTTTAATCTAAGAAAATAAAAACTAACTAAATGCTGAAAAATAAAATAAAATAAAAACAGATAGACAAGATGAATCACTTGGATCCGACACGTGTATTAGTATAACCTTTGATTATTTTCGCACTTTTGCACTTGTTTAAGAGATTATCTTAGTTATTGTAGTAGGCCCCTCTTTTGAAGGCGACGTTACCCTCAACCCAGTAGTTTGAGTCAGCAAGGATACAATCCTAAAGGGTTGGATTATTGAAAGATAACGAATTAAGTTATTAATGCAAATTGTGGTAGGCCCCGCTTTCGGCGGTGACGTTACCCTCGGCTAAGTAGTCTGAGTCAGCAGGGATACAGTCCTAAATAGCCGGGTTATAGTATTAATAGTAGTTAACTTATGAGGAGGTCAAAGAGTTTGGATCCCCGCCATCCAATACCTATGGGCATTGAAGGAGATCCTACTAAATTTGACCCAGGTCCCAAGCAGGACCTCTAAACGCTGAACAAGGGCAAGACCCTTACCAAACCGTTCCCTTAACCCCCGACCAGGTAGCCAACATACCTCCATATAGACCGTGGAGATATGAATGGTGAAAATCTTTTATTTTATATAGACAGTAAAATAACACCAACACACCACGGACAAACGATAAGGAAAGATCACCTTCAACATAAGTAACTAGTTATTAAAGTCATTAATACAAAACCAAATAAAAAGTGCAAAAGATTAAAAATAAAAAGTATTATACTAAACACTTGTCTTCACCAAGTGATGTAAGAGACTTAGGCAAACATGGCCTTGATTGTCAAGAACTCTTACGATCAATCTTGGATCCCGAGACGACTCACACACTCTATGATGGACAATGGATGATGGTGGTGGATGATGGTGTTATGTTGGTGGTGGGTGGTGGATGAAGTGTGAGAGAGGTGGTGTGCCAAGAGATGAGATGGAATGAAACCAAGCACTCCTATTTATAGGCTGAACAGAAGGCTGGCACGGCCCCGTGTCCGCTGGACACGCCCCCGTGCCCGTCTGACACTCTCTCTCCTCATTAATTGTAATTCGCAATTACAATTAATGCGCCTGCTGTACTTTCACCACGCCCCCGTGCCCGCTGGACACGGCCCCGTGGTGGGCAATGGAAGCTTCTATAGGTTTGTCTTTTATGCTGCTTCTTGGGCACGGCCCCGTGTCCGCTGGACACGGGGCGTGTTCAGTCTTCTGCTTTCTCTTCTTTGCCTTGGAGGATGCCGTTGAGGGTCCGGGCAGTCTACTTTTATTCCTTTTCTTGTATTTATGCTAGAATTAGTTGTCTTTTTGCTTCTTTTGTGAATTTGAGCTCATTTCATCCTGAAAATACAAAAGAAAGACAAAAACACTCTTTTTCCAACATTAGTACTTAAAAAGGGTTAGTTTTATGCCTTAATTGATGTGATTTATATGTTGCATTTTACACACATCAAATACCCCCACACTTGAACTTTTGCTTGTCCTGAAGCAAAACTCTTTAAATATGGCTTACACTCCCAAATGGAATGGGTAGAAGAGAAAGTTTTTGGCTTGTCCTAGAGTGTCGGGAATCCAAGATCTTTGTAAGTTTTATTTTTATTTATTTACAATCCTATTCGTTATGATTTATTTAGAACGTTTCATAAGATAAATTATTTACTCGGGCATAGCATGCCTTATTAAAATTCCATTTATATACAAGTTCACATACCTCACGGGAGATCACTCAACACTCGGCCGAAGGTGTAATTTTTAGTGAATCACTCGAGAGCGGCATGGAACTTACGCCTTCCATAGGCTTGCCAAGCAATCAATCCTCCTCCTTTTCAACTTTTTACCTTTGTAAATATCAAGAGGACTTTTTGGGTGAAGGGTTAGGCTTGGGTTAAAGGTGGGTGGTTGGGTTAATGGTTAGTAAAAGGGCGAAAATCGTAAAAAGCGTCGGTTTTCGTGACATACCTTGTTTTTAGTGACTTTTTATTTTGAAGTATTTCTACAAACAAGCTTTTATATGGCTTTTGTTTGTTTTTGACTTCATCAAAAAAAAAAAATTTTTTTAAGTCACATAAAATGGCGAGCTTACGAAAAACCGAGCTTGTTACTAAAATAAAGGGTGAAAAATAAAAAAGGGTTTTTTTTTGTGGGTAAAAAGGGTTTTGGGGTAATGAAATGAAAGGTTTAGGCTCAAAGAGGCTAACTAGGGGGATTTTGGGTAGGTGGTAAAAAAAATTGAAAAATAATGGTGTAGAAAGAAAAATATGGTTAGTCCTAATGCCTCCATCACTTACTTACTTGGGTTTAAGTTGGTAAGGACCGGGAATGTATCGTCGTGGCAAGTTCTAGAGTTGTAAGAACCAAGCGGCTATTCACACAAGAAACGAAAAATGAGCATTTAGTCTAAAGATGTATATTTGTATGCTCAATAAAGGCTCAAAACTCACTTTTGTGGGAATGGGTTTTTAATGTGATCAAGTATATATAATCGAATTTTTAACTAGACTTGTTATGCCGTTTCGTAATTTTCTTATGTTGGTTCTTTGTTATCACGACGCTATCGGTTGTAAATTTATAAAAATATAACCTTTTTAGAACTTGTTATTTCCAAATCAAACCAAGACAAGCAAATAGTAAAAAAAACGAAAAGTTTTTGAAAAAAAATTTGGGGTGTTTAGCGGTTCCAATAGAGTTTTGTGTAAGGCTTGTATTTAGGATTTGCAAAATTCTAGGTTTTAGCATCCCCCCCACACTTAAATTACACATTGTCCTCAATGTGTCCCACAAATAATATTTTCGGTTGATTAGAATGTGTAAAAGTGGGTTAAAAAGCAAAGATTTATGTTACTGGCAGTCTGGACACGGCCCCGTGTCCAGTGGACACGGCCCCGTGGCGAACTGCCAGTAATGAAAACTTACAGAAGATGAACACGGGGGCGTGTCGGTTGGAAACGGCCTCGTGTCTGGCAAATAATTGCAGGTCAGTAAACAAACAGCAAATCTGGGAGATGAACACGGGGGCGTGTCGGCTGGACACGTCCCCGTGTGGACAGTCTGTGAGCCTGAAAAACAGGTTTTGTCTCCCGGTTTCTCCATTTTGGGGCTGCAAGTGCTAATGTTTAGCACTCTAACCCTTGCATTGTACCTGTTTAATCACTCAATACCACACCAAACAAACATAAACCATCCTAATTTACCAACGTTAATTGTCTCCAAGCATAAAGTGAAAATAAAACGAAAATAAAAAACAGTTAAAGAAAGTAAATTGTTCAACAAGCGGCACGCAGGCCGTAAATTGTTCGATAGAGAAGGGTACTTAAACCTGTGGGCTCATCACCAACCTGCCCCTTGTTCCTTCAAACGTCCATGTCTTCACCGCTATCATCACCTCCATCCCCATGCCCCGCCATGTACTCCCGGATGCTACCGATATCATCTTGTATATCGTTGATGTTGCGCTCAATAGCTCCAACTCGGTGGTATGTGTTGTTGGCGAGGTTGTAGGTGTTCCTGGTACACATGAGGTTTTCCTACAAAAGATCATGTAAGCTTTGAAAGTTAGGAAAACCGCCTCCTTGTGAGGAGGATTGACCCGGATCGCCATGGGGTTGATACTGATAGTGGGGAGGTGGTGCATGAAGAACTAGAGCCTCCTGCGGGTTCCATGCATAGTCTTGTGTCCTTTGAAAGCTCACCGTCCCGTCTTCCGCCTCATAAAGTAAGTTCATGGCTCGGCAAATGTGGTAGTCAACTCGTCCTGACCATGGACTCCTTTCAAAGGACCTTGGGATTCTCGTGAAATGCTTGAAAAGACGGTACACCCATCCCCCGAAGAAGATAGGCGTAGGAGCGTGAGCAAGGCGATTGAGGTGCATGTTTCGTAACAAGAGATATGGAACATCGAGAGGCTTCTGGTTGTGGATGCAGTGAAGGACAACCAAATCTTTCAACCCTACAGCGCCACTACTGTCGTGACGCTGGTTCAGCGAGTAGGTGAGGAGCCTGTGAATGTAGCGGTAAAGCGGGTCCCTCAGTTTGGTACTCTTGGTGCTGCTAGGGTTGTAGATTCCTTCACCGATCTGAGCCCATGCGGCTTGACGTTCAGTTGCATCCAAGTCTCGTAATCCCCCAGTATTCTCCTCATTCCCCGATTCTTCCTCCCCGTACAGTCCTATTATAGCTCCAAACTGTGCCATGGAGATCGAGTACCTTGTCCCGCCACATCGAAATGCAACCCCTTCATTGTCAAACGGGTCACACCTCGAGGTGAAATTGAAAGTACTGTAGAACTCCATGGTGCATTGATGTACCGACCGAAGCCGAGTGTTCAATGCAACTGCTAGTGGCCCTGTCACGATGTTGTTGAATCGGTCAAGTTGATTCACCATGGTTAACAAGTCGGTACATGCCCGCCTAGGGTACTCCTCGGGTCTTGTTTGGAGTGTCTCATATCGTGCCCTAGCATCGAGTTCGCTTGCGTTGAACCTTGTGAACTTTGACATCTGAAAGAATACACCAAAAGTTAGTACGAAACAAAGATATTTGGGGTGAAACTGCAAACAGTGGGCTGGACACGGCCCCGTGTTCAGCTGACACGGCCCCGTGTCCAGGCGTCTGTAACCCAAAAAGTTCATTTTTCATCCCGGTTTCAAAAACCTGAAAATTTTTAGCCCAATAGTAGCGGTTTCCCCCGAAAATGAAACCCTAAGTGTCGTTTTTTCCCAAAATAAACCGTTTACCCTTTCAATTTCGTGTTTTTCGGTTCAAAAACAAGGGTTTGGTGTTTTAGTGGGGAAATCGAACGAATCTATCAACAATACATGTTTATTTACTTCCTACTACACTAATCTAAACTACTACTAACAGATTTCATCAAAAATTTGAAGTTCGATCCGGATGAACATGAAGAACCCTAGATTTTTCCCCAATTTTTGATGTTTTAACTACATGCAAGTAACTAATCTAACTACTAAAGATGATAGAATCATACCTTGATGTTGTTAAACTCGGTAGTGACGTCGGAAATCTGCGGAAAATCGCCTGGAACCAGAGCGTTTTCGGCAATACGGGGCGTGTGGAATGAGGTAACTGTTATGAAAAGAGGGTTTTATCCCGACAGTTGCCTCGACACGGCCCCGTGTCCAGCGGACACGGCCCCGTGCCGAGCAAAGTTTTTTAAAATTTTTTTTTTATGTGCTCGTGTGCATGCCCCCTTATTTCCGAAAATGGCTAGAAGACTTACCGGTTTTTAAACGTACACTTACCTGTTCGTAACATGTCAGGTATGAGTTTATTCGTTAACCGTTTGAAGTGAGATCTCCTCTTCCTCATCCTCAATGGACCCTCGGTAGAGTTTTAGCCGTTGGCCATTGACTTTAAATGGTATCCCATTTCGAGTTTTAATTTCTACTGCACCGTGTGGAAAAACATGGGTGACAGAAAAAGGTCCTGACCACCTAGATTTTAGCTTACCAGGAAATAATCGAAGTCGCGAATTAAACAATAGAACCTGATCTCCTACCCGAAATTCATTAGATTTAATATATTTATCATGTAAATTTTTCATTCTTTCCTTATAAATTTCGGAGTTAGAATATGCATAATTCCTTAGCTCGTCTGATTCATTTATTTGACAAAATCGATTTTTACCGGCAGTTTCTAAATCTAAGTTTACGTTTTTTATTGCCCAGTAGGCTTTGTGAGCTATTTCTACTGGCAAGTGACAACTTTTTCCATAGACCAGCTTATATGGGGTTATGCCTATAGTGGTTTTATAAGCAGTTCGAAAAGCCCATAAAGCATCGTCTAATTTGTCCGCCCATTCTTTCTTATTTATTCCTACGGTTTTTTCAAGTATTCGTTTTAAACCTCGATTAGTCACTTCGGCTTGCCCATTTGTTTGAGGGTGATATGCTGTTGAGACCCGGTGATAGACCCCATACCTTGTTAGTATTTTTTCGAGTTGATGATTGCAAAAATGGGTACCTCTATCACTTATTAAAGCCTTTGGTGTCCCGAAGCGAGAAAACAGTTTTTTCAGAAATTTTACCACTACTCTTCCATCATTTGTTGGAAGAGCCTCGGCCTCTTCCCATTTAGACAAGTAATCGACTGCCACAAGTATATATTTGTTTCCCTTTGAAGGTGGGAAAGGTCCCATGAAATCGAGTCCCCACACATCAAAGATTTCACAAACGAGAATGCCATTTTGAGGCATTTCGTGTTTGGAAGAAATATTACCTGATCTCTGGCAGGCATCACATGTCTTTACAAGGTTTTGTGCATCCTTGTAAATGGTTGGCCAGTAAAATCCTGAGTCAAATACCTTTCGTGCGGTACTTGCGGCACCATGATGTCCTCCGTATGGACCTTCATGACAATGACGGAGAATTCTTCGTGCTTCATTACCATGGACGCACCTTCGGATGAGCTGGTCGGCACACATTTTGAAAAGATAGGGGTCTTCCCAAAAGTAATGCTTTACATCAGCAAAGAATTTCTTTCTTTGATGATGTGGCCATCCCTTGGTGACTATACCGCTAGCTAGAAAATTAGCGTAGTCGGCATACCATGGCTCTTGTCTACTCTCCATCATTTCCAAGGATTCTGTGGGAAATTTCTCGTTGATTTGCTCGTCTCTGGTCGTTTCCAAAGCTGGGTCTTCTAAGCGTGAGAGATGATCTGCAACAGTGTTTTCTGCTCCTCTTTTGTCCTTGATTTCGATGTCGAATTCTTGGAGGAGTAGAATCCATCTGATCAAACGGGGTTTTGCATCTTGCTTCTTGAAGAGGTACCTGATGGCTGCATGGTCTGTATAGACGATAGTTTTAGAAAGAACAAGATAAGAACGAAATTTATCAAAAGCAAACACCACTGCTAGTAATTCTTTTTCTGTAGTTGTATAATTTTCTTGTGCATCATTAAGAGTTTTACTAGCATAATAGATTGGGTGGAAATGCTTTTCTTTTCTTTGTCCCAAGACTGCTCCAACAGCAAAGTCACTTGCATCACACGTGATTTTGAAAGGAAATTTCCAATCCGGCGCTATCATGATAGGTGCATTGACTAGCATTTCCTTGAGGGTTAGAAATGCTTGATTGCATTCCTTGTCAAAGATGAAGGGTGCATCTTTTTCAAGTAATTTTGTTAGAGGTCTTGAAATTTTTGAAAAGTCCTTGATAAACCTTCTATAAAATCCGGCATGCCCTAGGAAACTTCTGATTGCTCTTACGGAGGATGGAGGAGGTAATCGAGAAATAGTTTCTATTTTTGCTCGATCAACTTCCATTCCTTCGCTTGAGATTTTGTGACCGAGTACTATTCCCTCTGTTACCATGAAATGGCATTTTTCCCAGTTAAGGGCGAGGTTAGTTTCCTCACATCGGGATAGCATTCGTTCAAGATTATCGAGGCATTGGTCATATGAGTCTCCAAAGATGGAAAAGTCGTCCATGAAGACTTCCATTGTCTTTTCTATCATATCATGGAAAATGGCCACCATACAACGTTGGAATGTTGCAGGCGCATTACATAGACCGAATGGCATGCGTCGATATGCGAAAGTTCCGTAGGGACATGTGAAAGTTGTTTTCTCTTGATCTTCTGGTGCTATCGGTATTTGAAAGTAACCTGAAAAGCCATCTAAGAAACAATAAAATTTATGACCGGATAATCGTTCTAACATTTTATCAATGAAGGGTAAAGGAAAGTGGTCTTTCCTTGTTGCTTCATTTAATCGCCTATAATCTATACAAACTCTCCATCGTGTGACGGTTCTCGTTGGTATTAATTCATTTTTCTCATTAGTTATTACCGTCAGACTCCTTTTTTCGGGACTACTTGAACTGGACTTACCCACGGGCTATCGGAGATAGGGTAGATTAGTCCGGCGTCAAGCAGCTTGATGACTTCATTTTTAACCACTTCTTGAACATTGGGGTTCACTCTTCGTTGTGGTTGAATTACCGTTTTGTAGTCATCATTCATTAAAATTTTGTGCGTGCACATGGAAGGGCTTATTCCTTTAATATCTACAAGCTTCCAAGCGATCGCGTTTTTGTGTTTTTTAAGTAGATTAACTAATTTCTCTTTTTCTATGTTATTTAATTTAGACGAAATGATTACAGGTAAACTACCATCCTTGCCTAGAAAAGCATATTCCAAACCTTTAGGGAGTTCTTTGAGCTCAATGGGTGGGTCTTCAGAAGACACCTTATTTTGTGGCTCATCTAGATTAAGAACCTTAAAGGTTTGTTCTATGGCTATCTCTTCTTCGACAAAGTGGTCTTCTTCGTTAGTTGTATCGGGTGGTTCAGCTTCATCTTCAATTAGGGGGTCATTATTGCCAAAAGGATATTTCATTGAACGCTCAAGATCTATGCTCCTTTTGAATGCCCCTAATTGGAGAGGTAGATTGTTGAATTTCCGGTTTTTCAATGCTTTATGAGTTTTTACAAAAGGTTTTCCCAAGACTAGGGGGCGTCATCAAGGATGACGAAGTCGGTTGGGATTACCAATTGATTTGTGTGAACCAAAACATCTTCAACTACACCGATTGATTTTATCACTTTTCGATCAGATAGAAAAATGGGAATTTGAAGTGGAGTAAAATCACTAATACTTAATTTTTCAAAAATGTAGTTAGGCATTATGTTAACACAAAGATCCTTATCAACGGTGATGTTACTAATAAATGAATTTTGAAAGAAACATGGAACCAGTGTAATGTTAATTTCAAAAGGGTCTTCTTTTATTAGCGAAGTTTGATCATTAGTTAACTTAACACTCACTAGTTCTTTGATTTTGGCACTAGTGTTTAACTCTTTTAAAAACTTGGCATGAGGGGTTACTAAACAATGATTTTCGAAAGTAGGTGACAAGAGATTAATTTCTTCAAAATTAGACTCTTCATGAATTTTAACATTATCGGACTCACCTTTTTCATTGTTTAACTCATGTGTCGGTTTTTCACTTTCTTGTTCTTCCATTTTTACATTTTCAACTATCTCTACGTTATTATTACAATTTAATTCTTCTCTTGCGCGGGATTCCTCTTCCCTTGCGCGAGATTCTTTCATGTAACGTTCGATAGTTTTAATGTGTTCTAATATCCTATTGGTCACTTCGGTGAGAGAAAAAGAATTTGGATCCTCAAAGCTTGAATCCGGTTGTTCGATCCTTGGCTCCTCATAATACTCATATGAAGTAGATGGTTCACACCATTGTTCTTCATTGTAAGTATATGATGGATAAGGGTCGAAACTTTGTTCTTCATAGTACTCATATGAGGTGGGTTGTTCACGCCATGGTTCCTCATAATAAGAGTATGAAGGTGGTGGCTCATATCTTGAGTCTTTAAAGTATGAGTATGAAGGCTCATACCTTGGTTCCTCAAAATATGAGTATGAGGGAGGAGGTTCATACCTTTGGTCTTCATAGGATGTGTATGAAGTTGATGGCTCGTACCTGGGCTCCTCATAGTAGTTGTATGAATTGGATGGTTGATATGAGTTATTATATTGAACCGAGCGTGCGTTACGACAACTAGTGCAATAATTACCCCTATAATCATCCTTGTTGGTGCACTACATCTGCTGATTACGTCTTGTATCGAGTCAGAGTCAAAGAATGTTAGATCTGGGCACAATATACGAGAAATAGTGAGATTGTATAGGTTTATAGGGTTTGGACCGCTCATAGGTACATGGTGATAGTGGGCCGCTTATGTGTCAAGGATGTGGACCGCTCATGTGTCAACATGTGGACCGCTTTTATGACATGTATATGGACCGCTTATTGGGCCTGTCCAATAAGCGGTTCCAGTAGCCTATAAATACCTCTGGAGCGATCTCATTTGTAACGGTTCCTGATTTTCGTACCGAAGTGCTGCCCGATCGAAAACAGGTTGTACTCATCGTCAAATCAATAGAAAAGGAGTTTAAAGTGATATACAAGCTATTCCTACGTCATTTACTTGTTATTCCGCACCTGTACTTGACGAAAACACCTCTGAACGACTCGTTCGGGTCACCAATCGATCCTACAAGTGGTATCAGAGCTTCAGGAGGAGGAGTTCTACAGGAATTAGCTGAAATTGCCGAAAATTCTGTCTTCTACTCATTCTTTTTCAGTTTCAGATATTTTTCACGGTCGAAACTTGCTCAAAATCTCAGGGATAGTACGTGTTGGTATAGAGACAAATCCTTGAAAGTTTGGGGTTGAAATTCAAAGAAATAGTGGGTCAAATCATTGTCCGAAGTTGGATCGCTTTTCGGGAACAACTCTGAATCGCTTATTAGACCAAGCTTGAACCGCTCATCCGTTCGTGTTTTAGGACCGCTTATTCGGTCGAGTGACTTGGACCGCCCCAAAATCAATTGTGAACCGCTTATTCGTACATCTCCTGAACCGCTTATACTAACAATTACCTGGATCGCTTATCTGGACCATCTGGAACCGCTCGAACAGCACACTTTGAACCGCTCGAAAGAACAAAGTGTGAACCGCTTATTTGAATCGCTCCAAAGTGCACATTTCAGGACCGCTCCAAGGAAAGTTGTTGGATCGCTCCAAAGATATTTTTCTGGATCGCTTTTTCGAATCAATCTTGTATCGCTTTTAAGGATTTCTCTGGACCGCTTTTCTGACTGTTATCTTGAAAAAAGTGTTAAGTCATCATGAATTCTGAATTTTACAATGCCTTTGCTACATCGACTACTCCAGCCGCGATTGCTCAAGCCATGAATCTTGAAAACGAGACGGGAACCACCCAGAAACCCCCGAAACTGATGAGTATTGAAGAATACTATGGGTGGAAAGATCGCTTTGAAAAATGGGTTCAGGCAAATCATCTCAGATCATGGGAATGCATATTGGAAAAGTACACATTGCCTCGAACAGAATTGCAAGTCATTAAACAGATATCTGAATTCTCAGAACAAGAACGTGCAATGTACGGAGCAGAGAAAATGATGATCAGTTTGTTACAGCAGGCGATTAAAGAAGATATATTCATTCTGCTACAACATGACAAAACTGCAAAGTCGATTTGGGATGCTCTTAAAGTGAAATTCGAGGGTAGTGAAAGTATGATCAAAAGCAAGAAGGCATTGCTCAAGAAAGAATTTGATTTGTTTAGCAGTTTGCCGGGAGAGGATACTAAAAAGCTGATTGAGAGATACTGCCACTTAGTGCGTTCGTTATCGATGTTGGGAGTTGAAAAAGGTCGTGAGGAATGGGTTGATAAATTGGCTAACGCGTTACCTCAAAAAGAGTGGGGAACGTATTTGATGATACTGAAAAATACGGGTGTTTATGACAAGCTTACAATTGGTCAGTTTATTGAGAAAATTGAGAGTCAGGATCTTGAACAGCAAAAGATTGCGAGGATGAATAATCCTAGTGGTCAACAAGATGTTAAAATGTACTATAAAGGTAGTATTCCAGTTTCTGAAGCTGAAAGAAGTCCGAAAATTCAAACCGCTTTCAGTGCTGGTGACTCAACTGAGAAAGCTGATCAGGGTTCAAATAAGAGCAGCAGTGGGTTTTCATCATTTCCGAGTGTGAATCCGAAAGAGACTAACACAAGCTTTCAGTCTCAAAGTACAAAAACCGGAAATGGATACATAATTCAGTACAACATAGCTCTTAATCTTCCAGAAGGTCAAAGCTTCTCTGAAGACACTGCTAAAGACCACATGGCACTTCTGGGTTCAATTCTGTTATCCTATGAAGGTCTAGTTGCTGGACGAATCGGAAATCCTATGCTCACTAAAGAGGATTACGATCAGATAGACGCCGAGGAAATGGAACTTATGGATATCAAATGGTGTCTTGCGAGTGTTCTTCGTCGGGCTGAGAAATTCAAAACCATTACCGGGAGAAATGACTTTCTTGATGCACATGTTTCTACTTTAGGTTTTGACAAATCTAAAGTTACTTGTTTTCGATGCAGGGAGAAGGGCCATTTCAAACGGGAGTGTAAAGGAAGAGAAGCTAGCGGAGCACAAAATCCATTTGGGAAAGATGATTACTACCGCAAAGCTATTTATCAGCAAGTTGGTCAATCCCAGGAACCTCAGACAGCTCACGGAAGAAAAATTGAAGATCCCAAGAGAGCATGTTTGGTAGATTTCAGCTGGAGTGATTACATATCATCTGAAGCTACAGCAGAACGAGTTATCGATCAAGATGATGAGAAACTACCAGAGGGTTTTAGCTGGGATATGTTCGTGGATGAAAAGGGAGGTTTTAAAGCTTTCATTGCAAAGATCGTTCGAGAACCAAATCTGTTTGCTACTTGGATGAGATCTATTGGAGAGAATGTGTCAAGTGGAGATGAAAAATTTGTGTCGTCTGATGATAGTTCAGATAGTACTGATGGAATCTCAGAACACTATGGGGATATTTCAGATATTTCAGATGAAATTGTACAAGATGAAACTGTGCTAGAACAGGATGTTGTATTTGACAAAACACCATCGGAGTCTGATGTATCAGATGGTGATTCTGATAAGTCTGTACATTTTGATCAATCACCTGATCATAGTAGCAGTGATGATGAGGAAGAGAAACATATAAATATTGCAAAATCTCATATGTCTCCTGAAAGTTTTCATTTCTATTTTGCAGAAAAAATGGAGAAGCTAAAAGAGAAACAAGCTGCTAAAGAACAACAATCTGAATCTAAAAGTGATGTTCAGAATTCTGAAAATGTGGCTGAGAAGATTGGTAAGGTTGTGAAAGAAGTAGAAAAGGTGATTGAAGTAGAAAAGGTGATTGAAGTAGAAAAAGTGATTGAAGTTGTGAAAACAGTAGAAGTTGAAAAAATTGTTGAAGTCATCAAGCCCTGTGAGAAGTGTTTGGAAGCCTGCAAAGAGTGTGCAGCAAAAGATGACATCATAGCTGAGTACGAGAAAAAGAAAGAGCGGTTATTGTTCAATCTCAATTATGTGAAGGAATCGTACGACGTATTGAACAAAACAGTAACTGGTCTCCAAAAGACAAACACAGAAAGAGAACAGGCGCTGACGATGATGAATGCAACTTTAATGTCGAAGCAAAAAGCTATAAATTTCTACATTGAAGAAAGTGCAAAATGGAAGCAAGAGTTGGAAACTGAAAAGATTGAAAATGAGAGGATTAGGAGGTTATTGTTGAGCTATTCTACCTCTGATTATGTTATTGATCGTGTTTACCCAACTGTTGCAGGTATGGAAGCTTTTCAAGCTGAGAAGCCGAAAGAAAAGAAAGATTGTGGTAAGAAACCGACTGTTAGCTATAACAAGTGTCCGCCTCCAATTTGGGATGGGTATTCACCTAGGAAACCAAATGAGGAACAACTTGCAAAAGCAGTCAATATACAGCTTAAAACTGACACAACTGACGTCTTACCAGAAAACATTGATGTGACGTTTACCTCATCCGATACTGATCATGAGTCTGAATTAGTCAAAAAGGTGGTCGATCAAGTGTTGGATACTGATGAGGAGACAGAGTCAAAATTGCAGTCTGAAAAGCCAAATTCGTCTGTCAAAAGTCAAAATTCTTTGGTTAAACGGTCTTATAGTAAAGAATTTTTGTTATCAAAGGCAGATTTGGATGATGAAACCTTCGAAGTTGTTTATACTTTGAATGGTTCTGACAAATTATATTACAACAAAGAATTTCCAATTTTAAATGTTAAAACGAATCTAATCAACAAAACTTTTAAACTAATAGAGGTTAATATTCCTGAGTTAAAAGTTTTGAAAAATTTTGAAAAATCTAAAAAATATACTTCTAAAGTTCAACAACGTCTAAACAAGAAAAAGGGTTATAATTCTGGTCCTGGTTTTCCAAAGAAACCTAACCAAAATCGTAGCTATAAAAAGAAAGGTTTAGGTTTTATTCCACCAGAAGATGATAAAAATATGAAAAATTCTAAAATGAAATCTGAATTTGTGATAGGTGGAAGCTCGGAAGATGAACAGCAGAAACCATTTTGGAGACAAACTAACAAAGAGTTTTTTGCTGAAAAGAGAAAGAATGGAACTGGAGTATTTCATCCGAGAAATGCTCAAACCTGTTTGAAATGCAATGAAGCTGGTCACATTGCATCGGATTGTTCGAAAGATATCAAAGCAAAACAGGGAGCTTCTCAGAAGATGAAAGACAAAGTTGAAGAAAAAGCTGAGAAGTCTAAAATTTTTAAAAATTCGAAAAATGAAGTTGGAGAATGCTCAAAGAAAAAGACAACATTTTACAAAAGACAAGGAAATGACAACCAGGTCTGGGTTGCTAAGAAGAATGAAGTGAAAGTCGGCGATGAATCTGGTTCCATAAAGCCAGAAGAGCCACAAGTTATGAAGAAAAGTTCAGAAAATGATGATGTTCTTCCATCATTGAAGTTTGAGGAGGTTATGAAGGAAATTGGAAAAATTAAAATTTCAAATCAATTTTATGATGATGAAAAGGAATTTGATGTCGAGAAAACATTCAACGGGAATGTTAAGAAGATATTTGAAAAAATGTTGAGTGGTAAAGCTAAAGGGGTAAAAGATTTTTACGCAACTAAAAAGGCGACATACAACCCTACAGCTGAAGAATTGAAGGTCCTCAAGTCTGAGAAGACTTGGAGGGAAGTCTGTTTCCCAGAATAGTCAAAGGGCTACGCCGGAGATCCCAAGTTTATATCGTGGATCATGAATCGGCATCTTTCTAGTGTTTAAAAGTTTGTTTGAATGTTTGTGTTTAATGATTGAATGTTTTTGTTTATAGGTGAAAGGACTACGCCGGAGCTTCCAGGTGGGTAAATGCGAAGCAGGAATCGGCATTTTGATTGGTATAATGGTGATGTAGACGTAATATTCCTACACGTGGTAGTTGTTGGGTATCTACAAGTGGTAATCTTGATTCCACAGGTGGTATTTGTGGTTAAGTCTTGAGATGTTTGTATTCTTTGAAGTGCATTTACAAGTGGTACAAAAGGTTCTTAGAAGCAAATGGTAAATCAGGGACATTAATTTGTACTTGATTTACTATTCATGGCAAAAGATAGACAAGATGATGAACCACATCCCCGTTTTTTAAAATTGATAAACCTACAAGTGGTTGTTATCAACACAAATTCATTTTCCGGAAAAATCATTTTGATTAAAACAAACTTAAGTGTTTTGAAAGCTAAATGAGAAAATGATTTGTGATAGGGGGAGTTCAGATTGTTTATGCCTAGTGAATGGCGATTTGATGTGATTCAGTGTCAGTTGTCAAGTTTCTGTATAGTTTGTTTTGCTTGTTATGTTTTTAGTAGGTTTAGAATATTGAAGTTTTCAATTTTTCTTTAAAATGTGTTTGCATTTTAGGGGGAGTAGGGAAATTTCAGAAAATCCAAAAACATTTGAAAATTTGAAAAAGCCAAAAACATGATAAAATTAAAAAATGAGTTTTGTTGCGGAAAAGAGGAAATGATAGTACATCAGTGGACTATCACAGCACACTAAAGAAATGTAAAATCTAAAAAGTGTTAAACAATCTTACTGCGGATGTGTCAGTAGATTTTCGCACATTTAGTAAATTGAAACGAGATATAAATCTAAAACAAACTTGCTTAATTCGTGGGTAACTATTCTTGGATATATGGGTAACCCCCGAAATCTTGTTTGAAAGGTCCCGTATTCTGAGATACTAGGTCTTTATACTCAGTGATATCTGGGGTATTATCCCGGGACTTCTGCTGTATGGAAGTACTGACCTAGTCCCCGGATAATACTTTCTGCTAAAAGCTTTGAAACAAAAGCGTCGCCCTCAGCATGCTGATGAAACAATAAAATTGATAGTCGCTGCTGTTGAAATGCAAAAAGATCCTCTAAAGGGGACCCACCAAAAGTCGAGCCGTCATCTCTCTGCTGAACGGAAGTTCTGACCTGAGCTCTCACGGTTTCGCATCTAACCACTTTACAGATATCAGCTGTGGTATACTCACTTGTAAGACTGAATATTTGGGATCTGGATAAGGGAGTATATTCAAGTGGAGTGATACACAATTAAGTTTAAGTCTCTAAAACATTAATATCGTATCTCGAATCAATTGAAATTTGTGTTGAGAATTTAAGAGGACAAACATACTGACAATCTAGGTAAATTGTTTAAGGCTTAATATGAAATCAAGCTTAACGGTGTTGGTGATTTGTTTCATAAACTGATATGATCCTCTTGCACGAACTCACAAAAATATTGTCTGTAAATATTTCTTTACTGCTTTTTATTAAAAAAATCAAAAAGATTTTGTGTGTGTTTTAGCATAAATTTTGAAAAATTCAAAAAGATTTTCGACAACTGATGTTGGAAAACTGATTTTTCAAAATTCTGAGTGCTAAACATGATGAACAGTATTTGAGGGGGAGTGTTTGTGCAAATCTAATTGTTTTCGTTAAATCTTATCTTCTTCAAGTGGTTCATCATAGATTGTTTTGAGGGGAGTCATATGTTGGTGCAGAGATATCTGATATGTGATAAAATTAGAAAATTTATTTTTAGGTTAAGATTGTGCAGGTAGCCAGGTTTCGATCTCAGAAATTAAAGCTAAAGATTTTTTATAGAGCCAGGATATTTGATTCTAAAAGTCTGTGAAGATCAGATTCTGATTCTGAAGATCATGACAAACTGATGATGCTGATGAACTTAAGGAATCAAGAGATCTGATCAAGAGAATTAGAGTGTTTGAATGCCAGACAACGATCCTGAAGATGTTGCTGAAGATCAAAGGAATGCCAGCGAATCGAGAGGGGGAGTCTGTAGATAGAGAAAGAAAAGCTCGAAGACTGATCAAGACTGAAGATGTGAAGATACAGCATGGTGTGACTCGATAGTCGACTCCATCAACATCTGAGGGGGAGTCTGTTGGTGCACTACATCTGCTGATTACGTCTTGTATCGAGTCAGAGTCATAGAATGTTAGATCTGGGCACAATATACGAGAAATAGTGAGATTGTATAGGTTTATAGGGTTTGGACCGCTCATAGGTACATGGTGATAGTGGGCCGCTTATGTGTCAAGGATGTGGACCGCTCATGTGTCAACATGTGGACCGCTTTTATGACATGTATATGGACCGCTTATTGGGCCTGTCCAATAAGCGGTTCCAGTAGCCTATAAATACCTCTGGAGCGATCTCATTTGTAACGGTTCCTGATTTTCGTACCGAAGTGCTGCCGGATCGAAAACAGGTTGTACTCATCGTCAAATCAATAGAAAAGGAGTTTAAAATGATATACAAGCTATTCCTACGTCATTTACTTGTTATTCCGCACCTGTACTTGACGAAAACACCTCTGAACGACTCGTTCGGGTCACCAATCGATCCTACAATCCTCATCATAGGTGTAGTTGTAACCTCTTGAGTATTGATCCATAAGAATCACTCAACAGATCACAACTGAGTCTCGAGACCAGAAAACAAAAATAAAGACGGAAACAGAAGCTGGACACGGCCCCGTGTCTGGTGAACACGGCCCCGTGGTCAGGGTCTGTATCTGGGCGTTTTAATTAAAGTTACTGGTCACGTTGAGCACGGGGGCGTGTTCAGTGAGCACGGCCCCGTGTTCAGACTCTGTATCTGGGTATCTACTCTAAAAATATGCAGCACGGGGGCGTGTTCAGCGAGCACGGCCCCGTGTTCAGGCTACTGTAAATGCAAACTAAACTAAAATGCAGAAAAATGTGCGCGCGTTTTGAAAAGGTTTTGAAAAACTGATTAGGCCGTCGATTTTAAGCTTTCTTAAAATCCTTGTGTCCCCGGCAGCGGCGCCAAAAACTTGATGCGTGTGTAGTGCGATATATTTTAGATGTATATTTAAGCCCTTTTTACACTTTTAGCCAAGTTTTAAATTTATAAAAACACGATATTTACTAACACTAAACACACATATGGGCAAGTGCACCCATCGTGGACGTAGTATAGTGTTGGTAAGATACCGAGGTCGTCCAAGGACACAAGAGCTTTTAATACCGGTTTATCCTCAACGTCTAATCAAATCAAAAAGTGAGAAAAAATGTTTTAATCTAAGAAAATAAAAATAACTAAATGCTGAAAAATAAAATAAAATAAAAACAGATAGACAAGATGAATCACTTGGATCCGACACGTGTATTAGTATAACCTTTGATTATTTTCGCACTTTTGCACTTGTTTAAAAGATTATCTTAGTTATTGTAGTAGGCCCCTCTTTTGAAGGCGACGTTACCCTCAACCCAGTAGTTTGAGTCAGCAAGGATACAATCCTAAAGGGTTGGATTATTGAAAGATAATGAATTAAGTTATTAATGCAAATTGTGGTAGGCCCCGCTTTCGGCGGTGACGTTACCCTCGGCTAAGTAGTCTGAGTCAGTAGGGATACAGTCCTAAATAGCCGGGTTATAGTATTAATAGTAGTTAACTTATGAGGGGGTCAAAGAGTTTGGATCCCCGCCATCCAATACCTATGGGCATTGAAGGAGATCCTACTAAATTTGACCCAGGTCCCAAGCAGGACCTCTAAACGCTGAACAAGGGCATGACCCTTACCAAACCGTTCCCTTAACCCCCGACCAGGTAGCCAACATACCTCCATATAGACCGTGGAGATATGAATGGTGAAAATCTTTTATTTTATATAGACAGTAAAATAACGCCAAGACACCACGGACAAACGATAAGGAAAGATCACCTTCAACATAAGTAACTAGTTATTAAAGTCATTAATACAAAACCAAATAAAAAGTGCAAAATATTAAAAATAAAAAGTATTATACTAAACACTTGTCTTCACCAAGTGATGTAAGAGACTTAGGCAAACATGGCCTTGATTGTCAAGAACTCTTACGATCAATCTTGGATCCCGAGACGACTCACACACTCTATGATGGACAATGGATGATGGTGGTGGATGATGGTGTTATGGTGGTGGTGGGTGGTGGATGAAGTGTGAGAGAGGTGGTGTGCCAAGGTATGAGATGGAATGAAACCAAGCACTCCTATTTATAGGCTAAACAGAAGGCTGGGCACGGCCCCGTGTCCGCTGGACACGCCCCCGTGCCCGTCTGACACTCTCTCTCCTCATTAATTGTAATTCGCAATTACAATTAATGCGCCTGCTGTACTTTCACCACGCCCCCGTGCCCGCTGGACACGGCCACGTGGTGGGCAATGGAAGCTTCTATAGGTTTGTCTTTTATGCTACTTCTTGGGCACGGCCCCGTGTCCGCTGTACACGGGGCGTGTTCAGTCTTCTGCTTTCTCTTCTTTGCCTTGGAGGATGCCGTTGAGGGTCCGGACAGTCTACTTTTAGTCCTTTTCTTGTATTTATGCTAGAATTAGTTGTCTTTTTGCTTCTTTTGTGAATTTGAGCTCATTTCATCCTGAAAATACAAAAGAAAGACAAAAACACTCTTTTTCCAACATTAGTACTTAAAAAGGGTTAGTTTTATGCCTTAATTGATGTGATTTATATGTTGCATTTTACACACATCAAAGCTTGCTCTGTCCGACAATGGTCACGCCTTTGGATAAGGCTATTGAGAAGTACATAGACGGTTTGCCAGATCCTGTTCAGGATATTGTCACTGGCAGTCACCCTACTACCGTCCGACAGGCCATTGAGCTAGCTGCTACCCTTACTGAATCCCAAATCAAGAAGGGTAAACTCCACAGAAAGGGTGACAAGAAGCAAAAACAGTCTGATGGCGCCAAGGATAACAAGGGCAAGAAGACTGCTGAGTCTTCAAAGAAATCGAGGAAGCGTAAGGCTTCCAAGAATTTTGTTGTCACTACTCAGACAAACCAGACTGCTCCTAACCAGGCAGCACAGAATCAGGTTGCACAACCAGCTGCCAAAAGGCAGTATGCTGGTAATGCACCTCTGTGCAACAGATGTAACAGCCATCACCAGCCACAAATGCAATGCCGTATCTGCACGAATTGTGGCAAGTCTGGTCATCTTGCAAACACCTGCCGTTTTGTTCCTAATCTGAACCCAGCAGTACAAAACCCTGCTCAGAATCCTGCACGACCTCACTTTCCGCCTGGTTCATGTTTCAACTGTGGGGATCTGACCCACTACAGGAACAATTTCCCGAGGTTGGCAAACGCAAATCAGGCACCGGCTCGTGGTAGAGCTTTCAATCTGAATGCCAATGAGGCGCGCGCAGATAACGAAGTGGTGAACGGTACGTTCCTTGTTAACAACCATCCTGCTTCTGTTCTATTTGATTCGGGTGCTGATAAGAGTTTTGTGTCCTTAGCATTTGAGCCTTTGCTTGCGATGACTAGAACAAAACTAGGAAAGCCCTTGACAGTAGAAGTAGCTAGTGGTGAACCTGTTGTCCTCAACTCGGTTCTTCGAAATTGCCAGTTGAATCTCAATAACCATCTTTCCCCATTGACCTCACACCGATGCAACTCGGGAGCTTTGATGTTATAGTAGGAATGGATTGGTTATCGAAGTACCATGCTGAGGTGGTATGTTTTGAAAAGTTGGTCCGTATACCGCTTTCGACTGGTGAGATCTTAGAAGTTCGTGGGGAGAAACCTGCTAGTAGCCTTAAACTCATGTCTTGTACCCAAGCCCGCAAGTATCTACGCAAGAACTATGTTGCTTTCTTAGCACATGTCGTAGAGGATAAAGGCAAGGGTAAGACAATCCAAGATATCCCTGTTGTTCGGGATTATCCAGAGGTATTTCCCGAAGAATTACCTGGTTTACCCCCTGTACGCCAAGTTGAGTTCCGCATTGATCTTGTGCCTGGCGCTAATCCCATTGCTAAATCACCTTATCGTCTTGCACCGTCTGAAATGCAAGAGTTATCTAAGCAGCTTCAGGAGCTATCTGATAAAGGATTCATCCGTCCAAGCTTTTCCCCTTGGGGCGCTCCTGTCCTATTTGTGAAAAAGAAATATGGATCATTCAGAATGTGTATCGATTACCGTGAGCTTAACAAGCTTACCATCAAGAATCCATATCCCCTACTTGCTTTTCAAAGATTGATCTGCGTTCTGGGTATCATCAACTTCGAGTTCTCGAAGAAGATATTCCCAAGACAGCATTTCGTACTCTATATGGTCATTATGAGTTCACAGTTATGCCTTTCGGTTTAAAATGCTCCTGTTGTTTTCATGGACTTGATGAATAGGGTTTGTAAGCCTTATTTGGATAAGTTCATCATCTTCTTCATTGATGATATTCTGATCTATTCTAAGACTCGAGCTGATCACGAGCAACATCTTCGTCTTACTATGGAGCTTCTAATGAAAGAACAACTTTTCGGCAAATTCTCCAAGTGCGAATTCTGGATTAAGGAAGTTCAATTTTTAGGGCACATCGTCAACGAACAAGGTATACATGTAGATCCTGCCAAAATCAGTGCGATTAAGGATTGGGATACTCCTACTACTCCTACCGAGGTTCGTTCATTTCTTGGTCTAGCGGGTTACTACCGCCGTTTCATTGAAAACTTCTCCAAGATTGCGGTTCCTCTCACAGCTTTAACTCAGAAAAGCAAACCTTTTGAGTGGGGATCCAAACAAGAAGAAGCTTTCTAGACCTTGAAACAGAAGCTTTGTGATGCACCTATTCTATCTTTGCCCGAGGGTAATGACGACTTTATCGTGTACTGTGATGCATTCAACTTAGGCCTTGGCTGTGTTCTTATGCAAAGGAACAATGTTATAGCCTATGCATCAAGACAGCTGAAGGTACACGAGAAGAACTACACTACTCATGATCTTGAGTTGGGTGCAGTAATCTTTGCTCTCAAAATCTGGAGACATTACCTGTACGGTACAAAGTGTGTAGTGTTTACTGACCACAAGAGTCTCCAGCATATCTTCAATCAGAAAGAACTAAACATGAGGCAACGACGTTGGGTAGAACTCCTAAACGACTATGATTGCGAAATTCGCTACCATCCTGGTAAGGCGAATGTCATGGCTGACGCATTAAGTCGTAAGGAACGTGTCAAGCTTCACTGTGTTCAAGTTCGATCTGACATTCAATCCCGAATAATTCAGGCTCAACATACTTGTGTTGCACAAGACTTGATGGGTAAAGAATTACCATGTCATACTAATCCTGAGCTTGAACTGAGAGATTTTGGGATATTCTATTACATGGGCCGTTTGTGGGTCCCAAGCATAGACAATCTTCGCACCTTGCTTATGGATGAAGCTCATAAGTCTCGTTATTCAATCCATCCTGGTGCAGACAAAATGTATAAGGATCTTCGAACCCAGTATTGGTGGCCGGGTATGAAGAAAGACATTGCCTTATATGTTTCAAAATGCCTTACTTGTCTTAAGGTTAAGGCAGAACATCAACATCCCTCTGGATTATTGGAGCAACCAGAGATTCCGGTTTGGAAATGGGAAAACATTTCTATGGATCTCATTACCAAGTTACCGCGCACTAAGAAGGGTCATGACGCCATTTGGGTTGTTGTTGATCGTCTTACAAAGTCAGCACATTTCTTGCCAATCCGTGAGAGTCTATCTGCTGATGATCTTGCCAAGATCTATGTTGATGAGATTGTATCTCGACATGGTGTTCCTTTGAACATTATATCTGACATAGATGCTCGATTCTCGTCTCGCTTTTGGAGAACCATGCAATCTGCCATGGGTACTCAACTTCATTTGAGCTCAGCGTACCATCCACAGACAGATGGTCAATCTGAGAGAACAATCCAGAAACTGGAGGATATGCTTAGAGCATGTGTGATTGACTTTGGTGGTAGTTGGGATTCGCATCTACCATTGATCGAATTCTCCTACAACAACAGTTATCACTCTAGCATCAATATGGCTCCTTTCGAAGCTTTATACGGTCGAAAATGCCGTTCACTGATCTGCTGGAATGCGATAGGTGAAGCTCAGCTTACTGGACCTGAACTCATTCTAGAGACTACAGATAAGGTCAAGAAGATTCGTGAAAACCTTCAGACAGCTAGAAGCCGTCAGAAGTGTTACGCGGATCGACGACGCAAGCCCTTAGAATTCCAAGTTGGTGATCACGTCCTACTCAAGGTATCCCCTTGGAAAGGTGTGATTAGATTTGGGAAGAAAGGAAAACTTGCACCTCGTTATGTTGGACCATTTAAGATCGTTGAAAGAGTCGGAAAAGTAGCCTACAGACTTGAGCTACCTCCTGAACTTGGAAATGTTCATCCAACATTCCATGTGTCCAATCTCAGAAAGTGTTTAGCTAATAAGAACCTCCACATACCCCTTGATGAAATTCATGTTGATAACACGATGCACTTTGTTCACAAGAGTACTTCGCGCCACAACCATCTCTTTTTTATAGGTTCTACGGACCGATGCCCCTAACTTCAATAAAGCCGAAGACGAGATTCCAAAGCCCAAAACCTGTGGAGATAGTGGACCGTTCATTTAAACAGTTAAAGGGCAAACGAATTAAATTGGTCAAAGTTCGCTGGGAATCTAAACGTGGCCCAGAGTTTACTTGGGAACGTGAAGATCAGATGAAAGCAAAATATCCGCATCTATTCTCACAAGTTTCCTCTAAATAAATTTCGGGACGAAATTTCCTGAAGTAGGGGAGACTGTGACATCTGTGCTTCTGATATCATTTTACAAACTCTGAACAATACAATATTAATAAAACAGTGTGTTTTGATCCCAATGTTTGTCATTTATGTTTGGTTTTGTGCCCATGTTGATTTTTGATCGATTTTGAACTCTATATCGCTTTCTGGAAAGTTATACGCGAACTGATGCGTTAACACGATCAGTAAAACGCGACAAACACTCCGGAACATCATCATAAACTTAAAATACCTTAAATGACCTTTACATAACTTAGAAATAAGTTTTAAAGGCTTTGGTATGGCAAAAACAAGTTTATTCGCTCTCAGGGACTAATTGCGTCAACTTGCAAAAGTCTGCCGTTTCGTAAGGCAACGTACAGTCCGGAACTTGATCATAAGTTAAACATACCATATATAACCTAAACATGGCTTAGAAATAAGCTTTGATGGGTTCGGTGTGCGAAAACATGCTTACATGATCTTACAGGGACTAAAAGTGTCAAAAACGGCGTAAGTTTGCATTTTCACGCATATCTTACGTTCTGGACACATCTGGACATCCAAAATTTTTGTACACACTAAAATATTTTTATTTTAGTGATCGGCATGCAAAAATTCCATTCGTTTCGCAATTTGGATCATTTTCGCGCTCGTTACGATTTCCGTCGTAATTAGCCGAACAACGCAACCGTACGACTAAACGAGCCGACATCCGTGAGTTTTCCAAGCATATTTTGAGTCCCCTAAACTTTATTGACCTTGTGGAGCCTTGAAAATGGCTTAACGGGTGTCAAAAGTGCCTGAAATGAACTCAAACAAGTGTAGGGGCCAAAGCTGTCAAAAAGCAAAAGTTGCTGATCAGATGCAGGGGCCTTACGGACCGTAAGGGTCCCCTTGCGGACCGTAAAGCAGGCCCAGCGACCAGAAATGAGTTTTAGCAAACTGTTTGATAATTCAGGGGCTGTTATGGTTAATTCTTTGTGTGGTGGGCAAGTTTGTGTGTTCACCAAGGCTTCTAATCAGCTTGTAACACATGTATGGCTAGGATTAATGCTTAATGACCAAGCAAAACACTTGTAATGATCCTAGTGCATTACTACAACTATAAATAGCCCATCCATTCACTTCATTCTTTGCTCATTTCTTCTCATTCTCTCTTCACATCTGCTTTGGAGCTCTCTCTCAAGCATTTGGGACTTTGTCTTCTTGTAGAAAAGATAGCAAGGACCCTTAGTGAGCTTCTTTCATTCTTTTTATTGCCTTTTTCCTTATGTAGTGCAGAAAGTCAAACGTTTGGCCAACAGTTTGACTTTCGGTTTTGACCATCGATTGGTCAAGTCAAAGTTCAATTGAACTTTGAAACGTGATTGTAATCACGATAGTTATAATCCTTCGTGATTATAACCGCTGATTACCACGTTAGCTAGTTGTAGTGTCGAGTCAAAGTTTCGGTCAAAATGCGTTTTAGCACGCATTTTGCCTCGGAACTACTTTAGGGTATCAAAACACTTTGTTTTGATACCAAATCAGTAGGTTAGACATGTTTTGACATGTCTAACTCGACACTATTAGTTTAGTGCTTGTTTAGGGTCGTGAGTTAAGCGGTCTAAACAACCGCTTAGACTTCCGAACCCGACCCGTTTGGTCGATCGTTAGGATCCGACCAAGCTTAGTAAGTGATCATAGTTTCATAGGGAATAACCACTGAGGTTATAACCTTATGATCACCTAGGATTGGTTAGTCATTTGCTAGTTAGCTTGTATGCCCATAGGAAATGACCAAAATGCCCTTTTGAAGCTAAAATCCGTATTTTGATTATGTGAACATATTTTTGACATGTAATCTGATTTAGTAACATGTTTAGGGATTATTGGGCATGTAAGACTTGACATAGCACATAGATTACCATCCGAACATAGTTTTACGCTAATGACGCCTTATAGTGACTTATGTTACCATAATGTGTCGAAACGGGTCAAAAGCACTCAGGTAGGCTTTCTAATCAGAATGTTGGCACTATTAAATCATACCATATGAGTTCAATTACTCATTTGATTTATAGAACCTCATTTTATCCTATCTCCCGATTTAGGGCCGTTTATTAACATAGTTACCTATACTAGGTGCCGGTTGATTCCGTGACCCTTGGAGCTTAAATTGGTCTTATTCTAAAGACTAATTAGCAATCACAAGTGAGTACATAGTTCCCCTCTTTTACCGTTTTCAAATATTTTGGGGTGATACACATGTACATACATGTTACTTTTGAGCATTTCATGCTTTTATAAACATGCTAATTTCACCTAGTACATATTTAGTACATGCTTTCACTATGTTTTGCTATGTATGTTAAGCATGCTAGCACATTGATTTGTTACACATTTGTTGCATATGTTTACTTAGCATATGGAACACATTGTTTTACATGACATTTCTGCTATGTATGTTTACTGAGCATGCTAGCACATTGTTTTTACATGAACATTTCTACTAGGCATCTTTACTTAGCATTCCTAGTACATGGTTTTCACATGCTACATTGGTTATGACATTTGGTATGTTAAATCGGGACAATAATACATTCATTAACATTGATCACGCCGCTCGGACTTATGTAATGGTACCATAGGAATTGACAACTCCCGTTTCCGACTTCCTAGGTTTGTTTGGAAGTTGGGGATGACAGAATCCGACTACATAACTTTAGATAAACCTTTAATTCGTTTAAAGGTTTGTCGCCACAGTCGCAAGGCTTGAATGTATGCGATTAACATTACTGCATAAATGTTTGTAATCATAAAGCATTGTTTTTCTGCAAAGCATAACATTTGATTTAAACTTAGGTTTATTCAAAAACATGTTTTGTACATTTTCTATGGGGTTGAGTAACTTCTAGTTATTCACCATACATGACATTTGTTTTCACATTAGACATCATTACATAGTTAAGTAGATGATTTCCTACTTACTATGCATTTCATTTGGTTATACATGAAACATTTCACACATGACATTGTACATGGTTTGCACATAAACATTTTGACATTTAACATGACATTTTGATTGGTTATTGATAAGTGACTTATGTAACGAGGCTATGTGTTATATGATAAAAGCATGGTGGATACGCCGCTGGTACTTCCTATATATAAGTGCTTTTATCGTATTATACATCGTTGCGTTATATAAACCACTTGGACAAGACATGAAACGTTTTATACAAAAACATGACATTGTCTTACAAATTTCACATTTTTATACAAACTCATTTTCACTTGGTTATTTATTTAACCATGCATTGTTCATTCATTATCATTTGATTTCATATCGATTTTCACATGATTTTACAAAGAAAAACATTTTACAAGATTCATGACATCATTTTATTTAAACACTTCTTTCAAAAACAAGTCATGAATCTGCATAAACAAAACCTATGTATCTCACAGGCATTTTTATGCTGACGTACCTATTTTTACATGTGTTTCAGGTGCTAATGCTTAAGGGTGTTTGTGCTACACTTAGGCGGACTCGGGCCTTGGTGACTTAAAAGACAGTTATTATGTAGTTTATTTGAACTCAAGACATTGTAACTTTAATTTTAATAATACAAAACTTTATTTGCCATGGTTGTTGAAACAATAATTCTGTCGCTACTCACCTCCCCGGCGTTTCCGCCGCGGCTTTCGTTGTTTTACCGCGACCGGGGTGTGACAATTACAGGTGTTTCGGAGGATGCGATTCGGTTGAGTTTGTTTCCGTTTTCGTTACGTGACAAAGCTAGAGCTTGGCTTATGTCACTTCCTGCCGGGTCCATCAGGACCTGGAATCAGTTGGCGGAGCAGTTTATGCAGAAATATTTTCCACCTGAGAAAACGAACAAGCTACGGAACCGGATTGTTTCCTTTCGCCAGGACAAGGGCGATTCGTTTCATGCGGCTTGGGAGAGATTCAAGGATTTGTTGATTGATGTGCCACATCATGGCTTCTCCAAGCGACAGCTGGTTTTGACGTTCTATCAGGGGCTCAGCTATAATAAGCAGGAGCGATTAGACGTGAACGCGGGAGGCGATCTTGGAACTAAGACGCCGACTGAAGCGTATGATATTATAGAAAAAGCTGCGTTGAAATCCAGCTCGCGTCGAGAAGGAGATAGAGGTCGATCATCATCATCATCATCTCGCTCAGGAGTTCATGCTGTAGACGACTACACGGCCATTACTGCACAAATCTCGGCTCTTGCATCGAGATTCGACAGGTCCCAGATGATTGCGCATGCTGGCTCGGGATATGACCAGTGCGGAGTGTCACACGAGCCTGGGGCATGTTTTCAGGGAGTCGTATATGAGGGCCACGAAGAAGTAGATTTTGTGAGTAATCAAGTGAGGCCGCAGAACAACCCGTACAGTAACACCTATAATCCCGGTTGGAGAAATCACCCAAATTTTGGGTGGCGAGTGAACACAGGAAATCAGAACCCATTGGGGTTCACTCAGCGTGCTCCAGCGCCTCAGCAGGGTCAGCAGTACCAGCAGTACAACCAACCCTACCAGCAGCGTCCATATTCGTACCAGAATCAGGGCACTGGGAGTAGCTCCCAGCAGCAGGCCCCTCAGTCTAGTTCCAAGCTGGAGGATATGATGGCTCAGCTTCTATCTAGCTTTGAAAAATGATACCAACAAGGCGAAGATCGTTTTCTAGCTAACGAGGGAGAAATGAGGAGTCAGAAAGCCTCGATTCAGAATATCAAGAATCAGGTTGGTCAGCTGGCGCAGATGATGTCCAAAAGGCCCCCAGGCGGTCTTCCGGGTAATACAGAACCAAACCCGGGCGGGCATGTGAATGCGATCATGACCAGGAATGGATAAACTACCGGACCCGTCATATCGGACTCAACACCGATCACTGGAGCGGTCCCGACTGACACACCGGATGAGGTGCAAGCCAGGCTACGCCCAGCAAGTACAACACAAGTCCAGGAGCCGGTCAAAGATTACACTCCACCAGTACCTTATCCAGGCAGGCTGAAGAAACAGAAGAACGAAGAGCAATACGGTAAGTTCCTTGAGTTGTTTAAGCAACTACACATCAATAACCGTTTGTTGAAGCCTTGGCCCAAATGCCAAAGTATGCGAAATTCCTTAAGGATATCCTCCCGAATCAACAGAAGCTCGAGGATATATCATGTGTGGTGATGAATGAAACTTGTTCCCTCGTTCTGCAAAACCGTCTGCCCACAAAAATGGTAGATCCTGGTAGCTTTACGCTCCCGTGTTTGATTGGAAACATGTCTGTTAGCCATGCATTGGCTGACTTGGGAGCGAGTATCAACCTTATGTCGTATAAGGTTTTTACAAAGCTGGATCTGGGTGAGCCGTCACCCACTAGGATGAGCATTCGGTTGGCAGATCGCTCAATAAAGTATCCGCGCGGATTTGTGGAAAACATGCTTGTAAAAATCGATAAATTTGTTTTCCCCGTGGACTTTGTTATCCTTGACATGGACGAAGATTCAAGGGTACCTTTGATACTTGGACGTCCTTTCCTCAATACAGCGAGGATGATTGTTGATGTGGCAGCTGGCCAAATCACACTCCGAGTGAATGATGAGCACGTGACATGGTGATATCAAAAGATCGATGCAGCATCCGCAATGTCACGATAACAAGCTTTATAACGTTGATATTGTCGATGCATGTGTGTGCTCTCATTTTCAAGGTACTATTGACGAGATTGATTCAGACACACGTCTGTCGTGTGGGGACCTGATTAGCATTACGCAGGAGGGCCACGATTTCGAGCAGCCAGTCTATCAGATTGGTGACGATGGTTCCCAGAGTCCGGAGAGATTTCTAGAAATTGGCCATGTAAAAGAGGAGGAAGCAAAGCCTTCGGTTGAAGATCCGACGCCTTTAGAGTTGAAAGAACTCCCGCCACATCTCGAGTATGCATTTCTTGACGAGGAGCGTCGCTTACCGGTCATAATTTCGGCATCATTGGAAAAGGATGAGAAAAATCAGCTTCTCGAGGTTCTGAGACTTCATAAGAGAGCCATTGCATGGAAAATCATGGATATCAAGGGCATCAATCCTTCTTTTTGTACTCACAAGATTCTGATGGAAGACGAGTACAAACCATGTGCACAGCATCAGAGGCGTTTAAATCCAAATATGCAGGACGTGGTGAAGAAGGAGGTGATTAAGTTGTTGGATGCCGGCATGATTTATCCTATTTCGGACTCTGTGTGGGTGAGTCCAGTGCAGGTCGTACCTAAGAAAGGTGGTATGACTGTAGTCTCGAATGATAGGAATGAACTAATTCCTACCCGTACCGTCACTGGGTGGCGAGTTTGCATTGACTACCACAAACTCAATGATGCTACTCGCAAGGATCACTTCCCGCTTCCATTCATCGACCAGATGTTGGAACGTCTGTCGGGGAAGTTGTATTACTGTTTCCTAGACGGGTTCTCTGGGTACTTTCAGATCCCTATCGCTCCTGAGGATCAGGAGAAGACTACCTTTACCTGCCCCTTCGGCACATTCGCCTACCGGCGGATGCCTTTCGGGTTGTGTAATGCACCAGCGACCTTCCAGAGACGCATGGTTGCAATTTTCCATGACATGATCGAGGATTCCATGGAGGTTTTCATGGATGATTTTTCGGTATTTGGGGATTCCTTCGATCACTGCTTGGAAAATTTGAGAAAGATGTTGAAGAGGTCTGAGGAGACGAATCTGGTCCTGAACTGGGAAAAATGCCACTTCATGGTGAAGGAGGGCATAGTTCTGGGACACAAAATTTCTCACGCGGGCATGGAAGTCGATCCAGCTAAAGTCGACATTATTTCACGACTTCCGCCCCCCACCTCTGTTAGAGCTATACGGAGCTTTCTCGGTCATGCCGGGTTCTATCGGCGATTCATCAAAGATTTTTCAAAAATCGCCAGACCCATGACCCGTTTGTTGGAGAAAGACGCTCTGTTCATATTTAGAGATGATTGCTTGAGAGCCTTTGACCTTCTCAAGCAAAAGTTGATTGAGGCCCCTATTTTAGTTGCACCCGACTGGAGTCTGCCGTTTGAGATTATGTGCGACGCGAGTGATTACGCTATAGGGGCCGTTCTTGGCCAAAAGAGAGAAAAGCACTTTCACCTGATCTATTATGCGAGCAAAACTCTTCACGACGCTCAGGAGCATTATACCACGACAGAAAAAGAGCTCTTGGCGGTCGTTTTCGCATTTGACAAATTTAGATCGTACTTGGTGCTTTCGAAAACCGTTGTATATACTGATCACCCTGCCATCCGATATCTCTTCAGCAAACAGGACGCCAAACCGCGTCTGATCAGGTGGATCTTGTTGCTGCAAGAGTTTGATATTGAAATTCAAGATAAAAAGGGTGCGTTGAATGTAGCGGCTGACCATCTATCTCGGTTAGAGCATGGAGACATCGTGGACGCGCGTTGGGATTCCATAAATGACAACTTCCCACATGAGTCTTTGATGAGTGTTGAGATATGCGATGAGTCGCCATGGTTCGCTGACCTTGCGAACTACCTTGCTTGCGGGATTCTGATTAAAGGGTTGACTCACCAGCAAAAGAGGAAATTCTTTTCGGATGTCAAGCACTACATTTGGGATGACCCTTACTTGTTTCGGGTAGGTGCTGATCAGGTGATTAGGAGATGTGTTTCAGGGAAGGAGGCAGCCGATATTCTGCGCCATTGTCACGAGGGACCTACCGGAGGCCACCACGGAGCCAACTTTACCGCCAAGAAGGTGTTGGATTCCGGGTTTTATTGGCCGACTATATTTCGTGATGCGCAGAGTTGGGTTAGAGCGTGCGATGCTTGCCAGAGGGCGACAAATATATCGGCACGTGATGAAATGCCTCAGAACTGGATTCAGGTTTGTGAAGTCTTTGATATCTGGGGGATAGACTTCATGGGACCATTTCCCCCCTCACGAGGTAATAAGTACATCCTGGTCGCGGTTGACTATGTATCGAAGTGGGCGGAGGCACAAGCCTTACCCACCAATGATGCCAGGGTGGTCGTGAGATTTTTGAAAAGCTTACTTGCCCGGTTCGGCGCTCCGAAAGCGCTTATCAGTGACAGAGGGACGCATTTTTGCAATACTCAGCTCGAGAGAGCTTTGTCCCGTTACGGTGTGCATCACCGTCTATCCACGCCCTATCATCCATAGACAAGCGGGCAGGTGGAAGTCACGAACCGGGGACTGAAAAGAATCCTTGAGCGGTCGATAGGTGCAAACCGCAAGGATTGGTCAGATAAGCTTGATGAAGCGTTGTGGGCTTTCCGTACGGCTTACAAGACGCCTATTGGGACTACTCCCTTTAGGCTTGTGTACGGAAAGGCATGCCATTTACCGGTTGAGTTGGACCATAAAGCGATGTGGGCTCTAAAAACCGCAAATCTGGACCTAAAAGCCGGAGGTGAAGCCCGGTTTCTCCAGATTCATGAATTGGAAGAGTTGCGACAACGCGCTAATGAAAGCTTCGTGTTGTACAAAGAGCGCACGAAGAGATTGCACGATAAACGCTTGAAAGACCACAAAGAATTCCAAGCGGGCGATCTTGTTCTTCTTTACTACTCGCGGTTGCGCTTATTTCCCGGGAAGCTTCATTCACGTTGGACAGGCCCATACACGGTTAAAGAGGTATTTCCGTATGGGACTGTTGCAATTGAGAACGCGGATGGCGTTATTTTCAAAGTAAATGGGCATCGCTTGAAGTTATACGTTGTCGGGCTGACAGAGTCGGTGATGGAGGTCATTGAATTCCAAACCCCGCACACATCATAAGTGTGGGGAGAAGAGAGTCTACGCTGCTGACTCGCGGACCAAAAATGCAGCAAGAGCGTATTTTGCGCTTTAGGGGTTATCGTCATTTTAGTATTTATTTTTTCTAGTTTTAGCTTGGAGTCTTGCTATCGACTCGTCAACAAAAAATTAGCGTGAGTCTACGCTACTGACTCGCCGACAAAAATGTAGCAGGAGCGTCTTTGGCGCTATAAGGGTAAAATTGTCCTTTTTTGTGTTTTTGTAGTTTTAGCGTAATTTAGGTTAGTTAGGTAGTTTCCGTTAGTTTGCTGTAGTTTCGTACGTGCCGAGCGAAGGTTCTGTGCTGCATTCTTGTTATAACAATTGGCGTGTTGAAAAAATGGCGAAAAACGGCCAAAACAGTTGCTGAAAATGGCTTCTGTAGAAAATTCTGATCTGCAGCTGATGCACGACCGTGCCAGGATTTGCACGACCGTGCGTTCCCGAGGGCCGACATGGTGGATCGCATCCTAGGTGCATCTCCGAGAATAGTGAATGGGCTTGAACGATGTCGGTGACGCACGACCGTGCCAAAGGGCGAACGACCGTGCGTCAGGCTGAGGGCAGTTTTGTCATTTGGCACTATAAATACCCTCATCTGCAGCCCCCATTCACAATTCACGAAATCCTACCAGCACCTGGCCGTTCCAGAGCGATACTTCATCAAATCGCACGATTTTTCGCACGATCTCACACCCTTCTTCGCACGGTACGTTCCTAGTTGTAGATTTCTTGTTTCCTTGATTTCTAGGTTAGATTTCCTCCGATTCTTCAAGGTATTTGTTAGGGTTCTCTTCATAAACAAATCGAAACCCTAACCCTTGTTTGAATCTTGCTTATCGTGAACACCCGGTTGAGTTTCCGACCCCTGTTTGTACAAAAAAGTTGTTGATTTTGGGAAAATCAGGCTATTCAAAGTGCAGGGGTTTGAAATCTGTAGGTCACTTGTTGCACGGTCGTTCCTTGGATGGAACGGTCGTGCCATTCCGGATGATTCACGATGTCAGCTTGTTGTCCGGTATTGCACGGTTGTGCCGTTGGTCGCACGCCGTGCAGTTCCGACATCTCTGGGTAGATGGTGCATGTCATCGGCAACGCACGACCGTGCATCTCGTCACACGACCGTGCCATATGCCCATATCAGATTTACAGCTTCTTCATAAGTGGCTGCTCGGCTGTTTTTGATTCAAAATTTTTATGTTTCCATCTCTCTAATGACATTTCTCATACAGATGAACCATCCTTTCCTTCAATTCGATCCCAACGATGAGCGTGAGGCTTTGTGCATCCCGAAACGTGACGCATTATGGGCACGACGGGGGCAGTTCGGAGTCCCCCGATGGTTGGATTGGGAAGTCATGCAGGAACTCAATCAGTATGACCGACTAGAAAACATGATGAGTCGCCCACTTACAAATCTGGTCGGTTGCAACCGACCCGTTTACTTGGAGCTGACCATAGAGTTCTTCGCATCTTATGCCTACGAAAAGCCGGTTGCCGCTCGAAGACCCAAATTCCGCCACAAGGAGCGGGTAGCTTTTAGGTTATGTGGTCGATGGCATAGGTGGTCGGTTGGTCGTTTGGGTAGAAGGCTCGGGATTTATACTAGGGAAGATATGGATGATCCCAATGTCTTCACAGATCAGTTCACCTTCCCTTCTGATGCAGCACGGGATGCATTTTGGGCTGCAAATGCTGTTGGGGACCCCTACAACCCGAGGATGTCAAAGGCCTCGTGACTCAGAGACCCTCTGGTGCGAGTGATGCACCACGTGTTTAGCCATACAATATGCGGTCGCATGGACAGTCTTGGTAACTGTCCAACACCAGATTTGATCTTTCTATATGCGTTGGTAGAGAAAGCACCTATCAACCTAGCTGCGCGAATGGCTGAATACTTCGTCAAGTGCTCAGGGCGGACTCCGAGCAGTCAGATACATGGCGGTCAGTATGTGACCGAAATAGCGTATAACTAAAGCTATATGACTGAGGAGGTGCTTCAGGGTCTCACTCTGATAACCGAGGCGGTTCATGTCGACATCAGGTCACTCAAGGCCATGGGGGTGATTGTAGAGTTAGATAGGGGGGATAGGTTGAGGGGGCTGAATAACGAGTCTGGGACCCGTTACCCCCACTTCCATCAGACGAAGAGGATGTAGAAATGCAGGAGCAGCACGCAGTTCAGCAGCACAAACCGCACACACCACCACACCAGACACCGCCACATGAGCCGCAGCACCATGAGTACCACCAGCATCAGGATTGGCCTGAGTTTTATCGGCAGTTCCAGCAGATGCGTGTTACGCAGGAACAACATGGTACGTACATCGACCAGATTAGGACTAGCCAGGACCAGATCCGGGCTAGTCAGGATCAGCTCAGGGCCACTCAGGATCAGCTTAAGCATAGCCAGGAGAGCTTATACCAGGGGGTGAGTGCCGGATTTTCATACCTATTCGGAGAGATGCACCATGCATATCCCGACTACTTTCAGCACCCTCCACAGTTCCCACCATGGAACCCACCTGGTTATGGCGATGCAGGCCCATCCTTCACGAGAGACGATGATGGTGATGACGAGGAGGAGATGGTGGTGATGTTCATTAGTTGTTTTTATTATTTCAGTACTTGTCATTTCGGGTGTTCTTTTTGCTTAGTATTTCAAACACCCTCGGATTGTATTTTATTTTCAAAACATTTTACTTTACGTTATGTCTTTGTTTGGAGTGATAGTATTTATGTATATTATGGTTGATTTGTGATTTTTTTGTTTCTGTTCTATTTTGGTGCACATATGACATACTTGCAGGTTGTGGGCTATTGGATTGTGGACCGGAGCACGTGACAGATACAGCTTTGGAAGTCTCGTTGCATCAACATCATCTTGAGGGGAGTATTGTTATCCTTTTCTCTATATTTCAGGTCTCGCATTGGGGACAATGCGAAGTTCAAGTGTGGGGAGGGGGTTAACTTTGTTAACTTTGTTTGTCCTCAATATATATAAAAAAAATCAGAAAAATCATTCAAAAATACCTGTATTTTGTATATATTTTAGTAAATAAACCGGTTGGTTGTGTTTTAGAAAACTTCGGACTTGATAAAAAAACTCGACAAGCAAAATATTTTTGAAAAAGGAAACCGGAAAGCGTGACAAACAAAGAAAGACTTACATGATAGTTTTCACACTTTTACCCATTCCATCCGTTACGTGAGCATATTTGAGCCTATTGTTATATATTTGTTCATTTCGGATATAGGAGTGAGCCGGATGTTATGTGTAATTTAGAATTTGTCACTAGTATGCTTGTTAAGACCATGAACTTGTGGATTTGTGTAAAAGTGATAGAGGCACTTAGATTACCCCTTTGTTGTAAACCTTGTTCTTTGTGTTGTGTTCCCCGTTCACCTTATATTACCCTTTAGGATTAACCCTGTCGAGCCTTCCCGTTTACCTTTGTTTACCCACATTATCGCCCACATAGCCAAATTTATCCTTTGTAAGTTTTAAACCCTTTTTTTAGTGCTAAAACTCAGACAAAATAATCGTTTAACTAGCGTTTGTTTCAGTTTTTTTTGTATAATTAGTATGTTAAAAAAAACAGGAAATTAAACACCCTAAAATAGGGTGAAGTTGATAAAAATCGAGCAATTTTGAATGCTTAAATGTTAAAATTTCGTTGATAAGCTCGATTGCGCAATAGTCGCCTTTTTAAGGCATTTGTATGTATAGTTGTATACTTTGTTGCTAGTTAAACGCTACTACCGAGTTTTAACCATTTTCGCCCTTTATATGTCTACTTCCATACCCTTCGCCCAAGCCTAACATTACAACCCGTAAAGACCTCTTGATTTACACTTATTTTGCATGTTAGTTGGTGGAGACGAGATCTTATGACAAGCTTATGATATTGCATATTTCATTGACGAGGCATTGAGTGTTTGCACATACACATTTTATGTATGTTTCATAAATAAAACCGAGTGTGTGTGAACATTGTGAGTCGTGTGAAGATTAACATGTTGAGTCAATTAAATGTGATGTCACGGCTTTTTGGTTGTCGCTTTATAATTGCATATGCTTGTTGAGTTTGAGTCTTTTGAAGTTGTCTTTCGACAAACCGGCTAACCGTTTATAGTAGTTTTTCAAATAAAATAGTGTGTAAATTATCGTTCTTGTTTGTTTCTGTCTTTTATTGCTTTTTAGTTCAGCTTGCTTGAGGACAAGCAAGGTTCAAGTGTGGGGAGATTTGATATTCGCTAATTTACACATATTTTAGTCCCCCGTTTTACCCCTATTTTATGCGTTTTCGGCCGTAAAACCGTTATTCGGATACTTAATTATCTACATTTTTGTTTACAGGCCTAAAACAGCATACCAGACAAGATGATAGCGAAAACGAAGACTTTCCGGACAAAACGACGAAGCTGCGAAACTTCTGTTAGAAAACTGACCTGGGCGTGTGGAACGGTCGTGCCACCTAATGCACGACCGTGCATCTCCGATGATTCATGAATGACCCGGCAGTGAACAAGGGTGCAACTCCGCGTGCAAGGCATTGAAGGCCAACCCGGGAACGCACGGTCGTTCCATATCTTGCACCCCGTGCGGATCCGACGGTCCAACAAGACCTCGGAACTGAACGACCAATGCGACCAGGCGTGCAACAAGAACCCAGGAATAGAACGACCGTGCCACATGAGGAACGGTCGTGCCATATCGAATCTGGTCAATGATCTGCTGATGTCACGCAGCATGGTGGACCACCACCAATAATTGCTTAAAGTGCACGGTCGTGCGATCGGAGAACGACCGTGCGACAGCGAAAAAGCATAAAAACAGAACAGAACCATTCTGTTAGTAACTCTGGAATTTTGGAGAGCTTTGTAGGCGATTTTGAGGCTCCGAAGGCTTCTGCTTTCACTCGGATTCAAGCCACATTGCCCGGTTTTGCTCGTTTACTATCCGGATTCTTAATCTTGTGCTTGTTTATGGTTTGGATTTCTAATCTTTCCAGAATTTTGTTAATGTTTCAAGTATTTAGATTAATATTTATGTATTATTGTAGCCTTAGGGCAAAAACACAACAATCCCTTGCTTGATTATAGCCATTAGTATGTTAATCTTTGTTTGTAATGATATTTTAAAGTATTTTCTATGATTATCTTTGATGATTAGTTTGCAACCTTGTTAATGATATTGATTTCTTGATTATAAGTAATTGTGTTGGATGATTGGTACTTGGTTAGTTAAGATAGTTGAAAAATGAAGCTTAATTAATCATTTATTAGTAAACTTTTAATTTGGTTAACTAGTTTAACTTGGTTAAAATGTGGGCACCATGATACTAGAAATGGTTAGTGGTTTAATAAAATGTAATTATTATTAATCAAGAGAGCTTGCCCTCACGGAAGGGCTCTAACGGGTTAGATGGTGTTGTTATGAATTCTTGCCATGATTTGTTAGCTTAGTTAGTAGTTTCGGCCAAAATTGCTATCTTGGTGAATTTATGCGTAAGATTTGTAAAATGAACTCGGTTGTGATTTAATCTAGTTTATGCTTGTCTCGGTGGTTGCATTGTGTTTATCGGTGTTGCTTTCCTTGATTAAGTGAGGTTAGAAAACTCCTAACGGATGACTAACTTATTTTTAGGAGATTTTTGTAGACATTAATCAATCGCATGTTAAAGAATAATTTTAGGTGGTTAAAGTGTGTTTATCGTTTTAACTTTCCAAATGATTGTCATGTTAGGATTCCCGAAAGGGATACTAATTGTCTCAAAATGGAAAATTGACCGAATGCTTCTAGTGCCAAAACCGACTTAGTTGACATGCTTTGGTTGTGTATTAAGCAAGGCTATTTATATATAATTTACTATGTTTTATAAGTATTTGTTTATGCTTACTTTAGTGTAGTTAAAACCAAAACAACTTATGTTTTTACCAGTAATTTAGTGGCAAAGGTCTAGTACTATTTCTCCGCCCATTTCCATGGATCGATACTTGGTTCTTACCGATACTTTACTACATATATGACGGGGTACACTTGCCCTTTCGTGTGTGTTTTTATGTAAAAGTAATAATCACTTTTATAAATTTAAAACCAATTCGTGTGTAATTTCATTGTAAAAATATGTATAGTCGCGCACGTACCACGTGTTAAGGGATCATATCAGCTGCCGACAAGACACAAGTACCGTTAGGCTTATATTTCATACTCAGCTTTAAACAGTTCGCTTAGATTGTCGATATACTGATCCTCTTAAATTTTCACAGAACTTTCAATCTGTCTGGGATACGGATTTAATGTTTTAAGACTTAAACTTTTACATGTGTCCCACCTCAGTATATACTCCCGTATCCAGATCCCAATATTCAGTCTTACAGGTGAGTATACCTAGATGATATCTATAATGGGGTGAATTGAGAGGCCGTGAGAGCTCAGGTCAGAACTTTCGTTCAGCAGAGAGATGACGGCTCGACTTTGGTGGGTTCCTTTTAGAGAATCTTTTTTACAACAGCACATGATTAACATTTTACAATGTGTTATCATTTTTTATGCAGAGGGGAAGCTTTACAAGTAAAGCATTGCGTAAAGTATTATACGAGGACTAGGTCAGAATTTCCATTCAGCAGAAGTCCCGGGATAATACCCCAGATATCACTAAGCATAAAGACCTAGTATCTCAGAAAGAGGGATCTTTCAAACAAGATTTCGGGGGTTACCCATATATCCTGGAGATGTTCCCCACATAAAAGCAAGTAATTTTTTATGTTTGTATCCCAAACAAATCTACTAATTTTGTAAAAACCTATCGGCACATCATCAGCGAGACTGTTTAATGCATATTAAACATTACATTTCTTTAGCGTATCGTGTCTGTCTAGCTGATGTACTATCATTTCCCCTATTATACACAAACTCTTTTTTAGTTTTTCAATGTTTTTGGATTTTTCAAGTTTTCTATTGTTTTTTACTTTTTGAAATTTTATCATGTTTTTGTATTTTTCTACAAACTTTCTCCCCCTAAAAAGAAAAACATATTTTTGTGTTTTTGTTTTTATCGAAAAGCAGAAAATAAACTGTACAAACAAAGTTGACAACATGACGTAGTTCACATCTGATCGCCGCCCTCCTCAGCTTCACATTCTTCTACCCTCCCAGAACGCAGATTTTTCATCCCATTCAATTTTAAAAGATAATAAAATCTCTTTTTATCAAACGGTTTTGTATAGAAATCAGCCTTCTGATCATCGGTGTGTATATGTTCGATTCGTATCAACTTCTTCTCGTGACAATCACGGATGAAGTGATGACGGATCTCTATATGTTTCGTTTTAGAATGTTGAACCGGGTTTTAAGTTATATTGATGGCTGCTTCATTGTCCACGAATATTGGTGTATCCAAGAATTGCAAACCAAAGTCGCGCATTTGCTGCTGGATCCAAAGGATCTGAGAGCAGCAGCTGGAGGCTGAAACGTATTCAGCCTCATAAGTAGAAAGCGCCACAGAGGTTTGTTTCTTGCACTGCCAGGTAACAAGTCGAGTTCCGAAGAACTGACACCCAGCAGTGGTGGACATAGCATTCAGCTTGCAGATTCCAAAGTCAGAATCAGCGAAAAATGTTAGAGAGAAGTCACCCGATCGAGGATACCACAAGCCGATGCTTGGGCAGCCTTTCAAATACCGTAATATCCTTTTGACAATCGTCAGGTGTGACTGCTTCGGGCTCGACTGATATCTGGCGCAAAGACATGTTGGGTACATGATGTCCGGTCGGGAAGCAGTGAGATACATTAAGGATCCGATGATTGACCGGTACAATGTCTCTTCCACCTTTACACCACTCTCGTCAGGACATATTCCATGATTCTGTGCCAGGGGGTTGCTGCTGGACTGCATTGATATCAAACTTTTCAAGCACGTCCTTCACATATTTTGTTTCGTGAATGAAGATTCCATCGGGCATCTGTTCCACTTGCAGCCCGAGGAAGAACTTCATCTCCCCCATCGAACTCATTTCGAATTTCTTCTTCATAACCTTCTCGAACTCTTTACACAACTCGTTGTTGGTTGAACCAAAAATGATATCATCAACGTAGATCTACACAATTAGGAGATGGCCTGCAACTTCCTTCGGGAACAATGTGCTATCGACTGTCCCTCTGATGAACCCGTTGGCCAGCAGATGTTGGGAAAGCGTCTCATACCAGGCTCTCGGGGCCTGGTGAAGTCCGTAGAGAGCCTTATCCAGCAGATAGACCTTGTTCCTGTGTAGTGGATCAGTGAGCCCCGGTGGTTGTCCCACATACACTTCTTATTTAATCTTTCCGTACAGGAAGGCAGATTTAACATCAAGCTGGTACACTTTGAAATCTTTCCATGACGCAAATGCCAGGAAGATCCGAATAGCCTCAAGTCTAGCAACAGGCGCATAAACCTCATCATAGTCGATGCCTTCTTGCTGACTAAAGCCTTGTACCACTAATCGTGCTTTGTTCCGAACCACGACTCCTCTACCGTCTCTCTTACACTTGAATACCCACTTTGTTTTGATCAACTTTTGATTTTCAGAGAGGTCTACTAGTCTCCACACTCCCAACTTCTCAAATTGTTGCAGCTCCTCCTGCATCGCATTTACCCAGCTGTCTTCAGTCAAGGCTTCTTTATATGTCCTAGGTTCAATCTGCGAGATAAAACATCTCAGTGAGAATTCCTCCTGTAAAGGAGGAACAGACGAATAAAAACAAGTAAGAGCTCGATTGATTTGATCTCTTGTTTTAACACCACTTTGTAGGTCACCGATAATCTGCTCTGACGGATGGTAAGACAAAGTTCGAGGCATAACGGTGTCAGGCACATCAACTTCCGATTGCAAGCTCATTATGTCTAGATCACCGGTGTGATCCTCAGCTTCCGTCGTAGTAACATTTGGTTCCTCGTCAAAAGTAGGAGCGGATTCCTCTTCTGAGTCGTCAGAGTTGTCAAATGTTGGAGCTGGTTCCTCTGGTGGTTCGTGAGCTGTTCCACTTGGACCTGCTTCGTGATCGTTTGTGCCTCCTGTAGGAATGCTTGTATCCACTTCAGGTTGTGAAACTACCAAAGGCCTTGGCACTTGATCTTATGAACTAGATTGTTGCTGTTGATATAGCAGAATAAGTTCTTCAAAACTTGGCTCGGTCGGAAGATGAAACGACCCCCAGAGTTTATCATAATCGAACAGGAATCTTTGTCTGAGAAGTTGTGGTGAAGCAGTGTGCTTCTGACAATCCACATGCTGAACTTGTATTACTTTTCCCAGGCAAGGTACGAACACCCTCTTCAACAGGCTCGCGTAACCTACAAAGAAACCATCATTGGACTTAGCACCGAATTTACCATTTTCATCAATAAAAGTACATGGAGACCCAAACGGCTCCAGAAACTCTAGATTTGGCTTGTAGCGGTGTAGCAACTCAAAACTTGTTTTCTTTTACTTCTTGACGATGAGCACACGGTTCAAAGTGTAACAAGCTGCAGCCACTGCTTCGCTCCAGAAGAAAATCGGTAACTTGGAATCGGCTAACATCGTTCGAGCAGTTTCTATTAGGGTCCGATTCTTTCTTTAAGCAACGCCGTTCTGTTGTGGTGTGTATGGCGCGCTGAATTCATGAAGAATTCCCTTTTCATTGCAGAACTCGAGCATCTTGTTATTTTTGAATTCCGTTCCATTTTCACTTCGTATTCTTCGGATAGGCAGCTTATACAGCGTCTCCATCTTTTTTAACAGAACCATCAGCGACTCAAACGTTTGATCCTTTCTTTCCAAGCACACTACCCACGAAAACCTTGTATAATCATCAGTGACTACCAAGCAGTACAAATCTCCACTGGCTCTTCACATTGACCGGCCCGAAGAGATCCATATGGAGTCTCTCAAGCGGTACTCTAATCGAATTCAGTAACTTTTGTGGGTGTGACTTCCGAGTTTTCTTTCCCTTCTTACAAGCTACACAATCATCAGACAAATGAAAATTCTTTAAATTTACACCTTATACTAAATCGTTATGCACCCAAAAATTCATTTTTCTAACATGGATGTGGCCCATCTTTCGATGCCACATAATAGACTCTTTTTCAGTAGCTTTCATTTTCGACACAAAACATTGTTTTTGATGATTTATTGGTGTTGCGACACTCATATCAAGAATATACAAGTCGTTCTCTCGTGGAGCGCGCAACAGGACCATATCATCAGGGATTTTAAACCCAGATTTTAAAACCAAACATTCGTTTTTCGTGAAATGTACAGTAAACGATTTATCACAGATTTGAGAAATACTAAGCAAATTGTTTTCCAACTCTATGATATAGTTCACTTTCTCAAACGAAATGACCCCATTCGTCAGGGTTCCTTGGCCCACAATCCTGCCACCCTGGTTTCCGGCAAAACCCACGTAACCTCCATTAATTGATTTGACGTCGTAAAGCAGTGCAAGCATCCCCGTCATATGTCTTGAGGCCCCGCTGTCCATTATCCATTTTGAAATTATAGACCTGGGCAGCCCCTGCAAACATTATAGCAACTCATTCAAACAACGATACCCATGACTTCTTAACGGTTGACACACTTCCAAACACTAAATCACACGGCACATCAATCTTTGGAAAGTTAAACGTGACATTCGGAACATCAGTTTTTACTTTTGGTTTTACTTCATTTGTGATTGGGGGAAACTCTGCAAGAAACTTATCAAGTTCAGACTCAAAATCACAAACATCATCTTTCAAACCTTTTGTTTCGTTTTTCAAAATATTTTCCGTCTTTTTCTCCTCGACCGATGGTTTTGATTTCGCAACCCACGATTGGTTTTCAAAAACTTTTGTTTTTGGATAAATCTTTGAAGTCTTGTGAGATTTTGAAGATTTGCCAACCTCAAAGGTCGATTTCGGCTTATCTTCCAACTTCAAAGATTCACCCATCTTTAAGATGCGAATTGGTGAAACCATTGGTTTTTTACCCTTTTTGTCAGTTGGTGACTTAGGTCGAGGTTTTTGAACAACAGGTTTTACGACAGGTTTTTCAAAAACTTTCTTGCATTGTTTTGCCATGTGTCCGATCTCATTGCAGCGATAGCAAACTCTTTTGTCATACTCGACAAAAGTTGACTTGAACGACTCTTCTTTCAGTTTCTTCGCCGCATTGAAATCGTCAACGGCTTTCTGACTAAAGATGTATTCCTTCTCATCGTCGACACTTGGTCCAACAACAAAGACATCATTCATTTTATCTTTTGGCTTTACAACCTTCTTAGCCATCTTTTTCTCAAAACCAATTCCTTTGTTTTTAAAATTGTTTCCATTTTTCTTGTTGTTACCATTCCCTTCCCACTCCTTTTTGCCCGAGTTGTTAGTATGACTTTTTCGATTTTGAAAAGAATTCTTTGTTGTTAACTTCAGCAATGTCAATTTCAACCAGTTTGAAAACTTTCTCAACATTTTCAATCTTTGCGTTCTGAAGTGGATACTCGAAATCAGAGTAAAGCTTGTCAGTTCCAATCATAGTGTAAACCACCATGATAGGATCATCATTCGCACTCTTGTCTGATTTCGGTATGAAATGGTCTAAAAAGTTACCCTCGTCTTCAGAATCAGTAACAGACTTCTCAGAATGAGATTTCATAACTTCAACCTCAGAGTTATCACTCTCTTCATCTAACACCTGGTTGACAACAGTCTTGATGACCTGTGACTTGTTGTCTGTGTCAGACGGAGAGAATGTAACGTCAATGCTCTCTGGCAATTCATCCTCAATTGTCCTCAACTTGAGGTTCAATGCAGCTTCCACCCCATCTGGATACTTTTGAGTATAATGATTCCACATTGGGGGTGGAACACTGTTAAAGACCGGTGTTGCACTGGGCTGTTGTGGTACAATCTGCTCAAGAACATAGGATGATGCAACATAGCTCATCAATTTCTTATCAATTCGCTCATTTTCAATTTTAGTTAGTTCTAACTCTTTCTTTAATGATGCGATAGTGTCAAGATGAAAATTAACTTCCACTTGTTTATCAAAAAGTGTTGCTTTTGCTAGTTTCGTGGCTTTATCATTTTCAACACTTTCTTTTTTAATCATTTTAACTGATCTGGCTAGTGTATCATATGCCTCTTTGACTTGTCCTAGATCAAATTTTAACATGTCAGCATGTTGTTTCAATTCCTGAAACTTAGCATCTTTTTCAAGACACTCCATGCACGGTTTTAAACACTTTTGGCATGGGGTTTCAGACATTGATCCAGTTTCTCAACAACCTCTGCTTCATGAGCAGTTTTCACTTCCTGTTTATCGACATCTTTCGACTCTAACTCAGACACTTTCTCAGATTTGACCTCCTCAATCCCTGAATCCTGATCCGACTCCTTTTGAAATGACTCGGTACCGACAGACTCGTGTTTCACAAGTTCTGTGTCTACCTCTTTCAGTTTCGCCATGAGAGCCTTGTCAGCAATTTCCTTCAAAGTGTCTTCGGTCATTTCTTTTGTCACATCGATCATCTCCTCGACAGACTCTTTCTTCTCCTCATATCGTGGACACAATCCAGTTGTCGATTCTTCAAAGAAACCTGCAAAAGATTCAAAAACTTTAGGAGGCATGATAGATCTCAAAGAACTAGCTAATACCTCCTGATCAAACTGATAGTAATAAACTTCTGCAGCTAACTCCTCAATGTCAGCCACACTATCTACAGTAACATCTTCAACAACCATTTTAGACTCAACCACATTCTCAGGCTCTTCAATTATCTCAACCATCATAGCCTGTCCATCACTTCCAGGGATGTATTTATCCCAGCTAAATCCCTCGGCTACTTTCTCGTCATCCTGGTTCACAATGAGAGCTTTCTCTGGTTTGTTCTCGATTTGTGGTCTTTAAACTACAGGTTGATGATTCAGTCGGTGGTAGATTGCCTGTCTGTAATAATCATTCGTGAACGGGTTCTGATGATTATTCACTTCTCTGTTTGGGCATTCTCTTTTGAAGTGGCCTCTCTCTTTGCACTTGAAGCAGGTTACTTTAGACTTGTCGAAACCTAGCTTCTGATCAGGTCCAGAAAGGCTGTTTCTGCCAGTGATCTCCATAAAGCGTTGTGCTCTCCTCACAAGACTAGCCATGCCCCATTTAATATCTATCAACTCAAGCTCCTCCGGATATATTTGATCGTAATCCTCTTTGGTCATGTCCAGATTCCCGATCTTACCCGCTACCAGAGATTCATATGACTCTAACACAGAAGCCAACAATGCAATATGTTGTTTCGCAGCTGATTCAATGAACTCATTCCCATTCTTGATAGTGACTGCGATGTTGCATTGGATCCCAGAAACATACGCCTGATTGTTTGAACTCGTTGAGCTTTGAGGTGACGTCTGTTCAGTAGCTCTGACGTTTGGCTTGTAACTGGCAAATGGCGAAGACTTGTTTGTTTGTGGAGTGTTTGACGAAGCACTTGAAGTTGTGTCAGCACTGAAACCAGTTTGTATTTTTGGGCTCTGGTATGTTGTAATAGGAGTACTGACTTTGTAGTACAAAGATACATCTTGTTGAACATTCGCTGAGTTCATCTTTTTGATCTTCAGCAACTCCAACTCATGAGCTTCAATTTTCTCTATGAACGCGCTGAGATTCAGATTCCCAAAATCTGAATTGTTCTTCAGCATCATCAGATAAGTGCCCTACTCGTCATATGGTAATGCATCAGACAACTTATCAATCCATTCTTCATTAGTCTTTTTGATTTCTAATCTCTTCATCTCAAGTACTAAATGGCAATATCTTTCGATCAGTTGCCTTGTAGTTTCACCCTTCATGCCGGTAAAAATATCAAACTCCTTCTTGATCAAAGCCTTCTTGCTCTTGATCATTGACACACTACCTTGAAACTTTATCTGCAATGACTGCCACATAGATTGAGCATTGTCTTCATGTTGCAACAACACTAAAATATCCTCTTTGATAGCCTGCTGGAGGATACTAATCATCTTTTTCTCGGCTTTGAAATCATTCTGTTCTGTCTCTGTCAGACTTCCAATACCCTTCTCCATACCTAAACCATCAACTGGTGGAACGTACTTTTTCTCTATCTTCATCCAGCATTCGAAATGGTTAGCCTGAACCCAGTTCTTAAATCTGCCTGACCATCCCGCATATTCATCCAGGTTCATCAACTTTGGAGGCTTTTGCATCGTTCCCAATTCGTTTTCCATGTTGACGTTTTGAACGATACTCGCTGGACTCTGTCCTACTGTCATACCACTGCCCGCGAAGAAGTTATAGAAATCTTGATTTTCCATTTTAGGTGACAATTACTGAAAACTTTTCAACTTTTTGAAAAACAGGTGACTTTACTGAAAATATTTTCCCCATAAACTGAACTTCAGACGAAATATCACAAACGAAATGGACTTTTACGATAAAACCCTAATTTCAAGTTGAATTAGGTATTTTCAAGCGAAATAAGAACTGCAAGATTCAAGCAGAATCTGTTTTAAACTTCAAGCAAAATCACACTTTTATCTTTCAAGCGAAATCAGAGTGATGATTCAACCGGAATCACACTCTCAGGCGGAATCAGGTGAAAACTCAAGCGGAATCACCTGGTTCGATCGGAAACACTGATTTCGCTTCAAAAGTTCAAGCGAAATAACAACTTTACAAGCGAAATACCTGATTTCGCTCGAAATGTCAAGCGGAATCACAACACCCTCGTTCAAGCGGAATCAGGTTTTAGGCCATTTTTTACCACTTATAAGCTGAATTTTAAGCTGATACTTTCAAGGGTTTGTTAAATGTCACTTTTACACAATATATCAAAAACTCAGTCCATTTTGCCCGTGGAAATGTCCAGAAATCCAAAAAGTGTAAGAAATATGCTCTGATTCAGGTATTTTAGCTCATAACTGGCTCTGATACCAATTGTAGGATCGATATTGACGATCTAATGAGTCAATTAGAGTCAAAATACCACCGTTTATGTGGCAGAATCACACAAACAGTTTGAATCAAAGAGAATGGAGTAGAAATAGACAGAATATCACTTTAAACACTATTTCTCATTAATTGATCATAGAAAAATTTGGCAGCAGTTCGGTATACAACTTGACGATCGGTACCAAATGAGAAACAGACACACATATATATATTGTTGGGATTTCGCTTGAAATGACACCTTGTCATTTCAAGCGGAATCACATCCAACTGATTTCGCTTGAAATGACAAAGTGTCATTTCAAGCGGAATCACTTCACTAAAACATAAAATTTACATTCAGCCCCTACACTATTCATAACTGACATATTTGACCCCTAGACCCTATACAAGCATGATCAAGACTAAGACGTAGGCTTTAGATATCGTGCACTAACACATTTTTACAGAATGTTTATGACCATGACATCAGTTTACTAGCAAGCTCCTTTTATAAATTGTAAAATTACCAAAATGCCCTTATGAGGCATAGTTTGATTTTAAAACCTTAACGGGCATACAAGTGGATATCCTATTGATATTATAACTTGTTTAAAGTATATTGGCATATGGAACTTGTTCATGACTCATCCGGTTACCCGTTATCGCTTTTACGCGTACGGTTAGACTTACGTAACTAGTTTACCTAAGTTTACCAAAAAGGGTTTAACCTTACCGTGTTGATCTCAAAATCCAGAATGTATAATGTTTACCCGTATTATACAAGTCCTAGTACTTGTTGGGTTTAAACCACATTCTATTCGGTATACGCTTAATCTAGCGAACCTATTCTTAAGTGTCGGGTCATGTCAAAAGGATCTACGTTTGGCCCGTATACATTCTAACAGATAATAAATCTGTTCATTCCAGACTATAGTACCCCCACAGATAATCGGACTTGGGTCAATATACTTAGACTTGTGGCTTTTTGCCAAATATAGTCTTGTTGATTGGAAGCTAGCAATAAGGTAAATACTTTTGACTTATTTATTGTAAACTTGGGATGGCAAATATGCCTCTTGGGACGGTTATTACACAAGTAAGTCGCCTATGATTGCGCAAAAGTGTATGAATACAGTTTTATTCCATTTACTTGATAATTACTTTTATTGGGGGTTATTAATACCATGTCCGGACAACCCAATGGGTTAATCAAGCATATAATCTCGTAACAAGAAAAATCCCAAGATTTAATTAAAGGATCACCTACGGGTTATCCATATGTATAAAACTCTTTTTGAAAAACTATTTTTCCAAAGAGTCAGTTAATTGTATTTACCAGCTTTAGCTGACGTATTTTCAAAAGATTGAACAGCAGGTATCGAACCTTATAATCGGCTGAGGTTACGGGTAGGCTAGAATGAAGGCTAAGGAATTTGCACTTCTGAAGCTTAAGGCCTATGATGTCTAAAGCTCTGTTTAGTTGGATCCTGCCTGTGGACTTGTATCGAACGCTTGTAATACTTTTATATATTCAAGCTTTATTTTAATAATTTAAATCCAATACTTCCGCTGCATATTATTATATTGTGATAACTGTTATCCAATCCGTCACGTGTGTACCCATCCGGGCCCACCGAAAATCGGGGTGTGACATCGTAAGACTCATGTAAATACTATTTGTTGTTATCATATCTCAAGTGATCTTCATACTTGTATCTGTGAAGCTCAGTATTTGTCAGCTAATGGAGGTAGTCTATTTATCGAAATACAAGGTGCTACTGTGGATCAACTCGAAACTAAGTCTGATGGACTTCAATACTTTCTTAATCGCATCTGGGTGCCAAATCGCGATAATCTCCGTGAGCTCATTATGAATGAGGCTCACAAATCTCGATACTTTATTCACCCTGGCGCTGATAAGATGTACCATGACTTGCGTATGACCTATTGGTGGCCTGGTATGAAGAAGGACATTGTTGCGTATGTCTCTAGGTGCCTTACTTGCACGAATGTAAAGGCTGAACATCAACGTCCTACAGGACTTTTAGAACAACCCGAAATTCCTGTTTGGAAATGGGATAGCATCGCTATGGACTTTATTACCAAGCTACCCCGTACACCCACTGGTCATGATAGTATCTGGGTGATCATTGACCATTTGACCAAATCAGCCCACTTTCTTCCTATTCGCGAAGATTATAAAGTGGAGAAACTTGCTCGAATCTATACCAATGAGATTATATGCCGCCATGGCATACCTCTTGACATAATCTCTGACCATGATGATCGTTTTACTTCACGTCTTTGGCAAACCTTTCAGTCTGCTATGGGTTCTCATTTGAATCTTAGTACGACCTTTCATCCCCAAACGGATGGACAGACCGAACGTACTATTCAGACCCTAGAGGATATGCTCCGTTCTTGTGTCATCGACTTTGGTGGTAACTGGGATTTACATTTACCATTGATTGAGTTCTCGTACAACAACAGCTATCATTCCAGTATTCAGATGGCTCCTTTCGAAGCTTTGTATGGTCGCAAGTGCCGATCTCCTCTCAGCTGGCATGAGATAGGTGACAAGCAACTTACTGGCCCTGAAATCATTCAAGAGATAATGGATAAGATTCTTCAGATCCGTGATAACTTGATCAAGGCTAGGAGCAGACAAAAGGCTATGCTGATAAAAGGCGCAAGCCTCTGGAATTTGATGTTGGTGATCGGGTTCTTCTCAAGGTATCTCCCTAGAAGGGAGTAGTTCGTTTTGGTAAGAAGGGAAAGCTCGCTCCTCGCTATGTGGGTCCTTTCACGGTACTCGAGAGGATTGGCAAGGTGGCGTACAGACTCGACCTGCCACAAGTGTAACAACTCTCATTAAAATCCATAATTAGGATGATAATTAGTCAATAAGAAAACCCTAATTGAGACACCCAAGTAATTCTGCACTAACCCTAAAATTTTCGGAACAATCAGAATTAGGATCAGGGCCCCTAAAACTCAGGGGGGGGGGGATAAACCCTAGTGATAATTATCTCTAAAAAACGTTGTCACAATAGAAATTAATAAAACTGTCAATTCATGCAAGCTAGTCCCGAGCCTAGGCAGCCTATAATTAGACTGCTTAGCTTACGGACCGTAAGGGATCAGGCATACGGTCCGTAAGGGAGTCCCAAAAATCACTATAAATAGCAGACATTGGCACTTGCATTTTGAAGTTAAAACAACGTGAAAACTCTCTGTGGACGTCGAGATATCACAATAGTATTACAATTAAACACACACTGATCACGAAGTGCTGCCGCAAAACAGGGTAATAACTCGATCGCTATTACGATTCATTTTCCGACTGATCAATATATCCAATGGATGTTTAAGTGCCGCCCACATAGGGTTATACTTTGTCATTCGTCGTTAAATCGATGGATGTTTAAGTATTGCACTTTGTCGTTCGTTGTGAGAATTTGATCTCGTGAGTTATCGTAAATGCTGTATTGATCACTAACCCGGTTTTGTGTGCATTATTATTTAAATTAGGTTAACAAGGCTAATCCATATTCTGTCCGTGTTAAATCTGCAATGTGAGTCATTCTCTTTTTATCAACTGTTTTACAATACTCCAGATTATTTTCAGAATTACAAATTACAGTGATTAAGTTTATGTAATCACCAAATTACAGCCAGTATGTGGGGTATTGTGCACATTACTACTGTTTTAATCACTTTAGGTGGGCGAACCTAAAATTAAGTGATATACGTCATTCATTGGGGCAGCCAATGGTGATATGACCACAGTCACAGATCCGGTCGAGTGACAAATACTGTGGGTAGTTGGTAGATATCAGAAACATATGTAAAAACTCTTAATACTGTAAATTATAATAAACGAGTCATTTTAATAAATAGAATGATTCACTCAGTATTTCCCGCTGACAAAACCTTTTTCAAACATGTTTCAGGTGATCTATTGTAATTCAGGAAAAGTGCTGAGGAGCATTTCAAGCTTAAGAAAGTGGCTCATTATAAAATAAAGAAATATGTTTTGTAAAAATAAAGATTTCTCAATAAAATCTTGTTATTATCGGGGTTTTATCCCGAGTTGTGAAATAAAATAATCGGGAAAAGTTTTTAGCTTTAAAACGATCCTGATGATAAAATTCCGCTGCTAAAAGTAAATAAATAAATATCACGGGATTTCTGTCCCGCGGCTCCTGAAACGGGTCAAACCGGGTCGGGGGTCGTGACAACAAGAACTTAACAACGTACATCCAGTGTTCCACGTATCTAATCTTCGTAAATGCCTAGCTACGAAGAAGTGCAGGTTCCCCTTGAAGACTTTCAAGTAAATGAGACTTTACACTTCGTGGAGAAACCGGTCGAAATCATGGATCGAGGTGTCAAGCAGTTAAGGCGCAGCAAAATTTCCATCGTCAAAGTTCGATGGGAAGGAAAGCGTGGTGCTGAATTCACTTGGGAACTCGAAAGTGAGATGAAGACCAAGTATCCGCAGCTCTTCGAGCAGTATTCCTCTTAGATTTCGGGGACGAAATCTCCTAAAGGAGGGGAGACTGTAACGCCCTGCGTCCCTAAACTTTTGGATTTTGTCAATATTGGCCCCTATACTATGTAAGCTTGACACTTATGATACTTTGTGAATCTTGATGCTATGAAACTTGAACCTTATTGATACTTGATACTTAATTCTATGAAACTTGATTCTTAACACATGATTCTTGATACTTAATGCAATGAGACTTGATTCTATGCACTTGTTCTTGATTCTAGATACTTGATTCTTGATACTTGATACTTAATACTAGATTCTTGACACTTGATTCTCGATACTTGATACTTGATTCTTGAGACTTGATTCTTGATACTCGATACTTGGTGCTTGACTCTTGAGACTCGTGAAACTTGAGACTTGGTTGAACGAGAGACTGGAGACTTGACACTTATGTAAACTCGAAAACTTGGAAACTTTTGTGTTTAGGATATAATTTTGTTATGTGATAATATTACACAATAAAATGCAACGCAACGCTTAATCTAACTCGCAAAATGAACCAAAGACGGAAAAGTTGCAAAACGGATTGGGCTGTCAGAACAGCCATCCGATCCGTTTGTTGCACCGCCTTACTTCCTCTCTTACACTATAAATAGGACATGTCACATCATTCCTCACTGATGTGACAGAGCCCTCCGATCCAGACGCACGCACTCTCCTTCTCAGGCACTTTTCTTCGATTCTAGGCCGATTCTTGTAAGTTTTCAAACTAAATCTTGTACAACTTCAATCTATGCACTATTCTCTACATGATTCTTCTTCGAAATCACACTTTTCACCATGAAATCACTAAGATTCGAGCTCTTGAGGGTGACGTCATCATGGCAGTTTGTAAAAACGGCTGTGTAATGTCATTCCCGTCAAGCTTTAGCTCAGATCTAAGGAATTCCATGTGCTTTTGCACCGAATTTTTACTAAATCAAGGTTTTTCAGTCGATTTCATATCTATCTTCAGACTTTCTTAAACTTTTACTAAAAAAGATGGAATCCGGAACCAAACGGGCTGTAGACTTGATGATTAGTCTAGAGTCGGCTTGGAAATGGATTATCGCCGAGGAGATGGCCGGATTACGGATTAAGACATGAACACTGTCAAGAACAGACACCCGATCGGACGGGGTGATTCCCATCCGATCAGGCAGGTTGAGCCTTGATGTGTTTTCCGTTGTCTCAATACGTACCATGTCGTCACCGTTAAACTCAAAACTTAGAAACTTTACAAGGTTGCAAAAAGGGACAAGATCACTTCAGACGAATGGCTATCTGATCGGACGGCAGGCCATCCGATCGAACGACATGTGCCTTACAACCTTCAACACTTGAACTATTTTTGAATTAGAGACTTTGAACTTTGAAACTTACACTCGAAGGGTCATTCGACCGAACGGTCATCCGATCGGATGACCATCCGATCGAATGACTTGGTATCTTGATACAATGAAAACTTCAAAAGTTTAACATTTTGGAAACTCATCTTTGGATCGAATGACCATTCGATCGAATGGCTATCTGTCCGGATAACCATCCGTCCGGATGACCATCCGATCGGATGGTGATCCGTCCCATCTATATGTCATCTGACCGGGTGACCATCCATCCAGATGGCCATCCGATCAGAAGACCGATCCAACACTTGCACGATTCTCGTTATTCTGCTCGGCGCTTATCTGTTAATCTATAATCAGGCTAGTTCAGAGCTCCCTTTGATCCAATCTATAGGTGCTGATACTTAGCACCCGCTGTGAGTATACTCGATCCCTTTTCGTTTTAAACTTTCGGGATGCAACATGTATTCTATGAAGCTCGAAACTTGAAACTATTTGAATCTAACTCTATCCTCTGTAAATGTGAAACTTGATACTTTTGGATTCTTGATTCTTGATTCTTGATTCTTTATGCTATGTGAACGTTTAATCCTTGTGTGTAGTTCCGCCTTAACAATAGTAGCGCTATAGGAAGATGCACCTCCCCATTATTCTCGAGGGTATTGTTAGGAGGATTCTATTTGCTTTCCTTGATTCTTGGGAAAGTGTTAAATGCATCGGGACACTTGGACTATCATTTGGACTGCGAACATTAGCATGGCTGAAACTATTTTATATGTTTACATGACGGATATGAGTTCATTTTAAACTATTATGCTATATACTCAAACTTGTATACTCGCCAGTACGTTATTGTATTGACTTTATTTTAATACATGTTGCACGCTGATAGGATGCTGGATTCAAAGAAACTTGCTAGGATGCTGCTTAGAAACACATCTTAGTTGATCTAGAATCATTTGAACAATATTTGAGATGCTATGTAATTTTTGATACTTTGTGTTTTGACGTTTAGACAATCTATCTCATGAAACCAATTAATGACTTTTGAAATTATAGTGTTATGGAAACTTTTGAGCAATCTGAACACTTAGTGTCGCACCCCGATGTTTCCGCCATCGGTTGGGGTGTGACATGCTCCGCTCTCCGATTTGACATTCAGCTGTCTTCAGGAGCACCTGCACATACACCCAATTCAATCATTTGAATAATGCAACCCAAGCCTGCTTCGACTCAGGTAGCTGAACATATGTTTTTCCAGGCAAAACTGGAAAATTACGTTCATTTTTCTCAAAAACATTTTCTTTAGTTTCCTCATTCACAGAAATCTTTTGCTTTACCACCCAGATTTGTCCTTTTAAAACATTCCATTGATAAAATCTTGATGCATTTTGAATGTTTTGTTTTGGCAAATCAATTTTTGATTTCCAAAATTGGTGTGGCTTTGTTAGATCAGTCGTTGTTTTCCAACTACGTTTTGTCTCAAATCTGGGTGTTGTTGGTTTTTGAGTTTGTTGTGATACATCCTTAGATGTTTTTGGCTTCCAAGTTTGTTCTAACTCAAACTCGGTTGACTTCTGATTCACAAACTCAACTTTCTTTTTATCAACATCAACAGGCTTCAGATTTGGACATTTGCTACCAACATGTCCAATTTGATCACATTTAAAGCATGTTTTCTTTGAAACATCTTTAGCCTGTTGTTGTTGTTTCTTTTGAGCATATGACTCTTCATTAGACTGTCGTCTAAATTGGAGTTCCTTCTCTTCTTCCGGATGATTATAGTTAACAAGGGAGATATCAGTGGAATAGTGGAGTGTTAAGTGGTTATTCCGGTAGTGCATACTCTTCGATAGTGACAGAAGCATTGTTCCAATCAGAACTGCAGATGTGACAGGCTATTGAACAGAATCGGAACAACAGCAGCGGCGATAAGTTGCAGATTTGCTTGTAGTTAAAATCAAAGTGCCGTGAAAACATTTATGTACTTAAAAGTATGCCTGACAAAGTAAACCCAAACATCTACTATTGGGTCTATATGGGTGGACAACGAACTCTCACTACTATTTGTCTATTCCGGGAGCAATAATCAGAGTAATCCCAGTCGCAGTTAATTTAGACAAAACCGGTTTCGATTATGAAGAATTGGGAAGATTGATGGAATGGAAGGAATATTATAAGGGAAAGAAGACGACGACAGAGATGGAAGTTTGGGAGAAAATGGTTGGTCAGCCGGCGGTGATGCGGTGGTGGTTGGGTTAGGGGTAAACAGTATCTTAGATGACGACGACGGAGGTAAAGTGGGTGAGTCCAGTGCAAAGAACGGTTGGTGCAGCGTCCGACGGCGGCAGTGTTGCCGGAGTTTGTAAAAAAGAAGGGGAAAAGGAAGAAGATCACCATGAATGTGTGTGGTGTGTTTATAGCTAATAAGATTTTGGTGATTGAAAATGGTAGACAAGCTCTGGTTTGAAATTTGTTTTTTTGGGATGGAGACTCATAAATCATCACTTCAGCGATAAGCTACAACCATTAATGACAAGCTACTTTGTTTTATGAATAACCAAACTCATCCTAACTCAAACTCATCTTGATTCCTTTTCTAATTTGTTCATCCTAGCCCAAACCCATTCTGATCCGACAACCAACCCGCCCATTTTGCCACCTCTAGTTAAAAGTAAGAAATAGTATGTCGGGATCAGTTGCAATAACTTGCCGATCTCATGACATTACGTCTAAAATGATTTTTTTGTTTAGAAGAGATAATTACAAATTACCTCCCTTAAATTTATAAATTTTAAAAAATACCCCAACAGATGGCATAAAGTAACCTGCTTAGACATTTAGATGAAAATGGCAAAAAGTTACAAATGTGGGGGGTAATATGATACAAAAAAGTCATTTTAGACGAAAATGACAAACATGCCCTGTTACGCCCACATTTTTCGTTCTTACAAAAACAACTTACAAAAGTAATTTATAGACATCAAGTTACCAAACTTTGATACATAATAAAATTCTTAGGAAAATTGGGCATGACCCGTTCGTAAAACGGACATGCCTCCCTGTTTTTAACACATAAAATTAACAACAATCTATGACCCTTTTTGACATTAAACTACCCAAGATAAAGACAACAAGTTTTTTTTTTTTTTTTTTGCAAAATACGACTACTAACAAAGTTGGACAAAATAACAAGTCATGGACCATAAAGACGAACAAAACTAGCGGAAGCATTTGGTATATCATAGCATGGGCCCGTGCTCGCTCCAAATCTCCAAATCGCCTAGAGTGAAGTTTTACCTACATTAACAACCAAATTTTAAAGGTTAGTTGTTACACATATTAAATCATAATTCTTTCGTTTTAGCTCCATCCATACAAGAACTTTCATTCTTTTTACGCATTTGACTACCCAAGTAATTGGGTTTAGCATAAACACTCTCATTGAGAGTTAAGCATACATATTCAACCCGTTTAATTGGGTTTGGCATAAACACTCTCGTTGAGAGTTAAGCATACACTTTCGACCCGTTTAATTGGGTTAATTGCTTTCAACATAATTCTTTCCTTTCCATCCGTATAACGGATTAAACTTCAAGCATTTATCATAGCATTCATGACCACCCGTTTAAAACGGGTAGTAGCTTATTCTTACTCTACTTGTTCAACTAGAACTTGTCGACTTGCATAGCTTATCATACCCTTTGTTAGCATAACCAAATCCACAAGGGATTTGCTATTTCGCATCCACTACAACATAACTTCTAAAACCTTTTTCGAGATAAACTCTTACATCTAACCAATCTTTATCCGTAAAGAAATTGCACGAATTGTGTTATCAAATAATATCATTCAATATCATCGTAATTCTACTAGTAGAGTAAATAAAATTCAAAAGAACTTACCGCGATCTTGAGATACTTATGCCTTCGAGTGACTTGCGCCTTCTTCCTTCTTCGTGCCTATAGGTCATAATCCCATACTTTAGCTTTCAAAAACATTACTTTTACATTCCTTATAGTTCATTATGGTGTCTACTAATCACATACGCCATTATCATAAAGGAGTTACATGGACTTAACAAGTATTCATGTAAAAACCCTAACTAAACTCACTTAGGCATTTCATCGAACACATTGCGTGCGTACCATCTACAAGGCATAGGGTACAAGTATATTATACATAATCTTACTAGTTCATATCAAAATCATGAAATTCAACAAATTTTCACATAACCTTCATCCTAAATCAGATCCTTATAATAATAATCTACAACACCTAACTTCTTATATCATAACCATACTCAATTTAACACATTTAGCATCATCATCTTCATAGCATTACTACTACAAGTGGGTTTTTACCAAAATCTTTCAAATAACCTAAAAATCAACATGATTCTTATCCTAGAAGGTAACCCTAACTCAGATTTCTCACATTTAGGCATAAAATTTCGAGATTGGTTGAACCCCTCATTCTACAAATCATGATTTCAGAAAATTTAACTTACCATCTTAGAAATTGAGGTTAGCTACTCGAGTTTAGGGCATCATGCATCGAATTTTTCCTTTGATTCAAGCTCAATTGCTGGATTTCTTGATGCTAGGGTTTCAACCCTTTTTTTCTTCTCTTCGTTCGTCCAGAACCCACGCACAGAGAGTGTGTGTGGGTTTTTAATCCTTTTTAATTTTAATTAACTTTAATTTTTGACATGTTACAACTTTAGTCCCTCAAGTTTCCTTTACTTATTTAGTTTTAAACTTCACCCCTTTATTATTTTATATCATGGAAATTAAATCCAACTAACTAAGTTAAGTTTTTAAATAAACTTTAACTTATCAAATAACCATTTTTGGGGTGTTACAAATCTACCCCCCTTAAAAGAGGTTTCGTCCCCGAAACCTTTCTCATTCCAACTAGGCCACTTATACTCTTACTTATTCATCTATTCATTCATGATGCTTAATACAATATAAATACATTTGGAATCTTGGCAAAAGTTTCATTCATGCATAAACATATTTGTGTGCATTGTCCCTACGTCCTTAAATTAGATTAAATAAAATACTTTCATAATCTCATATAAATGAGAATCTGATCCAGAGCTCTTATTAGTGTCGTTTTCATTTTATAATGCTAGCTCCTATCATACATCATCACCAGCACTTCGTTCACTGAAATTTATTCCAATGTACACTATTGGTCGTACAAGCTTATGTTTACGGTTTGTTTCTGTCTTCCTAATTAAGCGTAACATATTCCTACATTTACTAATACAAATAAATTGATTTATTTCATTCCACTCACGAATCATGCACGATATAACTCATTATTGTAATCATGGGCAAACCCCATTATCCCATTACTAACGTTATTCTATTTACTTTCTTATTCATATGAGGGCTTATCATATCATTGTACGTATACTATAAACATTTTATGACTTAGTGGTACTAATACAAAGCTAGCCACTTCCTAATTACTTTTTCATACTTAATACGAGTATAAAGCATCATTCTACGGTTACTATCGTCACTTGAACTAATTACAAGTTTTGAGTTTAGCCTCAAATTTAATCATTCGCACCCTTTATTATTAGCTCTTTACATAATCTACTTATGATAACGACTAGGTATGTTGTGTATGAGCACCCTACGAGCGTTTAACCAATTCAGCTCGAACTTTCATTTAAGGCCTTTAGATATTCTTCTTAGTGACATTCATACCTTCTCACGCTGACCATTACAGGTCGATCATTGCATACCATACTTATTCTACCATTCATTTTGTTCATACTTACAATTTAATCTACGGGTTCTTAATCATTACTCAAGATTTAAACATTCTACTAACCTCGCCTTCAATGCATAAGTCGGTTATCCGTGTGCCGGATCGATCCGCTTCTTTATAGGTACCTTCCGTACCAAAATTGGTCCCATTTATTCATGAAGTATGTTTTCACTCGTGGGCATCCTCCTACTAGCTTCATACTATCATTTCACTAAGAATTCCATCATATATATCCATAATTAAGTAATTAGCACATAACCTCTCGTAATTGTATCCTACAGGGTGTTTGTTCGCCTATTTTATCTTTCAAAATTTTCTTACGTACATACTAAACATATCATACATTCCATTTCTTACATACAATCCCTTCTTTTTATTGGTTATTTCTCCAACTTTCGCAGTTTGACCTTTCAAGGTCAGACTAACACCCCCTCACCTATTGTGGTTGCATCGAGGTACACGTTCGTACCATATACTTGCATGATTGCAAGGACTTCATTTATTTCGTTTGACTTTTCAGAAGTCTAATTGTAAATGCATTCTTACATATGGGTATCAGTTATCCTATTCTGACACATCATTCTTTAGTCGAGCCCTAAGCTCTCATAAAAAAAAATATGATCTTTCTATACGCACCTGGTGCGGGTCAAAACCCTTGACTCGTTATTTATACCTTGCGGCGATTAATGCTTTCCAAACTGTGACAATGCATGCCCATACATTATGCTCACCTATAAATAATAAACTTGACAATCCGAACATTAAATACCGGGTTCAAACGGCGATCGCCATTTGACCCGTATAACTTATTTGAGTTTGGTACTTACTTTTTATTCTCACTTGTTCAATCCGTCTTCACTTACGGATTCGAACTTTTAAATTTATTACCTTTCATTCTTACCAGTTTGAATTCGTTTCTCGGATTCTAGCATTTTCATCTGTACTTTTCTTTCTTCTACAATTTGACCATTTAAAATTAATTACACTTAGTACTTATTGTATATAAGTATCGTTGTACGCATTGTACTTAATTTCAATTCGAACATATTTACCAAAATGTCTTTAGCTAACATCCCAACTAATATTCTTTCCATACCTTTCATCAACATTGCCAAGTTTTCATTCCTGCTTTAAAACTTTTCAACCAAAATTTATGACCGATTTATCCTTATAATGAGGTCTTATCGGTTTAACCTTGTGCCAACAATTTCAACGAAACATACCATAACATTTCTAATTTATTTACGCATTTCACTTTGATTTCGAATATGTAAACATATATACACCTTCAGGTAGATAAATTTGAAGTGATTGCAAGATCACTTACCTTTAGTGTTCACATTCATGTTTGCCTCATCGTTTCCTCCTACCCTGTTTGCCATCCATACTTGAATCAACTGATGAGATTTCCATCCTTACATATTATTACATTCGTAACATTATTAGCTTATGTGAGCATATATACGACTATTCATTTTCTTTCTATTCACATGTTAATTGACTTTCGTTAGTCAAATTTCGTATAACGAGACATTTGTTAATAGCTACCTTATTTCAAATCCATAAAACTAATCTATCATCAAGCATAACACGTAAATCACTTAATACCTAATACATTAACTCTTTACTTTAGCATTTGTGTCTGATGACCATTTCATGATATCCCTATGTTGTTGACTTTTAGATAGTCAACTGTCTTGCTTACACACTTCAAACTTTTGAACAGGTAATCATCTAAATATGATAGACCGTAATATTAATATTCTTCATATTTCATGCATACAATTTACGTAATCCTTCAAACAATACACATATATGCATTCACTTTCACGTACTTTCGCGCACTCTCACACGCTAATGGCTAATGCTTCATGATTCTACAAATAGTAGATATCACTCAAGTTAACTGTATAACACAATTCCAAAGTACTCTTTACTAATAAGCTCGTATGATTCACAATTAGCACTTATTCGCCTCTTAATCGTAACAAGGCAAATCACTAATTACACATCAGCATCACACCATTCAAGTACAAGGTACAAGCCTCTAATGCATAATTCTAATCAAAGCATACGTTCATCTGAATTTTCATACAAATTCCATCTAACTCACATTCTTCAAATTATTTTCACCACTAATCTCATCATTCATTTTCATTTATAAATCAATTCAGGTTCCTTCACATATTCAAGTACTTTAGTCTACATTTACTTCCTTCATTATTCATTATCATACATTTCCAACTCCGCTTTATATATTCGTCATTCACTTCGTGCCATTCCATACGTTGCATTCGACTTTTATAAATTTTTACTTTATCGCCAAATACCTACGTAACTTTACATAACTTATTATATCTCCTAATAACTTGACGAGAACATAAAACGGGCATTTCTGAGAAATACGGGAACTTAATTTATAATTCGCAAGCTTTCAATATAACACATACTTCGACCTTTGATTACAACATTTGTAATCATGCATTCCAGTTTACACCATTACATGCCTTTCATTATATCATAATTCGTTAGTCTACATTTACTTAATTTACATTCTTACATTTCAATTTTTTTTTTTTTTTTGATCTTTTAAATTTCATAACTCTTATCTTATCATTCGATTTATCACTTCCGACTCTTACGAATCCATTCTTATTGTAACCACTAAGTGTGATTACATACATCTATTAGGCCTTATATGGACCTTACATAGTCATTAAATAGGCCTTCGGACAACCCGGTAACTCTAAATGTGAAAAACAAAAATTTCCCGTTACCACCAATTTTCTTTTATCCTTTCATGGCTTAATTTGTCCCATAAGGGCTCAACGGGGCCGTGAATCAGGCTTTCGGGAAGTACGTTTGGCTAGAACGTGAAAAACATGAATATTTCGCGGATCGGATTTGCACAACCCGTCGGCGACGGCTAGAGGATCCGTCGGCGACGGGCCTCAGAATGTGGCGTCGGCCACTTATTTCCGTCGGCAGACAGATAGGGCGTCGGCCCTGGGGGGTGGCGTCGGCGACGAACATCCAGCCGTCGGCGACGGCCTGCCGTTTGTTAATCCGCTGCTGCTTCCATTTTTAAGTGTTTTAACTCTTTTTCGGGTCCATTTCCAGCCGTGCGGTCCCTAGAACTTATCATTTTACCCTCCATATTTACCCCTTCGCATACTTAACTTAACTTAACTTTACAAGCACATTACACATACTTGCGTTCACTAAAAACTTAAATTGTTACCTCATTGGCGATCTTGGAGCGAGCACACTTTCGAATGAGCCGTCGGTTTGAGTTCAAGCATCACGTTAAAAGCTCGAATCCCTCAAACCTAGGCTCTGATACCAACTTGTTACGCCCACATTTTTCGTTCTTACAAAAACAACTTACAAAAGTAATTTATAGACATCAAGTTACCAAACTTTGATACATAATAAAATTCTTAGGAAAATTGGGCATGACCCGTTCGTAAAACGGACATGCCTCCCTGTTTTTAACACATAAAACTAACAGCAATCTATGACCCTTTTTGACATTAAACTACCCAAGATAAAGACAACAAGTTTTTTTTTTTGCAAAATACGACTACTAACAAAGTTGGACAAAATAACAAGTCATGGACCATAAAGACGAACAAAACTAGCGGAAGCATTTGGTATATCATAGCATGGGCCCGTGCTCGCTCCAAATCTCCAAATCGCCTAGAGTGAAGTTTTACCTACATTAACAACCAAATTTTAAAGGTTAGTTGTTACACATATTAAATCATAATTCTTTCGTTTTAGCTCCATCCATACAAGAACTTTCATTCTTTTTACGCATTTGACTACCCAAGTAATTGGGTTTAGCATAAACACTCTCATTGAGAGTTAAGCATACATATTCAACCCGTTTAATTGGGTTTGGCATAAACACTCTCGTTGAGAGTTAAGCATACACTTTCGACCCGTTTAATTGGGTTAATTGCTTTCAACATAATTCTTTCCTTTCCATCCGTATAACGGATTAAACTTCAAGCATTTATCATAGCATTCATGACCACCCGTTTAAAACGGGTAGTAGCTTATTCTTACTCTACTTGTTCAACTAGAACTTGTCGACTTGCATAGCTTATCATACCCTTTGTTAGCATAACCAAATCCACAAGGGATTTGCTATTTCGCATCCACTACAACATAACTTCTAAAACCTTTTTCGAGATAAACTCTTACATCTAACCAATCTTTATCCGTAAAGAAATTGCACGAATTGTGTTATCAAATAATATCATTCAATATCATCGTAATTCTACTAGTAGAGTAAATAAAATTCAAAAGAACTTACCGCGATCTTGAGATACTTATGCCTTCGAGTGACTTGCGCCTTCTTCCTTCTTCGTGCCTATAGGTCATAATCCCATACTTTAGCTTTCAAAAACATTACTTTTACATTCCTTATAGTTCATTATGGTGTCTACTAATCACATACGCCATTATCATAAAGGAGTTACATGGACTTAACAAGTATTCATGTAAAAACCCTAACTAAACTCACTTAGGCATTTCATCGAACACATTGCGTGCGTACCATCTACAAGGCATAGGGTACAAGTATATTATACATAATCTTACTAGTTCATATCAAAATCATGAAATTCAACAAATTTTCACATAACCTTCATCCTAAATCAGATCCTTATAATAATAATCTACAACACCTAACTTCTTATATCATAACCATACTCAATTTAACACATTTAGCATCATCATCTTCATAGCATTACTACTACAAGTGGGTTTTTACCAAAATCTTTCAAATAACCTAAAAATCAACATGATTCTTATCCTAGAAGGTAACCCTAACTCAGATTTCTCACATTTAGGCATAAAATTTCGAGATTGGTTGAACCCCTCATTCTACAAATCATGATTTCAGAAAATTTAACTTACCACCTTAGAAATTGAGGTTAGCTACTCGAGTTTAGGGCATCATGCATCGAATTTTTCCTTTGATTCAAGCTCAATTGCTGGATTTCTTGATGCTAGGGTTTCAACCCTTTTTTTCTTCTCTTCGTTCGTCCAGAACCCACGCACAGAGAGTGTGTGTGGGTTTTTAATCCTTTTTAATTTTAATTAACTTTAATTTTTGACATGTTACAACTTTAGTCCCTCAAGTTTCCTTTACTTATTTAGTTTTAAACTTCACCCCTTTATTATTTTATATCATGGAAATTAAATCCAACTAACTAAGTTAAGTTTTTAAATAAACTTTAACTTATCAAATAACCATTTTTGGGGTGTTACATGCCCAAACCTCAGGGACGATTTTGGCAACTAACTCTTCCAAGTATAATATTCTAATGCAAAACATGTTTTCTACTCCAAGTAATTCTCTTGCTATGAACTGTGTCATGTTATTTTGAAGCATGCAAAGTTGTATTATAAAGATTAAATCTTTAGTGTCTTTGGTGTCTATAACACAGTTATATAATACACGAAGAATAAACTAAAGATAACAATGTTATCTATTTTAAATATAGTTAAAAATTGAACTAATCTTTATGAAATATTCTTCTGTGTCTACTATCTAGTATCTTATATTAGATGACTAAGTTAGAACCCCGGGTATTACACGGGTTGATTAAATATATTTTTGTATAATAAAAAAGTTGCATATTTAATTACCCGTGTATAACATGAGTTGAATAAGCACGTGTACTACACAGCTTGAATAAATATAATGTAATCAGTTAACACACACAGTCGTCAAAATACGTTTTTGGTAAAAGAAACTTTGATATGCTATTTACATATTAGAACATTTTATTTGTTTTTTTATTTCTCTGTTATTAGGTTATAAACTTGTGTATTACAAATATTATAACATTTTACTTTGTTGTTTTTTAATTTATTAACAGGTTAAAAACGTATGTGTTACATGTGGTTGGATCAATAAAATATTAAATAGTTATTATTATTTAGTGTAAAAAATAAAAAATAAAAAGCCTCAGGCCCTCAGCCACCGCCATTAGAAACTTTTGAGTATGAAATGAATCTATTCACAATTCAAAGAAACGCAAATTTTGCACCCAAATATACATTCAGTCCATTAAATCCGCTTATTTCTTCTTTCCCAGTTCATGGCCCATTGCTTTGTACCTAAATATTAGTTTTTATTTTTCCCTATTTAATACATGTACTCTCAATCAAGTAATCAAAATTAAAGAGGAAAACAATTACAAAAAATAATATGCACTTTTCAATTTGAAATCACATACAAAACTAACGTGAGGCTATCAACCTGCAAATATGCCTTGTTTGGCATTTAGTCAGCGAAACGCGGGTTGGATCTCTCCTCCGAGTGGACGTTGATAGCTTGGAATGAAAAGGGGCTTGCTCCATGTGAATGGTCCCATAAATTTAAGAGATCCAATTGTGTTTGGACTACATCTCCGGTGAAAACAGAGGCAATTTTGCTTGGGTTTCAGGCAGTTTTACGTTTGCACCACAACTCTGTTCCATTTTGCGAGTCAGTTGATGTCGGTCATTAAACGATAGTGGGACCCTCACATGTTAGGCATGTGATGGAAATAAACTGAGATAATTAACTTGGTTAGTCATAACGGATTAAACCAGCAATAAAAATAAACTTAAAGGATGTTTTTAGCAAGTTTTGAACATTAAGGTTGGAACCTGCAAGTTTGAGAAAATATAAAGGACCTTTTGTGCAGTTTACTCGTAAAATAATAAAATAAAGATAAGTATAAAGATTATATTAGAAGATAAATATAAATATAGAGATATAGTTATAGATAAACGTCGATTTAAAATATGGGATAACTTGATAAATTATTTTAAAACTTGTAATTTTTAAGACGAAAATAAACAAAGATATATAACGGGAAAACTAAAAAATAGATGTCTCTCATATCGACACGTGTCCATCAATTGGTTTCTTTTATTATATGTATAGATTCGAACATTCTTTAATAGTTTCACACCGTAACAAAATATTTGTTTTTATTTCTAACTATTTTCAAATTGTATCATAGTTTCAGGTTTGCTAAATGAGTTATTGAATTAAAGGATGCAGGGGCGGATTTATGTTCAAACACCGGGTTTCCAGAAACCCATTCGGTTTGTAATTTATAGTGAAAACGTATATACAAAATTGAAAAGAAACCCATAAATAAATTATGGGTGAACCCATAACCATAAATGGCTAGTGATCCACTGGTTTGACGTGCATTTTCTAACTGTGACATATCAAGTTCGAATCCTGATTCTGCGCCTTTCTTTTGTTCCTTTATGGCTTTTCTTTTGTTCCTTTTTTAAGGGTGTGAACATTTGTTTGGTGGGGAAATAAAAATTATAATTTATCATCTACTTTAATTTTTTTAGATTTGTTTTGTTGTTTTTGGATCAAGTCTAGCCATTTGGTGGGTTTTTGGATTTTGGATGGGTATGTAGCCCACGGACTCACAAAGTCGAGAGTGTATGCAACATTTTCAAAAGATAAAAACTCGTAAGGCACAAATCTAAGTAGTTTTTTTTATTCGTAAAGACCTTCGTATTTTAGATTATGTGTTTTGTAATTTCTAATAACGATGTTTTTTTCATTATTGCATCGAACTTTTATTATGTGATTAACCTTACTCGATTCGAACCGTTGAACCGCCCGAAATTTTTTATGTCCAGACATATGAAGTTGGAGCATCTAAAAAGTGAACCCAGTGGAAAAAATTCCTGCATCCATCACTGAAAGAATGTCCAAAAAATAAAAAATTAATCAACATATTCTTACATCTTTTCCTGTATTTTTCTAAATTCTACTGACTATACATTGTTATAAAATACTGATCACTTTTTACAACATGAATTATTATCTTTTAACACTACTGAAAAAAATGTCATTGGTGCTCATCTTTCAAGGGCAATATACAGATTTTAAGCTATATTATTATAATAACTACTCTTAACACCCCTCGTGTTGCGGGGCAGGGATGTAAGACTGTGTTACAATGTCGCGGGGCCAGGGCATAAAAGTGTACTAAGTAGCAACTGAACTACAACCAAAACCGGGATAAAACATAAAACAGAAACATGAATTTTTAACACCAAATGGCTTACGTGGCGTAAAACTTATCAAACACCGTGTAAAATAGCAACCGAATGGAATAAAACTAAGGGGCCAAATGTGATCATCAAACACTGTGCTAAGTAGCAACCGAATGATGACCAAATTCAGAAGAAAAAAAAAACGTAAAAACAAAAATGAATAAAAAACTAAACTTGATTAACTTTTTATGACAAAATCATAAAAATAAGAAATGAACTTGTAAAACAAAACATAAAAAAAAAAATGAAGCTAAAAAAACATCAAAACACAAATCACAAAAAGACAAAATTATGCTACTATTTAATGAATTAATAGATATATATCATTTTTCACCTTCTTTTCTCAAGTAATATTCTAATTACAAAATATAATATTTGTCAAAAATCCTAGGCCACTAACATGGGAGATAAAAATCTCTTATCTAACCAAGAGTTTTGCCACATGTTCTATCTTCATTGGAACAAAAGACCCCAAATCTAATCTGCATACTCAAGTTGGCTCGACAGTAACCACAACCACAAGCTCACCTGGCCCACCACCCTTCACCCTCCTCCTTATGTTTCCCTCCTACCATTTTCTAGTTGTGCCACAAACAACCTTCTAATCTCTTGAAGAAAATGGCAACACAAGCATTGGTATCATCATCACTTACCTCCTCAGTGGAGTCTGCTAGACAAATCCTTGGAGCAAGGTCACTTCACACACCTTCAAGAAAGGTTTCTTTTGTTGTCAAAGCTGCTTCCACCCCTCCTGTTAAGGTACACAATTAAATATATGTATATGTATATATACGTATGGGTGTAAATGAGCCAAGCCGTTGGGTGAACCACTCGAGATCAGATCAACTCACTAAAATCTTTATTTGAGCCGAACTTAAACAAACTCGAGCCTATAAAAAAATAAGCTTGTTTAGCTGTTTAATAAACGAGCTGGAGCGTCACTTATTGAGTTTGAGCTAGCTAGCCAGCCTAAACGAGCATACTATTTATATAACTTTTGTTTGATATATTAATTATATATTCATATAATAATAAATATTATTAAATATAAAATTTTGATTAAATAACTAAATAATATATATATATATATATATATATATATATATATATATATATAATTTGTTATAGGATTAGGTTCAAGAGTGAACACTAGTGTGTAGCTTGCGAACTGAGTGAACTAATCCTGGCCATACACGTGTGTAGATCAATGGGCAGGATTTGATGTTGAAATACACTAGTGTTTTTACGATTTGATGATGAGATCCTGGCCATACACTTATGTAGATCGATGGCCAGGATTTGTTCACTCAGTTCGCAAATACATTAGTGTTCACTCTAGAACCCCACCCATATATATAAATAATAATTTAAAATATATAAGAAATAAATAGAAAGATATATAAATTAATTAAATAATTAACAAATATTAAATGAGCCAAGTAGGAGCTGGGCCAAACTCGAGCTTAAAAAACTAGTCATGAACCAAGCTCTCGCTCTCACAAGTAAAACAATCTAAGCTCTAACCTAGTGGGATTGGGCACAGTTCGTTTACAACCCTACATGTACGTATGAATGCAGTATCTTAGTGTGAATTTGATCATTACTTGATGGCTTATCTTATATGTATCAGCAAGGAGCAAACAGACAGCTGTGGTTTGCATCAAAGCAGTCTCTTTCTTACCTTGATGGAAGGTAATTCATTGCTCAATCTCTTCATACCGCTTTATTTCAACGAAATCCAGATTTTTGTAGTAACTACTAGAATTAGAAAGATGATTGTTCTTGTTTAGTATTGTAATCAAACTTTAGTAACACATATATTTTTAAAACCATAGTTAGCGATTTGGCTAAGAGTTTTCATCAACCCAAAAACCGTGCTTGCTTGGTAATATGATCACCAACTAAGTATGAGCTTTGAAGATCAAGATTTAAACTCAAATCTCGAATCCTTTATACTTGGTTCGATTTCACTAAAACACTATATTCAACAGTCTTCCAGGTGACTTCGGATTCGACCCACTTGGTCTTTCAGACCCAGAAGGGACCGGTGGATTCATTGAACCCAAATGGCTAGCTTACGGAGAGGTCATCAACGGACGGTTCGCCATGTTAGGCGCAGCCGGAGCCATAGCACCCGAGATTCTAGGCAAGCTCGGGCTCATCCCAGCGGAAACCGCCCTCCCCTGGTTCAAGACCGGTGTCATCCCCCCAGCAGGCACATACGACTATTGGGCCGACCCATTTACCCTATTTGTCCTAGAAATGGCACTAATGGGCTTTGCAGAACACAGAAGACTCCAAGATTGGTACAACCCAGGGTCAATGGGAAAACAATACTTTTTGGGCTTGGAGAAAGGGTTTTCCGGGTCGGGTGACCCAGCATACCCGGGTGGCCCGTTCTTTAACCCATTAGGGTTTGGTAAAGATGAGAAATCAATGAAGGAATTGAAGCTAAAAGAAATCAAGAATGGTAGATTGGCTATGTTGGCCATTTTGGGCTACTTCATTCAGGGTTTGGTGACTGGGGTTGGGCCTTACCAGAACCTTCTGGACCATTTGGCTGACCCGGTCAACAACAATGTCTTGACCAGCCTTAAGTTCCATTAGAGAGTTTTATCTTTGTTCCATTATATGATGTCATGTGCAGAATTTCTTTGAGATACTATTATTAATTTGTGACAAAATTAATGATATGTTACACTTACGGACCCAAAACTTTGTTACTACTAACTAGGTGCAATATGTAGCACATGTGTTTGTTTGTGGGTGCATTTGGGTTGGGTGTGCATGGATAAGTTTGGGCTAAAACAAACCAAAACCGAAAGTTTGTTTTTTTTGGTTTTAAGAGAACCGATTGGTTTTGTTTTTTATTTGACTTATGGGAGTTATGGGGTTCGGTTTGGTGGTTTGTTTTTAACTTTGGGCTTATAATGTTTGGGTCTGAAAAAAAATTCCAAAATAGCAAATAAGGAATGAAAGTAAGACTTTTTTTTACTTATTATCTATCCATTATCCAATCTATTATACTAAAGAAATCTTGTAAACAGTAGAGGGCATCTTCACATTGTCTCTAAACATGTCATGATATTATAGCACCATTATACACATAATCATCACTGTTAGAAGTATTAAACTATGTTATGTTTATGTATTTAATTCGTATGACTCGAACATATATTTAGAATAGCGTATTATGATAGTTAAGGATATGATTATCAACGGTTGAAAGATAAGCGGGAATCCATTTCGAAATAACTGAATATAGTTTACCCGCCTTATCTTAACCGCCAAAACTGATAGGTATTAATATGTTTTGCCGGGAACCACAACCGGTATCAAGACATTCTTATTATTCTTTGAGAATTGTCCAATTCCATTCTGTTATTCCTGTTCTAAATCGATCATGCATATTCAATTCGGTTCTCTTATTTATGACAAGATGGATTCTCTTCATAATCCATCTGTGTCATCAACTTCTGCTGCCACCGAATCATCGGACTTCCAACATGGTGGTATCAGAGCAATGAAAGGGAAGATGCCGATGACTGATCTGAAACCAACATCCACTATGTTGCCTTGTCAACATTGCACGGATGAAATGAAGCACAATAACAAGCGATTTCAGCGAGTAAAAACATGTTTTTACTGTCACCAACCGGGGCATCAAATTTACAAGTGTAATAAGAAAGAAACGGATGAAGCGATACAATTAATCCGGCAAGCGGTGAATACGGGTATACAGAATCAAAGAGGAGATTTCAGTAATCATCAAGAGATGATTGTGGTGGGTACCGAAGGCGGGCTATGGAGCGATATTTGGTACGTTAGTTCTGTATTTAAACACCATATGGCCGGAAATTTAAATGTGTTTAAACGAATTAAACACATAATCGGGGTTGATACACAAACCGGTGAAAATAATTTCTTATTCACTCGTGGGGTTGGTTCGATTGAAATCAAAACAGGAAATGAAACTATGAGAATTCAAAGTGTTCTCTATTCACCGGAATTAGATAGAAACGTCTTAAGCATGGATCAATTAACCATGCAAGGTTTTACTGTCAACAAAACCGGTGACACTTGTAAGATCTATCCGATGTTCTCTTTTCCGGTTGACAACTCTATAAATGAAATAAGTGGGTTAACAAGAGAAGAAGAAATAGGTTTACAAGAGAAACAGAATATTATCGAAGAAAACGTTTATGACAATGAGTTCAAGGAAAAGTATCTAAATTCATATTTCGAAGATTTGGACTTGTCCTCACACGAAACAGATTGGAGTATGATGATCGTCAAGAACATGGAATTTAATGAATTTGATGATTGCATAGCATTCATAAATTTATTAGATGACCGTGAATTTGTGATCAAGTATAAACATATGCTTGATTCAAAATTTGAAGAATTAGTTAAATGGTTTTTATTTAACTATATGGAAATCACGAGTCGACCGGTTCCACCAGTTGCACTGCATAAGAAAAGGGTTAATCTGTTAAGCCTATTCTTGTTGGTAGCCGCGGATGGAGGATACAAAACAGTAACAACAAACAACATGTGGCCTGCAATAGCGAAGGATATGGGTTTTAACTACGAAGACGGAGATTACATGAGAACAACATATGCCATGTATCTCGATATCTTGGAATATTACTATAATTTCAATCAATTTCAGAAGAAAATGCAGGATAAAGAGATTGTTGTTGAAGAAGGGAGACTTCCTGAAGGTCTGCAGAGGGTATTCTCAAATTCAGAAGGTGTTCAGCAAGGAAATGCACAAGAAAATGCAGGAATGGGACAAGCAGCACTGTTCACTAGGATTGACGATGAAGATTGGAACAAAGGGAAAAGGAGAAAGCGTTTCAATTTCGATTATGCAAGGTGGGCTGTGGAAGAAGCAAACAAGAGTGTGCTGGATCGGTCATTCAAACATAACCTAGTTTAAGGGGGTTATGTTAGAAGTATTAAACTATGTTATGTTTATGTATTTAATTCGTATGACTCGAACATATATTTAGAATAGCGTATTATGATAGTTAAGGATATGATTATCAACGGTTGAAAGATAAGCGGGAATCCATTTCGAAATAACTGAATATAGTTTACCCGCCTTATCTTAACCGCCAAAACTGATAGGTATTAATATGTTTTGCCGGGAACCACAACCGGTATCAAGACATTCTTATTATTCTTTGAGAATTGTCCAATTCCATTCTGTTATTCCTGTTCTAAATCGATCATGCATATTCAATTCGGTTCTCTTATTTATGACAAGATGGATTCTCTTCATAATCCATCTGTGTCATCAACTTCTGCTGCCACCGAATCATCGGACTTCCAACAATCACTTCATCTCTTTTCACCCTAATTTCATCTCAAAACCATCATACCAACCAACCTTTCCACTATCCATCTCTGGCACCGCCAAATCTGGCTACCAGACTCCTCTCCATGCTTCTTTAACCCTCTCCCCCACAACAATTTCGCCAAAACCCGCCACTTCCCAACAGAGAGCATCATCATCTCCGGTCACACCACCATTGCTAAACAGTGGATACGATGTGTCAATATATTTCCAGAGAGAGAGAGAGACGCTGTAACGCCCAGCTTCTTCGTACTTTCCTTAATTAGAAAACGTGTCTTGTATTACTATTTTTTGAAGCTTGTTCCTTTTGTATTTCGTATTTCGTTTCTAACTATTGTAAATCCGAGACTTCGATCGTAATGAAATACTATTTTTATACATGCTTATACGTGTTGCAATACTTTGGTTATACGTTACCAATCTTGAATACATACGCGCAACCGATACTCGACATGCGGGTGCTCATAGCGTATACGTGCTTGTTAACTATTAAATACTTGGTTAAATTATGTTAATAAAATAATAATAATAATAATAATAATAATAATAATAATAATAATAATAATAATAATAATAATAATAATAATAATAATAATAATAATAATAATAATAATGGGGAGGGATAGTGTACATTAATTCAGAATTGTGAGAAGTGTATTATAACACTATATATAACATCATATAAACACCGTATAACATAATGTAACACCATATAACACCATATAATACTATGTAACACTATATAACACCATATAACAATATATAACACTATACATCTATCATAGACATGCTACCAGACAAAATATAGTGTTATATTTGTTATATAATGTTATATAGTGTTACATAGTGTTATATGGTGTTACATAGTATTATACGGTGTTTATATGGTGTTATATAGTGTTATATATAGTATTATAATACACTTCTGGATTAATGTAAAGAAGTTTCTACCTATAATAATATAGTAACATCAATGTAAAGTTGATGTATTATTATGTTCATTTATTTCTATTAAATCAAAAAAAATTGAAAAATGGGACAACAACTATCTCGATCAGCAACTATTATGTTGTTACAATTTGTTTTTTTTTTATTAATTAAACACCTATTACCTTATTATATCATAACCTCGTGTTAGGTTCAACTAATATACATCTAATATATATAATGCATGTCACAAAAAAAATAAGAAAGATAATTATGGCTGATTTCAGCCATGCGACCGAACAACATGTGTAGGCTGTTTTAAATGTTTTTTTATATTAATCAACCAACTAACTATCTTAAATGCTCACCAATCTAAACCCTAATCCTTCCCTATAAATACCACTCTCCCCTAGCCAGTTTTCCACTTTTGCAACACTAAAACACTCTCAAAACATTCTAAATTCGCAGTTGAATCCAAGCACAAGACAGATTCATACCATCTTACAAAAGTGAGCATAACTCACTCATTTCTTAACCGTTTTGCTTGATTTTTTTTTCCTACTTTTACTTGGATTGACCTTACGAACGTTTCCATAGGGTTTCCCTGGAAAACCAAAGCCTGGAACGTCACCAAAAAGGCTTCAAAGTGGATTGATCTTTCTGTTTTCATTCAAACCTTGTTAAATCTTGTTTAAACTTGAGTTATCTTATCTCAAACCTACGTCTTTTTGCTCATAACCACATCTATGGTTAGTTGGGCTTAAAAACAAGGTTGAGACATGTAAAATCAGAGGTGTAAACCTCATAAACTTTTTGTTTTGGTTAGGGTTTAACCCACAAGTGATGTTCAAGCTTAAAGCTTGATATTTGTGTGATTATAGGACAACCCTTGGCTATCCTACTTGAAAATCCACACACTACTTGATGTTTTCCATAGATTGGTTGTTTGTATTTCCTTTCTTATTGTATGTTCATGACCCTCCTTGGTTGTTTATAACATCAAGTATAGTGGTGAACACCAAGAGGTACCTAAATGGAAGACTTGTTCTTCCTACCTCCTACATGACTTATATGATATACAAAGAGGTTCCTAAATGGGGGATTCATCCTCCTACCTCATGCTTGACCTATATGACTTAATGAACATTATATAATACTGATATATTATCTAAATAATCGAACCTTTGATGATGAATTAGTATTCATTTGTCAAAGTACTAGATTACATCATCTAAGACTTAATAACTTGTTATGATTCTAATCAGTATTTTACTCATGAAAACATTCTAACCCTTGGGGTTTCATAGTGTCAAACAAGTATTATGTGACTAGATGATTACTTTTCATATGTTATTTTCATGTAATTTAAAATCTCTGAATCTATAATCTTCCGTTATAATCTCCATACTCATCCACCTATGTTTCTTCGTGTAGAATGACAAGGTGCTCCAAACTAAACTACCAACAACTCTCGCGGGATTAACAAGTGGAAAGCTTGCAAAACCGTGAGTATACTCGAACCCCCTCTTTACGTTTGCCACTTTTTGGGTTGTAACATGTTACTTATTTAATTTACACATGAACTTTTTTCGTAAATGTACAAACATTCCTATTACATGGTTGCCTACTTGATTACTTGATACATTGAACTTGGGGTTATTCGTTTTGTGTTAGACCTATCATTAGCTTTGATCGAGCCTATCCTTGACATATATAGCGCTATAGGATTAACGCACCACCTGTAGATTTGTGGTTATGTCATGAGCTTATTGTGTTTCATCATTGGTTTGATATGTTAGACACATGCCGATTTTAATGATTATCTTGTATCATTAGCTTGCCATGAGGAATCGTTTAAACTTATCTTTTTAGGCTATGTATGTATCAAACTTGTATACTCGCCTTTGATTTTGCATTGAACTTTATTTTAAATATGTTACAGGTTGAGGATGACGATGCTATGAAATGAAGTAGCGTTGATGCTTAGATACACATATAGATGCTTTAGGTTTAATATGTTGTATCAATTTTGTTTATGTTGTTATGTATTTCCATTGAAGTTGTTGTTATTTGAATTTTCCTTGTAATGTTTAACAATTTGGTTTATGAAATGAAAATGGTTGATTTAAATATTGTCACAAATAGTGTTATGAAGTCTCTTGCAATCTCGTTTTCGTCTCATCCCGATGTTTCCGCCATCGGTTGGGGTGTGACAGACGCCACGCTATACGGCACCGCTACCGCCATCATCTCCGGTCGTACCACCATTGTTAGTTTATTTGCTGTGAATCTTGATGACAATGAAGATGATGAGTTGGAGTTTCGTTCATGTAGGTTCTTTTCCAGTAACAACTATGACTCCGACAACAACTCCAGGCAAGTTCCAGCGATGTTCTGGTAAGCACAAATTCACTATCCATTCTACATTCGTTAAGATTGGTCCCTATTGTGATGTTTAAAGTCTTTTGGTTATACAGATTTTCAGGGAAAGCTTCGATTTTGGCAACATAAGTCCTTGACAATGACGGCAGGGGTTGGAATGATAACAGGTAGGTCTCTCTCTCTCTATGTGTTTACCCTTTTAAGTTTAAAAAAAATATGTAAAGTTGTTTGGTTTCATGTGGTGTTGTGTGTCACACCCTGACTTTTGCGGAAGCATGATTTGGTGTGACTTGCTTAATACCATTGCATTCAACCATAACAAACGACTATATGATACATCCAAGGTGTTCATCCATAGATAGTTTCAGAACGTTACAAGCAACATTGTTTTAAAATCCCAAAACACAGACTTCAAGTTCAAAATACAATACCAGCCAGTTTTAGATCCATAAGGACTTCACAAAAGACATAAACAAACTAGGTTTCGGGCCATGTATCTTATCCAAGATAAAATACATAACCCAAACCCTTCGGCTTCGGATGACACCTTTTATTAGAGGCATGACTTGTAAACTTCAACGCCCGCCAGAACCATACTTAATTTCCTGAAATACATGTAGTTTGAAAACATCAACAAAAGTTGAGCGAGTTCATGTGTGTTAGTATGTGTGCACGAATAAACCTTTGAAACATTTGTAAGTATATTTGTATGTACTTGAAAACCGGTATGAAAGCAACAAGGAAACAGATCAATTAATGTGTAGCTAATACATTAATATTTGTGACGTGATGCAGGAAGACTCAAACCTAGCAGACTTTGTCTCCGGCAATAAGACATAGTCACCACATGGTCCACTCGGCGGACGCATGGGTGGGGTTCGCTACACCCAAATAGATCTATCACTCATGTCCCTCGGTCCTACAACGAGGATTAATGGTCTTAAGCGTCATACCTACCATTCACATTATCTAGCAGTACCCTTCCTTAGCTAACCATACCAAATAATAACGTTTGTAAACAGTTGTAACATGTACTTCACCCCCGAAGTTATAAAACTGAAAACGGTTAAAAGAAAATGGGGTCACGAACTCACTGGTTTGCGTTCTTCGAATTCGTCTGTAACTCAAAGTTTCCTCTGGTATACACGACTACCTACAATGTACTATGGTCTATTAGACGAGCGGGTTGTGTCTTGGCTTAGTGTTAATTAGTGTCTTTGAGTTACGTTTCAAAGTGTCTTCATTATTATTCCAAGTTATAATTATTTGTTAAAATAATAAATATTTTAACTTAAATGATCAAGAGAAGAATGAAGTGGATAAAAGCAAATGGTGAAGGTCCTTCAACTTCCGAGAGTTCTTAGCTTCCTTATAGTGCTTCTTACACCTTAATATTGCTAGAGAATGGTTGAATGTTGGATGAAAATGGATGGGTTGTGTGTGTGAGTTTAGGCCGAGACTAGAGGGAGGAAGAAGAAGAATGAGTGAAGTGTTGGTAAGTTAGAGAATGAAGTGCTTATGTCTTGGAGTTACTACTTATAATCACCAATACTTCAAGATCTAGTGTATATTGTGTCTAAAAAAGTGTAGACATGTACTTATAAAATAAACAAATAAAATCTCATGTGGGGGCCACATGAAATCCGGTTATAGGTGGGGGGTGGGGGGGGGGTTAGTAGGCTAGGGTTAAACTAACTAGTTAATTATTAGTTGAAAATCAAGTATATAGTAATGTGTTTAGTTAGTTGATATTTATATAGTGTGTTATGATGTTCGGGAGTCATAACCAGCTTGGTAATGTTAAAACAATGCTTTTAGTGAAAATTTGGTGTTTCGGGTAGTGTCCGGTTGTTCGGTTAGTTACCGGTTCGTTAAGGTGCTAAACTACGCAGTTTAGTGTGCTTTATGTTACCTTTTATGACAGTTTCGATTCCCGACACTTAGGAAAGTATTCAGGACCATTTAAGCATATTTCTGCATGATATAAATGTGTTTAAATGCTAAATTTGCTGATTTTCTGCATAATTCTGCAGTTTATGTGAGTTTTAGGCACTTTCCGGCACTTAAACTATCACTAGGAAGACAGTTTTATGATCCTTACTTTCCTACAAACTATACTAGTGTAATACTTGGTTTCTGGCTCATTCTGTGTCTCAATACAATGTCTGTCTATCTACTGAACTCTGTCAGCATTTTTCTGACTTGCCGGATAACTGTGCTAACTGTGTTTCGTGCATCATTTGAGTCAATAAAGTTCTCATGCAATAATGACATGACTTTAAGAAATATATGATGCACATGTATGTATATGGTAATAATCAGAAGCAATTCAAGTAATTAATTGTAATTTAGGACAGTCATTAAGCACTAATCATTATTTAATAATTGTACGGATATATGCAAATTTGACAGTTGTCACATTGTGAGAGGGGTTTTGACGATGGTGGCAGGAAGAGACATGGGCATGATTTAGGGAAAACATCTATAAGTGTGAAAATAGTAAGAACGCCCATCATCTGTTGATCAAAACAATCTATGGATTAGATTTGCACGGTGGCGTTTTCATAAATAACATGAATTTTCGAACGTGAACGCGTTTTATTAAGGGCAAAAAGGTAAATGTGCATCTACAAAACCCATCAAAGGGGACCGAAACATATATACTTCCCAGAGAAACCTCCCCAATTCCAACGAAATACGGCAAAACCCTAGAAAATGCGAAACCATTAAATAAGGTGGACTACTCTTAGGATTCCTACCCTAATAATAATATATGTATATATAAACATAATATATAATATATATATATATATATATTTTAATATATAGATAATATCCATTGGGACAAAATAATGAAGAAAAAAATACATAATTATTTTGTAATTTTTTATTAAGTTGGTGATGTTTCACTAATAATATTGTCTTAGTGGGATAAGACCAAAGCACAATACATATTTTCTCACCTTGACATCCCATGAGTTCGCTAATTCACCACATTCACCACAATTTAATGTCATGACTTACATGTTGAGATAGATCGAACTTATTAAACAAACAGTGTCACTTTTATGCCAGTTGTCAATGAAAAAAACTTCGATGAGATATATTTGGCTCTCACCTTTTGATGTAGGATTCCCAAGTTAAAACAATGTATGTTACACTAGCTTTGTATAAAATTGTTAGTTAGGGTAGACCCAATTTTTTTAGAGGCCCTAAATAAATTTTCAAAGTGAGGCCTTTTTTTCCAAATAATAATAATAATAATAATAATAATAATAATAATAATAAGAGTAAATTACAAAAAGCGTCCTTTATTTACGTCACTTATTGCAAACTGTGTCCTTTATCTTCAATAATTACATAAAACGTACTCGATGTTTGCAAACCCTTGCAAATTATGTCCTTTAGCCCTAACCCAGTTAATTTTTTGTGGTTAAATCTAACCAAATGGACCACACATGAGGGTCGACCCTTAAAAATAATCTGTAATAAAAGTTAATAAGGAAGAACTCGAAAATTTAGACAATCTGAATGAAGTCAGGGACTTAAGTGAAGAAGAAAGATGGATTAGAGAGGAATGTTTAAAAAATATTAAGGAACGTGATATGGCGGCTGCTATGGACCTGAGACAAAACTCGAGATGTCGTTGGACGCTAGAGGGGGATGAGAATTCGGCGATTTTCCATAGGCTAATCAATAATAGAAGGAAACTAAATGGCATCCCGGGTTTGATTGTGGAAGGTAGGTGGATATCTAAACCTAATAGGGTCAAAAAGGAAGTTTTGGGATTTTTCAAAAATCACTTTGCAGATAACATGAGTGTGAGGCCGAGACTGATTTGCCCGGGTTTGAAAAAGCTCTCTGAGGAAGTGGCATGTGGGATTTCGGGTCAGTTTACGGACAAGGAGATAAGAGAGGTCGTTTTTTATTGCGGGGCAGACAAAGCTCATGGTCCTGATGGTTTTAATTTTATGTTCCTTAAACATTTTTGGAGTTTATTCGTGAATGATTTTAGGGACATCTTGTATCAGTTCCATGAGTCAGGATCGATTAACAGGAGTTCTAGTACTTCGTTTATTACTCTTGTTCCCAAAGTGGTGGACCCGGTCCAGTTAAAAGATTATCGGCCGATAAATCTTGTGGGGATTATCAGCAAAACTATCTCTAAAATCTTGGTGTGTCGTATTAAAAAAGTTATTGGGAATGTTATCTCGGAATCGCAATCGGCCTTCATCAGAGAGGTATATTCTTAACAGCCCTATCATTCTGAGTGAAGTCTGGTCTTGGTTAAGGAAAACGGGTAGGAGAGCTTTTGTGTTTAAAATTGATTTTGAGAAGGCTTACGACAACGTAAACTGGGGTTTTTTGCTTGATATGACGGAACAAATAGGGTTCTCTCCCTCTTGGGTTAAATGGGTGAAAGGGGTGCTCGTCTCAGCCAGATCGTCGGTATTGGTTAACGGCTCGCCTACATTTGAATTCCAATGCCAAAAAGGAATTAGACAGGGTGATCCATTATCCCCATTCCTTTTTCTTATTGTGATGGAAGCCTTCTCGTGCATTGTCGCTAAGGCGTGCAAAGTGGGTAGATTGAAGGGGATAAAGTTATCCATTGGGGGCCCTGTTGTTTCTCACTTGCTATATGCGGATGACGCTCTCATTGTGGGAGAATGGTCAACAGATAACATTAAGGTGGTTGCTAGAATTCTTCGTGTATTCTATGCTTGCTCAGGTTTGAGAATGAATTTCCACAAATCAAACCTTTTTGGGGTGGGAGTGGAAGAAGAAGAAATTGCTAACATGGCGGAAGTTGTGGGGTGTCTTAAAGGGGATTTCCCATTTAAATATTTGGGTATCCCTTTAGGAGCCAACATGAATAGAATTAAAAATTGGGACCCTATTATCACGATCTTTCAGAATCGGCTATCGGCTTGGAAAGCTCGCTCGCTCTCCATTGGTGGTCGTGTAGTCCTCATCAAGTCGGTACTCGAAAGCCTCCCCATTTATTATTTTTCCATTTTTAAAGTGCCAATCAAAGTGGTCGATGGGCTTGAGGCTCTCATGAAGAACTTCCTTTCGGGCGGTTCGGATGAAGCGAGGAAAACGTATTGGGTCGTATGGGATTTAGTTACTCGGCCAAAAAAGTGTGGAGGCTTAGGGATTAGTAAACTCAAAGCTGTGAACGATGCTCTCTTGACCAAATGGATGTGGGGATTTCGAATGGAAGAGGAGAGTCTTTGGAGGAAAGTTACTACGGCTTGCCACGAAAAAAGTAGGAGATTGTCGTTTTTTCCTTATAATTCTACTTTGTAATTCTACTTTGACTGGGGTATGGAAGAATATAATGAGTTTAGAGTTCAAATTGCGGATAGACGGTAAAAGAATTAACAACTTTTTCAAACGGGTGCTGGAAAAAGGAAATAGTATTAGGTTTTAGATCGACGTGTGGATTAGTGAGATCCCTCTAATGTCTAAGTCGCCAAGATTGTTTGCTTTGGAAGTTAATAAAAGCTGTTGGGTTTCAAACAGGGCGCCGGAGGCTGGATCGGTTGGGGTCTTATTATGGTTACCTGTTGGTGTATTTGGAAAGCGAGACATGCATAATTTTTCTCCAATGGTAAAGGTTGTGGTATAGAAATATTCGGGGAGGTGAAAGCTTTAGGTTTTCTTTGGCTAAAGTGTAGATCCAAACATAAGTGTATCATTTGGAGAGATTGGTGTAACTCCCCTCTATAGAGTTAATTGCCCGGATAGTCCCTGTGGTTTGCCATTTTTTCACCTTTAGTCCCCATCTTTCTAAAATTACATCTATGCTCCCTGTTATTTGCTTAGTTGTTACTCGGATAGTCCCTCGACTGGATGGACGTTAGTTTTCCCAGTTAAGTCAATGTAAAATGACTAAATTGCCCTTAATAATAAAACAAAATAAATTAGATAGGTATTTAATTAGTATATATTTATGGGGCCCACAAACTATATTAAACAAACCCCACACCCTCTTATCTTCTCCTAGCCGCTAGCCCGCGACCAACCCACCATGCCCTTTTCTTCTCCGGTGAAACCTCGCCGCACCCTTCTCCTACAAATGAGCTAGCGAACCAACCCCATCTTCCCCCTTTCCTCTCCGATGAAACCTCACCGTACCCTACCTGCCAAACCCATCCCTCTCTATCATATAGCCCACTGCAGGAACTGGTTGATGCTATGATTGAATCACACCCTCAATTTAATTAAACAATAAGGTGGCTGTTAACCTCAATCTGGAGCATTTTGTTGAAGGGACGAACGACCCCATTGCCCTCCATCAATAGGCCCATGCTCAAGCTAGTTACAATTTTTTGAGGCGTTGGGTTCATGTGTTAAACGAATGTTTGAGGAGAACAATTCTAGGGAAGAGTTGTATGCGGCGATTTAGTTGATTCGTGTTGTATGTTGCTGATAATATGTTGGTATCAAATACCAATTTCTCTTGTTTGTCACTTTGGGATCTGTTTTCATACTGGAACAATTTCAAAATTTCCTATGTAGAAATGTTGATTTACTAGCATTTTATATTTCTCTTGCTTATGTGACGAGAAGCATTTGCTGGAGCAATATTAATGTCTGGTCATTTAATGACTCCATTAGTATCTGATGAAATCTTTCTGATAGTGGCGACAAGGTAAATGGTGGTGGCGGAGTGTACTTTTCGTGAGTTGCAGGTTTCCGGTGATGGTGTTCGGAATCATGGTCGGAGAAGGGTTGTTGATTTAGCGCCAATCAGGTCAAGTAAAAGGGTGGGGTTTGATTTGTTTTTTTCAATAAAGTGGGTCCCACGTATTTTATGATTTCTTTTAATGTTTATCTACTTATTTTTTGATTTTTAGATAAAAGGGATATGTTTATCATTTTACATTAACTTGACATGAAAAATAATCTCCATCCAATTAAAGGACTATCCGAGTAACAGCTAAACAAACCATAGGGATCATAAATATAATTTTAGAAAGATGGAGACTAAAGATGAAAAAATGGTAAACCACATAGACTATCCGGGTAATTAACTCCCCCTCTATATATGTTGTAATTTCGGTCAGTTCGGTCCTGGTTTTTTTTGGATCGGCTTGCCTATGTTTTAATGAATCTTACCTTTCAAAAAAAAAGTAAAAGAAACTATTATATAAATTAACTCATACGCGACGTTACACACACCCCCCCCAAAAGTAGATCCAATCTCGAATACACTTGCACACAGAGAGAGCATCCTTCCTCTAAATTATCAATCCTCTTTTCCACTAAACCCTAACGACTTCATCCTCACCGGCGGTACGGTACCATTCCACTCAACTTATCAGATCTACTAATGGTATCTCTTCATCTTCATATTATGCTTTTTCTTCACATTTTACTTTTGCATTTCCAACTACACTGAACTAAACCAGATTTTCTGCCAATTTTTATTGTTCTTGATACTTGTTCATTCATTTGTTGCTGGTTGCTACTCCAGATCTGTTTGAAATATATGTGGTTAATTAGATCTGTGTGTATAATTTGTTTAGCATTTGCTTGTTTTTTAAGTTTTAGATTTGGATTTTAGATGTAAATGAGCAACGAGTAGGAGAAGTGTAGTGAGAATGTAGGAATGCACTTGTTATGGAACAGCACATATTGATTGATTGATTGATCTAATTGAACTCTTGGATAATTAGTTTACTGTGGAAAATCTGAATAATTGAACTGTTGGATAATTAGTTAAATGTGGAAAATCTGAAGATATAGATACAAACAGACTTGATTTTGAGGTGATTTAGAATATATATGTGTGTGTTAAATAAGCGTTTCTGCTTGCAACTGCTGCTGTGAAGTTTTTCTTTGCTGATATAGTTGATTATATCAACATTGGAGGTTGTTTAGAGATATTATAGTTCAAGTCTGTTTGATGCTTGGTTTAAGAAAGCGTGAGGCGCTCCGAGGCGTTTAGGTCGCGTGAGACTAGAGGGTGAGAGCTCTAAGTACAACCAAATAGGCTTTTTTATAAAGTAAATCATTCACAATATCTTGACTCTTTGGTTGTTTTACATGTTACCGCCATACACACCTCGATTTTTAGTATGTTTGACCAAATTTGACCTAGATGTGCATGAGGCGCTGCCTTAACGTACCGAGGCACTTTCCTGGCCGTCTCATGTGCCTCACGCATCAGGGGCGGCTTTGAAATCAATGTTGGATGTGATTCTTATTGACTTCTTTGTTAATTTTATTATTTCTAATTTGATATGTGAAGACTGAACATTACTAAAAGCATGGAAAAAGTAGTAAACAGTAAAATTTCAAATAGTACTGATTATCAATTTGTCCATTTCAGGTTTTGTGATAGCCTGATTGCACAAGTGGCTTAGCTTGAGCTACGTTTAAGAGATCGGTATTGTGTTCCTTAAGACCAATGGCGATGTCATTGTTCTCGAGAGGGACGTGTGGGCTTCTTTTTACTTATGTGATATTTGTCTCACATTTTTGCAACGGGTTTTATTTACCTGGAAGCTACATGCACACGTATTCAACACGCGATGAAATATATGCCAAAGTTAATTCTTTAACGTCTATCGAGACCGAGCTTCCTTTTAGCTACTACAGTCTACCATACTGCACACCTCCCGGTGGAATAAAGAAAAGTGCAGAGAATCTCGGTGAACTACTTATGGGTGACCAAATTGACAACTCTCCTTATCGTTTCCGAATGAACATCAACGAGTCTGTTTTCCTCTGCACGACACGCCCGTTAAGTGAACATGAGGTTAAGCTTTTGAAACAGAGAACTCATGACTTATATCAGGTTAATATGATTTTAGACAATTTGCCTGCTATGAGATTCGCGTATCAGAACGGGCATAAGGTTCAGTGGACCGGGTTCCCTATCGGATACTCACCTCCGAACGTCGATGATGTTTACATTATCAACCATTTAAAGTTCAAAGTCTTCATACACGAATACGAAGGCACGGGTGTGCAGATATTGGGTACGGGAGAAGAGGGTATGGGTGTAATTTCGTCCGCTGATGACGAGAAAAAGGCTTCGGGATACGAGATTGTCGGTTTTGAGGTTTCTCCGTGTAGTGTAAAATACGACCCTGAAAAAATGGCGAAACTTCATCAATACGATGAGGTGTCACCCGTCAGCTGCCCACTTGATTTAGATAAAGCTCAAGTTATAAGAGAACAAGAGAGAGTCTCGTTCACTTATGAAGTCGAGTTTGTGAAAAGTGACACCAAATGGCCGTCTCGTTGGGATGCTTATTTAAAAATGGAAGGTGCGCGTGTCCACTGGTTTTCAATCTTAAACTCGCTTATGGTGATCTTCTTTTTAGCCGGTATCGTTTTCGTTATCTTTTTAAGAACGGTGAGGCGGGATCTGACGCGTTACGAAGAACTTGACAAAGAATCACAAGCGCAAATGAACGAAGAGTTATCCGGATGGAAACTCGTTGTCGGTGATGTGTTTCGCGAACCGACTCACTCGAAACTGTTATGCGTAATGATCGGAGACGGGGTTCAAATCATGGGAATGGCAGTTGTCACTATAATCTTTGCGGCTTTAGGGTTCATGTCACCGGCTTCACGAGGTATGCTTCTAACCGGAATGATAATCCTTTATCTTTTCTTGGGAACCGGAGCCGGTTATGCGGGTGTGTATTTTTACCGAATAATCAAAGGTACATCAGAAGGATGGAGATCGCTATCGTGGTTGATTGCTTGTTTCTTCCCAGGGATTGTTTTCGTCATTCTTACTATTTTAAACTTCCTTCTTTGGGCAAACAAAAGCTCTGGTGCAATTCCGCTTTCTTTATACTTCAAACTTATATCGCTTTGGTTCTTCATCTCGGTCCCGCTCACCCTCATAGGCGGGTTCCTAGCGACCCGTGCGGAACCGTTACAATACCCGGTTCGAACCAACCAGATCGCTAGGGAGATCCCGGCTAGAAAATACCCGTCATGGCTTCTAGTTCTCGGTGCAGGAACACTCCCGTTTGGAACACTGTTTATCGAACTCTTTTTCATCCTGTCTAGCATCTGGCTCGGAAGATTCTACTACGTGTTCGGGTTTTTGCTAGTGGTTCTTCTTTTGTTAGTCATCGTTTGTGCTGAAGTTTCTGTGGTTCTTACTTACATGCATCTTTGTGTTGAGGACTGGCAATGGTGGTGGAAAGCGTTTTATGCGTCGGGTTCGGTTGCTCTTTACGTGTTCTTGTATTCGATAAACTATTTGGTGTTTGAGTTGCAGAGTTTAAGCGGGCCGGTATCTGCTATACTATATATGGGCTACTCGTTGATCATTGCGGTTGCTATCATGTTGTCTACGGGCACTATCGGGTTTGTAACATCTTTCTATTTTGTTCACTATCTTTTCTCGTCGGTTAAGATCGATTAAACGGGTCCTGGAAACTAGTTGTTAGCCATTCGAAATGCAATGGTTCATTGTTTAATCTTTACAAAGAGTGAATTGTTTGTTTTCTGCCCTTCTGTTACATGTATGTTTCAACATTAAAAAGTAATTCAGTTTATATATCATTGATTTTTATATATTTGATTTTTATATTTGTGTAGAGGTTGAGACAGGGATTATATAATCCTTTTATTTTTTTAGCTTGTTACAAAATAGTCCCTCAATAAAATTTTTTACACAATAGCCCTTGAGAAGGTGAAATGACAACAATACCCTCATGTGCAAGGCACATGACCGGATTTAACCAAAAAATCTAACTGGGTTTGGCCAAAAGGACATAACATGCAGGATTTTGAAACGTTAAGGACAAAACTCGTAAACTTTTGCGCTAAAGACATCGCCTGTAATTTGGTGTAAACATAAAGGACAAAACTTATAATTTACTCTATATATTTTTATTACTTTGATCGATTAATTTGCTAAAATGGAAAGAGCATGGTGTATTTATTACCGTTCTTAAATACACATTTCAAACCCTAAACCTCTCGTATACTTAAGCTACCCGACCCCAACTGGCGAACCATTGGTAAAACATGTAAATAAACTAGAATTTTTTTTACATGTGAAAAAATTTTTACCACTTTTTTTGGGCTTTTTGCATATAAACATATGTGGAGGCTGTTTAAAAAAAAGTTCCAAAAACAGCAATTTTTAAAGGTTTCTACACGTGTTTATACATAAAAGCTTCAAAAAAAAATTATGTAAAAATAATTTTTATTCTATGTAAAAATGATTTTTTAATGAACCTTTTACACGTAAAATTAGAGTTTCTTACTTCTTTGTCCTTATTAATTATTATATGGATTAATATACCAATTAACTTACTTTATTACATTATTTTATTATAAAGTTAAAAGTAATAATTATGTTTTTTTATGTTATTTTATTTTATAATACTTTTGTTACCTTTTTATATTTTGTTATACTATTATTAGTATTAATATCAATATTAATAAATAAATAATCAAGACACTTTATTATAAACACGAAAGTGAAAAAAGTTCATCATAAATAAATAAATAAATAAATAACGAGTCTCCAATAAAAAAGTAAATGTGCAAACATTAAAACAATTAATCACCTAGATCGACAAAACCACTTTCATGACGATAAAGTTGGGTATATAATTCTAGACACCACCTATACATGGTCTTCCATCCAGCCGCAGACATGCTAATGTTGCGAAAATTCCAATAAGGCGTGATCGTAAGCATTGGGTACCCTCCTGTAATTCCACCATGACATCTGGGTTAAAAGGTTGTTCCATTGACTGGGTTAAAAGCTTGTTTCATTGACTGTAAAAGTTAGTTTATAGAAACTTGTTCCTTTGACTGTAAAAGTTAGTTTATGAAAATTTGAAATAAACTTGAAAAGTTGACTGAAATGACACTAACTTGTGGGAAAAAGTAAAAAAAATTGACTTTGAAATGTATTTAACACAACCTTTTTTAATGAACGTTTTACACATAAAACTAGAGTTTCTCACTTCTTTGTCCCTTTTGAACTTCACGCAATCACCATCACTACAGTTAAATATATAAGAGCATTCACATCCATTCCATCATATTTTCACCATAAATTACACTAAAAAACACTACATTTTCTCTCTCCTTTTCAATTAAATAATATTATTTATACCTTTATCATTACCTTTTCTCTCTCCTTCACTCACAACTACTTTCAAAATATATTAAAAAATTATAGGGGGTGAACAGTGTCCCCCCAAATATACAGATGAACAGTAACATTTTCTCTCTCGTCCACTCACAACCACTTTTTATACTCTTTACATTATAAAAACTCCAGACACATTATTTGATGGAATGGATGTGAATGCTCTAAGGACCATACCTTTTTTTTCTCTTTATAAATAAGGTTTTACGTTCATTGGTAGATATTTCCCCCTTCTAATCTGGCTTATTACGTATTTCTCCAAACAAAAAAAAAAAAAAAAAAAACAATTACATATTTCTTCTCCCTAACCCATGTATATTACATATTCCCCTTTTTATTAAAATTACTCTTAGAATGATCATTTTAGCCTTAATGAACTATTAAATGAATATATACATATTCTCCCATTCTAATATCATCGATCAATTCTATATTTCCCCAATTCATGTAGTATTTCCTCACTTCTTCTACTTGTTTACTTTTACCAAAAGGTCCTGTCAACATAGACTTTGCAAGGAATGATGCAACTGAAAGTTCTTCAAGGTATGCATGCTTTGATAATCAGGTTAGGAATGCAGAATGCTAATGCTTCTAGTATGTATGAATCCATTGATGAATCTTCGTTAATGGCAGCTCAAAGAGATTGTGGCAGCCATGGGTATAATGGTTGAAGGTGTTGACTTTTTATTAATAGATATTTTTGTTAAACTTTAAAGAAATTACTGTCTTTGTACTGATGTTACATATTACGAACTTATGCAGATAGTGCAGTTTAGTTTAGATAAACAATAAAATGCCAGTCGTTTTTACCTCGCTTTTAAGTTTCTTGATCAGAATTTCATTTAGCAAGTTTTAGCTTTTCCATTGTAAATAAAGTTTATTTTTAGATATAGTGGATTTTACACCATAAATCATTCGAAGTGTCTCTTAAATGAGTATATACATATTTTCCTCTCTCACGTCATCAATCAATTACATATTTTCTTAATTCATGTAGTATTTTCTCAATTCTTCTACTTTTTACTCTTGTTAAAGAGTACAAACAAAACCATAATACTTATAATAAAATACACAAACTTTCGACCATAAAATTAAAAAAAGGTAATAATGTATTTTGGAAAATAAATAAAATAAATGCTTTAAGGGTCTGTTTGGTATGACGTAATGGAATATACGAGGAAATGGAATGGACGAGGTAATAGAATGGACAAAGGAATGAAATTGATCATTACATTCCATAGTTTTGTTTGGTTACCACACAGGAAAGGAATAAATCATTACATTGTGTTGTTTGGTAGGTAAGAAAAGAGGAATGAATTAAATCGGCGATGGGTGGTGGTGGTGATTGGTGGCGGCTAATGGCGGTGGCAGCGATGGGTGACGGTGGTCGGTGGTAGCAGTGGTGGGTGGCAGTGGTCGGTGGGTGACGGTTGTTAGCGGTGGCGGTGGCGATGGTCGGGGTTGGCGGTGGCCTGCGGTGGCAGGTGGCGGCGATGGTGGTGGCGACGACGGTGGGTGGTGGTGGTTGACGGTAGCGGGTGGTGGCCGCGGAGGATGGTCGTGGTGGTCGGCGGAGGGTGGCGGTAATGGTCGGGGTGGCGGTGGTTGCGGGTGGCGGCGATGGTGGTCGATGGTGGTGGCGACAACGACGGTGAGTGGTGGTGGTCGACGGTAGCGGGAGGTGACAGCGGAGGATGGTGGTGGTGGCCGGCAGAGGGTGGCGGTAGTGGTCGGGGTGGCGGTGGTCGGTGGTGGCGGTAGCGGGTGGTGGCAGCGTAGGATGGTGGTGGTGGCGGCGACGACGATGGGTGGTGGTGGTCGACGGTAGCGGGTGGTGGCAGCGTAGGATGGTGGTGGTCGGGGGAGGGTGGCGGTAGTGGTCGGGTGGCGGTGGTTTGCGATGGCAGGTGGCAGCGATGGCCGATGGTAGTCGATGGCGGTGGCGGCGGGCGACAGTAGCGGCGGAGGTTGGTGGCGGGGGGTGACGACAGCATGTGGTGGTGTAGATGGTGGAGGTGACGGGCGGTGTTTGTGGCGTAGGCTGAGAGAGGGAATGGAATGGAAAAAAAAAATAGGGGGAGTGGATGGAATGAATTTGAGGGAATGGAATGACTTATGTAATGGGTGATTCCATTACGTTGACCAACCAAACACAGTTTTTTTTCATTCCCCCGCAATAGTTCATTCCATTCCACCTCCAATTTCTGCATACCAAACACTACCTAAGAGTAGCAAGTAGATGAATTGGGGAAGTATTAAATGAATTGGGGAAATATGTAATTGATTGATGATATTAGAAAAGGGATATACATAAATATTCATTATATTAGTTCATTAAGGGTAAAATAGTCATTTTAAGAGTAATTTTAATGAAAAAGAAAAATCTATACTATATAATAAAAGAAACCATTTTTGAGACATTTGTCATCATATTAGGCCATGTTTTATAGATAAATATTATTTTAGTTTAATCTTTTCTAATTAATTATATATAATCCTCCTACTAAATATTATTTAGTTTAATTTCTTATGGATAATTATTATTTAGTTTAATCTCCTTCTCATTTATAATATTATTTATTTAACTAATAGAGTAAATTATGATTTTGGCCCTGTGGTTATATCACTTTTACTCTTTTAGCCCAAAAAGAATTTTTAACATCTGAACCCTCAACGTTTTTTTTTCTAATCTTTTTGGCCCCTAACGTCTTTTTTCTAACTCTTTTGGGCCCTAACATTTAATGGATGGAGTTAGTGTTAGGGGCCAAAAGGGTTAGAAAAAAAGATGTTGGGGGCTCAGATGTTAAAAAATTCCTTTTTAGGCTAAAATGGTAAAAGTGATATAACCAGAGGGGCCAAAATCGTAATTTACTCTAACTAATATTATGTATCATTTATACATTTACGAAGTTTTAAATAATGGGTTAAATTTATTGAGACTTTGTTAACAAATTTTGCTACAACAAAATAATCTATTTATATCAATCTAAATTTTTATCTATACTATACTATACTATACTATATAATAAAACATTAATGTGTGACACATGTTGTTCATTGTAGGTATTTATTTTATGATTTTCTCGCCTCACTTCTAAACTTATCTTATATTAATTAAATAAATAAATGAATGATGAGTTAATATTAAATTTTATCCTACTTTAAATTTCGAATACCATTCTTCTATTTTTCTAATAAAATATTATCTGAAATTGTAAGTTGTTAATTTAAAACATTTTAAATAAAAAAAATATTTATCACGAAAACCAAACTTTGTATTAATATATTAAATATTTTTATTTTCATTATACAAAATTAAATTTACTAACTTTTTTTATTATTTGGTATATAAAATTACATTTATTTAACTTGTGTAATAAATGAGGTTTTTTTTTAAAGATGTATTATTTTATTATTTGGTAAACAATATTACATTTATTCAACCCGTGTAATACATGTGGTTTTAAAGATATATATTTTTTTTATTTGGTATATAAAATTACATTAAATCAACCCGTACAATATGGTTCTTATATATATAACTTTCTATTATTTAATATATAAAATTATATTTATTCAACCCGTGCAATAAAAGAAGTTTTTAAAGATATAATGTTTTATTATTTAGTATATAATTTTTTTTACTCAACCCGTGTAATACACGGGGTTATAACCTAGTATGTAATATATATGGTTTAGGTAGAAGAAATATGTAATTGTTTTTTTATTTGGAAAAATACGTAATAAGACGGCTTAGAAGGGAGAAATACATAAAACCCTAAAAAGTTAAGCAGTAACAAACATCTGGTTGTTTTATTCTATTCATATCAGATATGAGATATGCTCTGAATGAAATATAAATATAAATATTCTTATTCGGGAAATTTATTCTCTATTTACTTTCAACACATTTTATTCACTAAGGCTAAAGGGTATGGGGTGGATGAGTTGGGTCATTAATACCACATAGGATCATTAATGGATTGTTACACCATCCCCTTCCTTCATCCATCATGGTTGGCATGGATTAAACCATGGCAACCATGAGCATACTTTCCTTTTTCAATGATTCATTTTCCTTTTCTACAAAAATAAATTAAAATATGAAGATAGTGGTTTGGGTCATGACCACACCCTTAGGGTAGTGGTTTTGAATGAGGGATTAGAAGTGAATGACATGGCGCCGATGTGGAGGATCATGGTGACCATGAGAGTCATGACCACACCCTATAGCCTAAGACTAAGAAAGAGAGTCCTTGTGTGAAAATAACCTGGCCCTTTGTATAATGTATACTATATACTATTATTATTCAACGTATACTTTTCCCCTGGGGGAAATAGTTTTCTTATTTGATTGGCCGTGGCGTGGCGTCAGTCAATCAGATTTTTTTTATTTTTATTTTAAATTTAGTAATACAAGCTAGGGGAGTAGTGTCAAGCAGCTGTCTGACACTCCTCCATTAGACCAACCATTTTATTATTTTATACACATTTTAAAATTATGTTTTTGTCTCCAATTTAAAATTACGTTTTTGCCTCAAGTTAAAAATATATTTACCCATTTGCCCCCAGCTTAAAATTACGATTGTACCCTCGGTAAAAAAATACGACTTTACCTTCAGCCAAAATTACGTTTTTACCCCACTTCAAAATAAAAATACGTTTTCCCTAGCTAAAAATTACGATTTTACACCTCTGTATTATTTTACACCTACATTAAAATCACGTTTTTCGGCTCCATTTTAAATTTACGTTTTGGCCCCCAGTTAAAATAAAAATACGCTTTTGCCCCAGCTCAAAATTACAATTTTGCCCTTGGTTCAAAATTACGATTTTACCTTTATTTCAAAATTACGTTTTCGCCCCCAATTAAAAATAAAAATATGGTTTTCCCCGGCTAAAAATTATGATTTTACTCTCGGTTAAAAATTATGATTTTTCCCCCCAGTTCAAAATACATATACATTTCCCCTAGGGGAAATAGTTTTCTTATTTGATTGGCCGTGGCGTCAGTCAATTAGATTTTTTTTAATTTTTTTTTAAATTTAGTAATACAAGCTGGGGGAGTAGTGTCAAGCGGCTGTCTGACACTCCTCCATTAGACCAACCATTTTATTATTTTATACCCACTTTAAAATTATGTTTTTGTCCCCAATTTAAAATTACGTTTTTGCCCCAAGTTAAAAATATATTTACTCATTTGCCCCCAGCTTAAAATTACGATTGTACCCTCGGTAAAAAAAATACGACTTTACCTTCAGCCAAAATTACGTTTTTACCCCACTTCAAAATAAAAATACGTTTTTCCCTAGCTAAAAATTACGATTTTACACCTCTGTATTATTTTACACCTACTTTAAAATCATGTTTTTCGGCTCCATTTTAAATTTACGTTTTGGCCCCCTGTTAAAATAAAAATACGCTTTTGCCCTAGCTCAAAATTACGATTTTGCCCTTGGTTCAAAATTACGATTTTACCCTTATTTCAAAATTACGTTTTCGCCTCCAGTTAAAAATAAAAATATGGTTTTCCCCGGCTAAAAATTATGATTTTACTCTCGGTTAAAAATTTTGATTTTGCCCCCAGTTCAAAATAAAATATGGTACTGTTTTTTTAATTGGTTGAGAATTATTCGGCCATCGCCCCGCAACGCAGGCGAGGCATCAACTAGTTGTATACTATTAATAGAATAATACTATTAATAGAATAAGTAAATGAATAGTAATTGTATACTTTCTATACTATTCTATACTATTAATAGAGAAAGTAAATAAATAGTAATTATATTTGTTTTAAAGATTTTTTTGTATGTGTTATTTAGTGGTTTTATATATCTGTTATGTGGTTTTTTATATACCTTATATGACTTGCTTTGGTTTTTTATCGCTGCAAATCACGTGTTGGTATTTTTTTTTGGTCATATCAAGATATTTTTTCCTCTATGGGTTGCTGTAACGAGTGTAGGTGGTGTAACAAAACAAACCGATGCCGACCAAATTCCCGATGTGTTGGTCTATTTTTGGTCATATCATGATTCTTTTCTATATTGGTTGCTATAACAAGTGTCAGTATCGTAGTTAAACGAACTGGTAACCACCCACCGCGCAACGCGAAAATTTCCGACGCAATGCGTGGATTTAATAGCACTAGTTATAAAACAAAGTAGAGGATCATTTCTTCACTAAGATGGAGACTTGTAAATAAAAAACAATCTGATCCATTACAAAACAAAGTTTTCGTCACTAAGCGGAGACTTCGAGGGTGAAACCGACCCATTGTGACACAAAGTGGATGATCGTTCTATTAGTCAAATAATAGATATAAGTTAGATCATATGATTAGTTTAATATAGATATAATGCAGGTTATGTAATATTTTTGATTATTATTCACTATCCTAAGTTGGGGCGGTTACTTATATAAACCCCTCATGTATATATACGAATTATGTATGTAACAATGAAACTCACCAATTCAATTCGAGAACAAACAACAATTCTCTGACATTCTGTTAGTATATTCGAATCAATTCCAACAAAATGGTATCAGAGCCACCGATCCTCAATCATAAATCTCACAGTTATTCAAAAAATTATCATCATCAAAATTCAAATCATATGATTTCGAAAGACATCAAAACATGACAACAAATGGAGGAATTCAAACCCAGATTCCCAAATTGCTGGGACAGAATTACTACCATTGGCATATACAAATGAAACTCCTACTAGAATCGCAAGATTTGTGGACAATTGTGGAAGAAGGTTACACAGAAGTCGCTTCTGGAGCACCAGAGAATGAACAGAATGTTTACAAGGAGAAAGTCAAAAGAGACAAGAAGGCACTGCATATTATGTTTCAGGCGGTAAATGAAACGGTGTTTGAATGTATTGCAACATGCAAAACGTCTAAAGATGCGTGGGAAGTTCTGCACAAGGCTTACAGGGGTGAAAACAGGGTAAAAACGGTAAGGCTTCAAACCCTAAGAAGTGAATTCGATAATTTAAGATTGAAAGAAAGTGAAACCATAGAAGATTATGTCAATCGAATAACAATAGTAGTCAATCAATTACGTCTGAATGAAGAACGAATAGAAGAACAACGCATAGTTGAGAAAATTCTCAGAAGCCTGACTAGAAAATATGAATCAGTCGTGGCTGCCATTGAAGAATCCAAAGATTTAAATACAATTTCCACAGAGGAATTACTCGGTATTCTTCAATCCCACGAATTAAGACTAAAACAGTATGATGATGCACCGGTGGAACAGGCTTTCCAAGTTCAAGACAATAACTATGACAGATCTCGACAATTCAGAACCGAAAATTCAGGAAGAGGATGAGGGAAAGGGAGAGGCAGGTGTAACGGATCGATTCGGTGTTATAATTGCCAAAGGTTAGGGCATAGACACGCTTCTGCAACAAGCGAGAAGACAATGATCGATCGAGTAATGTTCTCCTGCACAAAGATGATATAGAAGACGAAAATGATGACACCATGTTTATGATTTTTAATGTAGAAGAAGTGGTTAAGAATGATTGTTAGTACCTGGATAGTGGATGCAGTAATCACATGACGGGCGACAGGAATCTGTTCATAAAATTGAACGAATCAGAAAGGCGAGAAGTGAGAACCAGAGACGATAAATGATTAGAAGTTTTAGGCTGTGGAGATGTGAACATCAGAATTAAGGGACATGAAAAACGGGTTCCAAATGTATTTTATGTGGAGGGGTTAAAACATAACCTGTTAAGTGTTGGACAGCTAGTGCAAAAGGGGTATGACGTGAGATTTAATGATAAAGGATGCACTATTAACGACCCATCTGGGTTTTGCATCAGAACTGTTAAGATGACAGGGAACAAAATGTTCCCACTGAATCTGAAGCATGATATAATCCCTTGAGTGTGTAATATGATGACACAAGACACTTCAACGCTATGACACAGGCAATATGGACATTTAAACTTTGAAACACTACGATATGGGTGTGAATGGAACGGTAAATGGGCTGCCAAAAATTAGTAAGTCACAACACACATGTGAAGGGTGTATCTTCGGTAAACATGCTAGGAAGCCGTTCTCTAAGCAAGCAACATGGTGCAGATAAACCTTTGCAGCTTCTCCATTCAGATATACATGGACCTATGAGAACGCAATCCATAGGAGGTTGTAGATACTTCATTACATTTATAGATGATTTCTCGAGAAAAACATGGGTGCATTTCCTGAAGCTCAAATACGAAGCTTTGAGTTATTTCAAAACCTTCAAACGACTTGTGGAAAATCAAGTGGATTACAAAATAAAAAGTATACGAACAGATATAGGAGGAGAGTATTGTGGTCACGAATTTCAAAATTTCCTCAAGGAAAATGGAATACACCATCAACTCACAACAAGTTACACTCCTCAGCAAAACGGGGTAGCCGAAAGGAAAAATAGAACCCTTATGGAATTAAGCAGGAGTATGTTAAAAATGAAGGATCTACCGAATCTATACTGGGCCGAAGCAGTAGCTTGTGCTACTTACTTGCTGACTCGAGCAATCACTAAGAGTGTGCCGAAACTAACACCACAGGAAGTATGGAGTGGAAGAAAGCCAAACGTGGAACACCTCCGAGTGTTTGGCTGTATTGCCTATGTAAATGTACCTAAACAAAATCGCTCCAAATTAGACGACAAAACCGAACGGGTTATCTTTGTTGGGTACAGTGAAAATAGCAAGGCATATAAATTATGCAACCCAGTGACTAACAAGATGATCATAAGTAGAGATGTGATTTTCAGTGAAAATCAACACTGGGCAACGAATAAAGAAAGTGATGGAATGCCTTGGATAGAAATAAATAATGCTAATTGCAATGATCAAAGGGTTGCAGTGGAGGATCAAAGTGGAACTGAAATACCAGCATCAAACGATCAAAATGAGAACCAGTCCAACAACATAGATGCTGAGATACTTGACAATAACGACGAAGATGCAGATAATAACGAAGATGCAGATTCCTCGTCATCATCCGAGAATGAAGTCATACGAACTAGGCCTGTTGCTGATGTATATCAAGACTCGACGGCACTCACAAAGACACAGGTTGAGGAACTTTATAACAGGGATCAAGGTAACCCTAGTAGTGTGGTGAACTTCGTTCTATTTGCTGATACTGACCCAACAACATATATGGAAGCATGCAAAGAAACCAAATGGAAGGAATCCAAGGACAAAGAGATGGAATCAATAATAAAAAATGAAACTTGGGAATTAGTAGATCCGTGAAAGAATCAAACGCCAATTGGTGTAAAATGGATATACAAGACGAAGTATGATGAACACGGGGGAATAAGCAAGCACAAAGCAAGGTTGGTGGTGAAAGGTTACAAACAGAAATACGGAATCGATTATCAAGATGTCTTTGCTCCGGTAATCAGGTTTGATACATTTAGACTTGTACTAGCATTGGCTGCACATCATGACTGGTACTTGCACCAAATGGACGTAAAGACGACATTTTTAAATGGGAACCTAAAGGAGCATGTATTCATTGAACAGCCGGAAGGATATGTCATGAAGGGAAAAGAAAGGAAAGTGTGCAAACTAAAAAAGGCTCTATACGGTTTAAAACAAGCCCCGGGGGCATGGTATAGTAGGATAGAAGGATATTTATAGCACATGGTTTTAAAAAGTGTGTTTATGAACATACCTGAAGGGGTATGGTCCCAAAACGACCATTACCCGCATCAAACAAACCCCTACCAGTAAGCAAACCGCACCCATGCGGTCGCATCCTTCGAACCCATTCGGTTCGAAGATGAGTAGCTTGACCCAAGTACGAAAGAAGATGAGCATATCGATGCGGCTGGCACCGCATCATATGGCCATTTTCGTCACGACAAGGGAAGCCAGCAAATAGTCTCCACATACGATGATGCGGCCAACACCGCATCTCGCGTATTTCTTGATCACAAGTAGGAGACGCGGTAACTTCAGACGTTACCGCATGCAGCGATGCGGCTCGCACCGCACCCTGCATATCCAACAAGTGGACTGACACGCCAGGCAAGTGGCTGACACCACGAGGCAAGTGGCGCCGGCGACAGTCCCCTGTCAGAGCTATTAAAGCAATGGGCTGACGTGGCGTAACCCCCACGGCCGGTGAGACTGACACACCTGCAACGGTGCAGCTCGTCGTCAGCCCATCCATCAATCTCCTCCTTCACTCCTCGGCTATAAATACCGACCCCAAACCAGGTTTGAGGTATCTCTTCACAACTCTCTCACTACTACTATTATCTTGCTTTGCTTCCCAAGCAAACTACTGATTCTCACGCCGGAGAGTGGTAACAAGGAGCACCCCCCACCCCATCCTCCTTGTTACGAGTCACGGCTTGTTTCCTTGTGCAGGAGATCATCCACCGGTGACCCAGCCAACGATCTCCGAGAGGAAGGGATTAACCCTTCTTGACGAGACCAGTGTGTTAACCCTGCCCGGTTAACCATTGTTTCATCAATACCCTATTCACCAAGATATCCAAGGATGAGAAGATAATAATTTGCCTGTATGTGGATGATCTCATCATAGCAAGTGATTCTTTGACTACTCTCAATTCTTTCAAGGAATCAATGAAAGCAGAATTTGAAATGATCGATATGGGAACTTTGCACTACTTTCTTGGAATGGAAGTCTCATTCAACAATGGGAACATCATCCTCTCACAACAGCAATATGCAAGAGGTCTGTTAAGTAAATTTAATATGATGAATTGTACTGCCACTTCAACTCCAATGGAATATGGTCTGCGTCTATCCAAGCAAGATTAGTTGGAAATCTTATGTATTTGACCAATACCAGACCTGATATCATGTTCGCAGTAAACAAAATAAGTCAGTTCATGGAGCAACCCAAGAGAAGCCATTGGGAAGACGGAAAGAGGATACTGAGATATATAAAGGGAACTCTAGATCAAGGGCTTGTATATTCAAAAGGAGGGAAAGGAACACTAACTGGTTTTAGCGATAATGATTATGCAGGGAATGTTGACGATAGCAAAAGTACATCAGGATATGTGTTTCAATTGGGAATAGGAACTACAGCATGGCAATCAAAGAAATAAAAGGTGGTAGCTTTATCTTCGATGGAAGCTGAGTACATTGCCCTTTCTATGACCGGTTGTCAAGCACTTTGGCTCAAAGGAATTCTGGATGAACTTCAAGAAGGAACCGAAGGTCCTCTGGTAATTCATTGTGATAACAAATCAACAATTTGCTTGGCTAAGGATCCGGTATTTCATGGCAAAAGTAAACATATAAGGATCAAATATCACTTTATCCGAGATCTGATCAAGAACAATGACGTAGAAGTGCGTTTCTGCTCCACTGAAAGTCAGATCGCAGATATGCTCACCAAAGCACTGCAGTTTAAAGACTTCACACGCCTGAAGAACCTGTTGCAGATCAATGGATCACACACTTAGCAAGGACTCTACAGTTATTATGCTCTAGCTTACGGGAGGGTATTAGTCAAATAATAGATATAAGCTAGATCATATGATTAGTTTAATATAGATATAATGCAGGTTATGTAATATTTTCGATTATTATTCACTATCCTAAGTTGGGGCGGTTACTCATATAAACCCCTCATGTATATATACGAATTATGTATGTAACAATGAAACTCACCAATTCAATTCAAGAACAAACAACAATTCTCTGACATTCTGTTAGTATATTCGAATCAATTCCAACACGTTCGTCACTAAGACGGACGATTCTAGATCATCACACATCTCTTTATTTTTATAAACTTTCAGTCGGCTAAAGTAACCAAAACACGTCTAACTTTTTTTAAAAACCTAGATTGGTATCCACTTCTACCAGTTCTAAACACATCAATGGCCTCTTCATCTTCTTTACAGTCATGTTATTTTGATGTATTTCTTAGTTTTAGAGGATTAGATACACGCAAAACCTTTGTAGATCATCTCTACTCAGTTCTTGTAGATCGGAAAATCTCTACTTACAAGGATGATGAAACACTTCCCCGAGGTGGAACCATCTGTCCATCCCTCTTAAACACTATCAAAGGATCACAGATTGCGGTCATTATATTCTCAAAAAATTATGCAGGCTCTTCGTGGTGTTTGGAAGAACTATCATATATTATGAAATATAAGGATAAGAGAGGACTAATTGTAATGCCTATATTTTGTGATGTGGTTCCCTCGGAAGTGAGAAAACAAGAAGGGGACTTCGGAAGAGGATTTTCCAAACAAGAGGTACAAAACATGAGCAAGGTTGAATCATGGAGAAAAGCACTTGTTGATGCAAGTGAAATTGTTGGATGGGAACCCAAAAACATTGCAAACGGGTACTTCAACTTCTTACATTTTCAATGTTTTATATATGCTGATGCCATTTTACTCCATCCAAATATATATGTATCCTGGGTGAACACTAGCTGGGTGAATCCCGAGAGTTATGCTTGATTCATTAAGTTAATGCTTTAGCTTGGCTTGCCTTATGTGTGAACATGGAGCTCAGCACAAACCTGGCTACATGACATTTGAATGGAATCTGAGTAAACTGGATATAATGCTATAATAACCTAATAAGAAATCTATCTACTTACTTGAAGTTATATGAGATTTCCATCCTTGTTTATGGTTTGAGTTGTCTCTTAAAATTTGAATTATTGTTGTATATATTTACTATGATTACCATTTGTTGAACAACCAATGGTGGCCAAGACATGTATAGTAAAAATGAAATTGGTGGTGTTGTACTATTTTATTTATAGATCTAAGATGTATTATATCAAATTACCTTATTTTGTTGGTTAACGCTTTGTGAATTAATATTAGCATATGCTAATTATCCATATATGGATCCGCAGGCATGAATCAAAAGTAATCAAAGAAATTGTTGACACAATTTCAGATAGGTTGTTTTCGGTAACCTTGTGCGGTGATGAAGACCTTGTTGGAATGAGTGCTCGCTTGCAAGAATTAGAAACACACTTAGAAATTGGGTCAACTGGTGTGCGCATGGTTGGGATATGGGGGGTTGGGGGCAGTGGTAAGACGACTCTTGCTTCTTCTCTTTATATGAAAATCTCTGGCCATTTTCAAGGTCATTGCATTGTTGATAATATTTGAGAGGAATCAAGCAATCACTGTTTAAAAACTCTGCAAGAAATAATTCTATCAAGAATTATGAAAACAAAAGTGAAATTGCAAAGTGTTGAAGAAGGAAAACACATGATAAGACGTAGGTTAAGTCGTAGCAATGTTCTAATTATTCTTGATGATGTTGATGATATTGACCAACTAGATGCTTTAGCCGGATTGCATAATTGGTTTAGTAGTGGGAGCCGAATAATAATCACAACAAGAGATAAACATTTGCTAATAACCCATAAGAGAGACCATGTTTGTCACATCAAATTATTATCATTTTAAGAGTCTATTCAGCTTTTTAATAAAATAGCATATAGTGGAAAAAAGCTCATAAAAGATTACAAGGCACTTTCATCATGTGTGGTTTCTTATGCTGCTAGTCTCCCATTAGCACTCAAAGTTTTAGGTTCTTTTTTATGTGGAAAAGACGAGGAGGAGTGGAGGAGTACCTTGGCTAGACTAAGTGATACTCCAAAAACTAAAATTTTAGATCAACTCAAAATTAGTTATGACAGGCTTGAAACATTGGATAAAGAGTTAATTTTAGATATTGCATGTTTCTTCAAGTGGGAAAGCATGTCTGATGCAATGCAAATCCTTAAGGCTTGTGGTTATCACCCTCGTATAGGAATAAAGGTGTTGACAGAAAGGGCTCTAATAACTATTATGAATGGTCAGTTTGATATACATGATTTGGTTCAAGAAATGGGACATTACATTGTTAGAGGGGAACATCCTAACACTTCTGAAAAACATAGCAGACTTTGGAAACATAAAGAAATTGATAACATGTGTTTTGGGGATGCAACAATGGTACATATTAAGCTATCTAACTTTTTTTGAAACACACATTGAAGTGCACGATGCACACAAGCACACTTATAAAGTATATACTCAGTACCGTGCACATTGTTTTCTCCTTTATTGCAGGAAAATGACAAGTCTTAAGCCATACGATATTTTTATCCTCCTCATGGTACGGTTTTGTAAGATGATATCAAACATGAAGAAGCTAAGGTGGATAAGTGTACGTCTTCAAAATGATGAAATTGATGAGAATGTTGAAGGGCCTAGTTTCCTTTCAAATGAATTGCGATATATTGACTGGAAATATTATCCTCGAAGCCCATTCCCACATAGTTTCCAACCAATGAAGCTAGTAGCTCTGAAACTGTACGATAGCTTGCAAAAAAAAAAAACTTTGGAACGGTTACAAGGTATTACTACAGTTATTTATATGATCAACTTTAAAAAGTAGAAGATCATAAGTCATTAATTCACACTATAATTTTACCGTAGATGTATTAATACAACATCATAGACATGGCATGGAATCTGTTTGCTTTTACTTGTTTCTACCTTTCACTTATGCTATATATTTGAATTATTAATAAACTATGATATTGACTTGTCATTCTTATAAAATAAAATAGCATCTACCAGTTTTGAAAGTGATTGTACTCCAAAACATGAAGAATATACTCAGCACACCAGATCTTGATGGACTACTATGTCTTCAAAAGCTGATGCTCAATGATTGTGAAGAGTTAAAAGAAATTCACCCATGACTCGGAAAACATAATAGTCTTGAATACATAAGTGTACTAAAGTGTCCCAACCTTGGAATGTTTCCAACGATTGTCCAGATGAGAAAACTCAAGGCTCTTGAAATCAAAAAATGCCATAAAAGTTTAGAGTTCCCAGAGATCAAGTCGAACATGGAAAGCTTGGTTAGGTTATGCTTGAGAAAAATAGGGATAGCTGATCTATTATCATCAATTGGAGAACGATGTGCCAACCTTATTTCGCAAACTTGGATGATTGTTATTTAAAGAACAAAGAGGTCAACTATTATGCATTAGAACATTTGAAAGAGTTGAAAGTATCTAGATTCAAAGATTTCACCAAGCCAACCCATCCTTTTATCTCTTGGTTGATTGGTAAAGTTGTGTGTGGAAGAGATCTATATAAAAGTCCATCTTTTATTAGGTTATCGTTGGTGTTCCCGCAGTTGGCATGTAACTTACGAAAATTGGATCTCAGTGGATGTGGTTTAAAAGATGGAGAAATCCCATCTGATATTGGTGAGTTATCCAACTTACAAGAGTTAAATCTAAGTTTGAACAATTTTACACAATTAGGTTTCACCTTGAAGCAACTTACTTAGCTTAAAATCCTAGACCTATCTTTTTGCACATCACTCTTAGAATTGCCTGAGCTCCCAACAAATCTAACTACTTTAAAGTAGACAAGTGTTTCTCACTTACAACCATTGGAGATTTCTATGAAAATTGTAAATGGTTATGTCATGTCTCACTTGTGGGAGGGAGTTTTATACTACAATTTATGCTCAAGGTTTGATGGCTCTTGCTCTCTCTCTCTCTCTCTCTCTCTCTCTCTATATATATATATATATATATATATATATATATATATATATTTACTATAGTTAAGTTCTAATGTTTTTTTGCCAACCAAACTGGGAAAGGCTAATGAAAATCACTATATCCTTCTCCGCCTTGAAGGCCTTGAGATTGCGAAGGAGTTTATGCAACAACTTCATAGAGGGAGTAGATATAGAATGGAACTTCCAGAGAATTGGTGCACTAACTTTTCTGGATTTTTAGTTTGTGTTGTTTGCTATTCTAACTTTTACTATATTTCTTCACGTTTATGTATGAAGCACCTGATGAGTGATATGGATTCGAAAGAGGATGTGGTTTGGGATGAGAGTGATGATAATAGAGTTACATTGGTTTCGTATGTTTCATTTGCTTCGTTGAGACACACTACATGGTGGGATGATACATACAAAGCTGTTTTGTGTTCCATTGACATCCTAGTTGCAATTGATACAATATGGAGTGGGTTTGGAGTTCAGCTGGTTGCGAGGAACAGTGGAAGTGAAAGCGGTCTCACAGAAACATCAACAACACAAGAATCTGAATTTTCTTTGCATACACCTAAATTGGATATTGCACATGACTCGCAAAATGCTTCAAAGTTTTGGTTCAACTCTATGTAACATTAACAATTATGTGTAAAATTTACAAAGTGAATCACAAATATTTGCCTACACACTTTACCAAGAAGTATTTTTCGGTCATTGGTTCACAAACAAAGTTCTCTCTAACTAAATTTAGTAACAAAAGTGTCATCAGGTTCTTGTTTGTAATTACTAGTATATATTTTATATTAGGTTAGAAACTCGTGTCTAACACAGAGGTTGAATAAGTAATACTTGATTTATGTAATTTTGAATACATTGGATAAAATGTTATGACTATATATATTAACAACTTAAGCTTACATGAAGGTTTTTTTAGGCCTTAAGTTTGATAGTTGTCCATTTTATGAGTTTAACATATCAGAGGCAATTTTGTATCCAAACACAAGTGCTTCAGTCTCACCAAAAGTGCAATACCTTCCATTTCGAGATATCTTGTAAAAAATTACAAAATTCCTTAATTGTCTACATATTGTGATCACTACAATAGGGCCTTTGTACATCATTGTTCCGAATCATTTAACTAATATCATGTATATTTTATCAAACTATGTGCACAACCAAACTTTGCACTTTAATAGGATGGATTAAGTAAATACATAATAATTATCATAATCATTGTAAAATGAAATGAATAAAAGATATTATTAACTGTCATGAGGAAATTAAATTCAATCTGCCTAACTTGACATAAGACCATGTGTTACCATGGCGCCCCCTTGCAAATTGTTGTGCCAGATAAGCAAATTACAGCGCTGCACACCGCCACACCATTGGGCAGGTGTGGGCGTGGGGCAGGGTCCAAAGGGCGACTTATGCCGTGGTGGGGGTTGTTTTAAGCGGTGGTGGAGCATTGGGTGGGGAGCCATTTGACTAACTATCACTTGTTTTGGTTTCCAGCTTTAATGTGCATTGGTAAAATAGTCGGTTGTTACCTTAACATGAAATATTATAGAATCTAATATCAAAATTCTTTAGTTGCTTGATACACGAAGTTGATCAAGATTATGAAATGATCAAGAGTTAGATATGATCAAACTTTACACAAACGTAACTGCCCCATTAAAATCCGGTGTTCCACGTGCAATTGCCTCTATATCAACGTCCTTACGGCTTAGGGGGTAAGGGGTGCTCAGACCCCAAACCCTAACTTCCGCCAATCTCGTCGCAACTCATCACTTAAACCATCCACTACCCTAAACCACCCGATTTTGTAGCACCACTACCTTAGTTAAAACATGAACCCCACCATTTTACCCTCCCTCTCTCCATATACACAACTCTCTCTATCACTCTCCTACCATTATACTTAGCCTTAAAGCTTGTACAAAGATGAACCCCTTCCCGCAAGACCGGCAGGGTGTGTGCCTGTGGGTAAGGGGTACCCGAAGCCACTACCCTAAGCGCCCGTCCCCCCTTTGTAAGTTGTTTAACAACCCCTCACATATGGATTTCGAACAACAACTCGAAAAACATATTAGACAAACGATAGCTTTAGTTATAGATTTTTAGATAATTCGAGCATTTATATATTAAAATTAAAGCTTTATTGTGGTTTTCCATGTAAGACATGGGTTATAAATGTGACAACCGTCAATTTTCCATGTAATTCCGTACATGTTAAACAGTAATTTGTGCTTTAATAACTGTGCTTGATTTGAATTGATGTCATGAATGATTTCTGATTATTGTCATATACATACAAGTGCATTACATGTTGCATGATTATTTCTCATTGTTGCATGCAACACATTATGATTAAATTAGTGCACGAAACAAAGTTAGCACAGTTATCAGACAAACTAGAAGTACTGACGGGAGTTCAGTACTCAGACATACATGATGTTAATACAAAGAATGAGCCGAAACCAAGAGTTACACTAGTATAGTGTGTAGGAAAGTAAGGATCATAAAACTTCCTTCCTAGAGATAGTTTAAGTGCCGGAAAGTGCCTAAAACTCACACAAACTGCAGAATTCTACAATTTTCAGCAAAACTCAGCATTTTAACAACATAATATAATGCAGAATTTTGGTTTAATGGTCCAGAATACCTTCCTAGGTGTCGGGAATCAAAACTGTCACAAAAGGGAACATAAAGCACACTAAACTGCGTAATTTAGTACCTTAACGAACAGGTAACTAACCGAACAATCGGACACTACCCGAAACACCAAGTTTTCACTAGAAGCATTGTTTTAACATTTCCGAGCTAGTTATGGTCACCGAACATCATAACACACCTTATAAACACATAACACATATAAACACTAAAATTTACACTTAGAATCTAACTTATTTATCTAATTAGCCATTATATTTCAACCATACCCCCCCTCATTCTTACGGTCACCAAGGGTGGACCCACCCTTGATTTTTTTGCCATTGTTTATTTGATATGTTGTTTGCTTTAGAAACACATTACACAAGGGTTATGGAAATGTTGATGAAGATGATTATATTAACCACAAGACTACACATATCTCACATTTCACACTTCAAACCAACACACTTCCCCTCTCCCTTCTCTTCTTGCTCACGGCCGTGAACAACCACCCACATCACCACCATTTTCACTTCAAACTCTTGCAATCCAAGGTGATTCTAAGGTGCAAGAAGCTAAGTTAAGGAGCTTGGAGCCATTGGAGCTTGAAGGACCACTCTCTAGAGCTTTTGTCCACCTTGTTCATCATCTTGTTCATCTTTGATTCTTCCCTAGCCCTTGTGCTAGTAGTAAGCCTCTTGTAACTTGTTTTTACTTCTCTTTTTGATGGTTAAAAGATTATGCAAATGGTTAAACATAAATATCATGAAGAAACAAAAAGAATACAAGAAAAATCATTTTTAGAAAATCTTCATGTAAGTTGTAAAGGACTAGATTTTACAAAGATGAGATTTATAAACAAATAACTATGTTTTAAAGGGTAAATAACCTACTAAATAACATACTAAGTTACTACAAGTTTTTACAAAATTTCAAGTTCATGATGTAATGTCACTTGCATGATTTTGGCTCATGGTAAGTCTTGAATGATTTGTTGATGATTGATGATGATTTTAAAAGAAAATGATATGCTTTTAAAAGCATGGAAACCTCCATTTTTAAGGGGAAACTATGGCAAAATTTGTCTAGAATTTAAACACTTAGAAAAATATTTTTAAACAAGTGCTTATAAGTAAATTTTAATCATGGTTTTTCATATAAAATTGCCATAATTTTTGTTACAAAAATTACAAATATTGGAGGTTGATTTTTGATAAATAAAAGTGACTAAGTATACATTTAGGAAAATATATTTAGAAGTCACAATTTGTGTGCTACTTTTATATTATATATATTAGTTATATTATTTTAGGACTTTAAAAAATAATATAACTTACCAAAATACCAAAATTGTAATACAAAATATTACCAAGAATCCCAAGAAAACAAATATATAATTTATATCCGAAAATTGGACAAACCGAACAAGGACTATGGACTATATATATATTCCGGAATTAAACTCATATATAATTTGTCAAACGAGTTAAACGGTATTTTGGAAACCATAGAACCGGAAATTATGATTTTTACAAGTGTTACAAAAATATATCATATTTTTATCAAGTAGAAAATATATTATTTTGAATGGAGAAAAATAAATATATTTTCATGAACAAATAGAAGATATATTATTTTTGAAGAAAATATATATTTTCTTAAACAAATTAAGAATATATTATTTTGGGTGAAAAATGGATTTATAAATATTTTCTAAGATAATCTTGAAAATATGTATTATTTTTGGGATTTATATGAAAGTATAATTATTTTTGCTAAGAGAGATTTATAGATATTTTTCTATAAAAGTTTCTTAAAATACATATATTTTAAGAATGTAAATTAGTGATTTTTATTTAATTAAAAATAATATTCCGGAAAATTAAATACAAGATTAAGTATAAAATACTTAATAAATTCAAGAAAATACGTATTCTCGTATGTACAAATACACACCGGAATATGCCACCAATACTTGGCAAAATACACAAGTCTAGAAATACATAAATACAAGTACACCCATACTTGGGGGAATATACATGTATAAATACATAATATACCAAGTTAAAATATATTATTTTAACAAATATTCCAATAATTGATAAATATAATTTAAGTTAAAGTATTATTATTTTAACCAATAATTATATACTTTGGAATAATATAATGTACATCAAGACGTAACTCAAAGAATGTTAAAGTCATAACAACTAACCAAGAGTCGTTACACGACCTAGCCGTCTAATAAAACATAGCACGTGTGTAGGTAGTTGCACGACTTCAGGACATGACCTTTGAGTTACACAAGACAACAGGACGCAAGATTGTGAGTTCATGTCCCCCTTTTCTTTTAACTGTTTTCAGTTTTATAACTTTGGGGGTGAAACATTTGGTTGGTTGTATGTTAAACTTGATGTCATCCCGTTTTGAAGAGTTTGATTTGTGTATTTTATCTCTGATAAGATACATGAATCAAAGCTGTTAGGTCCAGAGTTTTACACTTATCTTTATTGTATTTAATTTTGTTTATTTGGTTTAGATTAGGTCTTGGGCTTGGGATTAGGCCATGTGGGCCAATGGGGTAGAGGCTCCTATATATAGTCTTGTCTAGGATATTGTAGTAGAGCTCTCAATTGTGTAATCATGTAATCCCCTAAAGGAGAACCTTGTACCCGACAATCCTAGGGATTGTGTGCAAGGTTCTCGGAGATCGTACCAGACAATCTTCGAGACTGTGTGCGATCTAAGCAGCGACACTGAGTACTTTAATAAAATATTTCTTTTTGTTCTTGCCAGTTTGCTCTTATATTCCGCGTTCGATCAAACCGTCGAGTGATATCACGGGTTTTTCGGGACTAACAAGTGGAATCAGAGCCATTGAAGTCTTTCAAAGGCTCGGTTTTGATATCACTCGAAGAACGAGAAGAAGCTTTGCGCAAGTGTCGGGGGATGTGTGTTCATATATGGAAAGATCTCCGGTTTGTAAGATCTAGATATCACTACAGATCTGAAAAAATTCTAAGATCTGGTGTAGTCGCCGGAAGATGACTGGAGACGTGAAAGATAGAGTGCAGTTGCAGGTCGCAGGAGTGTCGAAGACGGAGATGAGAGTGATTCACGATGGTGGCAGAGGTGGTTTAACGGTGAGCTGGAGAATGTCGGAGATGGCGTTGGTGATTGATGAAGATGGAGGGTGCACAGTTGAAAGAAACAAATCGGTGAACGACGTCCGAGATGATGATCGGAGATCGCAGAAGTGACGGAGTTGCTGGTCGTTGATGGTGCGTCGGAGACGAAGGAGATGATCGGAGTTCGGAGATGCTGAACCGGAGACGAAGAACGAAGGTTGCAGGTGACCGGAGGGTGATTAACGTCGCCGTATTATTGCTTGCTGATCTTTTTCGAGTCCAGCGGTAGTGAACGAAAAAGATGTCGAGGATGACGGTTGTTGACGGCTGGGTTTTGATGGATGACGACTGAAAGTTCTCTTGTGTAGCAAGAGATGCGGTTTCCGGTGAAAAATGGCGTCATTCCGATGATGTCGGCTGGATTCACTGCGGCTAGGGTTTGCAAGGTCATGTTTGCATGGGTTATGATGTTTGGGCCGAATGATGGTCCAATGATTGATTTCATCATTTTCCTTATTTGGAACACATGGATCCTAGGTAATGTCCACTAATTATTCCTTTGGTCCACTGATAATTGCAAATAATATGGTGATGACGGCTGGATGGATCCTCATACTAGGCCACTATTGGCTAAGTGGTGACTTGGGCTTACCTTTTGAATTGCCAGATCATTATTTTCATGTATGAGCATTATTATTGGGCCTACATTGAGCAAAGATGGTGAATTATTTCCACAGGAATGTTGGAATGTTCTAGGAATGTTGGAATTCTGGGACGCCACCTATATAACGATCTAGCTTGTGTCTCATTCGGGCATTTGATTATTTTATTCAGGCTTTGATTATTAATTGATATTGGGCTCTAAAAGTCACAGGTATGGATTTAATTTTAATTGGTCGGGTGTTAGAAATTCATTTGTGGGACTAGATATTTGAAGTAATTTTGGGGTAAGATTTGATCGGGTTAGAATCATTTTATTCGGAACCAACAAGGTGTTTTTGTGCGACTTGAATACCAGACGGATCACTATGAATCCGTGTGGTCTCGTTAGTAAATCAATGCATTTGCATCTGAGATGACACGTCTGATCCGACATCTTCCGTGATCAAGTTTATCGTTCCATCAATCATCCGCAATCATCCGAGATGCGTCCGAAGTCTTCCGTCAATCGTCCGACGTCTTGCGTCAATCGTCCGACATCCAAGATACTTATGTCTCATCCGAGATTGTCAAACCGCAATAAAGAGAGCATAAAACTAGGGGGAGATTGTTAGGTCCAGAGTTTTACACTTATCTTTATTGTATTTAATTTTGTTTATTTGGTTTAGATTAGGTCTTGGGCTTGGGATTAGGCCATGTGGGCCAATGGGGTAGAGATATAGTCTTGTCTAGGATATTGTAGTAGAGCTCTCATTTGTGTAATCATGTAATCCCCTAAAGGAGAACCTTGTACCCGACAATCCTAGGGATTGTGTGCAAGGTTCTCGGAGATCATACCAGACAGTCTTCGAGACTGTGTGCGATCTAACAGCGACACTGAGTACTTTAATAAAATATTTCTTTTTGTTCTTGCCAATTTGCTCTTATATTCCGCGTTCGATCAAACCGTCAAGTGATATCACGGGTTTTTGGGGACTAACAAAAGCCTTGTTTTATCTACGTATTTTGTCAAAGTCCTTGATGGAACTTAAAACATTTGGTTGGTTGTATGTTAAACTTGAAGTCTTGGTTTGTACTAAAACAATGTGGTTTATATTATTTTGAAACTTGGTATTGGATGAACATCATGGTTTCTATCATACAGTGGTTTGTTATAATTGAATGCAATGATATTAAGTAAGTCACATATAATACGCTTCCACAAAAGTCAGGGTGTGACAGGTTAGTATCAGAGTTTCGATTGTAGTGAACTAGGATTCCTTCTCGAGTCTAGACTACAATCATTAGGACTCTCTCACGAAAATATTTTTACAAAAATATTTTTCATTGCATTTCCAAAATGCCAAGATCCATGGAACAAACATTTTACAAAGGAAAGACAAGAAACACAAGCAAGGTCACACTGGGTGGTTTAGTTTGCATGGGGTTGACTTGCTAAGATAGAAAAAGTCTCACGTCGGAATGACGTTGATACATGATTAAGTGATGACTGTCTTAGTTTACATACGCCGAGTGACAGTGGTTAACATATGCGCACATGCCATGATTGTTATGTTACAGGTACCTATGTCATCATCAGAGAGCTGATTGTCCGACGACCATGATCCCATGGCAGTAGTTTCCGACGATGAGATTGTGCCAGCGCCAGAGATCTTCACCTCAGATTCAGAGAGTGATCCGGAGATGTTCTCCGATGACGAGGATGATTTTCAGCCCTTCGCTTTACCAGACTTTGGAGATGATGCACCTATTGCTGATGGCATTCCCATTGATGATGTTTTTGCTTTCCCCGCTCCTGTCCAGGACCCTCTCATCATCGGTCACCTCGATGGTGAGCATATTGTTGCCCCCATCCTGGATGCTGTTCCTTTAGTGGTCATTCCCCTAGAGGATTGGCCCTTCGATGATCTTTTTGATGATGATGTCGATTTGTTTTTGGATGGTCCCTCAGCGGATGCTCAGGGTGATGGGGAGGTTGACGACGTTGTTGTACTAGATGTACCTCCTCCTGCCATACCTGTTATTGAGATATCCTATGATCCTAGCTTGCATTCTATTGCAGACTCCTTTGAGTCTGTAACTTCATCAGTCCTATGAGCTGTAGGACTTCAGCTTTACGCCACTGATTTAGATGACGATGATGCGATGTCTGCTGCACCGTCATCCCCTGTTCGAGTCCCTACACCCCCCTCACGTTCTAGAGCATATTCCTGATCCATACCCTGTTCCATTTGGTTTACCCGAAGTTGCACCACTCATACCTGAGCCTGTTACAGTACCCTTTGACCTTCCACCTGTTGATCCATTTATTCCACCGCCTCCACCTGCTGACGTTGCTCCTCCACCTCCTTTTCTGTCCTATGCTCATCGTACCGATATCTCAATCATTTTTCTAGAAGAGATTCCTGCTCCCCGACCAGGGGAAGGCACCTCGGGACAACCCTCGAGATTCAATCCGTTCGTTCAGCAGACTTTCTTCCTATCCCTCACTTCACACCGTCTACACCAGCTTCATTGGATGAGCCTTTCAGGTGGTTCCTACCCTACTTGATGCCTATTTCTGACCCTTATCATCCCTCTCATTATGGAAGCTACACTCGTGATGAGTTACTTTTGTCACTACAGTTACAGTTCGAGATTTTGAGTCACCGAGTTCTCTAGCTGGAGTTCGATGAGGGTGCCAGGCGGTCACCATTTCCTTTTCATCCTACTTCTATTCCCCCACCCTCACCATCAGCTTCATTTGTACCTCCGCCTGCTGCTTCCACGTCTATTCCGGGTTTCGATGCCTGCTTTGCTTTCTCACCTTTGAGCAGCAGATTAGCTTTTTGATTCGCCGAGTTCATGAGCTCGAGGAGGAGCTTGCCCATGTTCGCAGTTTGCTCTTCTTCCCTCCTCCTCCTCCTCCTCCTCTGCCATCAGTATCGTAGGTTTTTGGTTTTATGCAGATGCTCTACTTTTGGTGAGAATGCTACAATTGAGCCAAGATTACAAAGATATGAAGACATAGAGACCACTTTTTGATTATTGCTTTTGTATATTGACAAACTTATTTGATAGGGGCAGTGTGACCCTATGTCTCTTTTGGTATGATACAATGTGAAAACAATGTAACTTGTGGTTGGTCATTAATGAAAGCTCAATAGTCGTGTTCTCATTATGCTACGATTATGTTATTGTGTGGTTGTTTGCTATGATGATTGTTTATGTTATATATATATGTACATATGACTCCTAGACAATTATTTATTTATTTAACGAATAAGGCCTGACCTATCCGATCTTCTTCCTAGAATAACAATGCCGCCTCGAAGAAACACCGATACCAACAACCCCCTGCCAAGGACTGAGGCAGAGCTACAAGAGCGCATCTCACAAGCCATCGCTCAGCACGAGGCACTCCGCTACGAACATAGCGGTGGTACCTCTGGGAATAACCCCCCAATCAGTAATGTTAAGTCACCTAAGACACATTACAATTCGTTTGGATATATCCAATTGTGCTTTGCTAATGCTTTCTATGAATGGTGTTGCTTGTGTTACAGGCTGTAGCTACTATGACAACCCTCACAATTCCAGGTATCCGTACAATTAATTAATATTTAATTAGTACTTAATGACTGTGCTTGATTACAACTGTGATTAAACTGCTTTCTGTTTTCTGTTACATACATACATATGCATCACAATTTATACTGTCACTCTATTTATTACACACAAACATTAGTGACAAACTTGATGCACAAAGCACGGTTAGCACAGTGAGCGGATAACCCAGAGACATGCTGACAATGCCAGCACCTAGACAGACAATAATTTTTGAGGCCAGTATGAGCCAGAGATAGAATACTACACTAGTAGGGAGTGTAGGGAAGTGAGGACCATAAAACTGCGTCACTAGGTGATAGTTATAGTGCCGGAAAGTGCCTAAAACATACTTTAAGTGCAGAATTCTGCACTGAATAACCAAAATTCAGCATTTAATAATGCTAGTAAAGTGCAAAAACTTGGCAAAATAGTCCTAGATACTTTCCAAAGTGTTGGGAATTTAATGTGTCACTAAAAGTATTATAAAAGACACTTTATAGACTAATTTAGCACTTTAACGGAACAACACCCAACCGAACAACCGGACTTTACCCGGAACACAAAACTATTGCCAAACACATTGTTTTTACGTTTCTGAGCTAGTTAGGGTCCCCGAACACCCTAACACACTTTATAATTAATAACACACTTTCATGCACTAACTAAACATTTAAATCCTAACTAGATTGTAACTTTATCATTAGAAACCAACCCCATACCCCCTCCCCCATCGAACCGGTTGTGTGGAGTGGGGACACTCCCATGATTTTTTTATTATTTTATTTGATGTTGTTGTTGGATAAAAGAACACTATATACAATGGTTAATGTTGATTAGTGGTTTATAAGAAAGACTTGAGGATCATGATCATTTCATTCACAACATCAAACTTCACTCATCTTCTCTCCTCCTTCTCCTTGTTCGGCCGCCACCATACCACCACCGTACCACCACCATTCAAGTTTCCTTCAAGCAATCCATACATACCCAAAGGTGTTAGAGATCCTACAAGTAAGCTTGGTGTGTTCGGAAGTTCAAGGACCGCTCTCGTTTTCTTTTATCCATCCCTTTTACGCTCTTGAACTCCCCTAGCCTTGTGCTAGTAGTAAGTGCCTTAGATCTTCATACTCTTCATATTTTTGTTGGTTAATAGCAAAAAGAATGGTGAAATGTTAAGAACTCTAAAGAACATAAACAAGTCTTGAAGTATAAACTAACTAGAGATGAAGTAGTGTTATATTGATGAAGAAATCATGTTGTTATTATGTTGTTATGCTTGTTGTATGTTGTTTGTTAGTAAAAATGTTATGGTTCATCACATAGGCTTGCTAGATCATGTTTAAAGACATGAACTAGCAAGATGTGAAGGTTAAAAATGTTGTGGATGATGAAATCATCCACACATAAGCTATGAACTTGATTAAATACATGATTTCTTGAAAAATAAAGATCAAAGTGGGTTATAATCTCATAGATCTAAAGATCTATGAGTGGTTTTTTGAAAGAACCAAGTGAAAAGAATGAGTTTTGTTAAAACTTGGGTCTTACACAAACTAATCGCATTTTAGTGGATAAACAAGTGTAGGAACACTTGTGTAAAAAGAAAATTTCACAAAGAAATATTTTTAGAAAATATAACTAGACGTTGTGAAAATACTAACTCTTTAAAAGTAAAGTTTTTAAAGAACCAACTACATTTTTAAAGATAACAAGATTCACTAAGTGTGTTAAGAAGTTACTACATGTTTTCATAAATATTCAAGTTCATGAGTTTATGTTTATGCTTATTTTTGTCAAGATTGGTAATTAGAAAACTGTATGATGATGGTTGATAATTGTTTGAATGATTTTACAAAAGAAAATGATATGCTAGTAAGCATGGACACCTCCATTTACAAAGGAAACTCTGGCGAAATTTTTCTAGAATTTCAACACTTAGAAATATTTTTCTAACAAGTGTTACAAATATATTTTTAACTTGGTTTTAAAAAAATGATTTTTATTACAAAAATACTAAGTGCTGGAGGTTGATTTTCGTAAATAAAATTCGATAAATATATATGTAGAATATATATTTTATACTAAAACACTTGTGTGATTGTTTGTTTATTATGTGCACTAGATATATTATTTTTAGGGTAAAAATAATATAACTTATAACGCCATGATATTACGACTTCAAAATAATACCAAAATTCTCACGAAACAAATATTTAAGTTACGCAGTTGTTGAAGCAATACGAAACGCTAAAACGTGACTTACGTAGTATTTCAGAAGAATATTCTTATACGTATATTTTTGATAAGTATTATTTTGGAAAATGTATGAGGTAAAATATAATATTTTGGGAAGAATATGTATATTTTGGAATTAAGATGTTTTAGACAAGTGAATTTAAATATATTTTCTAAGTGGGACTTAAAATATATTTTTCGGAATTACAAATGTGCATGTAAAAATACCCCCATCCTTGGGAAGGAAATACACTTATAAAATAATTAAGAAGTGTGGATACAAAATAGTTGCCTAACTATTTTTCCTAAAAACAAAAGTTAAGTTAAAATAATTATTATTATTTTAACAAAGTATAATATCAAAGTAACGCAACTCAAAACACTAAAGTCTAAGCCAAGGCACGGCCCATTCGTCTAATAGACATTAGTACGTGTAGGTCGTCACGCCGCAGTTCGAGTTTGAGATTGACGTTACAGGATACGCACTTCTGTGAGTTCATGTCCCTATTTTCTCTTTATTGTTTTCTGTTTTATACTTTGGGGGTGAAATACATGCGACAATTATTACAAACATTTACTTACATGGTATGGTTAGCATAGGGAGGGTTTATACTACTAGATCATGTGAGGGGTGGGTACAACACTTGAGGCCATTAATCCTCGTTGTCAGGACCGAGGGACACAAGAGTGATAGATCTATTTGGGTGTAGCGAGCCCACACCCGTGAGGCCGGGGCGGCCCATAGAGGTGACTATGTCTTACTGCCGAAGCCCAGTAACAAATTTGCTAGGTTTGAGTTTCCCTGCACCTTCTCACACATACCTGTGGCTTTGCAACCCATTGGTGATCTCTTTTTCCTTATTGCTACATACCAGGGACTTTTATTTTTATACATGAAAGGTTTATACATACTCACTTTTACATGAACTCCCTCAACTTTTTGTTGATTTTTCAAACTATATGTATTTCAGGAAATTAGTGGATCTGGCAAGGTATGCAATCACATCAAGCTGCGTAGGGAATAATGAGGTCATCCAGGTTTAGGAAGTGTGACCCTTGCCTGGACGGGTTACAAGTCTTAAACCGTATTTTTAGTCAAGTCTTTTGTTATGTCGTATGAACATGTTTTCATTATGTCATGGTTGTATTTCTTTTTATGTGTCGACATTTTAAAAACAATGTTGTTGTAGTAACTTTTAAAACTTGATGAATGGATGACTATCATGTGTTTTAATTTCATATAGCATTGTTGTAATTGTGCTATGGTATTAAGAAGTCACACCAAATAAACCCACGCTTCCGCAAAAGCCAGGGTGTGATAGCTTGGTATCAGAGCGTCGCTCATAGCGAACTCGGATTCTTTCTCGAGTCTAGACTATGATCACTAGGGCTCTCACGAAAACATTTTTACGTTGCATACACTAAAATGTCCAGATCCAGGATACAAAATATTTTTACAAATAAAAGGCACAAATACACTTTTTAAAAATTTTGGTTCAGTCTTAGAGACTGAGGGAGTTTAGCCTTAGAGGCTGGGAAGGTTCAGTCTTATAGACTGAGGGAGGTTCAGCCTTAGAGGCTGGGGAGATTCGGTCTTAGAGACTGAAGGGTTCAATCTTAGAGATTGGGGAGGTTTAGTATTAGAGACTGGAAGGTTGGTCTTAGAGACCAGAGAGTTAGTCTGAGAGGCTAGGGAGTTCAGTCTGAGAGACTGGGAGGGTAGTCTAGAGAGACTAGGAGGACTACTTGTTTGCATTATTGTGACTTACATGTTTATTTGATTTCATGTTGATATTTGTGCATATATGTGATTGTGTTACAGACACCATGGTTTCTTCTTCAGACACAGGAGTATCAGACACAGTAGACCCCATGGCAGTTGTGTCAGATGACGAGATACCATCAGAGGGAGACGTATACACCTCAGACACCACGAGTACAGATGACGACGATTTTCAGCCATTCGCACTGCCAGGCATCGAAGTTGAGATACAGCCTGCTGATGGCATTCCTGCTGGGGATCTACCTCTTGCGGTGATCCCTGCTCCCATTTCGCTTGCTGCTTTCCCCGTGGTAGATGCGCCACTCGATGTCGTATTTGATGACAACATTGATTTGTTCGAGGACGCCTGAGGACGACTATGAGGGCGGGGCCCCGATTGATGCTGATGTTATCCTTCCCATTGCTAAGGCACCTGTAGAGGAGCTTCCTATTGGTTCACCTGTCCCAGACTCATTGGAGTCTGTGGCATCTGTGTCTCTGCACGACCAGGGAGTGCAGCATCACTCTTCTGACGCCGACCCTGACATGGCGATGTCAGCTGCACCTGGTCCGGCACACGAGTTCGAGTTTGACCATGAGGTCGATGGGGATTTTGATCCAGTTTTTCCCCCTAACTTCGATCCTGACCAGGAGATCGAGTTTATTCATATGGACCAGCCCTTAGAGGCGCCCGTAGCTCCCATTGATCCGTTGCTTGACATCCCTGCTGATTTTGATATGGATCTTGTTGACCCTGAGCCGGTCATGGCCCCAGAGCCTGTTGTTTATCCTGATCCTGCACCCGAGCATGATCCTGTTCATGATGATGCGCCAGCTCTTGCACCACCCGTTGCTGACCTACCCGTTGTTGCTCCACCAGTGATGGATGATCCTGTTGTCGATGCACTTATCCTGATCCCGTACCGGCTTTGATTGACCGTGCACCATTCGCCGCTCATATAGATCCTCGATACGCTGACACCCACAACGGGTGGATCGAGGATGATGACGATTACCCACCATTTGTGCTACCTGTCACTCCTCCCGTAGCACCTGTTTCTGCACCCACTGATATCCCATTGTTTCCCCTACACACCACTGATGTTCATCGCACTGATCTTCCCATTACGTTCCTCCAGGACATACCGCCACCTCATCCTGGAGAGGGGTCATCGAGGCAGCCGCCTGTTTCTGTTCCACCCATGCTGTCATCATCTTTTCCATTCATGCCCCAGTTTCCTCATGTTGCACCACCTACTGCACCATCTTTCATACCATCGAGCGAGCCATTTTTGTGGACTACGCCCTCCGTTATGCCATTGTCTGACCCGTACCATCCATTTCATGTGGGGTACACCACGAAGGATATACTTGCATCGCTGCAGCTACAGCAGGAGGCCCTAAGCCAACGTATTCAGGAGTTGGAGAGAGCTCCACGTTCGCATTGTCACTGTCAGACCCCATTTGCAGCACCGCACACTCCACATCCGCTTTCCCCTGATTCAGACGCTCGATTCTTGACATCTGAGCAGCAGATTGCATATTTGCTGCGCGTCTGTCGTGCCTTAGAGCAGGACTAGTTACACATGTGTCGCTTGCTTTTCTCTCGTTTTCCCCCTCCTCCTCCGCCATCAGCATAGGTATTTTTGGTTTGATGCAGGTCGATCTTTTTGGTGAGAAGGTCGTGATTGAGCCAGCACCCGAAGACTTTTGAGAGACCACACTTTTTGTATATGATATGTGTAGACAGACTTGTATTTTTGGGGGTGATGTAGCCCCCTGATCTTATTTGGATATGTGATGTACTATTAAACATGTAAAACAATATTTTGGTTGTGATTAATGAAGCTCAATGGCAACGTTCTCACTACATGCTTTGTTGAATTATATGTTTAATTTTATAACATGTGATGTTATGTGATTGATGAATGTTATTACGTACGCATATTATTTACTTGCTATGACTTGACCTACATGATCGTCTTTTAGAAGATGCCTCCACGACGTGACCCGCTCATGCCCACTACTGAGGCGGAACTCCAAGGGATAATCGCCGCGGCTATAGCCCAGTATGCAGCTTCTCATGCAGAAACGAGTGGAAATGTCTCAAACAACAACGGCAATAACAATCCACCCAATGGTAATGTTAAGTCGTTTGAGATATACTACGATACATTTGGATATTTCTAGCACGTCTGCTGATACCATTTGTAAATTCTAACGTATGTGCAGGGTGCACCTACAAGCAATTCCTCGACTGCAAGCCCGTAAATTTCGACGGCACTGAAGGTGCTGTTGCGTTTGTTAGGTGGGCTGAAAAGACAGACTCTGTCCTAAGGATGAGCAAATGTGCTCCTGAGCAATAAGTGACCTACATCTCAGGGCTGTTTTTGGATGGAGCCCTATCGTGGTGGAATCTGCAAGTGCAAACTTTAGGTGAAGCTGCTGCTTATGCATTATCATGGAATGAGCTGAAGGAGCTCATGAGAAGGAAGTATTCCTCGCGTGCTGAAATACAGAAGCTAGAGACTGAGTTCTGGCACCTAAGAATGGAAGGTCCCAAGATTGCAGAGTATGTTCAAAGATTTCATGATTTATCCCATGTAGCGCCGTACATGGTCACACCCGAGTTTAAACGTGTTGAGCGCTTTATCTGGGGATTGGCCCCTCAGATCATGAGTATGGCTTCCACATCCAAGCCTGCAACGATCACGGAAGCCATAGACCTTAGTGTGGCACTTACTGAGGAAGCTATCAGATTGAACAAGTTTTCAGCATCTGTGCCAAAGAAGAAAGAGACTCATGTGGAGTCTTCTGGTGAAAACAAGCGGAAATTCTCCAATTTCAAGCAAGGTACCAGTAATGTGAACAAGAAGGGTGAATCAAGCACACCGGCCAGAGCCACAACCGGTGTTGAAAACAAAGGAAAGGGTTACATGGGCACTCTGCCCAAGTGTGATACATGCCAGCGCCATCATTCTGGTCAATGCAGACTGAGAAAATACGAGTCATGTGGAAAGAACGGCCACACGAAGGATACGTGTTGGGCCGGAACTGGTGCTGGGCGTGGTGGTAATCGAGGTTATGGGAATGGTAATGGAAACCGCCAGCAAGGAGGAAATGGCAGAAATGGAAATCGTGGAAATGTTGCGAATCAAGCTGGGAGTGGAAATCGCAACCAAAACAACACTCAAGGTGGAAATGGAAATGGAAATGGTCGAGGACCGAGATGTTTCATTTGTGGAGATGTTGGGCACTTTAAGAGGGAATGCCCAAAACTGAATCAAGCCAATGGGAGAGTGTTCAACATTGGAGCAAGGGAAGCGCGCCAGGATCCAAACGTTGTCACTGGTACGTTCCCTGTAAACTAACGCTTTGTATCTGGTCTGTTTGATACTGGTGCCGACTATAGCTTTTTATCGTTAGAATTTTAGAACATGCTTGGGTTAACCGCTAGTAAGTTAGATATTCCGTACTCAATTGAACTGGCTAATGGAAAGCTAGTAGAAGCGAATGAAGTCGTCCGAGGATGTGTAATTGAGCTGGGAGAACGCGAGTTCACTTTAGATCTACTACCAGTCGAGTTGGGAAGTTTTGACGTGGTGGTAGGGATGGATTGGTTGTCAAGCAACAAAGCCAAGATTGTTTGTCACGAAAAGACCATCCGTATCCCAATAGAAGATGGAGAGCCGATCGTAGTTCATGGAGAGAAGCGCGATACGCCTCTGAGAATCATCAGCTGTCTGAAAGCTAGAAAGTGTTTACAGAAGGGATGTGTTACCTTCTTGGCACACATCGTGGATAAAGTTGCTGCTGAGCCAAAGATTGAAGACATTCCAGTCGTAAAAGAATATCCTGAAGTCTTTCTAGAAGACTTGCCAGGATTACTGCCGCAGAGACAAGTCGAGTTCCACATTGACTTAGTTCCAGGCGCCGCGCTTGTGGCTAAGGCACCCTACCGACTTGCGCCTTCGGAGATGCAGGAGTTGTCGATGCAACTTCAAGAGTTTTTAGACAAGGGATTCATCAGGCCAAGCTTCTCGCATTGGGGAGCTCCAGTTTTGTTTGTTAAGAAGAAGGATGGTAGTTTCCGCATGTGTATCGACTACCGGGAATTGAACAAGTTGACTATCAAGAATAGATATCCTCTGCCGAGAATTGATGACCTATTTGATCAGCTTCAAGGTTCAAGTTACTACTCAAAGATCGATTTGCGATCAGGATATCATCAGTTGAGAATTCAAGATGAAAGTATTCCTAAGACTGCTTTTAGAACTCGATATGGACATTACGAGTTTCTGGTGATGCCGTTTGGGTTGACAAACGCGCCAGCCATTTTTATGGATTTAATGAACAGAGTTTGTAAGCCGTACCTCGACAAGTTTGTGATTGTGTTCATCGATGATATTTTAATCTACTCGAAGACGAAGGATGAACACGAACAGCATTTAAGAGCTATCTTGGAGCTACTTAAAAAGGAGAAGTTGTATGCCAAGCTCTCGAAGTGCGAGTTCTGGTTACGCGAAGTCCAATTTCTTGGATATGTGGTTAATGGAGATGGAATCCATGTGGATCCCACAAAGATCGAATCGATAAAGAACTGGGAATCTCCAAAGACACCAACCGAGATCCGACAGTTCTTAGGTTTGGCAGGTTACTATCGAAGGTTCATTGAGGATTTCTGAAAGATCGCTCAACCTTTGACTTCACTTACCCAGAAAGACAAGAAGTTTGATTGGGGAGTCAAACAAGAAGAAGCGTTTCAGTTGCTAAAGAACAAGCTTTGTAATGCACCGATCTTATCGCTACCCGAAGGAACGAATGATTTTGTGGTATATTATGACGCCTCGCATCAAGGATTAGGATGCGTGTTGATGCAGTGACAGAAAGTTATAGCATATGCTTCTCGCCAGTTGAAGGTCCATGAGAAAAATTATACCACGCACGACTTGGAATTAGGCGCAGTGGTATTTGCGTTAAAGATCTGGCGACATTATTTGTATGGTACGCAATGTACAATCTACAGTGATCATAAGAGCCTACAGCACATATTCGACCAAAAGGAGCTTAACATGAGGCAAAGACGCTGGGTAGAGCTATTGAACGACTACGACTGTGAGATCAAGTATCATCTAGGGAAGGCGAATGTGGTCGCCGATGCCCTAAGTCGAAAGGAAAGGATCAAGCCCATAAGGGTTAGGGCTTTGGAAATGATTGTCCAGACAGACCTCTCATTGCGCATTCGTGCCGCGCAGAGAGAATCTCTCAAAGAAAGGAATATTGAGGACGAGTATCTCCGTGGGATGGAGAAGCAGTTGGTACCAAACGAGGAAGGAACTTTATGCTTCATGAAACAAATTTGGGTTCCTCTGTTTGGTGGATTGAGAAAGGTTATTTTCGATGAAGCTCACAAGTCACGGTACTCAATTCATCCAGGAGCAGATAAGATGTACCAAGACCTTAAGGATTTCTACTGGTGGCCTAGGATGAAAGGCGATGTTGCAGTTTATGTTAGCAAGTGTTTAACGTGCGCCAAGGTAAAAGTCGAATATCAAAAGCCTTCAGGTCTTCTACAGCAACCTGAGATACCCAAATGGAAATGGGAACATATTTCAATGGATTTCATAACGAAATTGCCAAGGATACCCAAAGGTCACGATACTATTTGGGTAATAGTAGACCGTTTAACGAAATCTGCGCACTTCTTGCCAATCAGGGAAAAAGATAACACGAGTAAACTAGCTGAGATATACATGAGAGAGTTCGTTTCACGACATGGAGTGCCTCTCTCAATCATCTCTGATAGAGATGGAAGATCCGTGTCAAGGATTTGGCAATCCTTTCAAGAAGCATTCGGCTCTCAGTTGAACCTAAGTACAGCTTTTCACCCGCAAACAGACGGACATAGTGAACGAACGATTCAGACATTAGAAGACATGCTGCGAGCTTGCGTAATGGATTTAGGTGGAAGTTGGGACACTCACCTACCATTGGTCGAATTTTCATACAATAACAGCTTTCACGCAAGTATTCAAGCCTCACTGTTCGAAGCTCTTTATGGACGCAAATGTCGATCACCGATTTGCTGGGCTGATGCGGGTGATAGACAACTAGTTGGTCCGGAATTGGTCTAGGAGACGACAGACAAGATTGCACAGATCCGAGAGCGCATCAAGACGGCTCGCGATCGTCAAAAGTGTTATGCGGACCGAAGGAGGAAACCTCTGGAATTTGAGGTAGGAGATATGATTTTATTGAAAGTTTCACCCTGGAAGGGTGTGGCACGCTTTGGGAAGCGTGGGAAGTTGAATCCATGCTACATTGGCCCATTCAGAATCCTGCAAAGGATTGGGCTTGTAGCATACAAGTTGGACCTACCTGCTGAACTTAATAGTGTTCATGATACATTCTATGTATCAAATTTGTAAAAGAGTCCGACTCAAGAGACAGTTGTCATTCCAGCCGATGAAGTTCATATTGACGACACGCTCCACTTTGTCGAAGAACCAGTAGAGGTTACCGATTGGAAGATAAACAAGACACGCAGGAGTAGTGTCAAGCTTGTCAAAGTTCGATGGAATGCACGACACGGCCCAGAGATCACGTGGGAACGTGAGGATCATATGAAAGAGAAATACCCCCATTTATATCCCAAGACCCCTGCAACTAGAAGCAGAGCCTAAAATTTCGGGACGAAATTATCTTAACGAGGGAGAATGTGACAACCCTCACAATTCCAGGTATCCGTACAATTAATTAATATTTAATTAGTACTTAATGACTGTGCTTGATTACAACTGTGATTAAACTGCTTTCTGTTACATACTTACATATGCATCAAAATTTATACTGTCACTCTATTTATTACACACAAACATTAGTGACAAACTTGATGCATAAAGCACAGTTAGCACAGTGAGCGGATAACCCAGAGACATGCTGACAATGCCAGCACCTAGACAGACAATAATTTTTGAGGCCAGTGTGGGCCAGAGATAGAATACTACACTAGTAGGGAGTGTAGGGAAGTGAGGACCATAAAACTGCGTCACTATGTGATAGTTATAGTGCCGGAAAGTGCCTACAACATACTTTAAGTGCAGAATTCTGCACTAAATAACCAAAATTCAGCATTTAACAATGCTAGTAAAGTGCAAAAACTTGGCAAAATAGTCCTAGATACTTTCCAAAGTGTTGGGAATTTAATGTGTCACTAAAAGTATTATAAAAGACACTTTATAGACTAATTTAGCACTTTAACGGAAAAACACCCAACCGAACAACCGGACTTTACTCGGAACACAAAAATATTGCCAAATACATTGTTTTTACGTTTTTGAGCTAGTTAGGGTCCCCGAACACCCTAACACACTTTATAATTAACAACACACCTTCATGCACTAACTAAACATTTAAATCCTAACGAGATTGTAACTTTATCATTAGAAACCAACCCCATACCCCCCCTCGAACCGGTTGTGTGGAGTGGGGACACTCCCATGATTTTTTTATTATTTTATTTGATGTTGTTGTTGGATAAAAGAACACTATATACAATGGTTAATGTTGAGTAGTGGTTTATAAGAAAGACTTAAGGATCATGATCATTTCATTCACAACATCAAACTTCACTTATCTTCTCTCCTCCTTCTCCTTGTTCGGCCACCACCATACCAACACCATTCAATTTTCCTTCAAGCAATCCATACATAACCAAAGGTGTTAGAGATCCTACAAGTAAGCTTGGTGTGTTCGGAAGTTCAAGGTCCGCTCTCGTTTTCTTTTATCCATCACATTTACGCTCTTGAACTCCACTAGCCTTGTGCTAGTAGTAAGTGCCTTAGATCTTCATACTCTTCATATTTTTGTTGGTTAATAGCAAAAAGAATGGTGAAATGTTAAGAACTCTAAAGAACATAAACAAGTCTTGAAGTATAAACTAACTAGAGATGAAGTAGTGTTATATTGATGAAGAAATCATGTTGTTCTTATGTCGTTACGCTTGTTGTATGTTGTTTGTTAGTAAAAATGTTATGGTTCATCACATAGGCTTGCTAGATCATGTTTAAAGACATGAACTAGCAAGATGTGAAGGTTAAAAATGTTGTGGATGAAGGTTAAACAAGTGTAGGAACACTTGTGTAAAAAGAAAATTTCACAAATAAATATTTTTAAAAAATATAACTAGAAGTTGTGAAAATACAAACTCTTTAAAAATAAAGTTTTTAAAGAACCAACTACATTTTTAAAGATAACAAGGTTCACTAAGTGTGTTAATAAGTTACTACATGTTTTCATAAATATTCAAGTTCATGAGTTTATGTTTATGCTTATTTTTGTCAAGATTGGTAATTAGAAAATTGTATGATGATGGTTGATAATTGTTTGAATGATTTTACAAAAGAAAATGATATGCTAGTAAGCATGGACACATCCATTTACAAAGGAAACTCTGGCGAAATATTTCTAGAATTTCAACACTTAGAAATATTTTTCTAACAAGTGTTACAAATATATTTTTAACTTGGTATTAAAAAAATGATTTTTATTACAAAACTACTAAGTGCCGGAGGTTGATTTTCATAAATAAAATTCGATAAATATATATGTAGAATATATATTTTATACTAAAACGCTTGTGTGATTGTTTGTTTATTATGTGCACTAGATATATTATTTTTAGGGTAAAAATAATATAACTTATAACGCCATGATATTACGACTCCAAAATAATAATAAAATTCTCACGAAATAAATATTTAAGTTACGCAGTTGTTGAAGCAATACGAAACGCTAAAACGTGACTTACGTAGTATTTTGGAAGAATATTCTTATACGTATATTTTTTATAAGTATTATTTTGGAAAATGTATGAGGTAAAATATAATATTTTTGGGAAGAATATGTATATTTTGGAATTAAGATGTTTTAGACAAGTAAATTTAAATATATTTTCTAAGTGGGACTTAAAATATATTTTTTGGAATTACAAATGTGCATGTAAAAATACCCCCATCCTTGGGAAGGAAATACACTTATAAAATAATTAAGAAGTGTGGATACAAAATAGTTGCCTAACTATTTCCTAAAAACAAAAGTTAAGTTAAATAATTATTATTATTTTAACAAAGTATAATATCAAAGTAACGCAACTCAAAACACTAAACTCTAAGCCAAGGCACGGCCCATTCGTCTAATATACATTAGTACGTGTAAGTCGTCACGCCGCAGTTCGAGTTTGAGATTGACGTTACAGGATACGCACTTCTGTGAGTTCATGTCCCCCTTTTCTCTTTACTGTTTTTTGTTTTATACTTCGGGGGTGAAATACATGCGACAATTATTACAAACATTTACTTACATGGTGTGGTTAGCGTAGGGAGGGTTTATACTACTAGATCATGTGAGGGGTGGGTACAACACTTGAGGCCATTAATCCTCGTTGTTAGGACCGAGGGACACAAGAGTGATAGACCTATTTGGGTGTAGCGAGCCCACACCCGTGAGGCCGTGGCGGCCCATAGAGGTGACCGTGTCTTACCGCCGAAGCCCGGTATCAAATTTGCTTGGTTTGAGTTTCCCTGCACCTTCTCACACATACCAGTCGCTTTGCAACCCATTGGTGATCTCTTTTTCCTTATTACTACATACCAGGGACTTTTATTTTTATACATGAAAGGTTTATACATACTCACTTTTACATGAACTCGCTCAACTTTTTGTTGATTTTTCAAACTACATGTATTTCAGGAAATTAGTGGATCTGGCAAGGTATGCAATCACGTCAAGCTGCGTAGGGAATAATGAGGTCATCCAGGTTTAGGAAGTGTGACCCTTGCCTGGACGGGTTACAAGTCTTAAACTGTATTTTTAGTCAAGTCTTTAGTTATGTCGTATGAACATGTTTTCATTATGTCATGGTTGTATTTCTTTTTATGTGTCGACATTTTAAAAACAATGTTGTTGTAGTAACTTTTAAAACTTGATGAATGGATGACTATCATGTGTTTTAATTTCATATAGCATTGTTGTGATTGTGCTATGGTATTAAGAAGTCACACCAAATAAACCCACGCTTCCGCAAAAGCCAGGGTGTGACACCTACAAACAATTCTAGGACTGCAAGCCCCTTAATTTCGATGGCACTTGGGGTGCTGTCGCTTTCGTACGCTGGGTGGAGAAAACTGACTCTGTATTGAGAATGAGCAAGTGTGCTCCGGAACAAAGAGTTACGTATATTTCAGGGTTGTTTCTAGACGGAGCGCTTTCGTGGTGGAACCTCCAGGTTCAGACGCTGGTTGAGGCTGCTGCATATGCATTAACATGGGATGAACTGAAGGAGTTAACGCGCAAAAAGTACTGCTCTCGAGTGGAGATTCAGAAGTTGAAGACAAAATTCTGGAACTTAAAGATGGATGGACCAAAGATAGTAGAGTATATTCAGAGGTTCCATGATTTGTCAAGGGTGGTTCCTTATCTGGTGGAGCCAGAGTTTAAAAGGATTGAGCGTTTTATCTTGGGATTGGCACCTCAGATTCTGAGTATGGTGACAGCTTCCAAGCCTCCAACTATTTCTGAGGCTATTGACCTAAGTGTGGCACTTACTGAGGAAGCAGTTCGATTGGGAAGTTTTCGATCTCTGAAACGAAAAAGAAGGAGACTCATGTGGAGTCATCAGGTGATAACAAAGGGAAGTTTACTAACTTTAATAAAAGCACTCGAGTGAACAACAACAATGCCAACAAGCAAAGTGACACTAATCAGCCAGCTGAGGCACAGACTGTCACTACAAATGCTGAAAATAAGGGAAAAGGGTACATGGGTACCCTACCAAAGTGCGACATCTGCCAACTTCATCATGCTGGTCAGTGCAGATATGGGAAGTGTGAATCTTGTGGGAAAATTGGGCATTCTAAGGAGACGTGTTGGTATGGAACAGGACGTGGGAATGGAAATCAAGGTCGTAACGGTAATGGCAACCCTGGTGGGAATGGTTATGGAAATAGAAACCAGGGAGGAAATAACAATCAAGGGGGTAATGGAAACATAAACGGAAATGGAAATCAAGCGGGAAATGGGAATCGTGGAGGAAAAACAACAACAACAATAACAGGGTGGTAATGGGAACGGACGCAGCCAAGGATATTATGGTTGCGGTGATTTAGGGCACTTCAAGAGGGATTGCCCGAAGAATAATCAAGCTCATGGAAGGGTGTTTACCATGGGAGCCAGGGAAGCACACCAGGATCCAAACGTGGTTACTGGTACGTTCCCTATTAATCAATGTTATGCATCTGTGTTGTTTGATACTGGTGCCGATTTTAGCTTCGTATCCCTAGACTTTAAGAATATTCTTGGTTTAGTTGCAAGTAAGCTAGACGTACCATACTCGATAGAACTGGCTAATGGGAAGTTAGTAAAGGCAAATGATGTGATTAGAGGTTGTAGTATAGAGCTTGGCGTAACACCCCGTGTTCCGAAAGTCAAAGTACAAGTCAAAGTCAAAGTCAAAGGAAGAAAAGATTGCTAATTGCGATCTGTCATTCCTTGCTTAGCTACTGAATTGTGCTTCTTGACTTGAAATCGAATCTTTTATTTTATTGACCTTAGTTGTATTATGTGGAGTTATTTATGATGATTGTATGTTAGATATAGCGTGTGTTGATTAAGTTATTTGTAGCTATTGTTTAAATACTATCGCGTCGCATACACGCTCAAACGCATCGCAACGCACAACGCACGAAACGAAACATCGAAACGCAACTCGTCGGAGCCACTCGATCGAATGACCATGCGATCGAATGGTCATCCGAACGGATGACCATCCGATTGGATGGCCATCCGATCGGATGGCCATCCGATCGGAGTGACATATGATCCGCGCACCAGTCCCTCTTTCCCCTTTTGGCAACCTATAAATACCCCCTGTCACATCACAACAGTGATGTGACAACTCTCTCTCGTTCGACCAGCGTTCCAGCCTACTTTTCTTTCGATTTCTCGCGATTTTTGTAAGTTTTCAACTCAAATCTTGTACTTCTATGATCTATGCACACTTCTTCATCATTTTAACCTTCGAATCTTAACTTTTAACCGTGAAATCAGCGGATTGAGGTATTCTAGGATGATGTCATCATGGAGTTCTTATGAACTTCAAGTTTTGGCCTCATTCCACCAAGAACAACTCAGATCCAAAGGATTTCCACATGACTAAACACTATTTTCACTTAGATCTAAACATTTTCAAAGCTATGAGGATTGAAAGATGGTTTCTTAACTTTCTTTCAACTCTTTTACACTCAATGCACTCAGAACCGATAGAATCAGAGCTCGTTCAGGCCCTCTACTTGTTTTCTAGTAAAGTGTCGGTCCAAGATCTAATTTCTATCTAAGAGACAACCGATTCCGGGTGGAACACGAACAACTGCCAGGAACAGTTGACTGACCGGATTAGGGTGATTCCCGTTCGATCGGATAACTTGGGTCTGATGGAAGTTCCTATTGTTTAACATGTTGTCATATCGTCTCGATCAAACCACAAATCCTTCAAAACTTAACAAATTTTCAAGTTTAAAACGATCAGATCGTCGGGACGAATTGCCGTCCGATCGGATTGCCATCTGATCGGATTGCCATCCGATCGAACGACAATCCGATCAGATTGACTTAGACTTCAACACTTAATATTTTACAATTTTCAAAGATGATTAGTTCCTAAATGGATTGCCATCCGATCGGTAGACCATTCGATCGAATGACAATCCTGCTGTGAACTTGTTCTCTGAAAAGTACCTCGCCGGACGGATCGCCATCCGATCGAACTACCGTTCGATCGAACGACCTGAAAGGTAGAGATACATCTTTGTTTTCAAAATGATACAATGAAAACTTCAAAGCCATCATACACAAACACATCCATCCCAAACGAGTGTCAATCTGACCGAATGGCCATCCGAACGGATGACCATCCGAACGGATTGACATCCGAACGAATGACCATCCGTTCAAATTGACATCCGATCGAATGACCATCCGTTCGTATTGCCATCCGACCGGATTACCATTCGTCACTTGTCTCACTTGCATCGTTTACGTGTCGTTCTTCGCTTATGCTATCGTTAACTGTTTGAGCTAATCTTTCAGTGCTCCCTTCAATCCAAGAGAGTGTTTACTTGTAAAACGCTATCTGTGAGTATACTCGATCCCTTTTTGCTTTGCGCACCTTTGGGTGTTATATACGTTACTTATTCAAATCACATCGATCACACAACGCAAACACTTTTATACGCTAACCGTTACTGCATGTTATACGTGTTATTCGATGAATGCTTGTATGTTATGTTTACACAGTGATTGTTGCATGACGCCTTAGCAACGGTAGTACTATAGTTTGGACTCAGCACCTGTCGTGGACAGGGGTTGTTAAGGTTATTTCTTCACATGTCACAGTGGTGATATGTGTTTCGCATTCTACAACTCGCAGTCATGTCTGTGCATATTTCATTGTCGATAACCTACTAGCTTCACTTTGCTACATGTACATGTTGGTTATGCGTAAACGCTTTCGCAATCTACTATATTATTAAACTTGTATGCCCACCTTTACACTATATGTATTAACCTCTATTTTAACGTATGTGACAGGTGTTTGAGATGCTAGGATGTTTGCTATGTGGAATCAACTAGGAAGAGTCTAGAAACAAAGACAATTTATTTATTTTTGAGTTGTTGGAACAATGATTTGCCTAGAGATATCTATGTTTGTAATAATTGATTTACTTGATGGGTTATGGTATGGGACATAATATTAACTATCTGGTAATTTAGTTGTTATGGAATTTTATCTTGGATAATCTGTTTCGCTCAGTGCCGTGCCCTGATGTTTCCGTCATCGGTTGGGGTGTGACAGATTGGTATCAGAGCCATAACTATAGGGAATTAGGCAAGACTCGACCTAGTCCGGGTCGATGTCTTAGAAACGACCTAGTCTATAGTCTAAGTACCAAGAGACTGACTTGTGCATGCCCGGTTGGGGTCTTGCACGAGCTTACTTGCTATTCTCGCTCGCACTCACTAAACACTATCACTGCACTACTTTCGAAAATGAACGAGTGATTAGATCGAGACTAGGTGTGAAAACCGCGAAATCTCGATCGGATTACTTGTTCGACCCGCATTTGTACAATAAACAAGAGAATTTGTGTTAAATCAGGAGTGAAATCCATACTTTAACGCAGATTTCCCTCTCTATCTCATCAAACAGGAACGAAGTTGTTAAGTCTGGGGTGAAACCCGAACCTTGATGACTTGTTCCATTCTCCATTTTGGTTTTACAAAACTCTCACCAAAGTCTTGACGGACTCCAACGACTTGATGTCGCACTGTAATTGGAAGGATGCGTGCCGATCGCCCAGATTGAGGCGAGAGCAAAGTCCAAAAGGCCGAAGTGTGTACACAAATTCCTTGTGAATAGTCGAACCACTTTGGGTAGTCGACATCTATCAAGCCGAGACAATCTATTTTCGATTTGTGTTTCAATTCTGGATTTCGCCGCCGCTAACTCTGATATTTATCGCTTTTATGTGGATTTTTTGTGTTTTATGTGGTTTTACCTGTCTATGTGTTTTGATTTTTGGTGATTTATTTGCTTTTGCTTTCGCTTCGATCAACACACATAGCTCGCACTGCACCTTTATCTCAATACGCTAACAAATTGTATGTTATATTGCTCGCTATGCTACTCGCTGTGTACTCGCTACTCGCAACCGCTATTCGCGAACGCGCGAACCTTGGAAGATAGGTGAATCTGTAAGACAAATGTAGGTGAATACGTGCAAGATATAGTGTGGTTTCTATGTGTTTACGTGCTTCTGTGCTTTATGTGCCTATGTGCTTCTGTGATTATGTGCCTATGTGATTACGTGTTTATGTGACTATTCGTGTTCCTGAGCTTTATATGAAGTAGTTAGGGTAGTGTGGGAGTCTATTCGAGGAGTAATCGAAATTTGTGTCTAAGACCTATGGCGATGTCTATTGCAGACAATGTCGTCATTTGGTTCGTTTCACTCTCGCTCCGCTCGCCGTAATCATGAAGACAAGCGTATCACTTCTCTGGTCGCCAAGCAAATTGCGAAAGTGTAACACCTCGAAAATTTGTGTTCAATATATAAACGACACGTTTCATGTAAGACAAAAGCATTATAAACCAGGATTTAGTTAAAGATGTATGGCAGGATTTTTGAACATGTCGACATGTTAGTTTACACCTCTGAACGACTTCATTATGAATCCCAAGACCCTAATATGAATAATAAACATCTAGTATACCTTTAAATCCGGTGATTTCTAACAATAATAGATTCCTAATTGCAAGAATAGGATCCTACGAAATAATGCACGATAAACCTTCGTTTATGAATTCCAATATAGTTCAAACCAATGATACAACATGATAGGGTAGACACAACTGTTCAAGCATGGGTTAAAGGCATTGTTGGTGCACTACATCTGTCGACTTCGTCTTGGATCGAGTCTTATATTGTATTGAATAGATTAGGGCACATTTTACGAGAAAATAGAAGTTTGTATATGTTTTAGATAGAGGTTTCGCTCATATGATCTTAACCTGATAGTTTCGATTATATGTACATGATAGGTTTCGCTTATATGGACATGTGTCCATTGGAGCGAAACTACCATGACTATATATAGTGGTTCATTTGAGCGAAACCATATCGATAGTCTTGTATTCCATGCCAAAGTGCTGCCGGTGTGAAGAACTGCGTGTAATCGAGTATTAATCAATACAATCAGCAGTTTTAGTGAAGAATCAGCTATTTCTACCTCCGTTTCTTGTAATTCCGCACCTGAAACGTAGTTGAACGCCAAATGAGTCAATCGGGTCAGATCACGATCCTACAAGTGGTATCAGAGCACAGGAGGAGGAGTTCTGCAGAGATTAGCTGGATTTCATCATCATTTCTTAATTCTACACCTTCTTTTCTCATTTCAGAAAGTTTTACCGGTCGGAATTCGCTCAAAATTTCACAGAATGTGTGTTATTGGACATTAACCAACCCTAGAAAGTTTCGGATCAAAATACGGACTAAAAATGGATCAAATTGACCTCCAATTAGGTTTCGCTCTTTCAGACATTGTGTAGTTTCGCTTTTGTGTCACCATTATTTGAGGGGTTTCGCTCCAAAAATCAAGTAGTTTCGCTCCAGTGTCACATTAATTAGTAGTTTCGCTCATTTGATCCTTGAAATTTCGCTCTTGTGAACTTTAGAAGTTTCGCTCATAAGGTTACATCAAGTTTCGCTCCAAAGGTCATCAAGTTTTTGCTCATCTGAACATTAGTAGTTTCGCTCATTTGAACATCAAGGGTTTCGCTTTTGTGATCATTCTAGTTTCGCTCATAAGGACATTCAGACATCTAGTTTCGCTTATCTGTCACTGAATTTGAAAAAAAAACGTGCTAAATCATCATGGATACTGAGTTCTACAACGCATTTGCGACACCGTCTGGTCCAGCTGCTATTGCTCAAGCTATGAACTTAGAAAATGAGACGGGAACCACCCAAAAGCCCCCTAAATTGATGAGTATCGAAGAATATTACGGGTGGAAAGATAGATTCGAGAACTGGGTTCAGGCTAATCATCTTAGATCATGGGAATGCATTCTGAAGAAATACGTGTTGCCTCGAACAGATTTGCAGGTTTTAAAGGAGTTATCTGAGTTCACGGATCAGGAACGGGTTATGTACAAAGCAGAAAAGATGATGATCAGTCTGCTTCAACAAGCTATCAAAGAAGACATATTTATTCTGCTACAGCACGACAAAACTGCAAAGTCGATATGGGATGCACTTAAAGTCAAATTTGAGGGTAGCGAGAACATGATAAAAAGCAAGAAGGCACTACTTAAGAAAGAGTTTGATCTGTTCAGCAGTCTACCGGGTGAAGACACAAAGAAGCTGATTGAACGTTACTGCCACTTAGTGCGATCAATGTCGATGTTGAGTATTACTAAAGACCGTGAAGAGTGGTTAGACAAGCTTGCTGATGCACTACCACAGAAAGAATGGGGAACATACTTGATGATTCTGAAAAACACGGGTGTATACGATGGATTAACTATATCTCAGTTTATCAAAAAAATCGAGAGTCAGGATTTGGAACAGCAAAAGATCGCAAGGATGAACAGTCCGAGTGGTCAACAGGATGTGAAGATGTACTATAAAGGCAGTATTCCGGTTCCAGAATCTGAGAGAAGTCCTAAAATCCAAACTGCATTCAGTGCTGGAGATTCATCAGAAAAGGCAGATCAGAGTTCAACCAAAAGCAGTGGATTCTCATCATTTCCGAGTGTTAATCCTAAAGAGTCAAATACAAGCTTTCAGTCTCAAGGCACTAAGACAGGAAATGGTTACGTGATTCAGTGCAACATCGCTCTAAATCTTCCAGAAGGTCAAAGTTTTTCTGAGGAAACTGCAAAAGACCACATGGCTCTACTCGGTTCTGTATTGTAATCATATGAGGGTCTTGTAGCTGGTCGGATCGGAAATCCTATGCTAACAAAGGAGGATTACGATCAAATAGACGCCGAAGAGATGGAACTGATGGATATTAAATGGTGTCTTGCTAGTGTTCTTAGACGTGCTAAAAAGTTCAAGACAATTACCGGGAGAAATGACTTTCTCGATGCTCATGTATCTACTTTAGGTTTTGATAAATCTAAAGTTACGTGTTTTCGATGTAGGGAGAAAGGCCATTTCAAACGAGAGTGCAAGAACAGGGAGGCTAGTGGAGCTCAGAATCCGTTTGGAAAAGACGACTACTACCGGAAAGCCATTTATCAGCAGGTTGGTCAATCACAGGATTCACAGATGGCTCATGGTAGGAAGATTGAGGATTCTAAGAGAGCGTGTTCAGTAGACTTCAACTGGAGCAACTACATATCTCCTGATAGCAAAGCATGTTTAGTTGATCAAGATGATGAACAACTACCTGAAGGCTTAAGCTGGGATATGTTTGTTGATGAAAAGGGAGAGTACAAAGCTTTTATTGCTAAGATTGTCAGAGAACCAGACATGTTTGCCACCTGGATGAAGTCTATTGGAGAGACAGTGAAAAGTGTGGAGGAACAGTCTGTTGCATCTGATGAAAGCTCAGAAAGTGCTGATGAAAGTTCTCAGAGTTTAGATGAGAGTGTGAAGAATGATATTACTTCAGAAAAAGAAGTTGTATTTGATCAAACACCATCTGATTCTGGTTTATCAGATGCTAATTCTCAAAATTCTGTACAGTTTGATCAGTCACCAGTTGATAGTAGCAGTGATGATGAGGAAGAGAAACATATAAATGTTGCTAAATCTCATCTATCTCCTGAAAGTTTTCATTACTATTTTGCAGATCGCATGGAGAAACTGAAGGAGAAACGAGCTACTAAAGAACAACAACAAATGAAATCTGAAGATGTTGTTCAGAATGTGAATGTTGAAAGTGTTGCTGAGAAGATTCTTGAGAATGGGCATGTAAAGGTAGAAGAAAAGGTGAAAGAAGCAGAAAAAGTGATAGAAGTGGTGAAAACAATCGAAGTTGAAAAGATTGTTGAAGTTGTCAAGCCTTGCACGAAGTGTTTGGAAGCTTGCAAGGAATGTGCAGCAAAAGATGAAATAATTGCTGAGTATGAAAAGAAGAAGGAGCAGTTACTATTCAACCTCAATTATGTAAAAGAATCATATGATGTCTTGAACAAAACAGTAACTGGTCTCCAAAAGACAAACTCAGAAAGAGAACAGGCACTAACGATGATGAATGCTGTGATGATGACAAAGCAAAAAGCAATCAACTTTTACATCGAAGAGAGTGCTAAATGGAAGCAAGAGTTGGAGACTGAGAAGATCGAGAATGAGAGAATTAGACGTTTATTACAAAGTTATTCAAGTTCTGATTATCTCATTGATCGTATTTACCCAACCGTTGCAGGTATGGAAGCTTTTCAAGACGAGAAGCCGAAGAAAAAGAAAGATAGTGGTAAGAAACCGACTGTTAGTTATAGCAAGTGTCCACCTCCAATTTGGGAAGGATATTCTCCTAGAAAACCAAACGAGGAGTAACTTGAAAAAGCAGTCAATATAAAGCTAAAAACCGACACAACTGATGAATTACCAGAAAACATTGATGTCACATTCACCTCGTCTGACACTGATCATGAGTCTGAGTTAATAAAAAAGGTGGTCGATCAGGTGTTGGATACTGATGAGGATGAGTCGAAGATTGAATCTGAAGGGTCAAATTCATCAGTCAACAGTCCAAAATCGTCGGTCAAACGGTCTTACAGTAAAGAGTTTTTATTATCGAAAGCAAATTTGGATGATGAAACATTTGAAGTAGCATACACCTTAACTGATTCGGACAAATTATACTCTGACAAAGAGTTTCCAATAAGAAATGTTAAATTTGACATGATCAAAAAGGTTTTCAAAATGACAGAAATTAACATTTCTGAAATAAAAGATTTAAATCTTACCGAAAAACCTAAAAAGTACACTTCAAGAGTTCAACAACGTCTAAACAAGAAAAAGGGTTACAATTCTGGTTCGGGTTCTCAAAAGAAACCAAATCAAAATCGTAGCTATAAAAAGAAAGGACTTGGTTTTATTCCACCAGAAAATCATAAAAATGTGAAAAATTCTAAAACAAAAACAGAATTTGTGTCAGGTGGAAGCTCAGAAGAGGAACAAAAGAAACCATTCTTGAGACAGTCAAACCAGGAATTTCTTGCTGAGAAGAGAAAGAATGGATCTGAAATGTCACATCCAAAGGAAACTCGTACCTGTTACAGATGCAATGAAGTTGGTCACATTGCATGGAACTGTCAGAAAAATGCCAAAACAAAACAGGAAGTTTCTCAGAAATTGAAAGAAAAAGTTGTTAATGTTGAACCACCAACTGAAAAACTTAAAGTTTTTGTAAACTCAATTTATGAGGTTGGTGAGTGTTCGAAAAAGAAGTTTTATAAAAAGAAAGAAAAAGACAATCAAGTGTGGGTTGTTAAACAGGCTAATGAGAAAGTCGGCGATGAATCTGGTTCCACAAAGCCAACAGAGCCACAAGGTGATGTAAAAATTTCAGTGAATGATGAAGAGTTTCCATCACTGAAGTTTGAAGAAGTTAAAAAGAAAGTTGGTAAAATTGAAATCTCGAATCAGTTTTACAAAGAGAAAAATGAATTTGATGTCGAGAAAACATTTAATGAAGTGTAAAGAAAATCTTTGGGAAAATGCTGAATGGGAAAGCAAATGGGGTTAAAGATTTTTATGCAACTAAAAAGGCAACATACAACCCTACTGTGCAAGAATTGAAAGCCATCAAGTCTGAAAATACTTGGATGGAAGTCTGTTTCCCATAATAGTCTTAGGACTGCGCCGGAGATCCCAAGTTTATATTGTGGATCAGGAATCGGCATCATTCATGTTTTATGAAGTTGAAAAAGTTTGAATGTTTACAGGTGAAAGAACTATGCCGGAGCTTCCAGGTTGGTAAGTGCGAAGCAGGAATCGGCATCCTGATTGGTAAATGTAGACGTAACATTCCTACAGTGGTTGATTGTGATTTTACAAGTGATTATTCATTTACAATTGGTACAGAGGTTGCTTAATTGCAAAACGGTATATCAGGGACATTAAGTTTTACTTGATTTACTAACATAATAACTGACAAAATGATGAACCATATCCCCGTAATTTACAAGTGGAAAACCTTCAAAAGGTTAACACAAATTCATTTTCCGGAAAAAATCATTTTTATTAAAATAAACTTAAGTGTTTTGAGATCTAAATGAGAAAATAGTTTGTGAAAGGGGGAGTTCTGATTGGTTAAGCCTAGTGGATGGCGAATTGATGCGATTCGATGTCAGTTGTCAAAGTTTCTGTACAGTTTGTTTAGTTGTGTGTTCAAGTGGGTCTAGAGCTTAGTTTGTTTTCAAATTTTCTCTTTAATGTGTTAGAATTTTAGGGGGAGTAGAAAATTTCTGAAAATCCAAAAACATTAGAAAATTTGAAAAATCCAAAAACATGATAAAATCAAAAATTGAGTATTGTTGTGAAAAGAGGAAATGATAGTACATCAGTGGGCTGTCACAACATGCTAAAGAATTGAAAAGTAAACATGTGATAAACAATCTTACTATGGATGTGTCAGTAGGTTTTCGCACGATTAGTAAATTGTAACGAGATAAACATAAAAATTTCAAACTTGCTTGTTCTGTGGGTTAACAATTTCTTGGATATATAGGTAACCCCTGAAATCTTGTTTGAAAGGTCCCTTATTCTGAGATACTAGGTCTTTATGCTCAGTGATATCTGGGGTATTATCCCGGGACTTCTGCTGAATGGAAGTTCTGACCTACTCCCCGGATAATGCTTTCCGCAAACGCTTGAAACATAGCATCGCCCTCAGCAAGCTGATGAAACAATAAAATTGATAGTCGCTGCTGTTGAAACAAAAAGATCCTCTAAAGGGGACACACCGAAAAGTCGAAGCCGTCATCTCTCTGCGTATACGGAAGTATCGACCTGAACTCTCACGACCCTCGCATCTAAACCCTTAACAAATATCAGCTATGGTATACTCACCTGTAAGACTGAATATTGGGATCTGGATACGAGAGTATATTCAAGTAGTAGGACACACGAATAAGTTCAAGTATTTAAAACATTATCATCGTATCTCGAAACAATTGAACTTTGTATGAAAATTTAAGTGGATCAATATACTGACAATCTAGGTGAATTGTTTAGAACTTAAAATGTAATGCAGCTTAACGGTGTTAGTGACAGGTTTCATAACTGATATGATCCTCTTACGCGAACTCACAAAAATATGTCTGTAAATATTTCATTTCTGTATCTTTATTGATTCCTCAAGTGGTATTAGTTACTTTCTTTCAGAAAATCCAAAAAGATTGTGTGTGTGTTTTAACATAAACTTTTTAAAAAATTCAAAAAGATTTTCGACAACTGATGTTGGAAAGCTGATTTTCAAAATTCCAAGTGCTAAACATGATGACATTGTTGTGAGGAAGAGTGTGTTTTAATTGTCAAAATATGGTTTGTAAATCAACAAGTGGTTCATCATATGTGAATAATTTGTTGGTGCAAATGTTTATGAGAAGGAGTCAGTGTTGGTGTATTCAAACTGTTAAAGTTAAAATCTTACTTCTGGGTTTAGATTATGCAGAAATAGCCAAGTTTCGATCCTGAGAATTAAAGACTCTGCAGATAGAGTTTGAGCCAGGTTTCGATCTTGGAACTTGAAGAGCTAGACAACGATCCTGTATCAGATGTTGCTGAAGAACAAAGGAATACCAGCAAATCGAGAGGGGGAGTCTGAAGATAGAGAGAGAGAAAAGCCCAGAGACTGATCAAGACTGAAGATGTGAAGACACAGAATTGTCGTGACTCGATAATCGACTCCGTCAACATCTGAGGGGGAGTCTGTTGGTGCACTACATCTGTCGACTTCGTCTTGGATCGAGTCTTATATTGTATTGAATAGATTAGGGCACATTTTACAAGAAAATAGAAGTTTGTATATGTTTTAGATAGAGGTTTCGCTCATATGATCTTAACCTGATAGTTTCGCTTATATGTACATGATAGGTTTCGCTTATATGGACATGTGTCCATTGGAGCAAAACTACCATGACTATATATAGTGGTTCATTTGAGCGAAACCATATCGATAGTCTTGTATTCCATGCCGAAGTGCTGCCGGTGTGAAGAACTGTGTGTAATCGATTGTTAATCAATACAATTAGCAGTTTTAGTGAAGATTCAGCTGTTTCTACCTCTGTTTCTTGTTATTCCACACCTGAAACGAAGTTGAACACCTCTGAACGACTCAATCGGGTCAGATCACGATCCTACAGGCATCATACTGATAATTCATGGCCAGAAATCATAATGCATAAGTTGCCCTTTCAAAGTTAGAGAGGTTAAATTTTTTTGCCTTCTGGTAAAGGCTTACGGACCGTAAAGGTCCTGCCTTACGGTCCGTAAGGAGTGCCCAGTGACAGAAAGTTGGCAGTTGGCTGTTATAAACGTTTTAACCGACTTAAATCAGATATTTTCACTTCATGGGCGACCCCTAACTGCTCCTAGGCACTAGGGACACTTGTGGATGATCCATGATCAGTTGTAGCATGATTTGTCATGATCATAATGGATCAAAGGCACTATATAAAGCCACAATGTTGCAACATTCTTGCATTCATTCCATCTGCATTTGTGAAGACTTCTGGAGTTCCAAAGCAGACCCAATTCATCCTTAATAGTTCATAGGACTTCTGTAAGTATGCTTAACCTTTCCTAATTGAGTTTTGCTTAGTTGTTAGCTTAGAAGTCAAACCGTCGTAATTAACGTTTGACTTATCAATTAATCATTAATGGTTCAGGTTTTAGTTGAATCAAAGGTAGTTATAAGTTGGTAATCATGTGGGCTTTAAACCCTTAAAAGGGCACTCTCTGATTCCCGCTCTAACTAGATCAAATGTCTGGTCAAAGTTGTTTAGAAAAAGTCAACAGAATGCTAATTTTCGAATTAACGCGTAATTAACAATGTAGAAGACGTGTAACCTATTTTATCACTCATATAACTTGGTAACAAGTATAAGAACTGGTCTAGGCTTGTTTGATCCGACAATTTTCTGTTTAGACCCGGTTCGGAACCGAAAGTCGCAAAACTTTGACTTTTGCTTTGACTTCAGTTCTGATCCATTTTAGTAGAGTTTAGAAATGCCTTAGGACTTCCTTAGGACCAGGTTACATGATATTATAACCCTCTGTGACTGGTTCGTTGATTGTCCGATTAAATTACACGTTTCCGTTAAGTGCTTAAATGTTGACCATAATGCCCTTTTGACCATAAAACGAGAATTTTTGAAATGAGAGAGAGCAAAAATCTTTGTTACTAGTTTATAAACATGTCCCTAAAGTTTCATAACAGTTCGAGGTCCAGAATAGGAGTTATGCTAAATAGCGCAATTAAGAAGCTTTTGTTAATTAAACGGCGCACTTAGCATAAAGCCTATCTAAACCCAACTTTTGGCACCAAACTTTTTACCCACTGATGTAATATAATATTTTGAGATTTTTAAAGATTTTTAATTATTTTTAACCTGCTCATAACCTAAGGTTATGGCCTTGACTCGGTAAATACCGATTATACCCTTTCGGGCATAAAACGAGTTCTACATAATATTTTGACACAAATACAATTGCTACTGATTTTATATAATAAATAAAGTATTTTGAACTATATAACCAGATCAGAAAACTCAGATTTCCTGTATAACCCGGAAATCGCTTAAAATAGCCTTTTAAGTGTAATTAAACGCATAATTTGGGTTTAAAACCATTTCGTCATGTAAAGCTTATTACCTACTGATATAACTTGTTAAAGTAAGTGGTTTTACTAATTATTTCAGACCCGAACATCAGAATTATAAATAATCTCTTTTTATAATCTTTAAAATGACCAAAATACCCCTACGGGGCTTATATTGAGATTAAACTCATTTTGGGCATAATGGAAGGTATCCTAATGATATCACAACATATTTAGGGCATATTAACTTAGGAAACCTGTAAATGACTCTCATGGTTACCCGTTACGCTTCCTGCGCGTTCGGTTCGATTTATGTAACTAGTTTACATAAATTAGCCGAAAAGGGTCAAACCTTATCGTTTTTATCTCAAAATCCAGAAGGTGTTTAGTTCACCTATATTTTACAACTCTTTAAACTAGTTGGGACTAAAACACATTCTATTCCGGTCTTCGCCTAATCGTGCGTTCGAACCGTATCTTCGTTAAAACTAACCGGTCTAAGTTTAGGGTTAATTAAAGACCCGTTAGGATTCTAATAGGTTATTATCAACCTTCGTTCCAGAATAGGAGACCCGGTAAAAGCTACACGCACTTGCTATTTGTGATTTATACTTGCAAAGGTAAATACTTTTAACTTATCTTCCCTATACGGGCTTAGGGTATGGTATATAAAATACCGCTTGGTCGGACATTGAATCTTTAATCGATTAGAGGTTAAATCATTGATATGCTCCGTTTTGAAATGTTTTGTTTGCTTAAAGCCTTTGGGGGGGGGGGGGGTAATGACCATGTCCCGGATATCCCTGGCATCATTTTACGAAATGGCCACGACCTAAGCACGGATGGCCACGACCTAAGCACGGGGTGTAGGCATACACCCGTCAGTGCATAAATAAATAATGTGGTGTGTCTATTGATCGGGCTACTAAACACATAAGGAACATGTAATTCTTTTACAAGATTATGTACAAATGATTATCCCAAGTTATAAAAAGTTTGTGCCTCGTGCATTCAAATCAATTTTATTAAACTTTTCAAAATGAGTCGGTTGAATGTATTTACCAGTGTAAACTGAGGTATTTTACCAAAAAGGTTAAGTGCGGGTACTACGCGAACTAGGCTGGCTTTCTCCTAGCGTCCACAATAAGTCTCGCAAGCTTGGATGTCAAAACTGTTGAACAATGTTTCCTATTTATTTTTGATCCACCTGTGGATTTCTTTCAACTGTTGTGATACTTGATATTACAATTATATTCGGTTGAAACATATCTATCTTTTGCTTCCGCTGTGCATTTAAATATTGTGTTGTTTGACTGTAATGTTACCAACTACGTCACGGTAATCCCCCACCAGGCCCACCGGTGAAACGTGGAAATATCGGGGTGTGACAGGTTGGTATCAGAGCCAACGTTGAGTGAATTAAACACTAACCTAATGTGTTTGATCTCAATGACACAATTGCACATACTCGAGTCTAGACAAGAACTTAGGACGAATCCAAATTGTTGTTTTAGTGTGTCCTTTATTGTTTGTTATTTATTTCAATTGTTTAATCAGGAAATATGCCACCAAGATTCAGAAGAGGAGGAAGAGGTAAGGGGCCAATAAGCGCTCCCAATGATCATGAGGCCGGGCCGTCTCACCTGCGAACTCCTTCCACTACAATGAGTGCTGAACCTCAGAGAAACAGGAGGGACCTTTTTGAGCCCGCTAGACGGTCTGTTTCACATAGTTCATCGCTTTCTTACCGTCACTCTTTTGGTTCGCACTCGGAAAACGAGCCCGATAACCCACAACCTTTATACATACCTCTCCAGCGTTCCGTTTCGCACCGTTCCTTCGGCGATCCTACTCCTGTCTTTCAGGGCCGGTTTAACCCGGCAAACTTTATCCAAGAACCAGTGGGTTTTAACCTACTAGGACCAGAGGACCACTTCTCAGAAGACAATGCAATGGACATGGACGAGGACACGGATCCCGTCGAACCTGCAAGAGGTACCCCCAACCATCCCATCAAGATCTCTGATGGATCATCCTTCCACGGAACACCCTATCAGGGTCCAGACAGTTACCAAGCAAGGTTCAACCAGTGTGAATGGTATTATACGCCCTCTCACCATTCATTACCTCACCAGCAGCAGTAGCAGGATCCCTCGAGGGATTCACGTTTCGTGGCAGTCACGCCACCGCCACCAGTTCATCAAGGACCTCCAGAACCACCAACGCGTAGGAGAACAGGCGAGCGGATATCCGCACGAGGAGGGGATTTTCACTTTAGCACCCCTCGACATTCCAGTGGCAGTCATTACCCGCCACTACGGGAAGACCCACAAATGGGTGGGCCCTCAAACCCAGTTCAAGAGGTGAATTCTTCACCAATTGCACCACCACCACCACCATTTGGTTATGATAACCCGATACCTACATACGCCAGTTCCACTGCATATAACCTATTTGAGCAACCAGCTCACACTCACTACAACTATATTGCTGCCGACACATACCTAGTAGCGGTGGCAAACTACAACGCCCTTCATCCTGAAGGACCATATGGAACTCCCTGGGGAATGGGATACCCAGCTCATGGGTATCAAACACCTGTTCGACCTCCGATTCAACAGCAGTCACAGCCGCCACGTTTTTCCCCACCGGAGCAAGAGGAAATCCTCCACCGGTTAAACTGAGTGGAAAGAGATTTTGAAGAAGAGCGTAAGAACAATCGTGGATTCCTCAAGGGCCTGGCAAGCTTGTTAAAAGGAAAGAAGAAGAGGGATCATTAATCCCTATATGTATTATTGTATTCCCTATTTTCAATCAAGTCCCTGCGTGGACATTTATCTGTGTATTTAGTCCCTGCGTGGACTTGTCTTTTCAGTCCCTGCGTGGACTTGTCTTTTCAGTCCCTGTGTGGACTTGTCTCTTTAGTCCCTGCGAGGACACCTATCTTAGTATTTGGTCCCTGCATGGACTTGTATTTCTGTTTAGCCTCTGCGTGGGTAATTTGTCTATTTAAAAAGTCCCATTTAGGGCAATGTGTAATCCTTTTTAATATGTAATGGAATGTTAAGTTTATAAATTTCATTTTGTCATTATATGCATAAATACATTATGAAATAAATAATTCAAAATCATTCCTTTTAAAATATATCTGCCTATTCAAATATTAATTTAGAATCTTAACGGTATAACCTAGACTTCGTGTCATGATAAGACCTGGCCAAGATGGTAAGACCTGGTTAAAAGATTCAAATCTCTGTTAACGTCTAAAAACATGTTAACACTCTTGGCAGACGTGATTCGCTAAAATCACACGCGTCATTCTTATACAAGGATTCTTCAAAAGATTCCTAAGCCTAACTTAATGATCTATAAATCATGGGTTTAAATCATCAATTAAGATTATCGTATATTGAACATCCATAGGTGATGTAATGCCTACGGGCCGTACTCATTGTCGTATAAGACAAAAGACAGTAGTAGTCTACGACTCCCTGTCAGAAAAGGTAAAGAACTATGTTCGAACCCTAATGCTTTGATTCTCTGAAATCATGGCTTATGATTTAAAAATGTCCTTGTGACTAGGCCTATTGTGCCACTAATAATACTGCTATTGTCTTATAATTAGGATAATTATAAATAAAAATCCTAAATAAAATTAACCAAATATGGTCTATGCTTACCATGGTTAATGAATTGCCATAAAAAGACAATTCCATAATAAACCGGTGTCAAATCTTATGTAACAGTTCAACTACATGGCTGATTCGGATGAAATAAATAGTCACCCAAGGGAGAATCAGAATGATGCTCGGATTAATATAGCGGGTGCTGAACTGCAAGCGTTAATAGACAACGCTGTTACGAAAGCCTTGGATATGTAGTATAGTGAGTCGAGCGGTTCTCGGAATAGGACCCTATCCGCACCGCATTCCAAGCCTAAGACTCATTCTGAGGCCCACAGCAAGCCACCACCCTCCAAGAAAGATGAAACAAAGAAAGACGATGACGATCGTCACTCTTCAAACCGGCAAAGTGTCCCATCTCAAAGGATCGTGATGAATCAAGGACCCCGTGATAAGGGTTGCTCCTACAAATACTTTGTGTCATGCAAACCCAGGGATTTCACCGGGGAAAAAAGGGGCTATAGACTGCATGACATGGTTGGATGAGATGGACACAATGGTTGATATCAGCGGGTGCGCTGAGAAGGATGTGGTAAAGTTTGTGTCTCAATCATTCAAAGGTGAGGCCTTAGCCTGGTGGAGATCATTGATTCAAGCTGCGGGAAAGATTCCACTATACAGTATGTCATGGGAACAATTTGTTGCCCTCATCAAGGAGAACTACTGCCCTCAGCATGAGGTAGAGAAGATTGAGTCAGATTTTCTGTCATTGGTTATGAAGAATCTGGATTGCCAAGCTTACCTTACGAGCTTTAATACGATGTTAAGGTTGGTTCCTTATCTGGTGACCCCGGAACCCAAAAGAATAGCTCGTTTCATTGGGGGCTTAGCCCCGGAGATCAAGGCAAGTGTAAAAGCCTCTCGTCCAGCTACTTTCAGATCTGTAGCTGATATATCTTTGTCCCTCACACTGGACGCGGTCAGGCAGAGATCGCTAAGGAACACAGATGCCGAGAAAAGGAAGCGTGATGATGACAATTCACGAAGGTCAGACAAGAAGCACCGGGGAAACAATGACCACAAGAAGGGGTCTGGTTCTAAGAAGGATGGGCATCAATCTGGAGATAAGCCCAAGTGTAAGACTTGTCAGAAATACCACTTTGGGAGGTGCAGACTTGACTCAAAATCCCAATCTCAGTCGAGGCCTTGTGGGATTTGCAAATCCACGGAACATAAAACCCTGGAGTGTAAGAAGCTGAAGGACGCAACGTGCTACAGTTGCAACGAAAAAGGGCACATTAAGACAAATTGCCCAAAATATGCAAAGAAAGCTGATGAAGGAAAGAAGACCAATGCTAGGGTCTTCAGGATGGATGCAAAGGAAGCTGTGCAGGACGACAATGTGATCATAGGTACCTTCCTTATAAATGATGTTTATGCGAGAGTGCTGTTTGATTCAGGAGCTGATAAATCTTTCGTAGATAATAAGTTTTGTAAATTATTGAATTTACCTGTTAAAACCTTAAGTGTGAAGTATGAGGTGGAGTTAGCAGACGGCACCTTAGAAACCGCCTCAACCATATTAGAGGGATGTTTCATATCCATTAAGGACCACTCTTTTCCGTTGTCCCTACTTCCTTTGAAGTTAGCCGGTTTCGACATAGTTTTAGGCATGGACTGGTTATCTCATAACCAGGCCCAGATTGTCTGCGATAAGAAGCAAGTGGTGATCAAGACTCCGTCTGGTGAATCACTTACCATTCAGGGAGATACCCAGTACGGACTGCCTGAGCAAGTGACTATGCTCAAGGCCTCTAGGTGTTTGAAAAAGGGTTGTGTCATCTACATGGCACAAGTAACTATTGATGAGCCGAAACCCAAGATTGAGGATATCCCTGTCATTTCTGAATACCCTGAAGTATTCCCCGAAGAACTACCTGGGTTACCCCCAGATAGGCAGGTGGAGTTCAGGATTGATATTATTCCTGGGGCAGCACCTGTTGCAAGAGCACCCTACAGATTGGCACCAACAGAGATGAAGGAATTGAGAACACAACTGGATGAATTGCTAGACAAAGGTTTCATTAGACCTAGTTCGTTTCCTTGGGGAGCACCAATCTTATTTGTCAAGAAAAAGGATGGATCGATACATCTGTGCATCGATTACCGTGAGCTTAACAAGGTCACTATAAAGAATAGGTATCCATTACCCAGGATCGACGATCTGTTTGATCAACTTCAAGGGGCAAGTTACTTCTCTAAGATCGATCTGAGGTCCGGCTATCACCAACTAAGAGTTAGAGATGAAGACGTACACAAGACTGCAGTTAGAACCCGTTATGGTCACTACGAGTTCCTAGTGATGCCTTTCGGACTCACTAATGCACCAGCGACATTCATGGATCTCATGAACCGTGTCTGTAAACCATACTTGGACAAATTTGTCATCGTCTTCATTGACGACATCCTCATCTACTCAAAGAACCAGGCTGATCATGAGAAGCATCTTCGATGTATTCTTTCACTACTTCAACAGGAGAAGCTTTACGCCAAATTTTCGAAGTGTGAATTCTGGCTTCGAGAAGTCCAATTCCTTGGACATATGGTTAGTGAGCGTGGTATCCAAGTGGATCCCGCTAAGGTGGAAGCTGTCATGAATTGGCAAGAGCCGAAGACGCCCACAGAAATTCGACGCTTCTTAGGATTGGCAGGATATTATAGGCGTTTTATTGAAAATTTTTCAAGGATTGCTGCACCCCTAACATCTCTGACTAGGAAGAAAATTAAATTCGACTGGGGACCGAAGCAACAAGAAGCCTTTGATATCCTTAAGCAAAAGCTAAGCAATGCACCTGTGTTAACATTGCTTGATGGAATAGAAGAGTTTGTGGTATATTGTGATGCATCACACACCGGGATGGGATGTGTGCTTATGCAGAAAGGCAAGGTTATTGCCTATGCTTCTCGACAGTTAAAGGTGCCTGAAAAGAATTACACCACCCACGACTTGGAGTTGGGTGCCGTTGTATTCGCACTGAAGCTATGGAGGCACTATTTATATGGCATCAAGTGTGTGATCTATTCTGATCATAAGAGCCTCCAGCATCTGTTTAACCAAAAGGATTTGAACATGAGGCAGCGGCGATGGATGGAAACTTTGAATGATTATGATTGTGAGATAAGATACCATCCTAGCAAGGCAAATGTAGTCGCTGATGCCTTGAGTCGAAAGGAAAGGGTGATGCCTATAAGAATCAATGCCAAGAGCATTGAGATAAAGAATAGTTTAAATGAAAGGTTGTTAGCTGCGCAGAAGGAAGCTGTGCTGGAAGCTAACTATCCTGGTGAAAAGCTAGGAGTAACTGAAGAACAGTTATCCTATGGCAAGGACGGAATTCTAAGGTTAAATGGACGAATATGGGTTCCAGTTTATGGAGTACTTCGAGATGTTATCCTCCAGGAAGCCCACAGTTCCAAATACTCCGTTCATCCTGGAGCTGACAAGATGTACCAGGATTTGAAGGAAAACTTTTGGTGGATAGGCTTGAAGAAGTCTATAGCTACCTATGTAGCTAAATGTTTAACATGTGCGCAAGTCAAAGCTGAACATCAGAAGCCGTCAGGTTTGCTGCAACAGCCTGAACTTCCCACGTGGAAGTGGGAAATGGTGACAATGGATTTCATCACCAAGTTGCCAAAGACAAGGAAAGGAAATGATACGATATGGGTGATAGTTGATAGGTTGACTAAGTCAGCACATTTCCTACCCATTAAGGAGACCTATAGCTCCGACATGTTAGCCCAAATGTACGTAGATAAGATTGTATCGCTACATGGCGTACCTGTGTCTATCATCTCTGACAAAGATACTAGATACACATCTCATTTTTGGAAGAGTTTCCAACAATCTTTGGGCACGCGCTTAAATTTCAGTACGGCTTACCATCCTCAGACGGACGGCCAGAGTGAGCGTACAATCCAAACCTTGGAAGACATGCTTCGTGCATGTGTGATTGACTTAGGTGGTAATTGGGATAACCACCTGCCATTAATCGAGTTCTCGTACAACAATAGCTATCATACCAGCATCAAGGCTGCGCCTTTCGAGGCCTTGTATGGTAAGAAGTGCAGAACTCCCGTATGTTGGGTGGAAGTTGGGGATGTCCAACTGTCAGGACCGGAAATAGTCTTTAAAACGACGGACAAGATTGTCCAGATTCGTGAACGTCTGAAAGCTGCCCGAGATAGGCAGAAAAGCTACGCAGATTTTAAGCGTAAACCTCTGAAATTCGAGGTAGGTGATAAAGTGTTGCTTAAAGTATCACCCTGGAAGGGAGTGATGCGTTTTGGTAAGAAAGGTAAGTTAAGCCGGAGATACATAGGACCATTGTCATCGAATGTGTCGGATCAATTGCTTATAAGTTAAATTTACCTGAAGAGCTCATTGGTATTCATAATGTATTCCACATCTGCAATCTGAAGAAATGTTTCGCTGATGAATCACTAGTCATACCACATACAGATGTGCACATAGAAGAGAGCTTGAAGTTTGTTGAAAAACCTGTGTCGATCAAGGATCGACAGGTTAAGAAGCTTCAAAGGAAGCATGTGCCTATTGTAAAGGTAAAATGGGATGCCCGTAGAGGTCCCGAGTATACATGGGAGGTAGAGTCCACAATGAAAGAGAAATACCCTCAGTTGTTTCAGTAAATCTCGAGGTCGAGATTTCTTTTAAGGGGGTGAGGATGTAACACCTCGAAAATTTGTGTTCAAAATATAAACGACACGTGTCATGTAAGACAAAAGCATTATAAATCCGGATTTAGTTAAAGATGTATGGAAGGATTTTTGAACATGTCGACATGTTAATTTACACCTCTGAACGACTTCATTATGAATCCCAAAACCCTAATATGAATAATAAACATCTAATATACCTTTAAATCCGGTGATTTCTAACAATAATAGATTCCTAATTGCAAGAATAGGATCCTATGAAATAATGCACGATAAACCTTCGTTTATGAATTCCAATATAGTTCAAACCAATGATACAACATGATAGGGTAGACACAACTGTTCAAGCATGGGTTAAAGGCATCATACTGATAATTCATGGCCAGAAATCATAATGCATAAGTTGCCCTTTCAAAGCTAGAGAGGTTAAATTTTTTTGCCTTCTGGTAAAGGCTTACGGACCGTAAAGGTCCTGCCTTACAGTCCGTAAGGAGTGCCCAGCGACAGAAAGTTGGCAGTTGGCTGTTACAAACTTTTTAACCGACTTAAATCAGATATTTTCACTTCATGGGCGACCCCTAACTGCTCCTAGGCACTAGGGACACTTGTGGATGATCCATGATCAGTTGTAGCATGATTTGTCATGATCATAATGGATCAAAGGCACTATATAAAGCCACAATGTTGCAACATTCTTGCATTCATTCCATCTGCATTTGTGAAGACTTCTGGAGTTTCAAAGCAGACCCAAGTCATCCTTAATGGTGCATAGGACTTCTGTAAGTATGCTTAACCTTTCCTAATTGAGTTTTGCTTAGTTGTTAGCTTAGAAGTCAAACCATCGTAATTAACATTTGACTTATCAATTAATCATTAATGGTTCAGGTTTAGTTGAATCAAAGGTAGTTATAAGTTGGTAATCATGTGGGCTTTAAACCCTTAAAAGGGCACCCTCTGATTCCCGCTCTAACTAGATCAAATGTCGGGTCAAAGTTGTTTAGAAAAAGTCAACAGAATGCTAATTTTCGAATTAACGCGTAATTAACAATGTAGAAGATGTGTAACCTATTTTATCACTCATATAACTTGGTAACAAGTATAAGAACTGGTCAAGGCTTGTTTGATCCGACAATTTTCTGTTTAGACCCGGTTTGGAACCGAAAGTCGCAAAACTTTGACTTTTGCTTTGACTTCAGTTCTGATCCGTTTTAGTAGAGTTTAGAAATGCCTTAGGACTTCCTTAGGACCAGGTTACATGATATTATAACCCTTTGTGACTGGTTCGTTGATTGTCCGATTAAATTACACGTTCCGTTAAGTGCTTAAATGTTGACCATAATGCCCTTTTGACCATAAAACGAGAATTTTTGAAATGAGAGAGAGCAAAAATCTTTGTTACTAGTTTATAAACATGTCCCTAAAGTTTCATAACAGTTCGAGGTCCAGAATAGGAGTTATGCTAAATAGCGCAATTAAGAAGCTTTTGTTAATTAAACGGCGCACTTAGCATAAAGCCTACCTAACCCAACTTTTGGCACCAAACCTTTTACACACTGATGTAATATAATATTTTGAGATTTTTAAAGATTTTTAATTATTTTTAACCTGCTCATAACCTAAGGTTATGGCCTTGACTCGGTAAATACCGATTATACCCTTTCGGGCATAAAACGAGTTCTACATAATATTTTGACACAAATCCAATTGCTACTGATTTTATATAATAAATAAAGTATTTTGAACTATATAACCTGATCAGAAAACTTAGATTTCCTGTATAACCCAGAAATCGCTTAAAATAGCCTTTTAAGTGTAATTAAACGCATAATTTGGGTTTAAAACCATTTTGTCATGTAAAGCTTATTACCTACTGATATAACTTGTTAAAGTAAGTGGTTTTACTGATTACTTCAGACCCAAACATCAGAATTATAAATAATCTCTTTTTATAATCTTTAAAATGACCAAAATACCCCTACGGGGCTTATATTAAGATTAAACTCAGTTTGGGCATAATGGAAGGTATCCTAATGATATCAGAACATATTTAGGGCATATTAACTTAGGAAACCTGTAAATGACTCTCATGGTTACCCGTTACGCTTCCTGCGCGTTCGGTTCGATTTATGTAACTAGTTTACATAAATTAGCCGAAAAGGGTCAAACCTTATCGTTTTTATCTCAAAATCCAGAAGATGTTTAGTTCACCCATATTATACAAGTCTTTAAACTTGTTGGGACTAAAACACATTCTATTCCGGTCTTCGCCTAATCGTGCGTTTGAACCGTATCTTCGTTAAAACTAACCGGTCTAAGTTTAGGCTTAATTAAAGACCGGTTAGGATTCTAATAGGTTATTATCAACCTTCATTCCAGAATAGGAGACTCGGTAAAAGCTACACGCACTTGCTATTTGTGATTTATACTTGCAAAGGTAAATACTTTCAACTTATCTTCCCTATATGGGCTTGGGGTATGGTATATAAAATACCGTTTGGTCGGACATTGAATCTTTAATCGATTAGAGGTTAAATCATTGATATGCTCCGTTTTGAAATGTTTTGTTTGCTTAAAGCCTTTGGGGGGTTAATGACCATGTTCCGGATATCCCTGGCATCATTTTAGGAAATGGCCACGACCTAAGCACGGGGTGTAGGCGTACACCCGTCAGTGCATAAATAAATAATGTGGTGTGTCTATTGATCTTTAACCCGGTCTACGGATCGGGCTACTGAACGCGTAAGGAACGTGTAATTCTTTTACAAGATTATGTACAAATGATTATCCCAAGTTATAAAAAGTTTGTGCCTCGTGCATTCAAATCAATTTTATTAAACTTTTCAAAATGAGTCGGTTGAATACCAGTGTAAACTGACGTATTTTCCCAAAAAGGTTAAGTGCAGGTACTACGCGAACTAGGCTGGCTTTCTCCTAGCGTCCACAATAAGTCTCGCAAGCTTGGATGTCAAAACTGTTGAACAATGTTTCCTATTTATTTTTGATCCACCTGTGGATTTCTTTCAACTGTTGTGATACTTGATATTACAATTATATTCGGTTGAAAAATATCTATCTTTTGCTTCCGCTGTGCATTTAATATTGTGTTGTTTGACTGTAATGTTACCAACTACGTCACGATAATCCCCCACCGGGCCCACTGGTGAAACGTGGAAATATCAGGGTGTGACAGAAAGTCATACCGCAAATTGTTAGCGAGATGAATGAAAACGCTAGCAAGTCCTTTGAAGAGTCCAGAACTAATTCTCCTAAAGCTACTTTTAGCTTTAAGCAGTTCAAAGCCTGCGGTCCGAAAGAATTCACGGGAGAAGATGCGCCTACGGCCATGTTTCAATGGTTTGATTCAATCGAAGTCACCCTGATCCAGAGTAGCTGTCCGGAAAACCTTCGCACTGTTAACGCCACCGGCGTCTTCCAATCCCGGGCTCTGAATTGGTTGACCGCCAAGAGAAACAAACGAGGGAATGATGCATCCTATGGGCTGACGTGTAACGAGTTGAAGGACATCATGATGCGAGAGTTCTACCCTCCCCATGAGCTCTAAAAGTTGGAGGACGAGTTCTGGCATATCAAACAGGAGGGTGGCGACAACGCTGGGCTAACTGCTTGCTTCAAGCAGCTGAGTATCATTTGCCCTGGCCAAGTTACTACCCCCGAAATCACCATCAAGAAGTATATCCGTGCTCTACCGGATTGCGTGGCCGATTTCGTTCAAGCTGCGAAGACGAGAACTATAGAGGAAACCTTCCTACTCGCTGCCGAGATCAACAACAAGCGAGTTAAGACTGGTTACTTTGATAAGGCTTCCAAGAATCTTCACCAAGTTACCGCTACTCCCACCGTTGAAACCGCCGCCGCACTACAGTCTTCAAAGTCCTCCCCCCGCAAGAGAAAGAACAGCAACTCCAGCAACAAGAACTGTGCAGTAACTGCCACTCCGCTCCAAACAGTACCTGCTCAACCGGAACCCCAGCACAGCCAAGTAGCGGCCCCAGTGACCACTACACCGCCAGCTAAACGTGCATACACGGGTCCTCACCCGGCTTGCCCTACCTGCACTTATCATCATCCCGTGGGGATTTCTTGAAGATTTTGTGCTCACTGCAACATGTATGGCCACTTCACCACCAACTGCCGTACTGGTCCACGTCAAGCTCCAGCTCCAGCCCAAGGTCAAGCTCCTGCTCAACAAGCTCTACTTCTTGCTCCTCAGGGCTAACAAGCGGCTCCTGCACCCACGATCCACGCTAGAGCTTGCTTTGCGTGTGGTGATCCAAATCACTTCGCAAACATGTGCCCCAACAGAGTGGTGAAGCAAGAGCCACAACAGCAGCCGTAACAACACCAACAGCAGCAGCCCCAGCAGCAGCAACAGCCAGCAGCCCGTGGACGTGCTTTCAACATCGACGCCCGCCAGGCTCAAGCAGACAACAATGTGGTTAATGGTACGTTCCTTGTGAATGGTATATATGCTTCGTGTTTGTTTGATACTAGAGCAATTGTTTTGTATCGTTTGAATTCGAAAAGCTCCTTAATCGTAAGCGCACCCATCTCCCCTCGTCGTTCAATGTTGAAGTTTCCACCCCCAAAATCCACCTGCGGAGTATCACCACTTGGGAGCGTGACTGACCAGGATCAAGCCATCAATCATATAGAACAATGTATAAAGTAAAAGTAATTGCAATTTAACCAAACCAATCCATATGAAAGGTGTTCCAAAACATAAATATGTTATCACTATTTAGCGGAAGCGTATAAGTAAAACCCAACATAATAAAGTGTGAAATGTCATAAGTGTTTAATGAAACAATCACGATCCAAGCCCACAACGACCAGCTCCTCCCTGTGCAAGCTCCATGTATCTAACGACCTGCAAGGCATGTAACAGAGGATCAACAACTAGTTGAGCGAGTTCACAGAAAGTAAATGCGTAATAGTAAGTTCGTTTGTAACATGTGGCTCTACTGGGCCGATAGTACGTTCTATTGGTGGGGGCTTCCCATGTTATATATCCACTAGACTATTCGTAACCATAAGTGTTCTACATATCCCGAGAACAGTAATACGTACAAGTTTACGTAGGTTTTACGTAAGTATCCTTCACAACCGAGGATAGGGGTACGCGGGGTTTTACGTAGGTTTTACGTAAGTGCCTGACACAACCGAGGCAGTAGTGAGTATAAGTTCACGTAGGTTTTACGTGAGTGTCCTTCGCAACCTGAGGACAGTGAATAGCACAAGTATACGTAGGTTTTACGTATGTGTCCTGCACAACCGAGGACGATGGTAGGTAGTCTAGTAATAGTGTAAGTACGAATCCATTCAATCTCATTCCTTTAATCCCATTCCCAAGCCCTGGGAATCCCATGCCTTAGTAAGAGTGTGAACTCACCTTGGTTTGCTCGGTATGCTAGGTATGTGCTCAAAGTAAATCAATCACGTCCTAAAGTATGCACGTATACGTAATCAGTTTATATTCTCGAAATTCATGCATGCACATACCATCGTATAAAATAACACATAACAATTACCAAGTAGCACATAGCACGTATTCTGAATCATACAAGTCATGCGTGTCGACTAACAGTGGTTAATAATTCCAGTTAACTTCTAATAGCAATTAACCAAGTTACTGTGCAGATTAACCTGTCGGCGAAACGCCCCCTATTTCGTCGTGACCCCTCTCCGACGAAACACTTCTGTTTCGCCAAGGTTGTTTCGTCGTAATGGTTCTTGGCGAAACACCTTTGTTTCGCCAAGTCGGTTTCGTCAACCGGTGATTCGCCTATATAAAGTTTAGTTTAGTCCCAACACAACAACAACAATATAAATTCCTAAAATAATTCGGTTGGCATAACATGTATTAGTGGGCCGATTCTACGGCCAATCCCCTTCCTTGGGCCGCCCATTACTACCAATCAACAAGGAACACAACAGATCTTTATGCTAGGACTTGTTCTTGGCCTGTGCATCTATCAATTCACCCACCATCATTTATAGTGAACCGACCATTAATGACATTTGACCTAATATAAATGATAGCTCCCTGCTATTGGACCGATTATAAAGGTGGGTCAGTTCACAATAACCTAGCCGACAAACTCAATACATCGACACACTGTTGATCAAAACTTTATCAATTTACACATTCCTATGAACAACCACATGGCTACTGATCACGTGCAATATTCCATATAACCACGTGCAATTCAATCATGTTAGCCGACAATTGATAAGTAATCACATGCACAGCACAATAGACTTTTGATGCATTTGAGTGTGTGTAATATGCCATTATTTTCTATTGGACCATACTTGTTCTAGCCAACAATTGAACCAATGGTTCACAACCATTCAACCGACATTTACTCATCATATTAATCGCATATAAACTGACAATCATGTGCAAGCATAATATCAAGAAAAAATATCGCATACAATGTTATTAGACCAAAAAAGATACGGTGGCCGATCACTATAATATCAATAATCATTAACCCAACAAGTCACAATGATCAAGGCTACATATAATCACATGCGATACACTTGAAAAGAAACATAAGATACTAACCGAATTGAATGATGAAACGAAGAGAGTTTCGAGGGACAGGAAGCAGCCGTCGGTTTGCAAGAGAAGAGGAGAGAAGTTTAGGGTTTTGAGAATTTCCATAACCGTTCCCCTAATCTAATATATATTTTTTTTACGCATACAAGTTTGGGCCGTAACCGGGCTTTGGCGAATCTGGGCTCGGCGAAACACAATGTTTCGTCGAGTGGGTTGAATGGCGAATAAAACTCTGTTTCGTCTAGTTTGTTTGATGATGAATCACATCTCGATTCATCGGGCATTACGTGATTTAACCAGTCTAAGTGTTTTATAATAATTCTAATATTATATTTTACAACAACAAGTAATCACATGTATGCACAATGACAACACGTTTCATTAAAACACAACGCGTACAATTACAAGTCCAACAAGTCAAACAACTAAACAGTCAAAGTCAACGTGCAATAAATGTGAAAGTGAAAGTCGGAAACTCGAGTTGTCACAGTCAATTCTGTTCGACGTGATTGTACGCTGGAACTGAACAATCACGTCTTCCCTATCGATCTTATTCCGATGCAGCTTGGTAGTTTTGACATCATAGTAGGCATGGATTTTCTTCGCGAAAATCGTGCTGAAGTTATTTGTTTCGATAAGATGATTCGTTTCTCGCTCGCTAATGGTGATCAACTTTGTGTGTATGGCGAAACTCCTTCTAAAGGTCTTAAACTCATGTCATGTGTCCAAGCGAGCAAGTATCTCCGCAAGGAATACAGAGCTTTCTTGGAAAACATCGTAGTAGTGAAGAAGGAAAAGAAAGAAACCACAGGTGTGAAAGATGTTCTCATTGTTCACGATTTTCCTCTTGTACTCCCTGATGATCTACCTGGTTTACCTCCGAGTCGTGATATCGACTTCCATATTGATCTCATTCCTGGAGCAAATCCTGTTGCTAGAGCTGCTTATCGACTCGCTCCGTCCGAAATGCGCGAACTCTTGAGTCAGCTCCAGGAATTACTTGACAAAGGCTTTATTCGCCCTAGCACCTCTCCTTGGGGCATGCCAGTTCCTTTCGTCAAAAAGAAGGACGGGTCGTTCCGGATGTGCATCGACTATAGGGAGTTTAATAAGCTGACTATCACGAATCGTTATCCCCTGCCTCGAATCGATGATTTGTTTGATCAGTTACAAGGTGCTACGTGTTTCTCGAAAATCGATTTACGTTCAGGCTATCACCAGTTATGCATTCTAGAGGAGGATATACCCAAAACCGCTTTTTGCACTCGTTACAACCACTATGAATTTGTTGTTATACCCTTTGGTTTAACCAACGCACCTGCGGTTTTCATGGATCTGATGAATCGCGTGTGTAAACCTTTTCTCGACCGCTTCGTCATCGTGTTCATCGATGATATCCTAATCTATTCCAAGTCGAAAGCCGAACACGCGCAACATCTACGTTTGGTTCTCGAGCTACTCCAGGGGAACCGACTCTATGCCAAGTTCTTCAAGTTTGAATTTTGCCTTGAGGAGGTTCAATTCCTCCGTTACATTATCAATAGTCAACGTATCCACGTCGAGCCCGCAAAGATCGAAGCTGTTAAAAGTTGGGTTGCACCTAAGAACCCGTCTGAAGTCCGTTCTTTTCTCGGACTAGCGGGCTATTATCGCCGATTTATCGAAGGATTCTCTAAAATCGCTGTGCCGCTTACTTCTCACGCACAAAGACAAGCCTTTTGTTTGGGGAACTGAACAAGAGACTGCCTTTCGAACTCTAAAGCATATGCTCTACAATGCTCCCGTTCTCGCTTTACCCGACGAAAACGATGACTTCGTAGTCTATTGCGATGCCTCGAACCTTGGTCTTGGTTGCGTTCTCATGCAACGTGACAAGGTTATCGCTTAAGCATCTCTTTAGCTCAAGATCCACGAGAAGAACTATACAACCCATGATCTCGAGCTTGGTGCAGTTGTTTTTGTCTTAAAGATTTGGCGACAGTCCCTTTATGGTACCAAGTGTACGGTCTTCACAGACCATAAGAGCCTGCAACACATCTTGAGTCAAAAGGAATAGAATATGAGCCAACACCGCTGGGTTGAACTTCTTAACGATTACGACTGTGAGATTCGCTATTATCCTGGCAAAGCAAATGTCGTTGCTGACGCTTTAAGCCGACAAAGCTATTTGCATAGCGTTCGTAATATCCAAGCCCAGCACCATCTTGAAACTCTCATCCGCGACGCCCAACATGCTTGTTTTACTGAACGTACTTTGAAGAAGGAAAGGATTTTTAACGATGGCGCCCAGTTAGTGAATAAATCAAATGGGATATTCCATTATCTAGACCGAATTTGGATTCCCAAGCGCACCGACTTATGACAGATTCTGCTAGACGAAGCCCACAAGTCTCGATATTCTATTCATCCCGGTGCCGATAAAATGTACCAGGACCTTCGCTACAAGTACTAGTGGCCGGGCGTGAAGAAAGATATCGCTTTCTATGTTTCGAAGTGCCTGACTTGCTCAAAAGTCAAGGCCGAGCATCAAAGACCCTCTGGCTTACTCGTCCAACCCGAGATCCCTATGTGGAAATGGGAGAGTATAGCTATGGACTTCATAACGAAACTTCCGCGCACGCCATCAGGTCACGACAACATCTGGGTTGTCGTTGATCGTTTGACTAAATCTGCTCGTTTCTTGCCGAAACGAGAAGACTTTAAGTTAGAAAAATTAGCCCGAATCTACACCGATGAGATCATTTGTTGACATGGGACGCCTCGTGATATCATCTGTGACCACGATGATCGGTTTACCTCGCGTCTTTGGGAAACTTTTCAATCCGCTCTCGGTACTACGCTTAATCTAAGTACCGCTTTCCATACCCAAACCGACGGTCAGACTGAAAGAACGATTCGTACTCTTGAAGACATGCTTCGCTCGTGTGTCATAGATTTCGGTGGTAATTGGGATGCGTACTTACCTTTATTCGAATTCTCGTACAATAACAGTTATCATTCTAGCATTCAAATGGCACCGTTTGAGGCATTATATGGAAGGAGATGTCGATTGCCTATTGCATGGCACGAGATCGGAGACTCGCAAATAACCGGTCCTGATCTGTTGCAAGAAACGACTAACAAAATCCTCCAAATTCGAGACAATCTGCTGAAAAATCAGAGTCGCCAGAAAAGTTACGCCGATAGACGTCGCAAGTCCCTTGAATTTGACGTTAACGATCATGTACTCCTAAAGGTATCACCTTGGAAGGGTGTGATAAGATTTGGCAAGAAAGGAAAGCTCGCGCCTCGATATGTTGGACCCTTTAAGTTTCTGGAAAGGTCCGGCAAAGTGGCCTACAGACTCGAACTACCGGAGAAACTTAGCAACGTCCACCTGACTTTCCACGTTTCGAACCTCAGAAAGTGTCTGGCCGAGCAGGATTTACGAGTTCTACTTGAGGATCTACAAGTGGGCGAAACACTACACTTCATAGAGAAGCATGTCGAGATCATGGACCGAGAAACCAAGAAGCTCAGACGCTCACGCATTCCCATTGTGAAGGTTCGCTGGGAAGGCAAACGCGGCGCAGAGTTCTCCTGGGAACTCGAAAGTGACATGAAGGCGAAGTACCCGCAGTTATTTGTTATAGCTAAGGCCTAATTTCGGGACGAAATTCGCTTAAGAAGGGGAGGCTGTAACACCCCGTGTTCCGAAAGTCAAAGTCAAAGTCAAAGGAAGAAAAGGTTGCTAATTGCGATCTATCACTCCTTGCTTAGCTACTGAATTGTGCTTCTTGACTTGAAATCGAATCTTATATTTTATTGACCTTAGTTGTATTATGTGGAGTATTTATTAATAATCGAGGTTTAATCGCATTTTATCGCTATCGCAATCGCAATCGCATTCGCAACTCGAATTACGCATCCTGGATATTGTTTTTCGTGTGTGTGCTACTTATGTGTTATTTCTGCCTGTTTATTTATGTTTTGTGGTGATTAATCAAAACGTAATCGCAACGCAATTTAAATCGCAAATGCTAAACGCAAGTTATTTATGATGATTATATTAAGTTATTTGTAACTATTGTTGAAATACAATCGCGTCGCATACATGCTCAAACGCATCGCAACGCGCAACGCACGAAATGAAACATCGAAACGCAACTCGCCGGAGCCACTCGATCGAATGACCATTCAATCGAATGGTCATCCGAACGGATGACCATCCGATCAGATGGCCATCCGATTGGAGTGACATCTGATCCACGCACCAGTCCCTCTTTCCCCTTTTGGCAACCTATTCTCTCGTTCGACCAGCGTTCCAGCCCACTTTTCTCTCGATTTCTCGCGATTCTTGTAAGTTTTCAACTCAAATCTTGTACTTCTATGATCTACGCACACTTCTTCATAATTTTCACCTTAGAATCTTAACTTTTAACCGTGAAATCTGCGGATTGAGGTATTCTAGGATGATGTCATCATGGAGTTCTTATGAACTTCAAGTTTTGGCCTCATTCCACCAAGTACAACTAAGATCTAAAGGATTTCCACATGATTAAACACTATTTTCACTTAGATCTAAACATTTTCAAAGTTATGAGGATTGAAAGATGGTTTCTTAACTTTCTTTCAACTCTTTTACACTCAATGCACTCAAAACCGATAGAATCGGAGCTCGTTCATGCCCTCTACTCGTTTTCTAGTAAAGTGTCGGTCCAAGATCTGATTTCTATCTAAGAGACAACCGATCTGGGTGGAACATGAACAACCGCCAAGAACAGTTGACTGACCGGATTGGGGTGATTCCCATTCGATCGGATAACTTGGGTCTGATGGAATTTCCTGTTGTTTAACACGTGGTCATATCATCTCGATCTAACTGCAAAACCTTCAAAACTTAACAAATTTTCAAGTTCAAAACGATCAGATCGTTGGGACGGATTGTCGTCCATTGCCATCCAAATCGAACGACAATCCGACCGGATTGCACTTGGACTTTAACACTTAACATTTTACAATTTTCAAAGATGATCAGTTCCTAAACGGATTGCCATCCGATCAGTAGACCATTCGATCGAATAACAATCCTGCTATGAACTTGTTCTCTGAAAAATACCTTGCCGGACGGATCGCCATCCGATCGAACTACCGTTCGATCGAACTACCTGAAAGGTAGAGATACTTCTCTGTTTTCAAAATGCTACAACAAAAACTTCAAAGCCATCACACACAAACACATCCATCCCAAACGAGTGTCAATCCGACCGAATGGCCATCCGAACGGATGACCATCCGAACGGATTGACATCCGATCGAATAACCATCCGCTTGGATTGACATCCGATGGAATGACCATCCATTCGGATTGCCATCCAACTGGATTACCACGTGTCGCTTGTCTCACTTGCATCGTTTTACGCGCCGTTCTTCGCTTATACTATTGTTAACTGTTCAGGATAATCTCTCAGCGCTCCTTTCAATCCAAGAGAGTGTTTACTTGTTAAACGCTATCTGTGAGTATACTCGATACCTTTTTGCTTTGCGCACTTTTGGGTGTTACATACGTTACTTATTCAAATCACATCGATCACACAACGCAAAAACTTTTATACGCTAACCGTTACTGCATGTTATACGTGTTATTCGATGAATGCTTGTATGTTATGTTTACACAGTGATTGTTTCCTGACGCCTTAGCAACGATAGTACTATAGTTTGGACTCAGCACCTATCGCGGACATGGGTTGTTAAGGTTATTTCTTCACCTGTCATAGTGGTGATATGTGTTGCGCATTCTACAACTCGCAGTCATGTCTGTGCATATTTCATTGTCGATAACCTACTAGCTTCACTTTGCTTCATGTACATGCTTGTTATGCGTAAACGCTTTCGCAATCTACTATATTATTAAACCTGTATGCTCACCTTTACACTATGTGTATTGACCTCTATTTTAACGTATGTGACAGGTGTTTGAGATGCTAGGATGCTTGCTATGTGGAATCAAGTAGGAAGAGTCTAGAAACAAAGACAATTTATTTATTTTTGAGTTGTCGGAACAATGATTTGCCTAGAGATATCTATGTCTGTAATAATTGATTTACTTGATGGGTTATGGTATGGGACATAATATTAACTATCTGGTAATTTAGTTGTTATAGAATTTCTCTTGGACAATCTATTTCGCTCAGTGTCACGCCCCGATGTTTCCGTCATCGTTTGGGGTGTGACAGATTGGTATAAGAGCCATAACTATAGGGAATTAGGCAAGACTCGACCTAGTCCGGGTCGATGTCAAAGAAACGACCTAGTCTATAGTCTAAGTACCAACAGACTGACTTGTGCATGCCCGGTAGGGGTCTTGCACGAGCTTACTTGCTATTCTCGCTCGCACTCACTGAACACTATCACTGCGCTGCTTTCGAAAATGAACGAGTGATTAGATTGAGACTAGGTGTGAAAACCGCAAACTCTCGATCGGATTACTTGTTCGACCCGCATTTGTACTATGAACAAGAGAATTTGCGTTAAATCAGGAGTGAAATCCATACTTTAACGCAGATTTTCCTCTCTATCTCATCAAACAGGAACGAAGTTGTTAAGTCAGGGGTGAAACCCGAACCTTGATGACTTGTTCCATTCTCCATTTTGGTTTTACAAAGGTCTCAACAAAGTCTCGACGGACTCCAACGACTTGAAGTCGCACTGTAACTGGAAGGATGTGTACCGATCGCCCAGATTGAGGCGAGAGCACAGTCCAAAAGGCCAAAGTGTGTACACAAAGTCCTTGTGAATAGTCGAACCACCTTGGGTAGTCGACGTCTATCAAGCCGAGACAATCTATTTTCGATTTTATGTGTTTCGATTCTGGATTTCGCCGCCGCTGACACTGATATTTGTTGCTTTTATGTGGATTTTTTTGTTTTATGTGGTTTTACCTGTCTAAGTGTTTTGATTTTTGGTGATTTATTCGCTTTTGCTTTCGCTTCGATCAACACACACAACTCGCACTGCACCTTTATCTCATCACGCTAACAAATCGTATGCTATATTGCTCATTATGCTACTCGCTGTGTACTCTCTACTCGCAACCGTTATTCTCGAACGCGTGAACCTTGGAAGATAGGTGAATCTGTAAGACAAATGTAGGTGAATACGTGCAAGATATAGTGTGGTTTCTATGTGTTTACCTGCTTATGTGCTTTATGTGCCTATGTGATTACGTGTTTATGTGACTATTCGTGTTCCTGAGCTTTATATGAAGTAGTTAGGGTAGTGTGGGAGTCTATTCGAGGAGTAATCAAAATTTGTGTCTAAGACCTATGGCAATGTCTATTGCAGACAATGTCGTCATTTGGTTCGTTTCACTCTCGCTCCGCTCGTTGTAATCATGAAGACAAGCGTATCTCTTCTCTGGTCGCCAAGCAAATTGCAAAAGTCATACCGCAAATTGTTAGCGAGCTGAATGAAAACGCTAGCAAGTCCTCTAAAGAGTCCAGGACTGATTCTCCTAAAGCTACTTTTAGCTTTAAGCAGTTCAAAGCCTGCGGTCCGAAAGACGTCACCGGAGAAGATGGGCTTACGACCATGTTTCAATGGTTTGATTCAATTGAAGTCACCCTGCGCCAGAGTGGCTGTCCGAAAAACCTTCGCACTGTTAACGCCACCGGCGTCTTCCAATCCCGGGCTCTGGATTGGTGGATCGCCAAGAGAAACAAACGAGGGAATGATGCAGCTTATGGGCTGACGTGGAACGAGTTGAAGCACATCATGATGCGAGAGTTCTGACCTCCCCACGAGCTTCAAAAATTGGAGGACGAGTTCTGGCATATCAAACAGGAGGGAGGCGACAACGCGGGTCTAACTGCTCGCTTCAAGCAGATGAATATCATTTGCCCTGGCCAGGTTACTACCCCCGAAATCACCATCAAGAAGTATATCCGTGCTCTACCGGATTGCGTGGCCGATTTCGTTCAAGCTGCGAAGACGAAAACAATTGAGGAAACCTTCCTACTCGCTGTCGAGATCAACGACAAGCAAGTTAAGACTGGATACTTTGATAAGGCTTCCAAAAATCTTCACCAAGTTACCGCTACTCCCACCGCCGAAACCGCCGCCGTACCGCAGTCTTCAAAGTCCTCCCGCCGCAAGAGAAAGAACAGCAACTCCAGCAACAAGAACTGTGTAGTAACTGCCACTCCGCTCCAAACAGTACCTGCTCAACCGCAACCCAGCACCGCCAAGTAGCGGCCCTAGTGACCAATGCACCGCCAGCTAAGCGTGCATACACTGGTCCTCACCCGGCCTTCCCTACCTGCACTTATCATCATCCCGTGGGGATTGCTTGCAGATTTTGTGTTCACTGCAACATGTACGACCACTTCACCACCAACTGCCGTACTGGTCCACATCAAGCTCCAGCTCTAGCCCAAGGTCAAGCTCCTACTCAACAAGCTCTACTTCCTGCTCCTTAGGGCCAACAAGCAGCTCCTGCACCCGCGATCCACACTAGATCTTGCTTTGCGTGTGCTGATCCCAACCACTTCGCAAACATGTGCCCCAACAGAGTGGTCAAGCAAGAGCCACAACAGCAGCCGCAACAACACCAACAGCAGCAGCCCCGGCAGCAGCAGCTGCCAGCAGTCCGCGGACGTGCTTTCAACGTCAATGCCCGCCAGGCTCAAGCGAACAACAATGTGGTTAATGGTACGTTCCTTGTGAATGGTATATATGCTTCATGTTTGTTTGATACTGGATCAGATAACTGTTTTGTATCGTTTGAATTCGAAAAGCTCCTTAATCTTAAGCGCGCCCATCTCCCTCGTCGTTCGATGTTGAAGTTGCCACCAGAAGGACTGTCGCTGTCAATTCTGTTCTACGTGATTGTACGCTGGAACTGAACTATCACGTCTTCCCTATCGATCTTATTCCGATGCATCTTGGTAGTTTTGACATCATAGTAGGCATGGATTTTCTTCGCGAAAATCGTGCTGAAGTTATTTGTTTCGATAAGATGATTCGTTTCTCGCTCGCTAATGGTGATCAGCTTTGTGTGTATGGCGAAACTCCTTCGAAAGGTCTTAAACACATGTCATGTGTCTAAGCGAGCAAGTATCTCCGCAAGGAATATAGAGATTTCTTGGTAAACATCGTAATAGCAGAGAATGAAAAGAAAGAAATCACAGGTATGAAAGATGTTCCCGTTGTTCACGATTTTACTCTTTGTTTTCCCTGATGATCTACCTGGTTTACATCCGAGTCGTGATATCGACTTCCGTATTGATCTCATTCCTAGAGCAAATCATGTTGCTAGAGCTTCTTATCGACTCGCTCTGTCCGAAATGCGCGAACTCTCGAGTCAGCTCCAGGAATTACTTGACAAAGGCTTTATTCGCCCTAGCACCTCTCCTTGGGGGCGCCAGTCCTTTTCGTCAAAAAGAAGGACGGGTCGTTCCAGATGTGCATCGACTATAGGGAGTTGAATAAGCTGACTATCAAGACTCGTTATCCCCTGCCTCGAATCAATGATTTGTTTGATCAGTTACAAGGTGCTACGTGTTTCTCGAAAATTGATTTACGCTCAGGCTATCATCAGTTACGCATTCAAGAGGAGGATATACCCAAAACTGCTTTTCGCACTCGTTACGACCACTATGAATTTGTTGTTATGCCCTTAGGTTTAACCAATGCACTTGCAGTTTTCATGGATCTGATGAATCGCGTGTGTAAACCTTTTCTCGACCGCTTCGTCATCGTGTTCATCGATGATGTCCCGATCTATTCCAAGTCGAAAGCCGAAGACGCGCAGCATCTACATTTGGTTCTCGAGCTACTCCAGGGGAACCGACTCTATGCAAAGTTCTCCAAGTGTGAATTTTTGCTTGAGGAGGTTCAATTCCTCGGTCACATTGTCAATAGTCAACGTATCCACGTCGACCCTGCAAAGATCGAAGCTGTTAAAATTTGGGTTACACCTAAGAACCCGTCTGAAGTCCGTTCTTTTCTCGGGCTAGCGGGCTATTATCGCCGATTTATCAAAGGATTCTCTAAAATCGTTGTGCCGCTTACTTCTCTCACGCACAAAGACAAGCCTTTTGTTTGGGGAACTAAACAAGAGACTGCCTTTCGAACTCTAAAGCATACGCTCTGCGATGCTCCCGTTCTCGCTTTACCCGACGAAAATGATGACTTCGTAGTCTATTGCGATGCCTCGAACCTTGGTCTTGGTTGTATTCTCATGCAACGGGACAAGGTTATCGCTTACGCATCTCGTCAGCTCAAGATCCACGAGAAGAACTATACAACCCACGATCTCGAGCTTGGTGCAGTTGTTTTTGCCTTAAAGATTTGGCGACAATCCCTTTATGGTACCAAGTGTACGGTCTTCACAGACCATAAGAGCCTGCAACACATCTTGAGTCAAAAGGAACTGGATATGAGCCAACACCGCTGGGTTGAACTTCTTAACGATTACGACTGTGAGATTCACTACCATCCTAGCAAAGCAAATGCCGTTGCCGACGCTTTAAGCCGACGAAGCTATTTGCATAGCGTTCGTAATATCCAAGCCCAGCACCATCTCGAAACTCTCATCTGCGATGCCCAACATGCTTGTTTTACTGAACGTACTTTGAAGAAGGAAAGGATTTTTAACGATGGCACCCAGTTAGTGAATAAATCGAATGGGATATTCCATTATCTAGACCGAATTTGGATTCCCAAGCGCACCAACTTACGACAGATTCTGCTAGACGAAGCCCACAAGTCTCGATATTCTATTCATCCCAGTGCCGATAAAATGTACCAGGACCTTCGCTACAAGTATTGTTGGCCGGGCATGAAGAAAGATATCGCTTTCTATGTTTCGAAGTGCCTGACTTCCTCGAAAGTCAAGGTCGAGCATCAAAGATCCTCTGGCTTACTCGTCCAACCCGAGATCCCTATGTGGAAATGGGAGAGTATAGCTATGGACTTCATAACGAAACTTCCGCGCACGCCATCAGGTCACGACAACATCTGGTTATCATTGATTGTTTGACTAAATCTGCTCATTTCCTGCCGATACGAGAAGACTTTAAGGTAGAAAAATTAGCCCATCATTTGTCGACATGGGACGCCTGGTGATATCATCTCTGACCGCGATGATCGGTTTACCTCACGTCTTTGGGAAACTTTTCAATCCGCTCTCGGTACTACGCTTAATCTAAGTACCGCTTTCCATCCCCAAACCGATGGTCAGACTGAAAGAACGATTCGTACTCTTGAAGACATGCTTCGCTCGTGTGTCATAGATTTCAGTGGTAATTGGGACGCGTATTTACCTTTAGTCAAATTCTCGTACAATAACAGTTATCATTCTAGCATTCAAATGGCACCATTTGAGGCATTATATGGAAGAAGATGTGGATCGCCTATTGTATGGCACAAGATCGGAGACTCGCAAATAACCGGTCCTGATCTGTTGCAAGAAACGACTGACAAAATCCTCCAAATTCGAGACAATCTGCTGAAAAATCGGAGTCGCTAGAAAAGTTACGCTGATAGACGCCGCAAGCCTCTTGAATTTGATGTTGGCGATCACGTACTCCTAAAGGTATCACCTTGGAAGGGTGTTATTAGATTCGGAAAGAAAGGAAAGCTCGCGCCTCGATATGTTGGACCCTTTTAGATTCTGGAAAGGATCGGCAAAGTGGCCTACAGACTCGAACTACCGGAGGAACTTAGCAACGTCCACTCGACTTTCCACGTTTCGAACCTCAGAAAGTGTCTGGCCGAGCAGGATTTACCGCTACTCCCACCGCTGAAACCACCGCCGCACCGCAGTCTTCAAAGTCCTCCCGCCACAAGAGAAACAACAGCAACTTCAGCAACAAGAACTGTGCAGTAACTGCCACTCCGCTCCAAACAGTACCTGCTCAACCGCAACCCCAGCACCGCCAAGTAGCGGCCTGCATACACTGGTCCTCACCCGGCTTTCCCTACCTGCACTTATCATCATCCCGTGGGGATTGCTTGCAGATTTTGTGTTCACTGCAACATGTACGGCCACTTCACCGCCACTGCCGTACTGGTCCATGTTAAGCTCCAGCCCAAGGTCAAGCTCCTACTCAACAAGCTCTACTTCCTGCTCCTTAGGGCCAACAAGCAGCTCCTGCACCCGCGATCCACGCTAGAGCTTGGTTTACGTGTGGTGATCCCAACCACTTCGTAAACATGTGCCCCAACAGAGTGGTGAAGCAAGAGCCACAGCAGCGACCGCAACAACACCAACACCAACAGCAGCAGCCCCAGCAGCAGAAGCAGCCAGCAGCCCGCGGACGTGCTTTCAACATCAACGCCCGCCAGGCTCAAGCAGACAACAATGTGGTTAATGGTACGTTCCTTGTGAATGGTATATATATGCTTCGTGTTTGTTTGATACTGGAGCAGATAACTGTTATGTATCGTTTGAATTCGAAAAGCTCCTTAATCGTAAGCGCGCCCATCTCCCCTCGTCGTTCGATGTTGAAGTTGCCACCGGAAGGACCGTCGCTGTCAATTCTGTTGTACGTGATTATACTCTGGAATTGAACAATCACGTCTTCCCTGTCGATCTTATTCCGATGCAGCTTGGTAGTTTTGACATCATAGTAGGCATGGATTTTCTTCGCGAAAATCGTGCTGAAGTTATTTATTTCGATAAGATGATTCGTTTCTCGCTCGCTAATGGTGATCAACTTTGTGTGTATGGCGAAACTCCTTCGAAAGGTCTTAAACTCATGTCATGTGTCCAAGCAAGCAAGTATCTCCGCAAGGAATACAGAGCTTTCTTGGCAAATATAGTAGTAGCGGAAAAGGAAAAGAAAGGAACCAGAGGTCCAGGAAAAGAAAGGAAATGCGCGAACTCTCGAGTCAGCTCCAGGAATTACTTGACAAAGGCTTTATTCGCCCTAGCACCTCTCCTTGGGGCGCGCCACTTCTTTTCGTCAAAAAGAAGGACGGGTCGTTCTGTGACAACTCGTGTTTTAGAACTCTTTTGTGTGCTGTGATGTAACATATTTTGAACGTTATGTGATTATGTGATGCATTGATTAAATGAAATGTTATGATATTGTGTTATGTGAATATATGTGACTCGAATCACACAACTCTAACCCGATTGCACAAGCCCATTCAGGCTACACTTATTGTACTCGAAACCCAAAAGGGCAGCCCATGTATGGGCTCGGCCCATTCCTTGACGCGCATAACCCCATGAGGAGGTTATACACTTCTCATTATTTGCAAATCACACAACACATGTAAAACCCTAGCTCTCCTCTTCTCTCTTTTGTTCGACGGCTGTCCCATCATTCGAAGTCCGCCCATCTCGATCAAGATAGCCCTTTGATTTCTGGTTAGTGTTACACCTTTATTAGTTATCATGATTTCGATTGCTATGATTTTTAGATGATAACTAGGATTCATGTTAGTAGTAATATTGATAGTTATTGGGATCATGAAGTTGAAATATGTGTTCAATTTATATATGTATGTGATGATGGGAACTATTTTTGGTTGATGGATCGAATGATGATATATGTTAACCTAGAGCCAATTGCATGTAAAGGGATTTGATTTTGATTGGGTGGTAATTGATTAACTTGATTTTGGCATGAGAAATTGTATGGTGAATTAGGTTGCATATTGGTACTCGAATTCTATAATCTGATAATCTGATTATATTCCTTGCATGATGATTTAGTGTTCATGATTTGGATGTATTAGGGTTCATAAGAATTAATGGGCAAATGTTTAATTTGATCAAGATATGCATGATTGAAACCGTTAGTGTTGTTAATTGATAAATTTCATAATTGGAAACCATTAAATGATTGTAAATGAATCGAATAATGGAAACAATGTAACTGATTAGCATAATATTCGGATAATAAAATGAATTGCACAAGTCACACAAAACATGATTCACACAAGTTTGCATGAACCACACGAAACCTGTTTCGTGTAAGGGATTGATCGCACAAGGTACATCGCACAAGATAGGGTACAACTGTTCAAAGCACATTGTACAACCTAGGATTGCATGATCGCACAAGACTTATGGATCGCACAAGACAGTGCTGATCGCACAAGGCTTAGGCCACACACATCTGTTGAACATTACTATGCTGTTGGGCCTCAAAGCCCAAACCCAGTCGCACAAGAACTTTTCAATCACACAAGTCCATCCGGACTGCACCAGACCAATAGTTGTTATTATTTGGGCCATGTATATGTTTGGGACTTTTATTGTTTGGGCCGGGTTATGCTAATCGCACAACTCATTGTGGATCGCACAATTTGTGCTGATCGCACAATAGGTTGGGCCGGTTATTCATATTGGGTTTTAGACAAACTTGTCTGATATTGCTCTACGTGTATACTATGTGTTCGTAACTTGCTAGCTCTGTGTAAACATACGTGCACTACTTGAACCTAGACCTGACTTGTATGGTAACCATGTTAGGACGTGGTTGACCCCTAGCAGCTCGATTTACCTTTCGCTTATCTGCCGAGCTAACCTAAGGTGAGTTCACACTTTCTACAAAGCATGGTAATTCCCGGTGGGTTGGGAATGGGTTAAGGAATATGGATTCCTCGTCCTTCTTGGGTAGGACAGTACGGGTTAACGAAGTCCCTCCTTTTATATTGACTTAATCGCCGGGCCAATGGCGAGCGGGTCATTAGTTAGATAGCGCTATTTAGGTCTGACAAGCATCACACCATGCTGTAGAGGACGGGCGTGAACTAATGGATCTGGGCACGTCAATGATGATAGACATTGACGCAAAAAGGCACATAAACATGACTAACGTCAGTGGTCGATATGGTAACGAGTCTAGTAGTGTAACACAGGGTAGCCCCCACGGCTGGATTGCCAGAGTAAATGGGATAAAACAAATCACACTTTTAACTATGGGGTAACCCCCACGGCAAGGATGCCAGCTAAAGGAAATTGTTTTCGGAACAACTTAAAACAAACACCCAACTGTGAACTCGCTCAACTTTGTTGTTGACTCGTTACTACATGCTTTGTAGGTCATTAGGTACTTAGTTGGAGCTTGCATGGGGAAGAGTCGTTGTGGGACATGGACAGCCGTGTACCATGTTAAATATTGGAAACGTTTAAACTTATGTCTTGGTTTTAAACATTTTGCTTCCGCTTGCAACTGAAACTAAGTTTTGTTTGGACACCAATTGTATTGTGTTGGATTTTATAATTACTTACATACTTGTTCAATATGATTGGTGGCTTGCTCCTGGTCAATCACGCCTCCAAGCGGTGATACTCCGCATGTGGATTTTGGGGGTGTGACACGTTCCAGGAATTACTTGAAAAAGGCCGAGCTTCTCGCCTTGGGGAGCTCTAGTGTTGTTCGTTAAGAAGAAGGATGGTAGTTTTCGCATGCGTATCGACTACCGGGAGCTGAACAAGTTAACTATCAAGAATCGGTAGCCACTACCGAGGATTGATGATTTATTCGACCAACTGCAAGGATCAAGCTACTACTTCAAGATTGATCTTCAATCGGGTTATCATCAGTTATGGATTCAAGAGGAGAGCATACCAAAGACCGCGTTCAGAACTCGTTATGGACACGACGAGTTCCTTGTGATGCCATTCGGATTGACTAACGCACCAGCAGTGTTTATGGATTTGATGAATCGTGTATGAAAGTCGTATCTCAATAAATTTGTGATTGTATTTATCGATGATATCTTGATTTATTCGTGGACAAAGGAAGAGCACGAGCAACATCTGAGAGCCATTCTAGAACTACTAAAGAAGGAAAAGCTCTATGCAAAGTTCTCAAAGTGCAAATTCTGGATTCGCGAGGTACAGTTCCTTGGTCATGTGGTAAACGAGAATGGTATTCATGTGGATCCCACAAAGATTGAAGCAATAAAGAACTAGGAAACTCCCAAGACGCCGACTGAGATCCGACAGTTTTTAGGATTAGTGGGCTATTACCGCAGGTTCATCGAGAATTTATTCAAGATAGCTCAACCGCTAACTACTCTTACTCAGAAAGACAAGAAGTATGACTGGGGAGACAAGCAAGAAGAAGCCTTTCAACTGCTCAAGAACAAGTTATGCGATGCACCGATACTATCCCTACCCGAAGGCATAGAAGACTTCGTGATATATTGCGACGCTTCGCGACAGGGATTGGGTTGCGTGCTCATGCAACGCCAAAAAGTCATCGCTTATGCTTCACGCCAACTGAAAGTACATGAGAAGAATTATACCACTCACTATCTGGAGCTAGGTGCAGTGGTATTTTCCCTGAAGATTTTGCGATACTATTTGTATGGTACTCGATGTACTATCTTCACGGATCACAAGAGTCTGCAGCACATATTTGATCAAAACGAGCTTAATATGCGACAACGACGATGGGTTGAGTTGCTGAATGATTATGACTGCGAGATCAAGTATCATCCTGGAAAGGAAAATGTGGTAGCAGACGCCCTAAGTTGAAAAGAAAGGATTAAGCCCATAAATGTTCGAGCTTTGAAAAAGACTATTTAGACGAATCTCACTTCATGTATACGTGACGCACAACAAGAAGCTCTTAAGAAGGAAAACCTTAAGGCTGAATATCTCCGAGGAATGGAGAAGAAATTAGTGCCAAATGAGGAAGGAACCTTATACTTCATGGGACGCATTTGGGTTCCGCTTTATGGCGGTATTAGAGAAGTTATCTTTGACGAAGCTCATAAGTCAATGTACTCGATCCATCCAGGATTGGACAAGATGTACCAAGATCTGAAGGATTATTATTGGTGGCCAAAGCTCAAGAGTGACGTTGCCATTTATGTTGGGAGGTGCCTAACCTGTGCTAAGGTTAAGGCCGAATATCAGAAACCTTCAGGTCTTCTGCAACAACCGGAATACCCATGTAGAAGTGGGAACAAATTTCTATGGACTTCATAATGAAATTACCCAGGACTCCTAGAGGACATGATATGATATGGGTAATAGTTGATCGATTGACAAAGTCTACACACTTCCTACCTATTCGAGAGAAAGATAGCACTGGGAAACTAGCTGAGCTTTACCTCAAGGAGATAGTAGCACGTCATGGAGTGCCTATCTCGATAATTTCAGACAGAGATGGACGATTTATATCAAGGATTTGGCAATCCTTTCAAGAGGCCTTTGGATCTCAGTTGAATCTGAGTACGGCCTTTCACCCGCAGACAGATGGTCAAAGCGAACGAACTATTCAAACACTGGAAGACATGCTCCGCGCATGTGTAATGGATTTGGGTGGCAGTTGGGATACTCATCTACCGCTAGTTGAATTTTCCTATAATAACAGCTACCATACGAGTATTCAAGCCGCACCGTTTGAAGCTCTTTATAGCCGTAAGTGCTGCTCACCGTTGTGTTAGGCAGATGTTGGAGATTGACAGATGGTTGGACTCGAACTGGTTCAAGAAACAACCGACAAGATCATGCAGATCCGAGAGCGCATCAAAGTGGCTCGTGATCGACAAAAGAGCTACGCAGATCAAAGACGGAAACCTTTGGAATTCGAGGTAGGAGACATGGTTTTGTTGAAAGTCTCACCTTGGAAAGGTGTAGCACGATTTGGGAAACGTGGCAAGTTAAATCCACGTTACATAGGGCCATTCAAGATTTTGGAATGGGTTGGTACCGTAGCATACAAGCTAGAATTACCAGAAGAACTTAACGGTGTGCATGATACGTTTCATGTGTCAAACCTGAAGAAAAGCCCAACCCAGGAAACAGTTATCATCCCTGCGGATGAAGTGCATATCGACGACACTCTCCAACTCACCGAGGAACCTATTGAAGTTGTGGACTGGAAAGTCAACAAGACTCGGAGGAGTCGTGTTAAGCTTGTCAAGGTACGTTGGAACTCACGTCACGGCCCAGAGTTTACTTGGGAGCGTGAAGATCGAATGAAATCAAAGTATCCACATTTGTTCCCTAACTCCCCTGCAACTGATAACGCAGCTTAGAATTTCGGGACGAAATTTTATTAACAGGGGGAGAATGTGACAACCGTCAATTTTCCATGTAATTCCGTACATGTTAAACAGTAATTTGTGCTTTAATAACTGTGCTTGATTTGAATTAATGGCATGAATGATTTCTGATTATTGTCATATACATATAAGTGCATTACATGTTGCATGATTATTTCTCATTATTGCATGCAACACATTATGATTAAATTAGTGCACGAAACAAAGTTAGCACAGTTATCAGACAAACTAGAAGTACTGACAGGAGTTCAGTACTCAGACAGACATGATGTTAAGACACAGAATGAGCCCGAAACCAAGAGTTACACTAGTATAGTGTGTAGGAAAGTAAGGATCATAAAACTGCCTTCCTAGAGATAGTTTAAGTGCCGGAAAGTGCCTAAAACTCACACAAACTGCAGAATTCTGCAATTTTCAGCAAAAATCAGCATTTTAACAATATAATATAATGCAGAATTTTGGTTTAATGGTCCAGACTACCTTCCTAGGTGTCGGGAATCAAAACTGTCACAAAAGGGAACATAAAGTACACTAAACTGCATAATTTAGTACCTTAACGAACCGGTAACCAACCGAACAATCAGACACTACCCGAAACACCAAGTTTTCACTAGAAACATTGTTTAAACATTTCCGAGCTAGTTATGGTCACCGAACATCATAACACACCTTATAAACACATAACACATATAAACACTAAAATTTACACTTAAAAGAAAATGATATGCTTTTAAAAGCATGGAAACCTCCATTTTTAAGGGGAAACTATGGCAAATTTTTTCTAGAATTTAAACACTTAGAAAAATATTTTTAAACAAGTGCTTATAAGTAAATTTTAATCATGGTTTCTCATATAAAATTGCCATAATTTTTGTTACAAAAATTACAAATATTGGAGATTGATTTTTGATAAATAAAAGTGACTAAATATATATTTAGGAAAATATATTTAGAAGTCACAATTTGTGTGCTACTTGTATATTATGTGTATTAGTTATATTATTTTAGGACTTAAAAATAATATAACTTACTAAAATACCAAAAATTGTAATACAAAATATTACCAAGAATCCCAAGAAAACAAATATATAATTTATACCCGAAAATTGGACAAACCGAACAAGGACTATCGACTATATCTATATTCCGGAATTAACCTCATATATAATTTGATAAACGAGTTAAACGGTGTTTTGGAAACCATAGAACCGGAAATTATGATTTTTACAAGTGTTACAAAAATATATCATATTTTTATGAAGTAGAAAATATATTATTTTGAATGGAGAAAAATAAATATATTTTCTTGAACAAATAGAAGATATATTATTTTTGAAGAAAATGTATATTTTCTTAAACAAATTAAGAATATATTGATTTGGGTGAAAAATGGATTTATAAATATTTTCTAAGATAATCTTGATAATATATATTATTTTTGGGATTTATAAGAAAGTATAATTATTTTTGCCAAGAGAGATTTATAAATATTTTTCTATAAAGGTTTTCTTAAAATACATATATTTTAAGAATGTAAATTAGTGATTTTTATTTAATTAAAAATAATATTCTGGAAAATTAAATACAAGATTAAGTATAAAATACTTAATAAATACAAGAAAATACGTATTCTCGTACGTACAAATATACATCGGAATACGCCACCAATACTTGGCAAAATACACAAGTATAGAAATACATAAATACAAGTACACCCATACTTGGGAGAATATACGTGTATAAATACATAATATACCAAGTTAAAATATATTATTTTAACAAATATTCCAATAATTGATAAATATAATTTAAGTTAAAATATTATTATTTTAACCAATAATTATATACTTTGGAATAATATAATGTACATCAAGACGTAACTCAAAGAATGTTAAGTCATAACAACTAATACCAAGAGTCGTTACACGACCTAGCCGTCTAATAAAACATAGCACGTGTATAGGTAGTTGCACGACTTCAGGACAGGACCTTTGAGTTACACAAGACAGCAGGACGCAAGATTGTGAGTTCATGTCCCCCTTTTCTTTTAACTGTTTTCAGTTTTATAACTTCAGGGGTGAAATACATGTTACAATTGTTTACAAACGTTTACAAATGGTATGGTTAGCTAAGGAATGAAATGTTAGATCATGTGAATGGGTAGGCGCATACGTAAGACCATTAATCCTCGTATCAGGACCAAGGGACATGAGTGATAGATCTATTTGGGTGTTGCGAGCCCCACCCCTGGGCCGGAAGTGGCCGAAGGTGGTGAGTATGTCTTCCAGCCGGAAGCCCGGTTCAAAATCTGCTAGGTTTGAGCCTTCCTACGCCGTTGCACACATATTAATGACCTTGCTAATCATTAATTGATCTGTTCATAGACGCTTTCATACCGGTTTACAAATTCATACTTACAAATGTTTCCAAGGTTATTCATGCACACATACAAAAACACATGAACTCGCTCAATTTTTGTTGATGTTTTCAAACTACATGTATTTTAGGGAATTGATGGATCTTGCGAAGGTTGAAAGTTTTCAAGATATGTTTACAAGAAATGATGTCATCCCATTTTGAAAGGTTTGATTTGTGTATTTTATCTTTGATAAGATACATGAATCAAAGCCTTGTTTTATCTACATATTTTGTCAAAGTCCTTTATGGAACTTAAAACATTTGGTTGGTTGTATGTTAAACTTGAAGTCTTGGTTGGTACTAAAACAATGTGGTTTGTATTATTTTGAAACTTGGTAATGGATGAACATCATGGTTTCTATCATATAGTGGTTTGTTATAATTGAATGCAATGATATTAAGCAAGTCACATATAATACGCTTCCGCAAAAGTCAGGGTGTGACAATAAACTAGCATAAAATTAAAATTTTAAAATAAACATACCTAGTAGCTATTAGCTATTGGCATCGTTTACTTCTGGAAAACTAGTAACATATTGCTGCCCACTACCAGATCCATATGGCACACTGTGCGAGTGTAGTGGGAACTTTGTCTTCTCATGCATCAACTTGATCACTGATCCATAAGTAATCTATCACAATATAAATTCCAAGAAAAGAGCATAAATGCAATATATATTTATTTCCAACAAGTATGAAAACTTAGTAGCATACATATTTTTTTGATTATGTCATGAACAACCCAAGAAAGATGCTGGCTCAAGGGTGCAAGATTCCCTATGATATATTTTTTGCGGATCAACATCTGGTGGCAGCTTTGTAACCTCTTCTGGCATTTCCCCCTTAACAGAAACATGAGCATTCAACTTGTTTGTTATTGGAATCCAAGTTAGCTTGTTTGATACCCAAGGAACAAAATTTTTACGAGCACGCGAGCAGCAAACCAGTAGTTCATTATGGATATCAGCACAAGGAGGTTTAAAATGCGTCTTGAGAACAGTTTCTCTTTCACTTACAGAAACAACTCGCGAAAGTAACAACTGCCTTTTCACAACAAGATTTACTTTGTACCAAAATCACAAACTCAAGTTAGTGTATTCAAATACAAACTCTGACAACATAATCTCATACAAACAACGAATCAATCAGTTATCACTCCATCCATCCCAAAAACAACAAAAGAGTTATGCAATAGCTTTTAGGCCTGTAATTAAATGAGTGAACATGAACACACATTTGGCTGTTCATCTATGTCCATTTGTGTTCATTAACTGTATGTTTAGATTCTAAATGAGCGATCACGAACATGACCATTTTCTTTACAAACAAACGTGAACAAAAAAAATTGTTGGATTATGCGTTCGTATTCGGTCAAAGTTAAATTAACTAACACGAGCATGCCATGTTCGTTTTTGTTCGGTTCCTTTACGTCCCTAAAGGTTTTTATGATTACCCTAGCCTTTTCAAAAAGCAAATTATGATCAAAATTATGCTACAAACATTACACATATTAATCTCAGCTAAAAACACACAAATTCTGGTTAATAGAACTTCTACATCGTCGGAGTCGCTAGTATCCGAGATTAATAGAACTTCTACATCGTCTTCCTCCATAAACCTAGGTTTTGTAATTTTATAATTAGGTCTATTTTGTAGGGGAGTTACTTGGTTGCAGAAGAAGGCATGGAGTGGAGGGATTAGGGAATTGTAATTTTTTGGTCTATACTAGGGTAACTAAAGATGTCACGTAAGGTTACTAAAGTGTGATGATAGACTCGCTACTAGAAAACTGCTATTATTCCGACCTCAATTTCTGTGAAAATCCGTGGGTAACTGCAACACGGATTTCCCATGAAAACGGGCTGTAGGAATTCTATTTGTGGGTGATCCTTTTCTGACGCATTTCCTATGAATTTTCCTACTCCTTTCCGACAAAGATGTTTCTTTGGAATTCTCCTATTTATTTCTCACGGAATTAATTTTCTTGACTTTACAATGCATTTCCCACGGAATATTTATTTTTTAAAATTTTTTGTTTAAATCAATTGTATTTATATTTTTATATGATATTATATTTTTAATTTTCTTACACAATCCCTACGAATTTTTTTCTTCCTACACTATCCTACCGGAATGTATTCGTTTTCCTTACATAGTTCCTACCAACTGAATGTATTCATTTTCCTATGCATTTCCTACAAAATTTGTTTTTTTTTCTACACAACTCTAACGGAATGTATTCTTTTTTCTTACGCATTTCCTACGAAACTATCTTTTTTCTTACATAGTTCCAACGGAATCTAACGGATACATTTAAAAAAATAATAGAAAAAACAAAAAACACCGGCTTTTTCCTGCTGAAAGATGCATATTATAAATATGATTTGAAACATAAATTTAACAAAAATAAATAACATAAGTTCGAAGCACGTTTAAATTACAAAATCATCCATAGTTAAACATAAAGATCCGGAATAAATAACAAAAATTCCGAGCCCATTTCAATCACAAAACCACCATTGTTAAACATAAAAATCCGAAATAATTAAAAAAACTACTAGTAATGACTAAGGGGATGCTGGAATTTTTCATAAACTCTTCAAACTGTTTTTGCCTCTTTTCTTTATTTTCTTTCATTTCTTTTTCCATTTGTTGCACTCTTTGCTCCAACTCTTGTCTAGCATCACTTTCATTCCAAGTTCGTTTTCCATTTCAACACTAACTTTTTCAACCTAAATTGTTAAAACGGGTCAATAATCTAAGTTATTGTTTTCTACTAATTAATTGTTAAAAACTATATGGTTTATAGAATTGTAATACTTTGATAAGAAGCAAACAATACCTTCTCTTGTGACCTTATGGCATCAAAATATAATTTAGATTCGGCACAAAACTAGGATCTCAAGATCCTACCCTGCCATTCTCGCCCACACATCAAGATCATCCGGATGTTGGTTGAGATCCGACCCATGAAACTTAATCATATCACTTTTGTACCTTAACTACAATTTATGGAAACAAATTGTTAGTTGTTGTACTAAAAGTTAATACGCTAATGTTCTAATTATTCAAATACGATAAAGATAACTTACATATATTTCTCTTGATTTTTCAGAAATAAACTCAAATCCCTACAGGCTATTAGTGTCCAGCTCTCCGCCCAATACTTCTTTTTTGCTTTCCTTTTTGAGATGGGTATCAAAATAAACTTCAATCCACTTTACTTTTCGACCATATTTTCTTTCCTAAAAAGCAGTTTCGTAAGACATTTAAGTACAAACAATTATATTTTTCGACCCAACTGTTTTACTAATTTATATAAATATGATTATCTTACCAGACGGATGCGATGCTCGTCAAAGCCTACAGATCCACCAGTATGTCGGGATATATCTTCACCACTACCCTTGCTATTGCGGTTTGTTCTCCGCTCTCTGACAAAAAATGGTTACCGGTCAAACAAGTTTTTTTAAGTTGTCATTTGTACCAAAGTTGTCTATGTGACACTCTTTTTATAGACCCACTCATGGTTTTTGCTTAAATAGTCACCCAAATCTTGCTATTCGAAACAAGTAAATTAAGATGAAAACATAGTCCTTGTTTTAGAAGATCATAATTATTAACTCCAGTTCACATATCCCATATTTTGTAATTACCTTAATTTAATATTTCACAATAAGATGTATCACTTCGAGCACTTCGGACTTCAAAAGATTTCAAAAGCCTATCATTGATTTAATGTTCAACTTAATATCTTTTTTATATAAAGCCAAGCAATAAAACACGTGCTAAATAATAATAAAACATTACGGATGTGAAACATTGATCTACAATAATCTTCTGTGCCATTAAGCTAGTGTAGGAATTTCCTTATCGGTTTGTCATGGAAAGTGGATGACGATAGTAATTTTCGCAAGGGGCCAACTTGTCCACTAATTCCTCTGGTCTACCACCATTCTAACCCCTTTTCAGGTAGTTAACGTACTTTATATAAACCGTAAAGACACGAATGAGTGAATCAACAAAACATAAAGAGATGATAGAGTAAAGTTCATTTTCAATATAAAAAACTAGTTAATAAAATCATTAATACATACCCAATTAAAAAGTTAACCAAAGCTTGAAGATAAAAAATAATACATAAAAGATTTGTCTTCACCATTTGGTAAATATAAAGTTGAAGAGAGAGCTTGAAGTTTTTATAAGATGCGTAAGCCTGAAAGATTCTAATGGCTTCCAAACGTGCAACTAGAGACATTGAGACTACTAAATATAAAGTTGAAGAGAGAGCTTTAGGTGGACGAAAAAGAATGCTCATCCCTTCAATATCAGCAGTGCACATCGCAATTTCAAAGTGTGAGATTTATACAATTAAACACATATGATTAAGTTTATTTTGATAGACATTTCCTAGCATCAACCGTGGCATGTTATCAAGGATCGCTGAACGTTAAAATTTTATTACCCCGCAAGCTAAGGCTGGATTACGACCACTAATGCATGAAGACCTAAGTTGTTTCCACCAATGCAAGGAAACTTACTACTAGCTTAAGTTGGTATGAAACTAAAGAACTTAAGCTTCTTTAGTTTTCATTGAGAAGATTAATTGAACCAAACCCAAAAATAAAGGCGAGTTCCTTTGGCACAGAAGGTATTGTGGGCATTGTCTTGTACAATGCAATTATGGTTTGTTAGGGGTGATATTATGTATATATAGTTAGAGGTAGTATTATGTAAATCGAGTTAATATATAACCTCTCCTCATTGTAAACCCCTAATTACAATCAATACATCATATAAACAATTACACACACATAAAGTTGTTTTAGCTGACTCAAACATCCATGTAAATCGGATCCAATCACCGGAAACATTAATCAAAATAAAAAACCATATTTGAACGGAGTAGCACTAACATTGATCAGTTACATTAACAAGGGTTGAAATTATTACCTCAACAAACGAACAAAAATGAATTATATAGTGAGACAACAGTGGTGGTAAAACGATGCTTAATGGTGGCTAGTGATTTAAAATTAGATCAGAATCAGTAGAGGAGATTGAACAGGTTAGGTAGTTTCTTTGTTTCCTAACGGTGGTCGACTAACTAAGCTGCTTAATTAGATCGACAAGGCACTTCATTACATTATTTTTTGTGATTGGCCTTCCCTTTTCATCTCATTTTTAAACGTAGGAAGAAGAGAGAGAAAGGAAAAAAAGGGAGAGAGAATGGCGGTGACCGGAGGATCACCACCGTCACACTAGATTCTGGCACGACAACGACCCAATTGACGGAGTGACGACTTAGCGTTAAGAGAGGGAGAGGCTGCGAACGGCCATCGATGGAAACACCTAACAATCGAACGACGACGGTGCAGCAGTTGAATTTAATGATAGAAAAAAGGTAAATGAAATTTTAGAGAGACAAGAAAGGAAGGGAAATCAAATTAACGGAATATTGAATACGAATAATCATAAATATATGAATCACAGGAATATGAATGTTCATAATTAAAACTACTGGATCTTGGCTCTTGAAATATTTGAAAGTTCATGTAATCAAGAGCCGTTAACCGTTAACCGTTCAAAAAAAAAAAAAAAAAAAAAAAAAAAAAAAAAAAAAAAAATGTAATCAAGAGCCATTAAATAACAAAATCTAAAACAAATTCTGGAGTTCTATTATTAGGAAACAAACCACTCACGGCCGCCAAAATTTCACACGTACCAGAACACATTGTATTTTAATTCACTCAGAATACTAGAATGTATTATAGCTTCTTTATAGAATTCTAAAGGATGTAGTTAGTCTAATACTATTTTACACATATTTGATGGTCTAATAGGCTTCTAGTTGTGTATGAGTGAATTATTTCCAAGTTTTATAAAGACTGTCTTATTTTACTTCTACCATCAGTTTGCTCAATGTGGCAAAAACTAAACATTCATGATACCCAAGTTTGAAATGTATAAGTTTAAGGTAGTACTATATCTTGTCTTAAATTTAATGATTAAGTAAAATTAATATGTATACGGTGAACATAAATCTTATATTGCAATCAACAATAGTTGCGTCCTGTTGACTATTTCTCTTCAACTTCCTACTAACATGTGATATTCTATATTAGATAACAAGATTTGATTAGTCGTGGTGTATTAACGCATCATATGTTTCCATTAAAATTGAGATTACTTTGGAGTCCATGATAGAAGTTCGGAAGTTTGGAGGTCTATAATGGAAGTGCCAATGTTTTGTAATTCAACAAGGGAAGCATGGATTGAAAGAAACCAACTTTGGGATGATACACATCTTAAAACGTCCGAGGGAACACGCATTAGACAACAAGGTAATTATGGATAGTTAGAGGTTAATTATATAAATATTAGAGGTAGTATTGTGTCAATGTTGGGTCTATAAATACCCCTCCTCTTATAATCACTCATTTACAACATTTCAATACAAGTACAATTACAAACACACAAAGGTGTCTTACTTGGTATTAGAGCCAACCTACCATCTCCTACCACCGCCATGTCGCTGTTGTCTGACCACCAGGCGACACTCTCTAGCGACCCTCTCTGGCAACACTCATAACTCTCACAACAAGTGCGTTGGAGACACTCATAACAAGTGTGTTGACAACACTCATAACACTCTCCGGCGGCACTCTCTCAGCTAATGCAAGTTAGCGACTTGATTGTTGACCAAAGTTTCCTTGCGACACTCAAATTTTAAGTCATAAGTTACTTGACATCTTTGATCAAATAACACGGCCTTGTTCTGGCGACATTTAACCGACCGCATTCACATTTTTTAAACAAATTCCCTCATAACGACAAAAATTACAACTTTTATCTCAACTGAAAGGGCATCTCACAACTTACACAAATATGCCTTTACTCGTTTGTCCAACAAAATATAGCTACTAGAAAACCATGATTGAGCCATTTCTAATCACAAATAATTTGTTTCGTTACATTGATGATTCCACAGCTGAATCCTCATCTGCAGTCACAACTAATTCCAACCATCATATCTGGATTGCAAATGATGCTCATGTCCGTATAATCACTATCTCAATAGTCTCAGTCTCTGAAGTATCGTTCGTTCATGTTCAAGGAACTATCGCTCGTGAATTGTGGGACTCTCCTGCAAAATCTTATGCTCCCCACATAACTTCTATGGAATACACACTCAGCACACAGCTTCTCAAATAGCAAATGAAAGGGGATGAAACACGCCTGACTTATCTTAGTCATGCAGAAGAGCTGGTGTAGATGCAGTATTGAATGACAAAGACTTGGAAGATATACATTGTAATAGTTGGTATATTTTGTAATAGGTTTTGTTGTTTGACAACTTTGTAATTTGTTCTAAGCTTTAGCGGAGTTAACACATGTGGCGAAGTTACCACTTAACTACGCCATGTAGTTAGCGTAGCTATATGGGTTGGCGCACTTAGACATTTGGTCTATAAATATGATTCATAGATCAGATTTTGAATTAAGTTTTTGAGAGTTATTGTGACAGATTGTAAGTATGTGTGTTTTGAGTGAATTGTTTGTACATGCTTATAATCAATAAAAACGAAATTGTTCACGCGTTTGCAATTGCTTACCTAGGTTTATACACTCATGTATTGGATTCCGCACATCATACGTGTGCGTGACTTAGAGGATTCGGTCCGTATAGCCACATAGGAAGCTACAAGTGGTATCGGAGCTTAGCTCTTGATTGAGTGTCCTTTGAGTCACTTTGAACGTTTGCTTTGTGTTAACTCTTCCACTACTTTCTAAAATTTAAAAACGAGCAACCCATTTTGCCAGAATAGAAGTTTTTGTTGGCATGATAATTAATTGTCTACGTATAGTAAAGTCTTCACACCGACCTTTTGTGTCATCCTTTCTCTCGTTTTCTTCTGCCTATTGAATTGTGTTGGCATTGCTCAAGAGTTGTTGAAATATGAAAATGTCAAATGAAAGATAAAAATAGCTAATTTATTGCACCAGTATAAGTTCCCTTTAAATGTTGATGCATCCCACCCCATTTCCTTTGTTAAGTTTTTAGATCTCCCTCTAAACACATACAATATCAATATAGTGGTTGTAGCAACATGGATGAAACATCAGTGTTGAGCAATGAAATTAAAGTTATGGTTATCGACCATAAACAAGACTATCTAGCATCTGTTCGCGACTTTCTTGAGTGCAATTCATTTGAAGGTATGATTTTTATAAAAGTGTTCATACATATTTACTTGATTTTAACAAGAATTCTATCCATTATAACATAAATTTTAAGTGGTTGTGGTATTGTTTTTCGTTCTTATTCTATTCAAATCAAATGCTAATTTCTCTTTCATATTGATGTAAATTATATGCATAAAACAATTTTGTTTGTAGTTTCTTTTGATTATGATTGAAAACTGTAAATAAACTCCTTGACTTATTAAATTTATATATAAAGATAAATACAAGTGTCAAATTTCTTTATGACAATTTAAGGTTTTCGTATTTTTACTATTTAATATGAATGAGATGCAATTAGTCATTTTATAATTACTAACTTGTACCGAATTTTTTAGAAGCTTAAGCTGATCGATTTGTTCTTCTATAACGTTAAAATTCAATTCAATGATATACCCAATATGAGAATTTTTATTATTAATTTTTTTTTGTTGATTTAAATTCTCCTAGTAGAGAATAATTGTGGGGCTTTTATCTTATCAAAATGTGCTTCATTTTTTCAATATATATATATATATAGACATACCTACATATTTCCGGTTTTGAATCAAATAGAAATAAATTACAACGTGCGATCTAAACGAAGTGAATTAAAAATCCAACCAACAATATTTTTTAATTATTAAGCACTACAAAAAAGCAACTTAACTATGCATATATCTGTTGTAATATTGGCTTTGGGAGTCTTTAAAAGAAAAATAGAAATTTTCTTTTTTAACCCTAAAGTTTTAATGTTTGACAATTTAAGTTTAAACTTCTAATCTTTATTTCCTTTTTAACCCTAATGTTTTAATCTTTGACAATTTACTCTAAAGTTTTATTCTTTGACAATTTAAGTTTAAAATTTTTAATCTTTGTTTCCTTTTTAACCCTAAAGTTTTAACCTTTGACAATTTAAGTTTAAAGTTTTAATCTTTGGTAATTTAACCCCTTTGATTAATTTGATTTTTTACTTCTAATTCAAAAGTTTCAATCTTTTACAATTTAACCACTTTGATTTTTTTACTTATGTGTTGTAATCTTGGCTCAAAGAAAAAATGGTTATGCATATGGTTGTTGTAACTTTGGCTTTAAGGGTTTTTCAAAAAAAAATTATTTTTTTACTTTTCACCCAAAAGTATTTCATAAATTACTTTTAACCCAAAGTTTTAATCCTACTTAACTATGTATATATATATATATATATATATATATATATATATATATATATATATTGTAATGTTGGCTTTGAAAGTCTTTCAAAAAAAATAGAAATTTTCCTTTTTAACCCTAAAGTTTTAATGTTTGACAATTTAAGTTTAAACTTCTAATCTTTGTTTCCTTTTTAACCTTAAAATTTTAAGCTTTGACAATTTACCCTAAAGTTTTATTCTTTGACAATTTAAGTTTAAAATTTTTAATCTTTGTTTCCTTTTTAACCCTAAAGTTTTAACCTTTGACAATTTAAGTTTAAAGTTTTAATCTTTGATAATTTAACCCCTTTCATTAATTTGATTTTTTACTTCTAATTCAAAAGTTTCAATCTTTTGCAATTTAGCCACTTTGATTTTTTTACTTATGTGTTGTAATCTTGGCTGTGGTGGTTTTTCAAAAAAAATTGATTTTTTTACTTTTCACCCAAAAGTATTTCATAAATTACTTTTAACCCAAAACTATTTGTTTTTTTTTTTTACTTTTAACATAAAACTTTTATCTTTTGCAATCTATCCTCACAACTTTTTTTACTTTCAACTTTGGTCCTTTATAGTTTTCATTTTCCGCAAATTTTTCGCTTTATGCTTCGTTCTAAATTTTGTGACTTAACATATCGCAACGTGCGTCTTTGGTTTAGCGTTTTTACGTTTCGTTCTAAATTTTGCGAGTTAACACGACGCAACGTACGTGTGTGGGTGAATGTTTTTACATCGTCTATTTTTTTTCCCGTTTGACAGGTTAAACATAACGTGCACGTCCTAAATCGACTTAGTTATAACTAAAGAATCCCCGACGCATTACGACGGGTCGTAATTCTATTTACTCTAAAATAGTAGTCACACTATAGCAAAATTGTACCAAGTAATTATAATTACGTTACAGTTACGAAATGCGTAATTATATTACTCTTATACGATTTTGCTCTAAAATAATTATTACTACCATACAACTTGTAAAGTGTAGCACAATTTTATTACTCTCCTTTAGTTTGATGTAGTATGGTAATAATTACTCAATTACAAAATTATATTAGACTAATAAATTACGCCACAATACAAATATATAATTGTACTATATATAGTGTAATTTTATTACTCTAGAAATAAAAAAGTGATTTGCAAATTAACAAATATTTTATTATGTGCAAATCTTTTTATTTAATTTTTTTATATTTCAAATAATACAGGCTTATTTTATAGTTATTCCCACACCTCTAAAATCTTATTTAACACCCATAATATATTGCATAGCATCATTTAATGATGTAAGAACAAAATGTGACGATTTAAAATAAAATATCAAATAAATTTGTAAACCCATATAAGACAGAATTTAAGAATGAATTAGGTGTAAAACATTAAATGTAAACTATTTATCATATAATCAAAAGCAGGCCGTGGTTCTCGCACGTTGCGGCGATTCGTTACACGAGAACATTCGATTAGTATAAGTAGGATTCGTTACGTAACTCGTAACTCGTCACACGTGAACATTTGATTGGCACTTGATATTGCGACAAAAAGAGAAAACGGAAATATAAGTTATGTTCCTTATATACTTGAACCACTAACGTAAATAGTAATAAAACCAACGTAATAAAAAAAAGAAATAAGAAAAAAAATGTTTAAATGTGACTTGAAAAGAAAAAGTAAATAAAAAAACAATTAATTAGAATATTAAGGTGCGGGGTTTAGAAAATAAATAAAGCACGGCCACACACACCCTGTTGCAAACCAGTGCATGTGCTGCTCGCAAGCACTTAGGTAACCCTCCGCGAGTCAGCTTGTTCAGATCACAACCAGCTACCATCACTACTAAGATTGTTATCAACCGCATAGCCCAGGCTATAAATCGAGACCCATCCCTAGTGCAGCACAAGACACAGTTTTATCTTTTGCAATGAAATTAAATATTATATAGTCATTGCTAAAGAACAAAAGTAATAAACTAACTAAAGTAAGATTATTTTGTTAAGTGTTGGTGCAAAAGAGATTTACCTTTGTTTATACAATTGTTTATTTATTTATTTGTTTATTTTAACTATAAAATATTAGGTTTGAACAAAATTATAAATATTCTTTAGGTATATATATTAAATTAAAATATCTAATAAAGTTATATAATTCTTTAAGTATATATACACACACATATATATATATATATATATTTATATTAAATTAAAATATCTAATACAGTTGTATAATTTAATAACGGTCAAGAATCCATTAAAAGTGGGTTTTGACTAAGTATCTTAAGAAGGATTGTGGAGATAACATGTGACACTTCTTAAAGGTAGGATTGAAGGGGTATTTTGGTCCTACAACACAAACTCTCATCCGTTTATTTTCTCAAAATACAATACAAAACATTTAAAAAAATAGCACAAAATACCCAGTACAAAAAAATGTAGCACAACAAAGCCAACACAAAAAATGTAGCACAAAAAAAAATAGAACAAAAAATGAGCAAAAAAAAATCCAATACAAAAAAATTTAACACAAAAGGTCCAGCACAAAAAATTAGTAAAAAAATACAACACAAAAATGTTATACAACATAGAAATCTAAAACCAGTTTTTGGGTGTTTTTTAGATCTCATATCTTGTATAGCAATATGGTGATCAAATTAAAGATAAAAAGATGTTCGAATTTATAGTGTATTTTTTTTTAAAAAAAATGATGTCGTATATAAAAGTTATGAACGTTTAAAAATTGAGAAGGGAAGGAAGGGTATGCATGTGTCGTATATAAAAGTTATGAACGTGTAAAAAATATAGACTATTTCAAAATATCCTTACACCCATCTTTTTTCCTACAGTTTTATTTTAACTATTCATTTAAAAAATGAAAGGTTAAGATTTCTTTTTATCATAGTTATACAAAATTAAGTTTTTATTAATTTAAAAAATGAAATGTTAAGATTTTCTTTTTATCATAGTTAGGCAAAATCAACTTTTGAGTAAATTGTCATTTTAGTCCTCAAGGTTTGGTCTAAATTGTCACTTTAGTCCAAATAGTTTTTTTCTCCGCTGAGTCTCTGACCTTTTTCATTTTTTTTACCATTTTGATCACATTGCTTAACTCAGTCTAAAAAACTGATTAAAACCATGAGCATTTTTAGCATTAACAAAAAAAAAAAAAAAAAAAAACTTTTCTAAAGTACCATTTTAGTCCATTATATATAATTAATTATAATTAGTCATACAATCATTCCTTTTATTGCTTTCCTCAAAGAAATCTACATCTACATTGTTGATTTACGTGAAATAACTTACTACTGTTATCTTAGAGTGAAACGAGTGTACCCCTCATAACATAGGGTAAACTTTACACTCATCTAATCATCTATTGTCATGTCAATTTCCCTCTGTAACTATTTCCTTGCCCAAAAAACATAACGGGTGGTTCACCCAAATAATTTTTTCTTAAAAAAATGAAAAAGAAAAGTAAAAAACTATAATTGTTGAAAAAGAAGGGGCCCACCAGATATCCCCTCCTCCTCTTCCCTCAAGCGGTGAGTAGTCACCGATTAAATCATCACCGCGATGCAATTTGGTGACGGTGGCAGAATTGCCGATCGGTAAACAGGGACACCAAAGTGCCTGTCGCACCCACCCCTTTTACCCTTAGGGTCTGTTTGATATGGGGTAATGGAATGAACATGGGAATGGAATGGATGAGTTAATGAAATGGATAAGGTAATGGAATTGATCATTACCATTTCATGTCTTGTTTGGTTGCCATGTGAGAATGGAATGAAGCATTACTTTTGGTTGTTTGTTATGCGAGAAAAGACGAAAGAATAAAATCGGACGGCGGTGGTCAATGATGGCTGGTGATGGTGGGTGGTGTTAGGTGGTAGTTGTAGCAGTGGCGGTAGTTGGCGGTGGTGGTGGGTGGAGACGACGGCAGGTGGTGACAACGGTGGTGGGTGATCGCGGAGGTGGGTGGTCGCAGGTGGTAGCGGCGATGGCGGTGGCTGGTGGCGGTTGATAGCGGTGGTGGAGGTTGGTGGCGACTGCGGCAGTGATCGAAGGTGGCAGCGGCGATGGTCGAAGGTGGGTGGTGGCGGTGATCGGAGGTGGCAGTGGGGACAGTGGGTGGCGGCGATGGCGGTGGCAGGGACGGAGGTGGGTGGCGGTGGTGTCGGGTGGCGGCGGTGGTGGGTGGCGATGAAGGTGGAGGTGGGTGACGGCGGCATATAACGGTGGGTGGTGGCAACGATGGTGGGTTGTGGTGTTGTTAATGACGGGTGAAGAGGGAATGGAATTGGAAAAAACAGGGGGAATGAAATGATTTTGAGGGAATAAAATGCATTTTGGAATGGACGATTCCATTCTATTGACCAACCAAACAATCTTTTCATCATTCTTTCACAATGGTCCATTCCATTCCACCTCTCACTCCTGCATATAAAACGATACCTTATTATTTTAAAATAAATCCACCACTATTGCCTTTCTAAACCCGATACCTTATTATTTTAAAATAAATCCACCACTATTGCCTTTCTAAACCCACCACCTCCATTGAAGAAGTATGAAAAAAACCTTAAATCTTCATGACGACTACCTCAACAATTTTCTCTCTCTCTCTCTCTCAATTCAGCAATCCCAAAACGAAGCACATCGAAAGAGGGAACGGCATTTCTAGCATTGTCCTGCGAGTTTCTTATTTTTCACCATTTTGCAATGGTTCGCGCATGTGTCAACGACCGATCCTCATCTACATGCCTCAGGTTCAGCTAGATTGAAAGTCCATAAAGGGTTCTAGCGAGATGATCAACACCAGAGTCAACCACATGTGTATAGCTCAAGTGATCAAGCGGTGGTGCAAGCTTGGTCTTTTTTTTTTCTAGCAGCAAATTTCTTACTCTTTGTGAGACTTGAACCTAAGACCTCACCTTTAAGTGTGTTAAAAGGCTTTGTCTTAGCATTGGACCACCAACCCCAATGGTGCAAGCTTGGTCTTGATTAATTAAAAAGAAAATTGAATACATGGACAATTAATGTATTGACACGTGGATACTAATGTTAAGAACTATTCATAACTCTACTAATTTGTATATAGAGTTTAGTGCAATTTGAGTCTATGTAGTTTACATGAAAATACACATTGAGCCCCAAGGTTATAAAGCTAGCCTCCTAAGCCTTTGTGTTTGTATTTTTATGAATTTTGAGTGTCCTTGCATTACCCACCATTAGAATTGAGGGTTATTTTCATTTTTTTAAAGTCATTTACCGGGAGTATTATTGTGAATACAAAAAAAAATCAGCACAAAAAATGTAACACAAAAATCTGGTATAAAAATCAAGAACAAAAATGTTATGCAACATAGAAGTACAACACAAGTTTTAGGATTTTTTTAGTTGTCATATGTTATATAGTAATGAGGTACTCAAATTAAAAATAAAAAGATCCTCAATTTTATGGTGCGATATTTTAAAAAAAAATAATGTATAGATTTTTAACAAATCCAGACATGATTTTTAAAAAATCCAGACATTGTAAATATTTGACATGATTTTTAACAAATCCAGACATTGTGAATATTTGATATGCACTAGCAGTCTGTTTGGATGTTCAACCTTTGATTGATCAAATAAAGCCTTCATCTTGTTGTAAGATTCTTCTAACTTTTATAGGCACAATCTAACTTTTCAGCCATTGCCTTTCAAATGAGAAAAAGATAATTAAGCATGGCATTTGTTTTTTACTTTGTTTGTGTGTGTGAAATTTTTAATTGTATAACATATCTCTTCAGCTTCATACATGGGTTTTTTTTTCCACACCAATGTTGTCATATTTTTCACCAGCATCTTGTTCAGCATGTTATGTTACTGTTTATAGAGCATGATTTCCTGATGCTGATACTTCAAACACCATGTTTTGGCTCTCTAAATCCTCTGCAACAATCCTTTGAATATAAGCTTAATCCTGCTCATCATCCTCCTCATCACCAATAGCAAGTGCATTTTGGACTTCAGAGTCGAGTTCTTTATGATCGTGGCGAACATCATGATCAAAATCAACATCATCATCAACATTATCAACTTCATCTTCATTAGTAGCATCATCATCTTCATTCTCTACATCATTATTATCAGCATCACCACCATCAATATCATCTTCATTAACCACCACTTCAAATTTAGCCTTCTTGGTATTTGGCATTTTATCAACAACTATTTCAAATTGTGGCTTCGTAGTCTTCCAAACAGTTGTTTTCTTTCTAGCCTTCACATCATGGCGTTTTTAGTCAGCCCCATGTCCTTTTCATCACTACATTCTCGAACCTTCTTTCTGAATTCTCATAGTTACCCATTCAATTGGCTAACCTTTTTTTCTTTCTAACATTTTGCTATCGCAAGTATCATTCACCAAAGCAAGCTATATTAAAAGATATTAATATTCAAGTTTTTATTGAGCAAACTATATTGTATAAAATTATTTCATACCACTAGTACGATAAAGGGCCCTATGAAATGTTTTGTTGGCATCCATGCACTTTTTGCATGTTGTAAACAGTCAATTAGATAATCACACTACTTCATTTGGTTTATTTGAATGTTTGGTTTAGCATTGTGCAAAAATTGTTGGTTTACAACTGTGTTATCACTTGCATGCCCAATAATAGTGAAGAGTGAAACAAGGAAATTTAGACAGAAGTTTCTCCCGTAATCATTCATCGCAGGTGAAATGTCATCAAAGTATGCCTTCACACCTGGTCTTTTAATCCAGGTTGTCCCTATAAATTGCCCTCTCTACTCAGCGACTACATTTTCGTTCTTTGATGATCTTTTGGCCGTCACAGCGACGTTTCCATTTGGTATAACCGTTAAAGAGTGTATCAATTCCGCATTGATATGTATCGTATGGGTGTCGATGTTTAAATTGTTTGTTCCTTCATTGTAATTTTCCATGAGCCAGTACCCAAGCATTGTTAATATAATGTCTACTTTCATTTTCAGGGCAACATCAAATCCCATGTTGTGTACTGTTCGTATTAGAATTGCATTAAAATTGACAAACCAACCAGTCAAGTTTGTATGTTTCACTCTTAATAGAACTCTAGCCCCACTGAATCGATAATAAGGTTCTTCCTGAACCTCAACATCCTAGCTCAAAGCCTTTCTTTTCTTGGCGTTTTGGGCCCCATCCATGTGCATCCTTATCTTAACTTTCACCTCCTTGCCTAAAAACAAGGTAAAATTCATCGGCGTTTCACAAACATCTTTATCTTGATTTTATGTGGCGTTTTCACAGTTTACATGTACAAATAACAAAGTTATCTGCTTATGGGATTTCCATACATGCACTGAAAGTATACATGTAAAAGGTAAAGTTATTTCAGCTCGTCCTTCTATAACACATCCTATATGGTGTTCAAAATTTATACAATACATCATAGCAGTAGTTGGCATTTACTTGTAACACCCTTACACGTTTTAATTGAAAAGAGGCAGCGGAAAAATGAACCATAAAAATTCTTTCTTTATAACCGTTCTATCATACTTGAAAACTGTTTAAAAACGACTTCTTAAAATAAGTACATCGTTCATCCTTAGTTAATGAAACTTTTATAACATACGAGTACAAACCACGTGACCACTTCTCCGTACAATCCATAATTCTTCAACTCGATCCTCGTCCACTCGTCCCTTAAGATGATAATAATGACCCCGAATAACCTGCAGTCACCATATATAACTAACACATTAGAAAATGGTGACATGATACATAAATTAATGAATATATAAACACTCAGTAACCAGGTAACAATCTATATATGTATACTACTCCATTATGATGTTCTTCCGAATTCGTTATTTACATTGGGCCTCCATTCTCTGAGAGCCCAGCACTTACATACCTGCACTTTCATTTCATTCTCATAGATGACTCAGTTAGTATCGTCAATACTCGTACATATTAACAGTGTACATAACTTCATATGAATCTCACTCATTTGGAAACATTAGGTTTATTAACATGCATACCTCATATCTAACCCAACTACTTTTTAGATAATAATCCTACTTAATACATGCATAGGTATAAACAACCTTAACCACAAACATCTAGCTTGATCACGCATCCAAGACTTCATAAATGCACATAAATATCATAAATCATCGAATACGTTAGTTATACGGAGTTTATAACGTAACAAATTAAACACGAACGCCCAAAACAACAAAATAAAAAATTATCTACAAAGCTCGCCATAAGCTACCTCGCCGTAAGCTACGGTTGGGTGGCTGTAGCTTACGGCCCAATGAGCACAAAAAGGGCAGCAAGTGCCTGACGTAGCCTACGGCTGGTAGCCGTACGTCACGGCACAGAGTTGCTGAATTTTTTTCCATTATTGCCCTTTTGCTGCAAAACCTCCGTTACCTCTCCAATGTTCATCCGTTTCACTTGGAACTCATTTTTAATTGACCATAAAACATTTTTCTACGTGATTTACCCAAAATCCTTAACCCTGGTTCTTAACTTTTACGAATTACTTCGCCGTTACATGGTTCATGCGCATAATTATTCGACCTGTTTTACCTCATTAATCACTTAAACTATACTACCCACACTTTATGGTAAGGATTACTTCCTTACTTCCTTACCCATTACCCCGGGCTTACCAAACTTGCATTTCATGCTCCGCTGCCCGAGCTTACCAAACTTACATGATTCCCCACGTTCATAGGTAGCAGAGCTCTCTATACTTACTAGGAACTGAATCGGAAGACACTTACCTTTAGCGTCCATATTCGTGATCACTTCGTCGCCTCCTTTTTACACATTTGCCTTCTGTGCTTGCGTCATCTTGACATGATGCTTATCCTTACATATCACCACATTCGCATTCTTGTTAGCATACTAGATTTTATATATCACCAATCATATCTAGTTCATATCTGGTGTTTGACTTTCACTTATCATCTATAACAACCACAAGGCATAAATTCAACAATGCATCATTCCAAATTCACGCAAACTTAAAATATCATCAAGTATAACATATAAGGATCCATTATGCAACATTTAATCCTTCTAGTCTTACAATCATATTAGGATTTCTAATCATGCAATTCTCATACTCGTTGACTTTTCTGAAAAGTCAACGATCAAGTATGCAAACTTCCATCTTAGGAACATATGTCCATATCGATGTACTCGGTTATGCTAATAGCACCATAAACATTTTGTACCCATGTAGTGAAATACATACAACCATGTAATCACCTAGTTACACACATAAATACATATAATCAATTTTACACATGCTAATACTTTCATTATCTTTCATTTATTAAAATTAGCGTTACAAAACATTGCTTACATTTCAGTGGAAGCATACTATAATAATTGAGAGTTACATAATCCAAGTGTATAAAAGCCATTAGACGTGTCTCGTGATTCCATGTAGATCGATCCATGACCACTCCAGCACCCCAGACAGCAAGTTCCAATGATATATACCTATAGACCTGCAAGCATGCAGAAAAGTGTATCAGACAACGCTGGTGAGTTCAAAGTTTGTCAACACGTTTTAGTTACCAGATATAAGTGTAAAACATTTCAAAGATTTGATGTTGTTAATAAATCGATTACCGTCGATGGCTCCAGACTGTTTGCCCTATTCCCTAATGCCTCTATCAAAGCAATGGTCAAGACTGGGGTCATTAGTTCACGCCTGTCCTCCCCGGTATGGTGTGAGGGTGCCAAACCTAAATAACGCTATCAACTAATACCCTGTTGCCTCCCCGGCAACAAATCGGTAGAAGGGACTTAAATGATAGATATGAGTGTACTAACCAACATCACAAGTTTAACATTCCAGTCAAACCCAATAACCTGACATTCCTCCCCCGAACGTTTACCAGATGTCCCTCCCCGGGACGCATGCTTGGAAAAAGAGCAGTGAACTCACCTTAGGTTTGCTCGGTGGGTTATGTTACCCATTCCAAGTTAATCAACCAATCCCTACCATGGTTACCAACGAAAGTCAGTTCGTTTACACAAACATCACGCATTCCACATTCATGTTATGTACGAGAAGCACTCATTTCGCACATGTCATAACATAATATCCCAGTTTCATCAAGTAATCACATAGCATATATTCAGTTCTCATATACGTTCATGCTTACATCTTTACACCCATTCTAGCTAATATAGTTTAGCATACACATTTCAGTTGATCAATCCGAGCCTATGACGTTTACACACTTTCAATCAGTTTGACTCATTTATTCATGCATGTGTTTCACCTCTAAACCGAATAATCATGTAACAAATTCAACATTGTTTTGCAAGACAAACAGTATGTTAATCTAAGAGTGGTCTAACAGTTTCATAGCTACATAAGCTTCACATATTTCATTCCATTCATCTACAGTTATTATTATGTTAACTATCATTCCACCTTAATCAATTAATATAATCGTTCCTACGCTATCCATCACCATGCAAAACGAAGTCCTTGATAGAACATCAAGACTACTTCAGGATCATGCTCACACGGGTCTACATAACGAGTTTATATTTGTGAACATCACATTTATCCGCCGAAAGCCCTCTTGGCGAAGAATCCATTCTTCGTCAAGAGGTGATTATGATGAAAGATCAGTTGTTCGCCGACAACCCTCTTGGCGAAGAACCCATTCTTCGTCAAGAGGTGATAGTGATGAAGGATCATATTGTTCGTCATATGCAATGGCGACGAAGGTCCATGGTTCTTCGTCGGCACTAGTTCGTCGCTTAACAGACGACCAAGATTTCCTTCTTTGATTTACATGAACCCTAATTCCTTATTAGTTTTATAAATCATCATCGCATCAGCCTCCCATGGATTTCAATTAAATCATCTATGAACAACAAGGTTTGTTTATCAACATGTATTACGGTTCACAATTCACATCGATCTACTGACCACAATCAAAACATCCAGATTGAATCATATGAACTCATCAGCTTATTATCATCATTACATAGAGTGGACAGAATTCACCATTCATACTATCATAACCATAAAGAATAATAATAATTCTAGCAACCCTAGATCACACAAAAACTCATGAACATTAATGCAATCTAGTAACAAACCGCACGTAGCCGTGAACGATCAATCAGGATTAAAACGAGTGCAAACATACTAACCGAAAGATGAGCGTTGCTAGACAAGAGAGACTGATCTGAGAGAGGAGGGTGTGCTTCGATGGGGGAGGGTAGTCTGCCGTCGATCATCAAGAGAAGAAGGAAGGGTACTAGGGTTTGTGGTGATTGCCGGTTATGAGAATACATGATGGCAGTATGTACTAGTATGCACAACACAACACACCGGGCTCACTGTGTTGGGTCGGAAGCCCATCTTTGGCGAAGAATACAATGCGACGAACCACCATGCTTCGTCGAGCTGTAGATGGCGAAGAACAACCTTACTTTGTCGAACACTAGATGACGAAGAACTAACATACTTCGTCAAGTTCTGAATGAAACATAAACAATTCCTAAGTTGTTCATTAAACACCCATACACAACAATATTTCAATTATTCCTCAATCATGCACAAGTTACAACAATATGTAGAGGAAAGACTTGAAATCTCGGGTTGTCACATCATCCCCAACTTGAAAGAAATTTCGTTCTGAAATTTGGTAAGTACTCCAAAAGTGGCGAGGTGTTAGATCAGGATGACTGTGGGATTTCCTCGGGTGGAACATCATCCCCAACTTGAAAGGGAATTTCGTCCCGAATTTCGTCAACGATATCAGGATTTGAGTCAGTTGTTCGAACCACTGAAATACTAGAGCTTCCTTTGATTATTACGTTCCCACGGGGACTTCGATCCACGTACTGAGTTCCTGGTCTGCATTTTCAATGGATTCCTCGGCAACTGCCACTTGTCGTAAATCTTAGGCTCTATTAAAGGTATCGCAAGTGTTTCATCGGACAAACACTTCGTTAGATCCGGGACATAAATGACATCGTGAACGTTGCCCAATTCGTCAGGTAACTCGAGTTTGTAGACTTGAATAGCCCAACGTGATGTAAATTCATCTTGCCACGCTTCCCAAAGCGCACCACACCCTCCCTGGGTGACACTTTCCATCATGACACGTCCGCCTGCTGCGAACTCCCAGTGCTTCCTAAGCTTAACAGTTTTCCTGATAGTTACGCGTTGCCGCCAAGCGATTTCCGATCTAAACAATCTTCCCAAGAGTTTCGGGTACAAGTCCTAGACCTGTGATTAGGTCATCACCTACCTTAATCCAGCAAGGAGATTGGCATTAGCGTCCATGCAATGCCTTAAACAAAGCTGTCTGAATACCAGAATGGTATCTGCTATAGTAGGACTCATCCAAAGGTAAGTGTCCCTCCAATCTTTACTAAAGTCAATCGCACACATACTCGCAGCATGTCTTCGAGTGTCAAGATGATTCGTTTACTCAGACCGTTTGTCCTACGGTGATCAGTAATGCTCATGTCTAGACGTGAGCCAGGGGTGTTGTGTAGTGCCTGTCATGACTTAGGTATAGATCAAAATCGGAGGTAACAGGAGTTGGCACTCCGTGCCTAGAGACCGCCCTTCACAGGTAAATACTCACGGGATATGAAGACTTTGTCAGTTTTCCTTGTTTGAAAGAAAGTGCACCGGTGACATGAGACAATTAACGATCGCCCAAGTGATATTGTTTCCGTTTCGGATTTCAAGAAGGATAATGACAAAATGCATGGTAGTATGTTCCCATTTCCATATGGGTGTCTCAGGTTGCTGGCACAAAGCAGAAAGTTTCTAATACTCCACCTTGACTTCCGCACAAGTCAAACATCATTCACCTACTCGGCTATGTGGGCTTTCATGCCCAGTCGCCAGTACAAGATTTATAAATCCTAATATCTCCTATCAACACCCAGTCGATTAGGACATCGAGGCCGGTGTGCTTTGCCCAACACAAGTTCCCTATGGTTGCCGTATAGTGGAATCTATATTCGTTCCATGAAGTAGCAAATATCGTCCAATTCGCTAAAAGTTGCCCCTCCATGCCCCGCATGGACCCAACTTGAAAATTCTCTTCCCTTATTGCGTCGGGTTGAACATGGCGAATCAGATCGGGTAGGCTAGAGTCGATGGTGAGCTGCATGCTCATACGCGTTTAGGTTCCATAGTCGTAATCGTTCAAGAGTTCCATCCAGTGATGCCGTCACATGATTAGCTCTTTCGAAACAAGGGTACACGGGAGGCCCTTGTGATCGGTCTAAGTAGTGCATTTGGTACCGTCCAAGTAATGCCTCCAACTTAAATCCAAAGGCCATGGCTTCCACCGCAGGTTGTGACTCCTGCCATTCTTCTTGTAACCCCACCCGGTAAGCCATCACCTTCTCGCATTGCATCGGCGTGTAACTGGGATCCTGATTCGAATCATCATGGTATTCCACTAAATCACCCGTACCCTCGGGTAAAGACGATGCTCAGTGCATTGTAGAGTTGGATTTCAAAAGCTGAAAAGATGCTCTCTTGTTTTGTCTCCCACGAATACACGGCCCCCTGCTGTGCTAAAGAGATTAAAGTTGCGTGATCTTCGAAAATCCTATGATGAATTTACGATAGTATCTAGCTAGACCAAGAAATTACTGTATCCCCGAAGGGCTCTTAGGTGCTGATCAATTTCTAACAAAATTGATCTTAGCGAGATCCACGTGTATTCCCACTTTGTTGATTACATGATCGCAAACCCATAAGTTACATTCAGCAAGACTTCGCGCAGAGTGGCTCCTCCCTCAGGAGCTCTAAATAAGATACAAATGCCGCCCATGATGTTCCTTTCTCATGAGAATGATTCAAAACGCCATCAAGTAACACGGTCGATTCATGTGATCCATAAATCTGCTAGTGTGTTGATTAACCCAAAGGTCACGGAATACAAAGTCGCAATGGCCGCATTGCGTTCGATATGCCGTCATAGGAACATTCTCCCCTTGGATTTCCATCTGATGATAGCTCGTTCGTTAGTCAATCCTCGAATAGGAGCTTGACCCTCGCAACTGGTCAACAGGTTGTCAATACTTGGTCGAGGCAAACGGTTCTTGATTGTTACCTATCTGAGCTCTCGATAGTCAGTACACATAAGAAAAGGCTTATCTTCACGGATATAACTGGGGCTCCCCAAAGCGAAAAACTAGATCTAGCAAAACTCCTATTCAACAGTTCCTGTAGTTAATTAGACAGTTCTTGCAACCCTCCTGGTGTAAGATGGCAAGGAGTACGAGTAATCAGGGTTGCCTCTGATGCGAGATCAAACTGAGATTCTTCCCTACAATTGTGGACGTAAACCTGAAAGTTCCTCGGGTAGCACACCGAGAGGAATTACGTACAATTGGTGGATCCTCGATCCTCTTATCCGTAGCCTTATTATCAGTAACGGTTGCTAACATAGCGGGGTAACCCTTCCGTAGGCGCTTCTGGGCTTCCATCGCTAAAATGGTGCTAACCTTTGCACCACTCTAACGCTTTGGAACAGGTAACGATTCTCCACTAGGGAGAAGGACATGCAAAATTTTCTTCTCACAAGGTATATCTGCGCGACATCTGGATAAACAATCTATACTAACTACTGCTTCGAAACTATCAAGAATAGCAAAAGGAACGTCTATGTCGAACACTTGTCCCACAAGGTCGAGTTTGCATCCCAACGAACATATGTGGTTTCAATTGACTTGTCATCAATCGATCCCACAACAGGTTCGGTTTCAAGAAGCATCAAGGTTAAATAGGATAGAGACGAAACGATTAGCTACCCATACAAGCTACCATGTTGTTATGCCTGGCTCGCCCACGCCAATCCTAAATGCTCTTCCGCGAGCATCATTTCCAGTGTTGTTGTTTTAGTTACGAGAATTTCCAGTACTGCCGTCGTTCCCTTGGTTGTTGTCGTCTTGATTTACCAACGGCCATTCCATTTCGTAGGCGCCATTATTTTCATACTGTCGGCTACGATTACGAGTACCTTGATGGTGCTGTGTCTGTTACCTCTACTGTCGTTGCTTGAAACAGAGCCCTACGATCTTCCATCAATAGGGTCCGTTCTTTCACATTCCGCGTCACGTCCTAAGGCACTACTCATTGTGCTAGCAGTTACCCATTCCATCCTATGGCTAATTGTCATTGTTTATGCCCCGATTGATTCGTAAGAGTTGATTCCCATAGGTCGCTGGCTAGGGTTAAGGATTCGATTGAAGTCAATTTGCTGGTGTTCATTGCCTGTAACCAGGGTCATCCTAACACTGAGGTCGGTGAGGTACTACGCTCATCCTCTTGTCCATCGATCTAGCAAGTTGATTGAGTAACACACAGTATGTTGCGAGAGTGTTTGCAGAAGTGATCGCACTTTGGGATCTAAGACGTCCATACATTGAGTTCCAGCAAACAAAGAGGAGTGAGAAAGATATAGACCAATCATTAGACGCTGTGACATCCAACTCAGGGACGTTTGTACTAGCACCTAACATTATACGAAGTTTGCTAGACGTTCAGATGAGTGTTCAGGTGATACTCGATAGCATCGAGATTTGTAAGGATTCAGAAAGGATTGAAAAGATCACGTTCGATTATGAGACAATCACTGATATGACCCCTATAGGTTTGTTATATCTCTCATTGATCGAATAACGGAACAGAACCCCTTTTCACTTGTTAAGCCTCACCGGGACTCACATGCACCCCACATTATTATTATGTGTGCACCCACAATAATATTGTCATTTGCATGCTCATCTCGGTTCTTCCTAACTCGTATCAAATGGTTCTTCAAACTCAGATGTCAAACGGAGGTTGTCAAAATAATAAGATCACAGAAATCCAAAGACTATGACATACTATCAACGCATTATAATGTAGGCAAGCAATTCAAGTAATTATGCTATAGTGACGAGTGTATGTCCGTACGCTACATCATAAACAAATGTGTACTAGTCATATAATGTATACAGTAGGTGAAAAAGACGAACCTTACAATCTGGAGCTGAGTGTCATGGTCGTATTCCTGTATTCAGAACTGTTCGGTTATAGTCTTGTTTTATAAAAACATTTTTAAAACCAAGTTCACTATAACCAGTGGCTCTGATACCAAACTGTCACACCCCCAAAATACCACATGCGGAATCCCCCGCGAGGCATGTGACGTACCAGGATCTAGCCACCAATCACATTGAACTCATAACATTATTTCTAATAAAACTTTCATTTATTAAAATTAGCATTACAACACATTGTTTACATTTCAGCGGAAGCATACTACAATAATTCAGAGTTACATAATCCAAGTGTATAAAAGCCGTTAGACGTGTCTCGTGATTCTATGTAGATCGACCCATGACCACTCCAGCACCCCAGACAGCAAGTTCCAATGATATGTACCTATAGACCTGCAAGCATGCAGAAAAGTGTATCAGACAACGCTGGTGAGTTCAAAGTTTGTCAACACGTTTTAGTTACCAGATATAAGTGTAAAACATTTCAAAGATTTGATGTTGTTAATAACTCGATTACCGTCGATGGAAGCAGACTATTTTTCCTATCCCCCAATGCCTCTATCAAAGCAATGGTCAAGACTGGGGTCATTAGTTCACACCCGTCCTCCCCGGTACGGTGTGAGGGTGCCAAACCTAAATAACGCTATCAACTAATACCCCGTTGCCTCCCCGACAACAAATCGGTAGAAGGGACTTAAATGATAGATATGAGTGTACTAACCAACATCCTAAGTTTAACATTCCAGTCAAACCCAATAACCTGACATTCCTCCCCGGAAGGTTTACCAGATGTCCCTCCCCGGGACGCATGCTTGGAAAAAGAGCAGTGAACTCACCTTAGGTTTGCTCGGTAGGTTATGTTACCCATTCCAAGTTAATCAACCAATCCCTACCGTGGTTACCAAAGACAGTCAGTTCGTTTACACATAAATCACGCATTCCACATTCATGTTGTGTACGAGAAGCACTCATTTCGCACATGTCATAACATAACATCCCAGTTTCATCAAGTAATCACATAGCATATATTCAGTTCTCATATATGTTCATGCTTACATCTTTACACCCATTCTAGCAAATATAGTTTAGCATACACATTTCAGTTGATCAATCCGAGCCTATGACGTTTACATACTTTCAATCAGTTTGACTCATTTATTCATGCATGTGTTTCACCTCTAAACCGAATAATCATGTAACAAATTCAACATTGTTTTGCAAAACAAACAGTATGTTAATCTAAGAGTGGTCTAACAGTTTCATAGCTACATCAGCTTCACATATTTCATTCCATTCATCTACAGTTATTATTATGTTAACTATCATTCCACCTTAATCAATTAATATAATCGTTCCTACGCTATCCATCACCATGCAAAACAAAGTCCTTGATAGAACATCAAGACTACTTCAGGATCATGCTCACACAGGTTTACATAACGAGTTTATATTTGTGAACATCACATTTATCCGCCGAAAGCCCTCTTGGAGAAGAATCCATTCTTCATCAAGAGGTGATTGTGATGAAAGATCAGTTGTTCGCCGACAACCCTCTTGGTGAAGAACCCATTCTTCGTCAAGAGGTGATAGTGACGAAGGATCATATTGTTCGTCATATGCAATGGCGACGAAGGTCCATGGTTCTTCGTCGGCAGTAGTTCGTCGCTTAACAGACGACCAAGATTTCCTTCTTTGATTTACATGAACCCTAATTCCTTATTAGTTTTATAAATCATCATCGCAGCAGCCTCCCATGGATTTCAGTTAAATCATCTATGCACAACAAGGTTTGTTTATCAACGTGTATTACAGTTCACAATTCACATCGATCTACTGACCACAATCAAAACATCCAGATTGAATCACATGAACTCATCAGCTTATTATCATCATTACATAGAGTGGACAGAATTCACCATTCATACTATCATAACCATAAATAATAATAATAATTCTAGCAACCCTAGATCACACAAAAACTCATGAACATTAATGCAATCTAGTAACAAACCGCACGTAGCCGTGAACGATCAATCACGATTAAAACGAGTGCAAACATACTAACCGAAAGATGAGCGTTGCTAGACAAGAGAGATTGATCTGAGAGAGGAGGGTGTGCTTCGATGGGGGAGGGTAGTCTGCCGTCGATCATCAAGAGAAGAAGGAAGGGTACTAGGGTTTGTGGTGATTGCCAGTTATGAGAATACATGATGGCAGTATGTACTAGTATGCACAACACAACACATCGGGCTCACTGTGTTGGGCCGGAAGCCCATCTTTGGCGAAGAATACAATGCGACGAACCACCATGCTTCATCGAGCTGTAGATGGCGAAGAACAACCTTACTTCGTCGAACACTAGATGACAAAGAACTAGCATACTTCGTCGAGTTCTGAATGAAACATAAACAATTCCTAAGTTGTTCATTAAACACCCATACACAACAATATTTCAATTATTCCTCAATCATGCACAAGTTACAGCAATACGTAGAGGAAAGACTTGAAATCTCGGGTTGTCACAACATACAAGGTTAGTCAATTTACATAATCATAACATCATCCTTCACTAGTAAGTTCATACGTTTTACTTTTGGCACACATTCACTTCTTAATCGCAAATTAAGTAATCGATACAACACGTGGCGAGTATCACCCATTCAAGCATAATGTACAAGCCCTTAATGCATTATCTTGACCAAAACATACATTCAACCCGAATTCTTGTACGAGTTCCATCTAAAGCACATTCTTCAAGTTATTTTACTATTAATTACATCATTATCATATTTCCTTCATATATGACAAGTCATTTCATGCAATCTTACATCCTAACTTCCTATAGACATTTCATCATACACTTGGTGTGCATACTATTTGTTAAGCACATAGTACAGGTATCCTATACTCATTTCCCTCTTCTTGTTTTCATTAATAAAATACATCTAAAATCAATTAAATTTTGCAATCATTCCCAACTATATCATCATATCTAACCAATTCATGCGCCAATTTATGGTTTCACATCATATGATTATAAACCCATTTCATACTTTTCATGAACAATCATTCATACATAACATATGTCCATTATTTCATACAATCAAAGATTCTACAAAGCAGGAACACTTCCATTGTTACTTAAATCATTGTTTTCTCAAGTTTCATCCATCAATTCATCATCCCATAGATTTTCTTCAATTAGAAAACTTCACTAAATGTAAAATTTTAACATACCTTGTGATCCTCTTGCTTAGGAGATCACTAAATTCAGTTCATGCATACAATTCCAACATCCTTAGCCTTTTAATTTGAAGATTTTGAAGAACTAGGGCAAGATGAGTTCTTCCCTCTTTTTCTTATTCCTGGTCGACACACACACACACACACAAGCGTGTGTGTTGTGTTTCATTTTTGTTTATTTAATATAATTAGTTTTCTAATTGTTCCCATTTAGTCCCCTAACTATCTATGGTTTTACTATAAAATGACACTAGTTCATGTTTTTATCAATTACTTATGATTAATAACTAGGTTAGTTAATCCTAGTTATCACCTTTTATTGCATTATACATGGAAACTGTACTAGTGGGTTAAAATTCCAGTTTTGGGGCGTTACAAGTCTACCCCCTTAAAAGAGGTTTCGTCCCCGAAACCTACCTCGTCCTACTTAAGCAATTCTACTCTTACTTCTTCATTCTATGCATTCAAGATGCATCTTGAAACGCTAATACATTCATGGCTCCTTCGAGAGGTTTTATTCAAATACGAACGAGATTATAATTGTTCTTATCTTCACAATTGAGCATAAGACTTTCATACATTTATCATTCGTAACGGATCGACCTATTTCCATCTCACGCTCGTATCAAACATGATATTCCATCCTAGCATTAGACCCACGAGTTATCGTGAGTTTACTTCAATATTCTATTATTAGCATTTCTTTCCGAGTAACTTCATTGGGACATGGTAATTTAGACCATTTGCATACCCATATTCCAGTACTCATTTAGGGTTAACATTATCACTAGGTAGTTATTATTTCATTCTCGTTTATCTTTCTTGAGCGACCCATTACATTCCATAAATAATGTTCCTTCTAATTATCTTTATATCCATATGAGAGGTGAGCATATGAATTATACGCATACCGTAAACTTTCAATTTATCTATTACATAACACTTTAACTTTCTACTCTAACTATCATGTCCAAAGGCCAAACCATGATACTCATACATTGTTGACTTTAAAAAGTCAAATGCCCTACGTTTGACAAGCTCGTCGCAACGTTCTTTTCGTCTATTTCTTTCCCGTTTGACAAGCCCGTCGCAACGCGTCTATTTTTCCCGTTTGATAAATTCCTTGCAATGCGCATGTCCCATATCACTTATTTATTTATTTTTTCTATTTTTATGTTTCGCTCTAATTTCTCCGCATTAACACCCCACAACGGGCATGTGTGGATCAACGATTTTACGTCAGCCTTTCGTCCGGTGTAATTTTTCCCCTTTTATTTATTTTAGTTTTACGAGCTTTTCCAATGTTGGTGTTCGCTGGTAGTGGTGTGACATTGGTGCTACTTGGGACAGTTTTATGAATGTTTTTAATCTATTAAGTTTTTACTAATAATTTTTTCGAGTTTAATTTTATACTTCCTTTACTTAAAAAACTAAATTTGTTGTGTGCATATTTTTATGTACGTGTCTTTATAAATTCGATTTGCTTTACGTTTCGACGTAAACGTTTTTTGGAAATGAGTCTGGTCAAATATAATACATTTTCGTTAAAAAACCATTTTTATGTGCATATTTTTATATACGTTTTGGTATAAATTCGAGTTGGTCTACGTTTCAACGTAAATTTTTTTGGAAAACGAGTCAGATCAAATATAATACGTTTTCGTGGTTTTTTATGTATGTTTCGGACCGAGTGGAGTCAAATTGTGCTATTCCCCCTTTTCAAAAGCTCTAATTTATCCATTTTGATTACACGTGTCGGTTTTCCCTTTATACCCGTTAATGTTTTCTATATACAAGTTGGGTCACATATTATCGTTATGATTGTATGGTATAAACTCGATTCATTTTACGTTTTGATCTAATCGCAATGCTTATATAGGTTATATTGAGTTCAATTAGATTCGTCAAAACGTGCATTTTCATATGGTTAATTCATCATATAACGTTTGGACTAATCCATTCAATTTTGTGATGTACCCACGCCGCAATGCGCATGGGTCTTATTGCTAGTTATAATTTATGAAATAATTGATATACCTATCATCAATACACATATTCAACCGTGTGATAAGATTATAATATTATTACATTAAATAATAGTGTTACACTTTTTTATAAGATTGAATTTTATATTTTCACAACCCCTACATAAAATTCATGAATTATGAATGTATAAGATTATAATATTATTACATTCTTTCCGGGTGATAAGGATTAAATAGAAGTTTATGATTCACATTTTTTCGATATTGAACCCGTGTATTACACGTGTTTATAACAACTATAAATTAAAGCAATAGTCAATCTAAATATTTTTGATACTTAACCCATATAATACACAAGTTTATAAGCTAGTTATAATAGGTACAATGAAACTATAGGCACAGAGGAAACTAATTTGTTTTCTACCAATCCATGTTTTATCTAACAATTTACATCTGTTCTTTACATATAATACATAAGTATAGGTTTTAAACAAATAAATTAAAATGGACACAATTAAAAGTAGATTATATTGATAGCTTAAAATATAAGGTGATAACTAATGCTTTATGTAAACTAGTTTTTTACTATCGCCGCGTTTGCGGGGAACGCCACGTCTTTTGTTATTTAGTATGTGTTTGCATGTGTTTTGAAATCACTACAAGCGCGTTGAGCACGAAACCGTTGATAAGAATAAAAAGAAAATATATAAAAAAACACTAAAAGATAACCAAAAGAAATTCAACCAAAAAAGTTGTATGGTAATGATGTTGTTCATATGAAACCTGTGATCAGAGATGAGCAAATGATACTAGGTACCGGTACCGAATTTCCCGAACCGAAAGATGTTAAGTACCAATTCGGTACGACTTTTGGCGTTCCTGGTACTGGTTCGCTACCGGTTTTTACCTTTATATACCGGTACCGTGGTACCGTAAATGGTATTTTTGGTAACAGTACCGATTCGGTATTGGTTGGCACCGAGCTCCTCCCTACCCTTGAACTAAAAAAAGAAATCATTAAAAGTTGAAGAAAATCAACAAAAAAAGTTGCACGATACCGTTGTTGTTCATACGTTACCCGTGATCAGGGATGAGCAAATGGTAGCAGTACCGAATTTCCCGATCTAAAAGATTTTCAAAATCAATTCGATAACGACTTTTGGTGTTTTCTGTACCAGGTTGGTGTCGGTTTTTACCTTCATGTACCGATAACCGTACCGGTATTTTTTATTCCAGCACCGGTTAACACAAGCTTATCTAACTTAAAAAGTAAAAAAAAGATAAAAAAAGTATTAAAAACTATATATATTATTATAATATTTAAAACACTATTTATTGACTTCTAATTTTAATATATATATATATATATAGGGGATGGTTCAAATGAAAATCACTTTTATTGTGAAAACTCGAAAACTAATTAAAAAAAGCCTAAAAAACACACAAAAATAATTTTTTTTTCAATTTTTTTTATAAAAATCGCTGGTTTTGATATATAAAAAAAAACTTTTTTCAAAAAAAAAAATTTGTGTAGTGCACATGTGTAATAATACACATGTGTTACACATGTGCACTACACAAAAAAATTTTTTTTTTGAAAATTTTTTTTAATATAAAAAAACCTACGAATTTTGGTTTGCAAAAAAAAAAATAAAAAAAAAATTGTATGTTTTTTGGCTTTTTTTAATTAGTTTTCGAGTTTTCAGAATAAAAAGTGGTTTTCATTTGAACCTTCCCCTATATATATATATATATATATATATATATATATATATATATATATATATATATATATTATATATATATAATGTCTTTTTTCATTTATTTAATTGATAGCTTAAAATATAAGCCGATAACTAATGCTTTATGGAAATGTCTATTTTTATTTATATTTATAGGTAAAATATACAAACAGTCTTATTGTAAAAAACGTATGAAATGCATGAAAAAGGTAAAAAAATGCGATGAGAAATAGCCTTACCACAATTCTCCTTTTCATTAATTAACTATCAATATAATAATACATAATAACATTAGTAATAATAATCATAAATTAAGAACCAAGTCTAGATTATTAACAGTTCTTATGTAGGCTTTTACTTTGTTTCCTTGATATTTTTCCTTCACCAAGCTTTTATATTCATCATGTTCTTATCAATGTCTGTGATTCAATTAGTTACATCTGTTGATCAAGCTGGGGCAGCTTTAACTATGCTAACCACAACAAAAGACAAATTTGATCTCCTACTTATTGCTAGTGACATGAGTGAAGTGGATGCCATCACATTCCTCCGATTAACAAAGAACATGGACATACTATCAATGGGTAATCTTACCCTTCATTTTTCTTTAAGATTTAAGTTTATATATTTATTCATGGATACTGACAATTTTTTTTAAAGTAATGTGCCAAGGAGGAGCAGATGATAACTTCCTATTGAAAGTGCTTGAAAATGGTGGTTTTTGTGTATTGAACACACCACTTACTGATGAAGTTATAATGGACATAAGACAGGATGTTATAAGAGCACGCTTTCATAAGTTTAAAATGACTGATCAATCTGAGAATCAAAGAGAACAAGAATGTGAATCTGGCCAGAAGAGAAGACCAAGTGGTTGTGCAAAGAAGAAGAGGGTTCGTGTGGAATGGACAGAAGAAATTCATTCGAGATTCATTAAAGCTATTCATGAACTTGGAGAAAAAAGTGTGAACTCTTCCCTAATTATCTTCCCTTCAGTTTATTTCAGTTATTTGGTACCACTAACATTATTAAATACCATTCATTTATTTTCCAGAATGTCATCCAAAGAACATACTTGAACTTATGGGAGTACCAGGACTTACCAGATTACAAGTAGCAAGTCATCTTCAGGTTAGCTTTAGAATATACAGTGTGGAGGGGCTTGAAAATGGGGCATTATGCGATATGTGGACGACACGTAAACATGCGTAAAAAATGGGGCGTGGTGCAAAAACGGGGGTGTGGGACGGGGCGTGGAAGAGTGACGTTTTTCGACACTTGGCACACACTTTTTGTAATTATTTTATATTTCAAAATTTTAAAAAATCTATTTAAAAAATTTAAAATATTACATAAAATTAAAATAAAGATAGACTAATTTAAAATAAAATTAAATAAATATTGATCGGCGTCTTCGTCTTCATCAAGTTCGTTTCATAGAACTCTCCGGTTAAAGGGGTAATTTCATCACTTCACTAAATAGGTTGAAATGGAATTGGGTAGAAGAGTGTGAGGTGAAAAATGATGAAAAGTTTGAATTTTTTATATAGGTGGGTTAAAAAATATTTTTTTATTAAAAAATATTGTTTTTTAAATTGTGCCGTTGGGGTCCAACGGCTATAAGCCACCCCAATCAGCAAACACCACGTCGACCCACAATTCACCTCCACGTCAATAGAAAACCTAAAGCCCCAACATCAACGCCATGGTCCATGCCGAACCCAGTGTGGTGTGTGCTGCGTGGAAAGCATAAACGTCACAAATCCACGCCCACACCGTGTGGTTTATAGATCATGAATATATAATCATTATATATCAATTCAAATAAATACTCTGTATGATATATGCATAGGGTTTTCAATGTAACATTGGTTTTACTCAACTTTGGTGGCTAATAGTAGAAAACATAGACCAAAAAATGTTGTTCTGTCATGTTTGTTGCATAACGAAGTGAAGGAGATTATCAACTTTTGTAGCTCATATTAGAAAATATAAACAAAATAAATTTTGAGATGATAAGAAAAACTGACCAATACGAAAGACTAACGATTATAAGCAAAGGAAATATACCCTCCTAGAATGCTACTAAGGTAAGAGAAAGGAAACCTAATGAGATTCTAAAGACTAAAACCATATAACAATGAATCAGAAATGAACTTTTATTCTTCAACATGATGTTATTATTAGGTAGAAGAAGATTATAAACTTAACTTTAGTTTATATGTTAATATGTTATCGTGCTTTAATCTCTTGCACTTTATGTAATTATGTTAGTTAAAATTTTTGATCTATTGTTCGATATTCACAACAGAAGTGTCGGCGTGAAGTATCCAAGGTGCTACATGGAACACCAAATTCGTCAAGTAAAAAGAAGTTGTCGAGTAATGTGTGTCAAAAAGATGACTTGAGAATGCTTGGCAATAATCCTAGTTTTGCTACACATGTTGCAAATGAAGATCAAATAGGTACCATCAATGATGGTACATTTCCATTCAATGAAGGAACATCGTATGTGAATAATCAAATTATCAAGGATTTTCCCGCTATGAATGGTTATGGATTCGAAAACCAGGGAGTGGTGTATTCTGTACCTCCCGATTATAATCATAATAGCTTTCCACCAAATCAGGAAAATCAAGTGATGCTTACCCAGGTATTTTTTTTGTTTATCAAATTTCGGTTTTTAAAGCTTATTAGAAACCACTGTCCAAAACATTGGAAGGCCCAGGATTTTTTTACTAGGATACACTCTAAATATTTTAGACCCCTAACTATATAAAAAACCGGTTTATAGCGGGTCGGATTGGGTTGGGTTATGTAAAACAAATAAACATAAACAAACAAATTTTCATAGCGGGTCGGATTGGATCGGGCTGGGTCAATTTCAATTTTCAAACAATTAAACCCTAGTTCCTAACTTACTATCTCATTAACAAACAAAGTTTCAAGTAAAACAAGTAAACAACATAAAAAACCATTATAAGTAAGTAAAGTAACAACAACAAACCATCAAAGTTCAAACACTCCCTATTTCTATTTCTCCTAATCACTAAATAAAACAACAAAAAACGTATCTAAATCATACCCTGGTCAAAACGTATCTAAATCATACCCTGGTCTTTAATTAGAAGACTCCAGCGAAACAAAGTAGTTCAAGTGTTCAACCCATTTTCTCTTGAGAAATTGAGCAATAACTTCCCTACTCATGATTCCTGTCACATATAAATTGATCCATAAGTTTATAAAAGAACACTAAAGTACTAAACATACGAATCACTCCATAAGTTCATCGCTCCATAATTTTCAATTTTACTTTTCAAGCCCTAATAATTATTGATTACTTGTGTCTTGTAAGTTGTAACAACCCAAAACTCATCTAAACAACAAAATCATCCCACTAAAGTCTAGAACAACCAAAAAGCATCAAAAGTCATAAAACTTCATACATTTTTATTATCTCTATAACTCTATTTCTTCTAAAAAAAAAACAACATAAAACAACAATGTAACATTAAAAAACAAAAGTACCTTGTATTGTTTGGATTCTGGTGAGTTTGGTGGCCGGATGTTTGCGATTTCCTGCGAGAAATTGGAGTTGGATGGCTGATGTTGCTGTTGCGTCCCTGGGGATGAGGATCGTAGAGGCAGATGAGATCACGAGAAAGAGCAGGAGAAACAGAATAGAAATGGGCGGTTGGGTTGGGTTGGGTTACTTTTTATAGTTCAAATTTTGTTGGGTTAGGTTAAGTGGGCTTGGGTTGGGCTTAATTGTTTAATGAGTGGGTTACAAACTTATAAATGATGTTATATATATATATATATATATATATATATATATATATATATATATATATATATTTATTTATAAAAATCAATGTTTTATAATTTTATAACAATCAGTTTTTATTACAATTTTTTTATAAATTTAAAGTATGATTTTTTTTCTAAGGGAGGCGGTTGAAATTTTCAAGGGATGCTGGTGAAAATTTCCAAGGGGTGCAGTTGAGATTTTACCGAAAAAATAACACTAATTTTTTTTTTTTCAAGGGGTGTCACGGCCCACCCACGGGTATAGATAGGTCCGCCCCTGACCAAAAACGAAAATGTGTTTTAAATGCTATATAATAATTAAATTTCCATGCATGACAGGGAACTTCAGAGTTCACTCAAAATATCTAATTACAAGGCCACAAGGGAGCTAAGGATAAGCACTGATGTTGTTAGTATGTGATGCACCTACTTTCTACAAGAGTTACTTTTAATAAGCTAGTTAACCATGGATACTATCACCTAGGAATTACTTATCTACCATAATAATTTCAGTGAATGATGGACATGTTTCGTTGCTTTTTAAATATGTTTTTAAGTTATAGTTCATTGAGTTATGTCGTTTCTATTTTAGTGGCACTTATAAGTATATAAGAAAAGTCCACTTTAAGCAACCATAGCTATAAGTTAGTAACAAATAAAATGTAAAGGTTGGAAAAAGTGTGAACTTAATTTTTTCAAAAGGAACCGCTTCACTACCAACTATATCTATAAGTTTGTAACAAATAATAATGTAAAGATTGGAAAAAGTGTGGACTTAAATTTTTTTTTTTTTAAACCGAACCACTTCTAGCACGGAAACGTGAAATATCACAATGTTTGGATGAGAGTGAATATTTATTATTTTCATGTTTTTTATTTATTCTTGTATTTTTGTAATTAATATAATTTCTTCTCACTTATAAGGTTTTATTAAAATAATTTATATTTTTTTTTGCCTGTGTTTCTGTTTTTGTAAAATAATTTTATAATTTTCTATGTTTCTATTTTTGTAAAATACTTTTATAAATATGCCATTAATAAGTTATAAAATACACCAACCGGGAGTTTATAAAGAATTACAAACGAAATAAAAATATTATCTTGTGATGTATGATTTAGTTCATAAAACCTTAAAGATACAAAAAAAAAAAAAAAAAAAAAAAAAAAAAAAAAAAAAAAAAACCTAAGAGACATGGCTGGGATTCAAACCCACGACATCCGGGCTTTGAAGCATTAAAACATCGCTTGATTAAAATATATTATACTAGGTTAGTTCCCTGTGTGTTACACGGGTTGAACAATTTAAACTATATAGTATAGATATTTCCTGTAAATGCAAAATAAAGACAGAGACATTTACATACCATATTGTCACACCCCAAAAATCCACCCGCGGAGTACTACCGCTTGGAGGCGTGACTGACCAGGATCCAGCCACCAATCATACTGAACAAACATATAATAATCATAATAGTTTAACCCATAGGATTGGTATTTCAAAACAAACAAGTTAAGTTGCAAGCGGAAGCATAAATTTAAAGTTATAACATAAGTTCAAATGTTTTTAAATGAAACATGACACGCAGCAATCCGTGTCCCACAACGACTCTCCTCCATGCAAGCTCCAGCTAAGTACCTATGGTCCTGCGAAGCATGTAGTAACGAGTCAACAACTAGTTGAGTGAGTTCACGGTTGGGTGTTCGTTTTAGTTATTTCGAAAACAGTTTTCCTTTATCTGGCATCCTGCCGTGGGGGTTACCCCATAGTTTGAAAACATGTCTTGTTTATTCCCAGTTACTCCGGCACTCCAGCCGTGGGGGCTACCCCATGTAGTTATCAGGCATTTCGGCCGTGGGGGCTACCCCATGCGTACACTAGACTCGTTACCATATCGACTGCTGACTGTAGTCATGTTTATGTGCCCTGAAAACATCAATGTCTATCATCATTGACGTGCCCCAGATCCATTAGTTCACGCCCGTCCTCTGCGGCACGGTGTGAGGTTTGTCAGACCTAAATAGCGCTATCTAACTAATGACCCGCTCGCCATTGGCCCGGCGATTAAGTCGATACAAGAAGGAGGGACTTCGTGATAGAGTTTTAGTCTAGTACGTGTTATCCGTCCATCCGGACGAGAAATCACATTCCTGAACCACTGACGTCCTACCCAAGGAGGACGAGGAATCCACGTTCCTTAACCCCGTTCCCAACCCAGGGAATCCCATGCTTCGTAGAGGGTGTGAACTCACCTTGGTTTGCTCGGCAGTTAATCACGGAAAGTCAATTAAGTTGCAGGTAATCAATTAGGTCCTATCACAGGTATTATTCGTATCAGATTCAAGCCAAGCAGTGCACGTATGTTCAACACGTATTGTACACAGGTAATAATCATGGCCACACGTTTAACATTAACAGTTCACAGTTAACATTCAAACACAGCCCAAGGTCTAAGTATAAAGCCCGTACAGTTGGGCTCGTAGTAACAGGCCCAATCAGCACATCAACAGTAGCACAGAAGTCCATAAAGCCGGCCCATTAACTAAGGCCCGTAACTAAACAAGTCCAATAGGTGTAGTCTCGAGTCGCAACCGGACTCGCAAGCATGGTTTCGAGTCATGCTGTTATGTAGGTCATGGGTGGTTGCGAGTTGCAACCTATGTCGCAACCGTGGTCTCGGCTTGTCATGTTTTGGTCTCGAGTCGCAACGGGACTCGTAACCCGTGTCGCAATCTGTGGTCTCGGTTCATCATGCTGTGGTTGCGAGTCGCAACCAGGCGTCCTTGACTCGCAACCGGTGTCGAAACATGGAGATTTCGAGTCGCAACCGGGGGTTCTCGACTCCCCAACAGTGGCTGACTCTGCACAGTTGTACTATCCAATAGAATTTGGATGTCATGCAACACAAATATTGTACTATCCACTAAAACATGTTTTATTGTCTAATAATTCATGAATTCAGATCAAACAAGCAGAATTCAAACATTTAACCCACATTCAACAAGTTCTTCATGTTCTTCAAAACATTCAAACACATTCATAACATGTTCAACCTTTATCCAACACATTTTGCATCAATCCTAAACATAATCATGAGTAACAATTCCACTTATCTAATATAACACATAAGCTTGGCTCTATACTAGGCCGAATGTATAACATATGTAACTCGGTTTCATGTTCATCAATATAAATGGTTCCGTCTTCATTTAAACACAAGACACCAAAATTCATCATGCTATATACATACCCGAAATCAAGACCTATTAACCGATATCAACATTGTGCACATTAGGACATCATATACATCAAAAATCATCATACAAACACTAACATCCCAACACAATAAACATCTAATCCTTCATTTTATTATTTAACACAACAAACATTAGTCAAAACATCATGGACACTAACCGGTTGGTGAGGTATGTGAAGCTTCTAGCCGATTGAGTGTGGGCCGAACCAACCTCCAAAGATCCGAGAATGATGAGGTGTTTGTCTTCTTAGGGTTTTAGTGAGAGGGAAAGTATGAGAGTGTGGGTGTGAGTGTTGTCCAAGAAAATGGCAAGGGTTGCCATGAGTGTGATTTATATAATCCTCTTGGTGCACCCTAAAGGGCTTACTAGCCGGTTAAGGAGGTCACGGCCCAATGGCCCAAACCGGTCACTAGGTTCTCGGCCCAAGGCCCATTCGGTTACTATACACTCGAGACCTCATGGTCTCGAGTCGGGTCCTTTGTTCTCGGGTTGGGTTCTTGGTTCACTTATAACACGTATAAATATATATGCACACAAACAAGACACATTTCACATAAAAGGTTCACGTTTATCATTAAGTTAATCGGTTGACCAGTCACATAACGTACAAGCATGTTACATCGAGACACAAGAAAGGTTCTAAATTTCAAGTTGTCACATCATCCCCAAGTTGAAAGAAATTTCGTCCCGAAATTTGATGGCACTCACTGAGGAAGCTAGTTAAGTTATAAGGTTTTCCCGGTTATCCTGGGGTGTCACATCCACCCCCCGTTGATCTGGAATTTCGTCCCGAAATTCCGTAGCTTCAGCCTCAGTAGCGGTTGTACTGTTCTCAAACAGTTGGGGATACTTTTGTTTCATCCGATCTTCGCGCTCCCAGGTGAACTCTGGGCCGCGACGTGAGTTCCAACGAACTCGAACGAGAGGTATTCTAGTGCTCTTGAGGACCTTAACATCCCGGTCCGTGATTTCGACTGGTTCTTCGACAAATTTCAACTGTTCGTCGATCGTGAGTTCCTTCAGAGGAACTACGTGCGTCTCGTCTGACAGACACTTCTTCAGATTCGACACATGGAAAACGTTGTGAACTGCACCGAGTTCTGCTGGTAAGTTCAGTCTGTAGGCCACCTTGCCTATTTTCTCAATGATTTCGAAAGGTCCAACGTATCGTGGGTTGAGTTTGCCTCGTTTACCAAAACGAACCACACCCTTCCAGGGTGAAACTTTGAGTAATACCCGCTCCCCAACCTGGAGCTCAAGTGGTTTCCTGCCCTTATCGGCGTAGGCCTTCTGACGGTCACGAGCGGCCGCCATGCGTTGTCGTATTTGAGCAATCCGCTCAGTAGTGTCTACCACATGTTCTGGACCAGTGATTTGACTATCCCCCACCTCTGCCCAACAAAGAGGTGACCGGCATTTACGTCCGTACAATGCCTCAAACGGAGCAGCTTTAATGCTAGTGTGGTAGCTGTTATTATACGAGAATTCCACGAGTGGCAGATGCCTTTCCCAGCTGCTGCCAAAGTCGATTACACAAGCACGAAGCATGTCTTCTAATGTCTGGATAGTGCGTTCGGACTGCCCGTCCGTCTGTGGGTGATATGCTGTGCTCATATCAAGACGTGAGCCAAAAGACTTGTGCATTGCTTGCCACAGTTCCGAAGTAAAACGTGCATCTCGATCAGAGATGATAGAAGTGGGCACCTCGTGCCTCGAAACAACTTCCTTGAGGTATATTTCCGCTAAAGTGGAGAATTTATCCGTCTCCTTAATTGCCAAAAAGTGTGCGGATTTCGTGAGTCGATCCACAATCACCTAGATAGTATCATTTCCGCGCTGTGATCTAGGTAGGCCAGTAACGAAATCCATGGAAATTTGTTCCCATTTCCATTGTGGTATCTCTGGTTGTTGGAGTAGGCCTGAGGGTTTCTGATATTCCGTCTTGACTCGCGCACAAGTCAAACACTTGCTGACGTAGGTTGCTATGTGGGCCTTCATGCTAGGCCACCAATATGTAGTTTTAATATCGTGGTACATCTTGTCCGAACCAGGGTGTACCGAGTAGCGAGATTTGTGTGCTTCATCCATCACAAGTTCTCGTAAGTCGCCATAGAGTGGGACCCAAATGCGTCCTGTTACGTAGTAAGCATCGTCTTCCTTCTGTTCTAAGCGTTGTCTTGACCCGCGTAGGGCTTCGGCCCTTACGTTTTCCGGTTTCAGTGCTTCTATCTGAGCAGCTCGTATTTGCGAAGGTAGACTAGAATGAATCGTGAGTTGTAGAGCTCTTACGCGCTTAGGCGCAGTGTCTTTTCGACTGAGGGCGTCAGCTACTACATTGGCCTTGCCCGGGTGATACCTGATAGAGCACTCGTAGTCATTCAGTAATTCGACCCATCGTCGTTGCCGCATATTCAGTTCCTTCTGCTTGAATATGTGCTCTAGGCTCCTGTGGTCGGTGTAGATGGCGCACTTGGTTCCGTACAGGTAGTGCCGCCATAGTTTAAGTGCGAAAACGACAGCTCCCAGCTCCAAATCATGTGTTGTGTAGTTCTTCTCGTGAACTTTGAGTTGTCGTGAGGCGTAGGCTATGACTTTATCTCGTTGCATCAATACACAACCAAGACCTTGAATTGATGCATCACAATAAACCACAAAATCTTCTGTGCCCTCTGGCAGTGAAAGGATAGGTGCACTACAAAGTCTATCCTTTAGGTGCTGAAAAGCTAACTCTTGTGCATTTCCCCAATGATAAACAATGCCCTTCTGCGTTAGCAGAGTGAGAGGCTGTGCGATCTTAGAAAAATCCTTAATGAATCTCCTGTAGTAACCTGCCAATCCTAAGAATTGGCGAATTTCCTTTGGTGTACGAGGCGCAGGCCAGTTCTTAATAGAGTCCACTTTGGATGGATCAACGTGAATCCCATCCTTGTTCACCACATGCCCTAAGAAATGGACTTCGCGAAGCCAGAAGTCGCATTTCGAAAACTTTGCGTAAAGTTGTTCCTTCCGAAGGAGTTCTAGAATAAGCCGTAGATGCTGTCCGTGCTCCTCTTTGCTCTTAGAATAGATCAGGATGTCGTCGATGAAGACTATAACAAACTTGTCCAGGTAAGGCTTGCACACTCGGTTCATCAAGTCCATAAAAACTGCGGGAGCGTTTGTCAGCCCAAACGGCATGACCAAAAACTCATAGTGCCCATAACGGGTTCTAAAGGCTGTCTTAGAGACATCCTCTTCTCGAACTCTCAGCTGGTGATATCCCGATCTCAGATCGATCTTTGAATAGTAGCTCGACCCCTGCAACTGGTCGAACAAGTCGTCAATACGCGGTAGGGGATAACGGTTCTTCACAGTCACCTTGTTGAGTTCACGATAGTCGATACACATTCTGAAGGTACCATCCTTCTTCTTCACAAATAGCACCGGGGCTCCCCAAGGCGATGAGCTAGGACGAATAAAACCCTTATCCAAGAGTTCTTGTAGTTGCGTGGAGAGTTCTTCCAACTCTGATGGAGCCAAACGATAAGGTGCACGTGCTACAGGCGCAGCTCCAGGAGTTAGTTCAATCTGAAACTCGACTTGGCGATGGGGCGGAAGACCAGGTAATTCCTCAGGGAATACCTCAGGATAGTCTCGTACAACTGGAAAATCTTCTAGCTTCTTCTCTTTCTCTGTGGTATCAGTAACTAGGGCCAAAATCGCAGTGTGGCCCTTTCGTAAGCACTTCTGGGCCTTAAGAAGAGAGATGATGTTCTCAACAGCGCTTCTCTTGTCGCCACGAATCATGAGTGGTTCACTACCCGAACCAGGAATACGAACGATCTTTTCGTTGCAAAGAATCTCTGCTCGGTGTTGGGATAACCAATCCATCCCAATGACAACGTCGAAACTACCCAAGACGATAGGAATAAGGTCGATAGAGAAGGTCTGGTTGGCGAGAATAAGTTGGCAACCCTTGACTACGTGCGAGGCCTCCAAACTCTTACCGTTAGCTAGTTCTACGGTGTGCTTGGTGTTCAGGGGTGTTGGAATACGCTTAAGCATTTGACTAACTTCTAGTGACACATAGCTAGTATCGGCACCCGAATCAAATAAGACTGTAACATAAAAGTCGTCGAGAAGGAACTTACCCGTCACCACGTTGGGATCATTCCTTGCTTCACCTTGACCAATCACGAACACTCGTCCCCTAGCACCATTGTTGTTGTGGTTCCCATTGTTACCATTCCCCTGATTGTTGTTGTTGTTGTTCTGGTTCAGTTGGGGACAATCTTTCTTGAAGTGGCCTTCAGCTCCACACTGAAAGTACCCTTTGTTGTTACCCTGCTGCTGTCGCTGGTTCTGCTGAGGTTGCTGACGATTCTGATTGGCGGGGTATGCGCTCCTGCAATCCTTTGCAACATGACCAGGTTTGTTGCACCGATGACAGTTGCCCCTGGTGCATGGCCCACTGTGGTGTAGGTTGCAACGATTGCATTTGGGGTGATTCCCCTTGTACCCACCATGACTTTGACCACCCGACGATTGCTGACTGGGGCTCTTGTGATCGTCAGTCTTTCTCTGCTGAGACTGAGATTGCACAGAAGTTGAACCCCTGCTTGAAGTTCCATCCCATTTCCGTTTGTCCCCACTAAAAGTACCAGAAGTAGTTGCAGCACCTATACGCTTTGGTAACTTGTTCTGCTCCACCGCTTGATCAGTGAGACGGTGAGCCAACTGAACAACCTGCTGGATGGTAGTCAAGTTTGCTGAAGTCACATGACTTTGGATCTCTGGCACCAAGCCCTTGAGATAGAGTTCAATTCGCTTATACGGAGGGTCCACCATAGTAGGACACAACAAGGCAAGCTCATGCGATCTCTTGGTGTATGCCTCAATCTCTGACCCCGTCATCTTGAGATTGTAGAACTCATCTTCCAGTTTGTGAATGTCATCACGACTGCAGTATTCCTCTCTGATCATTTCCTTGAAATTCTCCCATGGGGTGGCGTTGGCAGCAACCAACCCCAACATCTGCACTTGAGCATTCCACCACGTGAGAGCCAAACCCTCGAGAGTACCAGTAGCATACTTCACCCTGCGCGCTTCAGGGCATTCACACATTTCGAACACAGATTCCAGTTTCTCAAACCAGTGTAGGAGACCTACTGCTCCTTCAGTTCCGCTAAAAGTAGTGGGTCGACAGTCCATAAAGGTCTTAAAAGTGCACACCGGTGCCTGAGCATATTGACCTAAGGTAGGTGAAAGAAAGACAGAGTTTAACACAAAGGTTGGTTCACGAGAGTAGGATCCAAATGATCCTAGAACAAATTCGGACTGCAGGATATACCTCCTTGTTGGTGCACTTGTGTCTGTACTTTGTCTGTATTCGGTCTGTATGTAAACGATGTCCTAAATCAGTCTGTAAGTTGACCAAGTTAACTATCCTCCTAGTTTGACTTGGACAACATGATGTTTGTCTGGATCGAAGGATAGCCTCGAAGGATACAACTGATCCTTCGAGGTGCTCGAAAGATATGGTTCGACCATGGTTCGACCATTAGGCATCGAAGGATGATCCTTCGATGTCCATGCTGATCTTTCGGACACATTGTCATCGACAGATGATCCTTCGGACCATCTATCGATCCTTCGACCAAGACCTGTTATGTATGGGTATAAATACCCATGCAGTGTGTTAGTGTTAGAGAGATGCACATTTGGAGAGTTAGTGAAACTCTGCTGGAAAACACACACACACACACTTTAGAGAGTTTGCAAACAAGATTGTAAACATTGTGCTTGTAACCGTAAACCTTCATACGTATTAATACAGTGGTGTTAATCGGTGAACTTTGTGTGTTCTTGTGTTTGTTCTTGCATCATCCCGGTTTGCCCGCTAGCTTGGATTCCGCACTCGCTAGTGGGTTAGTATAACAAGGTTTAGGTTTGTTCTCGATCCTCCGAGAAAAGGGACCTACAAGTGGTATCAGAGCCTCGCTCTTTACCTTGTTTAAAACCGGGTTGTTCGAGTTCTTGGTGTGTTTGAACACTTGGTTTAGCACCCGTTTTTGGAGATTTCCTTGCGTTTTGAAACTGAAAAACGTGTTCTAAACCTATCGGGAGTGTTCGGGGTCGGTTTGGGTAACATAAAAATCGTTTTTGTGAAACCTTGATTTTTCCGGCCATATCTCCGGTGTGTTTCCGGTGACCAGTTCTTGAAGATAAGGTTGCTTATTTTGGCAAAAATTTTTGAAAGTCAATTGTTTGGTGAAAAGTTGTTGCAGAACCATCCTTTCTGCCGAAAGTTGGTACATCAACACATCACCTTTTTCACCAACCCATCGTACTTTGTGTCAGTGTGTCAGAGCTGTCGAAAGATATCCTTCGACATCGAAAGATATCCTTCGACATCTTTCGATCAAAGGCAGCTCGAAAGATAAGCATCCTTCGAGTAGTCTTTCGAAGTCTAAGGGTTATCCTTCGTAGTTGGAATCTTTTCGAAAGTTGGTTGTCCGAAAGATAAGGATACATCTCGAAAGATAAGGATCTTTCATTGTGAATCCTTCGAGATCAGTATTCGAAAGATATAAATCTTTCGAACATTGAATCTTTCGTGATAATCAGTCGAAAGATAAGGATCTTTCATTGAGAATCTTTCGAAGACTATTGCTCGAAACTCAACAGTAATCTTTCGATCACTGTTGATCCTTCGAACAAGTCTTGATCTTTCGATCAGATTGTAGCTTTCAATTGTTGTCTGTTGTTGTTAACAGTTTGTGGTGTGTAGGTTATTTGTTAATTTTTGATCACAATGAGTTGCACAAGTCCTTGGGATTGGAGTACGGATCCACAACCAGATCTGAAACAGATGTCGATGGCTGAATATATGACGAGTGCCATTCCAAAACAACAACAATCAATAAGTTCATGTCAATGGGCTTTGGTTTCCAATCAAAGTCAAAGTCTTCAGAATCTTCTGATTAGTGAAAGTGAAACGGGCAGTAACAATCGTCCACCAAAGCTGAACCACATGAACGATTTTCCGTCATGGAAAGGCCGCTTTCACACATATGTTCAAGGACAAAGCACCGATCTTTGGATGTGTTTTGTCAATGCATTCAACGAAAGTCTTGAAAGTAGAGCATCCACTTCAGAAGGTTACGCCAACATGCTTGAAAATGACAAGAAGGCTTATGAATTGGAGAAAAAGGCCTATGCCATACTTACTCAAGCACTCAACAAAGACATCTACCATCAGTTTTCATATTGCAAGACCACGAAAGCATTGTGGGATGCCTTAGTTGCTAGAGGAGAAGGCAATGCAGCTGCTCGAAAATCTAGGCATGATTTGTTGAAGAAAGAATTTGAATCTTTTCAGTTTTTGGAAAACGAGACTCTGAATGATATGACCACACGTTTCTATCATTTGATTAGTGAAATGTGTGCTTATGGGGTGGCAGCTACTCAACAAGACATGGTGAACAGGTTTGCTGACGCCCTACCCCCAAAATGGAGTTCGTTTATTGAGCTGTTGAAGCATACTAAAGCTCTAGATGAGATTAACATCTATGAGTTCATTCAGAAGCTGGAACATAAAAATGATGAAGAAATTAGGAAAGCAAGGCGTGCTCCAGCTCCTCAGAATACAGAAATGTATTTGCCTGGTTTTGGTCCTTCAGCTAGTTCTGTTCAGCAACCGAAGCTTCAAACTGCTTTTGTGTCCAATACGAGTTCCTTTCCATTTTCTCAATCAACAGCTGCTGCACCACAACCTCAATTCGATCCGAGGTCCTATATTCCTGTTCCAACACAGCCACAACCACAACCTCAACAACAACAACAGCAAGCTCACTATACAAGCAATCCTCAATCTCAGCCTCAAAGTCATCACACAATCCGAGTCGACAACTCAAATCTTTCACACCTTAGCATTGAAGTTGCTAAGGAACATATGGAAATTATCAACACCATGGTCAGTGCTTACTGTGGTTTGGTAGCTGGTCAGCTTGGAAACATCAACATGACCAATGAAGATTATGATCAGATCGACAAGGAAGAAATGGAGTTGATGGATATTAAATGGGCTTTTGCTAGTGCGGTTAGAAGGGCAAAAGATTTCATGGCGAGAACTGGAAGAACTTCGTTGGAAGGAAAGAAAAACACGAAGTATGGGTTTGATATTAATGCCGTCACGTGCTTTAATTGTGGCGAGAAAGGGCACTTTAAACGTGAGTGCACTCGACCAACAAAACACGGCAATCACAACCCGTTCAGAAACCAGACTAATGCGAATGCCCAACAAGAAAACCGTGAACGGAGGATGGTGGCAGTGAATAACAATCAGGGACAGCCTGGAGCTACCAATCACAATCGGGCTTTGGCTGTTCAAGCTGATGAAGGATGTGACTGGTCAGTGCAGTTTGGTGAAGGTGATCAAGGAAGTGGAACTGCATTGTATGCTAAAGTCATCGAGCAGGTTCATAAAGAAGAATCTTCTGGGAGCGATGACAGTTCTGGTTATTCGGGCAGTTCGGATGAAGAAGGCTCTGTTTCTGGGGATAATCACTCAGAGCCTGATGTGAATGAAGAAGGAGATGATGATATACAGGAGCTACTGAATGAAGCTGATGAGCTTAAATGTCAGAAATCAATTCTGATTAGGAAGGCTGCTGATACATCAATGGAAATGGAAAAGCTATTCTCTGAAGATGGAGCTTTTTCTTTTCAAACTGCCTTTATGGCAAATGGTTCAGCCTCTACTAGTCAGGTAACTTCTGAACCTCCTGCTCCTAGTATTTGTAAATCATGTGCAGATATGAAGCTTGAATCAGAAAAGCTTCATAGTCATAATCAGAATTTGGTTATTGAACTGTCAAAATGCCAAGAGGCAAACATGGCTTTAACCCGGAATGAAAAAGAATTTAAATCTGTAATAGAAACATTAAAGAAAAATGTGTCCGAGGTTAACAAAGTAGTTTACCACAAACAAGTAAGTATAAATGAGTACATTAACCTTGTGGAAGAAACTAAGAAGCAATTAGCCATTGCCCAATGCAAGCATGATGCGATCAAACAGAAATTGGATAGTTATTCTAACTCCCGATTTGTGCTTGATCACATCATAGACGTTCAACAACTGAAAGGTAACGTGAAAGGTGTAGGGTATAAGGCGTGTCCACCCCCTTTGATGGACAACTATACCAAGATGCCTGATGAAGAGGAAATGCCCCGGTATGAACCCAGTGTGCCTTTGAACTTTGAGGAATTTTCTACTGGCCTAGGGTTCAAACCGGAGAATTCTGAAAATACATCCACAGAGCAACAGGAAGCTTCAACATCCATGAAACAAAGTCCTCCAATCATCGAGGACTGTGAGTCATCGGATGATGAATCAGAAGTGGATGTGAGTGAACAGGATAACTCACTTAACAAGATGAAAGGAGTTGTCATTCCCATTGAGAATCACATCCTTTGTGATCCTGATACTCCTGAGGCTTCATCTGTTGAGAAGCAAGTGATTGATCCTGTCAAGGTTGATAAGACAAGTGTGTCTACTGTTAAAAGCAGTAATGTGTTGTACACTTTGGTTGGAGATAATAAAATCTACTCAGATCATGTTTTTCCAATTAAAAATGTAAATAAATCTTTGATTGACAAAGTCTTTGAAGACAATACAAACAAATTTTTGGGAAAAACACTTCCGGGAATTGTGGTAACACAATGTGATCCAATTCCTAAGGCTGAGATTAGGAAACAATTTGGTAATCAAAAATCTCCAACCACTCGACAACCTACTGCTTCTAAGGGTAAACAACCACAACGAGCTCCAAAGCCAAAGGCTAAAGTTGAAACAAAAGGAGCTCGTTACATGAAGAAAGGAAAAGATGTTAAGTTTGTAGCATCAAAAGGTACAGATAAAATTGAGACTTTTGAAAACAAATCAAACACTGATTTTGTACAACAAGTCAAGATTTTGAAACGAAACAGTGATAACAATTACACCCAACACACAAACGGGTGTGATGAAAAAGGAAGTACCTCAGGTTCTACAAGCTCAACATCTGGTAGTCGATCAAGTTCTCCTAAGTCTGTTGAAAGGAGAACTTGTTTCAAATGTGGAGAAATTGGGCACATTATCAGAAATTGCCCAAATGCTCCAAAGAAGAAAATGGTTGAAAAAGCTTCACCTGAAACAGTTCACCCTCAACGTCGGTCAGTTTCACCTAAACAAGATAAACGAACTGTAAAAGAACAAGAAACTAAACAACGACGTAAGAACATAAAAACTGTTGAAAAAGCTTTAAAATCTGAAGTTAAAACAGTTCAAAAGGAACCAAGAGTGTCACAACCTGTAAAACCAGAATCTTCAAAAACTGGTAGGCACAGACAAACTTGGTTACCTAAGTCGGGTGACAATTCAGGGGGAGCAGTTGTTCTTGAAAACCATCAAGAGATAGAGCTTACGTATCGTGATGCCAAGGGACGACCCAAGACCACTAAGGCTTGGGTCCCCATTCTCAACTGATGTGTTTATTTGACATGTGCAGGATGTTCTAGGAGGAACTATTAATAGTCATTGGATTGTTGATAGTGGAGCATCCAGGCACATGACTGGCGACTTACGGCTCCTGTATGACGTGAGAAATATTAGAGGAGGGTATGTTGCTTTTGCGGGTGATAAAGGAGGGTACATCACTGGAGAAGGAAGTATCTCCAATGGCATCGTGTGCTTTGATAAGATCAATTATGTGAAGCAAATTGATCACAATCTTCTCAGTGTGTCGCAAATCTGCGATAAAAAGTTCTCAGTGATTTTTGATGATGCTGGCTGTTATGTGCTGAAGCCTGGTTTCAAAATTCCACAAGAATGGGTTCTCTTATCGGCTCCGAGAGTTAATGATCTTTATATTCTCGACATGAGCCAAGCGATTACTACATCTGCACAAGTCACCTGTTTTGTCTCAAAAGCCACAGAAAAGGAGTCTATATCTTGGCACAGAAGAATGGGACACATTCACTTGAGGAAGATGAACCATTTGGTGAAAAATAATCTTGTGAATGGTGTGCCTGTAAGAAGTTTTCATTTGCAAGATATCTGTGTCTCGTGCCAAAAAGGGAAGCAAACGAAGAAGTCTCACCCTTTGAAGAAAATCAACACTGTCAGCATGCCTCTCGAACGTCTTCATATGGACCTTTTTGGACCTATGAAGCACAAGACAACGTTTGGTGATGCTTATTGTTTAGTAGTTACTGATGACTACTCTAGATTTTCTTGGGTATCTTTTATGGCACACAAGAGTGAAACTCCTGGCATCCTCAAGGATCTTCTTACAATGTTGGAAAATCTCTATACGTTGAAAGTGAAAAGGATCCGAAGCGACAATGGAACAGAATTCAAGAATCAAGTTATGGATGAGTTTTGTACTTCTAAAGGCATTCTTCATGAGTACAGTTCTCGTTATACTCCACAACAAAATGGTGTCGCTGAGAGGAAGAATCGAACTATTATTGAAACTGCAAGAACAATGTTAGTAGAGTCGGAACTCCCTATTCAATTCTGGGGAGAGGCTGTATCGGCTGCTTGCTACACGTTGAACAGAGTTCTTACAGTTAAGAGACATGGCAAGACTTGCTTCGAACTCCTTCAGAGAAGGAAACCGGATCTTTCTTACCTTGAACCGTTTGGTGCTCCTTGTACTATGATTGAACCGGATGGAAAGTTTGGTGCACGAGCTATCGAGGGTTTCTTCCTTGGATATGCAACTCCTAATTTTCGTGTTTGGAATCTAGCTACCAAGAAGATTGAGCTATGGAGCGAAGTTAGGGTTCAAAGGTACACGAGTCCTGTTAGGGCTCCGGGTGATCCGTGGATGTTCGATTATGATGGGCTATTTGACTCCTTCAATCTGCCAACCTTTGACGAAGAATCAGCAGCGGCTCGAATGTTGTTGGAAAGTGACAACGCTGCTGTCTCGCCACTGGTTAGACCTATTGTTGTTGATCCTCAAGCTTCTACGTCAGTCAACAATATGGTTCAAAATGAGGTTTATGAAGATGCTGCTGATTATAATGACTCTTCTGAAGATGATGAATATCATGATGCAGCCGAAGGATCTTCAGCTCCAGCTGCTCCTGTTCAAGGTGCCTCTGGTGATACACCTCATACGCAGAATATCGATACTGCTGAAGGGAATGCATCCACTTCTAACCACATTCCTGGTGTGGAGTTGGTTGTTGATCTTAATCTGAACAATTTGGGTATCAATGCTCGTGTGTCAGATAATCCTGAAATGCGGATTCACGATACCCATCCCCAGCAGAATATCATAGGAGATGTCCATCGCGGTGTGCAGACGCGTAATCAGCTGAGAAACAACCGGAATGCTGGTTTGTATTCAGCTATAAGAGAATCTGGCCAACAGAATGACTGGTCCTTCGCGTGTTACGTGTCACAAGAAGAACCAAAGTCGTGGAAGGAAGCATTGAAAGACAGTGCTTGGGTTGAAGCCATGCAGGAAGAATTACAGCAATTTCACAAGCTTGGTGTTTGGAAGCTTGTTGAAAAACCCGAGAACTACAAGAAGATTGGCACTCGATGGGTCTTCAAATGCAAGAAAGACGACCGTGGAGTGGTTATTCGGAACAAAGCTCGTTTAGTCGTTCAAGGTTTTCGTCAAATAGAAGGGATCGACTACAACGAAGTCTATGCACCAGTTGCACGTCTGGAAGCTATTCGGATCTTTCTGGCTTATGCCTCATTCAAAGGATTCAAGGTTTACCAGATGGACGTCAAAAGTGCATTTCTACATGGTGTGGTTGAAGAAGAGGTATATGTCGAACAGCCTCCAGGTTTTGAAGATCCTGTCCATCCCGATCGGGTTTGGTTGCTCAACAAAGCTCTCTATGGTCTTCATCAAGCGCCACGAGCTTGGTATGCAACCTTATCTACATATCTGCTGGAGAACGGTTTTCGAAGAGGTCTTATCGATTGTACTCTCTTCATCAAAGAACAAGATGGGGATCTTCTTCTGGTTCAGGTATATGTTGATGATATTATTTTTGGTTCTACTAATGATGTTTTGTGTAGGAATTTCGAGCGCATCATGCAGGATAAATTCGAGATGAGTGCTATGGGGGAAATGAATTTCTTTTTGGGCCTACAAGTGCAACAAACGGAGTCTGGGATATTCATCCATCAGACTAAATATGTTGGAGACATCTTGAGCCGGTTCCAGATGTCCGATGCAACGCCCATTGGTACCCCATTGCCAACTAATCACGGAATAACTCCTGACGTAAAGGGTGAACCTGTTAGCCCTTCATACTATCGCGCGATGATCGGATCCCTTATGTACCTCACAGCATCAAGGCCAGATATAATGTACCCAACATGCCTGCTTGCCAGATATCAAGTCAACCCGAAGGCCTCACATCTTGCAGCTGTCAAAAGGATTTTTCGTTATTTGAAGGCTTATCCAGACACCGGTCTGTGGTATCCTAGGGATAATAACTTTGACTTGGTCGCATTCAGTGATTCTGATTTTGGCGGATGTAAAATCGACGGCAAATCCACAACGGCTGGATGTCAGTTTTTAGGAAATCGCCTAGTCACCTGGCAGTGCAAGAAGCAGACGTGTGTCGCTACATCAACATGCGAAGCTGAATACATTGCTGCCTCAAGTTGTTGTTCACAAGTTCTTTGGATCCAACAACAATTGCGGGACTACGGTTTTGAATTCCTAACTACTCCTATTTACGTTGATAATTCTGCTGCTTTAGATATCACTAGAAATCCTGTGCAGCATTCAAAGACCAAACACATCGAAATCAAATATCACTTCATACGTGATTGCTTTGAGAAAAGGCTAATCGATGTTGTTAAGGTCCACACCGATGACCAACGTGCCGACTTATTTACCAAAGCTTTTGACAAATCTAGATTTGACTTCTTATTATTGGTAAACGGCATTAAGGTCAAGCAAGAGTAAACCAACATCGGAAAATCATTTTTGTAAATACCTTTGTGTTTTTAAATTTATCTTAGTTTGTTGATTTTAGGGGGAGTAAATCCAAAAATCGGAAAATACAAAAACATCGAAAAATTTCAAAAACACAAAAACAGTAGAAAATCAAAAATGAGTTTCCTGGAGAGCAAAAGAGAAAATGATAGTACATCAGTGGTCTATCCTAACCTCTTTAAACCTTAAATGCAAAACGATAAGCAGCTCTATATAAGATGTATCGGTAGGCTCACAATCATTTTAAAGTGTGCAGGGTGATATAAATCTTAATCGACTGAAGACCAGGTGGGAACCATTCATTGGCATATGGTCTTAGTACCGAAATTTCGTTTGATAGATTGCCGAGGGTCTGAGATATTCGGTCTTTATGCTGCTTATCATCTGGGTATCATGGTTGTATCTTTTACCGAAAAATAACGGGGACGCAAGTCTAGATCTTCCATGACACTATACATACGTGTACATATTACATACTGCATTCGACCTCAATAAGTGATAAACAATCACATGTCCAAAACAAATAAGTGATAAAATATCACATTTATCCGGGTGTCAAGTTCGTCTCTCTGCTGTACGGAAGTACTGACCTGTTCACGGACTTGCACCTGTGCCCTCATGCATATGAAAATCAAGTTCCTCATCAATAAGTGATTATATCACAAAGGACTTGTTTTCAAATCAAAATAAGTGAGTATCTCACAATTTTATACGGTCAAACAGATGATAATCGGTATACTCACCGGTAAGATGAACTCTCGTGCATACCTTGATACGGGAATGTGTCGTGATGTGGATGAACACCGGTCGGTAAGTATAAATCATACATTAACGTATCCTCTAAACATGATTACATCTGATAAGTTGAGCTTAAGTGGATAACAATACCGATAATTGTTATAGGATGCTTATCTTAATGTTAACTAACTGAACAACAAGAGTGTTTTGGCAAGACCGTACACTGATATGATTCTCTTACCCTCGAAACTCGCAAAAAGAATGTCTGTATATATTTATTTACTGCTTAACTTTTATTGTTTTTCTTTTAAACAGTTTCGTCGTTTGGTGCATATCAGCACGACATTAGCGGTGATGTCGTTTGATAACACTCAAAGGATATTAAAATTGTTGTCTTTTAATTTCAAAAACACACCTAAAATCTGTGTTTTAATATAAACTTTATAAAAGCCAAAAAGATTTTCTTTCTACTTTATTTTCGATCGTACGATGTTGGAACTCAAGTCTTCGTTGCCTGAAACCTGAACGAAAACCGAATTGACTAAATCTTCATAAACGGTCGAAATTTGCATGTTTTGAAAGTTAAAGGCTAAAATTAAAAAAATTTATTAAACTTTCAAACTGTCGGACGGTGTTTGATTGTGACATGGTCATTCGTGTGTCATTTGTTTATACTATGTTCCAAGCAGTTGTTCTCATTACGCGTTTAGATTTCTTGCATGTGCAGATTCTAAAGGCTAGGAGAACATGGTCGATGACAAGCTTTGGAATGAAGACACGACGAGAAGGCACTCAAAAGATGAAGATGATCGAGTTGCCGCTGGCTATCATCAACACCACAAGGATCTCACTTCATAAAGTTAAAGTATTTCACGAGCATAACTCAAAGGGGAGCTTATGTTAAGGGGGAGTTTGTTAACACACTGCCTACATGATACGGGTAGTTTGTTGATACACTCTCTGCTTTCAAGACGTGAAGACTTTGAAGATCCTCCGACCATGAAGACTTGAAAGGACATCAGAGTTTTGGAAACTCGAAGACCAAAGACTGTCGAAGTTCGAGACAAGTCTACATCTATAGAAGATAAAGACAAGATAAAGACAAAGCTACAGCCAAGGGGGAGTTTGTTGGTGCACTTGTGTCTGTACTTTGTCTGTATTCGGTCTGTATGTAAACGATGTCCTAAATCAGTCTGTAAGTTGACCAAGTTAACTATCCTCCTAGTTTGACTTGGACAACATGATGTTTGTCTGGATCGAAGGATAGCCTCGAAGGATACAACTGATCCTTCGAGGTGCTCGAAAGATATGGTTCGACCATGGTTCGACCATTAGGCATCGAAGGATGATCCTTCGATGTCCATGCTGATCTTTCGGACACATTGTCATCGACAGATGATCCTTCGGACCATCTATCGATCCTTCGACCAAGACCTGTTATGTATGGGTATAAATACCCATGCAGTGTGTTAGTGTTAGATAGATGCACATTTGGAGAGTTAGTGAAACTCTGCTGGAAAACACACACACACACACTTTAGAGAGTTTGCAAACAAGATTGTAAACATTGTGCTTGTAACCGTAAACCTTCATACGTATTAATACAGTGGTGTTAATCGGTGAACTTTGTGTGTTCTTGTGTTTGTTCTTGCATCATCCCGGTTTGCCCGCTAGCTTGGATTCCGCACTCGCTAGTGGGTTAGTATAACAAGGTTTAGGTTTGTTCTCGATCCTCCGAGAAAAGGGACCTACACTCCTGCGTGTGCAGCGGCGAGTGCTGCGGCAACTCGTTCGTTGATCAAAGCCGTCAACTGGGCTTGTGTCATGTTTACGCGTCCAGACATGATTCTTCATAACAAGAGTAATACGAGTGAGAGAGGTTCGCGAAAACACGATAGTAGGATAGAGTAAGCACACACGTGTTCAAACAACAGTAGTTATACTAGTCAAGCATACCATGGGCAATGTACTATGTATCTAACAAGTAGGCAATATACACATATCATATTACCTAGTATGTCGAGCCTTGCATGCGGAGTGAAGTGTCGTTGTGGACCGTTGAGCACTAAACCGGTTATAGTCTGGTTTTAACAAAAACGTTTCCCCTTTATTAAAACCAAGTTCACTATAACCAATGGCTCTGATACCAATCTGTCACACCCCCAAAAATCCACCCGCGGAGTACTACCGCTTGGAGGCGTGACTGACCAGGATCCAGCCACCAATCATACTGAACAAACATATAATAATCATAATAGTTTAACCCATAGGATTGGTATTTCAAAACAAACAAGTTAAGTTGCAAGCGGAAGCATAAATTTAAAGTTATAACATAAGTTCAAATGTTTTTAAATGAAACATGACACGCAGCAATCCGTGTCCCACAACGACTCTCCTCCATGCAAGCTCCAGCTAAGTACCTATGGTCCTGCGAAGCATGTAGTAACGAGTCAACAACTAGTTGAGTGAGTTCACGGTTGGGTGTTCGTTTTAGTTATTTCGAAAACAGTTTTCCTTTATCTGGCATCCTGCCGTGGGGGTTACCCCATAGTTTGAAAACATGTCTTGTTTATTCCCAGTTACTCCGGCACTCCAGCCGTGGGGGCTACCCCATGTAGTTATCAGGCATTTCGGCCGTGGGGGCTACCCCATGCGTACACTAGACTCGTTACCATATCGACTGCTGACTGTAGTCATGTTTATGTGCCCTGAAAACATCAATGTCTATCATCATTGACGTGCCCCAGATCCATTAGTTCACGCCCGTCCTCTGCGGCACGGTGTGAGGTTTGTCAGACCTAAATAGCGCTATCTAACTAATGACCCGCTCGCCATTGGCCCGGCGATTAAGTCGATACAAGAAGGAGGGACTTCGTGATAGAGTTTTAGTCTAGTACGTGTTATCCGTCCATCCGGACGAGGAATCACATTCCTGAACCACTGACATCCTACCCAAGGAGGACGAGGAATCCACGTTCCTTAACCCCGTTCCCAACCCAGGGAATCCCATGCTTCGTAGAGGGTGTGAACTCACCTTGGTTTGCTCGGCAGTTAATCACGGAAAGTCAATTAAGTTGCAGGTAATCAATTAGGTCCTATCACAGGTATTATTCGTATCAGATTCAAGCCAAGCAGTGCACGGATGTTCAACACGTATTGTACACAGGTAATAATCATGGCCACACGTTTAACATTAACAGTTCACAGTTAACATTCAAACACAGCCCAAGGTCTAAGTATAAAGCCCGTACAGTTGGGCTCGTAGTAACAGGCTCAATCAGCACATCAACAGTAGCACAGAAGTCCATAAAGCCGGCCCATTAACTAAGGCCCGTAACTAAACAAGTCCAATAGGTGTAGTCTCGAGTCGCAACCGGACTCGCAAGCATGGTTTCGAGTCATGCTGTTATGTAGGTCATGGGTGGTTGCGAGTTGCAACCTATGTCGCAACCGTGGTCTCGGCTTGTCATGTTTTGGTCTCGAGTCGCAACGGGACTCGTAACCCGTGTCGCAATCTGTGGTCTCGGTTCATCATGCTGTGGTTGCGAGTCGCAACCAGGCGTCCTTGACTCGCAACCGGTGTCGAAACATGGAGATTTCGAGTCGCAACCGGGGGTTCTCGACTCCCCAACAGTGGCTGACTCTGCACAGTTGTACTATCCAATAGAATTTGGATGTCATGCAACACAAATATTGTACTATCCACTAAAACATGTTTTATTGTCTAATAATTCATGAATTCAGATCAAACAAGCAGAATTCAAACATTTAACCCACATTCAACAAGTTCTTCATGTTCTTCAAAACATTCAAACACATTCATAACATGTTCAACCTTTATCCAACACATTTTGCATCAATCCTAAACATAATCATGAGTAACAATTCCACTTATCTAATATAACACATAAGCTCGGCTCTATACTAGGCCGAATGTATAACATATGTAACTCGGTTTCATGTTCATCAATATAAATGGTTCCGTCTTCATTTAAACACAAGACACCAAAATTCATCATGCTATATACATACCCGAAATCAAGACCTATTAACCGATATCAACATTGTGCACATTAGGACATCATATACATCAAAAATCATCATACAAACACTAACATCCCAACACAATAAACATCTAATCCTTCATTTTATTATTTAACACAACAAACATTAGTCAAAACATCATGGACACTAACCGGTTGGTGAGGTGTGTGAAGCTTCTAGCCGATTGAGTGTGGGCCGAACCAACCTCCAAAGATCCGAGAATGATGAGGTGTTTGTCTTCTTAGGGTTTTAGTGAGAGGGAAAGTATGAGAGTGTGGGTGTGAGTGTTGTCCAAGAAAATGGCAAGGGTTGCCATGAGTGTGATTTATATAATCCTCTTGGTGCACCCTAAAGGGCTTACTAGCCGGTTAAGGAGGTCACGGCCCAATGGCCCAAACCGGTCACTAGGTTCTCGGCCCAAGGCCCATTCGGTTACTATACACTCGAGACCTCATGGTCTCGAGTCGGGTCCTTTGTTCTCGGGTTGGGTTCTTGGTTCACTTATAACACGTATAAATATATATGCACACAAACAAGACACATTTCACATAAAAGGTTCACGTTTATCATTAAGTTAATCGGTTGACCAGTCACATAACGTACAAGCATGTTACATCGAGACACAAGAAAGGTTCTAAATTTCAAGTTGTCACACATATTGACATAAATGAGTTAATATAAATGTAACCCATCAACTCGTACATATTAATTAATGTCGTAGAGTTCGATAAGGCGGCTCTAATGTCAGTTGAATGAGGTCAATCAGAGTCTATTTGATACCCTTTGTACGACTTCTTATTTTTTGAATCTTTGTATTTGATTCTAAACCTATTATTAATATTATTGATAATAATTTTAGTTATATATATCAATAATATATTTTTATATATATCAATAATATATTTTTATATATATCAATAATATATTTAGTCTAACATATTAATATTATTATGAATTTCGAAATTTGTTTAGCTAGGATTTAAGATTTTATTGAAGTTTTAGTTTAACAATAGGTTATTGAATTAATAATAAGAATTTGTATTAGATTAGATTAAATATTATTATTATTTGTATTAGATTAGATTAAATATTATTATTATTAATATTATTAATAATTTTAATCAATTAAATAAGAGAATGACAAGTGTCCCAAAACAGGTTTCTTTTATTATATAGTATAGATTTGAGTGGTAATTAAGTGGCATTTGATGTAACAAACACCAACCTTTGATATTAATATATAGAGTTAAATATATAGAGTTAAATGTGTGGTTGGTCTTTTGTTCTGCAAATATTATAGAGTTGGTCCTAATACTTTATTAATTTTAGAGTTTGTCCCGGTGGTTGTACTTTTTTACACTTGTATGGTCCTTATCACTAACATATGTTAAATTTCTCGGTTAAGTGTGTGCGAAATGAGAAGATTGCCTTGAACAATTAAAAAAATAAAAAGATGGGCCCCTATCCCTCGTCTCCTTCATCCCCTCTCTCTCTCGTTCAAAAACCCAAACGATAGGTAACAAGTACAATGGAACGATTGGTTTTTGGTATGTGAATAGATAACGGGACAGGTGTAATGTGATAAAAGCATGGTAGATACGCCGCTGGTACTTCTTATATATAAGTGTTTTTATCATATTACATTCCGTGGCGTTATTTAGTTCACTTGGACGAATGATTTCAAACGACGACACACAACAATGTTTACTAAATGATATAAACCATAAAAGTTTTCTACAAGGACAATTTACTATTGGTTTACGAAAATAAGGGTTTTAGTCAAGATTCATGGCAACGAGGTTTTATAAACTATAACCAACTTGTTTTAAGTTGGTTAATCATATTGCAATACAAAGCACTTTTCAAAACAAGGTTTTCAATTATCGACTCTAGTAGTCGTACGAAATGTTGCAATACTTATACAAGCCATGAATTTGACACACTCACAAAACCTATGTGCTCGCCGGCATTTTTATGCTGACTTTATTTTCACATATGTTTCAGGTGTTGTTGTTTGATGATGACGATTATGATGCATGCTCACATAGGATCGGACGAGGCCTTAGTGACTTAATAACAATGAAAGACAATATGTTGTGTTTTGCTTTTAATTTCAAGACAATGTAATAACTAATTCAATAAAACAAAACTTTAATCTATGTGTTGTGAAACAATGATTCTGTTACGATACTCCCCGACGTTTCCGCCGTGGTTTCGTTGTTTTAACGCAGTCGGGGTGTGATATTTGGAGGACTCATAGATCTGATCCTCCAAGAAGCTCATAATTCCAAATATTCTGTACATCCCGAGGGAGACAAAATGTACCAGGATTTGAAAAAGAACTATTGGTGGATGGGTATGAAGAAATCCATAGCCACTTATGTAGCTAAGTGTCTGACGTGTTCGCAAGTTAAAGCCGAACATCGGAAACCGTCAGGACTACTACAACAACTTGAAATTCCCACATGAAAATGGGAGATGGTAACTATGGACTTAATTACCAAGTTACCAAAGACCAAACGTGGCAATGACACGATTTGGGTGATTGTCGATAGACTGACTAAGTCAGCCTATTTTCTGCCAATCAAGGGGACTTACAATTTCGACAAATTGGCCAAGTTATATGTGGACAATATTGTGTCCTTGCATGGCGTGCCAGTATCTATTGTATCTGATAGAGATACTAGATACACATCACATTTTTGGAAAAGTTTACAACAATATTGGACACGCGATTAAATTTCAGTACGGCTTACCATCCACAGACTGATGGACAGAATGAGTGTACGATTCAGACATTGGAAGACATGCTGAGAGCATGCGTGATTGATTTAGGTGGTAGTTGGGATGATCATCTACCCCTAATTTAATTCTCCTATAATAATAGTTATCATACTAGCATCAAGGCAGCTCCATTTGAAGCCTTGTATCGGAGAAATTGTAGAACGCCCGTTTGTTGGGCTGAAGTTGGGGAAGGCCAACTATCAGGACCTGAGATAGTCTTGGAGACCGCGGAAAAGATTATTCAAATCCGTGACAGGCTCAAAGCTGCCCGCGATAGGCAGAAGAGCTATGCTGATAAGAGGCGTAAACCTCTTAAGTTCCAAATTAGGGACAAAGTTTTATTAAAAGTATGACCCTGTAAAGGTGTGATGAGATTTGGAAAGAATGGCAAGTTGAGCCCGAGATAAATTGGGCCATTTGATATAATCGAATGTGTTAGTTCCGTAGCTTATAGACTTAAGCTACCTGATGAACTCAGTGGAATTCACGATGTGTTCCACATATGTAATTTAAAGAAATGTCTAGCTGATGAGTCGCTAGCTATATCGCACCATGATGTGCAGATTGATGAAAACCTGAGGTTCATTGAGAAACCGATTTCGATCGAGGACCAACAGGTTAAAAAGATCCGAAAGAAAATGATCCCCATTGTGAAAGTTAAATGGGATGCCCATCGTGGCCCTGAATATACATGGGAAGTTGAGTCCAATATGAGACAAAAGTACCCTATCTTTTTTAATAAAGTCTCGAGGACGAGATTTCTTTTAAGGGGGAGAGGATGTAACACCTCGGAATTTTTTATCGAATCATATGGCAACACTTGTCCAATCAACTCTCAAATATGCCTAATAATTTGGACGAGAGGGACGAATTGTGCAAAATAGTGGAAAATTGGATGTGGAGGGACTAAATATGTCAATATGCCAATTTTTAGCCTCTGAGTGACCCTTACGGACCGAAAGGCTTAATGCCTTACGGACCATAAGGTTAATAAAATACTGCTGTTGAAAGACGGTTATGGACCGTAAGCCATTGGAGCTTACAGACCATAAGCATTTAAAAATTGGTGCGCGCTAAAAGGCTTACGGACCGTAAGCCATGACCTCTTACGGTCCGTAAGGGACCATGCTGGCAGTTTTATGCTTGATGTGCAAGGCAGTCTGCACACTTGCCACTTAACACGCGAATGTGCCACCTTTCTTCTGGTTTTAACACATCAAGGGACACTTGCGATCATCTTAGAACCATTGCCAACACTTGGCAACATCCTATGATCACAACTCAACTATAAATAGCCACCAAGTTCACCATTGTTCTTTGCTCATTTCCATCTTCTTCTCTATTCTACTGTTGGAGTGTTTGCTGACCAAAAGGAAGTTTCCCTTTAAGTACAATCTTCCTTTGGAATACTTGTAAGTATTCCTTCATAGTTCTTTTATTTTGTATGTCACACCCCAACCGATGGCGGAAACATCGGGATGAGACGAACAAATTGCTCAAAACAACATAACACTAAATGTGACAATATAAATTAAATCATTTTATTAGCTTCTAAAGGATAATACAAAATTTCAAACATCCAAATATAAATTCAACAATAGTTTATTTCTAAAATGAGTTTCTAGGCCATCCTAGCTTGCTTTCTTGTATCTTGATAAATCAACCTGCAATATGTATTAAAATAAAGTCAACAAAAGCATGTTGGCGAGTATACAAGTTTTCATACATAGCATAGTACTTGTTTAAAATGTTTACTCATATCCAATTGTGAATACATTACCATATTGACAGTATATACTCGAAACGATGTTACTCTACGTGTCCAAACCAAAGTTTAACGCAATTAAAGTGTCCAACCCAAAGTCTACAGGGTGGTTTTAACATAGTTTAACCTAACAATATTCGTTAATATTAACGAGAGGGGCGTTTCTCAACCTATAGCGCTACCATTGTTAGGGGAGGCTTGCAAAGTTAATGAACACATAGTCATGAGTGTTTACAATAGCATAACATGTCTAACATGAATAAAATGTTTCACATAGCAGAAATGATAGAGTGTGTAAAATGTTTAACGTGTTGTGTGATGTTTGATATAGAATACATATTGCACCCAAAAGTGTAAAAGCGAAAATGGGTCATGTATACTCACCTTAGATTACGTTGCGTTTTCTTGTAAAGAGGACGAGTAGAGAATTGAGAATATCCAAGATAACGAACGGTTTATCCTAGATATTTAGAATTTACACATAACGAATAAGTTATTAATTTTATTGTTATAAATGACATAAAATAAATAAAGAAAATTAAAATAAATATCTAGTTAATTGGGTAAATAATATTGAAAAATTTTATTATAAAAAAAATAATTAAAAGGGTAATTAGTTTTAGAGTTTTACTATAAAAGAGAAAGAGAATATTTGTTGTGCAAATCCATGGATTAATTTACATAAATGATGTTAGCTTAATATACTAATAATAATTCTGATCTAGCTATAATATTCCTATTTATTAAATAATTAACCATTGGCTACTTCATAGATTAATTTAAGTAAAATAAGTTTTTCTTTTGTTTCAAAATGAAAGTGTTTTAACTTTATCATAAAAGAGAAAAGAGAAAAAAATATTTAACATTAAAATAGAAAAGGATTAAATGTACAAAAAAACAAAAAAACAAAAGAAAATAAAGGGAGTTGGTCAACCCGTGACCTTTGAATTGCTTTTGTTATGATTTTAATATTGTTAATGTTTTTGAACATACACAGCATGGTTATCTTCTCCCTTAATAACCGAACAAGAAAAACCCACTGTATTATCATAATACTTGTTAATGTTTACTGATGAACTGGATGTGTTTCTAAGTAGAATGTTACAAAAGGAAGAAAATATACCGAAACAGTGATTGGAAATGATCTTCGACGTGATTACGGTTCCGGCAACGACTTCGGTGAGCTCCGAAAAAGGCGAAACGACATCTCATGAAGTGAATCAAAACCCACTGATACTGTATTTCGTTTTAATTAATATATTTCTAAAGTTCATAAAAAAAAGTAATAAGAAAATAGAGTGAATCGAAGAAAATATATATATATATATATATATATATATATATATATATATATATATATATATATATATATATATATATATACACCGAACGCAAGAACAACTCCCGTCGATCCCCGTCGAAACTCCGGTCGTCTTTGACGCGGTTACGTGCTTCCCGGCGGTTTCAGCTAGTTCTCCGATCTTCGCCGAAACTCCTCCATGGAAACAAGCTCCGGCAATGTGCAGATCTTTCCGGCAAGAGCTTTCTTCTCCGGTGAGCTTCCGGCGACGTCCAGTTAGTGAGAGAGAGTAAAACAGTGAAGTGTGTCGAAACAGAAGAGATGGTGTCGAGGTAAGTAGGGTGTCAAAATAGTGTTAAAGGTCTCGGCTTTATATAGTATTCACACGTCTGGTAAGTTATGGAAATGAGTTGATGATTGCTCGTAAAATGGAAATGCGTAAAAATCACGAAAAATCAGCGAGAATGATCTGTACGCGTAAAACAAAAGGAAAGAGTGCAGGTTGTTCATTTACGTGATTTCGGCGGCAAATCATAAATTGGAACGAAATTGTCGCTTCTTTAAATTTTAGAAGGTATGCTGTTTGTCAAATAAGAATCAAGTGGTCGAGTGGTTAGTGTGTTGATGTTTGAACCGCATAGACCTCGGTTCGAGTCCCGCCGTGTACGTTTCTTTTCCTCTTTTTTTCATTTCACTTTTAAAACATTTCACTTTGGTCCCTTGTCTTTTAAAGACTCAACTAACTGAGCTAACTTGGTTAATAGTTAGTTTAACCTAAAAAAACTCATTTCTAATATCGAATAAAATAACTTGGTTAGTATATATAAATCTTTAAATTAATTAAAGAAATAAATAACTTGTTAATGGTAAAACTATTTAGTTTAATTATTTAAACAAATAAATAATGAACCATATTTATAACCGAATTAAATTAAGATAAAAATCTTGCACCGATTATTCAATTCGCGAAAAAATTTTCCGTCGGTTCAAAGGTTAGGATCCAAATTTTAAAACGGGTCGGATTTTGGATATCCGATTTTGGCGGATGTTACATTGTAGGCTAAGTAATTAGCCGAAAGTCAAGCAAATTGACTTTTGCTTTGACTTTCGGTTAAGACCATTATGCTCCAGCCATTGTTCGAATTGAACATGGCTACGTGATCGTAATATGGTAGGTGATAATCCCCTAAGAGGGCACCTCCTGAAGATCATGTTAAATTGGTCAAATGACGGGTGAAAGTTATGTTTAATTAAAAGTCAAAACACAGTTTTTCGGAAAACATATAAAATAAACTTATAAACGTTTAAACACATATTTTTGACACCATATCAGTTGGTAAACAATATTAGAACATGTCTAAGCATGTTCAACCCGTCATTTCCAGTTTATAGTCCGGTTCGCAACCGAAAGTCAACCAGATTGACTTCTGCTTTGACTTTCGATCCTGACCCGATTTAGTTAAGTTAGCTACTGAGTTGAAGTTGCATTATGATCATATTTATGTATAGGATAACCATCTGAGGTTATGCTATTTGATCAAAATCATTTTTCGGGTTTTATGTAAGTTCTTGAATTATGCCATAAAAATGTCGATTATGCCCTTTTGTGCATAAATGGGTTTTAAAATATAATGAACTTCTAAAATGGAATACCTACTGATGTGGTAATGTATTAATGAAGTTTTGGCATAATGAACTTGTTAATGACTAATCCGATCACCGACACTGCCTATGAGCGTACGGTTGACCTATGTAACTTAGTTTACGTAAGTTAACCGAATTGGGTCAAATCTTTCAAATTTCTTTCAAATTTCCAGAATGTTATATTGTTTACGCATATTATACAAGTCACAGTATTTGTGAGGGTTTAAACTACATTATATCCGGTCACCGCATAATCTAGCGTACCGTACCGTTTTCTTTATATATTAGTTAACCGGTCCAAGTTTATGACTTGAATAGGATACGTTAACAATCTAATTGGTTATTATACCATTCATTCCAGACTAGGGCGTCTGGTAAATTGCAACCTTGCTAGTTGTTTTGTTTGAATGGCTAAGATTATATGTATATCTTAGATTGTAAGATTTAAGCCAGGTAAATAATCTTAACCTATTTTTCCTATACGGGCTTAGGATACGGTAAATTATTACCGCTTGGTCGGGTATAAGATCAATGACGGATTGTGTCTAAAATCCAAATAACCCATCTTTATTCATTTTGCTTGATAACTTAAACATTGAGGGTTAATGCGACTGTGTCCTGGATATCCTCGGCTCATTTAATTGCATATGGCGCCCACGACTTAAGCACGGGGTGTAGGCGTACACCCGACAGATGCTAATGCTATAAGTAAATATTTTCTTACGCTTTATGGGTTAAAGTGGCACGTCAGTTAGAGGTGTACAAATCGGTTTTTTTTTTTCAAAAACCGGTTCTGGTTATTAACCAAACCATTTTTTTTCATCAAAAACAAAAACCGGTTTTTTTAACCGGTTTCGGTTACTAACCGGTTTTTTTACTCAAAACAATAATCGGTCCAACCGGTTAGGGTCGGTTTTTAACCGGTTTATTAAAAAAAACGGTTTTTTTACCGGTTTAAACTGGTTTTTTTATAACCGGTTTCGGTTTTAAAACCGGTTTCAGAGATAAATATCCATAACCGGTCTACAACCGGTTATAAAAAAAAAAACCGGTTAAAATGGTTTTTTTCCCGGTTTCGATTCTAAAACCGTTTTTTTTACACCTCTAGTGTCGGTTAATCATGTTATCGGAGTTTAGTTCCGGACCCCATATATATTGACAAGCATGTAATACTGATAACAAGAGACATATTTTATTCCAACTTATTTATGAAAATACATGTGCCATTGTGTACATAAAATGATTTTGAAATATTTTCAAAATGTGTCGGTTATTTGTATTTACCAGTGTAAACTGACGTATCTTCAAAAGACTAAGCACAGGTTGCAAGGCACGTAAATGGGCTGGAAGCTGCCCGGTAAATGCATAAGTGAAATTTGCAACTCCATGCATGAAGCTTAGTAGTCTATTTATGTAATCATTTATTTATCCGATCCGCCTGTGGATCTTTTACAGACTTTCGGTCTGTATATTATTTGAACTTTTGGACAATTGTAATTTGTAATAATATTTTATACTCATAAGACTTCCGCTATATTAATTGTGAATATCTAGATCAATTTGTCACGAATAAACCCCAAGTCCAAGTCCACCAGGAAATAAGTGTGGCACATGTGATGCGACCTTGACAACATTTCGAAGAGGCGTATGATTTGATAACCTTAGCCGGAGTCATTTCTAATTTGGGTAGTGATATTTTGAGAACTCATAATTTGAGATTGATTGTATAGCTGAGTGAGAATCAAACCTACGTGATCCTCCCTTATGATCAACTATCGTTTACTGTTTTGCTACTTTCCTATTCACACACACGTCTCTTTTGGACTTGATTAGACAATGACCGACATCGATTATTGAGAATCTTTCTTTGTATCCTTGGATGATATGCAGTTTCTTACCAACGCTATATTGAGTATACACTGGATGCACTTGCCCTTGTGCATCGTAGTAAGTCAAAGAAGTATCCTTTTTTTTTATAAATTTAAGATCTAATTGTGTTTAAAAATCATTGATTGTTATAACATGAGCTGATTTTGGTCAAAACCCGTCTTGACCCAATAAGAACTCGTTTGGTCAAAACACTTTTTTAAAGCCACCTATTTTAAGCTGAACTCGTTTTGACCTATTACCCTCAACCCAACCTGCCAAATTTGCGGTTAAAGCTGAGATGTTGCAACTCTAAATCATTAGGTTGTTGCCTTGACTGATCAACTGTTGTTGTTTAACAATTCATCAGAAAATCTGTCAATCTGAGTGAATAGGTTGCAAGATTTGTTTGAGGCTCGTTTAAGGCTCTTTGTTTTAACAATTTAAAACATGATGCGTTGAAGTTTTAACAGGATTTATATTTGTCTATATATGGTTGTTTGTCTATAATATTAAGTTGATCTCTAAATTCCGTGATGGTTCATATAGCCTGTATGCTAGTTCTCGATTCGAAATAAATGTTATTTTAAACCATTCATAGCAGAGTCTGAGCCGAGCTTAAACTTATTTAAGCTATTCAAGAAAAAGAGTCGATCTCAATGACTACCATTCGAAAGAGTGAATACAGAATAAAATATATAAACATTTGAGGTCTAAAAGATGTAAGAGAGGTTAAATGATAACATGTATGTATTCTTACCTGTTTCTGGAGCAATTGAAGGGTTTCATGTGTGTAGAATGCACTTTACCAACTAACCATTTTCCATGAACAATTTTGAGATCAAAAAAGCAAGAATCTTCTAATAACTTTATAATATTTTAGTTGACAATATTATCATTAGGCGGAGGGGGAGGAGCTGCAGCAGCTTGCCGCCGTTGCCGTTCACGAAGGTAAAGAACCGTCAATAGGCAGACAAAAAGAGTGAGAATGGTTGCGTTTCCTTCCTCCATTACTACATTCTTTATCCAGTCATCTGCTTTCGGGTAAATACTCGGTAAAGAATCTATTAAATCAACCTGTGATAATTTGCACAAGTTACGAATAATAAACTAATAACAAAAAACAAGAATACTCAAACTACAAATGAGTCAAATAAAATGTAAGGTATCAAAAGTCGCCCATTTTGTCAAGTTATCCATCGCTCAAAAGTTAGTGTAATTGTGAACATGTTGATTTGGGGTCACAATTGCGAAAAGTAAACGAAGTCAAACTACTTCCGTTAAAACACTAATTTTTTTTGACAGTACATAGCTCTTTTAATTATATTTGACACACTTAACATATATAAAAATAATATTATATAACTCTGGCAAAAAAGTGTTTTGAACCTGAGTAAACAAATTAAAGAACCTTGTAAACATATACCATGTATTTGTTAAACAAATTAAAGAACCTGAGTAAATCACCATCAACCCAACCCATTTATCAATTACCTACTATCCAACACACCAACCACCACAAGTGGCCTAGTGGTGGAGTGACTTGGGTTCTCCAATGGAGACTCAAGTTCAATTCCCATTAGTGCCACTTTGGTGGCCACCGACACCCGCTTTAAAGCCGGACCGAGGACACTCGAGGTCTCGGGTTCGAAACATGTTTCTTACCCCTCTTTGATGGCTATGGGTATTTGCCGCCAGGGATCCTTGTCGGGTGGTGAACTGGGAAGGGAGATCCCTTCCGCGGTCAGGGGTACCGTGCAACTACCCTTTTTTTTTTTTTTTTACTATCCAACACACCAATTTGCTTATTCACTTATGAAGGTGTTGAGTCAGGTGACATCTTTCTTTAAAAGAATCAAATAAGAAAGAACACCTTAAAAGCAAACGGGTCAATGCGCAAAGCTTCCCATATATCAAATTATTTAGAAAAGTTATATGTTACAATTATTCCAAATATATTATTTGACGTCATATTTGACACACTCGCTATCTTTAAAAATAGAGTAAATTACAAAAATCGTCCTTTAATTTTATACCTTACTTCAACGCATGGCCTTTGCCTTTAAGATTGACGAGATTCATAGTTAATGTTTACAAACCTTGCACGTTACATCCCTTCCACTAACCGAAGTCTATTAATCTTTTTAAATGACTTAAATCGGATCATGTGCAATGCACATGAGGGTATAATTGTCATTTACCCTATTATTAAAAACATAATATATATATTAAAAAGTCGCCTTTTTCAACACAAACACAGGCCTTCTCTCTCTCTCTCTCTTCTCTCTCTCAACCACTACCTCAGACCACACCACCGCACTCCTCTGGCAACCAAGAATCCACCCGCCCACCCTCTCTCTCCTTCCTTTATGCTTCGATCCGGCTCGGTTGATGGCAACACCGTTGAGGGGGTGTCTTGGATGGCGAACGACGGCGATGGTGAGTTTGCATTTGAGCTTTGAAAGTAAAAAGGGTTTATTCTCAATGAGAGCCTACCAGTTCACGCCCTTCGTTGCTCCCCTATCCCCACCGCCGCCGCCGCATCCTCCTCCTTCGATAAACCCAAACCTTCATCAGAAAGAATCCATCTTTATCATCAGTTCATCACTATCACCAATCAATGTTTAACTCATGGCCGTTGGTTCCGTCATTCAAACCCTAGATCTATATTCCGAAATGATAGATGTCAGTGCTCCTGAATCAGTAATAAGTCACGAAACCTCACCGTTAGTCAATCCGAATGCCCGAATTGAGAGAGCGTGGGCTCATTGGAAGAATTTCGGTTAGGGTTTTAGATTGCGAAGATTGTTCACAATTATGTGTTTCTGTTCAATTTCATATGATCTGTTCACTTTTAGTGGAGTATCAAATGGAGATTGTGATTAACTTTTAATGTTCGATTTAGTATCTTTCTGTTCAATTTTAATGGAGTATCAAATGGAGATTGTGTTTCTGTTCAATTTCGTTTAACTCTGTTCACTTTTAATGGAGTATCAAATGGAGATTGTGTTCACAATTGATTAACTTTTAAACGTAAATCTTATATCGTATGAAGATTGTGATTAGTAAACTGAGGGAAATTGAATTGCAAATTGATCCTGTTAGTGTTACATTTGTGATTATGTGTTTTTATCCTATATAGTTTCAGTATAAACGGATAGATTATGGTTTTTTTTAATTGGGATGATTGTTCACAATGGTGTATATTTAATTTTGTTTTATTTATTAAAATACTTTTAAATAAATGGGCAAAAAGACTTTTTTAACAGGGTTAGGGCCAAAGAACGTACCGTGCAAGATTTGAAAACATAAAGAAACTCGTCAATTTTAAAGGCAAAGGATAAGCGTTGAAATTGGGTATAAAGATAAATGACAATTTTTGTGACCAGCCCAACCTGTTTCAACCCGCATAGAGAACCACCTGTTATGGCCCACTATCCATCCCACCCGGTTTGTGACCTAAGAAAAATGTGTACTCCTGCAAAAAGTTAAAACTTACAAGAAAAGTGTTGGCGTAATTTCCTCGGACCCATAAGCTAGCAAGGGCTAGCATTACAGGCAACTTAGCTGCAGGATCAATTTCTAGGGCTTGATCATAGTAACGTTTGGCGAGATGAAGATCCAATGGAAGACCTTGCCCATGTTCATGCATGTATCCTAAGTTAAACATAGCTTGAGCATTTAATTGCGATTTTGCATGCATATAAGCGTCTGCTGCACGATCATAATCTCGTTCAGTGCCCTATAGAAAAAATAAACACTAAGCGTTAAAACCATTAAATAGTTAGAAACCAAATAAAACTTTTTTTTAGCCCAAGGATCATATTTCTTGATGGATGAGATGTCCTTATGTATCTTCAACTATGTGAGGCATTCATTTCAGAACCAATATTATGTTGATAACTGTGAGAAACGCATAAGCAAGTACACATAGCAAAATAGGAAATTTGAAAAAAAAAAAAAAAAAAACGGTTTGTTTCTCTCTCCCCACTCTTTTCTTTGATTATCTTCTCTTGAGAATTTAAAAAGAAACATGCATATAGTGTATATGTATATGCATATTTAAACAAAAGACTATCAATACGTCTTTTATATAAACAGATTAAAATCTACATGCTTACAAGTCAATACGTATAATATATAATCCAAGGGTTAAAGCATGTGTTTGTATTTTCTGCATAAAGTTAAACTTGCATATTTAAGGTTTAATTAGTAGAACAGGCAATTATGTTATTTAATAATGTGTTAAACAAGTAATTAATGAGTTGATATTGGTTGTGTTTCTATTCCAAATAAGTCACATGGATCCATTCATAAAAAGTTCCACAAGGGGTAAATGGTCAAAAGCATTGAAAGTAACCAAGGTCCATATATAATGCACACAACCTCCTAAACAAATTTATTCGAAGTTGTTATAGTAATAATATTTTATTTGTAAAAACATATTAACGCATTAATCAAGTATTTATATAAAACACAAAAGTGTTGTGGGTCAACCTGATCCAAAGGCCCATTTAACATAAAAATATTATTTGGGCAGAAGGAACATACCCGGCCATAATAGTATGCATCCCCAATTAACAAAGCAGCATGTTCATTACCCTGCTCAGAAGCTTGCCACCATAATGAATGTGCACGTTGATGTCTTTCTGCATCTGTGCATAACCCTAATTCACCCATGCACATGCTCGCTTCACCATATTTATCAAGAATCCAGGCCGCATTGCTTTGTGCCACCTCGTATCCTAATTCCGCCATTCTTGAGTACAGTAAGAAAGCCTTCCCGATCTCACCCTTTAAATATGATTCTAATGCCCATCTAGACAAAGAATTCCATGGTCCCCTTTCTGCAACTAGTTTGTACAATGATGTTGCCTGAAATTAAAAATTGAAAACAGATAATGTTAGTTACTAAATTTACATGAAAAGAAATTAATGTATGCCATGAGAAACACAATACATACCATTGGGAGATTCTTTTTTAGGCCAACACCGGTGTGGAACATTTTTGCCAACTGGTAAAACGCTTTTGGTTGACCAGCATTTGCGGCTATTATGAAATAGTTGCAAGCTATCTTCACATCTTTCTTCACTCCAATTCCTTTAAGATACATTACACCCAAGTTGTAATGCCCACCAGCTTCCTTATTCTCAGCAGCTTTCTCAAAGTACTCTTTTGCCTGCAATCATTTAGCAAATGTGTTAGTAAGATAATGTCAGGATTACGTACAACAAAAAAAAAAAAAAAAAAAAGATAAGTTGTACAGCAAAGCGTTGGGAGAAATTTTGGCAACCGAACAAAACTTTATGACAAGTATTACCAATTAGAACTGTAAAGATATCAATCTTGTATTTGGAAACGTATTGAACAAAATAAAAGAAAATCAAACTGGATCTATATCCTCAATGGTGTGCAACACTAAGTTGAGACTTGAGACATAGCTTTTAATACTTTAACCAACAAACAATTTCAAGCAAATACTATGCACATGCACACAGTTGGAAGTAATGGAAAATGAACAAAGATGATTCAAAAAAACGATATGAAAAAAAAAGAAGAAATTACTTCTAAGTTCTAACAACAATAGTAGCTTCTATCCCTACTATTAGATAAACTAACGGTATCGTTTATCAGTAATTGATGAGAGTATATTACAAAATCAGCAACGAAACAGATAATCTAAATGGTTAAAAGAAAAAAGACATTAGCTGCAACAAAACCAACAAGATCTACACACAAAAAAAAATGCATTATCAGAGCAAGCAAAAGACATGCTCCTTCGGTCCCAACTGTCCGCCTTTCTATTTAGTTTGTCCCATTAAGAACGTCCACTTCCAATATCACAAAACCGGATTAAATGTATATATCTAAAACTTTTTATAAGGGTAAACATGGCATTTGGCAATCAATACAATGTATTAAATAAAAATCCTAAAAAAGAGTTTTTTCTATTGATTATAAGTTTCCAGCAAACTTACTTTAGTGTAATTCTTCTGTTCTACTCCATAGCCTTTGACATATAGATATCCCATCCCATTGTAAGCTGAATATAGCTGATGTTTAGATGCAAGGGTTAGCCATTCAAGAGCCGTTGTGTAGTTCCGCTTGACTCCATCACCTCTCGCATAAATCTCACCAAGAAGCTCCATTGACCTAGGTTCACCCTTTTCCACAGCTTTTGAAAACCATGAAAACGCTTTGGCATGATCGCGCCTAACCCCTCTTAACCCAAAGTAGTAAAATATACCGATTTTATACATGGCTACAGCGTTTCCTTTCTGTGCCTGATACTCCAAAATCTGAAAATCTTCATCTTCTTCCCCTCTAGATTTCCTGAGAGCATCTTTGTTCTCTTCTGCTCCAGTATGAATTCTAACTGGTTCAATAACCGGGGAGTCTTTTGAGATCAGAAAACTATTGACCGCAGTTTCAGCTAGCTCAGCATACAATACGACTGCTTTTTCGTATAACTACAAGTAGCAGACAGCTCATCACAATCAAATAAATAAATACACAGATACATAGACATACAAATAGACCTGTATACAAACCGAACGAACACAAACAAAGCTCGTCCACGCCCGTTCATTTACCTTTAACCGAACAAAGAAATGAAAACGAACACTTAAACAGATAGATTTCTTGTTCATGTTCATTCGTTAAGAAAACTGAAATGTTCGTTTTCATGTTTGTTTATTTTTATTCCTTAATCATCTAAACTAACGTAGACGAACGAAAATGACGAACATAAACCAAGAAAACAATCGTGTTCATCCATTCGGTAGTCGATTACCAAAGACTTAATCCTAAAACTTGATTAGTGTCACTCATAACTACTAAAATCTAAAGGAATGTATTAACAAAGGTAAACGAACAAGTATAAACGTACATAGATGAACGAACAAACAGATATGAATTACCTCTTGACGAGAATACGTATACGCACGTGCCAATTTGGAATGCGTATTACCGGATTCAGCAGCAAAGTAATGATACATAAAAGCTTTAGCACCATCGCGAGCCCTAGCCATCCCCAAATTATACAAAAACCCTAACAACGACTGCGCGTGAGGATTACCGGCAGCGGCGATCGATTCAATCTCCGAAGCAGCATCCTCCATTGATCTACCGCCATCGCTGACGACATCCACCAACTTGGTGACGCTCGAGTAGTACTCCTGTAACTGAGGGTTAATTGAGTCGGAATTGGAGTCGTCAGGTTCGAAAATAGGGCGCCAGGAGCCAGGATCGAGCTCGTCGTCAGACCTAGAGTCCGATTCGCCGAATTCGTCCCAATCGGCGACGGAAGATGGATCATCTGGAGTGTCGTCGGCAGGACCGTCCTTGAGGTCGTCTTGAGAGAGGACGAGAACGAACGGCCGGGCGGTTACAGTTGTCGAGAGGAGGAGGGAGCATAGGAGGAGTATGATAAGGTGGGCGGCGCACGGTGGTTTCCGACGGCTTCGCATCTCTCCGGTGGCTTGATTTCTTACGTGTTTGGTAAAATGTAGGGAAGGATACGTCGTCGTATAAAAGCTTCGGTGATAATTGGATTGGTTGCTGAGAGCTGATTGGTCGAGTGACGTGGTAGTTGGTTTTATAAATATTATATTATTACCTTAGTGCCTTTCAAAAAAAAATTAGAGTAAACTGCAATTTTACCCTCTGAGGTTAAAGGTCATTGGCATGTTTACCCTCTAAGAAAATAACTGCAATTTTACCCTCCACTGTTTACTCTTATGTCGCATGTTTACCCCCCCCCCCCTCCCCCGGCGTCAAAATGGCTTAACAGTCAACATTATAAGCTGATGGTCAAAGGGTAAATTAGTCATTTTGCTACTAATGTGAAGCTTCTTTGATACAACACCCCCTATAAGTAACATAACAAAGCAGAATTACCCCCCCCCCACCTTCCCACTATCGTCCTTCAACCTTCTTCTTCGGCGACAGGCTACTCCGGCGGCGATCATTCTTCTCTTCCGGCGACAACAACTCCTCCGATCATTCTTCTCCTCCGGCGACAACAACTCCTCCGCTATCTTCAGATCAGTCTAAATGCCGGTCTTTTGTTGGCTAATTCGCTATCTCATCCGCCACACCAAAGGTATAATCGGCCAATGTTAGTTAATCAGGGTCAGATTTAGTCATTATCATGTTATAAACAGGGTTTAGGGTCTGATTTGGTTCACTGTTGGTTTTTTTACAATTGACCTAACGATGAGCTTATCAAGCTCATCATTGGTGGTCCACCTGGTGGTCTCTGTGTTTGGGAGGCCTGTCCTCAACTTCCATCTACTACCGGAGAGTTGAGCGGATGGATGGATGTTTACTCTAGTAGTTATTTAGCTTTTGTGTAATATGTAGGTTAACTTAACTTAACTTAATCGAAGCTTTTGTGTAATATGTAGGTTAACTTAACTTAACTTATTTAGCTTTTGTCTAAAATGATGATAATGATGATGATTGTCTAGGTTAATGTTGGTATGTTGATATGTTGGTATGTTGATATGTTGGTAACTTAATCTAGGTTAATGTTGGTATGTTGATATGTTGGTATGTTGATATGTTGGTAACTTAATCTAGGTTAATGTTGGTATGTTGATCAGCAGATTAATGTTGATATGTTGGTATGTTGGTAACTTAATCTAGGTTAATGTTGGTATGTTGATCAACAGATTAATGTTGATATGTTGGTAACTTAATCTAGGTTAATGTTTGTGACACCACGTAAAAACGTGTCCAAATTATATATAGACACGTGTCCTGAACTTTAAACACGTGGAAATTTCGTGAAGGACTTAAAATGTCAACATGCCAAACTTGAGCCTCTGAATGACACTACACGGAAGATATATTCTTAATCAAGAGATTAAATGAATATGACGAACCGTTTGTGAATATAATCTAAAGATTATAAGGCTTCAGGGATTAAACGTGTCAACATGTTAATTCTACCTCTGAGTGAAACAGTCACTATTCAAGGAGATACACAGTACGGGTTGCCCAGCAATGTGTTTATTCTCAAGGTATCCTAGTGTTTGAAAAATGGATGTGTCATTTACATGGCACAAGTTACTGTGAATGATCCAAAGCCGAAGATTGAAGATATTCCAATCATCTCAGAGTATCCTGATGTCTTTCCTGACGAGTTACCTGGATTGCCTCCTGAGAGGCAAGTAGAATTCAGGATAGACATCCTTCCAGGATCTGCGCCTATTGCACGAGCTCCGTATCGTTTAGCTCCTACGGAAATGAAAGAGCTCAGAACTCAATTAGATGATTTACTAGAAAAAGGTTTCATTCAGCCTAGCTCTTCACCTTGGGGAGCTCCAATATTGTTCGTGAAAAAGAAGGACAGATCAATGCGCTTATGCATTGATTACCGTGAACTGAATAAGGTAACGATCAAGAATCGTTATCCTTTGCCCAGGATCAATGATTTATTCGATCAACTCCAAGGGGCAAGTTATTTCTCAAAGATTGATTTGAGATCTGGGTACCATCAACTCAAGGTTCGAACTGAAGATGTTTCGAAGACGGCATTCAGAACGAGGTATGGACATTTCGAATTCTTAGTGATGCCTTTTGGGCTCACTAATGCGCCTGCAACATTCATGAACCTCATGAATAGAGTCTGCAAACCATACTTAGATAAGTTTGTCATTATCTTTATAGATGACATACTTATTTACTCTCGTAGCCAAGTGGAGTATGAAAAGCACCTTAGGTGTATCTTAGGACTACTTCGACAGGAGAAATTGTATGCCAAATTCTCCAAGTGTGAGTTTTGGCTTCGCAAAGTCCAGTTCCTTGGACATGTGGTCAGTGAACAGGGCATCCAAGTAGATCCTGCCAAGGTAGAAGCTGTTATGAATTGGGAAGCACCTAAGACACCTACGGAAATTCGTAGCTTTCTGGGTTTAGCTGGATATTATAGAAGATTCATTGAGAACTTCTCAAGAATAGCTGCACCATTAACCTCTTTGACCCGTAAGAATGTGAAGTTTGACTGGGGTCCAAAGCAGCAGGAATCTTTTGAGATTCTAATACAAAGATTGAGTAATGCTCCGGTATTATCTTTACCGGAAGGAATTGAAGATTTTGTTGTTTACTGCGATGCCTCACACACCGGCATGGGGTGTGTACTTATGCAGCGAGAATCGCCTATGCATCGCGACAGCTAAAAGTGCATGAAAAGGATTACACCACCCATGATTTAGAATTGGGCGTTGTTGTATTCGCACTAAAGTTGTGGAGACATTACTTGTATGGAACTAAATGTGTGATCTATTCGGATCACAAAAGTCTCCAACATCTGTTCAATCAAAAAGAGCTCAATATGAGACAACGCCGTTGGATGGAAACTCTGAATGATTATGATTGTGAAATTCGCTACCATCTAGGTAGGGCGAACATGGTTGCTGACGCTCTAAGCCGAAAGGAAAGAGTTAAGCCAATTAGGATCAATGCCAAGAGCATTGAGTTGAAGAATAGTCTGAATGAAAGACTATTAGCTGCACAGAAAGATGCCGTTTTGGAAGTTAATCTTCCAAATGAAAAATTAGGTGTAACTGCTGAACAGTTAACACCTGGGAAGGATGGAATCCTCAGGATGAATGGTAAAATTTGGGTTCCTATTCAAGGAGGACTTCGAGATGTGATCCTTCAGGAGGCCCACAACTCTAAGTATTCGGTTCACCCTGGAGGTGACAAGATGTATCAAGATTTGAAGGCAAATTATTGGTGGATAGGTTTGAAGAAATCTATTGCCACCCACGTAGCTAAGTGCCTGACATGTGCTCAGATTAAAGCTGAACATCAAAAGCCATCAGGTCTTCTACAACAGCCAGAACTCCCTACGTGGAAATGGGAGATGGTAACTATGGATTTTATAAGCAAGTTACCTAAAACGAGGCACGAAAATGACACCATATGGGTTATTGTAGATTGATTGACAAAGTCAGCACATTTCTTGCCCATCAAGGAGACTCATAGCTCCGACAAGTTAGCCCAGTTATACGTTGATAAGATTGTAGCTCTTCATGGTGTACCAGTGTCTATTATCTCGGATAGGGATACTAGATACACCTCTCATTTTTGGAAAAGTTTCCAACAATCTTTGGGCACTCGTTTGAATTTTAGTACTGCTTACCACCCTCAGACTGATGGACAGAGTGAGTGTACTATTCAAACCTTGGAGGACATGCTTCGTACATGTGTTATTGATTTGGGTGGTAGTTGGGATGACCACCTGCCATTGATCGAGTTCTCCTATAACAATAGCTACCATACCAGCATTCAAGTTGCGCCTTTTGAAGCATTATATGGTAGAAAATGCAGAACGCATGTCTGTTGGGCAGAAGTAGGAGAAGCTCAGATATCAGGAACCGATATAGTCCTTGAGACAACGGACAAGATTGTCCAGATCCGTGATCGCCTGAAAGCGGCCAAAGATAGACATAAAAGTTATGCTGATAAGAGCCGTAAACCTCTAAACTTTGAGGTAGGCGATAAAGTTTTACTGAAGGTGTCACCCTGGAAAGGTGTGATGCGTTTTGGTAAAAAGGGCAAGTTGAGCCCTAGATATATCGGACCAATCGAGATTATCGAATGTGTCGGCAGTGTAGCTTATAAGCTAAACTTGCCAGAGGAGCTGAGTGGAATTCATAAAGTGTTCCACGTTTGTAATCTCAAGAAATGCCTAGCCGATGAATCGCTAGCTATGTCTCGTAAAGACGTACAAGTTGATAAAAGCTTGAGATTCGTGAAAAGACCAATATCGATCCAGGATCGACAAGTTAAGAAGCTCCGAAGAAAGTATATGCCCATAGTAAATGTCAAATGGGACGCTCGTAGAGGTCCTGAGTATACGTGGGAAGTCGAGTCCACTATGAGGCAGAAGTACCCTCATTTATTCCAGTAAATCTCGGGGTCGAGATTTCTTTTAAGGCGGTGAGGATGTGACACCACGTAAAAACGTGTCCAAATTATATATAGACACGTGTCCTGAACTTTAAACACGTGGAAATTTCGTGAAGGACTTAAAATGTCAACATGCCAAACTTGAGCCTCTGAATGACACTACACGGAAGATATATTCTTAATCAAGAGATTAAATTAATATGACGAACCGTTTGTGAATATAATCTAAAGATTATAAGGCTTCGGGGATTAAACGTGTCAACATGTTAATTCTACCTCTGAGTGACCGTTTAATGCTCACAAGGCTTTGTAAATTATAAATACATTCTCATACAAGTCTGATAATGAATGCATAATTATCCAGTTGAAATTATGATGAATTAACCAACCTTCCAAGAAATGAGAATGCATGTGCAATATCGACAAATCTTCACATATGGCAAATTTCTACAACTCCAAGGAAGACATATATGCATGGCATAGTAAATTGAGCATGGCAGGACTGGCCATATGAACTATTACACCAAAATTATTGCCAAAATTCGATCATGGAAGGAAATGGACAAGCGTATGAAAGTTTTCAAGATTTTTGTCCTCTGGTCATCGGTTACGGACCGTATGGCCCAAGGCTTACGGTTCGCAAGGAGGGACTGGGCGTTGCAGTCCAGGTTCGGTTACGGACCGCAAACGATTGGACTTACAGTTCGTAAAGCAAGGGATACGGACCGCAAGAGCTTTCCCTTACGGTCCGTAAGCCTGTCGCTGGGCAGAAGTTTTGGACAGCTGTATGTTCAGCTAATAAACCGACTCTAACTCATAACTTTAGAAACCTTGGACTCTTGGACGGTTTTTATAAACCACTAGTGTCACACCCCGACCGCGTGTAACGTGCAACCGCGGCGGAAACGCCAGGGAGTGTTGTGGACAGAACTAATTGTTTCATAACCATGGAAACCAAAGTTACATTTTATTTATTTAACAAGCGTAATACATTGTCTTAAATAGGAAAACAAAGAGTTCAAAACATAATCAAACTAGTCTATCTTCATCTTTATTTTCTAAGGCACAGGTCCGCCCTAGTGTCATGATCATCATCCTATGGAATAGCTCCTGAAAACACATGTGAAAGTAGGTACGTCAGCATAAAAATGCCTGTGAGATACATAGGTTTTGTGAAAATGGGATTCATGACTTAAGTTTTAAGAAAACGTTAATAACAGTCAGTCATGAACCTTGTAAATTGTTTTGCCTTGTAAATCTTTTGGAAAACGATAAAATCAGATGATATGTATAGATAAATGTAAGGTTAAACGAATAACCAAGTAAACTGAGTTGAATATGATAAGTTGTTTGTAAGGCAATGCCTTGTAAAAAGTATGTTATTTGTATAAAACGTAATATGTCTAAACTGAAATGATTTAGATAACGCTACGATATGTAATATTATACAAACATTTATATATAGGAAGTACCAGCGGCGTATCCACCATGATTGTATCATATTACATACGCCACGTTACTCAAACCATTTACCCGAAACAACCACCATGTAAATTGTTCATGTATAAATCAATTGTCAAGTGTTATTGTGTAAACCATATCGAAATATCTATGTTCAATGTAAACCACCAAGTATGTATATCAATGTCAAAATGTTTATGTTTAATGTAGATCATGTAATGTGTACCCAAAATATATCTTGTATGGTAAGTGAGATGTGTCAACTAAACCATATGTAAGATGCACAAAACAAGGTGTTGAAGTAAAACATGGTTTAAATCAACGTTATGTTTTGTGGAACAATGCATGCTCTACTGATATAAACATTTATGCGGTATTGTGAAATATGCATACATTCAAGCCTTGAGAATGTGGCGATAAACCCTTAAACAAATTAATGGTTTATCTAAGTTATGTATATCGAATTCGGTCATTCCTTCCAATCCAAACAAACCCAGGATTTCAGGAACGGGAGTTGTCAATTCCTATGGTACCACTACCTACTAACGAACGGCGTAGCTAATGTTAATGAATGTATTGTTCCATGTTAAACAAACCAAATGTTATACCAAAATGAAGGCATGTGATGTAAACAATTGTACTAAGTATGCACACAATGGGCATAAATAGCATGAAATGTAATGTAAAGCAATGTACTAAGTACGCACACAATGGGCATACATAGCATGAAATGTAATGTGAAACAATGTACTAAGTACGCACACAATGGGCATACATAGCATGAAATGTAATGTAAAACAATGTACTAAGTACGCACACAATGGGCATACATAGCATGAAATGTAATGTAAAACAATGTACTAAGTACGCACACAATGGGCATACATAGCATGAAATGTAATGTAAACAATGTACTAAGTACGCACACAGTGGGCATACATAGCATGAAATGTATGAAATCATGTACTATAATGTACTAACGAACATAGCAGGTATATGATGTGAAAACATGGTAAGCATGAAAGTAACAAGTAGGCACATGTGTTTCACCCCAAAACAGTTTAGAAAACAATAAAAGATGGGGTTCAATGTACTCACCTGAGATTGCTTTGAATTCCTTGTGTAATAATCACACAATGCTAGAGATCACATGATATCAAACGGCACCTAATAGGTAGCTATATTAATATACCGGACCAAAATCGGAAGGATCGGATAGTATGCGGGTTCGTAAACCAAACGAGTATGGAGACTCGTGTAATATGGTTTAACAAAGCCTTTATACTAAAATGAAACCTAACCTAAGTGCTTACGGCCCATTACGACCGTTTAGGGAGCTTATGCTACCTTAACGCGTCGTTCGCGTAGAACGCGTTTGGAACGCCTAACATCGTGGCCATAAGGTATAACCTCGGAAGGTTATAGCTATGGTCACCTAATGTGTTTGGTCGGATCCTAATGATCGACCAAATGGGTCGGGTTCGAAAGTATAAGCGATTGTTTAGATCGCTTACCTTACGACCCTATATAAGCACTAAACTAAAAGTGACGAGCTAAGCATGTTAGAACATGCTTAACTAAGTTTAGAAAACAGGTTTGGCATCAAAACAAATGGCTTTGATGCTTACGAGTAGTTTGGTTACAAAATACGCAAGAATGCGCATTTTGGCCAAAACTACGACTCGTCACTGAGCCTAGATAACGTGGTAATCAGTAGGTATAGTCACTACGGACTATAACCATCGTGATCACGCTCACGTTATGAAGTTCCATGAACTTTGTGTTGACCATAGGCTGGTCACACAGAAAGTCAAACAAAACTTTGACTTTCGAACTCGAAAAGCGAATAAAAGAACGAAAGAACACTTACGAAGGGTCCCCGAATGCTAATCTAGATCAAAATGGCTCAGGTATGAAACAAAGGTTCCAACTTAGAGCTTAGATCAGATTTTTGTGGGTTTTAACCAAAAGGGGGGGGGTATTTACAGGAAAAGCAAAGCCGTTAGGATCGTTTCTTGAATAACGTGCAACGATCTAACCCGTACACTTGTCGAAATGTTGTGGTGCCTTATTTTGCCCCCACCATAAGAATCCGACACGTGGCGTTGCCCTTTGGACGTTCGAAAGGCCAACTGCAAGTGGATCAAACATTGAATCTGGTTTGCATGTATGATGCGGCCCGCATGAAGGTGCAGACCAAACTAATGCGGGCCGCCTGAGGGTGCAGATCAGACAATAAGTTTCAGAATTTACAGTTTAGGTCCCTGTTGCATGTTTAAGCCATTTCCGACACTTCTAAGGCCCGTAAAGCCAACTTTAAGGCCCTAAAATGATGCCTAAACATTGTGGACATGAAACATGCTCAAAAATATGTCGGATGTTGGTTCGTTTGGCCGTGGCGATCGCGATGTTCGCTTAATTACGACGGAATGCGCATAAGCGCGAAAGACGATCCAAATGGCGCGACAAATGGATTTTTCTCATGCCAAACACTAAGGCATAATATTAGGATGCTAACATAAATTTTTGGATGTCTGGATGTATTCAGAACGTAAGTTATGCGCGAAAGTGCAAACTTGTGCACTTTTTGACACTTTTAGCCCCTGAATGATCCAAAAGTTTGTTTTAGCATACCAAACCCCTCAAAGCATATTTCTAAGCTATGTAAAGGATATTTTATGGTATGTTTAACTTATGGACATGTTCCGGAATGTTCGTTACAATTCAAATTGGCATACTTTCGCAGTTTGTCAAGTTTAGTCCCTGTAAGCGAATTAACTTGTTTTTGCTATACCAAAGCCTTCAAAACTTATTTCTAAGTTATGTAAAGGTTATTTAAGGTATGTTGAGTATATGTTGATGTTCCGGAGTATTTGTCGCATTAAACTGAGTATGTTTACGCACCAGTTTGCGTATAATTCTCCAGAAAGCGGTGTAGAGTTTGAAATTGAACAAAAGTCAAAACATGAAAAATGTAAAACATAACCAAACAAACGTTGGGATAAAATAACATTGTTTTATTGATAACTGAACTGTTCATAATGATTACAAGCACAAATTTTACAGTCTCCCCTACTTGTGGAAATTTCGTCCCGAAATTTATTTAGAGGAAACTCATGGAAAAAGACGCGGATATTTTGCTTTCATTTGATCTTCGCGTTCCCAAGTAAACTCGGGTCCACGCTTAGATACCCAACGAACCTTGATCAAAGGAATGTGCTTCCGTTTAAGCCACTTGACTTCGCGTTCCATGATTTCTACCGGTTTCTCAACCAAATTCAGTGTTTTATCAACACGAATTTCGTCAAGCGGTATGTGGAGGTTTTCATCAGCTAAACACCTCTTGAGATTGGACACGTGAAAGGTTGGATGAACATTTCCAAGTTCAGGAGGTAACTCAAGTCTGTAGGCTACCTTACCGATTCTTTCGACGATCTTGAATGGTCCAACGTATCTAGGTGCAAGTTTTCCTTTCTTTCCGAATCTGATAACACCTTTCCAAGGTGAGACCTTAAGTAATACACGATCACTGACTTGAAAATCCAAGGGCTTGCGTTTTAGGTCCGCGTAACTCTTTTGACGGCTTCTAGCTGTCTGAAGGTTATCACGAACTTTCTTTACCTTATCTGTTGTCTCTAAAATGAGGGCAGGTCCAGTAAGTTGAGCCTCGCCGATCTCATTCCAGCAGACTGGTGAACGACATTTTCGACCATAGAGAGCCTCGAAAGGAGCCATGTTGATGCTAGAGTGATAACTGTTGTTGTAGGAGAATTCAATCATCGGAAGATGTGAATCCCAACTACCACCAAAATCGATCACACAAGCTCTAAGCATATCCTCCAGTGTCTGGATTGTTCTTTCAGATTGGCCATCCGTTTGCGGATGATAAGCTGTGCTCAGATTAAGTTGGGACCCCATAGCCGATTGCATGGTTCTCCAAAAATGAGAAGTGAAACGAGCATCTCTGTCAGAAATGATGTTCAAAGGAACACCATGTCGAGCTACAATTTCATCCACGTAGATTTGAGCAAGTTTGTCAGCCGAAAAATCCTCATGGATTGGCAAGAAATGTGCTGATTTGGTAAGACGATCAACGACTACCCAGATGGCATCGTGACCTTTCTTTGTGCGCGGAAGTTTGGTAATGAGATCCATAGTAATGTTTTCCCATTTCCAAACTGGGATCTCTGGTTGCTCCAATAATCCGGAAGGACGCTGATGTTCAGCCTTAACCTTAAGACAAGTAAGGCATTTGGATACGTATAAGGCAATGTCTTTCTTCATACCAGGCCACCAACACTGAATACGAAGATCCTTATACATCTTATCTGAGCCAGGATGAATAGAATAGCGAGACTTATGGGCTTCATCCATAAGCAAGGTACGAAGATTATCTTGGCTCGGGACCCACAAACGGTCCATGAAGTAATACGATCCATTGTCCTTCAGTTCTAGAGCAGGAGTTATGTGATAAGGAAATTCCTTATCCATCAACCCTTGTGAAACACAAGATTGTTGAGCCTGAGAAATACAGGCTTGGATATCGGATTGAGCTTGAATAACAGATTGGACACGAACACAATGAAGCTTAGTACGTTCCTTGCGACTCAAAGCATCGGCTACGACATTCGCCTTACCAGGATGGTAGCGAATTTCGCAGTCATAGTCGTTTAGAAATTCAACCCAACGTCGCTGTCTCATGTTGAGTTCCTTCTGATTGAAGATATGTTGAAGACTTTTGTGGTCTGTGAAAACCACACATTTTGTACCGTACAAATAGTGTCTCCAGATCTTAAGAGCGAAGACAACTGCACCCAACTCAAGATCATGAGTGGTGTAGTTCTTCTCATGTATCTTCAACTGCCTTGATGCGTATGCTATGACTTTGCTTCTTTGCATCAGGACGTAGCCAAGACCTAATTTAGATGCGTCGCAATAAATGACGAAATCATCATTGCCCTCAGGCAATGTTAGGACAGGCGCGTCGCAAAGCTTTTGTTTCAAAGTCAGAAACGCTTCCTCTTGTTTGACTCCCCAATCAAATGGCTTGTTCTTCTGAGTTAGAGCAGTTAGAGGAACTGCAATCTTTGAGAAATTCTCTATGAAGCGGCGGTAATAACCCGCCAGACCAAGAAAAGAACGAACTTCAGTAGGAGTAGTAGGCGTATCCCAATCCTTGATCGCACTGATCTTGGAGGGATCTACATGAATACCTTTTTCGTTGACAATATGTCCCAAGAATTAACCTCTTTAAGCCAGAATTCACACTTGGAGAATTTGGCGAAAAGTTACTCTTTCTTTAGGAGTTCCAACGTAAGACGAAGATGTTGTTCATGATCAGCTCGCGTCTTGGAATAAATTAAGATGTCATCAATGAAAATGATGATGAACTTATCTAAATAAGGCTTCCAGACCCTATTCATTAAGTCCATGAAAACAGCAGGAGCATTAGTCAAACCGAATGGCATGACTGTGAACTCATAATGTCCATAACGAGTGCGGAACGCTGTCTTGGGAATATCTTCTTCATGCACACGAAGCTGATGATATCCAGATCGTAGATCAATCTTTGAAAAATAAGAAGCGCCTTGCAATTGATCAAAGAGATCATCAATGCGAGGTAGGGGATATCGATTCTTGATGGTGAGCTTGTTAAGCTCACGATAATCGATACACATCCTAAAAGATCCATCTTTCTTCTTGACAAAAAGAACGGGAGCACCCCAAGGTGAAAAGCTAGGACGGATAAAACCTTTGTCAGAGAGCTCCTGAAGCTGCTTAGATAACTCTTGCATCTCAGACGGTGCAAGACGGTATGGAGCTCTGGCAAAGGGATTTGCACCAGGTACGAGATCAATACGGAACTCGACTTGGCGTGCTGGGGGTAGACCAGGTAACTCTTCAGGAAATACTTTAGAATAATCACGTACAATAGGAATATCTTGAATAGACTTACCTTTGCCCTTATCTGCTACAACATGTGCCAAAAATGCCACATAGTGCTTTCGCAGATACTTCCGAGCTTTAAAACAAGACATGAGTTTGAGACCACCGGCAGGCTTCTCACCACGAAACTGTAGGATCTCGCCTGTCAACAGCGGCACACGAACAATCTTCTCAGAACAAACTATCTCTGCGTGATGCTTAGATAACCAATCCATACCCACAAGAACGTCGAAGCTTCCAAGTTGCATTGGCGTGAGGTCAATAGGAAAAATATGGTCGTTAAGGTTCAACTGGCAGTTGCGGAGAACAGAATCAAGAATAATGGGTTCACCATTAGCAACCTCTACTGTCAAATGTTTACCTAGTTTCATTCTAGACACGCGAAGCATTGGCTCAAAAGTCAATGACACAAAACTCTTGTTGGCACCTGAATCAAAAAGAACAGATGCAGGCTGATTATTAATAAAGAACGTACCGTTCACCACTTCATTGTCTGCTTGTGCCTTTTGAGCATTCATGTTGAAGACTCGCCCTCGAGCCTGAGCCTGATTCTGGTTTGCATTCTGGTTCTGGTTGGCTAGTCTTGGGCACCGGTTTCTGTAATGGGTCAGATCCCCACAGTTATAACAAGCACCTGGTAGGTAGTTTGGTCGTGCAGCTTGACCCTGTTGCTGAGCGGGAGGCTGAGGAACTTGTTGAGCAGGGTTCTGAACTGCGCGATTTTGAGCAAACCGACAAACATCAGCAAGATGACCTGATTTCCCACAGTTAGTACAGAAACGTCACTGATGTTGCGGCTGATGGTGACTGTTGCATCGATTGCACAAAGGTGCACTTCCTGAATAGGGCTTCTTTGCTGGAGGCTGGTTGGGTGGTGCCTGGTTAGCTTGGGCAGTGACAGCATAGTTTTGGGAAGCCTTATGCTTCTTTGCCCTTTTTGATGAACCAGAATCCTTTGCATTCTTATTTTAACCTTTCTTGCTATCTTCCTTGTCAGACGACTGCTTCTTGCCCTTGTCACCCTTCCTGTATAATTTATTCTTTCGAATCTGTGACTCAGTCAGTGTCGCTGATAACTCGATTGCCTGACGGAGTGTGGTAGGGTTGCTACCAGTAATAATGTCTTGTACCGAGTCAGGCAGGCCGTCGATGTACCTTTCGATGGCCTTGTCGAGTGGGGCAACCATAGTCGGGCAAAGCAGACTCAACTCCTCAAACCTATCAGTATATGCCCTGTGCTAGCCACTATCTTGCTCTAAATCGTCAAATTCTTTCTCCAACGCTCGTTGCTCATGACGAGGACAAAATTCCCTCATCATAAGAGCTCTGAGTTCAGCCCACGTCTGTGCTAGAGCAACGTCTGCACCACGGTCTCTCATTACCCCATTCCACCATGTAAGAGCCCTCTTCTGAATCATGCTCGAAGAAAACTCGACCTTGCGATTATCCGGACACTGCACGTGGCGAAAGGTATTCTCGATGCTCTCGAACCATTGAAGAAGTCCAGTTGTTCCCTCAGAACCACTAAACTTGAATGGTTTAGCCGAGTTAAAATTCTTGAAATTGCATGTACCATTATTGTTGTTGTTGGCTTGGTTCCATTGATCAAAGAGATTTGGGAATTGAGCAGCCATCTGCTGCGCAATAATTTCTGCCAGCTCGGCAGTTGCTATCTGGTGTTCGCGTCGAGGAGGTATTCTAAAAGAGGAAAAACATGAGAGGAAACGAGTGAGATGATTGGATGAAGAGAATGAGATGAAACAGAATCAACAAAAGCAAAGATGGTGGTTACGCATCGCAAAGCAAACAAGCGACACGAAATGTCTAGTCAAAGTAAGTGGGTCAAAAATAATGTATCGCGAAGACATGTTCGCCTATAAGTGAACACTCACCCCAAGAGTTCCTAGGTAAGAGTGACTGGTCCGATTATGTGGATTTGTACGAACACTCTAGCCTTAGACAGAAAACTCAGGGTACAGGCATTCACTCTTCCAGTTCGCACGTGTTCACACTATTAAAACCCGAAAACCTTGACGAGATTTTGAAAATTCAAAGGGGTTCAAAACCTTATAACAGAGGGTTCAAAACCTAGTAATCAATCATCCTAGAACATATGATTAATTTTCAAAGCGGATTCGGAACCGAAGTTCCCGTTGTGGTTATCACCTAAGAATAGGTGAAGTGCATGTTTTAAAATCTAAACACAAGATAACTTGCGTTAGGGTCCTAGAAAGTTATAGTCTAGGTCAAAGCATTACTAATAACCTAATTCCCTATAACCATTGGCTCTGATACCAACTCTTCTGTCACACCCCGGCCGCGTGTAACGTGCAACCGCGGCGGAAACGCCGGGGAGTGTTGTGGACAGAATTAGTTGTTTCATAACCATGGAAACCAAAGTTACATTTTATTTATTTAACAAGCGTAATACATTGTCTTAAACAAGAAAACAAAGAGTTCAAAACATAATCAAACTAGTCTATCTTCATCTTTATTTTCTAAGGCACAGGTCCGCCCTAGTGTCATGATCATCATCCTATGGAATAGCTCCTGAAAACACATGTGAAAGTAGGTACGCCAGCATAAAAATGCCTGTGAGATACATAGGTTTTGTGAAAATGGGATTCATGACTTAAGTTTTAAGAAAACGTTAATAACAGTCAGTCATGAACCTTGTAAATTGTTTTGCCTTGTAAATCTTTTGGAAAACGATAAAATCAGATGATATGTATAGATAAATGTAAGGTTAAACGAATAACCAAGTAAACTGAGTTGAATATGATAAGTTGTTTGTAAGGCAATGCCTTGTAAAAAGTATGTTATTTGTATAAAACGTAATATGTTTAAACTGAAATGATTTAGATAACGCTACGATATGTAATATTATACAAACATTTATATATAGGAAGTACCAGCGGCGTATCCACCATGATTGTATCATATTACATACGCCACGTTACTCAAACCATTTACCCGAAACAACCACCATGTAAATTGTCATGTATAAATCAATTGTCAAGTGTTATTGTGTAAACCATATCGAAATGTCTATGTTCAATGTAAACCACCAAGTATGTATATCAATGTCAAAATGTGTATGTTTAATGTAGATCATGTAATGTGTACCCAAAATATATCTTGTATGGTAAGTGAGATGTATCAACTAAACCATATGTAAGATGCACAAAACAAGGTGTTGAAGTAAAACATGGTTTAAATCAACGTTATGTTTTGTGGAACAATGCATGCTCTACTGATATAAACATTTATGCGGTATTGTGAAATATGCATACATTCAAGCCTTGAGACTGTGGCGATAAACCTTTAAACAAATTAACGGTTTATCTAAGTTATGTATATCGAATTCGGTCATTCCTTCCAATCCAAACAAACCCAGGATTTCAGGAACGGGAGTTGTCAATTCCTATGGTACCACTACCTACTAACGAACGGCGTAGCTAATGTTAATGAATGTATTGTTCCATGTTAAACAAACCAAATGTTATAACAAAATGAAGGCATGTGATGTAACGTGGTAATCAGTAGGTATAGTCACTACGGACTATAACCATCGTGATCACGCTCACGTTATGAAGTTCCATGAACTTCATGTTGACCATAGGCTGGTCACACAGAAAGTCAAACAAAACTTTGACTTTCGGACTCGAAAAGCGAATAAAAGAATGAAAGAACACTTACGAAGGGTCCCCGAATGCTAATCTAGATCAAAATGGCTCAGGTATGAAACAAAGGTTCCAACTTAGAGCTTAGATCAGATTTTTGTGGGTTTTAACCAACAGGGGGGGGGGTATTTATAGGAAAAGCAAAGCCGTTAGGATCGTTTCTTGAATAACGTGCAACGATCTAACCCGTACACATGTCGAAATGTTGTGGTGCCTTATTTTGCCCCCACCATAAGAATCCGACACGTGGCGTTGCCCTTTGGACGTTTGAAAGGCCAACTGCAAGTGGATCAAACATTGAATCTGGTCTGCATGTCTGATGCGGCCCGCGTGAAGGTGCAGACCAAACTAATGCAGGCCGCCTGAGGGTGCAGATCAGACAATAAGTTTCAGAATTTACAGTTTAGGTCCCTGTTGCATGTTTAAGCCATTTCCGACACTTCTAAGGCCCGTAAAGCCAACTTTAAGGCCCTAAGATGATGCCTAAACATTGTGGACATGAGACATGCTCAAAAATATGTCGGATGTTGGTTCGTTTGGCCGTACGATCGCGATGTTCGCTTAATTACGACGGAATGCGCATAAGCGAGAAAGACGATCCAAATGGCCCGACGAATGGATTTTTCTCATTCCAAACACTAAGGCATAATATTAGGATGCTTACATAAATTTTTGGATGTCCGGATGTATTCAGAACATAAGTTATGCGCGAAAGTGGAAACTTGTGCACTTTTTGACACTTTTAGCCCCTGAATGATCCAAAAGTTTGTTTTAGCATACCAAACCCCTCAAAGCCTATTTCTAAGCTATGTAAAGGATATTTATGGTATGTTTAACTTATGGACATGTTCCGGAATGTTCGTTACAGTTCAAATTGGCATACTTTCGCAATTTGTCAAGTTTAGTCCCTGTAAGCGAATTAACTTCTTTTTGCTATACCAAAGCCTTCAAAACTTATTTCTAAGTTATGTAAAGGTTATTTAAGGTATGTTGAGTATATGTTGATATTCCGGAGTATTTTTCGCATTAAACTGAGTACGTATACGCACCAGTTTGCGTATAATTCTCCAGAAAGCGGTGTAGAGTTTGAAATTGAACAAAAGTTAAAACATGAAAAATGTAAAACATAACCAAACAAACGTTGGGATAAAATGTCACACCCCCAAAATCCACCCGCGGAGTACTACCGCTTGGAGGCGTGACATGACCAGGATCAAGCCATCAATCATATCAAACATAGCATTTAATAATAAAAGTAGGTAATGTAATTCATCATGACATGATCGATGTTCAAAACCAAACTTTGTTTAAGTAGCGGAATCATGTAAGTAAACCCAACATAAATGATAAAGTATGAAATGTCATAAGTGTTTAATTAAGAATTCATGATCCATGCCCACAACGACCTGCTCCTCCTTGTGCAAGCTCCATAAGTACCTAAGGTCCTGCAAGGCATGCAGCAGAGAGTCAACAACTAGTTGAGCGAGTTCACAAAAAGTAAGTTCATAACAGTAATTTGTATGTTCATCTAGTGGGGGCTTCCCATGCATGTATGTACTAATGGTGGGGGTTTCCCATGGTCATATATATTACTAGTGGGGGATTCCCACGTTTATCCTTACTAATGGGGGCTTCCCATGTTTGTATTTACTAGACTATTTGCAACCATGTGTTCTTCTTAAACCGAGAACAGGAATACGTACAAGGTCACGTAGGATTTACGTGAGTGCCCTTCCCCGAGGACAGTGGTACGTGTGGGGTTTACGTAGGATTTACGTAAGTGTCCTTCCGACCCGGAAGACAGTAGTAGGTATTAGTTTACGTAGGTTTTACGTAAGTGTCCTCCCGACCCGGGAGACAATGGTAGATACTAGTTTACGTAGGTTTTACGTAAGTGTCCTGACTATCCTGAGGACGATGGTCTATAGTCTAGCAATAGCGTAAGTATGAGTAATCATTCATTTCAAATAATCCAACCCAATTCCCAACCCGGGAATCCCATGCCTTGGCTGTGTGAACTCACCTTGGGTTGCTCGGCAGATACACAAAAAGGTTCTCGAACTAAGGGTGGTCAACCACGTCCTAACAGGGTTACCACACAAGTCAGGTTTTGACTTCAAGTAATGCACGTATAGGTTTTACACAAGTTAACACATTTCGAGCACGTATAGAACATGGCAGCATTTTAACAGTTATGTAACAACTTCAACTTGTACGATTTAAAATAAGCCCAAAAGAAATCGGCCCAACATGTTGTGCGACCCACAACATGTTGTGCGATCCAACCAAACCCGGCCCAACTATAATTAAGCCCAACATAAAGAAGTCCAAACATAAAAATACTCGGCCCAATGCAAAAGCCTTGTGCGATCCGGTTGGGCTTGTGCGACTGGGTTTGAGCTTTGAGGCCCAACAGTACCCGACCCAAATAACAGACAACAAACAGCTTGTGCGATGCCATACTTCTTGTGCGATTGAGGCACCTTGTGCGACTGGAGACCCCTTGTGCGATCAGGGTCTCTTGTGCGACCAGATCAGCTTGTGTGACTGATCTACTTGTGCGAGTGGACATCTTGTGCTACCAGGATGCCTTGTGCGAGTGGGCCTCTTGTACGATCAAGGGGTCTTGTGCGATTGTTTAAACTTTCCGGAAATCATGCTATTCGGTTACAACAATTTATCAGTTTCCAACTTTTACACAATCAATCAACAGTTACCCGGTTTCCATATTTACAATTTATCAATTAACACAAACAAAGGTCCTATCAAAACCTTTAATCGATCAAACAAGCATAATTCAAATGTTTTCTCAAGAACCCTAACCGAACCATACATGAACACAACCTAGTAACATTCAATCGGATTAAACCTTGAAACATAACTACCTCGTAGCCTATCAATTCTAATACCCGAACTATGGCATAACATCCGATTAACATGAACATATTCCAAAGCACACACACACAAGCCGATTAACAAGCATTCGGTTTACTATCAACTTAACAAAAATCCAAACAACATATTGCAAGACATCCGATTAATCATGTAATCATGTATAATCAAAGCATCATCTATCAAAGCAATTAACATCAAACACTAACCGGTTGGAAGTAAGTGATCCGAATAACGAACAAGAGAGTCTTCGAGGAAGCAAGTCCGGTTGCCGCGAGCTCGAGAGAGAAAGAGAGAAGGGCTAGGGTTTGTAACTTGTGTGTGTTAGTGTTTTGATAAGAATAAGAGATGGTTACAACACTCTAAGTGTTATGCATGTGAGGTGGGTGGGCCGAACCCTAACATGGGCTGCCCTATAGTCCGATTACAAGCAATACGGCCCAACCTCGGGCTTGTGCGATTGTGTTGTGCGTTGTGCGTTGAGCTTGTTTGTATACATATATATAATACACATTTCACATAATATCATTCAATAAATCAAAGCTCATATAATCATAAAACGTTCACATACGTTACACAAAGTGGGTTCGAAATACGAGTTGTCACATTATCCCCAACTAAAAAGAAATTTCGTCCCGGAATTTGGTACGCACTCACTGAGGAAGCTAGGTAAGTTATATCGTTCACTGGTTTTCCTGGGGTGTCACATCCTTCCCCGTTGATCTAGAATTTCGTCCCGAAATTCCGCAGTAGTAGCTTCAGTCTCAGTAGTGGTTGCATTGGTTCCGAATAACTGGTGGTACTTTTCTGTCATCTGGTCTTCGCGTTCCCAGGTGTACTCTGGGCCACGACGGGAGTTCCAACAAACTCAAACAAGAGGGATTCTCTTGTTTTTGAGGACCTTAACATCCCGGTCCGTGATTTCAACTGGCTCCTCGACGAACTGCAACCGCTCATCGATAGTGAGTTCCTTAAAAGGAACTATGAGGGTCTCATCTGACAGGCACTTCTTCAGATTCGACACGTGAAAGACATTGTGAACTACACCGAGTTCAGTTGGTAGGTTTAGCTTGTAGGCCACTTTGCCTATTTTCTCAATGATTTCGAATGGTCCGACGTACCGCGGATTTAGTTTGCCCCGTTTGCCAAAACGTACCACACCCTTCCAGGGTGAGACTTTAAGTAAAACCCGGTCCCCGACCTGAAATTCCAAAGGCTTCCTACGCTTGTCCGCGTAGGCTTTCTGACGGTCGCGTGCTGCCGCCATGCGTTGTCGTATCTGTGCAATCTTTTCCGTGGCGTCCACTACAATCTCTGGACCCGTGATCTGACTATCCCCCACCTCTGCCCAACAGAGAGGTGACCGGCATTTACGTCCGTACAATGCCTCGAATGGAGCGGCTTGTATGCTGGTGTGATAACTGTTATTGTATGAAAACTCCACCAAAGGGAGATGCTTTTCCCAGCCGTTGTCGAAATCAATAACGCATGCCCAAAGCATGTCTTCAAGAGTTTGAATCGTTCGCTCAGACTGTCCATCCGTCTGAGGATGATATGCTGTGCTCATGTCTAACCGTGAGCCGAAAGATTTGTGCATTGCTTGCCATAGCTCTGACGTGAATCGTGCATCCCGATCCGAAATAATGGAGGTGGGCACTCCGTGCCTCGAAACAACTTCCTTAAGATAAACGTCTGCGAGAGTGGAGAACTTATCCGTTTCCTTAATAGCCAGGAAGTGTGCAGACTTGGTGAGTCGATCCATGATCACCCATATAGTATCATTCCCACGCTGGGATCTGGGTAGGCCTGTAACAAAGTCCATGGAAATTTCTTCCCATTTCCATTGCGGTATCTTGGGTTGCTGAAGTAGGCCCGCTGGTTTCTGATACTCCACTTTGACTTTTGCACATGTCAAACACTTACCAACGTAAGTCGCTATGTGGCCTTTCATGCCAGGCCACCAGTATGTTGTTTTGAGATCGTGGTACATCTTATCCGACCCTGGATGTACCGAGTAGCGAGACTTGTGTGCTTCGTCCATCACAAGTTCCCGTAATCCGCCATATAGTGGGACCCAAATACGCCCCGTTACATAGTAGGCGCCGTCTTCCTTTTGTTCCATTCGTTGCCTTGAGCCGCGTAAGGCTTCAGCCTTGACGTTTTCGGGTTTTAAAGCTTCTATCTGAGCAGTTCGTATCTGTGCAGGAAGACTGGACTGAATAGTGAGCTGCAAGGCTCGTACGTGTCTAGGTAGAGTGTCCTTTCGACTGAGAGCGTCAGCCACAACATTGGCTTTGCCTGGATGGTACTTGATGGCGCATTCGTAGTTGTTCAGAAGTTCAACCCATCTTCGTTGACGCATGTTCAAATCCTTCTGCTTAAGGATATGCTCGAGACTCCTGTGATCGGTGTAAATTGTGCACTTGGTACCGTACAGATAGTGTCGCCATATCTTAAGCGCAAAAACAACAGCTCCCAGCTCTAAATTGTGCGTCGTGTAGTTCCGTTCATGAACCTTGAGTTGACGAGAAGCGTAGGCAATAACTTTATCCCGTTGCATCAATACACAACCAAGCCCCTGTATTGATGCGTCACAATAGACCACAAAATCATCCGTGCCCTCCGGCAATGAGAGAATAGGTGCGCTGCAAAGCCTATCCTTTAGGCACTGGAAAGCGGTTTCCTGGGAATCTCCCCAACGGTACGTGACACCTTTCTGTGTCAGTAGTGTAAGCGGTTGTGCTATCTTCGAGAAGTCTTTGATGAATCGTCTGTAATACCCCGCCAAACCCAAGAATTGGCGTATTTCCGTCGGTGTACGCGGTGCAGGCCAGTTTCTGATCGAATCTACCTTGGATGGATTGACATGAATCCCATCCCTGTTCACCACATGGCCTAAGAAGTGGACTTCACGAAGCCAGAAGTCGCATTTTGAAAACTTGGCATACAGTTGTTCCTTTCGAAGAAGTTCCAAAATCAATCGTAGATGCTGCTCGTGCTCCTCCTGACTCTTGGAGTGGATCAGGATGTCGTCAATAAACACTATCACAAATTTGTCCAAGTACGGCTTGCACACCCTGTTCATAAGATCCATAAATACGGCAGGCGCGTTCGTTAACCCGAACGGCATGACAAGAAACTCGTAGTGGCCGTAGCGAGTTCTGAATGCGGTTTTGGAGACGTCCTCATCCCGGACTCTCAGCTGATGATACCCTGACCTCAAGTCTATCTTGGAGTAGTAACTCGACCCTTGCAACTGGTCGAATAGGCCGTCTATACGCGGAAGAGGATAACGGTTCTTCACCGTCACCTTGTTGAGTTCACGGTAGTCGATGCACATCCTGAAAGTGCCATCCTTCTTTTTCACGAAAAGTACTGGAGCTCCCCAAGGCGATGAGCTTGGACGAATAAAGCCCTTTTCCAAGAGTTCTTGTAGCTGCTTCGACAGTTCTTCCAGTTCGGTTGGAGCTAAATGATACGGTGCTCGAGCTATGGGTGCTGCTCCTGGAGCGAGCTCGATTTGAAATTTGACCTGACGATGAGGAGGTAAACCAGGCAAATCTTCAGGAAACACCTGAGGGAAGTCGCGTACAACTGGAATATCTTCCAATTTCTTTTCCTTCACTGATGCATCTGTAACGTGTGCCAAGATAGCGGTGTGACCCTTCCGCAAACATTTTTGAGCCTTCAAGAAAGAGATAATGCCAACCACAGCACCACTCTTGTCGCCCTGAACTTCGAGAGGTTCTCGACCCGAACGAGGAATGCGAATGATCTTCTCGCTGCATAAGATCTCTGCCTGATGTTGGGATAACCAATCCATCCCTATGACGATATCGAAACTACCCAAAACTATGGGAATAAGGTCGATGGAGAAAGCTTGACCAGCTAAGACAATACTACAACCCTTGACTACCTGCGTGGCTTCTAAACTCTTACCATTAGCTAGTTCTACTACGTGCTTGGTGTTTAGGGGTGTTGGTGCACGTTTTAACAATTTACTGACTTTTAGCGATATATAACTTGTATCAGCACCCGAGTCAAATAAAACAATAACATAGATATCGTCGAGGAGAAACTTACCCATAACCACATTGGGATCGTTCATCGCGTCTCCTCGCCCCAGCACGAAAGCTCGACCCCTTGCCTCGTTGCCATTGTTGTTGTTGTTCCCACCGTTGTTACCATTGCCCTGGTGATTGTTGTTGTTGCGATTCTGGTTCTGGTTCAGTTGAGGGCAATCATGTTTGTAATGACCTTCTGCTCCACACTGGAAACATCCCCGGTTTCCACGCTGTGGCTGCTGCTGCTGTGGGTTCTGTGGAGCTGGTTGTTGCGGTTGCTGGTTCTAATTTGCAGGCCGTGGGCTCCTACAGTCTTTGGCCTCGTGACCCATCTTGAGACATCTTTGACAACGACCCTTGTTGCACTGGCCGCTGTGATGTCTGTTGCAGTTGTGACACTTGGGGTGAAACCCTTGATATCTTCTCTGTCTATGACCACCAGAGGATTGCTGACTAGGACTCTGGTAGTGGTCAGTCTTCTGCTGCTGAGCTTGGGATTGAACTGTTGCTGAACCTTTGCTAGAATCCCCATCCCACTTTCTTTTGCTGTCACTGGGGGTAGTGGGAGTAGCGCCTGAAGTGGTAGCACTGATGCGTTTGGGCAACTTGTTCTGTTCCACCGCCTGATCCGTGAGGCGATGAGCAAGACGCTGAATGTCTTGGATGTTGTCGAGGTTAGCCGATGTTACGTGGCTCTGAATCTCTGAGGCTAGACCCTTGAGGTATAACTCGATACGCTTGATTGGAGGGTCCACCATCGTTGGACACAAGATGGCTAATTCATTCGACCGTTTCGTATAAGCTTCAATCTCTGACCCCGTCATTTTCAGATGGTAAAACTCATCTTCCAACTTGTGAATGTCATCACGCGTGGAGTATTCACGTTTGATGAGTTCCTTAAAATCGTTCCAAGGGTGTGGCGTTAGCAGCTGCCAACCCTAGGATCTGTACTTGCGCGTTCCACCAGGTTAGCGCGATTCCTTCCAACGTGCCAGTGGCGTATTTGACCCTGCGAGCCTCAGGGCATTCACATATCTCGAACACTGACTCGAGCTTCTCAAACCAATGGAGTAGTCCCACTGCTCCTTCTGTGCCACTGAAAGTGCTTGGACGACAGTCCATGAAGTTCTTGAAAGTGCAGACAGGTTGCTGTGCAGGTTGACCTATTGTGTACGAATAGGACAAAGTTTAAACACGAGAGTTGGTTTAGGAGTGTGGGATCTAAGGACCCTAGTGTGTGCTATGACTACAGGATATACCTCCTGCTTGTGCGGCTGCAAGTGCCGCAGCAACTTGTTCGTTAATGAGAGCCGTCAACTGGGCTTGAGTCATGTTAATTCGTCCAGACATGATCTTCATAGTAAAAGTAGCGTAAGTGAGAATGGTTCGCGAGTAGTGCGGTGACAGAAAAGTGTAAGCACATAGGTATTCTCAGGCAATAGTGTCATGTGTATCTATGCATACTACGAGCGAAGTTCTATGTAATTCTAGCAAACAGGTAATAAACATAACCATATTACCTAGGATGTCGAGTCTTGCACGTGGAGCGAAGCGTCGTTGTGGATCGTTGAGAGCACTGTTCTGGTTATAGTCTGGTTTTAATAAAAACGTTTTCCCATATTAAAACCAAGTTCTCTATAACCAATGGCTCTGATACCAATCTGTCACACCCCAAAAATCCACCCGCGGAGTACTACCGCTTGGAGGCGTGACATGACCAGGATCAAGCCATCAATCATATAAAACATAGCATTTAATAATAAAAGTAGGTAATGTAATTCATCATGACATGATCGATGTTCAAAACCAAACTTTGTTTAAGTAGCGGAAGCATGTAAGTAAACCCAACATAAATGATAAAGTATGAAATGTCATAAGTGTTTAATTAAGAATTCATGATCCATGCCCACAACGACCTGCTCCTCCTTGTGCAAGCTCCATAAGTACCTAAGGTCCTGCAAGGCATGCAGCAGAGAGTCAACAACTAGTTGAGCGAGTTCACAAAAAGTAAGTTCATAACAGTAATTTGTATGTTCATCTAGTGGGGGCTTCCCATGCATGTATGTACTAATGGTGGGGGTTTCCCATGGTCATATATATTACTAGTGGGGGATTCCCATGTTTATCCTTACTAATGGGGGCTTCCCATGTTTGTATTTACTAGACTATTTGCAACCATGTGTTCTTCTTAAACCGAGAACAGGAATACGTACAAGGTCACGTAGGATTTACGTGAGTGCCCTTCCCCGAGGACAGTGGTACGTGTGGGGTTTACGTAGGATTTACGTAAGTGTCCTTCCGACCCGGAAGACAGTAGTAGGTATTAGTTTACGTAGGTTTTACGTAAGTGTCCTCCCGACCAGGGAGACAATGGTAGATACTAGTTTACGTAGGTTTTACGTAAGTGTCCTGACTATCCTGAGGACGATGGTCTATAGTCTAGCAATAGCGTAAGTACGAGTAATCATTCATTTCAAATAATCCAACCCAATTCCCAACCCGGGAATCCCATGCCTTGGCTGTGTGAACTCACCTTGGGTTGCTCGGCAGATACACAAAAAGGTTCTCGAACTAAGGGTGGTCAACCACGTCCTAACAGGGTTACCACACAAGTCAGGTTTTGACTTCAAGTAATGCACGTATAGGTTTTACACAAGTTAACACATTTCGAGCACGTATAGAACATGGCAGCATTTTAACAGTTATGTAACAACTTCAACTTGTACGATTTAAAATAAGCCCAAAAGAAATCGGCCCAACATGTTGTGCGACCCACAACATGTTGTGCGATCCAACCAAACCCGGCCCAACTATAATTAAGCCCAACATAAAGAAGTCCAAACATAAAAATACTCGGCCCAATGCAAAAGCCTTGTGCGATCCGGTTGGGCTTGTGCGACTGGGTTTGAGCTTTGAGGCCCAACAGTACCCGACCCAAATAACAGACAACAAACAGCTTGTGCGATTGAGGCACCTTGTGCGACTGGAGACCCCTTGTGCGATCAGGGTCTCTTGTGCGACCAGATCAGCTTGTGTGACTGATCTACTTGTGCGAGTGGACATCTTGTGCTACCAGGATGCCTTGTGCGAGTGGGCCTCTTGTACGATCAAGGGGTCTTGTGCGATTGTTTAAACTTTCCGGAAATCATGCTATTCGGTTACAACAATTTATCAGTTTCCAACTTTTACACAATCAATCAACAGTTACCCGGTTTCCATATTTACAATTCATCAATTAACACAAACAAAGGTTCTATCAAAACCTTTAATCGATCAAACAAGCATAATTCAAATGTTTTCTCAAGAACCCTAACCGAACCATACATGAACACAACCTAGTAACATTCAATCGGATTAAACCTTGAAACATAACTACCTCGTAGCCTATCAATTCTAATACCCGAACTATGGCATAACATCCGATTAACATGAACATATTCCAAAGCACACACACACAAGCCGATTAACAAGCATTCGGTTTACTATCAACTTAACAAAAATCCAAACAACATATTGCAAGACATCCGATTAATCATGTAATCATGTATAATCAAAGCATCATCTATCAAAGCAATTAACATCAAACACTAACCGGTTGGAAGTAAGTGATCTGAATAACGAACAAGAGCGTCTTCGAGGAAGCAAGTCCGGTTGCCGCGAGCTCGAGAGAGAAAGAGAGAAGGGCTAGGGTTTGTAACTTGTGTGTGTTAGTGTTTTGATAAGAATAAGAGATGGTTACAACACTCTAAGTGTTATGCGTGTGAGGTGGGTGGGCCGAACCCTAACATGGGCTGCCCTATAGTCCGATTACAAGCAATACGGCCCAACCTCGGGCTTGTGCGATTGTGTTGTGCGTTGTGCGTTGAGCTTGTTTGTATACATATATATAATACACATTGCACATAATATCATTCAATAAATCAAAGCTCATATAATCATAAAACGTTCACATACGTTACACAAAGTGGGTTCGAAATACGAGTTGTCACATAAAATAACATTGTTTTATTGATAACTGAACTGTTCATAATGATTACAAGCACAAATGTTACAACTAGGACACCTGGGGTGATCCTAGGGCCACCAACAACAGCTGCAATGATCTAAGGACTTGACAATTCACTATATAAGGGTGCTAGTTTTTGAGTTCATATGCACATTTGCAACATCTGCTAATCTACAATATCTGGAGCTTACTTAGGACAAGGAGAAGAATTTGAAGTGTAGAAAAGACAGCTTGGACTTGTAGTAAGCTCCTAATTACCTGATTAGTCCTTTTAATTAGCTTAATTACTCTAAAGTCAAACATATTGTAAATCTAGTTTGACTTTCGTTTTAATCTTATAGGGTTTAACTACTGATCAAATTGAAAGTAGTTATAAGACCACATTAGTGTAGGTGATTAACCCTTAAAAGGGTATCCCCTAATATTCTTGTTTGACTGATCAATTGTCGGGTCAAAATAGTTTGACAAAAAGTCAAACTGGACAGAATGTTTACAAATGATTAAAATTGATAAAGCAGGGGTTCTAAATATTATTTTAACATTCTAATAACTTGGTAATTAATATTTAAACATGTTTTATCAGTCCTAACCTGACAATTAATAGTCTAAGGTCAGTTTATAACCGAAAGTCGCAAAAGCTTGACTTTTGCTTTGACTTTCAGTTCTAACCCGTTCAAGCTTAATTCTTCCATGTTTTAAGCTTCCATTAGGACCACATTACTTAGTAGTATAACCCTCTGGAGTTATACTGCATGGTGCCTAATGGTTTGAATTATATGCACTTGATCGTAATTATGCTTAATAATGCCTTAAACGCCATTTTTGCATAAAACTGAGATTTTTAACAATATGAATAGACTAACACCTTTGCTACTGATATTTAGACATGTCTCGAAAATTTGACATCAGTTTGAGGTATAGAATAGGAGTTATGCTCAATTGCGTAATTAAGGAGCTTTTTATTATTTAAAAGGCGTAATTAGCATAAAGCCTATCTAAACCCGATTTTTGACACCAAACTTATTACTTACTGATGTTAAATAATATTTTGGGATTTTTGAAGATTTTTATTTATTTTTAGGCTGAGCATAACATAGGATTTTAGCTTGATTTCGGTAATTGTCGGTTTTACCCTTTTCATACATAAAATGAGTTTTACATAACATTTTAATGCCAAACTTTTTGCTACTGATTTTATATGATAAATAGAATATTTTGAACCTTATAAACTGATCAAAAAACTCAGATTTCCTGTTTTAACCCGAATACCCCTTTAAACCGACTTTTAAGCGTTTTTAGCACCTAGTATGGGTCAAAACTATATTTGGCATATAAAACTCATTACCTACTGATGTTTTAAGCTAATTTATATAATTATACAGTAAGTCAAAGTTTTTAAACTCAGAAGCCTGTTTTGATCTTTAAAAGCTTATGTGAAATTACCAAAATGCCCCTACGGTGCATAGTTAGTTATAAAAGATATATTTCTCACATATAAAGTATCCTACTGATATAACTTATAAAAATACATGTTTTTACTAATTAAATCAGACCTGGAACTCAGTTTTGTAATTAAACTCTTTTATGGGCATTAAAATTACCAAAATGCCCTTATGGGACTTATTTTGGTTTAAATTACTTTTTGGGCACATATGTTAATATATTACTGATATATTAACATATTTTGAGCATAATAATGATTAAGACGTATATATAATTTAATTGGTTACCCGTTACGCATTTATGCATTCGGATCGGTTTACGTGACTAGTTTATGCAACATAGCCGAAACGGGCTTAACCTTATCATTAAATTCTCATTTTCCAGAATGTGTTTAGTTTCCCAAATTACACAAGTATCCAAGCTTGTCGGGTCTAAATCACATTCTATCCCGGTCTCCGCTTAATCTAGCGTTTAGAACCGTAAGGTTTCCTTCTAGCTAGCCGGTCTAAGTCCTTGACTTAATTAAAGACCCGTTAGCATCCTAATAGGTTAATTAAACCTTCTATACACATTAAATAGCTTCCGGTAAAAAGTGCCTTCCAAAGCTTTAGGAATTTTACTGCTAGCACAAAGTAAATACTTTTAACTTATTTTCCCTATACGGGCTTGGGATACGGTATAATAATACCGCTTGGTCGGGTATGGGATTATTTAGTCGGATTGTGATTTAATAAATTCGCCTAACCCGTTTTAATCCGTATTGTTTGATAACATAAACATTTGGGGGTTAACGACCGTGTCCTGGATATCCTCGGCTCATTTAAGTTATTAATGGCCACGACCTATGCACGGGGTGCAGGCATGCACCTGACAGATGCAAATGCTAAATCTTAAATTACCCACAAGTTGGGGATAACTCCTTTGTGGGTTCTATAAGTGGTGAGTCAGTTAATCATGTCCGGCTTCCAAACCGGCCCCACATGTATGACAAACATGTAAAACTGTATACAAGATTTTAATAAAGATTGTCCCAAGTTATAAATGATTTGTGCCATGTGCACCTAAATCAATTTTCTTAAATGTTTTCAAAACGAGTCAGTTAAATTGTATTTACTAGTGTAAACTGACGCATTTTCCTAAAGATTGATTGACAGGTACTTCTCGAAATAGGCTGGAGCTATAGGGTGTCATAGAGGATCTTGCAAATCCATAAGATACCTGAAGTCTGTAGTTTTTGTTTCTTTGTACATTATGATCCGCATGTGGATCTTATTACATTCCCGTCTGTATTATTCATGTACTCGAACACTCAGACAGTATGGTTTGTAATAGTTTAATTACCCAGCTTTCTGCTGTGCTATATTATTGTGTGTATTGACAATGATGATATCAACTACGCACGATACTCCCCGCCGGGCCCACCGGTAATACGTGGAAATATAGGGGTGTGACAATGTTGGTATGTTGATCAGCAGATTGATCAACATGGGCAGCACACTCATGTGCATTTGCAGGTTGTAAATAACACACACTGGTTGATCACAGTTGCTGTATGTGCATTTCATGTGCATTTGCAGGTTGTAGGCTAGTAACCTGATGCTAGAATAACAGTTTGCATAAGTCCTGAAGAGGACAGTTTGCATTACACTTGGGGCATCAGTCCTGAACATGACAGTGGTTTCATACAGTTTGCATTACAACATACCAACATATCAGTTTGCATTAATCTGCTGATGATAGTTTGCATTACAGTTTGCATTTTAATGTCTGAATGTGTTACAATGTCTTAATGTGAGTTACGATGTCTGAATGTGTTACATTGTTAGTGCAGCAGTGGTTTCATACATTGTGGTTTGATACATTATGGTGGAGGTGAAATACATGGTCAGAGCAGCAGTGATTTGATACATGATCAAATACATTGAATGAAATTGTTAGTGAAGTGAAATTGTTAGTGCAGTGAAATTGTTAGTGCAGCAGGGTATGCTTTATTTTTTTGAGTATAGAACACATTGCAGCAGGTATGGTTGAACAGGTTTCAGATTTTTGCTTGATTTTTGAACAGGTATGCTTGTTATGTTTCAGATTACGTGTTCAAAAATCAGAATTAGGTTTCAGTTCATAGAACAGGTTCAGATTTTTTATTATAGAATAATAGAACAGGTTTTAGATTTTGGCGAGAAGGGTTTTGGAAGTTGCAGGGGGTAATGTTGTGTCTTAACACAAAGCACAGGGGGTAATAACAAAGGACAAATTAGTAATTTATCAGTGGGGGGTAATTATGCGACTTAACAGGAATGTCGGGGGGGGGGGTAAAATGGAAGGGTAATATAGTCATTTCAACTTTGAGTTAACAGATCTGTTAGCCATTTTGATGTCGGGGGGTAAACATGCGACATAAGAGTAAACAGTGGGGGGTAAAATTGCAATTATTTCCTTAGGGGGGTAGACATGCCAATGACCCCTAACCTCAGGGGGTAAAATTGCAGTTTACTCAAAAAAATATTATTAGCTTAGGAGTGGATTGCAAGGATTGTTTTTTATTTTTATACATATTTTCAGACGTTGTTCTTTATGTTCAAAATTGACGAGTTTTGTACTTTATATTTTCAAATCATACATATTTTGTCCTTTAGGCCTAACCCAATTACTTTTTTCAGTTAAATCTGATCATGTGTTTTACACATGAGGGTAATTTTGTCATTCCACCCTTTCATGGACTAATTATGTAAATAACTAAATACCTAACCATTTTATTAAAATTAAAATATACTTAAAAAAATAAACTCTCCTCTCTCCCCCTCTCTCTCTCTCGAGCTCATCTTCTTCCTACAACTCCTCAACAAATATTAGTCCAGTAACATAAAAGTTTCCCCTTAAAACTTCCTCAAAATATCATTCAAATGCACTCCTATTCTTATCCAATCCTCTCGAGCCCGTAGTTGTTCATTATTTGACCCCTGCTAACACACCATTCAAGATTCAGTTCTTTTATTTCACTAGAAAGGCTTTAAATTCTACAAAACCCATATCATAAATGCTTCAAAACTCAAAACCAATCTTCATCTTTTCAAAGAAATTTTCTATTTTTTGCAAATTCCAACAAAACCTATATTATCAAAACTAAAAACCCTTTTACCAAGTATGGAATTTGAATTAAATCTGAGGTAATAAGTGGATTTCAAAATTCAAGACCGATTACTAGCGAGCATCAGATGATTGATGATTTAGACGAATAGTTTTGAGTCTAACATTCAAAACCCAAAATTAAATTTCAGTCAAACAAAAGGGCGTCTTTCAAATCTGAATTCAAATGAAGAGTTTGAAGGGTTCAAACTTTAGTCAACTTTCAAGTGATGAACACCAATCACTGCCTCTTTGGTCATCTTTATTTTTCTTACAGATCTGATCATTGATTTTTTCCTCATTTTTCCGGTACCACCCATTTGGCTCTTTTTTCGAAAGGCGGCATCGGAGATCTGAGTAGAAGGCGTCATCGAAGATCTAGGTTATGGTTCTGTCAGATCGACGGCAGACACGAAGGTTTTAGCGCAGATGAGGTGCTTTCGATTGGGTGGTCGCTTGGGGGGTGGTGACATATGGCATTTTGATGTTGACGAAGGGGTGGAGGTGCACATCGGCGTACGGCGACGGTGTTGTGGGGATGACGGGAGGCGGCTCGGGTTTAAGGTGGTTCTCTGACGATCTAGGGGTCTGGTTGGGTGGTGGCAGTGTTGTGGGGATGGTGGTGGTGGAGGGTTGGTGACAATCATTGTTTTGTTATGGTGATGTTGAAGAGTGGTGGCTAGAGGTGGTTGTTAGTGGTTAATATTGTTGTGAGGGAGAGGTAGAGAGAGAGGGCTAGAGAGAGAAGCAAATGATATTTTTGTTTATGTATACTTAATATTTTATTAATTGTGTTTACTTACTTTTTGTTTTATTTGTTAGTTTTTGTAAATAAATTGTTAAAAGACTAATTACCCTTGTGTCATCTAATCTAACTACAAAAATTAACTGCGTTAGTGTTAAAGGACATAGAGTGCAAGATTTTAAAACAATAAGTACAAAATTCGTCAATTTTAAAGATAAAGGACACCAGCTGAAATCAGGTATAAAGATAAAGGACAAAACTTGCAATTCACTCTTACCTTAGTTATGGTTATATTAAAATAAATAAATATAAATCTACTACTTCTAATAAAGCAAAACAACTTATGCCACGTGGCATTTCATTCTTTCCCTAATTTTTCATTTGAGCGGCAATTGTATTTGCTCCTTCATACGCTCTTTTTGATACCGCCTAAACTTCTTCTTCAATTTGGAAACCTAATCAATTCTCTCAATCAATTGAAATCAATCTCCTATTTAGCATCTCTTCATCAGTTGAAATCATTCTCCACTTCGGCAAATTAATTTCCCTTCATCAGTTGAAACCCTAAATCTCAAACACAAAAATTATCATCCAGGTATGTTTATCTCTATCTTTGATATTGTAATCCGACAATTTTTTGATTCTTTCGCTTTAATCGATCTCTAATCTTTTATTTGCAATCTCTTATTAGAATTAAAAAATTATAACTTGCAAGATATTGTATACCTTCTCAGCTGGAAAATCATCATAAATATTCATTGCTTCTTCTTTGTGTCGCTCATCTTTAAGAGAAACAATCACATATTCCTGCATGAACATAGCAATATTGCCTTTTCTTCTGAATCATGCATCCTACAGAATGCAAGAACACCCTGCAACATTCAAGAAGTATAACCATCAAATCATGTATGTATTATAATCTCATATCATCTAATTTAAAAACAAAAAAAAACATGTGTACATCATCAGCGTTATGTCGATAAACTTCCTCAATGTTGCCACTTGCAGTGGCACCCCAAACCTTGATTGTTTTATCCAACGAACCAGAAAACAAATATCGATCCTAGCATATAACACCTGTCACATCGCCACTATGTCCATTAAGAACATGTTTGCACTCTAGGGACTCAACACCCATACCTTCAACGAAAAAGGAACCACTATCAGTGAAAAGGTTGATACGATTTTCATCTATACAATCGAAATATCTACTCAAATGATTACTGTAACGTACTCGGATAGTGCAGTCAGCGGAACCCGAAAAGAGCTTTTTAGATCCTATGATGAGTGAAAGTACAGATCCTGTGTGGCCCTTCAAAGATGTTGATTCATCGGAAAAACTACTTTTAGAAGTAGATTTCCATGATAAAAAGGTTCCATCCTGCACCAAAATATAAAGTTTAAATTGTAATGGAAAAATAACTTAAATTTTATCGCCTCATGGGATACGCGTCGGGCCATGTTAGATTGAGCCGTAAACCTTCTTGTCCAAATAAGGGTTAAAAATTTTTACGATTACTTTGTTAAACATAAGAAAACAGTTATATTAGTTAAGCAATAGTCTTCTAATGTTTTGCACTAAAAAATCCGTTTTAATCGTACTCGTTTAACTGTTTAACCCATTTGAGATGTAACATAACCCAATCGACACATTAATAAATAAACAGGCAACCATAAGAGCACCAAGAGCATATTTCGTATTTCACCTCCGTCCCAGCAAAAAGAATGTCTTCAAACATAGTAATTGCGTTAACCATTCCACCACTTTCTAGAATGACTACAACATTTTGCGTTTCACGATTCCAAGCCTACCAGAATCAAGATCCAAATTAGTTGCTAACTATTTAGTTAAACAAGCATTACATATGCCAAACAAATTAGCATACACAAGATCTACCTTGATCATATCACGAAGCCCGGCAAAGATCCATGGACCTTCTTCAACCAAAGTCCCACACTCTTCATCAAAGTTGATTACATCCACACACTGGAAACACAAACACGATAGCATAAGCATCATCATAAGTCGTACAAGTAAATCAAACTGACCTGTCCACTATTACAATCCCAAACTCGAAGAGATTTGTCCTTGCTACCGCAATAAAGATTATTGGGTCCAGATGGGAAGACAATCCCAATTACATCCTAAACACGACAAAAAATCCAATCAGTAACTCAATAAGTCGATAACTAAATATGGGTAATTTCCAAAAACCATAAGCGGGATCATAATAACGAAGAAACACCTTCGAGTGGCCTTCCAACCAGGCAAGCACTGAGAGCCCCTTATCGCCGAACCATGAATGCAAATTGTGGCGCTTAACACTTTCACCTTTGACACCATTTTCTTCAGTTGTGTCGTTTTTACTTGCGATCGCCTTTTGTTCTGTCCGATTGTAGTCACGATTCTCTTTGTTGTTTATAAATATGCGTTTAGGTGGCGAACTGTTGGGATTTTTCCAAACATAATCATGTTGATTCAGGTGCAAAAATCCGCATGGATTTCTAGTGCATCTTCCTTGCAACCAATACTTGCAGACAACATAGTTGGGATGATGATTTCTTGTTGCGATATTATTATTTTGTTGGTTTATTTTCTTAAAAACGGAGGTGTTTGCCTTTATGGATAACCGTTTAGCTGATGTTACTGCCATACTAAATAAATAATAAAACAAATGCCGGTGATAAGTAATCATCCGCAGAAGAAGATAACCATTATTCGCCCAAAAGTGCAGAAAAATTCCATACACTCCTATCAACCGGACCATTGTAACGCGTATCAACACAAGAAAGCAAAATTCGAAAACCTTTTTGACAACAAACTAACACAAACCAGTACTTGTACCAGTAATAACATCAAAAACATCTGCAAGCCTGACATTCTTGCCAAGTAAATCATGTCCAATTTAAACAGGTGTTGATAACTGTAACTAACTTATGATAGTTCTCACATGAAAGGAAAAAAAAACTTGTGGTAAAAAAACTATACCTGTATTCTAGCTTCCAGAAAAACAAGGGCGTCAGTTGGAAAGAGCGCTCGCATTCCACCCCCATCGATGCTTAGAATCGTGATTAGATTGCCGAATACATATGAATCTTCATCAGACAACTATACGGTCGATATACATATAAAAAACATTCATATTTTATTGCATATATAATAACTACATATAGCAACATGAGGTACTTATGAGGGCAAGCTACTGATGTAGTACTGATCACAAACCTTTTGGTGTTCAGGTGTGACTGGATCAGGATTCTGGCCATTCTTGACGGGGTATAATGCCTCATTGCAATTCCACATTTACCTGTTTTCTCTATTACATTGCGTTCAATTCTTACGTAGCCTTGTTCCCCCCAGTCTGCACCCCAAGAGTTTCTCACCAGCCAGTAATTCTTGCCAGCTTTGGTCCCATAGCCAAACACAACTACATCATGGTCCAAATCGGTCACACATTTGCCCGTGAAGATACCCTGAAGATACAATACAACGACCAGAAAATTGGTGAACCCCAAAAACTACAACCCTCAACCGACAAAATAAAAATATTAGTTACCACTCACCCCTGAGCCCAGTCTTGAGTCATGTTTACTTTGTTACTCTCACCATCACAAGATTTAGGAAGACTTATAAGATCCGAATTACTAAACAGGCCATAACACTGATTTGAATTGCACCTATTAGTGCTGGGTTTGATAGATGAGCGTTGACCTTGAAGGTCAAATAGTTTCACCTCTCGGCCACCCAACTTGCTTCTTTTGGAACAAATGTTTGTAAGTTCAGTCCCAAATGCCCTTTTTGGACTCTTTATGAACTACAGCGGTGGCGGGTCCTGTTTGACTTATCGTCCCCAACCACCTAAAGGCAGATTTTCGGGTTTTCGGGTTTCCGGGTGGTGGTTCTACTTATCATTCAAAATAGACTTCGTATTAGAAGAATCCAAATATAAAAAAACATCATACACATATAAAGTCAACAAGAAAAGTATCCGAGATATAGTTAACCATCTAGATGAAGTTCATGGAAGACAAGACATTAGCAACATCATATAGAGTCTGACTTTATCTACAATAATAATTCCAAAAACCCATCAAGTGTAATAATCATTGAAGAAACCTTCTTCAAAAGTAAAATCCCCTTCACTTTTAAAAGTAGGATTTCGATTGCAAGAGAAACAGCTTATTATATGATGTGATAGAGAAACTAAACTTGTTTTTTATCAAAAAGTTTAAGGAGCTTACAAGAGCATCACTTCCAAAACCAAGGTACCACAAAAACAGCTCAGTTTACAACTGAGCATCAGTTGTAAACTGATGAACATGCAAATATACAATTACTGCCTCTGTAATCTTCCGAGTTTACCAATGCTTAGAGATTTAGACCCTCCAATATCTATATACAGCTAGTTTATGACAAAACCCCCACTTTAAAACTTGTATCCAAACCGAACTACTAAATTTTCTTCAAAATTAGGGTTTTTAGAAACTCTTTTTAATTTCTTGAGGAAAGTAGTAAAAAATTAGCACATCCCCCTTCTGCATCTGAAAAGTAAAGAACAACCACCATCAAACGTCATATTTATGATATTGGAGCCAAGAATTCATGAAATCAGAAGAAATAAACGATTCTACCACTGAGTGTTATTACCTCGTTACCGGAGAAAGCTTGTTTAAGCCCTAGATTGCCGAAATCTCCATTTACCAAACCCTAGTTTGACTGAAATCAAACATGCAGTCATGAATCCGAACCAATATCTTATCAATCTTGACATCACTCCTGAACAACTCCACCATCGTACCACATCTACCATAGCCGCCACCAGATATGTCAAATAACCAACGATTACACCTGTGCCTAAGATAGTACTGCTGCTGACTGAACTTGCGACACCCTTTACTAATGATAGTTGCTCAACATTTTGGAATCAAGAGACAAGAATAAGAATGGGTAAATTTGTGGATCTGGTGTTGATGTTTAGAGCATTCACATTCTATCCACCATTTTATACCCTATAAATACACTAAAAACAACTATATCTTCTCTCTCCTTTCAATTAAATAATAATATTTTATACCTTTTTATTACCTTTTCTCACTCCTCTACTCACAACCACTTTCAAAATATATTAAAAAATTATACAGGGTGAACAGTGTCCCCCCAAATATACAGATGAACAGTAACATTTTCTCTCTCCTTCACTCACAACCACTTAAACCACTTTTTATAATTTAAAAACCTCTTTCTCAAGATTTGATGGATAGAATGTGAATGCTCTTACAGAGAAATAGGTGAGAGAAGACATAGAATAGGGTGTGATTTAAATTTCAAAAATACTTTTCCTCACCTTTATTGCTGCAAGCTTCAAAATCCCACCCAACATATTTCAGGGGGTTTGAAAATTCATCTGTGCTTTATCAGATTGTACAATAAGCTTTAAACGCCTGTACATGTTGAAAAAGTGGCAAATGACCATTTCTGCCATTCAAATATGCATTATATATATAGTATAGATAGTATAGATATTCACAACTGAGTTTATGACTTATATTCAGCGTTACCCTTTCTCGGCTAACGACTACAATGTTTATTATTTCAAAATCCGGCATCATTTCGACGTCTTTAATCGTGCAACCTTCCCGGTTTGCATCAAGACATCCATTTGACCCGTTTAGCTTTCTTAGCGAAATCATTCGCTTTATTTCACCAAAGTTTCATTACTTTGGTTGTTTTGACCCGTTTGGTTTTGTTAGCGACATTTATCGCTTTATTTCACCAAACATTCGTCATTTGAGTCAAGTTGACCCGTTTGACTATTATAGTGAAATCCATCACTTTTATTTTCTAACATAACGTTAAACTCTTATTTAATCCGTTCGGTTTGTCTATACGGAATCCACCTGAAGGGGTATGGTCCCAAAAACCCTGCGCATGCGCCGAGCACCATACCATGATTATACTCCAAGGTCATCTTAAACAGACCATGCGCGCCCCGCGCAGCGGGTCTAAATAAGATTGGAAAGATCAATCCTTGATGACCATACGCCGGAGAGAGGAAAGACAAATATTCATTTAACACCCTTGCGCGGGCCCGCGTAAGGATACAGTTACGCTTGAAGATTTAACGACTAAAGACAAGTCTTAAACATGTCCGTGCGCATGAAGAAATAAGGGCTTGAACAAAAGGAATCTTTTCTCTTATAACAGAATGGACACGTGGCAAATGATCAAAGGCTTACAGTTGTAGATATTCTAGAAGGCATTAAATGATCATCGTGCATGGCCTCATTCGGTTATAACCGAATGTGATGTGGCAACATCTACAACATTCATCTAAATCACGATGATGGCAACAATTACATGCGGCTCCAGATCAGGTTACTTTCCACGTGGCATCTCCCCAGTCGTTGATCAATTCGCGATCTATGTGCATGGATGGGGAGTTAACTGTAAACGGAAAAGAAGATTCTGTTATTTCCTCCGTTATATTTTTGGCGCCAAACCTTCGGCTATAAATAAGAGAACTCAGGTACAAGTCATACATTCACACTCGCTTACTTTCACTCTTTCTACTTCATCTTCTTCAGATCACTGTACTTATTCTCACGCCGGAGGGTGGTCACGGAGAGAACCCCCATTTTCCCCGTGGCGAGGCTAACGACATTTCTGTTTTGCAGTGATTCCGGCGAAGTAGTAACCAACAGTCATCAGCGATGAGATTAACCATTTTATGCAGAAACCCTACCCCCAGATCTGTACTGATTCCGGTCATTTAGATTTAATGTTTCTTCATTGGCACCCACTGATTACTTCTTTTATTTTCATCTTCTCGTTCGATTTCGTTCTCTCTTCTGTTTCCATGGCAGAAGGTCCGTCAAATCAACCACCAGGTCCTCGACCTGAGAGCAGAGGAAATTTTGCTTATGCTTCTCGTGTCAACGGAATCGTGGAAGAAGCGTCCGATGATAATGAGGTTCATCATGATGCCAATCATGTGAATGAACCTGTCACTCTAGGAGTCCAGCCGGAAATTCCGATCAGTTCAATACTACCTCCCGGCGAAACTCCAATCTCGTGGTATGTCAAATCTTAGGGTGCTTTGAATGCCGTTTACGCACAACTTTGTGCACAAACTGCTAGAACAGCACCGCAGGTGCAAAGACCTGCAGCTCAGGTGCGAGCCCCAACTGCACCTCGAGTATTACATTATGATTCACCATCGTACATGTCGGTAGAAGACACGGAGGTTTGTTCTCAGTCTAGCACAAGATATGAGTCTACTCATTCTAGCACTAGGCATCGGGATTATCATGAAGAGCAACACTCTCAGAAACGTCCATCTGTTCATTTAAGGTTGGGCCCGCGTTTGTCGCAAAAGCGGGATACCCAATCTGATGAATATCATAAAACATATGATGAGGATGATAACACAAGTGTTTTTAACTGGTTGTAGAAGGATTATGCTAATTATAAGCCAAAGATACGTGCGGTGTATAATCCAGAGGCTGAGCATGATTACAATTTGATCTATCGACCGGCTGAAGCAGCAAAGAATTCTAAGTTTGTCAAGGAAATTGTGTTGGCTACGTTTGAGCGCGCAAAATTACCATCCAACGTGGGAAAGTTTAATGGATTGACCGATCCTGATGATCATTTGTGCTTGTTCACCAGCGGAGGGCTAGTTGGCGGATGGACGTTACCTATGTGGTGTTACCTTTTTGTTCAAACCCTTACAGGTGTTGCGCGCCTCTGGTTTGACAACTTGGCAACAGGTATACTAACTTGTTGGCCCGTGTAATCATTCATCAAAGAACAGATGATACAGAAAGCCAAAACTGGTTCTCAACAGTTGATCCACAATAAGCAATGCTTGAACTTAATTCCCTCCAACGGTAGTGGTTTCTAACAACTGATGATCCTAAAGACTGTTATGCTCAACAACTGTTCTACTAAAGACTGCTGATTACAAAGACTGTCAAGACCTATCAACTGCTGATTGTCAAAGTGTTGTTGAAGACAAAGTACTGCTGAATCAAAGGCCTGATCAACCTAAGAGGAAAGCACTGCTCAGCGTCATCAGTGTTAAGTATCAACAACAGATAGAAGCATCAGTGTTTTGTTTATCAGTATTTCAATGTAACAGTGTTTAAATAGTATCAGTGTTTAGAGGTTGTTAGACTGTTAGCTGTCACTGTCTAGGTGACGTCAGCAAATGTAACACCCCGTGTTTTGAAAGTCAAAGTACAAGTCAAAGTCAAAGTCAAAGGAAGAAAAGATTGCTAATTGCGATCTGTCACTCCTTGTTTACTTACTAATTGTACTTCTTGACTTGTAATCGAATCTTTTAAATTGTTCACTTTAGTTGTATTATGTGGAGTATCTATAGCAATCGAGGCTTAATCGCAGTTTATCGCTAATCTATTTATCGCTAACCGCATCGCAACTCGAATTATGTGTTTTGGATATTGTTTTACGTGTGTGTGCTACTTATGTGTTACTTGTGCATGTTTATATTTGTTTTGTGGTGATTAATCGAAAACGCAATCGCAACTCTATCACATCGCAATCTTATCGCAAACTCGAGATGTAAAGCTACTTATATGTTAGTAGGTTATTTGTGTAACTATTGTTTAGTACTATCGCATCGCTTACTCGCAACACTCAACGCACGAAACAAAACGTCGAAACGTAACTCGCCAGAGACGTCCGAACGAATGACCATTCGATCGAATGGTCATCCGTACAGATGACCATCCGATCGGACTACCCTCCGATCCGCACACCTGCACCGCCTTTCCTCTTTTGGACACCTATAAATACCCCCTGTGTAGGATCGTTTGCTGACCCAAACGAGTCATTCAGAAGAGATCTCATCCAATATGAGAGGCGGAAACAAACATATCGGAGTTATTTCAGCTGTTACGCACACAAAATCACTTTGAACTGTCTCTGTATTGATATCAGATCGTTTTACAATGCTGGAGACACTTCGGCAGAGCTTCGCTACCGGAATCGTATCGTTACAAATGACTTAGCACGTCCTAGTATATATAGGCAGACGGATTCCGCACGAAATGGTTCGTACGAAATGACCAGCTCATTTCGTGCGAAATGATCATGTGATTTCGTGCGAAATGACTTACATGTCATTTCATGCGAAATGCCCATAAACATACATTTCTCGTATTTCGTGCCCTGGTCTATCTAATCGAATACAAAACTCGATACAAGACGAAGTCGACAGGCATATGCACCAACAGACTCCCCCTTGGATGTTGACAAAGTCTTCAGTGTCGAGTCGTCAATCTTCAGCCTTTATCAGTCTTCTTACTCTTCTCCAAAGTATCTGACAGCGTAAAACATCCTCAATGTCTTTCTCCTCTCTTTATCAGCTAATCTCCCTCTTTGATGTTGATCTATCATCTGCATAGACTCAGAATCGTAACCTGGCTTTTGAGCTTCCTAATTCTCTTGATCAGGTCTCTTGATTCCTTAAGTTCATCAGCATCAGCAGCTAGCATGGATTCAGTTCCAGAATCAGAACTTGGCTCTCACAACTTCAGACTCCACCTATCGATAAACTGGGTTGCAGTCTGGAATGCACAAGATCTGAAACCTGGCTCTTTGTATCCACAGAATCTGGTTCCTGGCTCTTCAATAGGTATCGGAACCTGACTAACCTTCACATCCTCTACCTCACAATAAATTTCACAAATTTAACATTTGACAAATTTATATTCTCTGCTTACCACTTGTAGAAACAAATTCAAAACATGATTTGACATTTACCATTTTTGATGACCACTTGTAGGAATATCATTTTTCTTTTTCAACCACATTTTCCATCCCAGTTGTCGTCATGTTTAGCTCTTGGAATTTTTTGAAAATCAGCTTTTCAACATCAGTTGTCGAAAATAAAATGAACCAAAATCTTTTTGTATTTTTTAAAATTTATGCTAAAACACACTTAAAATCTTTTTGTATTTTGTTTTTAACAGAAAGCAGTAAAGAAATATTTACAGACAACATTTTTGTGAGTTTGTGTAAGAGGATCATATCAGTTTATGAGATAAATCACTAACACCGTTAAGCTTTAAACATTTTAAGTTCTAAACAATTCACTTAGATTGTCAGTATACTGATCCACTTAAATTTTCACACAAAGTTCAACTGTTTCGAGATACTAGGATTAATGTTTTAATTGACTTATACTTATTCGCGTGTCCTACCTCAGAATATACTCCCGTATCCAGACTTCTATATCCAGTCTTACAGGTGAGTGTACACTGATGATATCTGTAAACGGGTAATGCGAGACCATGAGAGCTCAGGTTAGAACTTCCGTTCAGACAAAGAGATGATGGCTCGTCTTTCGGTGTGTCCCGTTTGGGGATCTTTTCTTCAACAGCACATGATTAGCATTTTTCAATGTTTCATCATTTTTTTTTGTACTGAGAGTGGGCTTAAAAATTTAAGCAATGCAAAGCATTATACAAGAACTAGGCTATTGCTTCCGCAAAATCAAAAGTTCAAGTATAATACCCCAGATATCATCACGCACAAAGACCTAGTATGTCAGAAATAGAAAGTCCTTCAAACAAGATTTCAGGGGTTACCTATATATCCGAGAGATGTTCCCCACGAAATAAGTAAGTTTGATATCTTATGTTTATATCTCGAAAACAATCTATTAAATGTGTAAAAACCTATTGGCATATCCGCAGTGAGATCGTTTATCACATTTGACTTTCCAGTTCTTTAGCGTGCTGTGATGGTCCACTGATGTACTATCATTTCCTCTTTTTCACAACAAAACTCATTTTTGAATTTTTGATGTTTTTGGTTTTTCAAATTTTCTAATGTTTTTGAATTTTCTGAAATTTCTTACTCCCCCTAAGAAGCAAAAACATTTACAGGAAAAATATGAAAACAAACTGTACAAATAAAGTGACAACTGTTGTGAATTGCTTCAATTCTCCATCCACTTGGCATAAACAATCAGAACTCCCCCTTACAACAAACTATTTTCCCATTATGATTTCAAAACACTTAAGTTTGTTTTAATGAAAATGGTTTTTCCGGAAAATAAGTTGTGTTGATCTTACAAACCACTTGTAGGTTAGGGGTTTACTCATCACATTGTTTTATCAATCACTTGTAGGTTCAATCAACACTACCACTTGTAAGATAGTTAACACAAGTACAACTTAATGTACTTGATTAACTACTTGTAATTCAAAATATCACAAACGTGAATTTCTCAAGAAAGATGCCGATTCCTGCTCCACAATTACCAACTTGGGAGCTCCGGTAAGTCCAGATTTTCAGCCATGATAGGCTCTATCCCAGTTACTAACCCGGGATGACCCATCTTTTTCTGGTTTCTTCGTTTTCTTCTCATAAAATTCCTTAACCCCCTTTACCTTCCCATCAATCATTTTTCCAAAAATATTTTGAACTGTGGGGTTAAAAGCTTTTTTGAATGTCAAATTCTTTCTTTTCAGGAAAGAATTGATTTGAAATCTCAACTTTTCCAATTTTTGATTTCAAATTTTCAGCCCGCAATGGTGGAAAATTTGCATCATCCAATGGCGGCACTGAATTTTCATCTTTTCTTACAATTTGTGGCTCCTCTGACTTTGACGAGTCAGATTCATCACCAGAACTATCACTTGAATTCTTAACAACCCATTTTTGATTGTCAAGCTTCATTTTTCTTTTGTAAGCATTCTTTGAACATTCACCAACCTCAAATTTTGAATTTTTAAAAACTTTAACAGGTTTGGTTGGTGGTTCAATTTCAACCATCTTTTCTTTCAGTTCCTTAGAGACTCCCTGTTTTGTTTGGATTGCCTTTGGACAATTCCTAGCAATATGACCAACTATTTTGCATTGAAAACAAGTTCTCGTCTCTTTCTTCTTCTGTGCAACTTCTTTCTTCATTTTCTCTTGCTTCTTTGCAAGGAATTCTTTGTTTGTTTGCTTCCTGAACACTTGTTCTTTTTCCTCTTCAGATGATTTTCCTGCAACAAAAACAGTTCTTGATTTATAAATGTTTTCATTTTTATGATTTTTAGGTGGAACAAAACCTAAACCTTTCTTTTTGAAATTTCCATTATGGTTTGGTTTCTTTCGATAACCTGAACCAGAACTGTAACCCATTTTCTTGTTTAACCTTTGTTGATCTCTTGAGGTGTAAGTTTTAGGTTTTTCAAAAAGATTTACATCTATTATTTCAGAAATATTAATTTCTGTTAGTTTGAAAACCTTTTTCATTTTAGTTTTAACATCTGTTACTGGAAATTCTTTATCAGAATATAATTTGTCTGAATCATTCAAAGTATATGCAACTTCAAATGTTTCATCATTCAAATTAGATTTTGATAACAGAAATTCTTTATTGTAAACCCGTTTGCCCTTTTTGACTGTTGAACTTGACGTGTCGGACTCAGACTTTGACTCCTCCGCTTAACCTTTTTCCAACACCTGATCGACCACTGTCTTAATTAACTCAGACTCATGATCAGTGTCGGATGATGTGAATGTGACATCAATGTTGTCTGGCAAGTTATCTGCTGACTCAGATTCCCATTTTAAGTTGGTTGCCTTTTTGACTCTTTCTGAATTTGGATTTCGTGGAGAATATCCATTTTCAAGCGGGGGTGGACACTTGTTATAGCTAATACTTTGTTTCTTATCAGAATTCATCTCTTTAGTATCTTCATTTGTTTCAGACTTCTTTTCTACAAATGTCTTTTCTTCAGACTTCTTTTCTCCAGATGTCTTTTCTTCAAATGCCTTCAAGCCTTCTGATATGGGATAAATCCTGTCAATCACATAAAAAGAACATGAGTAACTTTTTAACAATTTATTTACTCTTTCAGTTTCGATTCTCTGAGTTTCCAACTTCTGTTCAAGTTCAACATACATCCCAATATAAAAATTGATCATTTCCTGCTTTATCATGTATACACTATTGAGTGTCTTCATGGTTGTAGCTTGTTCACTGCTTGACTCGTTGTATTGATTCATTGCTTTGTTTAAGACATCATATGATTCTTTCAACTTATTCATGTTGTGGATCAACTCACTGTTTTGCTTCTTCATAATCTCATAGCTATCACAATTCTCAGACACTTTTCTGCAACAGCTTCCTTTTTAATCTCAAACACTGGAATTTCTTTTTCCTGCTTCTTCATCACACGAACCTCTTCTTCATCATTCTTATCTATCTTGGCTCCAGAGTTTAAACGCTTTCTTATTTTTCTGCCCAATAATCATCAGTAGTATATTTTTCACCATTCTCTTTAACTTGAGCAACAAAAGCTTTAGCCTTTAAGATCTCTTTATCCGGACAATAATTGTCCCAGCTAAAATTTTCCTAACTAAAACCTTCTGGTAACCTTTCATCATCTTAATCTATTAGACATTCTTTACTATCAGCTGAAATATATTTGTCCCAACTGAATTATTTTGATGATTTTTCATCATCTTGATTCACCATACAAGCTCTCTTTGATGACTCTTCGATCGCCTTCTTAGCATGTGCAGTTTGTGGTTCCTGTTGTTGATACGTTGTTGAGCAACTTGATGATAAATTACTTTTCGATAGTAATCATTGTTGCTGAATGGATTTTGAGCTCCACTTGCTTCGCGGTCTGTAACACCTCGAATTTTTGTGTCCAATGATGTGTTAACACGTGTCATTTGTTTATACGTGGCATCGATATTAAATAAAGGACTAATTTTGACAAACCTTGAAAGTATATAAATTCGAGGGTTATAAATGTCAACAAGGGTAAATATACTGTATAGTAACCCTAAATAACGCTTGTACCTTCAAACGAATAAATCATAGATCGTACGGAAGCGAAACGCGGAAGAAAGTGAGAGATTACGAGCTACAGGGGTTAACTGTGTCAACATGTTTAATTATACCTCTGAGTGACCCTTTAACGTTCCCAAGGCTTCGTAACAGTATTATACGCTCACTAGAATATACTGTATAAATCCTGCGAAGTTCCGCCTTAAAACGAGAGAGTTATACTCAAATTCGTATGAGAAGGGTTAAAAGCGTCAACAGTGAAAGTTAAGGCTTTCCAAATAATTGATAAACTAACCGGGGACTTAATAATGCGGGTAAATAACACGAGGCCCCTATCGGTAAATAACCGAGGGCCAAACCGCAAAGTTACCCCTTCGAACCCGAAAGGTCAGGTAAATCATTACGAAAGATTTCGTTATTAATTACCAGGATTTCGTAATCATGACAAAAGATTTAAAATTTCTGAATTTATAACCTCTCGCGACCCGCGTGAAGGTTAGGGATAAGTTGAGGCGGGCCGCGAGCTTCCTCTATTACGCGTTTGTTATTTGAATCCCAGGCGACCCGCATTAAAATGGCATGGAACTTCCATGCGGGTCGCGTAAAGCGCCCAGATGCAGAAAGTTGTAACTACTTGCCTTTTGGAGCCTTTGAATGATCAAACACCAATGAATGAGGCATGGGCACCCTACACTTGACCCATATCACTTAGGGACACCTGCCCATGATCCATGATCAAATGTAGACTGAGTTGTGATGATCTTAGGTGCTTTCTTTGGCTATAAATAGCAAACTTATGTGCATAACATTCACACAACTCAAACATAAATCTCTGATCATTCTAAGGAGCTCCCAAGCATCCATCTCTGCTCTATAAGCAAGAAAGAACTTCTGTAAGTCGTTCATAACCATTTTGGTCATACATTTCCATAGATATAGCTTGTAAACACAACCATCGTAACTAACGGTTGTCATTACAATAACTTGCAAATGGTTCAGTCTTATGACGGATCAAAAGTAGTTTTGAGTAGGTAATTATGTGGGTAATAAACCTCTAAAAGGGTTCCCCCTGATCACTACTCTAACTATGTCAAATATCGAGTCAAACGTGCGGTTAAAAAGTCAACAGAAAGCTATTTTAGCGATTTATGCATAATCTGTAATGTACATACTAAGGAACCTGTTTTGATAATCATAAAACATGATAATAAGTATATAAACTTGTTTGCGCTCGTTTGAATCAACCGTTTGCTATATTGAACCGGTTCGGAGCCGAAAGTCGCAAAAGTTTGACTTTTGCTTTGACTTCAGTTCTGACCCGTTTTAGTGAGGTATAGATATGCCTTAGGACTCTCTTAGGACCAGGTCACATGTTGGTATAAACCTTTGTGATCGGTTCATGAGTTATCCGAGTCTTTTGCGCATTTCCGTCATTCGCCTAAAAGTTGACCGTAACGGCCTTTTGAAATTAAAACGAGTATTTCGGACACGTGAACGGACCAGAACATTGCTTATTAAATTATAAGCATGTCCTTAAAGTTTCACGTCAATCCGAGGTCTAGAATGAGAGTTATGCTAAATGGCGCATTTAAAGTAAACTTTAGTAATTAACGGCGCAATTAGCATAACACCTATCTAAACCAAGATTTCGTCACCAAAACTTTTACCCACTGTATTAAAATAATATTTTGGGAATTTTAAAGATTTTTAATAATTTTTACCTCGCTCATAACCTGCGGTTATGGCTACGGTTCGGTAAATACCGAATATGCCCTTTTCGGCCAAAACATGAGTTCTACAAGGTCTTTTGACCCGATTCCAGTTACTACTGATTTTAAATAATAAATAAAGTATTTTAAGCTTTATAAGCTGTTCGGGAAACTCAGATTTCCTGTAGAACTCGAAAAGCTCTTTAAAAGTCTTTAAAATGACCGAAAAGCCCCTACGGGGCATAATATTAACTTAAACTCGTTACGGGCATCACGGGAGGTATCCTACTGATACCACAACCTCTTTAAGGCATATTGACTTAGGAGATAAGCATACGACTCTCATGGTTAACCGTTTCGCCTATTGCGCGCACGGTTCGGCTTATGAAACTAGTTTTCATAAATTAGCCGATACGGGTCAAATTATATAATTTGAACCCCCAAAATCCACGGTGTGAACCATAAACCCATATAAAACAAGTCTCTGAACTTGTTGGGTCAGAATCGCACTCCATTCTCGGTTTTCGCCTTTTCGCGCGATTAAACCATATCTATATATATCGGAACCAACCGGTCTAGGCTACGGCCATTATAACGACTCGTTAGGATTCTAAGAGGTTAATTAAAACCTTCGTTCCAGATTAGGAACCCCAGTAAAAGCTATCGGTGATTTAATCCAAATTAAGGAAATATACTTGCAAAGGTAAATACTTTAACTTATTTCCCCTATATGGGCTTGGGTTACGGTATATTAATACCGCTTGATTGAGCATTATATTCTTCCATCGCTTAGGTGGTTAATTAAATAATATGATCGGCTCATTTAAACAGTTTTGTTTCTTATAAGCCTTTGGGGGGTTTAATGACCGTTGTCCCGGATATCCTTGGCATCATTTTACGAAATGGCCACGACCATCGACATCCCGGTGTAGGCGTACACCCGGTATATATTGTCGACATTAAATTAAAAGACGTAGCCGTTGGTTTTTATACTACGGTTTTACGCAATGTGGTGTGTCTATAAATCTTTAACCCGGCACGACCCGGGCTACTGAACGCATAAAAGAACATGTAAAACGTTCACAAGATTTTATAATAATTTTCCCAAGTTATAAAAGAGTTTGTGCCTTGCGCATTCAAATCAATTTTAATAAACATTTTCAAATGTGTCAGTTGAATGTATTTACCAGTATAAACTGACGTATTTTCCCCAAAAAGATTAAGTGCAGGTACTATATGGAATAGGCTGGTATAGGCGTCCTAAGCATCGTATATAGTCTCGCAAACTCGATGCTGCATCTGAATGAACAATATTTATTACTTTTTGATCCGCTGTGGATATATTCAACTTCTGTAATACATTTGACATTACAACCAGAGGTTGAAGTTTATATATTTATCTTAAGCTTCCGCTGTGCATTTATATAATTGTGTGGTTTGACTATATTGTTGCCAACTACGTCACGGTAATCCCCCACCGGGCCCACTGGTGATACACGTGGAAATCGGGGTGTGACAGGTTGGTATCAGAGCCAACATTGAGTGAATTAAACACTACCCTATTGTGTTTAATCTCAATGACACAATTTGCACATACTTGAGTCTAGACAATAACTTAGGACAAATTCGGATTGATACTCCTTTTTGTCTTTATTTCCAATTCGATTTTTAATAAGTTTTGGAGCAGGAAAATGCCACCTGTTATATTCCGAGGAAGAGGAAGAGGAAGAGGAAGAAGAGGCAGAGGAGAAGTCGTGACACATCACGATAACGAAGCTGGACCATCTGGTACAAGACATCCTTCGATGACACGGAGCGAAGAGCCACAACGACGAAGAGATCTTTACGAACCCGCGAGGCATTCCACTTCGCACAGCTCGACGCCATCCTACCGGCACTCTTTTGGACCAAACTCAGAAAATGATCCCAACAACCCACAACCTTCCTTCATACCTCTACAACGTTCGGTATCGCACCGAAATTACGACGACCCTACTCCTTACTACATAGGTCAGTTTAATCCAGCTGACTACATACAGGAACCTTCAGGTTTTGTTCCACTAGGGCCACAAGATCATTTCTCCGAGGACCATATGGATGAAGATACTGATCCAACTGAACCTGCGCGTGGTACGCCCACGCATCCGATAGAAGTCTCTGATGGGTCATCCTTCCATGGCACGCCCTATCAAGGACCTGACAGTTTCCAAGCGATGTTTGACCGACATGAGTGGTACTACACGCCACCTCAACAGACATCTCAACAACCGCGACATCCACAGGATCCCTCTGAGGATTCACGCTTTGAGGCAGTTACGCCACCACCTCCGCCACCGGCGCAACCAGTAATACCTGATCCGCCAAGGCGTAGGAGGACAAATGCTCGTATGTCTACACGAGGAGGAGGGGGTATCCACTTCAGCACTCCTCGACATTCTAGTAGTAGCCACTATCCGCCACTACAAGAAGAAGGACCTTCAAGTCCTATACAGGAGGCAAACTCCGCACCAGCTGCGCAAAATTCGCCACCATTTGGGTATGACCAACCCATACCTGCTTACACGGGTCCAACGGCTTACAACCCGTTCGAACCATCACATGCACAATACAACTACGGCTATGAGCGCGACCCATATGTGGTGTCGGCAAGATATAATGCGCGCTACCCTGACGGAGCACATGGAAACATGGGACCCCCGGACTACTCAGCTCATGGGTATCCAATACCTCCCAGACCTCCAGCTCCGCATCAAGCGCCACAACCACGTTTCTCTCCTCCTGAACAGGAAGAGATACTCCATCGACTAGATCGTGTAGAGAGAGAGTTCGAGGAAGAAAAGAAAAGCCACCGGGGATTTCTCAAAGGCTTGGCAAACCTACTAAAGGGCAAAAAGAAGAAACGTGACCATTAGCCCTTAATAGTTGTACGAATGTAATTTCTACTTTGAAATAAGTCCCTGTGTGGACAAGTTATCGTATTTCAGTCCCTACGTGGACTTATCTTTAGTCCTTGTATGGACATTTATCCTATGTCAGTCCCTACGTGGACTTATCTTTTAGTCCTTACATGGACACCTATCTTGTATTAGTCCCTGCGTGGACTTGTCACTTATTTTTAAAACCTCTATGGAGGTATGTACTTTTTGAAAGACCCGTTTAGGGCAATATGTAATTATATTTGAGATTATGGAATGTATGTTATGAGTTTTGTTTTAATATGTATAAAATAAATCAAAACCATTCCTTTTATATTGATCTGCCTAGATAAAGAATCTTAAAAGGTGAAACCTAGCTTGGTGTCTTTTAAGATCCAGTCAAGATGGTACGACCTAATTGAAAAGATTCTGATTCCCTGTTAACCTCTGTACGCATGTTGGCAATCATGGCAGATGTGATTCGTTAAAAAAAATCACGCACGTCATTCTTATACAATAATCCTTTAAGGATTTCAAAACCCAACTAATGATTTATAAATCGTGGGTTAAATCACCAATGAAGGTGATCAATCTTATTTAAACATCCATTAGTGATGTAGTGCCTACGGGCCAGTATTATAAAAAAAACATCCATTAGTGATGTAGTGCCTACGGGCCAACCTTATTAAAACATCCATTAGAGATGTAGTGCCTACGGGCCAACCATATTAAAACATCCATTAGAGGTGTAGTGCCTATGGGCCGTAATAATTGTCTTATAACGACAAAAGGCAGTGGTGGTCTATGACTCCCTGTCAGAAAGAGATAAAAGAACTACGGTTCAAATCTCTATGCCTTTGATTCTCTGGAATCTCGGCTAAAATTATAAAACATCCTCGTGATTAGGCTTTATGCCACCAATACTATTTATATAGCTGAAATAGGATATATTCAAATCCTAATATGTAATGAAATAATAAGTTAACCAAATATGGTCTCTGTACCATGGTTGACAAATTGTCATAAAAGACAATTATATAATAAATCTCCTGAATAAAATTTTGTTATCTTCTGTAACAGATTCAAGTTACAATGGCGGATCCCAACGGAGAGAATAGCCATACTAATGAAGATGACTACGACAATACGCCAGTGCAATTGACAGGTGCACAACTGAAGGCTCTGATTGACAATGCTGTTCAGGCAGCTCTTGACCGTCAATATACTGAGTCCCAAGGCAGAACCGTGTCAAAACCACCCTCTAAACCAAAGACACACTCCAAACCACCCTCTCAACCCAAGAAAGATGACGACAAACACTCGTCCACTGAGAACAGCGTTCATCGCGATAGAGAATATACTGATGCATCAAATGCTAAGGGTTGCACTTACAAGTATTTTGTATCTTGTAAGCCCCGGGAATTTACAGGGGAGAAAGGTGCTGTGGATTGCATCACCTGGCTAGATGAGATGGACACTATAGTGGACATCAGCGGGTGTGCAGCGAGGGATGTGGTGAAATATGTGTCCCAGTCATTTAAGGGCGAGGCCCTGGCAAGGTGGAGGGCGTTGGTGCAGGCATCGGGTAAGTCTGCTTTGTACAAGATGACATGGGAGGAATTTATTGCTCTCATTAAGGAAAACTACTGCCCTCAGCATGAGGTTGAGAAGATCGAGGCTGACTTTGTGTCACTGGTGATGACGAACCTGGACTGCCAGGCATATTTGACGAGCTTCAATACGATGTCTCGCCTAGTCCCATACCTTGTGACACCAGAACCCCGAAGAATTGCACGTTTCATTGGGGGCTTGGAGCCTGCGATAAAGGCGAGTGTAAAGGCCTCTCGGCCGACGACCTTCACGTCAGTTACTGACCTCTCCTTGTCTCTCACCTTAGACGCTGTCCGTCTAAGGACACTAAGGAACAAGGAGGCTGAGAAGAGAAAACGTGAGGACGATACCTCACGAAGATCAGGGAAGAAGCACCGTGGAAACGGTGAAGGCAAAAGAGGGTCGGAGGCAAAGAAGGATGGGCAAACTGGTGAAAGGCCCAACTGCAAGATCTACAAGAAACCCCACTCTGGGAAATGCAGATTTGCATCAAACTCACAGTCGCAATCAAAGACTCCTTCCTGTGGACTATGCAAGTCCAAGGATCATAAGACTGTGGAGTGCAAGAAAATCAAGGATGCAACCTGCTATGGCTGTAATGAAAAAGGGCACATCAAGAGTAACTGCCTTAAGTATGCCAAGAAGGCGGAAGAAACAAAGAAGTCAAATGCGAGAGTTTTTCGCATGGATGCAAAGGAAGCGGTCCAGAACGACAACGTGCTTACAGGTACTTTCCTCGTAAATAATATATTTGCAAGAGTACTATTCGATTCTGGCGCCGATAAATCCTTTGTAGACCAGAAATTTTGCCAACTACTAAATATGCCTATCAAAACCCTTGATGCGAAATACGAAGTAGAGTTAGCGGACGACACGATAGAAACCGTCTCAACTGTTCTAGAAGGATGTGAAATGTCCATTAGGAACCATTCTTTTCCTTTATCTCTACTTCCCTTCAAATTAGCGGGTTTTGACATTGTGCTAGGCATGGACTGGTTATCCCGTAATCAGGCCCAAATCATTTGCGGCAAGAGGCATATAGTGCTAAAGACTCCGAGTGGTGAATCGCTTACCATTCGAGGGGATACGCAGTACGGATTGCCCGAAGACGTATCTATGCTGAAAGCTTCAAGGTGTTTGAACAGAGGCTGCGTAATTTACATGGCTCAGGTGATAATTGAAGAACTGAAGCCGAAGATCGAGGATCTTCCTGTCATTTCTGAATACCCCGAGGTTTTTCCTGAAGAACTACCTGGTTTGCCACCAGATAGACAAGTGGAGTTCAGAATAGACATCATTCCTGGAGTAGCTCCGATAGCAAGAGCACCTTACAGGCTAGCTCCAACGGAAATGAAAGAACTGAGGACCCAGTTGGATGAACTGCTGGCGAAAGGTTTTATCAGACCTAGTTCATCTCCCTGGGGAGCACCAGTCCTATTTGTAAAGAAGAAGGACGGATCGATGCGGTTGTGCATCGACTACCGAGAGCTAAATAAAGTTACCATAAAGAACAGATATCCTTTGCCGAGGATCGATGATCTGTTCGATCAGCTGCAAGGAGCGAGCTACTTCTCAAAAATCGACTTAAGGTCGAGCTATCATCAGCTAAGGGTCAGAGATGAAGATGTACACAAGACTGCATTTAGGACTCGCTATGGTCATTACGAGTTCCTAGTGATGCCTTTTGGGCTCACAAATGCACCGGCTGCGTTCATGGATCTCATGAATCGCGTCTGCAAGCCGTATTTAGACAAATTTGTCATAGTCTTCATCGACGATATCCTTATATATTCCAAAAACCAAGCTGGCCACGAGAAGCACCTCCGTTGCATTCTCGAATTACTACAGCGTGAGAAACTCTACGCCAAATTCTCGAAATGTGAATTCTGGCTACGAGAGGTTCAGTTTTTAGGACACGTTGTGAGTGAGCGTGGTATTCAAGTAGATCCCGCTAAGGTAGAGGCAGGCATGAACTGGCAAGAGCCAAAGACGCCTACCGAAATCCGTAGCTTCCTAGGGTTAGCAGGATACTACCGGAGATTTATTGAAAATTTTTCGAGGATTGCTGCGCCCTTGACTTCCTTGACCAAGAAGAAAGAAAAGTACATTTGGGGCCCAAAGCAGCGAGAGTCCTTCGAAATACTGAAGCAAAAGCTAAGCAACGCACCTGTGCTGACATTACCAGAAGGTACAGATGAATTCGTAGTTTACTGCGATGCATCACACACGGGCATGGGGTGTGTGCTTATGCAGAAGGGCAAGGTGATTGCCTATGCTTCAAGGCAATTAAAGGTGCACGAAAAGAATTACACCACCCATGATTTGGAGTTGGGTGCCGTTGTATTTGCACTGAAGTTGTGGAGGCACTACCTTTATGGTATTAAATTTGTGATTTATTCTGATCACAAAAGCCTCCAGCACCTGTTCAACCAGAAGGAGTTGAACATGAGGCAGCGCCGTTGGATGGAGACCCTGAATGACTATGATTGCGAGATCAGGTACCATCCCGACAAGGCGAATGTAGTCGCTGATGCCTTGAGCAGGAAAGAAAGGGTAAAACCTATTCGAATCAATGCCAAGAGCATTGAAGTCAAGAACAATTTGATTGAGAGGATATTAGCTGCACAGCGAGAGGCCGTGTTGGAAGCTAATTACCCTAATGAAAAGCTGGGAGTAACTGAGGAGCAGTTGACTCTTAGCAAGGATGGAATTCTTAGGCTGAACAGACGTATATGGGTTCCGAGTTATGGAGGACTACGAGATGTTGTTCTCCAGGAAGCCCATAGTTCCAAATACTCAGTCCATCCTGGTGCTGACAAGATGTACCAAGACTTAAAGGCAAATTATTGGTGGATAGGCTTGAATAAGTCTGTAGCCGCCCATGTAGCAAAGTGCTTGACTTGTGCTCAAGTCAAAGCCGAGCACCAAAAGCCGTCTGGCTTGCTACAACAGCCTGAACTTCCCGAGTGGAAGTGGGAATGCGTAACTATGGACTTCATAACCAAGTTACCCAAAACCAGGAAAGGAAACGATACAATATGGGTCATAGTCGATAGGCTGACTAAATCAGCTCATTTTCTACCCATTAAGGAGACATATAGCTCCGATATGTTAGCCCAACTTTATGTTGATAAGATTGTAGCCTTACACGGCATACCTGTGTCTATTATCTCCGACAGGGATACTAGATACACATCTCACTTCTGGAAAAGTTTCCAGCAATCTTTGGGCACGCGTCTAAACTTTAGTACGGCTTACCATCCACAGACGGACGGCCAAAGTGAGCGTACTATCCAAACGCTTGAAGACATGCTTCGTGCATGTGCGATCGATTTAGGTGGTAACTGGGATAAGAACCTACCCCTGATCGAATTCTCCTACAATAATAGCTACCACACCAGCATAAAGGCTGCGCCTTTCGAGGCATTATACGGTAGAAAATGTAGATCGCCTGTTTGTTGGGCGGAAGTAGGAGAGGTCCAATTATCAGGACCAGAGATAGTTTTCCAGACGACGGACAAGATTGTCCAGATCCGGGAACGTCTCAAGGCTGCCCGCGATAGGCAAAAGAGCTACGCTGATCCAAAGCGTAAGGATTTTCACTTCGAAGTGGGTGAAAAGGTATTACTTAAGGTGTCACCCTGGAAAGGGGTGATGCGTTTCGGAAAGAAGGGCAAGCTGAGTCCGAGATACATAGGACCTTTTGAGGTCATTGAACGAGTCGGATCAGTTGCCTATAAATTGAACTTGCCTGAGGAGCTCAATGGAATTCACAACGTGTTCCACATCTGCAATCTCAAGAAGTGCTTCGCCGATGAATCGTTGGTGATTCCGCATACAGATGTGCATATAGATGAGAGCTTAAAGTTCATAGAAAAACGTTTGTCGATTGAGGATCGACAGGTAAAGAAGCTTCGCAGAAAGCACGTACCGATTGTAAAGGTCAAATGGGATGCTCGTAGAGGCCCTGAATATACGTGGGAAGTTGAAGCTACAATGAAAGAAAAGTACCCCTATTTATTTGAGTAAATCTCGGGTCGAGATTTATTTTAAGGGGGTGAGGATGTAACACCTCGAATTTTTGTGTCCAATGATGTGTTAACACGTGTCATTTGTTTATACGTGGCATCGATATTAAATAAAGGACTAATTTTGACAAACCTTGAAAGTATATACATTCGAGGGTTATAAATGTCAACAAGGGTAAATATACTGTATAGTAACCCTAAATAACGCTTGTACCTTCAAACGAATAAATCATAGATCGTACGGAAGCGAAACGCGGAAGAAAGTGAGAGATTACGAGCTACAGGGGTTAACTGTGTCAACATGTTTAATTATACCTCTGAGTGACCCTTTAACGTTCCCAAGGCTTCGTAACAGTATTATACGCTCACTAGAATATACTGTATAAATCCCGCGAAGTTCCACCTTAAAACGAGAGAGTTATACTCAAATTCGTATGAGAAGGGTTAAAAGCGTCAACAGTGAAAGTTAAGGCCTTCCAAATAATTGATAAACTAACCGGGGACTTAATAATGCGGGTAAATAACACGAGGCCCCTATCGGTAAATAACCGAGGGCCAAACCGCAAAGTTACCCCTTCGAACCCGAAAGGTCAGGTAAATCATTACGAAAGATTTCGTTATTAATTACCAGGATTTCGTAATCATGACAAAAGATTTAAAATTTCTGAATTTATAACCTCTCGCGACCCGCGTGAAGGTTAGGGATAAGTTGAGGCGGGCCGCGAGCTTCCTCTATTACGCGTCTGTTATTTGAATCCCAGGCGACCCGCATTAAAATGGCATGGAACTTCCATGCGGGTCGCGTAAAGCGCCCAGATGCAGAAAGTTGTAACTACTTGCCTTTTGGAGCCTTTGAATGATCAAACACCAATGAATGAGGCATGGGCACCCTACACTTGACCCATATCACTTAGGGACACCTGCCCATGATCCATGATCAAATGTAGACTGAGTTGTGATGATCTTAGGTGCTTTCTTTGGCTATAAATAGCAAACTTATGTGCATAACATTCACACAACTCAAACATACATCTCTGATCATTCTAAGGAGCTCCCAAGCATCCATCTCTGCTCTATAAGCAAGAAAGAACTTCTGTAAGTCGTTCATAACCATTTTGGTCATACATTTCCATAGATAGAGCTTGTAAACACAACCGTCGTAACTAACGGTTGTCATTACAATAACTTGCAAATGGTTCAGTCTTATGACGGATCAAAAGTAGTTTTGAGTAGGTAATTATGTGGGTAATAAACCTCTAAAAGGGTTCCCCCTGATCACTACTCTAACTATGTCAAATATCGAGTCAAACGTGCGGTTAAAAAGTCAACATAAAGCTATTTTAGCGATTTATGCATAATCTGTAATGTACATACTAAGGAACCTGTTTTGATAATCATAAAACATGATAATAAGTATATAAACTTGTTTGCGCTCGTTTGAATCAACCGTTTGCTATATTGAACCGGTTCGGAGCCGAAAGTCGCAAAAGTTTGACTTTTGCTTTGACTTCAGTTCTGACCCGTTTTAGTGAGGTATAGATATGCCTTAGGACTCTCTTAGGACCAGGTCACATGTTGGTATAAATCTCTGTGATCGGTTCATGAGTTATCCGAGTCTTTTGCGCATTTCCGTCATTCGCCTAAAAGTTGACCGTAACGGCCTTTTGAAATTAAAACGAGTATTTCGGACACGTGAACTGACCAGAACCTTGCTTATTAAATTATAAGCATGTCCTTAAAGTTTCACGTCAATCCGAGGTCTAGAATGAGAGTTATGCTAAATGGCGCATTTAAAGTAAACTTTAGTAATTAACGGCGCAATTAGCATAACACCTATCTAAACCAAGATTTCGTCACCAAAACTTTTACCCACTGTATTAAAATAATATTTTGGGAATTTTAAAGATTTTTAATAATTTTTACCTCGCTCATAACCTGCGGTTATGGCTACGGTTCGGTAAATACCGAATATGCCCTTTTCGGCCAAAACATGAGTTCTACAAGGTCTTTTGACCCGATTCCAGTTACTACTGATTTTAAATAATAAATAAAGTATTTTAAGCTTTATAAGCTGTTCGGGAAACTCAGATTTCCTGTAGAACTCGAAAAGCTCTTTAAAAGTCTTTAAAATGACCGAAAAGCCCCTACGGGGCATAATATTAACTTAAACTCGTTACGGGCATCACGGGAGGTATCCTACTGATACCACAACCTCTTTAAGGCATATTGACTTAGGAGATAAGCATACGACTCTCATGGTTAACCGTTTCGCCTATTGCGCGCACGGTTCGGCTTATGAAACTAGTTTTCATAAATTAGCCGATACGGGTCAAATTATATAATTTGAACCCCCAAAATCCAGGGTGTGAACCATAAACCCATATAAAACAAGTCTCTGAACTTGTTGGGTCAGAATCGCACTCCATTCTCGGTTTTCGCCTTTTCGCGCGATTAAACCATATCTATATATATCGGAACCAACCGGTCTAGGCTACGGCCATTATAACGACTCGTTAGGATTCTACGAGGTTAATTAAAACCTTCGTTCCAGATTAGGAACCCCAGTAAAAGCTATCGGTGATTTAATCCAAATTAAGGAAATATACTTGCAAAGGTAAATACTTTAACTTATTTCCCCTATATGGGCTTGGGTTACGGTATATTAATACCGCTTGATTGAGCATTATATTCTTCCATCGCTTAGGTGGTTAATTAAATAATATGATCGGCTCATTTAAACAGTTTTGTTTCTTATAAGCCTTTGGGGGGTTTAATGACCGTTGTCCCGGATATCCTTGGCATCATTTTACGAAATGGCCACGACCATCGACATCCCGGTGTAGGCGTACACCCGGTATATATTGTCGACATTAAATTAAAAGACGTAGCCGTTGGTTTTTATACTACGGTTTTACGCAATGTGGTGTGTCTATAAATCTTTAACCCGGCACGACCCGGGCTACTGAACGCATAAAAGAACATGTAAAACGTTCACAAGATTTTATAATAATTTTCCCAAGTTATAAAAGAGTTTGTGCCTTGCGCATTCAAATCAATTTTAATAAACATTTTCAAATGTGTCAGTTGAATGTATTTACCAGTGTAAACTGACGTATTTTCCCCAAAAAGATTAAGTGCAGGTACTATACGGAATAGGCTGGTATAGGCGTCCTAAGCATCGTATATAGTCTCGCAAACTCGATGCTGCATCTGAATGAACAATATTTATTACTTTTTGATCCGCTGTGGATATATTCAACTTCTGTAATACATTTGATATTACAACCAGAGGTTGAAGTTTATATATTTATCTTAAGCTTCCGCTGTGCATTTATATAATTGTGTGGTTTGACTATATTGTTGCCAACTACGTCACGGTAATCCCCCACCGGGCCCACTGGTGATACACGTGGAAATCAGGGTGTGACACGGTCCCTCTTGAAATGCCCTTTTTCCCTGCAATGAAAACAAGTAACTTTAGATTTATCAAATCCTAAAGTAGAAACATTTGCATCACGGAAATCATCTCTTCCCGTAATGTCACACCCCCAAAATCCCACACGCGGAGTACCACCGCTTGGGAGCGTGACTGACCAGGATCACGCCATCAATCATATCAAACATAGCATTTAATAATGAAAGTAGATAAAGTAAATCATCACGACATGATTGATGTTCAAAACCAAACTTTGTTTAAGTAGCGGAAGCATAATAATGAAAACCCAAAATAAGTTATAAGTTCAAATATCGTTCACGATCCGTATCCCACAACGACCTGCTCCTCCCTGTGCAAGCTCCATAATGTACCTAAGGTCCTGCAAGGCATGCAGCAGAGAGTCAACAACTAGTTGAGCGAGTTCATAGAAAGTAATTGCGTAATAGTAAGTTCATGAGTATCAGGTGGCTCTACTGGGCCGTTAGTACGTTCTATTGACTAGACTATTCATAACCATAAGTGTTCTTCACAATCCGAGAACAGTAGTAGGTATAAGTTCACGCAGGTTTTACGTGAGTATCCTTCACATCCGAGGATAGTAATGAGTATAAGTATCCTTCACATCCGAGGATAGTGATCAGTATAAGTATCCTTCACAACCGAGGATAGTGATCAGTATAAGTATCCTTCACAACCGAGGATAGTGATCAGTATAAGTATCCTTCACATCCGAGGATAGTGATCAGTCTGAGTATCCTTCACAACCGAGGATAGTAATATGGTAGTCTAGTCATAGTGTCAGTATGAATCTATTCAACTTTATCCTTATCAATCCCATTCCCAACACCCCGGGAATCCCATGCCTTGGTAAGAGTGTGAACTCACCTTGGGTTGCTCGGTAGATACACAAAGAGGGTTTCTTGAACTAAGGTGGTCAACCACGTCCTAACAGGGTTACCACACAGGTCAGGTTTGGTTCAAGTAATGCACGTATGTATCACATAAGTTAACACGTTGCAAGCATGCAAGGGTCATGGTAAACACGTAACAATCAAACATAATATTCACCACTTGTGCGTCTCGGATGGTTGGGCCATTGAGCTTGTGCGAGCCCAACCATCTTGTGCGTTATAAATGCCTAGCCCAAACATCACCCGGCCCAAAATATAACAAATCAAACATAAAGGTCTCGGCCCAACAACACGTAGTGATCTTGTGCGGTCGGACGGACTTGTGCGATCCTGATTGGATTGTGCGATCCGATCGGGTTGTGCGCTTGTGACTTGGGCTTCAAGGCCCAACAGTATATAAACATTCAGCATGCATGAGTGGCCCAAAAGCTATCAAGAAATATAACTTGTGCGATTTAATTATCTTGTGCGACAAGGTTAGGTTGTGCGATTAGGATTGGGCTTGAGGCCCAATCGGTTAAACATGTATGATCATGTAACCCTTGTGCGACTGGCTTTGTGTGTCCGGCTTGTGCGGCCAGATCAGGTCTTTTATAACCTGATCTTGTGCGACCGAGTGGAGCATGTGCGATCCGTTTAACATCCGGGTTTTGTGCGATTCGGTTACAATCTATTAATCAGTTTCCATATCTATTCTTATCAACTAACAAATTTCCAACTTTTAGTTTAACATGTAATCGATCAAATAGGCAATTATCAACCGGTTTTCTCATGAACCCTAATCAAAACATTCATGAACAATATACTCATCAAAAATCAATCGGATCAACACTACACTTAACAACTTCATAGCCGATCAGTTTTTAATACATGAATCTAGATCTATGGCATAACATCCGATTAATATGAACCTATTCTAATACACACATACAACCGATTAACAGAATTCGTGACATGCATACCCGATTATCATAAGCATACTCGATGTACATGTGTGAGCCGATTACAACTTACTATCCAAACCAAGATGCAAACAATCCAAGAACACGTAGCATCATTTAACACAACATCAATATTAAACACTAACCGATCAATAGTAGGAAAGGATGATCCGAACAAAAGGGTGATCTTGTGCCGTCGGGTTCCAAGCAAAACGAGAGGGAGAGAAGGTCGTCTAGGGTTTTGTGTGTGTGTTATGAGAATTTTAACAAATGAGAGAACAACCCCCCTCTAAGGGTGTTTGTTTGCGTGAAAGGGGAGTGGGCCGAGCCCAACTCGGCTACTCACTGATCCGAATGCAAAGTGTAGCCCAAATGGGCTTGTGCGATGAGCTAGTGTTGTGCGGTTTGGTTTGTTTATAAATATTCATACATATACGTAACACATATAGCACATAACATTTATATCATGCATTCATATAAATAATATAGTTCACGTAAGCATATGACGTTATACAAGATAAGTCTAAAGTACGAGTTGTCACATTATCCCCAACTAAAAAGAAATTTCGTCCCGAAATTTGGTATGCACTCACTGAGGAAGCTAGGTAAGTTCAATCATTCACTGGCTTTTCCTGGGGTGTCACATCCTCCCCCCGTTGATCTGCCGAAATTCCGAAGTAGTAGCTTCAACCTCAGTAGTGGTTGCATTGGTTCCGAATAACTGGGGTACTTTTCTGTCATCCTGTCTTCGCGTTCCCAGGTGTACTCTGGGCCACGTTTGGAGTTCCAACGTACTCGAACAAGAGGGATTCTCTTGTTTTTGAGGACCTTCACATCCCGGTCCGTGATTTCAACTGGCTCCTCGACGAACTGCAACCGCTCGTCGATAGTGAGTTCCTTAAAAGGGATGATAAGGGTCTCATCTGACAGGCACTTCTTCAGATTCGACATGTGAAAGACATTGTGAACTGCACCGAGTTCAGCTGGTAGGTTCAACTTGTAGGCCACCTTGCCTATTCTTTCTATAATCTCGAACGGTCCGACATACCGCGGATTTAGTTTGCCCCGTTTGCCAAAACGAACTACACCCTTCCAGGGTGAAACTTTTAATAAAACCCGGTCCCCGACCTGAAATTCCAATGGCTTTCTACGCTTGTCCGCGTAGGCTTTCTGACGGTCGCGTGCTGCCGCCATGCGTTGTCGTATCTGTGCAATCTTTTCTGTGGCGTCCATTACAATCTCTGGACCCGTGATTTGACTATCTCCCACCTCTGCCCAACAGAGAGGTGACCGGCATTTACGTCCGTACAATGCCTCGAATGGAGCGGCTTGTATGCTGGTGTGCTAACTATTATTGTACGAGAACTCCACCAAAGGAAGGTGCTTTTCCCAGCCGTTGCCGAAATCAATAACGCATGCCCGAAGCATGTCTTCAAGAATTTGAATCGTTCGCTCAGACTGCCCATCCGTCTGAGGGTGATATGCTGTGCTCATGTCTAATCGTGAGCCGAAAGATTTGTGCATCGCTTGCCATAGTTCTGACGTGAATCGTGCATCCCGATCCGAAATGATGGAGGTGGGCACCCCGTGCCTCGAAACAACTTCTTTAAGATAGACGTCTGCGAGAGTGGAGAACTTGTCCGTTTCCTTTATAGCTAGGAGGTGTGCAGACTTGGTGAGTCGATCCACGATCACCCATATGGTATCATTCCCACGCTGGGATCTAGGTAGGCCTGTAACGAAATCCATGGAAATTTCTTCCCATTTCCATTGCGGTATCTTAGGCTGCTGAAGTAGGCCCGCTGGTTTCTGGTATTCAACCTTGACTCTCGCACAGGTCAAGCACTTGCCGACATAAGTAGCGATGTGGGCCTTCATGCTAGGCCACCAATACGTAGTTTTGATGTCGTGGTACATCTTGTCCGACCCTGGATGTACTGAGTAGCGAGACTTGTGTGCTTCGTCCATCACAAGTTCTCGTAGACCGCCATAAAGTGGGACCCAAATACGCCCTGTTACATAGTAGGCACCATCTGCCTTCTGTTCCATTCGTTGTCGTGAGCCGCGTAAGGCTTCAGCTTTGACATTTTCAGGTTTCAATGCTTCCACCTGAGCATCACGTATTTGTGCAGGAAGACTAGACTGAATCGTAAGCTGTAGCGCTCGCACGCGCCATGGTAAAGTGTCTTTCCGACTGAGAGCGTCAGCCACAACGTTGGCTTTGCCTGGATGGTACTTGATGGCGCATTCGTAATCGTTCAGTAGTTCAACCCATCGTCGTTGACGCATGTTCAAATCCTTCTGCTTGAGAATATGCTCGAGACTCCTGTGATCGGTGTAAATCGTGCACCTGGTACCGTACAGGCAGTGTCGCCATATCTTAAGCGCGAAAACAACAGCTCCCAGCTCTAAATCGTGCGTCGTGTAGTTCCGTTCATGAATCTTAAGTTGGCGAGAAGCGTATGCGATAACCTTATCCCGTTGCATCAATACACATCCAAGACCCTGGATGGATGCATCACAATATACTACGAAATCGTCCGTGCCCTCTGGCAATGAGAGGATAGGTGCACTGCAAAGTCTATCCTTTAAGTGCTGAAAAGCAGTCTCCTGGGGCCCTCCCCAGCGATAGGTGACACCCTTCTGTGTCAGTAGCGTAAGCGGCTGAGCAATCTTTGAGAAATCCTTGATAAACCGTCTGTAGTAACCCGCCAAACCCAAGAATTGGCGTATTTCCGTTGGCGTACGTGGTGCAGGCCAGTTCCTGATCGAGTCTACCTTGGATGGATCGACATGGATCCCATCCTTGTTCACTACGTGGCCTAGAAAGTGGACTTCACGAAGCCAGAAGTCGCATTTCGAAAACTTAGCGTACAGCTGTTCCTTCCGTAGGAGTTCCAGAATAAGGCGTAGGTGCTGCTCGTGTTCCTCCTGACTCTTGGAGTAGATTAGAATGTCGTCGATGAAGACAATGACGAACTTGTCAAGATAGGGTTTGCACACCCTGTTCGTAAGGTCCATAAATACGGCAGGCGCGTTCGTTAACCCGAACGGCATGACAAGAAACTCGTAGTGACCGTAGCGAGTTCTGAATGTGGTTTTGGAGACGTCCTCATCCCGGACTCTCAGCTGATGATAACCAGACCTCAGGTCCATCTTGGAGTGATAACACGACCCTTGCAACTGGTCGAATAAGTCGTCTATGCGTGGTAGAGGATAACAGTTCTTCACCGTTACCTTGTTGTGTTCACGGTAGTCGATGCACATCCTGAAAGTGCCATCCTTCTTTTTCACGAAAAGTACTGGAGCTCCCCAAGGCGAAGAGCTTGGACGAATGAAGCCCTTTTCCAAGAGCTCTTGTAGCTGCTTTGACGGTTCTTCCAGTTCTGATGGAGCTAAGCGATACGGTGCGTGAGCTATAGGTGTTGTCCAGAATTATAGGAATGAGGTCGGTAGGGAACGTCTGACCAGCGAGGATAAGATTACAACCCTGAACTAAGTACAGCTTCTAGACCTTACCATTAACTAACACTACGACACGTTGGGTGTTTAAGGGAGTTGGTGTATGTTTTATCATTCGACTAACTTCAAGGACATATAATTGGTATTCACACCCGAAACAAACAATATAGTAACATAGAAGTCGACAAGAAGGAACTTACCCATTATTACGTTAAGATCGTCCCTTGCATCACCCTGACCCATCCCGATCACACGGCCATGGGCGTCATTGTTGCCATTGATTCCCCCGTTGCTAACCCCATTGTCGTTCCTGCTTCTCTGGTCGTGGTTCTGATTCTGGTTCCAGTTCAATTGTGGATAGTGCCCCTCATAGTGATCTTTTGTACCATACTGAAAACATTCTCTAAAACCTTGCTGCTGCCACTGAGCCTGTGGGGCTTGAGGCTGTTGTTGTCGTTGTTCCTGACTTACAGGATGTGAGTTTCGACAATCCTTAGCTTCATGTCCAATCTTGAGACATCTCTGACATTGCTCCTTGCGACACCGTCCGCTGTGGTGTCTGTTACAAATGTTGCACCATGGATGAATTCCTCGATATCTTTTCTGCCTATGATTACTAGGAAACTGATGTCTGGGCCAATGGTAGTCGTCTATCTCTTGCTTCTGTGTCAGAGGCTGGACCAAAATTAATCCCGTGCTCAGGTTTTCATCCCACTTGCGTTTGTTATCTCTAGAAGTACATGCAGTATCAGTCTTAGCACGTTTCGGTAGTTTGTTCTGTTCTACAGCCTGGTCTGTGAGATGATGAGCCAGTCGAGTGACTTGCTGGATAGTGCCAAGGTTAGCTGTGGTCATATGACTCCGAATTTCGGGTACTAGACCCTTGAGATACAGTTCAATGCGTTTGGTGGGAGGGTCCACCATAGTAGGACAAAATGTGGCTAACTCGTTTGATCTCCTCGTATAAACTTCAATTTCAGACCCCACCATCTGTAGGTTGAGGAACTCTACCTTTAATTTGTGGATGTCCTCATGACTGCAAAACTCTTCCTTAATTAGGTCCTTGAACTCGTTCCAGGGAGTGGCGTTAGCAGCTGCCAGCCCTAACATCTGAACCTGTGCTTCCCACCAGGTTAATGCAGCACCTTCGAGTGTCCTAGTAGCAAACTTTACTCTACGAGACTCAGGGCAATCATGCACCTCGAAGTCAGTTTCGAGCCTTTCGAACCAATGGAGGAGTCCAACCGCTCCCTCCGTGCCGTTGAAGGTACTTGGACGACAGTCCATGAAATTCTTGGAAGTGCAGACTGGTTGCGGTGCTGGTGGACCTATTGTGTACGAATAGGACAAGGTTTAATTACAAGGGCTAGTTTAGGAGTGTAGGATCTAAAGATCCTAGTGTGTGCTATAACCACAGGATATACCTCCTGCTCGTGCGGCTGCAAGTGCCGCAGCAACTTGAGTTTGAACGAAAGCCATGAGCTGGGCTTGAGTCATGTTAATTTGTCCAGACATGATCTTCATTGTAAAAGTAACGTAAGTGAGAATGGTTCGCGAGTAGGGCGATGACATAAAAGCGTAAGCACGTAGGTATTCTCATGTAATAAAGTCATGTGTATCTAAGCGTAATGCGAGCAAAGTTCTATATAGTTCTAGCATACAGGCAATAAACATAAACCTTATTACCTAAGATGTCGAGTCTTGCACGTGGAGCGAAGCGTCGTTGTGGATCGTTGAGAGCACTGTTCTGGTTATAGTCTGGTTTTAATAAAAACGTTCTCCCCATATTAAAACCGAGTTCTCTATAACCAATGGCTCTGATACCAATCTGTCACACCCCCAAAATCCCACACGCGGAGTACCACCGCTTGGGAGCGTGACTGACCAGGATCACGCCATCACTCATATCAAACATAGCATTTAATAATGAAAGTAGATAAAGTAAATCATCACGACATGATTGATGTTCAAAACCAAACTTTGTTTAAGTAGCGGAAGCATAATAATGAAAACCCAAAATAAGTTATAAGTTCAAATATCGTTCACGATCCGTATCCCACAACGACCTGCTCCTCCCTGTGCAAGCTCCATAATGTACCTAAGGTCCTGCAAGGCATGCAGCAGAGAGTCAACAACTAGTTGAGCGAGTTCACAGAAAGTAATTGCGTAATAGTAAGTTCATGAGTATCAGGTGGCTCTACTGGGCCGTTAGTACGTTCTATTGACTAGACTATTCATAACCATAAGTGTTCTTCACAATCCGAGAACAGTAGTAGGTATAAGTTCACGCAGGTTTTACGTGAGTATCCTTCACATCCGAGGATAGTAATGAGTATAAGTATCCTTCACATCCGAGGATAGTGATCAGTATAAGTATCCTTCACAACCGAGGATAGTGATCAGTATAAGTATCCTTCACAACCGAGGATAGTGATCAGTATAAGTATCCTTCACATCCGAGGATAGTGATCAGTCTGAGTATCCTTCACAACCGAGGATAGTAATATGGTAGTCTAGTCATAGTGTCAGTATGAATCTATTCAACTTTATCCTTATCAATCCCATTCCCAACACCCCGGGAATCCCATGCCTTGGTAAGAGTGTGAACTCACCTTGGGTTGCTCGGCAGATACACAAAGAGGGTTTCTTGAACTAAGGTGGTCAACCACGTCCTAACAGGGTTACCACACAGGTCAGGTTTGGTTCAAGTAATGCACGTATGTATCACATAAGTTAACACGTTGCAAGCATGCAAGGGTCATGGTAAACACGTAACAGTCAAACATAATATTCACCACTTGTGCGTCTCGGATGGTTGGGCCATTGAGCTTGTGCGAGCCCAACCATCTTGTGCGTTATAAATGCCTAGCCCAAACATCACCCGGCCCAAAATATAACAAATCAAACATAAAGGTCTCGGCCCAACAACACGTAGTGATCTTGTGCGGTCGGACGGACTTGTGCGATCCTGATTGGATTGTGCGATCCGATCGGGTTGTGCGCTTGTGACTTGGGCTTCAAGGCCCAACAGTATATAAACATTCAGCATGCATGAGCGGCCCAAAAGCTATCAAGAAATATAACTTGTGCGATTTAATTATCTTGTGCGACCAGGTTAGGTTGTGCGATTAGGATTGGGCTTGAGGCCCAATCGGTTAAACATGTATGATCCGGTAACCCTTGTGCGACTGGCTTTGTGTGTCCGGCTTGTGCGGCCAGATCAGGTCTTTTATAACCTGATCTTGTGCGACCGAGTGGAGCATGTGCGATCCGTTTAACATCCGGGTTTTGTGCGATTCGGTTACAATCTATTAATCAGTTTCCATATCTATTCTTATCAACTAAGAAATTTCCAACTTTTAGTTTAACATGTAATCGATCAAATAGGCAATTATCAACCGGTTTTCTCATGAACCCTAATCAAAACATTCATGAACAATATACTCATCAAAAATCAATCGGATCAACACTACACTTAACAACTTCATAGCCGATCAGTTTTAAATACATGAATCTAGATCTATGGCATAACATCCGATTAATATGAACCTATTCTAATACACACATACAACCGATTAACAGAATTCGTGACATGCATACCCGATTATCATAAGCATACTCGATGTACATGTGTGAGCCGATTACAACTTACTATCCAAACCAAGATGCAAACAATCCAAGAACACGTAGCATCATTTAACACAACATCAATATTAAACACTAACCGATCAATAGTAGGAAAGGATGATCCGAACAAAAGGGTGATCTTGTGCCGTCGGGTTCCAAGTAAAACGAGAGGGAGAGAAGGTCGTCTAGGGTTTTGTGTGTTTGTTATGAGAATTTTAACAAATGAGAGAACAACCCCCCTCTAAGGGTGTTTGTTTGCGTGAAAGGGGAGTGGGCCGAGCCCAACTCGGCTACTCACTGATCCGAATGCAAAGTGTAGCCCAAATGGGCTTGTGTGATGAGCTAGTGTTGTGCGGTTTGGTTTGTTTATAAATATTCATACATATACGTAACACATATAGCACATAACATTTATATCATGCATTCATATAAATAATATAGTTCACGTAAGCATATGACGTTATACAAGATAAGTTTAAAGTACGAGTTGTCACACGTAATTTGTTTAAATTTTTCAGCGCTCCTTAACACACTCGCCAAACACCACTTAATATCCATTAATTCCATTTCTTCAGCATTAATTTGATCGTAATCCTCTTTTGTCAGCATAGGATTTTCGATCATTCCTGCAACTAAACTCCCATATGACTCTAACACAGTCATCAATAAGGACATATGACTCTTGGCTACTTCTTCAGAGTAATTCTGATCATTCTCAAGATTTAGAGCAATGTTGCATTGAAGTACTTTCCCACCCTTTGTTGCTGAAAAATTTGGTTCAGATGATGGATATGAAGAAAATCCCATTTTGCTACTTGATCCTTGAGATGAATTATCAGACGAACTCTTTGCATTGAAAGCAGTTTCAATCTTTGGTAAAACGTTATTCTTATCACTAACACCACCTTTGTAATACAAACCAATGTCTTGTTCTCCATCATAGTTCTTCATTCTTGCTATCTTTCGTTGTTCCATCTCTTGAGCTTCAAGTTGCTTAATAAACTCGTTCAGTGTTATCTTGTCAAAATCTGGTTTATTTTTCAACATCATAAGATACGTGCCCCAAACATCATGTGGCAACGCACAGCCAACTTTTCAATCAATTCATATTTATCTTTGTTGATGTTCAATCTGTTCATATTCTTCACCAAATTGCAATATCTTTCAATAATCTGCTTGGTGTTTTCAGTTCTTAATCCACGGAATAGATCAAATTCTTTCTTCAAAAGTGACTTTTTGTTTTTGATCATCTCGTGACTACCAAGAAACTTTGATTCTAATTCTTCCCATATCGAATGTGCACTTCCATTGTGTTGAAGTAAAATCAAGATGTCTTCTTTGATAGCTTGCTGCAAGAGACTAACCATCATTTTTTCATCTTTGTATTTCTTTTTCTCCTCAACACTCAGATTTCTAATTTCAATTTTCACTCCATCATCCTTTACCAGTCTACTATATTGAGATTCAGTATGTTCCCATGCATCTAAGTGATATGATTGAACCCAGTTTTCAAAACGTTCGGCCCATCAACTGTATTCCTCGATACTCATGAGCTTAGGCAGTTTTTGCGTTGTCCCCGTTTCATTTTCAAGCAATGTACTCTGAGTCACAGTCATCGGACTGGCAAAAGCGTTGTAGAACTCATTCTCCATGATTTGATTATCACAAAATCACAAAAACAGTCTCTCAAACGAAATGAACTTTTCACACGGAATGACACCTTCAAACGGAATGATCACCTTTCAAGCGAAATAAGCTTTTTCACACGAAATGAAGTTCACACGGAATGAACTTTGAAACGAAATGAAGACTTGGTACGAAATGAAGTGCTATATCGTACGGAATGACTATCTGATGTCCAATTTCAAGCGAAATGAACCATGGTGCGAAATGAGATATGATTTTGTGCGAAATGAAAGCAAGCTACGTGCAAAATCAATGCAATATTCAAACGAAATGATATCAATTTCGTGCGAAATGAATCTTTCGGACAGTTTTTGGATAATTTGATCAAGTTTTACTTCGAATTAAGATCTGATTCTTTCTAGGGTTTGTTAAAACAGTGTTTCGCACATTATATTTGAAAATCAAGCCATTTTATCCGTGAAAACTTGTTTAAATTTTGAAAAGAAGGTGTAGAAATCAGAATTTGCAGCTGAAATGGTAAGAACTCTTCCTCCTGAGCTCTAATACCACTTGTAGGATCGTTTGCTGACCCAAACGAGTCGTTCAGAAGAGATCTCATCCAATGAGAGGCAGAAACAAACATATCGGAGTTATTTCAGCTGTTACGCACACAAAATCACTTTAAACTGTCTCTGTATTCATATCAGATCGTTTTACTATGCTGGAGACACTTCGGCAGAGCTTCGCTACCGGAACTGTATCGTTACAAATGACTTAGCACGTCCTAGTATATATAGGCAGACTGATTCCGCATGAAATGGTTCGTACAAAATGACCAGCTCATTTCGTGCGAAATGATCATGTGATTTCGTGCGAAATGACTTACATGTCATTTCATGCGAAATGCCCATAAACATACATTTCTCGTATTTCGTGCCCTGATCTATCTAATCTAATACAAGACTCGATACATGACGAAGTCGACTGACATATGCACCAACACCCCGTCACATCATGAACAGTGATGTGACAACTCTCTCGTTCGACCAGCACTTCCAGCCCTCTTTTCTCTCGATTTCTCGCGATTCTTGTAAGTTTTCAACTCAAATCTTGTACATCTATTATCTACACACACTTCATCATTTTCACCTTCGAATCTTCACTTTTCACCATCAAATCGACTGGTTTGAGGTGTTCTAGGATGATGTCATCATGGGGTTCTTATGAACTTCAAGATTTCGCCTCATTCCACCAAGAACAACTCAGATCTAATAGATTTCTACATGTTTTAATACTGATTTCACCTAAATCTAAACATTTTCAAGATTAAAAAGATTGAAAGATGTTTTCATAAATTTTCTTTCAACTCTTTTACACTCTTGCACTCAAAACCGATAGAATCGGAGCTCATTCAGACCTTCCACTCTTTCTCTAGTGATGTGTCAGTCTGAGATCTGATTTCTATCAAACAAGATAACCGACTCGGCAGGTTGAACATGAACGACCGTTAAGAACGATTAACTGGTCAGACTGGGGTGATTCCCGTCCGATCGGATAACTTGGACTTGGAGGAGTTCCCGTTGTTTAACACTTGGTCATACCATCTCGATCAAACCGCAAAACGTAACGAATTTTAAAATGAGCAAGTCACCCAAACGGACTGACGTCCGATCGGATTGCCATCTGATCGAACAACAATCCGAACGGATGACTTGTGGTCCCAACACTTGAACTTTTACAACTTTCAATACATATCAGTTTCCAATGGATAGTCATCCGATCGGAAGACCATCCGATCGAATGACCATCATGCTGTAAACTTGTTCTCTGAGAAATGCCTCGCTAGACGGATCGCCATCCGATCGAACGACCATTTGACTGGACGACCTGAAAGGTAGAGATACTTCTCTGTTTTTAAAATGCTACATCGAAAACTTCAAAGCCATCATACACAAACACATCCTTCCCAAACGAATGTCAATCCGACCGAATGGCCATCCAATCAGATGACCATCCGTCTGGATTGTCATCCGATTGAATGACCATCCGTCCGGATTGCCATCCGATCGGATGACCATTTGTCACTTAGTTCATTTGCACGTTTAACGCGTCGTTCTTCGCTTATGCTATTATTCTGTGATCAGGCTAATCTCTCAGCGCTCCCTTCAATCCAAGAGAGTGTTTATTTATTAAACGCTATCTGTGAGTATACTCGATCTCTTTTTGCTTTACGCACTTTTGGGGTGTTACATACGTTACCTATATCAAATCACATCAATCACACAACGCAACACTTTTATACGCTGACCTCTACCGCATGTTATACGCATTACTCGATGAATGCTTGTACGTTATGATTACACAGTGATTGTTGCCTGACACCTTTGCAACGATAGTACTATAGTTTGGACTCAGCCCCTGCCGTGGACAGGGGTTGTTAAGGGCTTTTCTTCACGTGTCACAGTGGTGATATGTGTTGCGCATTCTACAACTCGTAGTCACGTCTGTGCATATTTCATTGTCGATAACCTACTAGCTTCACTTTGCTACATGTTACATGTTGGTTATGCGTAAACGTTTTCGCTATCTATTACACTATTAAACTTGTATGCTCACCTTTATACTATGTGTATTGACCTCTATTTTAACGTACATGACAGGTGTTTGAGATGCTAGGATGCTTGCTATGTGGAATCAAGTAGGATAGTCTAGAAACAAACAAACAATTTATGACACGAGTTGTCAGAACAGTATTTTATTTGTCTATGAGGTATTTGATCTGTAATAACTGTTTACTTTGGTATGTTATGGTATGGGACATAATATTAAATATCTGGTAATTTATTTGTTATGGATTTCTCCTGGACAATCTGTTTCACTCAGTGCCTCACCCCGATGTTTCCGCCATCGGTTGGGGTGTGACAGATTGGTATCAGAGCCATCACTTGATGTACAGAGTGAAAATCGAGCGTTAAAGTGTTTAACTTGTGTGTTTGATTCAGTTCTAAGTAATTATACGTGTCGAATAAAATAACTATGAGAAATTGTGGCTGTGCAGGTTAAGTTGCTTAATTCAGGGAAGTTAACTGGGTTAGAGAAAGGATTGGATGCAGCCAACATATGCATATTATGAGAGTTGGAGGGCTGAATTGGCAATTAATGGAAAGTTGCTTTAAAAATAAGTCACAAAGGATGAGGGACCATAAGTGTACATGAGCTGGAAGTTCTAATTAATTCTCCTCCATAAAAGACAAAACAAATGTGCATTCATTTGTTTCCTGTTGTTGACCGAGTTCTAGAATTGCCAATATTGGATTATTATAAAATTAGTGGAGGTTATTGTTTTGGTCAAAAATTACCTAAGTAATTAAGTGATCAAATTAGTTTGGTGAGGTAGTGTGCTAAGAGAATGTGTTCAAAAAACATGTTGATTTAGTTCTTTGTAAAAACAGTTTCAGGATACGGCTCAAGATATCGAGTTGTATCTATAATCAAACAATGAGCAGAAATGTAAAGGTTGACACGTGATGTACGAGGAAAGCCCTTGATCGATTTAGATCTCCGGCATAAAACCTCGGGAGCTGACAATCGCAGCTGCCTTGTTCTTGTTATTACTTCAAACTTCAGGATACAGTGCAGGATGTGGTGCGGATCGACTAAGTGTTACAATGTAATTTGAATACAAGTGCTTGAAGATGGTGTTTGCAATAAGCTAGAGAGTGAAAGTGTACGAGAGTGTTAGTGGAAAAATTGTGTGCCTTAAACTGATCCGCCCCCATCTATTTATAGTAAAGATAATGTAACTAACTATCCTCTAAAACCGGGATCCAACGAATATCCCTTAGCCGAACGTTGTAGACCTAGTCTTTCGGGTTCAACGTCTCTCCCTCAACAAATACGCCCGAGTCTTGAGGAGAAGAAGTCCAATTGACCGTTAGCAAGTCCCAGCCTTTAACCTGCACGTGATTAATTTGATATACCTTAGGATATTACCCAGGATGTGAGCAATATCCCTGTCCAGTATCCTGATTACAAATAAACAATCACAATCAGAATATTAGTCAGGATATACGTTCAGAAAATGGCCCATAACAATTGTCCCCAAAATATATATGTTGGTATACCAACTCCAACGGATATATTTTAAGATTTATTTTGTGCATCGAGGCACTTAAATCAGAATGACGCTTGAAGTGACATTGTGCAACTTCCAACGCGTTTTTCACTCAATGGCTATCCATTTAGCCCCTATATCTTCTCTCTTCCTTGTTGATAAACGATCATCTCTCTCGGAATTCTCAGGTACTTTTCTCTTCTTATCTCTTAGCATTTTCTCATTCGAATTTCCCGATGGCCACCAGAACACGCTCTCACTCCGGCGAGTCCACTTCGTCGTTCGTCAACCAGAATCTGCTGAAAAACCCTGAGAAGGAGGTGTGCTCCTTCGATAACGCAGACATCAACGCGTTAAGAACCTCCGGTGCTTTCTCCGACACAGCGATTATCCGTCCATTCGACTGGAGCATTCGTTCCGACGTATGTTCCGAGGAGTGGATCTGCTTCTCATCATATCCTTTTTCTCTTGGTCTCCGATATCCATTCCCGGAATTCATCATGGAGTTCTTTCGGGTTACCGGTCTCTGTTTTGCCCAGACGATGCCTATGGTCTGGAGAGTGCTGATTATGCTTAACCAAATCAAAACCCTTCACGTTCCCGATCTCTGTATCGAAGACCTTCCACTTGCTTACCGCCTCCGATCTCACGGCAATAGTCGCTTCTTGCTTTTCTCGACCTCTAGCAATCCCCTCATCCTCAAAGCTTCAAAAAACGAGGATGGGTGGCAACGAAAATTCTTCTTTGTTAAACGGGACTCCATTCCCGAGGGCAAAAGCCTTCCGGTGAAATGGTTGACCTCCGGTAGGGTTTAGGGTTTTTAGATATCCCCAAACATATCCTGGTGATATATCCTGTGCTAATATCCTGATTTCTTCCTTTTGCAGCAAACTTCAAAGAGTTAGCTCCTCCTTCTGAAGAATCTCAAGAACGAATCAACAGGATCTACCAGTTGCCTGATTGTGACAGATCCTTTTCACAGCATCTTCCAAGTTCGAGCCAGTACTCTTCATCAGATATGTCTGGTAAGAATCTCATAAATTTTGCACATTTATTAATATAAAAATAAAAGACAAGAGTAAAGTTGTAGATATTTTACCTGTTTAGCAGCACCAGTCAAAGCTCCAGAGGTCTTTGATCTCGATGAGTTGGATAGTTATCCCATTCCTGTCCAAGTGAAGAAAGAACCCAGCAAACATGCCTCTACTTCCAAACCAGCATCCGGCCCTAAACCGGCAGTTGTTCCTAAGCCCTCTCCTGCTACCAAGCCACGTGCCTCAAGTTCCCGCAAAAGAAAGGAGACTGACTCTCCAGCCTCATCTGAAACCTTCCCCTTTGAAAACCATGGGTTTGTTGAATCCAGCGGCTTTATGACCGGCTTTCTTAATCAGGTTCATATCCTTAACCTATATCCTGCAGCATATACTGGTTATTTTACATATATGTTGATGCCTATGCTTTTGGTTGTAGGGTCTGGAACGTCTCATGTTCCTTTAAGAGGATGCTTGTAGGCTTAACAAGATGCTGGAGGTCAAGCTCAAGAAAGCTGAAGAAACCATCGCTGACCAAGGGATGATCGCCATAGCACAATCTCAGCATTATGAAGACAAATTCAAGGCAGTGACCCAAGAAGCCAAAGCCGCTATCAACAAGGCCAACGAAGATGCCCAAGCCAAGCTGGACGCCGCCCAACTCCAATTTGAGCAGGATAAGACTACCTACCGAGAAGGTCTCAAGGGGTCAGTTGTAGTCTCCCTCCTACAAGCCAGGCTAAAGATGGCTTATGAAGCCAAAACTTTGGGCTTTGAATGCCCTTCCTGGAATGTGAAGGCTTGGGAGGCAAAACTGAAAGACCTCGGGGGAAGTCCTGTTGAGTATCCTGCCAAGCTTGCGGGTGAAGAGCCTTCCAAGGCAGCGGAGGAAGCGGCTGATGCTGAGAAGAATCCCGAGGGTGATGCTGGTGCAGGTAGAGCAGTGGTTGAAGAGGGTGCTGCCCCTTGAAAGCAGCGAAGTCGGCAATGATGGATATATATGCCGAGGCCAGAGCCCACTTTTTTAAATCTGATGGTTGTGGTTTGTAATCCCTGAACAATTTCCTTTTCCTATTTTAGAACAATTTACTTTCCTGCATCAAGACAGTATAATGGCCAAAGGTGGATGGGTCCTGGGTTTCAGGACGAAGCCCTTGGTCATTAGTTAGTATGGTATATTTTGAACAATATAACAGTTGAAGGCGGATGGGTCTCGGTTTGAGACGAAGCCTTCAATCTGTTAAGTAAATCTAATTAGGAAACTATTGTGCTTTTGGTGGATGGGCCTTAGTTTAAGGTGAAACCAAAAGCATAACTTTTGACATGTTAATAATATGACCTACCTTTGACTTATTTGCCTTTGTCAATGCTTTAGTCTCTCATTATATACTGCTTAGTTTTGATATCAATTAGTATAATCATTTAAATACCTCAATCCATATTTTTAGCAATATCTTGTAAAAAACTTTGGCAAATAGATCTTCTCAAAATCCCCATAATCTGGATAGAGTTTCAAAAAATAGTTCGTTCTTTAAGAGATCTCAAATAGTTTAAAGTGTTCAAAGGAATAAGATGGTTTACTTAGCTTTCATAAACAAATTCCATTCTGATTTTAAACTTAAGTACCGTACTCCAAATATTCCAAATAGATATCCTGTATTATATCCTGAGAATATATTCTGAGAATATATTCTGAGAATATATCTTGAAGATATATCCTAGTCAGTACGATTAAACTCCTGACATGGTTTCAAAAGCTCAATCAAATTGCGTAGGATTTTCAAAGGAAAGATCATACCAGGAATAGAGTATAAGCCTAGTTTCAAACTTCAATCCTCTTTGCAATTCCTTGTACCAAGATGTCCCCAGTCCTTGCACGCTTGGTCCAAACTTAACTCTTTGTGCCTTACATAATTGCCTTAGGAGAAATGTCCCCTGTGTACAAAATCTTTCAACACTTAGAAAAACTTACTCAGACTGCGTAGACAGTTCTTGTGTTATTGGGATAAAATCCGAAAACATCCTGGAGATAAATCCTTAGTATCCTGGGGATAATCCCAAATTTTTATGCGCTACAGTCGGGAGTGTATAAACTCCAAAACTTGGAAAGGTGAAAACCTTTAAACCTTAGAGAGTATGAAAATACCCTTTCGCGAGAGAGGGTGATCAATCCTCATATACCTTAAGGATCCAGGGTATAGCCAACAGTAACGAAATTGTCAGCCACTTTTACATGAATTGGTCCCGCCACCTTGAACTATCCCTGGATAACTTGCGCTCCAGGCGGGGTGTTTAAACCCAATTCGTGAGAAAGGTGAATACCTTTAAACCTGTGAAGGGATCAGGATCCCTTAAACGTGAGAGAGGGGGCCAATCCACTAATCCTTCGAAGTATCCTGAGTGTGTATCCTGGAGCTATATCCCGAAGCATATTCTGCAAAACAACCTTAAACTAAGGTGGGTGTTAGCTTGGCTAACACCCCTCCGATGCTTAAGTTAGTATTTGGTTCAAATAAAATAAATTATATTTAAAAGAGACAGAATTCATACCATCTTGAGTTAGAAATTAAATTCTAAACTCACTTGAAATAGGCTTTGAGATGTATAGCATTCCAGGATCTTGGTAGTATATCCCCCTCCGTATTCTTAAGCTGGTATGCTCCTTTTCCGGATTCTGATTCAATCTCATAGGGTCCTTCCCACTTTGGAGCCAACTTCCCATCAGCAGGATTCGTAGTATTCTGAAAAGCCTTCCTTAACACCCAATCCCCAACCTTAAATCTTCTGGTCCTGATATTCTTGTTATATGCTCTGGATATTCTTTGTTGATATGCCGCCATTCTTAACTTTGCCGCATCCCTTTCTCATCGATAGTATCCAATTCTTGACATAGGGCTTCAGAATTCTTCTCAGGATCCCAGAGGTTGGATCTTGCTGTAGGTATCGCCATCTCTGTCGGGATTACTGCCTCTGCTCCAAATACTAAGGAAAACGGAGTTTGCCTGGTAGCATTCTTCACAGTTGTCCTGTCAGCCCATAGGACAAATGGTAATTCTTCTGCCCATCCTCCCTTCTTAGCTCCAAGTCTTTTCTTCAAATTGTTGACAATTATCTTGTTCGAGGATTCTGCTTGTCCATTCGCTTGAGGATGTACTGGAGTAGATGTTATCATTTTGATCCCCCAACTCTTGCAGAAGTCAGTAGTTCTTTTACTAATGAATTGAGAACCGTTGTCATAGATTATCTCGGCTGGTACTCCAAATCTGGTTAAGATATTTCTCTTTATGAAGGATACTACTTCTTGATCCCTAACCTGAACAAATGCCTCGGCTTCAACCCATTTGGAGAAATAATCTGTCATTGCCAACATAAAAACCTTTCCTCCTGGAGCCTTTGGAAGCTTCCCCACTATATCCATACCCCACTTCATAAATGGCCAAGGGGAAACAATAGGATATAACGGTTCAGCAGGCTGATGCAATACGTTACTATGTCTCTGACATGCATCACATCTTCGAGCATATTCTGCGGCATCTTTTCTCATTGTTGGCCAATAATATCATGTCCTCAACACTTTTGAGAATAATGACCTGCCCCCAGTATGGTTACCACAATTCCCTTCATGTATATCCTGAAGTACTTCTTTGGCTTCAGAATCCTCCAAGCATCTCAAGTATGGTCCTGCAAGAGATTTCCTGTATAAAACATTATTTATAATAGTGAATCGTGATACCTTCATCCTAAATGCCTTAGGATTTTCATCTCCGGGGATATGTCCTTCCTTGAGATATCTCATGATTGGAGCCGTCCAGGATTTAGGATCCTTTTCAGGATACGCCGCTCCAAGATCCTGAATACCTGCTACTTCTTTATCCTGAGGATTCGTTGCAGGATACAAGATATGTAATATTGGTATTGGGGTCCCGTCTGGTATCCTGATTGATGATCCCAAGTTTGCTAAGGCGTCTGCCTCGGCGTTATCCTCTCTTGGTACCTGTTCAAGTGCAAAAATATCGAAATATCCTGCTATTTTTTTGAGAATACCGAGGTATTCGATTAATTTCTCACCCTTGACTGCATAGGATCCATAAAAATGATTAGTAATTAACAAGGAATCAACATATACTTGCAAATTCTTGATATTCATATTCTTAGCCAATTCTAGTCCTGCAATCAAAGCTTCATATTCTGCCTCATTATTAGTAGCAGGAAATTCACACCTAATAGCCTGGGGTATTATGTCCCCCTGTGGCGATTTTAGTAGTATACCTAAACCTACACCTCTTACATTGGATGCACCATCAGTATATAATGTCCAGGATTCTAAGTTTTCTCCTAGCTGTTGCACTTCTAGGTCTACTTCATTTTGAATGTCACTACTGAAATCAGCCACAAAGTCTGCTAGAGCCTGAGACTTTATAGCATTTCTAGGTTCATATATTAGATCATAGGCACTTAATTTTACCGACCACTTAGCCATTCTACCCGACATTTCAGGTTTCCTAAGCACATTCTTAACAGGATAATTAGTTTTAACATGAATCCTATGAGTCTCAAAATAATGTCTAAGCTTTGTTGATGCCATAACTAGAGCCAATATTAACTTTTCTAGGTGAGAATATCTAGTTTCAGCATTTAATAAACTTTTGCTAACATAATAAACAGGATACTGCTGACCTTCGTGATCCTTTACGAGGACCGCACTTACTGCATTCCCTGATACTGCAAGATACAGGGATAATGGTTCACCATCTTCAGGCTTCATCAATAGAGGCGCGGTTGAGAGATACTGCTTCAAATCCTGCAGGGCTGCTTCATGCTTCTCACCCCATTCGAATTTCTTATTCTTTTTCAGGATATCATAGAACTCTTTACATTTTTTCGAGGATCTTGAAATAAATCTATTCAAGGCTGCCACTCGTCCTGCTAACCGTTGAACATCCTTCATATTCGAGGGTGACTTTATATCCAGGATAGCTTTGATCTACTCCGGGCTTGCCTCTATCCCTCTTTTTGTCACCATGTATCCTAAAAACTTTCCAGCCCCCACTCCAAAATGGCACTTGGCAGGATTTAGTTTCATATTATACTGATCCAGGATATCAAATGCTCCTTTAATATCCTGTAGATGATCCTCAGCCTTCTTGGATTTGACTACCATATCGTCAATGTACACCTCCATGGTGTCCCCCAGTTTGTCTTTAAACATCATGTTCACCAATCTCTGGTACGTTGCACCTACATTTTTCAAACCGAAAGGCATAGCAGTATAACAATAAATACCTGTTGGTGTCATGAAAGCAGTATCCTCCTGGTCTAAAGGTTCCATTTGGATCTGCTGGAATCCTGAGGATGCATCTGTTTTGGTCAAAAATCACACAAGGATAATGTAACCAAACTTTATGTAAACGGGGTATGATGCTTGGTTAATTATAAAAGTAAAGGATCACTTCTATGAGAAATATGCAAAGACACAATGATTTATACGAGGAAAAAGCCCTTGATCAATGTATGATCTCCGGCATAAAAAACCTCGGGTGATGGCAACTACCGATCACCAACTTCAATATAAGAAAAATATAGTTACAACTTCGGATGATAATGAGCTGAGTACAAGGATCACTATAGTTTCGAGTGTCTAAGCGTATGAGAGTTGTGTTGTGTTGTATGTTCTTCCGAATGAGGAAGAGTGTTATATATACAAGTGTAGGTGACCTATTTTAGGTAAAAAGACTAATAATCAGCTCATTACCCCTTTAGAAATAAAAGACAATCTAGCCTAAATTGCCGCCCTTAAATCAAGCTAAGTTTCCATATCCTTTGCAACGTCTATCTTTGATTAAGCTCGTGCTATAATTGTGAAGACGCGTCCCTTGATTATGATGCTAAGAGCGTATCCTGCCAGATGTTCCTGCAAAATAATGTTGTATTACTCGAAGTTAACTATTAGCATGAGGATCCTTTCAATGGTCCATGATCCTGATCCTGAAGTCCTGCTGAGGATCACTGTCTGCCAAAGAAACAAGGATCACTGGTTAGGATCACGTATAAGGATCGCGTATGATAAAAATCCAGCCCTAACAATTGCCCCCAAAATATAAGGAGTTTATTGCAAATAAATGAGTTATATTTTGCTTTGATCTTATCTGCAACGAATGACTCGGATAACTAGCCGTTAATATCGAACTAGCCGTTGCAACCCTTACGTCATAGATGTGACAATCCCTGCAAATCATGATTATAAATAGGAGATAGGGTTAGGATCACTCTGCATTTAAATTCGAGATATCTTCCCTTTATAATCGCTACCGAAGATTGACCAGGTATTCTCTTCTTCTCCCTTTCCATTCTTCCTTCTCTTGCTCTGTTTTTTCTGCTTTTACTCTGTTTCTGTTCCACCACGAGTATGTTGCTTCGAAATTCTCCACATAAGGATTCCAAGAAGAGCAGTCCCCTAAAAAGCCAAGGGATCATCAAGGACTCTCCTACGGAGAGATGTTGCTTTTCTGATGCTCATGTAGACAGGATTCGTCATTGCTTTCCGGCGAGTGCTGTTTTCAAATCCTTCACACCTACTGCTTTGAGCGACTTTGTTTCAGACGTCTGGGTGGCCTTTCCTGCTACTACGTTCACCATAGGGTATTCGTATCCTTTTCCAGCCTTTACCCAATCCTTCTTTTCTTTATCCGGCATATCTTATATCCAAGCTATGCCTATGATCTGGAGAGTCCTGTATACCTTCGAGAGGATCATCGAGCAGAAGGGGATTGATTTGGGGATGGCAGAGTTGGCCGCACTTTATGATCTTACCACGTTTGGATCCTGTCGATATCTGCTAAAACGGAAAGCTGGGGAGGATCACCCTGTCTTCAAGATTACTAAGAATGACACAAACTGGAAGCGTCGCTTTTTCTTTGTTAGAAGGGATACCATCCCAGATGGGAAGGATCTGCCCAAGGAATGGGCCACTCATGGTAGGGTAGAGGATCCTGGAAGGATCACTATCAGACTTGTCTCATACGATGAGGATCACTAACGTCTTTTTTATTTTTTGTGCAGCTATATCCATTGCTTATCTTAAGTTAACCCCTGCTGCAAGAGAAAGAGTCTTAGCTTTTAAAAAGCTCAATCCTGAGGTCAGAAGTTTCCAAGTCACCGTCCAAGATTCACAGGAAGTATCCTCCGCATCTGCCACTATGTCAAGTAAGTATCCTTGTAAAAAGTAAGTTATATGCTAGATTGTTTAATTAGTAAGGGAACTTATCTTGTTTTGATTGTGTAGGTGTTGGGAAGTCTGCCAAATCTGCCAAGTCTGCCTCCAAGTTTGGGATAGATGATCTCACCAATGTCAAGTCTTCGAGGAGAAAGACTTCTGCTGCCAGTCCCTCCGCTTCAGCCCCTAAAGCATCCATTAGGGGTAAGGGAAAGAAGAGGAAGACTTCCGAGGATCTCCAAGGATTTCCTCTGATCCGCCAACAGTTCCTTGACTATGTCAATGAGGTAGGGATCATTGCCCCTGTTGGTTATCCTTCTCTAATATCCTGCTTGTTATTCTGCCTTTTTTGAGGATCACTTGATCCTGAACTTACCTTTTTTCTCTTTTGCAGAAACTTGCTGAGATTGAGACCTACCTTGGCCACGTCGAGGATCAGGAGAGCCAAATCGCCGACCTCCAACAAATGGGCGTGTTAAAGGATCTCAAGATAGCCGATCTTGAGAAGGAACTCCGGGCTACAAAGGATGAGGCTGCTCAAAGGCTAAATGACATGGATGGCGAGAAGCAGGAGATCATCCAGGATGCCAAGGTCTCTGCCGCAACTGCTATGTACAAGATACAACTACAAATGGCTGCGGAGGCTCAGGATCCTGCCTTTGACAAGAGCTCATGGGACGTGGAGGGTTGGAAGGCAAGATTGGCAGAGCTGGAGGATGAGGACGAAGCAGAGGAGATCCCAATGCTGGAGGGAGGTGATGCTGAGAAGGATCAAGGTGGAGAAGCTGGTGGTGATGGAGCAGTGAAGGTGTGAGCTGCATGATTGGGCGATGATGGATATTTGTGACTAGGCCGGAGCCCGATTTTTTGAGTTTGGTAGTGGTTTGTTTGTGGTTTGAAACAATTATGGTTTGTAATCTTTGAACAATAGTTTTTAGGGTAAGGGATCCTGGATCCTTCGAACAATAGGTAGGATTACAAAAGGTGGAGGGATCCTCTGTTTGGGGGATGAAGCCTTTGTGATCCTGCCGCTTTTACTCTCCTGTACCTGCTAAGACCGCATAGACAATGGACACCCTTTGCCAACCCATGTGGACGGGCCACGTTTTGCTGGTAGAAACGTGGGTTGGCAATTTTAACAACTTTTGAAGGGTTAATCCTTTCGTTAATAAATAAGATCTTAAACTTTTGTCGCTTATCTTGTGTTATTATCCTTTTTATTTTCAATTGTTTTGACACATGTTTGTTTAAGTAAGAAAAGTTGAGCAAATTATGTTTAGGAAATTTAGGATATGATCCTGGATCAAATATCCTATGATCGAAAATTTTCAAGGTAGTTTATTTTAAGGATCATAGGTTCAGTTGTCAAGGTCTAAAGGTTATTCAAATGAATAATGAAACTAAAAAATAGTTAAGGATCATACCTGAGGATCCAAGTTAGGATCCTAACCTTTAATCGGGATAACCATAAGTAAGACTTTAATGGATAATAAGGATTAAGGATCCTTAATTGTTTAATCTTCGAAAACCTGAAAAATGGAACATATCTTGGGACTAAGCCAATATAAAAGATAAGTTAGTAACTGGGGACAAGCCCAAAGGATAACTGAGGATGATCCCGGAGGATCACTGGGGACAAGCCCAAAGGATAACTGTGGACAAGCCCAAAGGATAACTGGGGACAAGCCCAAAGGATCGTATGTAAACTGGAGTATGGCCCTTACTGGCGACTATCCAAACTTAGTGACATAAAAATGTCAAAACCTTAGCTAACGTGAAAACGTTAGAAACCTTAGGAACGGATGTATGGTACGTCTACCATTATACGGAGGATCCTGGGTATAGCCAGTACGATGAGGTTGTCAGCCCCGGAAGTGGGTACTGGTCCCAAAGACGTGAACTATATCAGGATCATCGTGCGCTGCTGGCGGAAACTGGGGATAATCCCAAGGATAACTGGGGACAAGCCCGAGGATCTGCGTTGCTTTTGAAGATCTTTGACGATATGCTGTAGATACCTGAACTATCATAACTCAAATGGTTCGTGAGAAGAGGATGAAGGATACAGGATCCTTATCCTTTGGTAAAAAGTAAGGAAATGTAATAGTTTTAAGATAAGGATATTACCGGAGTAAGGATCACTGACATCACCGGGATCCTTCGGGGATACTCCAATATAAGGATCACATGCTTGAAGGATTATGTTCACATAAAGTATCTCTTTAAGTGAACAGCATTCCAGGCTCTTGGTAACAAGTTTCCTTCCATGGTTAGCAATCTGTATGCCCCCTTTCCTGCTTCTGCTTCAATCAAGTAAGGGCCTTCCCATTTTGGTGCTAACTTCCCGTCAGCAGGATTAATAGTGTTTTGGAATGTTTTTCTCAACACCATATCTCCGACTTGGAACTTCCTTATCCTAACATTTTTGTTGTAAGCACCAGCCATTCTTTGTTGGTAGCTTGCCATCCTTATCCTAGCCAGATCCCTGATTTCCTCAATAGTATCCAAATTCTGAGCCAGGATTGCAGCATTCTCTTCAGGATCACGAGCACTTGTTCTAGCAGTTGGGATCACCATCTCTGTTGGGATCACTGCTTCTGCCCCAAATACTAAAGAAAAAGGTGTTTGACCAGTGGCATTCTTGGGAGTTGTTCTATCAGCCCATAGCACATAAGGTAACTCCTCTGCCCATTTTCCCTTCTTGGATCCTAGCTTCTTCTTTAGATTGTTGATGATGATCTTGTTGGATGATTCTGCTTGGCCATTGGCTTGTGGATGAACTGGTGTTGATGTTATCATCTTGATTCCCCAACTGTCACAAAAGTTAGTAGTTCTGCTTCCAATGAATTGGGAACCATTATCACATACAATTTTAGAGGGAATGCCAAATCTAGTTATAATGTTTCTTTTGATAAAGGATATAACTTCTTTTTCTCTGACTTGAGCAAAAGCTTCAGCTTCTATCCACTTAGAGAAGTAGTCAGTCATGGCAAGCATAAATACTTTTCCACCAGGTGCTTTAGGGAGCTTGCCAACTATATCCATCCCCCATCTCATGAATGGCCAAGAGGATGGTATGGGGTGTAGCAATTCAGCTGGTTGATGAAGGATATTGCTGTGTCTTTGACAAGGATCACATTTCCTAGCATATTCTATAGCATCCCTTTTCATGGTTGGCCAGTAGTATCCTGTTCTAAGGATCCTTGAGAATAATGCCCTGCCCCCAGTGTGGTTTCCACAATCTCCTTCATGGAAGTCTCTCAACACTTCTTCAATTTCAGGATCCTCAATACATCTTAAATATGGTCCTGCAAGGGATCGTTTATATAGCACATTATTTAAGATTGTAAATTGAGATACCTTGATCCTGAAAGCTCTAGGATTTTCTCCCATTGGAATCTCTCCGTCTTACAAGTATTTCATGATTGGTGAGACCCATGATCCTGAATAGGATTGAGCTTCTTCACTAGGGATTACTGCAGTATCCTCTTCTATTTCCATGGCCACTTGATTTTCAATAGCAGGAGCCAGGATATGGATGATAGGGATACTTATGTCTTCTGGAATTTTTAAGGATGATCCTAAGTTGGCCAATGCATCAGCTTCCGTGTTATCCTCCCGTGGTACCTGTGTTAAGCTGAAAGAAACAAAAGAGAGTGCCAATTCTTTGACTATCTCTAAATATTTGGTTAGTTTTTCACCTTTAACAGCATAGGATCCATTAAAGTGATTGGTGATCAATAATGAGTCTACATATACTTTAAGATATTTTACCCCCATATCCTTAGCAATTTGCAAGCCAGCAATTAAGGCTTCATATTCAGCCTCATTGTTATTTGCTTGGAACTCACAGGCTATGGAGTGGGGTATTATGTCCCCCTGTGGCGATTTTAGTAGTATCCCGAGCCCTGTGCCCTTGACATTTGAGGATCCATCAGTGTGTAGTATCCAAGGATCCTTGGTCTCATCCAGCTGTTGGACTTCCAATTCTGCTTCTTTTTGTAGATCACTACTGAAATCAGCCACAAAGTCAGCTAGTGCTTGGGATTTAATGGCTGTTCTTGGCTCATATCTTATATCATGGGCACTAAGCTTTACTGCCCACTTAGCCATTCTTCCTGACATCTCTGGTTTCCTGAGGACATTCTTAATTGGAAAGTTAGTTCTAACAACAATAGTATGGGTTTCAAAATAATGCCTTAACTTAGTTGATGCCATGATTAATGCAAGAATAAGTTTTTCGAGGTGTGAGTACCTGGATTCGGCATCAAGTAAACTCTTACTTACATAGTAGATAGGATATTGTGTACCTTCGTGATCCTTCACAAGGACAGCACTTACAGCGGTTGAGGATACCGCCAAATATAAGGATAACACATCTCCTTTTTCGGGTTTTGATAATGCTGGTGCTGAGGACATATATTCTTTAAGGGCTTGTAAAGCATTCTCATGTTTCTCAGTCCATTCAAACTTCTTGTTCTTCCTTAGGATATCGTAAAATTCTTTACATTTTTCTGAGGATCTTGATATGAACCTGTTCAGAGCTGCTATCCTGCCTGTTAGCCTTTGCACATCCTTAGCATTGGCAGGGGACTTGATGTTTACTAGTGCTTTAATTTGCTCCGGACTTGCTTCAATGCCTCTCTGAGTTACCATATATCCTAGGAATTTACCTGCCTTAACACCAAAGTGGCACTTTGAAGGATTAAGCTTCATGTTATATTTATCAAGGATATCAAATGCTTCTTCTAAATCCCTTAGGTGATCCTCAGCTTTCTTTGATTTGACTACCATATCATCTATGTATACTTCCATAGTTTGTCCAATTTGATCTTTGAACATCATATTCACCAGCCTTTGATATGTTGCACCTGCATTTCTTAATCCAAAAGGCATGGCAATATAACAATACAAACCTGTTGGGGTCATAAAGGCTGTATCCTCTTGGTCAGATGGTTCCATCTGAATTTGTTGGAATCCAGATGATGCATCCATAAAGGTCAACAGTTCATGCCCCGCTGTTGCATCCACCATGGAGTCAATGTGGGGTAATGGGAAAGGATCCTTGGGACATGCCTTATTCAGATCAGTGAAATCGACACATACCCTCCACTTTCCATTTTTCTTTTGGACAACGACCACATTGGCTAACCATTTTGGATATTTTACCTCTCTGATCATACCTGCTCGAAGTAGTCTCTCCACTTCTTCTTGGATAATGGCATTCCTTTCTGGTGCAAACTTCCTCCTTTTTTGATGGATTGGTTTGATAGACCTGTCAATGCCGAGTTTATGAGTTATGATATCCTTAGATATACCTGTCATATCTTCGTGCTTCCATGCAAAGGTAGACTTTCTTCTCTTGAGGAAGGATATCATGTCTTCTTTCATCTTGCCAAGGATCCCTGATCCGATATAGATTTTTGATTCAGGATCACTAGGATCCAAGAGGATTTCGTCCACATCTTGTTCCCTTGCCTCCAAGACATTCCTCGGAGGATACTGTAATTGCTATTGCTCCCTTGGCTTCGAGGTTGGCTTCATGGATGAGGTATAACAATCCTTAGCCTCCTGCTGATCACTGTCGATCTTGATTATTCCCCATGGGCTAGGGAGCTTCACACATTGATGGTAGGTGGATGGGACTGCTTTCATATCATGTATCCAAGGCCTGCCAAGGATAACATTGCAACAAGACAAACAGTCAATAACGCAAAATTTCTGGTAATTATGTAATCCTTCCACGTAGATTGGGAGTTTGATGTCCCCCAGAGTTTTCTTCGTTTCTCCACTGAATCCTACAAGCACGGAGGATCTTGGTGTGATGTCTGATTCTGGGATTCCCATCTTCTTCAGAACATCAAGCTGGATAATGTTCACTGAGCTTCCTCCATCGATAAGGATCCTGCGGACAAAATGGTTAGAGATAAAGAGAGTAATAACTAAACTATCGTGATGAGGATCCTGAATGTTAATGCCATCATCCTCATCAAACGTTATCATCTTCCCTTCTGAGACACTTGATGTTCTAATAGGCCTTTCTCCATTATTCATTTTTGACTCCTTTGCATGTCTTTTGGCCGCCGAGAAGGATGTACCACAGATGTCTGATCCTCCGGAAATAAAGTTGATCACTTGTGCATTTGCCGGAGGTGCTGGAGCCTTTTCAGGGATCCTTTCAGGATCCTGAGTCCTTTGCTTTTTTCTTCCCAATAATTCTTTTAGGTGCCCCTTGCTTAACAGATATCCAATCTCTTTTCTTAAAGCTATGCATTCTTCAGTTAGATGCCCGAAATCCTCATGGTATGCACACCATTTTGACTTGTCTTTAGTCCCGGATGGTTTATCATTCTTCCTGGGCCACCTAGCTTTTTCACCTAGATTCTGCATTGCAAGGATTAGTTCATGATTATCAACGGAAAAACAATATTCTGAGATTGGAGGATAATCCTCATCATCCTCTTCTTGGTCAACAGCATGCACATTCTGGTTCTCATTTCTATGGTAGGATTTGAATTTGTTGTTCTTGAAGGAGGATCCTTGCTTCTCCTGTTTTGAGGATCCTACTTGTCTCTCCTGGATCCTCTTGTCATCCTCTAGCCGGATGAACCTGAGTGCCCGAGTTCTTACTTCATCTAAATTCCTGCATGGTGTCATAACAAGATCATCATAGAATAATGAATCCTTAAGCAGTCCCATTTTGAAGGCTTCAACAGCCGTAGCCATATCCAAGTTGGGAATGTCCAAGGATTCTTTACTAAATTTAGTTATATAATCCCTTAATGATTCATTATGACCTTGAGTTACCCTATATAAATCACTGGTTAATCTTTCAAATTTTCTACTACAAGAGAATTGGTTATTGAATAAATTAACTAAATTAGCAAATGAAGTAATAGAGTAAGGGGGAAGACTTAGCAGCCACTTAAGAGCTGATCCAGTAAGAGTGGATCCAAATCCTTTGCATAGGCATGCTTCTTTCAGTTTTTCTGGGATAGGATTGATCTCCATCCTCTCCCTGTATTGTGCTATGTGCTCTTCTAGATCCGTTGTACCATCATACAGCTTCATAGTAGGGATATGGAACCTTTTGGGTACCTCTGCATCACAAATTGGTGGTGCAAAGCGAGATACCTTATGGCTTCCATCTGCAATCTCTGGGATAGGCTTGACTACCCCTGGAACACTTGAGATCATATCTTTTAGTTTCTGCAATTCCCTGGCCATAGCATGATTGACACCTGTATCCTGCATGAATCCATGGTTAGTGGTAGGATAATTATTTAAAGTGTTACCTCCCATTGGGTTCAAGTTTGGGAATCCATATTGCTGGGATTCTGGAACAACGGAGGGTCCAGTGGAAGCAATGGTCTGCATTGGAATGAAGTCCCCTTGATGGACATCTAGACTTCCTGTTTGCAAACTTTTTAGGGATCCTGGCACCTGGAAGGATCCTGGTATCTGGAAGGGTCCTGGTATCTGGGATGATCCTGAAACGATGGAGGATCCTTGACCCTGGGATGATCCTAGAACAAAGTAGGATCCTGGACCCTGGGATAATCCTGGAACAAAGTAGGATCCTTGAAACTGCTGTGCTCCCGGATAGGCTCCCGAATTCATGAGGGATCCCATATGCTGGGGATAGGATCCTGCCGGCTGAAAGTGTGAGCCAGATGCCTGAGTCATTGCTGTCGATCCGGGGTGCAATCCTCTTGATTCTCAAATAATTTGCACGTCTGGAATTCCTGATGGCTGAGAAGTAATCATTGGAGTATCAAAGCTCAAAGACTTGGGCATCAGTGGGGAATGATCCTCTGCCGTTTTCTTCTGTCTTTTGAGATCTCCAATTTCCCTGAGGATCCTTTCATTAGTTTCATCCTGCCGCTGCATACGATCCTTCATCTGCAAAATCAAAGTAAATACATCACTAGTACTGGGAATATAAGAATTCATAGCAGAAGGAGATGGAGTTTTAGAATTAGTAGGAGTTTGTCTCTTCTCAGCATTCTTCTGGGATCCTGCCGGTGGTGGAGGCAGAATGTTCTGGGACGAGGTGACTGCAGACATTGCCGTGGACATGTTTTTCAATGATGAAGCCATGTAATTCTATGAAATGATTTCGAACAAAAGGTTTTCTTATGAATGAAGCACCAATTGCCCCACGGTGGGCGCCAAACTGTTTTGGTCAAAAATCACACAAGGATAATGTAACCAAACTTTATGTAAACGGGGTATGATGCTTGGTTAATTATAAAAGTAAAGGATCACTTCTATGAGAAATATGCAAAGACACAATGATTTATACGAGGAAAAAGCCCTTGATCAATGTATGATCTCCGGCATAAAAAACCTCGGGTGATGGCAACTACCGATCACCAACTTCAATATAAGAAAAATATAGTTACAACTTCGGATGATAATGAGCTGAGTACAAGGATCACTATAGTTTCGAGTGTCTAAGCGTGTGAGAGTTGTGTTGTGTTGTCTGTTCTTCCGAATGAGGAAGAGTGTTATATATACAAGTGTAGGTGACCTATTTTAGGTAAAAAGACTAATAATCAGCTCATTACCCCTTTAGAAATAAAAGACAATCTAGCCTAAATTGCCGCCCTTAAATCAAGCTAAGTTTCCATATCCTTTGCAACGTCTATCTTTGATTAAGCTCGTGCTATAATTGTGAAGACGCGTCCCTTGATTATGATGCTAAGAGCGTATCCTGCCAGATGTTCCTGCAAAATAATGTTGTATTACTCGAAGTTAACTATTAGCATGAGGATCCTTTCAATGGTCCATGATCCTGATCCTGAAGTCCTGCTGAGGATCACTGTCTGCCAAAGAAACAAGGATCACTGGTTAGGATCACGTATAAGGATCGCGTATGATAAAAATCCAGCCCTAACAGCATCCATGAAGGTTAACATCGACCGGCAGTGGCATCCACCATCGAGTCTATATGAGGCAGGGGGAATGGGTCTTTTGGACAAGCTTTGTTCAAGTCTGTGTAGTCTACACAAACTCTCCACTTCCCATTCTTCTTTTGAACCACTCCCACATTTGCTAGCCATCTAGGGAATTTGACTTCTCTGATCATCTTGGACTTCAATAATCTTTCAACTTCCTCTTGGATAATTGCATTTCGCTCAGGGGCGAACTTCCTTCTCTTTTGTTGTATAGGCTTGAATGACCTGTCAATTCCAAGCTTGTGAGTAATAATGTCTTTGGATATACCTGTTGTTAGGGCTGGATTTTTATTATAGGTGATCCTTACACATGATCCTAACCAGTGATCCTTGTTTCTTTGGCAGACAGTGATCCTCAGCAGGACTTCAGGATCAGGATCATGGGACATTATGGTGATCCTCATACTAACGGCCACTTCGACTTAATACAATATTGTTTCGCAGGAACATCTAGCAGAATACGCTCTAGGCGTCATGATCCAGGGACGCGTCTTCACAATTATGGCAAGAGCTTAATCGAAGAAAGACGTTGCACAGGATATGGAAACTAGGCTTGATTTATGGGCGGCTATTTAGGCTAGATTGTATCTCATTTCTAAAGGGGTAATGAGCTGAATAATAGTTTAGCTACCTAAAATAGGTCACCTACACATGTATAAATACCACTCTTCCTCATTCGGAAGAACACACGACATACAACGCAACTCTCACACACTTAGACACCAAAAGCAATAGTGATCCTTGTACTCAGCTCATTATCATCCAAAGTTGTAATCATATTTTTGTTATATTGAAGTTGGTGATCGGTAGTTGCCATCACCCGAGGTTTTTTATGCCGGAGATCATTCATTGATCAAGGGCTTTTTCCTCGTATAAATCATTGTGTCTTTGCATCTTTATCACAGAAGTAATCCTTTACTTTCATAATTAACCAAGCATCATACCCCGTTTTCATAAAGTTTGGTTACATTATCCTTGTGTGATTTTTGACCAAAACAGTTTGGCGCCCACCGTGGGGCAATTGGTGCTTCATTCATAAGAAAATCTTTTTGTTCGAAATCATTTCAAAGAGTTACATGGCTTCATCATTGAAGAACACGTCCTCGGCGATGTCTGCAGTCACCTCATCACAGATCACTTTGCCTCCTCCACCTGCAGGATCTCAGAAAAATACTGAGAAAAGATCAACTCCCACTTTCTCTAAACCTTTATCTTCTTCTGCTATGAATTCTTCTATTCCCAGTACTAGTGATGTATTTGCTTTAATTTTGCAGATGAGAGATCGTATGCAGCAACAGGATGAGACTAATGACAGGATCCTCAGGGAAATTGGAGACCTCAAAAGACAAAAGAAAGCGGCAGAGGATCATTCCCCACTGATGCCCAAATCCTTGAGCTTCGATACTCCAATGATCACTTCCCAGCCATCAGGGATCCCCGACGTGCAAATCATAGGGGAGTCAAGAGGATCACGTCTCAACTCGGCAGCAATGACTCAGACATCAGATTCACATTTTCAGCCAATAGGATCCTATCCTCAATACATGGGATCCTTCATGAATCCGGGAGCCTATCCGGGGGCACAGCAGCTTCAAGGATCCTACTTTGTTCCAGGATCATTTCAGGTTCAAGGACCCTCCTTTGTTCCAGGATCATCCCAGGATACAGGTACCAATCATGCTATGGCCAGGGAATTACAGAAACTAAAGGACATGATCTCAAGTGTTCCAGGGGTAGTCAAGCCTATCCCAGAGATTGCAGATGGAAGCCACAAGGTATCTCGCTTTGCACCACCAATTTGTGATGCAGAGGTACCCAAAAGGTTCCATATCCCTACCATGAAGCTGTATGATGGTACAACGGATCCAGAGGAGCATATAGCACAATACAGGGAGAGGATGGAGATCAATCCTATCCCAGAAAAATTGAAGGAAGCATGCCTATGTAAAGGATTTGGATCCACTCTTACAGGATCAGCTCTTAAATGGCTGCTAAGTCTTCCCCCCTACTCTATTACTTCATTTGCTAATTTAGTTAATTTATTCAATAACCAATTCTCTTGTAGCAGAAAATTTGAAAAATTAACTAGTGATTTGTACAGGATAACTCAAAATCATAATGAATCATTAAGGGATTATATAACTAAATTTAGTAAAGAATCCTTGGACATTCCCAACTTGGATATGGCTACGGCTGTTGAAGCCTTCAAAATGGGACTGCTTAAGGATTCATTATTCTATGATGATCTTGTTATGACACCGTGCAGGAATCTAGATGAAGTAAGAACTCGAGCACTCAGGTTCATCCGGCTAGAGGATGACAAGAGGATCCAGGAGAGACAAGTAGGATCCTCAAAACAAGATAAGCAAGGATCCTCCTTCAAGAGCAACAAGTTCAAATCCTACCATAGAAATGAGAACAAGAATGTGCATGCTGTTGACCAAGAAGAGGATGATGAAGAATATCCTCCAATCTCAGAATATTGTTTTTCCGATGATAATCATGAACTAATCCTTGCAATGCAGAATCTAGGTGAAAAAGCTAGGTGGCCCAGGAAGAATGATAAACCATCCGGGACTAAAGACAAGTCCAAATGGTGTGCATACCATGAGGATTTCGGGCATCTAACTGAAGATTGCATAGCCTTAAGAAAAGAAATTGGATACCTGCTAAGCAAGGGGCATCTAAAAGAATTGTTAGGGAGAAAAAAACAAAGGACCCAGGATCCTGAAAGGATCCCTGAAAAGGCTCCAGCACCTCCGGCAAACGCACAAGTGATCAACTTTATATCCGGAGGATCAGACATCTGTGGTACATCCTTCTCGGCGGCCAAAAGACATGCAAAAGAATCAAAAATGGATAATGGAGAAAGGCCTATTAGAACATCAAGTGTCTCAGAAGGGAAGATGATAACATTTGATGAGGATGATCGCATCAACATTCAGGATCCTCACCACGATAGTTTAGTTATCACTCTCTTTATCTCTAACCATTTTGTCCGCAGGATCCTTATTGATGGGGGGAGCTCAGTGAACATTATCCAGCTTGATGTCCTGAAGAAGATGGGAATCCCAGAATCAGACATCACACCGAGATCCTCCGTGCTTGTAGGATTCAGTGGGGAAACGAAGAAAACTCTGGGGGACATCAAACTCCCAATCTACGTGGAAGGATTACATAATTACCAAAAATTTTGTGTTATTGACTGTTTGTCTTGTTGCAACGTTATCCTTGGCAGGCCTTGGATACACGACATGAAAGCAGTTCCATCTACCTACCATCAATGTGTGAAGCTCCCTAGCCCATGGGGGATAATCAAGATCGACAGTGATCAGCAGGAGGCTAAGGATTGTTATACCTCATCCATGAAGCCAACCTCGAAGCCAAGGGAGCAATAGCAATTACAGTATCCTCCGAGGAATGTCTTGGAAGCAAGGGAACAAGATGTGGACGAAATCCTCTTGGATCCTAGTGATCCTGAATCAAAAATCTATATCGGATCAGGGATCCTTGGCCAGATGAAAGAAGACTTAATATCCTTCCTCAAAAGAAGAAAATCCACCTTTGCTTGGAAATATGAAGACATGACATGTATATCTAAGGATATTATTACTCACAAACTTGGCATTGACAGGTCTATCAAACCAATCCATCAAAAAAGGAGGAAGTTTGCACCAGAAAGGAATGCCATTATCCAAGAAGAAGTAGAGAGACTACTTCGAGCAGCTATGATCAGAGAGGTAAAATATCCAAAATGGTTAGCCAATGTGGTTGTTGTCCAAAAGAAAAATGGAAAATGGAGGGTATGTGTCGATTTCACTAATTTGAATAAGGCATGTCCCAAGGATCCTTTCCCATTACCCCACATTGACTCCATGGGGGATGCAACAGCGGGGCATGAACTGTTAACCTTTATGGATGCATCATCTGGATTCCAACAAATTCAGATGGAACCATCTGACCAAGAGGATACAGCCTTTATGACCCCAACCAGTTTATATTGTTATATTGCCATGCCTTTTGGACTAAGAAATGCAGGTGCAACATATCAAAGGCTGGTAAATATGATGTTCAAAGATCAAATCGGAAAAACTATGGAGGTGTACATAGATGATATGGTGGTCAAGTCAAAAAAAGCTGAGGATCACCTAAGGGACTTGGAAGAAGCATTCGATATCCTTGATAATTACAACATGAAACTTAATCCTTCAAAATGCCATTTTGGTGTTAAGGCAGGAAAGTTCTTAGGATACATGGTAACCCAGAGGGGCATTGAAGCAAGCCCGGAACAAATCAAAGCATTAATAAATATCAAATCTCCTGCCAATGCCAAGGATGTTCAAAGACTGACAGGCAGGATAGCAGCTTTGAACAGGTTCATATCGAAATCCTCAGAAAAATGCAAAGAATTCTACGATATCCTAAGGAAGAATAAGAAGTTTGAATGGACTGAGAAACATGAGAACGCTTTACAAGCCCTTAAAGAATATATGTCCTCAGCACCAGCATTAGCAAAACCAGAAAAAGGAGATGTGTTATCCTTATACCTGGCGGTATCCTTAACCGCTGTAAGTGCCGTCCTTGTCAAGGATCACGAAGGTACACAATATCCTATCTACTATGTAAGTAAAAGTCTACTTGATGCCGAATCCAGGTACTCACACCTCGAAAAACTTATTCTTGCATTAATCATGGCATCCACTAAGTTAAGACATTATTTTGAAACCCATACTATTGTTGTTAGAACTAATTTCCCAATCAAGAATGTCCTCAGGAAACCAGAGATGTCAGGAAGAATGGCTAAGTGGGCAGTAAAGCTTAGTGCCCATGATATAAGATATGAACCAAGAACAGCCATTAAATCACAAGCCTTAGCCGACTTTGTGGCTGATTTCAGTAGTGATCTGCAAAAAGAAGCGGAATTGGAGGTCCAGCAGCTGGATGAGACCAAGGATCCTTGGATACTACACACTGACGGATCCTCAAACGTCAAAGGCACAGGGCTAGGGATCCTACTAAAATCACCACAGGGGGACATAATACCCCACTCCATAGCCTGTGAGTTCCAAGCAACTAACAATGAGGCTGAATATGAAGCCTTAATTGCTGGCTTACAAATTGCTAAGGATATGGGGGTAAAGTATCTTAAAGTATATGTAGACTCATTGTTGATCACTAATCACTTTAACGGATCCTATGCTGTTAAAGGTGAAAAACTAACCAAGTACTTAGAGATAGTCAAAGAATTGGCACTCTCTTTTGTTTCTTTCAGCTTGACACAGGTACCAAGGGAGGAGAACACAGAGGCTGATGCATTGGCCAACCTAGGATCATCCTTGAAGATTCCAGAAGATATAAGTATCCCTATCATCCATATCCTGGCTCCTGCTATTGAAAATCAGGTGGCCATGGAAATAGAAGAGGATACTGCAATGACCCCTAGCGAAGAAGCCCAATCTTATTCAGGATCATGGATCTCACCAATCATGAGATACTTGCAATACGGGGAGATCCCGGTGAAAGAAAATCCTAGAGCTTTCAGGATTAAGGTATCTCAATTCACAATTCTGAATAATGTATTATATAAGCGATCTCTTGCAGGACCATATTTGAGATGTATTGAGGATCCTGAAATTGAAGAAGTGTTGAAAGATTTCCATGAAGGAGATTGCGGAAACCACACTGGGGGCAGAGCATTGTTCTCAAGGATCCTTAGAACAGGATACTACTGGCCAACCATGAAAAGGGATGCTGTAGAGTATGCTAAGAAGTGTGATCCTTGCCAAAGACATAGCAATATCCTCCATCAGCCAGCTGAATTTCTACACCCAATACCATCCTCTTGGCCATTCATGAGATGGGGAATGGATATAGTTGGCAAGCTTCCTAAAGCACCTGGTGGAAAAGTATTTATGCTTGCCATGACTGACTATTTTTCCAAGTGGATAGAAGCTGAAGCTTTTGCTCAAGTCAGAGAAAAAGAAGTTATATCCTTTATCAAAAGAAACATTATAACCAGATTTGGCATTCCCTCTGAAATTGTATGTGATAATGGTTCTCAATTCATTGGAAGCAGAACCACTAACTTTTGTGACAGTTGGGGAATCAAGATGATAACATCAACACCTGTTCACCCACAAGCCAATGGTCAAGCAGAATCATCCAACAAGATCATCATCAACAATCTGAAGAAGAAGCTAGGATCCAAGAAGGGAAAATGGGCAGAGGAGTTACCTTATGTGCTATGGGCTGATAGGACAACTCCCAAGAATGCCACAGGTCAAACACCTTTCTCTTTAGTATTTGGGGCAGAAGCAATGATCCCAACAGAGATGGTGATCCCAACTGCTAGAACAATTGCTCATGATCCTGAAGAAAATGCTGCAATCCTAGCTCAGGATTTGGATACTATTGAGGAAATCAGGGATCTAGCTAGAATAAGGATGGCAAGCTACCAACAAAGAATGGCTGGTACCTACAACAAAAATGTCAGGATAAGGAAGTTCCAAGTCGGAGATATGGTGTTGAGAAAAGCATTTCAAAATACTATCAATCCTGCTGACGGGAAGCTAGCACCAAAATGGGAAGGTCCCTACTTGATTGAAGCTGAAGCAGGAAAGGGGGCATACAGGTTGCTAACCATGGAAGGAAACTTGTTACCAAGAGCCTGGAATGCTGTTCACTTAAAGAAATATTTCATGTGAACATGATCCTTCATGCATGTGATCCTTACATTGAAGTATCCTTGAAGGATCCCGGAGATATCAGTGATCCTTACTCTGGTAAGATGCTTATCCTAAAACTATTGCATTTTCTTACTTTTTACCTAAGGATAAGGATCATGTATCCTTCATCCTCTACTCACAAACCATTTGAGTTATGATAGTTCAGGTATCTTCAGCAAATCGTCAAAGATCTCCAAAAGCACCACAGATCCTTGGCTCCAACCCCAGTTATCCTTGGGATTATCCCCAGTTTCCGCCAGCAGCGCACGATGATCCTGGTATAGTTCACGTCTTTGGGACCAGTACCCACTTTCGGGGCTGACAACCTCATCGTACTGGCTATATTTAGGATCCTACGTATAATGGTAGACGTACCATACATCCGTTCTTAAGGTTTCTAACGTTTTCACGTTAGCTAAGGTTTTGACATTTTCATGTCACTAAGTTTGGATAGTCGCCAGAAAAGGGCCATACTCCAGTTTACATACGATCCTTTGGGCTTGTCCCCAGTTATCCTTTGGGCTTGTCCCCAGTGATCCTCCGGGATCATCCCCAGCTATCCTTTGGGCATGTCCCCAGTTACTAGTTTATCTTTTACATTGGCTTAGTCCCAAGTTATATCTCACTTTTCAGGTTTTGGAAGTCTAAACATATAAGGATCCTTAATCCTTATTAACTATCAAAGTCTTATCTATAATTGTCTTGATTGAAGGTTAGGATCCTAACTTGGATCCTCAGGTATGATCCTTGACTATATTGGTTATACTAACCGACCCTTTTACTTTGACAACCAAACTTATGATCCTTGGACCAAAACATTTTGAATATTTTCAATATGAGGATATTTGATCTAGGATCATATCCTAAGTTTATTAAACACATTTTTGTTACTTTAACAAATATAGCAATTGAGGAATAAGAGGATAATCAAAGGATAACAACACAAGATAAGCCAGAAAGATTAAAGTTATATTATTAACAAAAAGGATCTTTAACCCTTTCAAAAAGTTGTCAAAATTACCAACCCACATTTCTACCAGCAAAACGTGGCCCGTCCACATGGGTTGGCAAAGGGTGTCCATTGTCTATGCGGTCTTAGCATTTTGCAGGAAATAAAAAGCGGCTGGATCACAAAGGCTTCATCCCCCAAACAGAGGATCCCTCCACCTTTTGTAATCCTACCTATTGTTCAAAGGATCCAGGATCCTTAACCCTAAGAAACTATTGTTCAGAGATTACAGACCATAATTGTTTCAAACATCAACAACCACAAAAAACCACTACCAAACCTAAAAAATTGGGCTCCGGCCTAGTCAACAATATCCATCATCGCCCAATCATGCAGCCTAAACCTTTGCTGCTCCATCACCACCTGCTTCTCCGCCCTGTTCCTGGTCAGCATCACCACCCTTCAGCATGGGGATGTCCTCAGCCTCATCCTCGTCCTCCAGATCCGCCAGCCTTGCCTTCCAACCTTCAACATCCCACGAGCTCTTGTCAAAGGTGGGATCCTGAGCTTCCTCGGCCATTTGAAGTTGTATCTTGTACATAGTAATTGCCGCGGAAACCTTGGCGTCTTGGGTGATCTCCTGCTTCTCATTATCCATCTCAATCAGCCTTTGAGCAGCCTCGTCTTTGGTAGCCTGGAGCTCCTTCTCAAGATCTGCCATCTTGAGATCCTTTAACACACCCATTTGCTGGAGGTCGGCAATCTGGCTCTCTTGATCCTCAACATGGCCAAGATAGGTCTCGATCTCGGCAAGTTTCTGCAAAAAGGGAAATAAGGTAAGTTCAGAATCAGATGATCCTCAAAGAAAGCAGGATACACAAACAGGATATGCGAGACGGATAACCAACAGGGGCAGTGATCCCTACCTCATTCACGTAGTCGAGGAATTGCTGACGGAGGAGGGGAAATCCCTGGAGATCATCTGAAGCCTTCCTCTTCTTCCCTTTGCCTCGGATAGGCGCTTTAGGAGCTGATGCTGAAGGACTGGCAGCAGGAGCCTTCTTCTTTGAAGACGTGACATTGGCAAGATCACTTATCCCAAATTTGGAGGCAGACTTAGCAGACCTGGCAGACTTTCCAGCACCTACATAATCAAAAAAACAAGATAAGTTCCTTTACTAATTGAACAACTTTACATATAACTCATTTCCTATAAGGATACTTACTTGACATTGTGGCAGATGCAGAGGATATCTCTTGAGAATCTTGGATAGTGATTTGGAAGCTTCTAACTTCAGGATCAAGCTTTTTAAAAGCTAACACTCTCTCTTTTGCAGCGGGGGTTAATTTCAGATGAGCAATGGAAATAGCTGCATAAAAGACAAAGGAAAAAAGACATCAGTGATCCTCATCATATGAGACAGGACTGATAGTGATCCTTCGAGGATCCTCTACCCTACCATGAGTGGCCCATTCCTTGGGCAGATCCTTCCCATCCGGGATGGAATCCCTCTTAACAAAGAAAAACCGACGTTTCCAGTTTGTATCATTCTTGGTAACTTTGAAGATTGGGTGATCCTCCCCAGCTTTCCGTTTCAACAAATACCGGTGAGAACCGAAGGTGGTGAGATCGTCAAACTCAGCTAACTCCGCCATCCCCAGATCAATCCCTTCCTGCTCGATGATCCTCTCGAAGGTATAAAGAACCCTCCAGATCATCGGCATAGCTTGGATGTAAGAGATGCCGGTTAAGGAAAAGAAAGACTGGGTAAAGTCTGGAAAACGATACGAGTACCCTATAGCAAACGGGGTAGCAGGAAAAGCCACCCAGACATCCGAGACAAAGTCGCTCAAAGCAGTAGGATCAAAGGATTTAAAAACGGCATTCGCCGGAAAGCAATGACGAATTTTGTCTACGTGAGCATCACTAAAGCAACACCTCTCCGTAGGAGAATCCTTGATAATCCCCTGGCTTTTTAAGGGACTATCCTTCCTGGAATCCTTGTGCGGAGAATTCCGGAGCAACATGTTTGGAACAGAAACAAAGTAGAAACGGAAAACAGAGCAAAGAGAGTAGAGAGAAGAAAAAGAGAAGAGGAGAGTACCTGATCGATCTTCGGTGTAGAATATAAAGGGAGTGTATCTCGAATTTAAATACAAACTGATCCTCACCCTATCTCCTATTTATAATCATGATCTGCAGGGATTGTCACATCTCTGACGTAATGATCACAACGGCTAGTCCGAGCATAACAGCTAGTTTCTTGGAGTCGCCCGTTAGAGATAAGATCGAAACAAAATATAACTCGTCTACTTACAATTAACTCCTTATATTTTGGGGGCAATTGTTAGGGCTGGATTTTTATTATAGGTGATCCTTACACATGATCCTAACCAGTGATCCTTGTTTCTTTGGCAGACAGTGATCCTCAGCAGGACTTCAGGATCAGGATCATGGGACATTATGGTGATCCTCATACTAACGGCCACTTCGACTTAATACAATATTGTTTCGCAGGAACATCTAGCAGAATACGCTCTAGGCGTCATGATCCAGGGACGCGTCTTCACAATTATGGCAAGAGCTTAATCGAAGAAAGACGTTGCACAGGATATGGAAACTAGGCTTGATTTATGGGCGGCTATTTAGGCTAGATTGTATCTCATTTCTAAAGGGGTAATGAGCTGAATAATAGTTTAGCTACCTAAAATAGGTCACCTACACATGTATAAATACCACTCTTCCTCATTCGGAAGAACACACGACATACAACGCAACTCTCACACACTTAGACACCAAAAGCAATAGTGATCCTTGTACTCAGCTCATTATCATCCAAAGTTGTAATCATATTTTTGTTATATTGAAGTTGGTGATCGGTAGTTGCCATCACCCGAGGTTTTTTATGCCGGAGATCATTCATTGATCAAGGGCTTTTTCCTCGTATAAATCATTGTGTCTTTGCATCTTTATCACAGAAGTAATCCTTTACTTTCATAATTAACCAAGCATCATACCCCGTTTTCATAAAGTTTGGTTACATTATCCTTGTGTGATTTTTGACCAAAACACCTGTCATATCCTCATGCTTCCATGCGAATGTCGACATCCTGCATTTCAAAAAGTTAGTTAATTGATCTTCAATATCCTGAGGGATATTGGTTCCTACGAGCACCGAGATATCAGGATTATCCTGATCCAGGATAACTTTCTTCACATCCTGCTCCGAACTCTCCACGATATCCTGGGCCCGCATCTTTAATTGCTATGCTGTACTTGGTTTGGTCGAGGATTTCATTGAGGATGAGTAACATTCTTTCGCCTCCTGCTAATCACTATCGACTTTGACAACTCCCCAAGGGGTAGGGATCTTGATGCATTGGTGATACGTTGATGGCACAGCCTTCATATCATGAATCCACGGTCTTCCCAGTATGATGTTTTAGCAGGATAGAGAATCCATCACACAGAAACGTTGTATCGAGTTGACTCTTTCAACATATACCGGCAACTTTATCTCTCCCACCGTGTTTCTAGCTTCTCCACTAAAACCAACGAGCACAGTAGACTTCGAAGTAATATCCATCGGAGACACATTCATCCTCTTCAATGTTTCTGTTTTGGTCAAAAATCACACAAGGATAATGCAACCAAACTCTTTGTAAACGGGGAATGATGCTTGGTTTGATGAACAAAGATAAGGATCACTATAATGAAAATTGCACAAGTGACACAAGGATTTATACGAGGAAAAAGCCCTTGATCAATGAATGATCTCCGGCATAAAAAACCTCGGGTGATGGAAACTACCGATCACCAAACTTCAATATAACAAACAATGTTTACAACTTCGGATGGTAACGAGCTAGGTACAAGGATCACTATAGTATCGTATGCTAAAGCGTGTGAGAAGTGTGTTGTGTCTTCCGCATGTTCAAGAGTGCCATTTATACAAGTGTGTGTGGTTCTATTTTAGGCAAATTACCTAACTACTAGCTCGTTACCCCTCTAGAAATAGAAGTAAATTTAGCCTAAATAATCGCCCTTGAATTGTGCTGAGTTTCCATATTTGCCATAACGTCCATCTTTGATTATGCATGTGCGAGATTATCGTGACAGATTCCTTGTTTACGTTGCTAAGACCGGATCCAACTCGTAATTCCTGCAAGATAATATTAAGTCCAAAGAGAACAGTCGTTAGTATGAGGATCCTTGGGATGATCCGTGATCCTGATCCTGGAGCTCCTCTGAGGATCACTATCTGCCAAAGAAACAAGGATCACTTGTTAGGATCACATGTTAGGATCATATGTAAGGATCATAGGTCATAAAAATCCAGCCCTAACAATTGCCCCCAAAATATAAGGAGTGTTTATGTAATATAAACGAGTTATATTTTGCTGAATCTTATCTCTAACTAACTCAACGGATATATAGCCGTTAAGGTGGAACTATCCGTTATGGTCTGACGTCATGGAGGTGACAGCCCTGCACAATCATGATTATAAATAGAAATAGGGATAGGATCGAATGCATTTAAATTCAAAGCAACTCCCTTTATAACCGTATTCAGAAGATCAACCAGGTATTCTCCTTTTCATCTTCTTCTCTCTTGCTCTGTTTTTCTTCTTCTTCTATTCTTCTGTAAAAGATGTTGCTCCGGAACTCCCCCTGCAAGGATCCTAAGAAGAATAGCCCCTTAAAGGGTCAAGGGATCATCAAATCCGAGAGGTGTTGCTTCACCGACCCTCAAATTGATAAAATCCGTCGTTGTTTCCCGGCGGAAACCCTTTTCAAGTCTTTTAGTCCTACCACTTTGAGTGATTTCATCTCTGAGACTTGGGTAGCTTTCCCGGTCACCCCTTTCTTGATAGGATATTCGTATCCTTTTCCTCAATTCACCCAATCTTTTTTCTCCCTTACCGGCATCTGCTATATCCAGGCTATGCCGATGATCTGGAGGGTGTTATACACCCTTGAAAGGATCATTGAGCAAGAGGGTATTGACCTCGGTATGGCGGAGTTGGGTGAGATGTATGATCTCACAACTTTTGGATCCCACCGATATTTGTTCAAGCGAAAAGCTGGAGAGGATCACCCTGTTTTCAAAGTGACCAAAAATGACACGAACTGGAAGCGACGATTCTTTTTTGTTAGGAGAGATTCCATCCCTAATGGGAAGGATTTGCCCAAGGAGTGGGCTACCCACGGTAGGGTAGAGGATCCTGGAAGGATCATCATAGAACTTGTTCCTTAGGATAAGGATCACTAACATTTTCTTGTTTATTGTGCAGCTATATCCGTTGCTCATCTTAGGTTGACTCCTGCTGCAAAGGAGAGACTCTTGGCCTTTAAGAAGCTTGATCCGGAGACAAGAACTTTCCAGGTTGCCACCCAGGATTCTCAAGAAGTATCCTCTGCCTCTGTCACAATGTCAAGTAAGTATCCTCATTTAAAAAGTAATTCTGTGTAGGATTTTCAAGTTTAATTAGAATACTTATCTTATTTTGGTTGTGTAGGTGCTGGAAAATCCTCTAAGTCTGCTTCAAAGTTCGGCATCGATGATCTTACCAATGTCAAATCCGCAAAGAAGAAGACTCCTGCTGCTAGCCCAACTGCTTCAGCCCCTAAAGCACCTATTAGGGGTAAAGGAAAGAAGAGAAAGGCCTCTGAGGATTTACAAGGTCTGCCCCTGCTCCGCCAACAGTTTCTGGACTACTTCAACGAGGTAAGGATCACTGCCCCTGTTTGTTATCCTGACAGTTTTGAGGATCACTTGTTTCTGACGTTATGCCTTGTTTTCCTTGCAGAAATTTGCTGAGATAGAGACTTATGTTGGCCACGTCGAGGATCAAGACCGCCAAATTGCTGACCTCCAACAGATGGGTGTGCTGAAGGATCTTAAGATAGTTGATCTTGAGAAGGAGCTCCGGGCCACCAAGGATAAAGCTGCCAGGATGCTGATCAATTTTGATTATGAGAAGCATGAGATCACCCAGGATGCCAAGGTCTCTGCTGCAATAACCATGTATAAGATCCAGCTGCAGATGGCTATGGAGGCTCAGGATCCTGCCTTCGACAAAAGCACATGGGATGTAGAGGGTTGGAAGGCGAGGCTAGCAAAGCTTGAGGATGATGAAGAGGCTGAGGAGATCCCGATGCTTGAGGGTGGAGAGGCTGGCAAGGATCATGCTGGTGAGGCAAGTGGGGCTGGTGGTGATGGTGCAGCGAAGGATTGAGCTGCAGGATTGGGCGATGAAGGAAACTTCTAGACATAGCCGGAGCCCAATTTTTTTTTTGTTTGGTGGTTGTGATGTTTTAAAACAATTATGGTCTGTATTTGAACAATAGTTTAGGGTAGAGGATCCAGGATCCTGTGAACAATAGGTAGGATTACAAATGGTGGAGGGATCCTCTGTTTGGGGGATGAAGCCATTGTGATCCTGCCGCCTTTTAATTTCCTACATGCTATGACCGCACAAACAATGGACACCCTTTCCAACCCATGTGGATGGGCCACGTTTTGCTGGTAGAAACGCGGGTTGGCAATTTTGACAACTTTGAAGGGTTTTAAACCTTTGTTAATAAAATAACTCTAATCTTTTTGGCTTATCTCGTATTGTTATCCTTTTAATTTTCAATTGTCTTGATACATGTTTGTTTGAGTAAGAAAAGTTAAGCAAATTATGTTTAAGAAATTTAGGATATGATCCTGGATCAAATATCCTATAATTGAAAATTTTCAAAGTAGTTTATTTTAAGGACCATAGGTTCAGTTGTCAAAGTCTAAGGGTTATTCAAATAAATAATGAATGAAATTGAAAATAATTAAGGATCATACCTGAGGATCCAAGTTAGGATCCTAACCTTTAATCAGGATAACCATAAATGAAACTTTAATGGATAATAAGGATTAAGGATCCTTAATTGTTTAACTTCGAAAACCTGAAAAATAGAACATAACTTGGGACTAAGCCAATATAAAAGATAAGTTAGTAACTGGGGACATGCCCAAAGGATCACTGGGGACAAGCCCGAAGGATAACTGGGGACAAGCCCGAAGGATAACTGGGGACAAGCCCAAGGATCGTATGTAAACTGGAGTATGGTCCTCACTGGCGACTATCCAAACTTAGTGGCACGAAAATGCCAAAACCTTAGCTAACGTGAAAATGTTAGAAACCTTAGGAACGGATGTATGGTACGTCTACCATTATACGTAGGATCCTAGGTATAGCCAGTGCGATGAGGTTATCAGCCCCTAAAGCGAGTACTGGTCCCAAAGACGTGAACTATACCAGGATCATCGTGCGCTACAGGCGAAAACTGGGGACAAGCCCAAGGATAACTGGGGACAAGCCCAAGGATCTGAGTTGCTTCTGAAGATTGTCAACATTATGCTAAGGATACCTGAACTTATCAGAACTCAAAATCTCGTGAGAGAAGGATGAAGGATACATGATCCTTATCCTTAAATAAGAAGATATGTAAATAAGAGTTCAAGCTTAGGACATTACCATAGTAAGGATCATTGATGCTTCAGGGATCCTTGAAGGATACTTCCAATGTAAGGATCACTCATGCCAGAAGGATCCTGCTTACATGAAATATTTTTTCAAGTGGACAGCATTCCAGGCTCTTGGTAACGGATTACCTTCCATGGTAAGCAATCTATATGCCCCCTTTCCAGCTTCGGCTTCGATCAAATAAGGGCCTTCCCACTTTGGTGCCAATTTCCCACCAGCAGGATTGGTGGTATTTTGGAATGCTTTTCTCAATACCATGTCCCCAACTTGGAATTTCCTTATCCTGACATTTTTGTTGTAAGCACCAGCCATTCTTTGTTGGTAGCTAGCCATCCTTATCCTAGCCAGATCCCTGATTTCTTCAATAGTATCCAAGTCTTGAGCCAGGTTTGCATCATTCTCCTCAGGATCACGGGTACTTGTTCTAGCAGTTGGAACCACCATTTCTGTTGGGATCACTGATTCTGCCCCAAATACCAAAGAGAAGGGTGTTTGACCAGTAGCATTCTTGGGAGTTGTCCTATCAGCCCAAAGCACATAAGGCAATTCCTCTGCCCATTTCCCCTTCTTGGATCCAAGTTTCTTCTTCAGATTGTTGATGATGATCTTGTTGGATGATTCTGCTTGACCATTAGCTTGTGGGTGGACTGGTGTTGATGTTATCATCTTAATCCCCCAACTGTCACAAAAGTTAGTAGTCCTGCTCCCAATAAATTGGGAACCATTATCACATACAATTTCAGAAGGAATGCCAAATCTAGTTATAATGTTTCTCTTAATAAAGGATATAACTTCCTTCTCTCTGACTTGGGCAAAAGCTTCAGCCTCTATCCACTTGGAGAAGTAGTCAGTCATAGCAAGCATGAATACTTTTCCACCAGGTGCCTTAGGAAGCTTGCCAACTATATCCATCCCCCATCTCATGAATGGCCAAGAGGATGGTATAGGATGTAGAAATTCAGCCGGCTGATGAAGGATATTGCTGTGTCTTTGACAAGGATCACACTTCTTAGCATACTCCACAGCATCCCTTTTCATAGTTGGCCAGTAGTATCTTGTCCTTAAGATCCTTGAGAACAATGCCCTACCCCCAGTGTGGTTTCCACAATCTCCTTCATGGAAGTCTTTTAACACTTCTTGAACTTCAGGATTCTCGATACATCTTAAATATGGTCCTGCAAGAGATCGCTTATATAGCACATTATTTAAGATTGTGAATTGAGATACCTTAATCCTGAAAGCCCTAGGATTTTCTCCCATAGGAATTTCCCCGTGTTGTAAGTATCTCATGATTGGTGAGATCCATGATCCTGAATAAGATTGAGTATCCTCACTAGGGATCATTGCAGTATCCTCTTCTATTTCCATGGCCACCTGATTTTCAATATCAGGAGCCAGGATATAGATGATGGGGATACTTATATCCTCTGGGATTTTCAAAGATGATCCTAGGTTGGCCAATGCATCAGCTTCTGTATTTTCCTCCCTTGGTACCTGTGTTAAACTGAAAGAAACAAAGGAGAGTGCCAATTCTTTGACTATCTCTAAATATTTGGTTAGTTTTTCACCTTTAACAGCATAGGATCCATTAAAGTGATTAGTGATTAACAATGAGTCCACGTATACCTCAAGATACCCGATCCCCATATGTTTAGCAATTTGCAAACCAGCGATTAAGGCTTCATATTCAGCCTCATTATTAGTGGCTTGGAACTCACAAGCTATGGAATGGGGTATTATGTTCCCCTGTGGCGATTTTAGTAGTATACCAAGCCCCGTGCCTTTAACATTTGAGGATCCGTCAGTGTGTAGTATCCAAGGATCCTTAGTTTCATCCAGCTGCTGGACTTCCAATTCGGCTTCCATTTGTAAATCACTACTGAAATCAGCCACAAAGTCTGCTAATGCTTGGGATTTGATGGCTGTTCTGGGCTCATATCTTATATCATGGGCACTAAGCTTTACTGCCCACTTAGCCATTCTTCCGGACATCTCTGGTTTCCTGAGGACATTCTTAATTGGGAAATTAGTTCTAACAACAATAACATGGGTTTCAAAATAATGTCTTAGTTTAGTAGATGCCATAATCAGTGCAAGGATAAGTTTTTCAAGGTGTGAATACCTGGATTCAGCATCAAGTAAACTCTTACTTACATAATAGACAGGATATTGTGTACCTTCATGATCCTTAACAAGGACTGCACTTACTGCTTTTGAGGATACCGCAAGGTATAAGGATAACACATCTCCTTTTTCTGGTTTCATCAATGCTGGGGCTGAGGACATGTATTCTTTTAGGGCTTGTAAAGCATTCTCATGCTTTTCAGTCCATTCGAATTTCTTGTTCTTTCTTAGGATATCATAGAATTCTTTACACTTTTCTGAGGATTTGGATATGAATCTGTTTAGAGGTGCTATCCTGCCTGTTAGCCTTTGCACATCCTTAGCGTTGGCAGGGGATTTGATATTCACCAACGCTTTGATTTGTTCCGGGCTTGCTTCAATGCCCCTCTCGGTTACCATATATCCTAAGAATTTACCTGCTTTAACACCAAAGTGACATTTTGAAGGATTAAGCTTCATGTTAAAATTATCAAGGATATCAAATGCTTCCTCCAAGTCCCTTAGGTGATCCTCAGCTTTTTTGGATTTCACCACCATATCGTCTATGTACACTTCCATAGTTTGTCCAATTTGATCCTTGAACATCATATTCACCAGCCTTTGATATGTTGCACCTGCATTTCTTAATCCAAATGGCATAGCAATATAACAATATAAACCGGTTGGGGTCATAAAAGCCGTATCCTCTTGGTCAGATGGTTCCATCTGAATTTGTTGGAATCCAGATGATGCATACATAAAGGTTAACAGTTCATGACCCGCCGTTGCATCCACCATGGAGTCAATGTGGGGTAATGGGAAAGGATCCTTGGGACATGCCTTATTCAAATCGGTGAAATCGACACATACCCTCCACTTTCCATTTTTCTTTTGAACAACAACCACATTGGCCAGCCATTTTGGATACTTTACTTCTCTGATCATACCTGCTCGTAGTAATCTTTCTACCTCTTCCTGGATAATGGCATTTCTTTCTGGTGCAAACTTCCTCCTTTTTTGATGGATTGGTTTAACTGACCTGTCAATGCCAAGTTTATGAGTGATAATATCCTTAGATATACCTGTCATATCCTCATGTTTCCATGCAAAGGTAGATTTTCTTCTTTTGAGGAAGGATGCTATGTCTTCTTTCATTTTATCAAGGATCCCTGATCCGATGTAGATTTTAGATTCAGGATCATCAGGATCCAAGAGGATTTCGTCCGCATCCTGCTCTCTTGCCTCCAAGACACCCCTTGGAGGATACTTTAATTGCTATTGCTCCCTTGATTTCGAGGCTGGTTTCATTGATGAGGTGTAACAATCCTTAGCCTCCTGTTGATCACTATCGATCTTGATTATTCCCCATGGGCTAGGGAGCTTCACGCATTGATGGTAGGTGGATGGGACTGCCTTCATATCGTGTATCCATGGCCTGCCAAGGATAACATTGCAGCAAGACAAACAGTCAATAACACAAAATTTTTGATAATTATGTAATCCTTCCACGTAAATTGGGAGTTTGATGTCCCCCCAGGGTTTTCTTAGTTTCGCCACTAAATCCCACGAGCACGGAGGATCTTGGTGTGATATCTGATTCAGGGATACCCATTTTCTTCACAACATCAAGCTGGATAATGTTTACCGAACTTCCTCCGTCAATAAGGATCCTGCGGACAAAATGGTTAGAAATAAAAAGAGTAATAACTAAACTATCATGATGAGGATCCTGGATGTTAATTCTATCATCCTCATCAAAGGTTATGATTTTTCCTTCCGAGACACTTGATGTTCGAATAGGTCATTCTCCGTTATCCATTTTAGCTTCCTTTGCATGCCTTTTAGCTGCTGAGAAGGATGTACCACAGATGTCTGATCCTCCAGATATAAAGTTGATCACTTGTGCATCTACTGGAGGAGCTGGAGCTTTCTCAGGGATCCTTTCAGGATCCTGAGTCCTTTGCTTTTTTCTTCCCAACAATTCTTTCAAATGCCCCTTGCTCAGCAGATATCCAATTTCCTTTCGTAATGCGATGCATTCCTCTGTCAAATGCCCAAAATCTTCATGGTATGCACACCACTTTGATTTATCTTTAGTTGCGGCTGTTTTGTCATTTTTTCTAGGCCATCTGGCCTTTTCTCCTAGATTCTGCATTGCAAGGATTAGTTCATGATTATCAACGGAAAAACAGTATTCAGAAATTGGAGGATAATCTTCATCATCCTCTTCTTGGTCTACAGCATGCACATTCTGATTGTCAGTTCTGTTATAGGATTTGAATTTGTTGCATTTGAAAGAGGATCCTTGCTTCTCTTGTTTTGAGGATCCTACTTGTCTCTCCTGGATCCTCTTGTCATCCTCTAGCCGGATGAACCTGAGTGCCCGAGTCCTTACTTCGTCTAGGTTCCTGCATGGTGTCATAACAAGATCATCATAGAACAATGAATCCTTAAGCAATCCCATCTTGAAGGCCTCAACAGCTGTGGCCACATCCAAGTTAGGAATGTCCAAGGATTCTTTACTAAATTTGGTTATATAATCCCTTAATGATTCATTATGACCCTGAGTTATCCTATATAAATCACTAGTCAATCGTTCAAATTTTCTGCTACAAGAAAATTGATTATTGAATAAGTTAACTAAATTAGCAAACGAAGTAATAGAGTAAGGGGGAAGACTTAGCAGCCATTTAAGAGCTGATCCAGTAAGAGTGGATCCAAATCCCTTGCACAGGCATGCTTCCTTTAACCTTTCTGGAATAGGATTGATCTCCATCCTCTCCCTGTATTGTGCTATGTGTTCCTCAGGATCCGTTGTACCATCATGCAGCTTCATAGTAGGGATATGGAATCTTTTGGGTATCTCAGCATCACAAATTGGTGGTGCAAAACGAGATACCTTATGGCTTCCATCTGCAATCTCCGGGATAGGTTTGACTACCCCTGGAACACTTGATATCATATCCTTCAGTTTTTGTAGTTCTCTGGCCATAGCATGATTGATACCTGTATCCTGCATGAATCCATGGTTAGTGGTAAGAGAATTATTAAAAGTGTTACCTCCCATCGGGTTCAAGTTAGGAACATTGGATGTGAATCCATATTGCTGGGATTCTGGGATGATTGATGGACCAGTGGAAGCAATGGACTGCATCGGAATAAAATCTCCTTGATGGACATCTGGACTTCCTGTCTGCAAATTCTTCAAGGATCCTGGCATCTGAAGGGATCCCTGAATATGGGATGATCCTGGAACTAAGGAGGATCCTTGAACCTGGGATAATCCTGGAACGAAGGAGGATCCTTGAACTTGGGATAATCCTGGAACGAAGGAGGATCTTTGAACCTGGGATAATCCTGGAACGAAGGAGGATCCTTGAACCTGGGATAATCCTGGAACGAAGGAGGATCCTGAGTTCATGAAGGATCCAATATGCTGAGTATAGGATCCTGCCGGTTGGAAATATGATCCTGATGCCTGAGTCACTACTGCTGGGCCGAAATGCACTCCTCTTGATCCACACATGTGTTGAACGTCTGGGACCTCTGATGGCTGAGAAGTAATCATCGGAGTATCAAAATTCAAATATTTGGGCATTAGTGGGGAATGATCCTCTGCCGTTTTCTTTTGCCTTTTGAGATCTCCGATTTCCTTGAGGATCCTGTCATTAGTTTCATCCTGCTGCTGCATACGATCCCTCATCTGCAAAATCAAAGTAAATATATCACTAGTACTGGGAATAGAAGAAGTTAGAGCAGAAGATGATGGTTTAGAGGAGATAGGAGTTGGTCTCTTCTCAGCATTTTTCTGAGATCCAGCTGGTGGTGGAGGCAAAGGTGGAATGCCATTAGATGAATTGACTGCAGACATCGCTGTGGAAGTATTCTTCAACGATGAAGCCATGCAACACTTTCGGAATGATCACCAACAGAAAACTTTCTTATGAATGAAGCACCAATTGCCCCACGGTGGGCGCCAAACTGTTTTGGTCAAAAATCACACAAGGATAATGCAACCAAACTCTTTGTAAACGGGGAATGATGCTTGGTTTGATGAACAAAGATAAGGATCACTATAATGAAAATTGCACAAGTGACACAAGGATTTATACGAGGAAAAAGCCCTTGGTCAATGAATGATCTCCGGCATAAAAAACCTCGGGTGATGGAAACTACCGATCACCAAACTTCAATATAACAAACAATGTTTACAACTTCGGATGGTAACGAGCTAGGTACAAGGATCACTATAGTATCGTATGCTAAAGCGTGTGAGAAGTGTGTTGTGTCTTCCGAATGTTCAAGAGTGCCATTTATACAAGTGTGTGTGGTTCTATTTTAGGCAAATCACCTAACTACTAGCTCGTTACCCCTCTAGAAATAGAAGTAAATTTAGCCTAAATAATCGCCCTTGAATTGTGCTGAGTTTCCATATTTGCCATAACGTCCATCTTTGATTATGCATGTGCGAGATTATCGTGACAGATTCCTTGTTTACGTTGCTAAGACCGGATCCAACTCGTAATTCCTGCAAGATAATATTAAGTCCAAAGAGAACAGTCGTTAGTATGAGGATCCTTGGGATGATCCGTGATCCTGATCCTGGAGCTCCTCTGAGGATCACTATCTGCCAAAGAAACAAGGATCACTTGTTAGGATCACATGTTAGGATCATATGTAAGGATCATAGGTCATAAAAATCCAGCCCTAACAGTTTCCTGCTGAATTATATTGACAGAACTACCGTTGTCTACCAATATCCTGCGTACAAAATGGTTAGCCACATATAATGTTATTACCAAAGCATCATGGTGAGGATCCTGAACAGTATCCCTGTCATCACTATCGAAAGTGATCACTTTGTCGGTTGTGAGGGTAGTCATCCTGACTGGTTTGTCTCCCTTCTCACTCTTAGCTTCTTTTGCATGTCTCTTAGCCGCTGAATACGAAGTCCCACAAATGTCGCATCCTCCTGAAATAAAGTTAATTATTTTGGCATCTGCTGGGGGTGATGCTGCTCGCTCAGGATCCTTTTCGGGATCCTGCCCTTTATTTTTCTTCCTTCCCAGCAAGTCCTTCAGATATCCTTTGCTTAGTAGGTAGCTTATTTCTTTTCTCAAGGCAATGCAATCCTCAGTAACGTGTCCGAAATCCTCATGGAAGGCACACCATTTGGATTTATCCTTCCAATCAGCTTTTTGTTGATTCTTCCGAGGCCACCTGGCTTTATCTCCCAAACCCTGCATAGCATACATTAGTTCAGGTATATTAACAGAAAAACAATATTCGGATAATTCAGGATATTCTTCAGAATCCTCGTCTTCAACAGCGTTCACTCTCTTGTTATCATTTCTGCCATATGGCTTAGAGCGGTAGGGTTTGTACGAGGATTCCGACTTCCTGTTAGTTGATTCGTATGTTGAGGATGCATTCATCCTTTCTTGCATTTTTTTGTCATTCTCTAATCGAATATATCTTAGAGCCCTGTTACGAGCTTCGTCGAGATTCCTGCAGGGATTCATTACAAGATCCTGATAAAACTGAGAATCCTTTTGCAACCCCATCTTAAAAGCTTGCACGGCTGTTGCAACATCAAGATGTGGGATATCCAAGGATTCTCGACTGAATTTGTTCACATAATCTCTCAAGGATTCCTGAGGCCCTTGAGTTATCCTGTAAAGATCACTGGTTAGTTTCTCAAAACTCCGACTACAAGAAAATTGACTGTTAAATAAATTCACTAAGTGAGCAAATGATGTAATCGAATGAGGAGGAACATTTAGGAGCCATTTCAAGGCTGATCCTGTTAAGGTAGAACCAAAACCCTTGCACAAGCAAGCTTCCTTGAGCTCCGGAGGGATAGGGTTGATCTCCATCCTTTCCCTATACTGGGCAATATGCTCTTCGGGATCCGTTGTTCCGTCATAAAGCTTCATATTTGGAGTTTGGAATCTTTTTGGGATTTCAGCATCACAGATAGGACGTACAAACCGAGATATCCTGTGGCTATCCTGGGATACTTCAGGAATTGGCTGAACCACCCCAGGTACATTGGATATCATATCCTTTAGCTTCTGTAGCTCCCTGGATAATGCTGATGTTACACATGTATCCTGCAAAGATCCAACACTATTAGTGGCAAAAGTATTATTATTATTAGGCACGTTACCGGTCGGAGGATTCTGCCCATATCCTGAAGCATATCCTGAGCTCCTCATGGTTGACATCCTAACCGAGGAGGGTATTTCAGGAGTATGATTCTGAGGAAGGCTGGGCACAATATTCCCCCTATTATCCTCAGTATACACAGCTGAACTAAAGTTCAAAGCTCTGGGCTGTAGTGGAGTGACGATATCCTCGGCAGATCTGCTCGAGCCGGACTTCAGGAGTTGTATTTCCCTCAACAGCATTTGGTTTGTTTCCTGTTGCTGCCTCATTTGTTCCTGCACACTTCCGAATAAGGTTAGAATTTCATCATTAGAAGCCAAAATCGGAGCAGATCCCTGAACACTCCGAGTGGGGATTGATGTGTGTAAAATGCAACATATAAATCACATCAATTAAGGCATAAAACTAACCCTTTTTAAGTACTAATTTTGGAAAAAGAGTGTTTTTGTCTTCCTTTTGTATTTTCAGGATGAAATGAGCTCAAAATCACAAAAGAAGCAAAAAGACAACTAATTCTAGCATAAATACAAGAAAAGGAATAAAAGTAGACTGCCCGAATCCTCAACGGCACCTCCCAAGGCAAAGAAGAGAAAACAGAAGACTGAACACGCCCCGTGTCCAGCGAACACGGGGCCGTGCCCAAGAAGCAGCAGAAAAGACAAACCAGTAGAAGCTTCCATTGCCCACCACGGGGCCGTGTCCAGCGGGCACGGGGGCGTGGTGAAAGTACAGCAGGCGCATTAATTGTAATTGCGAATTACAACTAATGAAGAGAGAGAATGTCAGACGGGCACGGGGGCGTGTCCAGCGGACACGGGGCCGTGCCCAGCCTTCTGTTCAGCCTATAAATAGGGGTGCTTGGTTTCATTCCATCTCATCCCTTGGCACACCACCTCTCTCACACTTCATCCACCACCCACCACCACCATAACACCATCATCCACCACCATCATCCATTGTCCATCATAGAGTGTGTGAGTCGTCTCGGGATCCAAGATTGATCGTAAGAGTTCTTGACAATCAAGGCCATGTTTGCCTAAGTCTCTTACATCACTTGGTGAAGACAAGTGTTTAGTATAATACTTTTTATTTTTAATCTTTTGCACTTTTTATTTGGTTTTGTATTAATGACTTTAATAACTAGTTACTTATGTTGAAGGTGATCTTTCCTTATCGTTTGTCCGTGGTGTCTTGGCATTATTTTACTGTCTATATAAAATAAAAGATTTTCACCATTCATATCTCCACGGTCTATATGGAGGTATGTTGGCTACCTGGTCGGGGGTTAAGGGAACGGTTTGGTAAGGGTCTTGCCCTTGTTCAGCGTTTAGAGGTCCTGCTTGGGACCTGGGTCAAATTTAGTAGGATCTCCTTCAATGCCCATAGGTATTGGATGGCGGGGATCTAAACTCTTTGACCCCCTCATAAGTTAACTACTATTAATACTATAACCCGGCTATTTAGGACTGTATCACTGCTAACTCAGACTACTTAGCCGAGGGTAACGTCACCGCCGAAAGCGGGGCCTACCACAATTTGCATTAATAACTTAATTCATTATCTTTCAATAATCCGACCCTTTAGGATTGTATCCTTGCTGACTCAAACTACTGGGTTGAGGGTAACGTCGCCTTCAAAAGAGGGGCCTACTACAATAACTAAGATAATCTCTTAAACAAGTGCAAAAGTGCAAAAATAATCAAAGGTTATACTAACACACGTGTCGGATCCAAGTGATTCATCTTGTCTATCTGTTTTTACTTTATTTTATTTTTCAGTATTTAGTTAGTTTTTATTTTTCTTAGTTTAAAACATTTTTCTCACTTTTTGATTTGATTAGACGTTGAGGATAAACCGGTATTAAAAGCTCTTGTGTCCTTGGACGACCTCGGTATCTTACCAACACTATACTACGTCCACGATGGGTGCACTTGCCCATATGTGTGTTTAGTGTTAGTGAATATCGTGTTTTATAAATTTAAAACTTGGCTAAAAGTGTAAAAAGGGGCTTAAATATACATCTAAAATATATTACACTACACACGCATCAAGTTTTTGGTGTCGTTGCCGGGGACACAAGGATTTTAAGAAAGTTAGGAATCAACGGCCTAATCATATTTTTATTATTTTCTTTGATTTTTAGGATTTTTCTTAGATTTTCAGCTTCTGCAGAGCTCAACACGGGGCCGTGCCTGCTGAACACGCCCCCGTGCTCAATCATTGGAACTGGCAATCCTGTTTTAAGTCAGACAGTAAGCTGAACACGGGGCCGTGTCCACTCAACACGCCCCCGTGCCCAAGATTCTCTTACTGAAAACAGAACCGTTAGATCCCGGCGGTTGGTAATTTCTGACACAAACATGAGTGATAGTAATTCTTTTTACTTTCGGCACTCTTATGGTACGTGGTGTCGATTATGTGGAGGCGAACATGAGGAATTAAAATGTTATTTTCTCAATTATAGGACCCACTATATAGACCCACCGATTCCTTGTAACCTTAAGAGGGGCGAAAGTAAAAATAAGCACTATCTCTCCCTCGAATGCGCCCAGCCAGATATTCTAGGAGAAATGCTCCTTGACGAGTTATTTCAACTAGAAGAGCTAATTCTCAATTGGTCGAAAGAACTTAGGAAGGATTTTATAGATCCATCCCAAGATGATGACCATGAGGAAATGTTGGAACCGCATTCCGACAACCTCGTTGCTCCCGAAAATACCTTCATACCTAGAAAGGACTTGAACGATAGTCGTCCCTGTGTCGATTGTGCCGTGAAGGACTCCCCATCGACTTCGTTCGATGCATACATAGACCTGAGCGATTCGCATACACCTTCTTTAACGAGAGCCCGGAAAAGGGTTGGACTTGTCCACCTAGAATGAAAATAGGAATTACCCTCACCGATAACCTCTTGCGTTCTCGCCTTAGTATAGGACAATTAAGGTATCTTAGGCACTTTGGGGTTGTTCCCACAAATCAAGAACCACCCGATCTAAATAAGCTCCTTAGTAGCAACAAACAGCCTCCCAACACGGGGCCGTGCCCGGTCAACACGCCCCCGTGTTCACTCAGAAGATTCTCTGCTGATTTTGTCAGAATACGGACAAAATGTGTCAGGATTTTCTCTGCACACGGGGCCGTGTCCAGCGGACACGGGGCCGTGTCCAGCGGACACGGGGCCGTGTCCAGTGTGCTGTCGTTTTCTTTAAATGCAGCCTGATTCCTGCTCATTTTTTACCACTTCACTAAGCAGAGATTCCTGGGATCTTCACATATACCATCCTAGGTAAGTGCTAAAAGAAGGTTCCCAAGGACCATCTTGTCTTTTCCACTTTTGTTCATTTCTCCTTCTTCCAAAATTTTTCAAACATCTCCTCCATAGAAGCTTGGAAACCCCATGATTCCAATCTTCTATGTAAGGTTTGTAGGATTTTTGGCTACGGATTCTTGTTTAAAGTTAGTTCCATAACTTTGTTTTAAATTATCTAAGCTTAAACCACAGTAAAGAATGTTAAAATAATTAAAAACCCAAGAATCGTTAGACAAAAATCCTGCAGACCACTGAACACGGGGCCGTGCTCAGTGAGCACGGGGCCGTGTTCAAGGTACTGTTCTGCAAAAGTTTAGTTATCTTCGGTTCCTTTCACAGAAAATGGCCAGCAGGAATAGCGGATCATCTTCACGAAATAACCGAAATGGAAGAAGGTCATCCACGGCAGAAGATTCCCTAGTAAACTATGTTTACGCTTTGAGGGAAGCCATAGACGAAATGACGGGAGTAGAAGAAGCATTAGTGGACCGTATTAATCATCTGACGGTAGGATTGGAGGGCTGTCTTCGAGAAGTAAACCTCCTGCACCAGAGGTTAAACCTTCTCGCTTCCCCGCCTTTGGTTCCCGTGATAACCCAAAGAGCGTGGAATGTAGTACCCGAGGTCATCATTCCGGCCGAATGGCACACCATGCACCAAATGCCTCAACCAAGGGTGGTGCAAGGAATCCCGGTGAGCGTTCCGCCTCAAGACACCGAAGAGAATGAAGCTACCTTCTACCTCCCAAGGGAAATAGAAGAATGGCTTTGAACAAAAACCGAGGAGCCGTCGGCTAGAGAGTGTTACTACATCGGGAAGCTACTCCCGAAATTTTCCTAAATAAGTAGAACCCTTATGATAACCTCATGTATCCCCTAGTTATTTGGCTAAATTTATGTAATATCTCTCTATGTTTGCAATGTTATGATGGTTTTTAAGATTGATGGTTGTTTAGCGAATAAAACAAACTCATGGTGGTAATGGATGAAAAGGGGAACGAGAAAAATGGACCCATGCACCAAGAACAGAGCAACCCGACACAAATCTCCATCACAGAAGGCTCAACACGGGCCGTGCCCAACCAACACGACCCCGTGCTGAGCCACCTGCAGAAAAACACCCAGTTCAGGTAACTGGACACGGGCCGTGTTCAGCGGACACGCTCCCGTGTCCAGGCTTCTGTTTTAATTCTTTAATTTTCGTTACTGGCACCTGACCACGGGGCCGTGCCCGGTCACCACGGGGTCGTGTCCAGGATGCCAGTAACATAAATCTTTGCTTTTTAACCTACTTTTACACACTCTAATCAACCAAAAACCTTATTTTTGGACACATTGAGGACAATGTGTAATTTAAGTGTGGGGGGAATGCTAAAACCTTGAATTTTGCAAATCCTAAATACAAGCCTTACACAAAACTCTATTGGAACCGCTAAACACCCCAAATTTTTTCAAAAACTTTTTCATTTTTTTTTATCATTTACTTGTCTTAGTTTAAGTTGGGAATAACAAGTTCTAAAAAGGTTATATTTTTACAAATTTACAACCGATAGCATCGTGATAACAAAGAACCAACATAAGAAAATTACGAAACGGCATAACGAGTCTAGTTAAAAATTCGATTATATATACTTGATCACATTAAAAACCCATTCCCACAAAAGTGAGTTTTGAGCCTTTATTGAGCATAAAGATATACATATTTAGACTAAATGCTCATTTTTCGTTTCTTGTGTGAATAGCCGCTTGGTTCTTACAACTCTAGAACTTGCCACGACGATACATTCCCGGTCCTTACCAACTTAAACTCAAGTAAGTAAGTGATGGAGGCATTAGGACTAACCATATTTTTCTTTCTAAACCATTATTTTTCATTTTTTTACCACCTACCCAAAATCCCCCTAGATAGCCCCTTTGAGCCTAAACCTTTCATTTCATTACCCCAAAACCCTTTTTACCCACCAAAAACCCTTTTTATTTTTCACCCTTTATTTTAGTAACAAGCTCGGTTTTTCGTAAACTCGCCTTTTTATGTGATGAAAAAAAAAACAAAACAATGATGAAGTCAAAAACAAACAAAAGCTATATAAAAGCTTGTTTGGAGAAATACTTCAAAATAAAAAGTCACTAAAAAAGGTATGTCACGAAAACCGACGCTTTTTACGATTTTCGCCCTTTTACTAACAACTAACCCAAACCACCCACCTTTAACCCAAGCCTAACCCTTCACCCAAAAAGTCCTCTTGATATTTACAAAGGTAAAAAGTTAAAAAGGAGGAGGATTGATTGCTTGGCAAGCCTATGGAAGGCGTAAGCTCCATGCCGCTCTCGAGTGATTCACTAAAAATTACACCTTCGGCCGAGTGTTGAGTGATCCCCCGCGAGGTATGTGAACTTGTATATAAATGGAATTTTAATAAGGCATGCTATGCCCGAATAAGTAATTTATCTTATGAAACGTTCAAAATAAATCATAACGAATAGGATTGTAAATAAATAAAAATAAAACTTACAAAGACCTTGGATTCCCGACACTCTAGGACAAGCTAAAAACTTTCTCTTCTACCTATTCCATTTGGGAGTGTAAGCCACGTTTAAAGAGTTTTGCTTGAGGACAAGCAAAAGTTCAAGTGTGGGGGTATTTGATGTGTGTAAAATGCAACATATAAATCACATCAATTAAGGCATAAAACTAACCCTTTTTAAGTACTAATGTTGGAAAAAGAGTGTTTTTGTCTTCCTTTTGTATTTTCAGGATGAAATGAGCTCAAAATCACAAAAGAAGCAAAAAGACAACTAATTCTAGCATAAATACAAGAAAAGGAATAAAAGTAGACTGCCCGGATCCTCAACGGCACCTCCCAAGGCAAAGAAGAGAAAACAGAAGACTGAACACGCCCCGTGTCCAGCGAACACGGGGCCGTGCCCAAGAAGCAGCAGAAAAGACAAACCAGTAGAAGCTTCCATTGCCCACCACGGGGCCGTGTCCAGCGGGCACGGGGGCGTGGTGAAAGTACATCAGGCGCATTAATTGTAATTGCGAATTACAATTAATGAAGAGAGAGAATGTCAGACGGGCACGGGGGCGTGTCCAGCGGACACGGGGCCGTGCCCAGCCTTCTGTTCAGCCTATAAATAGGGGTGCTTGGTTTCATTCCATCTCATCCCTTGGCACACCACCTCTCTCACACTTCATCCACCACCCACCACCACCATAACACCATCATCCACCACCATCATCCATTGTCCATCATAGAGTGTGTGAGTCGTCTCGGGATCCAAGATTGATCGTAAGAGTTCTTGACAATCAAGGCCATGTTTGCCTAAGTCTCTTACATCACTTGGTGAAGACAAGTGTTTAGTATAATACTTTTTATTTTTAATCTTTTGCACTTTTTATTTGGTTTTGTATTAATGACTTTAATAACTAGTTACTTATGTTGAAGGTGATCTTTCCTTATCGTTTGTCCGTGGTGTCTTGGCATTATTTTACTGTCTATATAAAATAAAAGATTTTCACCATTCATATCTCCACGGTCTATATGGAGGTATGTTGGCTACCTGGTCGGGGGTTAAGGGAACGGTTTGGTAAGGGTCTTGCCCGTGTTTAGCGTTTAGAGGTCCTGCTTGGGACCTGGGTCAAATTTAGTAGGATCTCCTTCAATGCCCATAGGTATTGGATGGCGGGGATCTAAACTCTTTGACCCCCTCATAAGTTAACTACTATTAATACTATAACCCGGCTATTTAGGACTGTATCCCTGCTGACTCAGACTACTTAGCCGAGGGTAACGTCACCGCCGAAAGCGGGGCCTACCACAATTTGCATTAATAACTTAATTCATTATCTTTCAATAATCCGACCCTTTAGGATTGTATCCTTGCTGACTCAAACTACTGGGTTGAGGGTAACGTCGCCTTCAAAAGAGGGGCCTACTACAATAACTAAGATAATCTCTTAAACAAGTGCAAAAGTGCAAAAATAATCAAAGGTTATACTAACACACGTGTCGGATCCAAGTGATTCATCTTGTCTATCTGTTTTTACTTTATTTTATTTTTCAGCATTTAGTTAGTTTTTATTTTTCTTAGTTTAAAACATTTTTCTCACTTTTTGATTTGATTAGACGTTGAGGATAAACCGGTATTAAAAGCTCTTGTGTCCTTGGACGACCTCGGTATCTTACCAACACTATACTACGTCCGCGATGGGTGCACTTGCCCATATGTGTGTTTAGTGTTAGTGAATATCGTGTTTTGTAAATTTAAAACTTGGCTAAAAGTGTAAAAACGGGCTTAAATATACATCTAAAATATATTACACTACACACGCATCAGGATAATACCCTGAGGTTGTGAAGAAGATTGCATCCTTGGAGGAGGTGGTGGAAGCACCGGACCAGTAGTAGCAGAAGTTGTAGCAGACACAGTGGAGGAGCTCATGTTTGATCTCGATGCCATTGTAAACAATGTGGCAAAACGTTTTGAAAACAGAAAACTGATTAGCGATTTCACAAAAAATTTTAGCAAAGAGAGCACCACTTGCCCCACGGTGGGCGCCAAATTGTTTTGGTCAAAAATTACCTAAGTAATTAAGTGATCAAATTAGTTTGGTGAGGTAGTGTTCTAAGAGAATGTGTTCAAAAAACGTGTTGATTTAGTTCTTTGTAAAAACAGTTTCAGGATACGGCTCAGGATATCGAGCTGTATCTATAATCAAACAATGAGCAGAAATGTAAAGGTTGACATGTGATGTACGAGGAAAGCCCTTGATCGATTTAGATCTCCGGCATAAAACCTCAGGAGCTGACAATCGCAGCTGCCTTGTTCTTGTTATTACTTCAAACTTCAGGATACAGTGCAGGATGTGGTGCGGATCGACTAAGTGTTACAATGTAATTTGAATACAAGTGCTTGAAGGTCGTGTTTGCAATAAGCTAGAGAGTGAAAGTGTACGAGAGTGTTAGTGGAAAAATTGTGTGCCTTAAACTGATCCGCCCCCATCTATTTATAGTAAAGATAATGTAACTAACTATCCTCTAAAACCGGGATCCAAAGAATATCCCTTAGCCGAACGTTGTAGACCTAGTCTTTCGGGTTCAACGTCTCTCCCTCAACAGATACGCCCGAGTCTTGAGGAGAAGAAGTCCAATTGACCGTTAGCAAGTCCCAGCCTTTAACCTGCACGTGATTAATTTGATATACCTCAGGATATTACCCAGGATGTGAGCAATATCCCCGTCCAGTATCCTGATTACAAATAAACAATCACAATCAGAATATTAGTCAGGATATAAGTTCAGAAAATGGCCCATAACAGTTATTATAATAGAAAGAGATGAATTGGCTTATGCCAATTGTTATTATCATTGAAAAATAAAGGAGAAACAGAATGATGGAAATAAGGTTTATGGTTGATTGATGGGACTTACGGCTGGAAAAGAAAAGGAAATGGCACGTGATTATTTGTTCGGTGGATTTAAGGTTCTAAAAAAAATAACCCTACTTAGTGGGCTTGAGGAATCGTCAAATGAGGGCAGCCCATTATCATGATTTAGCAGCCATATATCGTCGATTTTTGGGGGGCTCCCATCATCACTCACATAAAACCAACGTCATTATACATCATCATCGATCAAGCACAACACGGTACCGATCATGTCTTCCATCACTATCTCAAGCTTGTGATCGCGTCCATTCAACAATGAGCGGCTAGTCTCGTCGGATTCACCCCGGTGTAGATTGTTGTAAGATTTTCCAGGGTTTATGTATTTGTAGTTTGATTCGAATTTGTGACAATTTGTGTTGATTTTGTAAACCATAGACAATTGTTTGCATTTGTTTCGTATTCGTGAATTGTCGAACGATGATAAAGTTATGACTTTGCGAAATGGTTATGTGTAATTATGCGTTGTCGTGGTTAGGATTTACTTGTGTTGATTACAAAGTGCATTCTTGTCCGTTCTTCGGGACGTTGATAGTTATTGGCACCTAAGTCACGGTACACTAAATCCGTTAATCGTTATGCAATTGAGTTGAATTAAAACATGTAGGAACCCTAGGTCTTGCAAAAATCAAACCGGGTGTGATCCGTATTCTAATTTCTTGTTTCAACTTTTTCGTTTAGTTTACAATTTTAGTTAATATTCAATTGATTTCAATAATATCAATTTGTCGGTTTATTCCGATTTATTTTAAAAACCAAACAAATAAATAAAAATAGCAATCTTCATAATCACTTTGTACATTATTTGTAAATAGTCTAACTAATCGAACGGGTCGTGCGATACTGACCACATGCTCTTCGTGGATACGATACCCGACTTACCCTAGCTACCTAGGTTTAATTGGGTTTTTGACTGATCGGGACGACACAGTCACGTTAAGATGGCGCCGCTGCCGGGGAGCTAGTGCGCTTAGTATTTCATTGCTTATTCGATTTTAGTTTAGTTTTTTTTTCCTTGTATATTCGTGATTTTACTTTGGATGGTCGAGCTTGTTGTAACATTCCTATTTTTATTAAATTTATTAACCACTAGTAATTAGTAACTAGTTTATTTTTAATATAAATATTCAACCCAAATAGTTTTAAACACTATTTTATATATAGTTGGTTGAAATATTTTATTAATTAATTGGCTTGTAAATGGTTGACCTTTCTAATAAAATAAAAATATATAAAAACTTATATTATTAGACAGGTAGTCTACGGGTAAGTTGACTATTAGAAATATAATGTTCCTAGACAGGCCTAGGAACCATATAATGATTAAATTATAAAAATATATTTTGAACCTACTCGGTTCTTAATAAAACTTAGACCCAAATATTCTGGTTCTAAAGACATATTTATTATTTTACAAAACGTTATATTTTAGAAGTTATACGCACCAAATAAGTGAAGCAGTTAAATTAATTATAATATATAATATATAAAATAATAATAAAACAAAAACTTTGAAAGTTGAATTCAAATGTATACGTATGAAAAAAATAAAATAATAAATAAACTTTACATTTTGAATTTGTGAGTACACATAATCAGATAAGAACTAAATATAAATAATAAAATATTTGCATGAAGTAGGTATGTGTAATTTTGAAAGAACAATTAGAATAGATAGATATGATACGTGTCTTTCATATCTAAATCAAAATAATGACAAGGCATAAAGCCTTTGATATAAATAGCCTACCAAACTTCATATCTTGCATTCTTTTTCCTTATTCCCTGTGTCGCCAAACTACCCTTTCAAAACTTCTATTTTTATTTTTTTAATAAATAAAATAAAGCCCTGCTCGTTTTAAGTATTATAACTCCCGATCGCCTGCTATCCTTTCCGATTGATTTGAGTCTCATAACATATGTCAGGGCTCTGCCCGACTAAGTTGTTGGGATTCTATCTCCGGACTTCGGGACAAGGTTGATTTAGGGGTACTATGCTTAACACGAGTGCATTATATATTTTAATAGCCCAAAAAGTTATACCCAAAGTTTATACCAAGAGTCCTTCTAGTTGAAACCTAAAGTTACACAGTGGGTCCACTCTCTTTACTCACTGTTTTATTCTCTTATTGTGATTTACCCAAAACTATTATTTATTATTCTATTTTGTAAACAACTCTCAATCAAAAGTCATATCTATTATTTTATTTACCCAATAGGAAACCCTAATAAAGATACCCAAGTAATCCTGCACAACTCCTAAAATTTTCAGAACAATCAGAATCAGGATCAGGGCCCCTAAAACTCAGGGGGGGTATTCCCTACTCGATGATTATCCATAAAATTTGCTGTCAAAATTTGAAATTATCGTTTCATCGAATCAGCTAACCTATCAATGCACATAGCAAGCCTTTGACGTAATGTAGGCCGCCGCGTCACGCGACGCCCCTATGGGGACCCCTCGCGTCACGCGAGGGGGTCAATTTTCGGCTATAAATAGCTTGGTTCACAAGCTGTTCGTCTGTGTCAAAATCAATTCACAAAAGTGAATTCTCATCACTCAAAATTCAAATTTAAGATATCGGGGTACTGCTACGATACCAGGTATTAACTCGATCGCTGCTACGATTCAATATCCGATCGATTGAAAATATCCAACAGATGTTTAAGTGCTGCCCACATTAGGGTTATACTTTGTCATTCGTCGTGATTTCGACTTGAATGTTTGAGTGTTGTCCGAACTCGGGCTATACTCTGTCATTCGTTGTGAATCCGCTGGATGTTTAAGTATCGCACTTTGTCATTTGTTGTGAGAGTATTAATCTCGTGAGTTATCATAAATGCTGTATTAGTTAATTACCTAGTTTTCGTATGCATTATAGTTTAAATTAGGTTATCAGGCTTATCAGTAGACTAAACTCTACCCATACACTTACAATCAAAGTAGATGCTAGTTCTCAGAAGAATCTGAATCATGAAGCTTGTTAATTCAATACTGCATACTTATAATGTGAGTCATTCTCTTTTTATCAACTGTTTTACAAAACTCCAAAGTTATTTTCAAAGTTATAATTACAGGGATTAAGTCTTTGTAATCACCAAGTTACAGCCAGTATGTGGGGTTTTGTATACATTACTTGATAACCGTCACTATTGGACAACGAGTTAGCCAATGAGTGATATGACCATAGTCACAGACACCATCGGGCAAAGAGGTACCGATGGATGTTCGAGTGACAAGTACTGTGGGTAGTTGGTTTGATATCAGAAACATTGTAATCGCTCTTAATACTGTAAATTATAACAAAGTTGTAATTGCAGTGATTGAGTCTTTGCCAATCTTAAAGAAGCAAATATAAAAACTCTCAATGCTGTAAATTAGAACAAATCTGTTTTATAACCTGAATGAACTCACTCAGTATTTCCCCACTGACAAAACCTTTTTAAAATGTGTTTCAGGTAATTACAGTAGATTGGAGTAAGGATTGGATCCGGCACTAAAAGACTTCAAGAAGTGGCTTATTTTATTAATTAAATTAAATTAAGTAAAATTGTTTTTATTAAAAGCTACCTTTGTAAAAATGGAATTTATTCCATCTATTTAATAAATAAAATCCGGTGTTTTCTAAACTCTGATATTTTTCCTAACTCACGGTCCTGATGAAATTTCCGCTGCAATATTTTTGAAAATAGTCACCGGTACCACTTGGCTGTTCGCGATTTCCGATTCCGTCCAGGGTGGGTCGGGGGTCGTGACAGTAAAGGTGGTATCAGAGCCGCTACTTTAAGCCTATAAGTGTTGTGATAATAATACTTAATCTTAAATAAAAGAGTTAGGGGATTGCTATTAACTGGTAGCACATCTTATAGCATTTAGACTTGAACATAAGAAAAGATGCCTTAGTATAAGCTAGGCCACTTGTTTAAAACAATTAGGTGTTGTAATAATATCTAAGTTTAAACGGAAAATTAGGAACTTAATAGCACTCAGGATGATATCTAGACTTGAACTTAAGAATTTTGCCTTAATATAATCTTCAAGATAAATTACTTATATAAGTATAATGTGATAGATATTGGTATACCATAAGAATGATGATTAGAACATTGCAGGCAATAGCACTTAATTACTATTAATTCTTGCTTATTGATATTACTTGGTCTAGAATAAGATATGTTACGGAAATACAAATTTCTTTGATTCTGGATAAAAGCCGTAATAAAAGAGGCACTTTTAAAATCTTGAAAAGATACTATTTATGGGAAATAGAAAATTTTCTCCGGCAAAACTGGGTATAGAGTAGCAGACTCTCCAGCTTGTCCGGATATACTGAGATTACCTCTCCGGCGTGAACCGGATAAGACGGGGTAAATAATATGTCAAATCAGTGACAAGATTTCCCTAAATAATATCATGACCTGATATCTGACTTGTTTTTGGAAATATGAATCTGTTAAATACATTGACCTTATAGAAGGTATGTATATTACAGCATGTGAAATATATGATTATATAGATATGTATATCTATAAGGAATTCCAAACGTCAATTAAGAATAAAGCACAAGCATCTGTGTCTAGGTTTCTTTATCAAGAATCTTTTTTCCGATATCAAACATTATTTCGTTTGATCATCTACCTCGTGACTCGTGCGACAATATAAACAATGGAAACCCATTAAGTTGGGACATCATCAAAAGTAAAAGAAATTCTAAAAGAGTTGCCATATACGATTTACGCAAGTAAGAAGCATATAAAGTTGTGCTAGTGCACAAGAAAACACATGAAACTTAAATTATACTTCCACAAACGTCAAAGTATATCACACACGACTTTTAAGACAAGATATTTGGAAAATATAAATTAAGGCACAATGATACCAGTAATAATTCCGTCAGTAGAAGAACTACTAATCAAAAAGAATCACTTGCCACACGATCCTACAAATGACATAAATCTCATAACAAGATTTCACAACCATCGGAACACAGTCTAATCCGAGTCATAAATTATTAGCACTACAAAAGAAGTCATATACCTTTGCAAATCCCCTATTTCATTTCATTTCATTCGACATTCCTTGGTAATGTCACTTAACAACGATTATCACACGAAATTCTAGATAAAGTTCTTATATTCCTTTCGTTGCAATTCTGACTTCTGCCTATAGTGGGTTGACTTTCGTATTTCTACTTTCCCTAATGGTCATCACACCATGAGAATTTCTTTCATAGTAGCAAATATTGATCTATTTCATTTCTTGGTAAATCCACACGTTACACATGCTCTGTTTGTTGCGCATATGATTCGCTTGCTTTATGAAGACCATTGGAGGGCTTCATTCCGATTCATCAAAACTCAAATATCATTTCGCTTTTTGCACTATGAATCACATTATTGTAAAACAATGACTCTTTGATATCAAGTAAATGAATTTTGTTAAACCATTGAGGTAAAGAATTTATATTTTATATATATATAAATTATATTGAGATATACTCTCATTTAAGTTTATATTTAAGTTATTTATTATTAATAATTTTATTATTAGTAATAAGTAACAGAAGTGTTAGTATTATTTTTAGGTACTAGGGTTATTGTCAGGGGCAGGTATTGAATAGCCTAGCCTTAGTTAGGCATGGACTGGCCACCTATGCTTAAACAAGGCAGCACTAACCAATATCCAACCATGATAATAACTATTTAAAAATATATAAATTAAGTCATCATACTTATTTCGTAAATTTTAATTATATATATACATATATATATATACTTTGTACTGTAAAAAGAAAACATATTTTCTTAAAACAAATACAAGAATTAGAGGAACGAATAAAATTATAATTATGTATCACATGTTTTGTGGTAACTATGTACCATAACACTCTGGCAAGAAAATAACCATATAAGAATAATATAATAGTCATCAACTACGTTGGCTTAAGAGAACATTGTAATATATAAAGAATAGTCTCCGTTTTCACTTATTTACAACATTTATAAATACATTCATAACATTATATGATTTCAAAATGAAAATAAGTAATCACATAGAATCGACCCATTAAGTAGGGCTGTAAACGAACCGAACAAACACGAACAAGGCCATGTTCGTGTTCGTTCGTTAAGAAAATTAACATGTTCGCGAACAGTTCACGAACACATACCGAACATAAGTTTATGTTCATTTTCGTTCATTAAGGAAATTTAGTTGTTCACGAACAGTTCGTGAACACTGGTCTCGAACACAAACGAACGCAAGCAAATAAAAAAGAACGCAAACGAACATTTAACTTTAAAATAAGAAAATAAAAGTATTTTTATCTTTAAACATTGGATATAAGTAGTTAAATACAAGTATCAAATGATAAATTAAAACACAAGAAGTCTAATACACCACCAAACGATTAATCAACTTTAATTAACTTAGACATAATCATTCTCAAAATTGTCTTAGCATGTCCAAATTTTAGCTAACTTAGAAAAAAATAGGGTTTCAAGTTTTCAATATGTTTAGATAAAAAGGTTTATTGTTTATTTTTTATCAATATAATCAAACGAACACGGACGAACTTAACCGAACATATTACCGAACGTTCACGAACGCAGTCGAACGAACGAGACCTATGTTCGTGTTCGTTCGCTAAGCTAACCGAACGAAATTTTTTGTTCGTGTTCGTGCGTTAAGCTAATCGAACGAACATAAACGAACTTCCCGCCGAACGGTTCACGAACTGTTCACTGAACGTTCGGTTCGTTTACAGCCCTACCATTAAGTGTTATATATTTACAAAATATTTTACAAATACTTTTGTACAATAAATATTTTTACACTTTTATTTACAACTTTCATTTAACATTATAAATAATAGTGATTCTTTTACAAAATCATAATACTAAAATATTTTGTAAATGTAATAACTTCATTACGGTATTTTGTAATCTATATTACATAGTAAATATAAGTTATTTTACATAATATAGTAAAATACCAAAATCATATTTATTTAAAAGTGGTAATCATTTACATATAGTAAAAATGTGTAACAAATAATATATATATATATATAGTATTTATATTTGATATGTAAGATATGGTTCAGACAGGAACACAAATAATATATATTACATTTGCTTTACAAAAATAATATAATGGTTGGTCATGCCAAAATAACTTGTTCTTATTATATTTAGATCTCTAGGACATAGTATATAATTGTTTCACAAACAAAATAACTTGGAACTCTAAACAATGATACACTAACTTTATTATCTTTTGTGTATCCTTGCAAATTCACTCATCTCAGCACATTGATTTTCTCATATCATACTTCAATATTTGACAAATCATTTTCATGCTTTTATTTCATTCGAACCTATCAATTCTAAGTCTTCCTCAGTTGCCAATCAAAGTAAGCTTTCTTTTGACAAAGAATTTTTATTAATAAAAATCTTTCACATCCATTTTAAATATCTATTAATTATATATCTTTTGGCTTGAACATAGTCACTTTGAAATTATATCATTTCATCTCATTCGCTTGTCATCGATTTCTTGAATTAATTCAATTGAACCATTGAATTCTACTTATTGAACAACTCGTATTCACAAAATTTGATATTTTAATTTTGGGTCATCTACCTTAATATTATTTTATTTGACTAAAATATGACATAAATCTAAAAGAAATATCATAACCCAAATCTCGAGGACGAGATTTAAAATAAGGTGGGAGGATGTAACATTCCTATTTTTATTAAATTTATTAACCACTAGTAACTAGTTTATTTTTAATATAAATATTCAACCCAAATAGTTTTAAACACTATTTTATATATAGTTGGTTGAAATATTTTATTAATTAATTGGCTTGTATATGGTTGACCTTTCTAATAAAATAAAAGTATATAAAAACTTATATTATTAGACAGGTAGTCTATAGGTAAGTTGACTATTAGAAATATAAAGTTCCTAAACAGGCCTAGGAACCATATAAAGATTAAATTATAAAAATATATTTTGAACCTACTCTGTTCTTAATAAAACTTAGACCCAAATATTTTGGTTCTAAAGACATATTTATTATTACAAAACGTTATATTTTAGAAGTTATACGCACCAAATAAGTGAAGCAGTTAAATTAATTATAATATATAATATATAAAATAATAATAAAACAAAAACTTTGAAAGTTGAATTCAAATGTATACGTATGAAAAAAATAAAATAATAAATAAACTTTACATTTTGAATTTGTGAGTACACATAATCAGATAAGAACTAAATATAAATAATAAAATATTTGCATGAAGTAGGTATGTGTAATTTTGAAAGAACAATTAGAATAGATAGATATGATACGTGTCTTTCATATCTAAATCAAAATAATGACAAGGCATAAAGCCTTTGATATAAATAGCCTACCAAACTTCATATCTTGCATTCTTTTTCCTTATTCCCTGTGTCGCCAAACTACCCTTTCAAAACTTCTATTTTTATTTTTTTAATAAATAAAATAAAGCCCTGCTCGTTTTAAGTATTATAACTCCCGATCACCGCTATCCTTTCCGATTGATTTGAGTCTCATAACATATGTCAGGGCTCTGCCCGACTAAATTGTTGGGATTCTATCTCGGGACTTCGGGACAAGGTTGATTTAGGGGTACTATGCTTAACACGAGTGCATTATATATTTTAATAGCCCAAAAAGTTATACCCAAAATTTATACCTAGAGTCCTTCTAGTTGAAACCTAAAGTTACACAGTGGGTCCACTCTCTTTTCTCACTGTTTTATTCTCTTATTGTGATTTACCCAAAACTATTATTTATTATTCTATTTTGTAAACAACTCTCAATCAAAAGTCATATCTATTATTTTATTTACCCAATAGGAAACCCTAATAAAGACACCCAAGTAATCCTGCACAACTCCTAAAATTTTCAGAACAATCAGAATCAGGATCAGGGCCCCTAAAACTCAGGGGGGGTATTCCCTACTCAATGATTATCCATAAAATTTGCTGTCAAAATTTGAAATTATCGTTTCATCGAATCAGCTAACCTATCAATGCACATAGCAAGCCTATGACGGAATGTAGGCCGCCGCGTCACGCGACGCCCCTATGGGGACCCCTCGCGTCACGCGAGGGGGTCAATTTTCGGCTATAAATAGCTTGGTTCACAAGCTGTTCGTCTGTGTCAAAATCAATTCACAAAAGTGAATTCTCATCACTCAAAATTCAAATTTAAGATATCGGGGTACTGCTACGATACCAGGTATTAACTCGATCGCTGCTACGATTCAATATCTGATCGATGAAACTATCCAATAGATGTTTAAGTGCTGCCCACATTAGGGTTATACTTTGTCATTCGTCGTGATTTCGACTTGAATGTTTGAGTGCTGTCCGAACTCGGGCTATACTCTGTCATTCGTTGTGAATCCGTTGGATGTTTAAGTATCGCACTTTGTCATTTGTTGTGAGAGTATTAATCTCGTGGGTTATCGTAAATGCTGTATTAGTTAATTACCTAGTTTTCGTATGCGTTATAGTTTAAATTAGGTTATCAGGCTTATCAGTAGACTAAACTCTACCCATACACTTACAATCAAAGTAGATGCTAGTTCTCAGAAGAATCTGAATCATGAAGCTTGTTAATTCAATACTGCATACTTATAATTTCCGATTCCGTCCAGGGTGGGTCGGGGGTCGTGACACTTGTGTGTTCAGGTACATGTTTTGCAGGAATTACTTTTCAATATGAATTGGGTAGATGATGATCCGCGTGAGTGTTGCGGAAGCATAGAGCATTATTTAGAGGATTGCTCTGTTTTCCACGCAAAAGTTCAAGCCTACAAGGATCGGGAAGAATACCTCAGCAGACTGTATGAATATAGGAGGGCGGATTATGAAGATTTCAATGATCCATCCTCACATTATCCATACGCTAGACCACCACCACCACCAAATTATCAAGAATATTACTATTTGGAGCTAGATTACCATTATGAGCAAGAGCAGGGTTACAACAACTATCAACCCGACTTGCCACATTTCCCGAGTTACCAGGAGGAGTATGATGACTATTATCATGACTCCCCTCAGCCGACATACGAGGAGCCTCAAGATTCGTTAAACCCTAAACTCGATATGATTATGGATATGATGATAGAAATGAAAAAGAAAGACTAGCTGAGAGACAAATCATTTGAGGCTTTGGTTATTCAGGTTGGTCAATTAACCGAGGAGATGGCCCAACTTAGGCGAGACCAAGAGGTTTTGGCTAATGGTACCATGGTTGATGGTGATGTGGTGGAAGAGGTTATGGAACTTCCGGATCAAGTAATTGAATGTTTGAACCGAGCGGAAGACGTAACACCGCAAGACGGGTCAGAGTTAAAAGAAGCTCAAAGTCATATCTCTCCTTCTCCCAAACTTATCACTCCAACCAACAAAGTTGGGGATGAAGGTTCGGGTATAAGGATTCGAAGGGTGGCATTGCAAGACATGGGCCGGTTTGGTAAGAAGCGACCCCGAAGTTGTACATTACGCATGCCGAAAAGAAGAAAAAGAGAATGGATCCGGCATGCCAACTACCGAGCGTATGCTGGAAACTCGGAAGGCAAATGTGCACTTCGACCACCATAAGAGGCAAGTCAGGTATGATTGTTGTAGAGTTTGCACTATTATTCGTTTTATTTTATTTCCTTAGTTAAATGAACTTTGTGGGTGTGTTCCCTATATAACCCTCACGAGACCTACTCGTGCTCCCGAGCTATCGGGAGGTTTAAAAGGGCTTATTGCATACGCTAAATGCAACCGTGATTCCTACGAAAGTGAGTTAGGTTTGTTGTTGTTGTAAATTATTTTTCCACATCAATCAAAGTAAATTAACGTATGACTTGGTAATATTTTCGTAAAAGTGGTAGAACTAGGTAACTAACAAGTTTTAAGGGTTGTGAGAAGCATGCTTCTACACAAGGGTGAGATTTGTGTGACAACCGGTAGTTTACGCCCTTAATTACGTGATTAACAGGCGATTAACGCGACAATAAATAGTGTTTACGATGCAAATTAACTTAATTAGGGCCTCAGTAAGCTTAGGAACGCTTATGCGGTTCTACAGATACTGTTGGAAATTAAACAGTAATAAACTGAAACCGTACGAAATACTGACAACGCCGACAAAAAAGGATGTTACACGAATGTTTTATGCTTATGGAGTTTGGGTCGCGATATCGGGTCTCGTAGGAATTACGGGCCACTTACACATAAGATGGGCTTGTGGGCCCGGGGCCCAAGCCCAAAACCCAAAACCCATAAGCCTAAACCTACACATAATATATATTAGATCTTACAAATCTGTGACATTTGTGCTTGTAATCATTGTGAACAATTAAGTTATCAACGAAATAAAGTTATTTGATCCCAATGTTTGTTTGTTTATGTTTGATGTTTTTCATGTTTTAACTTTTATCCAATTTCAAACTCTATATCGCTTTCTAGAGAATTATACGCAAACTGATGCGTAAACGTACTCAGTTTAATGCGAAAAATACTCCGAAACAACAATTTATGCTTAACATACCTTAAATAACCTTTACATAACTTAGAAATAAGTTTTGAAGGCTTTGGTATGGCAAAATCTAGTTAATTCGCATACAGGGACTAAAATTGACAAACTGCGAAAGTATGCCAATTTGAACTGTAACAAACATTCCGGAACATGCCCTTAAGTTAAACACACCCTAAATATCCTTTACATAGCTTAGAAATAGGCTTTGAGAGGTTCGGTGTGCTAAAATAAACTTTTGGGTCATTCAGGGACTAAAAGCATCAAAAAGTGCATAAGTTTGCATTTTCGCGCATAATTTACGTTCTGAATACATCCGGACATCCAAAAATTTATGTAATCATTAAAATATTATGTTTTAATGATTGTCTTGTCAAAAATCCATTCGTCGCGCAATTTTGACCGTTTTTGCGTCCGTTACGACTTCCGTCGTAATTAACCGAACAACGCAATCGTACGGCCAAACGAACCGACATCCGGCATATTTTTGAGCATATTTCATGTTCCCTATGCTTTAACATCCTTGTAGAGCTTAAAAATGGGTTTGACGGGTGTTAGAAGTGCCAAAACACGACCATACGCGCACAGGGACCAAAGCTGTCAAAATGCAAACTTGGCTGGTCTGCAGGGTCCTTACGGATCGTAAGGGACCTCATACGGTCCGTAAGCAACCCCCAGATCAGCAGAAATGCTTTCCAACTATTTCCAGCTTTTACCCACTTGTGCACATAGTTTTTGGGTTTCTATGGGCTGGTTTGTGTGCCCATCAAGGTACCAAATCAGAATGTGGCAAATGTACGGCTTAGATCGTGCCCTCTTCTCCAAGAAATGATCTTAACGGTAGTGCTACACCTATAAATACCCCCCCCATGCCTTGCCCATTTCCCTCACATTTGAATCTGATTCTACACTCTCTAAGTGGAAGTATATGCTTCCTACCTGAGAGTGAATCGGGTTCGAATCTTGCGGGGACCTTCTGTAAGTATTCTTTCGCGTTTTTCGTTCGTTTTAGCATTAAAGTCAAACTGCGTTTGACTTTCTACATTGACCAGTTTATGGTCAACGCGAAGTTCGTTTGAACTTATAACGTGAGCGTAATCACGATGGCTGTGGTCCCTAGTGACTATACCTACTGATTACCACGTTATCTAGGCTCAGTGACGAGTCGTAGTTTCGGCCAGAATACGTTTTCTCGCGTATTTTGTAACCAAACTACTCTAGGGTATTAAAACCGTTTGTTTTAATACCAAACCTCTTTTCTAACTTAACTAAACATGTTCTAGCATGTTTAGCTCGTCGCTTTTTAGAATTGTGCTTGTCTAGGGTCGTAAAGGTAAGCGATCTAAACAATCGCTTATGCTTACGAACCCGAACCATTTGGTCGATCATTAGGATCCGACCAAATACTTTAGGTGACCATAGTTGTATAGGGAATAACCTCCCGAGGTTATACCTTATGGTCACAACGTTTAAGTAGTTGTATGATAAGTAGTTCTTATGCCTTAGGAAAATTACCAAAATACCCTTTTTGCGCCAAAATTCATTTTAAGCCTATGTAACATAACTTTTGACATATTAACTGATTTGGCAACAATATTAAACATGTTAAGGCATATCTTGCTTGTGATAGGACTAGTTAGGCATTCCGAACGCGTTTTACGCGGACGACGCATTAAAGTAGCAAAAGCTACCTAAACGGGTCGTAATGGGTCAAAAGCACTTAGGATAAGTTTTCATTTTAGTATGTAGGCTTTGTTAAACCATATTACATAAGTTCCCACACTTATTTGGTTTACAAACCCTCGTACTACCTGATCCTCCGATAGGTCCGTTTATTAATGTAGATACCTATATTAGGTGCCTTTTGAATCCGTGATCTTCTAGCTTGCTTGGTGGATATCTAAAGTCTATTAAGCAATCTCAAGTGAGTACATAGTACCCTCTTTTACTGTTTTCCAAACATTTTGGGGTGAAACACATGTGCCTGCTTGTTACTTTCATGCTTTTCATGTTTTCATATCATATACTTGCTATGTTCATTAGTACACTATTAGTACATGATTTCATTATGTTTTTGCTGTGTATGTCCATTGTGCGCATAGTTAGTACATTATTTTACATGACATTTTATGCTACGTATGTTCATTTAGCGCATACTTAGTACATTGTTTTACATTACCTTTTCACGCTATGTATGTTCATCGTACTTAGTGCATTTGTTTTACATCACACGCTATGTATCTTCATCATACTTAGTGCATTTTTTTCATCACATGCTTACATTTTGGGTATGACATTTGGTTTGTTTAAGTGGGACCATATACATTCATTAACTTTGATCACGCCGCTCGTTAGTAGGTAATGGTACCATAGGAATTGACAACTCCCGTTCCTGACATCCTAGGTATGTTTGGATGGAAGGAATGACCGAATTCGATTAAAACATAACACAGATAGACCTTTAATTTGTTTAAAGGTTTATCACCACAGTCGCAAGGCTTGGATGTATGCATTTTCACATTACCACATAAATGTTTGTATTCAGTATAGCATGCATTTTCCACAAAACATAACATTGATTTAAACCATGTTTTACTTCAATACATTGTTTTGTGCATTTTTACCTATGGTTTAGTTGATACATATTTCACTTGCCATACATGACATTTTGTTTACACATTACTTGATTGACATTTGACATAGACATTTTGATATTGATATACACATTTCATGGTCTACATTTTGACATAAATGTTTTGACGTGGTTTTCACAAAAGACATTTGACAAATGGTTTAGACATGGGCAATTTACATTGGTGGTTTGTTTGGGTAAGTGATTTAAGTGACGAGACGTGTGTAATGTGATACAAGCATGGTGGATACGCCGCTGGTACTTCCTATATATAAGTGCTTGTATTGTATTACATGTCGTAGCGTTATTTAAATCATTCAATTTGGATTTATACATTTTTACAAATAGCATATTTTTCACAAGACATTGTTTTACAAAACAGTTTATTTTATACAACTTATTTTACTTGGTTATTCATTTAACCATACATTATTCTTTTACTTATACATATCATCTGATTTTATCGCTTTTCAAACGATTTACAAAACAAAACAATTTACAAGGTTCATGACTAAATTTTATTAAACATTTTCTTAAACTTAAGTCATGAATCCTATTTTTACAAAACCTATGTATCTCACAGACATTTTTATGCTGACGTACCTATTTTCACATGTGTTTCAGGAGCTAATGCATAGGACGTTCGTGACACGATAGGGTGGACTTGGGCCTTAGTGACAATAAAATGAAGCTAGAGTAGATAAAACTTGTTAATGTACTCTTTATTTCATTTTGTTTAAGACAATGTAACTCTTTGGTTTGATGAATAAAATATAACTTTGTATGCCATGGTTGTGAAACAATAATTCTGTTACAACACTCCCCGACGTTTCCGCCACGATTTGATGTTTTACGTGGTCGGGGTGTGACAGAAGAGTTGGTATCAGAGCCAATGGTTATAGGGAATTAGGTTATTAGTAATGCTTTGACCTAGACTATAACCTTTCTAGGACCCCAACACAAGTTGTCTTGTGTTTAGATCTTAAAACATGCACTTCACCTATCCTTAGGTGATCACCAAAACAAGAACCCAATTTTCTGAAACGATTTTTGAAAAACAAACTTCTGTTTTTAAATGATTTATTATATGGTTTTGAACCCTTTTTTGATTTTTCAAATTGATTTTGAAATTTTATCATTTGTTTTTGAATGATTCTTTTGGCCTTATGCCTTCCAAGTTTTCAAAATCTCGTCAAAGTTTTGGGTTCTAAATAGTGTGAACACGTGCAAACTGGAAGGGTGAATGCCTGTACCCTGGGCTTTCTGTCTAAGGCTAGAGTGTTCGTACAAATCCACATAATCGGACCACTCACTCTTACTTGGGAACTCTTGGGGTGAGTGTTCACTTATAGGCGAGCATGTCTTCGTTAAGCATTATTTATGGACCCATTTACTTTGATTAGTCACTGTGTGTCATTTGTTTGCTTTGTGATACGGACGAATGACCACCATCCTTGCTTTTGTTGATTTGTTTCATCTCGTTCTTTTCATCTAATCATCTCACTCGTTTCCTCTCATGTTTCCTCTTTTTAGCATGCCTCCTCGACGTGAAAACCCGTTATCTAATGCCGAAATGGCAGATATTCTGGCACAGCACATGGCTGCCGCACTCCCAAACATTATCGCTCAAGTGAACCAAGCCAACAACAATCAGAATGCTCCTTGTAACTTCAAGAGCTTCAATTCGGCTAAACACTCAAGTTCAGTGGTACCGAAGGGGCAACTGGGCTTCTTCAATGGTTCAAGAGCATTGAGAGTACATTTCGTCATGTTCTGTGTCCTGAGAACCGGAAGGTCGAGTTCGCTTCTAGCGTATTTCAGAATAGGGCTTTGACATGGTGGAACGGGGTTATAAGAGACCGTGGTGCAGAAGTTGCTCTTGCACAAACATGGGCTGAACTGAGAACTCTTATGATGAGGGAGTTTTGTCCTCTTCATGAGCTACGAAAATTGGAGAGGGAATTTGATGATCTGAAGCCAGAAAGTGGTGAGCATCGGGCGTATACAGACAGGTATGAGGAGTTAAGCTTACTTTACCCGACAATGGTTACCCCACTCGACAAGGCTATCGAGAGATACATCGATGGTCTACCTGACTCTGTGCAAGACATAGTTACTGGTAGTAATCCTACCACCATCCGTCAGGCAATCGAGTTATCTACGGCGTTGACTGAGTCGCAGATTCGTAAGGGTAAATTGCATAGGAAGGGTGACAAGGGCAAGAAACAGGCGTCTGACAAAGGGGATAGCAAGAAAGGTAAAAACAAGAAGGGAAAGGATTCTGGTTCCTCAAAGGGCTCTAGGAAGCGTAAGGCTTCCCAAAATTTTGCCGTCACTGCCCAACAGAACCAGGCAGCTCCCAATCAGACAGCACAGCCTCCAGCAAAGAAGCGATATGAAGGAAATGCACCTTTGTGCAATAGGTGCAATAGTCACCATCAACAGCAACTTTCGTGCCGTTTCTGTACCAACTGTGGGAAGTCTGGACATCTTGCAGAAGTTTGTCGTTCTGCTCGAAATCAGGTCGCTCAACAACTTGCTCGGCCTCCTGCTCAGCAACAAGGTCAAGCTGCACGACCTCACTATCCTCCTGGCTCGTGCTTTAATTGTGGAGACCTGACCCATTATCGAAACCAGTGTCCAAGGCTGGTTAATGCGAATCCAGTTCAGGCTCAGGCTCGTGGACGAGCTTTTAACATGAATGCTGTTGAGGCGCAAGCAGACAATGAGGTGGTGAACGGTACGCTCTTTGTTAATAATCAACCTGCATCTGTTCTTTTTGATTCAGGGGCCGATAAAAGTTTTGTGTCTTTATCTTTCGAGCCCTTGCTTCGCATGTCTAGAATGAAACTAGGTAAGCCTTTGACAGTCGAAGTTGCGAGTGGTGAACCCGTTATTCTTGATTCTGTTCTTCGCAACTGCCAGTTGAACCTTAACAATCATCTTTTTCCCATTGACCTCACACCTATGCAACTTGGAAGCTTCGACATTATTGTGGGTATGGATTGGTTAGCCAAGCATCGCTCAGAGGTAGTTTGTTTTGAGAAGATCGTTCGTGTGCCGCTTTCGTCAAGTGAGATACTACAGGTTCGAGGTGAGAAACCTGTTAGTAGCCTCAAGCTTATGTCTTGTTTTCAAGCTCGGAAGTATCTACGAAAGAATTATGTGGCCTTCTTGGCACATGTTACAGCAGATAAGGGCCAAGGTAAGTCTATTCAAGATATTCCTGTTGTTTGGGATTATCCGGAGCTGTTTCCTGAAGAATTACCTGGTCTACCTCCAGCACGCCAAGTCGAGTTCCGTATTGATCTCGTACCTAGTGCAAATCCTATAGCTAGAGCTCCATATCGTCTTGCACCGTCTGAGATGCAAGAACTATCTAAGCAGCTTTAGGAGCTTTCTGACAAGGGTTTTATCCGTCCGAGTTTTTCTCCTTGGGGTGCTCCCATTCTTTTTGTCAAGAAGAAGGATGAATCTTTCAGAATGTGCATCGATTATCGTGAGCTGAACAAGCTTACCATCAAGAATCGATATCCCCTACCTCGCATTGATGATCTCTTTGACCAGTTACAGGGTGCTACTTGCTTTTCGAAGGTCGATCTTCGTTCTGGGTATCATCAACTTCGTGTGCATGAAGAAGATATTCCCAAGATAGCATTCCGCACTCGTTATGGGCCTTATGAGTTCACAATCATGCCATTCGGTTTGACCAATGCTCCTGCTGTTTTCATGGACTTGATGAATAGGGTCTGCAAGACTTATTTAGATAAGTTCATCATCGTTTTTATTGATGACATCTTGATTTACCCTTAGACGCAAGCTGATCATGAGCAACATCTTCGTCTTACTCTGGAACTCCTAAAGAAAGAACAACTGTTTGCCAAATTCTCCAAGTGCGAATTTTGGCTTAAGGAAGTTCAATTTTTGGGACATATTGTCAACGAACAAGGAATCCATGTAGATCCCTCCAAGATCAGTGCGATTAAGGATTGGGATACGCCTACTACTCCTACAGAGGTTCGTTCCTTTCTTAGTCTTGCGGGTTATTACCGCCGCTTCATTGAGAACTTCTCGAAGATTGCAGTTCTTCTAACTGCTCTAACTCAGAAGAACAAACCCTTTGAATGGGGTTCTAAGCAAGAAGAAGCATTTCAGACCTTGAAGCAGAAGCTTTGTGACGCACCTATTCTAACTTTGCCTGAAGGCAATGATGATTTCGTTGTTTATTGTGATGCATCGAAATTAGGTCTTGGCTGTGTTCTGATGCAAAGGAACAAAGTCATAGCCTACGCATCAAGGCAATTGAAGGTGCATGAGAAAAACTACACCACTCATGATCTTGAGTTAGGTGCAGTTGTTTTCGCTCTCAAAATCTGGAGACACTATTTGTATGGCACAAAATGTGTGGTTTTCAATGACCACAAAAGTCTTCAGCATATCTTCAATCAGAAAGAACTCAACATGAGGCAAAGACGTTGGGACGAACTCCTAAACAACTATGATTGTGAAATTCGCTACCATCCTGGAAAAGCGAATGTGGTGGCTGACGCATTGAGTCGTAAGGAACGTACTAAGCTTCATTGTGTTCGTGTTCAATCTGCTATTCAAGCTCAATCCGATATTCAAGCACGCATTTCTCAGGCTTAACATGCTTGTGTTTCACAAGATTTGATGGGTAAGGAATTACCCTATCACATTAAACCTGATCTTGTTCTGAAGGAAGATGGATCGTATTATTTCATGGACCGTTTGTGGGTTCCAAGTCAAGATGATCTTCGCGCCTTGCTTATGGATGAGGCCCATAAGTCTCGTTATTCTATTCATCCTGGCTCAGACAAGATGTATAAGGATCTTCGTACCCGATATTGGTGGCCTGATATGAAGAAAGACATTGCCTTGTACGTTTCAAAGTGCCTTACTTGTCTAAAGGTTAAGGCTGAACACCAACATCCTTCTGGTCTTTTGGAGCAACCAGAGATTCCGGTTTGGAAATGGGAAAACATTGCTATGGATCTCATTACTAAACTTCCGTGCACAAAGAAAGGTCATGATGCCATCTGGGTAGTCATTGATCGTCTTACTAAGTCAGCGTATTTCCTGCCAATCCGTGAGGATCTATCCGCTGAAAATCTGGCTAAAATCTATGTGGATGAAATCGTATCTCGACATGGTGTTCCTTTGAACATTATTTCTGACAGAGATGCTCGCTTCTCTTCTCGTTTTTGGAGAACCATGCAATCTGCTATGGGGACCCAACTTAATCTGAGCACAGCTTATCATCCACAAACAGATGGCCAAAGTGAAAGAACAATCCAAACTTTGGAGGATATGCTTAGAGCTTGTGTGATCGACTTTGGTGGTAGTTGGATTCACATCTTCCTTTGATTGAATTCTCCTACAACAACAGTTATCACTCCAGCATCAATATGGCTCCTTTCGAGGCTCTCTATGGTCGAAAATGTCGTTCACCAGTCTGCTGGAATGAAATAGGTGAGGCTCAGCTTACTGGACCTGACCTCATTCTAGAGACAACTGACAAGGTTAAGAAGGTTCGTGATAACCTTCAGACAGCTCGAAGCCATCAAAAGAGTTACGCGGACCAACGACGCAAGCCCTTGGAATTCCAGATCGGTGATCGTGTATTACTTAAGGTCTCACCTTGGAAAGGTGTGATCAGATTTGGAAAGAAAGGAAAACTTGCACCTAGATACGTTGGACCATTCAAGATCGTTGAAAGAATCAGTAAGGTAGCCTACAGACGTGAATTACCTCCTGAACTTGGAAATGTTCATCCAACCTTCCACGTATCCAATCTCAAAAAGTGCTTAGCTGATGAGAACCTCCATATACCGCTCAACGAAATTCGTGTTGATAAAACACTACATTTTGTTGAGAAACCTGTGGAAATTATGGATCGTGAAGTCAAATGGCTTAAACGCAAGCGCATTCCATTGGTTAAACTTCGTTGGGAATCTAAACGCTTGGGAACGTGAAGATCAAATGAAGGCGAAGTATCCACATCTTTTCCCACGAGTTTCCTCTAAACAAATTTCGGGATGAAATTTCCGCAAGTAGGGGAGACTGTGACATTTGTGCTTGTAATCATTGTGAACAATTCAGTTATCAATGAAATAAAGTTATTTGATCCCAATGTTTGTTTGTTTATGTTTGATGTTTTTGATGTTTTGACTTTTATCCAATTTCAAACTCTATATCGCTTTCTGGAGAATTATACGCAAATTGATGCGTAAACGTACTCAGTTTAATGCGACAAATACTCCGGAACATCAATTTATACTTAACATACCTTAAATAACCTTTACATAACTTAGAAATAAGTTTTGAAGGCTTTGGTATGGCAAAATCTAGTTAATTCGCTTACAGGGACTAAAATTGACAAACTGTCGAAAGTATGCCAATTTGAACTGTAACAAACATTCCGGAACATGCCCTTAAGTTAAACACACCCTAAATATCCTTTACATAGCTTAGAAATAGGCTTTGAGGGGTTCGGTGTGCTAAAATAAACTTTTGGGTCATTCAGGGACTAAAAGCGTCAAAAAGTGCATAAGTTTGCATTTTCGTGCATAATTTACGTTCTGAATACATCCGGACATCCAAAAATTTATGTAATCATTAAAATATTATGTTTTAGTGATTGGCTTGTCAAAAATCCATTCGTCGCGCAATTTGGACCGTTTTGCGTCCGTTACGACTTCCGTCGTAATTAACTGAACAACGCAATCGTACGGCCAAACGAACTGACATCCGGCATATTTTTGAGCATATTTCATGTTCCCTATGCTTTAACATCCTTGTAGAGCTTAAAAATGGGTTTGACGGGTGTTAGAAGTGCCAAAACACGACCATACGCACACAGGGACCAAAGCTGTCAAAATGCAAACTTGGCTGGTCTGCAGGGTCCTTACGGACCGTAAGGGACCTCATACGGTCCGTACGCAACCCCCAGATCAGCAGAAATGCTTTCCAGCTATTTCCAGCTTTTACCCACTTGTGCACATGGTTTTTGGGTTTCTATGGGCTGGTTTGTGTGCCCATCAAGGTACCAAATCAGAATGTGGCAAGTGTACGACTTAGATCGTGCCCTCTTCTCCAAGAAATGATCTTAACGGTAGTGCTACACCTATAAATACCCCCCATGCCTTGCCCATTTCCCTCACATTTGAATCTGATTCTACATTCTCTAAGTGGAAGAATATGATTCCTACCTAAGAGTGAATCGGGTTCGAATCTTGCGGGGACCTTCTGTAAGTATTCTTTCGCGTTTTTCGTTCGTTTTAGCATTAAAGTCAAACTGCGTTTGACTTTCTGCATTGACCAGTTTATAGTCAACGCGAAGTTCGTTTGAACTTCATAACGTGAGCGTAATCACGATGGTTGTGGTCCCTAGTGACTATACCTACTGATTACCACGTTATCTAGGCTCAGTGACGAGTCGTAGTTTCGGCCAGAATACGTTTTCTCGCGTATTTTGTAACCAAACTACTCTAGGGTATTAAAACCGTTTGTTTTAATACCAAACCTGTTTTCTAACTTAAGTAAACGTGTTCTAGCATGTTTAGCTCGTCACTTTTTAGAATTGTGCTTGTCTAGGGTCGTAAAGGTAAGCGATCTAAACAATCGCTTATGCTTACGAACCCGACCCATTTGGTCGATCATTAGGATCCGACCAAATACTTTAGGTGACCATAGTTGTATAGGGAATAACCTCCCGAGGTTATACCTTATGGTCACATCGTTTAAGTAGTTGTATGATAAGTAGTTCTTATGCCTTAGGAAAATTACCAAAATACCCTTTTTGCGCCAAAATTCATTTTAAGCCTATGTAACATAACTTTTGACATATTAACTGATTTGGCAACAATATTAAACATGTTAAGGCATATCTTTCTTGTCATAGGACTAGTTAGGCATTCCGAACGCGTTTTACGCGGACGACGCGTTAAAGTAGCATAAGCTACCTAAACGGGTCGTAATGGGTCAAAAGCACTTAGGATAAGTTTTCATTTTAGTATGTAGGGTTTGTTAAACCATATGACATAAGTTCCCACACTTATTTGGTTTACAAACGCTCGTACTACCCGATCCTCCGATAGGTCCGTTTATTAATGTAGATACCTATATTAGGTGCCGTTTGAATCCGTGATCTTCTAGCTTGCTTGGTGGATATCTAAAGTCTATTAAGCCATCTCAAGTGAGTACATAGTCCCCTCTTTTACTGTTTTCCAAACATTTTGGGGTGAAACACATGTGCCTACTTGTTACTTTCATGCTTTTCATGTTTTCATATCATATACTTGCTATGTTCATTAGTACACTATTAGTACATGATTTCATTATGTTTTTGCTGTGTATGTCCATTGTGCGCATACTTAGTACATCGTTTTACATGACATTTTATGCTATGTATGTTCATTTAGCGCATACTTAGTACATTGTTTTACATTACCTTTTCACGCTATGTATGTTCATCATACTTAGTGCATTTGTTTTACATCACACGCTATGTATGTTCATCATACTTAGTGCATTTGTTTTTCATCACATGCTTACATTTTGGGTATGACATTTGGTTTGTTTAAGTGGGACTATATACATTCATTAACTTTGATCACGCCGCTCGTTAGTAGGTAATGGTACCATAGGAATTGACAACTCCCGTTCCTGACATCCTAGGTATGTTTGGATGGAAGGAATGACCGAATTCGATTAAAACATAACACAGATAGACCTTTAATTTGTTTAAAGGTTTATCACCACAGTCGCAAGGCTTGGATGTATGCATTTTCACAATACCGCATAAATGTTTGTATTCAGTATAGCATGCATTTTCCACAAAACATAACATTGATTTAAACCATGTTTTACTTCAATACATTGTTTTGTGCATTTTTACCTATGGTTTAGTTGATACATATTTCACTTGCCATACATGACATTTTGTTTACACATTACTTGATTGACATTTGACATAGACATTTTGATATTGATATACATATTTCATGGTCTACATTTTGACATAAATGTTTTGTCGTGGTTTTCACAAAAGACATTTGACAAATGGTTTAGACATGGGAAATTTACATTGTTGGTTTGTTTGGATAAGTGATTTAAGTGACGACACGTGTGTAATGTGATACAAGCATGGTGGATACGCCGCTGGTACTTCCTATATATAAGTGCTTGTATTGTATTACATGTCGTAGCGTTATTTAAATCATTCAATTTGGATTTATACATTTTTGCAAATAGCATATTTTTCACAAGACATTGTTTTACAAAACAGTTTATTTTATACAACTTATTTTACTTGGTTATTCACTTAACCATACATTATTCTTTTACTTATACATATCATCTGATTTTATCGCTTTTCAAACGATTTACAAAACAAAACAATTTACAAGGTTCATGACTAACTTTTATTAAACATTTTCTTAAACTTAAGTCATGAATCCTACTTTTACAAAACCTATGTATCTCACAGGCATTTTTATGCTGAAGTACCTATTTTCACATGTGTTTCAGGAGCTAATGCATAGGACGTTCGTGACACGCTAGGGTGGACTTGGGCCTTAGTGACAATAAAATGAAGCTAGACTAGATAAAACTTGTTAATGTACTATTTATTTCATTTTGTTTAAGACAATGTAACTCGTTGGTTTGATGAATAAAATATAACTTTGTATGCCATGGTTGTGAAACAATAATTCTGTTACAACACTCCCCGACGTTTCCGCCACGATTTGATGTTTTACGTGGTCGGGGTGTGATAGAAGAGTTGGTATCAGAGCCAATGATTATAGGGAATTAGGTTATTAGTAATGCTTTGACCTAGACTATAACCTTTCTAGGACCCCAACACAAGTTGTCTTGTGTTTAGATCTTAAAACATGCACTTCACCTATCCTTAGGTGATCACCAAAACAAGAACCCAATTTTCTGAAACGATTTTTGAAAAACAAACTTCAGTTTTTAAATGATTTATTATATGGTTTTGAACCCTTTTTGATTTTTCAAATTGATTTTGAAATTTTATCATTTGTTTTTGAATGATTCTTTTGGCCTTGTGCCTTCCAAGTTTTCAAAATCTCGTCAAAGTTTTGGGTTCTAAATAGTGTAAACACGTGCAAACTGGAAGGGTGAATGCCTGTACCCTGGGTTTTCTATCTAAGGCTAGAGTGTTCGTACAAATCCACATAATCGGACCAGTCACTCTTACCTGGGAACTCTTGGGGTGAGTGTTCACTTATAGGCGAGCATGTCTTCGTTAAGCATTATTTATGGACCCATTTACTTTGATTAGTCACTGTGTGTTATTGGTTTGCTTTGTGATACGGACGAATGACCACCATCCTTGCTTTTGTTGATTTGTTTCATCTCGTTCTTTTCATCTAATCATCTCACTCGTTTCCTCTCATGTTTCCTCTTTTTAGCATGCCTCCTCGACGTGAAAACCCGTTATCTAATGCCGAAATGGCAGATATTCTGGCACAGCACATGGCTACCGCACTCCCAAACATTATCGCTCAAGTGAACCAAGCCAACAACAATCAGAATGCTCCTTGTAACTTCAAGAGCTTCAATTCGGCTAAACACTCAAGTTCAGTGGTACCAAAGGGGCAACTGGGCTTCTTCAATGGTTCGAGAGCATTGAGAGTACATTTCGTCATGTTCTGTGTCCTGAGAACCGGAAGGTCGAGTTTGCTTCTAGCGTATTTCAGAATAGGGCTTTGACATGGTGGAACAGGGTTATGAGAGACCGTGGTGCAGAAGTTGCTCTTGCACAAACATGGGCTGAACTGAGAACTCTTATGATGAGGGAGTTTTGTCCTCTTCATGAGCTACGAAAATTGGAGAGGGAATTTGATGATCTGAAGCCGGAAAGTAGTGAGCATCGGGCGTATACGGACAGGTATGAGGAGTTAAGCTTACTTTGCCCGACAATGGTTACCCCACTCGACAAGGCTATCGAGAGGTACATCGATGGTCTACCTGACTCTGTGCAAGACATAGTTACTGGTAGTAATCCTACCACCGTCCGTCAGGCAATCGACTTATCTGCGACGTTGACTGAGTCGCAGATTCGAAAGGGTAAACTGCATAGGAAGGGTGACAAGGGCAAGAAACAGGCGTCTGATAAAGGGGATAGCAAGAAAGGTAAAAACAAGAAGGGAAAGGATTCTGGTTCCTCAAAGGGCTCTAGGAAGCGTAAGGCTTCCCAAAATTTTGCCGTCACTGCCCAACAGAACCAGGCAGCTCCCAATCAGACAGCGCAGCCTCCCGCAAAGAAGCGATATGAAGGTAATGCACCTTTGTGCAATAGGTGCAATAGTCACCATCAACAGCAACTTCCGTGCCGTTTCTGTACCAACTGTGGGAAGTCTGGACATCTTGCAGAAGTTTGTCCTTCTGCTTGAAATCAGGTCGCTCAACAAGTTGCTCAGCCTCCTGCTCAGCAACAAGGTCAAGCTGCACGACCTCACTATCCTCCTGGCACGTGCTTTAATTGTGGAGACCTGACCCATTATCGAAACCAGTGTCCAAGGCTGGTTAATGCGAATCCAGTTCAGGCTCAGGCTCGTGGATGAGCTTTTCGCATGAATGCTGTTGAGGCGCAAGCAGACAATGAGGTAGTGAACGGTACGTTCTTTGTTAATAATCAACCTGCGTCTGTTCTTTTTGATTCAGGGGCCGATAAAAGTTTTGTGTCTTTATCTTTCGAGCCCTTGCTTCGCATGTCTAGAATGAAACTAGGTAAGCCTTTGACAGTCGAAGTTGCGAGTGGTGAACCCGTTATTCTTGATTCTGTTCTTCACAACTGCCAGTTGAACCTTAACAATCATCTTTTTCCCATTGACCTCACACCTATGCAACTTGGAAGCTTCGACATTATCGTGGGTATGGATTGGTTAGCCAAGCATCGCGCAGAGGTAGTTTGTTTTGAGAAGATCATTCGTGTGCCGCTTTCGTCAGGTGAGATACTACAGGTTCATGGTGAGAAACCTGTTAGTACCCTTAAGCTTATGTCTTGTTTTCAAGCTCGGAAGTATCTGTGAAAGAATTATGTGGCCTTTTTGGCACATGTTACAGCAGATAAGGGCCAAGGTAAGTCTATTCAAGATATCCCTGTTGTTCGGGATTATCCGGAGTTGTTTCCTGAAGAATTACCTGGTCTACCTCCAGCACGCCAAGTCGAGTTCCGTATTGATCTCGTACCTGATGCAAATCCTATTGCCAGAGCTCCATATCGTCTTGCACCGTCTGAGACGCAAGAACTGTCTAAGCAGCTTCAGGAGCTTTCTGACAAGGGTTTTATCCGTCCGAGTTTTTCTCCTTGGGGTGCTCCCGTTCTTTTTGTCAAGAAGAAGGATGGATCTTTCAAAATGTGCATCGATTATCGTGAGCTGAACAAGCTTACCATCAAGAATCGATATCCCCTACCTCGCATTGATGATCTCTTTGACCAGTTACAGGGTGCTACTTGCTTTTCGAAGGTCGATCTTCGTTCTGGGTATCATCAACTTCGTGTGCATGAAGAAGATATTCCCAAGATAGCATTCCGCACTCGTTATGGGCCTTATGAGTTCACAATCATGCCATTCGGTTTGACCAATGCTCCTGCTGTTTTCATGGACTTGATGAATAGGGTCTGCAAGCCTTATTTAGATAAGTTCATCATCGTTTTTATTGATGACATCTTGATTTACCCTTAGACGCAAGCTGATCATGAGCAACATCTTCGTCTTACTCTGGAACTCCTAAAGAAAGAACAACTGTTTGCCAAATTCTCCAAGTGCGAATTTTGGCTTAAGGAAGTTCAATTTTTGGGACATATTGTCAACGAACAAGGAATCCATGTAGATCCCTCCAAGATCAGTGCGATTAAGGATTGGGATACGCCTACTACTCCTACAGAGGTTCGTTCCTTTCTTAGTCTTGCGGGTTATTACCGCCGCTTCATTGAGAACTTCTCGAAGATTGCAGTTCTTCTAACTGCTCTAACTCAGAAGAACAAACCCTTTGAATGGGGTTCTAAGCAAGAAGAAGCATTTCAGACCTTGAAGCAGAAGCTTTGTGATGCACCTATTCTAACTTTGCCTGAAGGCAATGATGATTTCGTTGTTTATTGTGATGCATTGAAATTAGGTCTCGGCTGTGTTCTGATGCAAAGGAACAAAGTCATAGCCTACGCATAAACGCAATTGAAGGTGCATGAGAAAAACTACACCACTCATGATCTTCAGTTAGGTGTAGTTGTTTCGCTCTCAAAATCTGGAGACACTATTTGTATGGCACAAAATGTGTGGTTTTCACTGACCACAAAAGTCTTCAGCATATCTTCAATCAGAAAGAACTCAACATGAGGCAAAGACGTTGGGTCGAACTCCTAAACGACTATGATTGCGAAATTCGCTACCATCCTGGAAAAACGAATGTCGTGGCTGACGCATTGAGTCGTAAGGAACGTACTAAGCTTCATTGTGTTCGTGTTCAATCTGCTATTCAAGCTCAATCCGATATTCAAGCATGCATTTCTCAGGCTCAACATGCTTGTGTTTCACAAGATTTGATGGGTAAGGAATTACCCTATCACATTAAACCTGATCTTGTTCTGAAGGAAGATGGATCGTATTATTTCATGGACCATTTGTGGGTTCCAAGTCAAGATGATCTTTGCGCCTTGCTTATGGATGAGGCCCATAAGTCTCGTTATTCTATTCATCCTGGCTCAGACAAGATGTATAAGGATCTTCGTACCCGGTATTGGTGGCCTGGTATGAAGAAAGACATTGCCTTGTACGTTTCAAAGTGCCTTACTTGTCTAAAGGTTAAGGCTGAACACCAACATCCTTCTGGTCTTTTGGAGCAACCAGAGATTCCAGTTTGGAAATGGGAAAACATTGCTATGGATCTCATTACTAAATTTCCGCGTACAAAGAAAGGTCATGATGCCATCTGGGTAGTCATTGATCGTCTTACTAAGTCAGCGCATTTCCTGCCAATCCGTGAGGATCTATCTGCTGAAAATCTGGCTAAAATCTATGTGGATGAAATCGTATCTCGACATGGTGTTCCTTTGAACATTATTTCTGACAGAGATGCTCGCTTCTCTTCTTGTTTTTGGAGAACCATACAATCTGCTATGGGGACCCAACTTAATCTGAGCACAGCTTATCATCCACAAACAGATGGCCAAACTAAAAGAACAATCCAGACTTTGGAGGATATGCTTAGAGCTTGTGTGATCGACTTTGGTGGTAATTGGGATTCACATCTTCCTTTGATTGAATTCTCCTACAACAACTGTTATCACTCCAGCATTAACATGGCTCCTTTCGAGGCTTTCTATGGTCGAAAATGTCGTTCACCAGTCTGCTGGAATGAAATAGGTGAGGCTCAGCTTACTGGACCTGACCTCATTCTAGAGACAACTGACAAGGTTAAGAAGGTTCGTGATAACCTTCAGACAGCTCAAAGCCGTCAAAAGAGTTATGCGGACCAACGACGCAAGCCCTTGGAATTCCAGGTCGGTGATCGTGTATTACTTAAGGTCTCACCTTGGAAAGGTGTGATCAAATTTGGAAAGAAAGGAAAACTTGCACCTAGATACGTTGGGCCATTCAAGATCGTTGAAAGAATCGGTAAAGTAGCCTACAGACTTGAATTACCTCCTGAACTTGGAAATGTTCATCCAACCTTCCACGTATCCAATCTCAAAAAGTGCTTAGCTGATGAGAACCTCCACATACCGCTCGACGAAATTCGTGTTGATAAAACACTACATTTTGTTGAGAAACCTGTGGAAATTATGGATCGTGAAGTCAAATGGCTTAAATGCAAGCGCATTCCTTTGGTTAAAGTTCGCTGGGAATCTAAACGCAGACCTGAGTTTACTTGGGAACGTGAAGATCAAATGAAGGCGAAGTATCCACATCTTTTCCCACGAGTTTCCTCTAAACAAATTTCGGGACGAAATTTCCGCAAGTAGGGGAGACTGTGACATTTGTGCTTGTAATCATTGTGAACAATTCAATTATCAATGAAATAAAGTTATTTTATCCCAATGTTTGTTTGTTTATGTTTGATGTTTTTCATGTTTTGACTTTTATCCAATTTCAAACTCTATATCGCTTTCTTGAGAATTATACGCAAACTGATGCGTAAACGTACTCAGTTTAATACGACAAATACTCCGGAACATCAATTTATGCTTAACATACCTTAAATAACCTTTACATAACTTAGAAATAAGTTTTGAAGGCTTTGGTATGGCAAAATCTAGTTAATTCGCTTACAGGGACTAAAATTGACAAACTGTAAAAGTATGCCAATTTGAACTGTAACAAACATTCCGGAATATGCCCTTAAGTTAAACACACCCTAAATATCCTTTACATAGCTTAGAAATAGGCTTTGAGGGGTTCGGTGTGCTAAAATAAACTTTTGGGTCATTCAGGGACTAAAAGCGTCAAAAAGTGCATAAGTTTGCATTTTCGCGCTAATTTACGTTCTGAATACATCCGGACATCCAAAAATTTATCTAATCATTAAAATATTATGTTTTAGTGATTGGCTTGTCAAAAATCCTTTCGTCGCGCAATTTTGACCGTTTTTGCGTCCGTTACGACTTCCGTCGTAATTAACCGAACAACGCAATCGTACGGCCAAACGAACCGACATCCGGCATTTTTTTGAGCATATTTCATGTTCCCTATGCTTTAACATCCTTGTAGAGCTTAAAAACAGGTTTGACGGGTGTTAGAAGTGCCAAAACACGACCATACGCGCACAGGGACCAAAGCTGTCAAAATGCAAACTTGGCTGGTCTGTAGGGTCCTTACGGACCGTAAGGGACCTCATACGGTCCGTAAGCAACCCCCAGATAAGTAGAAATGCTTTCCAGCTATTTCCAGCTTTTACCCACTTGTGCACATGGTTTTTGGGTTTCTGTGGGCTGGTTTGTGTGCCCATCAAGGTACCAAATAAGAATGTGGCAAGTGTACGGCTTAGATCGTGCCCTCTTCTCCAAGAAATTATCTTAACGGTAGTGCTATACCTATAAATACCCCCCCCCATGCCTTTCCCATTTCCCTCACATTTGAATCTGATTCTACACTCCTAAGTGGAAGTATATGCTTCCTACCTGAGAGTGAATCGGGTTCGAATCTTGCGGGAACCTTCTGTAAGTATTCTTTCGTGTTTTTTCGTTCGTTTTAGCATTAAAGTCAAACTGCGTTTGACTTTCTGCATTGACCAGTTTATGGTCAACGCGAAGTTCGTTTGAACTTCATAACGTGAGCGTAATCACGATGGTTGTGGTCCCTAGTGACTATACCTACTGATTACCACGTTATCTAGGCTCAGTGACGAGTCGTAGTTTCGGCCAGAATACGTTTTCTCGCGTATTTTGTAACCAAACTACTCTAGGGTATTAAAACCGTTTGTTTTAATACCAAACCTGTTTTCTAACTTAACTAAACATGTTCTAGCATGTTTAGCTCGTCGCTTTTTAGAATTGTGCTTGTCTAGGGTCGTAAAGGTAAGCGATCTAAACAATTGCGTATGCTTACAAACCCGACCCATTTGGTCGATCATTAGGATCCGACCAAATACTTTAGGTGACCATAGTTGTATAGGGAATAACCTCCCGAGGTTATACCTTATGGTCACATCGTTTAAGTAGTTGTATGATAAGTAGTTCTTATGCCTTAGGAAAATTACCAAAATACCCTTTTTGCGCCAAAATTCATTTTAAGCCTATGTAACATAAATTTTGACATATTAACTGATTTGGCAACAATATTAAACATGTTAAGGCATATCTTGCTTGTCATAGGACTAGTTAGGCGTTCCAAACGCGTTTTACGCGGACGACGCGTTAAAGTAGCATAAACTACCTAAACGGGTCGTAATGGGTCAAAAGCACTTAGGATAAGTTTTCATTTTAGTATGTAGGCTTTGTTAAACCATATTACATAAGTTCCCACACTTATTTGGTTTACAAACGCTCGTACTACCCGATCCTTCGATAGGTCCGTTTATTAATGTAGATATCTATATTAGGTGCCGTTTGAATCCGTGATCTTCTAGCTTGCTTGGTGGATATCTAAAGTCTATTAAGCAATCTCAAGTGAGTACATAGTCCCCTCTTTTACTGTTTTCCAAACATTTTGGGGTGAAACACATGTGCCTACTTGTTACTTTCATGCTTTTCATGTTTTCATATCATATACTTGCTATGTTCATTAGTACACTATTAGTACATGATTTCATTATGTTTTTGCTGTGTATCTCCATTGTGCGCATACTTAGTACATCGTTTTACATGACATTTTATGTTACGTATGTTCATTTAGCGCATACTTAGTACATTGTTTTACATTACCTTTTCACGCTATGTATGTTCATCATACTTAGTGCATTTGTTGTACATCACACGCTATGTATGTTCATCATACTTAGTGCATTTGTTTTTCATCACATGCTTACATTTTGGGTATGACATTTGGTTTGTTTAAGTGGGACTATATACATTCATTAACTTTGATCACGCCGCTCGTTAGTAGGTAATGGTACCATAGGAATTGACAACTCCCGTTCCTGACATCCTAGGTATGTTTGGATGGAAGGAGTGACCGAATTCGATTAAAACATAACACAGTTAGACCTTTAATTTGTTTAAAGGTTTATCACCACAGTCGCAAGGCTTGGATGTATCATTTTCACAATACCGCATAAATGTTTATATTCAGTATAGCATGCATTTTCCACAAAACATAACATTGATTTAAACCATGTTTTACTTCAATACATTGTTTTGTGCATTTTTACCTATGGTTTAGTTGATAAATATTTCACTTGCCATACATGACATTTTGTTTACACATTACTTGATTGACATTTGACATAGACATTTTGATATTGATATACACATTTCATGGTCTACATTTTGACATAAACGTTTTGACGTGGTTTTCACAAAAGACATTTGACAAATGGTTTAGACATGGGAAATTTACATTGTTGGTTTGTTTGGGTAAGTGATTTAAGTGACGAGACGTGTGTAATGTGATACAAGCATGGTGGATACGCCGCTGGTACTTCCTATATATAAGTGCTTGTATTGTATTACATGTCGTAGCGTTATATAAATCATTCAATTTGGATTTATACATTTTTGCAAATAGCATATTTTTCACAAGACATTGTTTTACAAAACAGTTTATTTTATACAACTTATTTTAATTGGTTATTCATTTAACCATACATTATTCTTTTACTTATACATATCATCTGATTTTATCGCTTTTCAAACGATTTACAAAACAAAACAATTTACAAGGTTCATGACTAACTTTTATTAAACATTTTCTTAAACTTAAGTCATGAATCCTATTTTTACAAAACCTATGTATCTCACAGGCATTTTTATGCTGACATACCTATTTTCACATGTGTTTCAGGAGCTAATGCATAGGACGTTCGTGACACGCTAGGGTGGACTTGGGCCTTAGTGACAATAAAATGAAGCTAGACTAGATAAAACTTGTTAATCTACTCTTTATTTCATTTTGTTTAAGACAATGTAACTCTTTGGTTTGATGAATAAAATATAACTTTGTATGCCATGGTTGTGAAACAATAATTCTGTTACAACACTCCCCGACGTTTCCGCCACTATTTGATGTTTTACGTGGTCGGGGTGTGACAAAATCTCTGCAAGATCTACTAAATCTCTACTAAATCTTGATAATATCTTCATGAGATCTCTATACACAGGACATAAGGAAACCACATTAGTCATTACCCGCACAAATGAGGATAAAACCTCTCCCTCTCTCGACTTCATCTACACAAAAAGAAAACACAGACAATCAACCTTCATCTTCTTCAAAGAAATCCCTCCATACACGCAGAGAGGCAATCGAATGCCTGGCCCCCTTCACTCTCCTCTAATTCTCGATTCCTCTCTACAACAAAACAGGAGATTCAAGCTTTCAAACATCATCCACAGCCAAACAACCCCACCGACAGACCGACTACCGTTTACCGGCCGATGGCCGGCGCTGTTCTTCGACGACAGCCACACCCACTCAACTGACACATGCAACCCCCCCTTCTTCTCCGTATAACCGACAACACCCCCCACCTCCCAGTTTTAAGATGCGGCCGACCACCACCGTTTGGTGGTGGCGTACGACGGTGATGTGACCAATAAACGGAGAAATAGAGGAGAGAGACGAGGTGAGAGGAGAGAGACGGGAATAGAAGAGAGAGAGACGGCGAAAGGTGTATGGCACCGCCGCCTGCGGCGGCGGTGGCGGTGGATCCTCACGGCGGCAGCAGCGGCAGCGTGACGGTGGTGAGTGGTCGAACGGGTTTCAGGTAAGTGGTTCAAGATCTGTTCAAGTTTTGTTTCGAGCACAGTTGTGGTCTCGTTTTGATTCAGGCAGTAAGAGATGGCGATGAAGGTGATGTTCATGTTCCCCGTTTGGATTTGGTTGAAGATGTGGTTCAACCCGGTTTAGATACTGGTCAACGAGTTCTGGTCAAGTGGCTTCGGCCAGATTCAGATTCAGTTTCGGGTCTCGGTCAAGCAGTTAAGGTCAGTCGACAGTCGGGTCTCGGTTAGTTCAGCCGCGGTCAACCACAACTCAGATTTCAGTTCAGGCTCTCGGGTCTCTTGGTTCGCAAAGTCCAATTTCTTGGACATGTGGTTAATGGGAATGGAATCCACGTGAATCCCATAAAGATGGAAGCGATAAAGAATTGGGAGACTCCAAAAACGCCAACCGAGATTCGACAATTCTTAGGTTTGGCTGGTTACTATCGAAGGTTTATTGAGGATTTTTCAAAGATCGCTCAACCATTGACTTTCCTCACGCAGAAGGATAAGAAGTTTGATTGGGGAATCAAACAGGAAGAAGCATTCCAGTTACTGAAAGACAAGCTTTGCAATGCGCCGATCTTATCGCTACCATTAGGAACTGATGATTTCGTGGTATATTGTGACGCCTCGCGTCAAGGTTTGGGTTGCGTGTTGATGCAGCGCCAGAAGGTTATAGCTTACGCGTCACGTCAGTTGAAAGTTCACGAAAAGAATTATACTACGCATGATTTAGAGCTAGGCGCAGTGGTGTTTGCGTTGAAGATTTGGAGACATTATTTATATGGTACAAAGTGTACAATCTTCACGGATCATAAGAGTCTGCAACACGTATTCGACCAGAAGGAGCTAAATATGAGACAAAGACGCTGGGTCGAATTATTGAACGATTACGACTGTGAGATCAAGTATCATCCAGGGAAGGCGAATGTGGTCGCCGATGCCCTAAGTCGGAAGAAAAGGATCAAGCCCATAAGGGTTAGGGCTTTAGAGATGATTATCCAGACAGATCTTTCCCTGCGCATTCGTGCCGCGCAGAAAGAAGCTCTTAAGGAAAGGAACCTGGAAGAGGAATATCTCCGTGGAATGGAGAAGCAGTTAGTGCCAAACGAGGAAGGAACGTTATGTTTCATGAAACGGATTTGGGTTCCTCTGTTTGGTGGTTTGAGAAAGGTTATCTTTGATGAAGCTCACGAATCACGGTACTCTATCCACCCAGGAGCGGATAAGATGTACCAAGATCTTAAGGATTATTATTGGTGGCCTAGGATGAAAGGCGATGTTGTTGTTTATGTTAGCAAGTGTTTAACGTGCGCCAAGGTAAAAGCTGAATACCAGAAGCCTTCAGGACTTCTGCAACAACCTTAGATTCCCAAGTGGAAAGGGGAACAGATTTCTATGGATTTCATAACAAAGTTGCCAAGAACGCCAAAAAGTCATGACACTATTTGGGTAATAGTAGACCGGTTAACGAAATCTGCGCACTTCTTACCCATCAGAGAGAAAGACAACACGAGCAAATTAGCTGAGATTTACATGAGAGAGATCGTTGCACGGCATGGAGTGCCTCTCTCGATCATCTCTGATAGAGACGAAAGGTTTGTGTCAAGGATTTGGTAGTCTTTCCAGGAAGCATTCGGCTCTCAGTTGAATCTAAGTACAGCCTTTCACCCACAAACTGATGGACAGAGCGAACGAACGATCCAGATATTAGAAGACATGCTACGAGCTTGTGTGACAACTCGAGTGTTTGACTTTCACTTTCGCATTTATTGCGCGTTGACTTTGACTTTGACTGTTTAGTTGTTGGATTGTGGACTTGAATTATACGAGTTGTGTGTTAATAGAGTATATTGTCGTTTTGCCTATATGTTACTATTTGTGGTGATAGAAAATAATATTAGAATTGTTATTATTATAATATTAACTTTAACCTAGCCCTTGAAGGATAACATGTAGTTCGAAGGATTCGAAGGACCACGAAGGATAACCTTCGACCCCGAAACATATCCTTCGAGCACGAAACATATCCTTCGACATTGTTCGGCCCGAAGGATCACGAAACATATCCTTCGATATGTTTCGGCCCAGTCTTTCCAATGGGCTTGGCCCATTACTGTGATACGTATATATGGGAATGCATGAAATCAGTAGTTATTTTTCTAAAAACCCTAGAGCATCTTTACTTGTGACGGCAACCACAAACTTACGGAGACTTCTTGCTGATCAATTCCCTGTTTTCAATATCGGTTAGTGTTTAATGTATATGCTTTCATGATTTATCGATCGCCTTACAATATGTTGTTGATCGGACTTGTATGCTAATCGATTATGTATGTTAATGGGATATGAATGTTATAATTGCCTAATCGTTTTGCAATATGTGTTTTTATGATCGGTTAGTATGGATGTTTTGAAAGATACTAGGGTTGTATGTTAATCGGTTGTGCATATTGGTAGGATTTGGATGTTCATCGGATTTGTATGCAAGTTGGATCTGTTGTGATTAGGGTTAATGATAAGGCTTGTGGATTGGTTGTGATGTATACACTACGGATTGTTATTGTTCACTGTTTTTGAAAACGGAATCGTATAGGATAAAGTGTTATGCTTGTTAATCAAATTAGGGTTCTTGAGTGAAACCTTGTGATTATGCTTGTTTGATCCTGTTGACAATAACTGATTAGTGAAATTGTGTTAATGGATAAAACGTAACTGCCATGACCGAAAGATATCAATGGCTCGAACCATGGTAGTTTGACCGAACCATAATCTGATCGAACCATAGTTGACCGAAGGATACTGGTTGACCGACAGATAGTTGGACCGAAGGATAGTTTGGACCGAAAGATGTCATGGTCCGAAACATGACATTCGGTCCGAAGGATCATTGTGACACTTGTTTTCGAAAGATGATAGTATGAGTCGAAGGATACTAGGGTTTTGAATAATGTTTGAACAGTGGAACATACGTTGATTTAATTGACATGCCATGCTTAGTGATGAACGTGCAATACTACGTGCCGTGCTGATATGCAAACTGACTGCAATGTGAACAATTAATTGCATGCGTATCATTTTGAACATGAACTGATTTGTTATACGTGCATACACTAGGACGTGATTAATTACTTGTGAGTGCATAACTTAGCATACCGAGCAAACCAAGGTGAGTTCACACAGCCAAGGCATGGGTTCCCAGGGTGGGAATGGGTTGGATGATTACTTGTGCATACTTTGATACTGTAACGAACGATTAAACTGTTGATGCTTACGAACTACTCAACTGCCTTCGCACCCACCCTGGTCGGTAAAGACTATGGTCGCGAACGAACTGATAAATTGCCTTCGCACACACCCTGGTCGGTAAAGACTATGGTCGCGAACTAACGAACATAATCTTCGCACACATGCCGGTGAGGCCGCGATGGAACTGATACGATACGAAACTTAATTGAACAAACGCACTATTACTCAAACTAAACTATAAACTGTGAACTCGCTCAACTAGTTTGTTGATTATCTGCTGCATGCCTTGCAGGACCTTAGGTACTTATGGAGCTTGCACTGGAGGAGCGGGACGTTGTGGGCAGTGGGTTAAGAACGCTATGTTTAAACATTTCGAATAATTGAACTTATGGTTTACTTGGGTTATTTACTTATGCTTCCGCTACTGATACTATGATTGTTTTGAAACGTCAATTGTATTGAACGGGGTTTTACGAATTACTTTATTTATATTATGCTATGTTCAATATGATTGATGGCTTGATCCTGGTCAGTCACGCTCCCAAGCGGTGATACTCCGCAGGTGGATTTTGGGGGTGTGACAGATTGGTATCAGAGCCATTGGTTATAGAGAACTTGGTTTTAATATGGAAAAACGTTTTTATTAAAACCAGACTATAACCAGAACAGTGCTCTCAACGATCCACAACGACGCTTCGCTCCACGTGCAAGACTCAACATCCTAGGTAATAAGGTTTATGTTTATTGCCTACATGCTAGAATTGCATAGAACTTTGCTCGTAGTATGCTTACATTACTTTGCTCACAACTTGTCATTGCATGAGAATACTTATGTGCTTACACTCTTCTGTCATCGCACTATTCGCGAACCTTTCTCACTTATGTTGCCTTTGATGTGAAGATCAATGGCCGCACGAATTACCATGACCCAAGCCCAGCTAGAGGCTCTCGTTGCTGCGGCAGTTGCAGCCGCCCAAGCAGGTAGTATACCCTGCAGTATAAACACTAGGATCTTTAGATCCTACATTAATTCTCGTACTTAACTTTGCCCTATTCATACACAATAGGTCAACCCGCTCAGCAACAACCTGGGTGCACATTCAAGAATTTCATGGATTGTCGTCCTAGCTCGTTCAGTGGCACGGAGGGAGCAGTTGGACTCCTCCACTGGTTTGAAAAGCTCGAGTCGGTTTTCGAAATGTGTGAATGCCCTGAGGCTCGCAGGGTGAAGTTCGCCACTGGCACACTTGAAGGGATTGCGCTCACTTGGTGGAACGCACAAGTGCAGATTTTAGGGTTGGCAGCTGCTAACGCCACACCCTGGAATGAATTCAAAGAACTGATCAAGAGGGAATACTGCACTAGAGAAGACATTCACAAGTTGGAGGACGAGTTGTATAACTTGAAAATGGTTGGTTCGGAAATCGAAGCTTACACCAAAAGATCGAATGAGTTGGCTGTGCTGTGCCCAACTATGGTAGATCCTCCATACAAGCGAATTGAGTTGTATCTCAAAGGTTTGGCACCAGAAATACAGAGCCACGTTACGTCGGCTAACCTCAACAACATCCAAGAAATTCAGCGCCTCGCTCATCGCATCACAGATCAGGCAGTAGACCAGGGCAAACTGCCAAAGCGTGTCGGCGCTACTGCTACAGCTGTTACTTCAGTCACTCCAACAGCTGCTACTTCTGCCACACCCAGCGAGAATAAAAGAAAGTGGGACGGGGATTCCAGCAGGGGATCAGCGTCTGTTCAATCCCAAACTCAGCAACGTCGCACCAACGATTACCAGAGTCCGAGTCAGCAGTCATCGGGCAGTCAGGGACATAGTGGTTATAAGGGAAATCACCCGTGGTGTAACAGGTGCAACAAACACCACAGTGGAAGATGTCGCAGGAGTCAATGTCAAAGGTGCCACAAGATGGGCCATGAGGCCAAAGATTGTAGAAGCGCGCGACCAGTGAATCAGAACCAGCAACTTCCACCGCCAGCTCCACAGAATCAGCAGCAGCAGCCACAGCGTGGAAACCGGGGGTGTTTCCAGTGTGGGGCTGAAGGTCACTACAAACGCGATTGTCCCCAGTTGAACCAGAATCGCAATAACAACAACAACCAGGGCAACGGGAATAACAACAATCAGGGTAATGGTAACAACAACAACGGGGGAAACAACAACAACAACGGCAATGAAGCTCGTGGTCGTGCTTTTGTGTTGGGTCGAGGAGATGCAGTGAATGATCCCAATGTGGTTATGGGTAAGTTTCTTCTCGACGATATTTACGTTACTGTCTTATTTGATTCGGGTGCTGATACAAGTTATATGTCATTGAAAATGAGTAAATTATTAAAACGTACACCAACACCTCTAGACACCAAACACGTCGTAGAACTAGCAAATGGTAAAAGTGTAGAAGCCGCACAGGTAGTCAAGGGTTGTAGTATTGTTCTAGCGGGTCAGACTTTCTCGATTGATCTCATACCCATAGTTTTGGGTAGTTTCGACGTCGTCCTCGGTATGGATTGGTTATCCCAACATCATGCGGAGATCTTATGCAAAGAAAAAGTTATTCGTATTCCTCGCTCCAGTCAGGAACCTCTCGAAGTACAAGGTGACAAGAGTGGTGCTGTGGTTGGCATCATCTCTTACTTAAAGGCGCAGAAATGTTTACGAAAGGGGCATACTGCCATTCTGGCACTTGTCACTGACGCATCAGCTAAGGAAAAGAAGCTGGAGGATATACCAGTTGTGCGTGATTTTCCTCAAGTGTTTCCTGAAGAATTACCTGGTTTACCTCCTCATCGTCAAGTCGAGTTTCAGATTGAGTTAGCTCCTGGAGCAGCACCAATAGCCCGCGCACCGTATCGTTTAGCTCCAACCGAACTGGAAGAACTGTCGAAGCAGCTACAAGAGCTCTTGGAAAAGGGCTTTATTCGTCCAAGCTCTTCGCCTTGGGGAGCTCCAGTGTTATTTGTGAAGAAGAAAGACGGTACGTTCAGGATGTGTATCGACTACCGTGAACTCAACAAGGTGACGGTGAAGAACCGTTATCCTCTTCCACGCATAGATGACTTATTCGACCAGTTGCAAGGGTCGTGTTACTATTCCAAGATCGATTTGAGGTCAGGGTATCATCAGCTGAGAGTCCGGGATGAGGACGTCTCCAAAACTGCTTTCAGAACTCGCTACGGTCACTACGAGTTTCTGGTCATGCCATTCGGGCTTACAAACGCACCTGCAGTCTTCATGGATCTCATGAACAGGGTGTGCAAACCGTATCTCGACAAGTTCGTCATCGTTTTCATCGACGACATTTTGATTTACTCCAAGAGTCAGGAGGAGCATGAGCAGCATCTACGTATTATCTTGGAACTTCTTCGAAAAGAGCAACTGTACGCAAAGTTTTCAAAATGCGACTTCTGGCTTCGTGAAGTCCACTTCTTAGGCCATGTGGTGAACAAGGATGGGATTCATGTCGATCCATCCAAGGTTGATTCGATCAGAAACTGGCCAGCACCACGTACACCGACGGAAATACGCCAATTCTTGGGTTTGGCGGGTTACTACAGGCGATTTATTAAAGACTTCTCCAAGATCGCGCAACCACTTACTATGCTAACACAGAAAGGTGTCATTTACAGATGGGGTAATACGCAAGAGACCGCTTTCCAGTACTTAAAGGATAGGCTTTGCAGCGCACCTATTCTTTCATTGCCAGAGGGCACGGATGACTTCGTGGTCTATTGTGACGCATCGATACAGGGGCTTGGTTGTGTATTGATGCAACGTGATAAAGTGATAGCCTACGCTTCTCGGCAACTCAAGGTTCATGAACGGAACTACACGACGCACGATTTAGAGCTGGGAGCTGTTGTTTTCGCGCTTAAGATATGGCGACACTACCTGTACGGTACCAGGTGCACGATTTACACCGATCACAGGAGTCTCGAGCATATCCTTAAGCAAAAAGATTTGAATATGCGTCAACGAAGATGGGTTGAACTACTGAACGACTACGAATGTGCCATCAAGTATCATCCAGGGAAGGCCAATGTTGTGGCTGATGCCCTCAGTCGGAAAGACACTCTACCTAAGCGCGTGCGAGCGCTACAGCTTACCATTCAGTCCAGTCTTCCTGCACAGATACGAGCTGCTCAGATAGAAGCACTAAAACCCGAAAACGTCAAGGCTGAAGCCTTGCGCGGTTCAAGGCAACAAATGGAACAAAAGGAAGACGGCGCCTACTATGTAACGGGGCGTATTTGGGTCCCACTTTATGGCGGTTTACGCGAACTTGTGATGGACGAAGCGCACAAGTCTCGCTACTCGGTACATCCAGGGTCGGATAAGATGTACCACGATATCAGAACAACTTATTGGTGGCCAAACATGAAAGCTCTTATCGCAACTTACGTCGGCAAGTGTTTAACTTGTGCAAGGGTTAAAATCGAGTACCAGAAACCATCAGGCCTACTTCAGCAACCAGAAATACCACAATGGAAATGGGAGCAAATTTCCATGGATTTTGTTACTGGCCTACCTAGATCCCAGCGTGGGAATGACACTATCTGGGTGGTCGTTGATCGGCTCACAAAGTCTGCTCACTTCTTGGCTATCAAAGAAAAGGATAAGTTTTCTACCCTAGCAGACATCTACATGAAAGAAGTTGTTTCGAGGCACGGAGTGCCCACCTCTATTATTTCGGATCGCGATGCACGATTCACGTCAGAGCTTTGGCAAGCGATGCACAAATCCTTCGGCTCACGATTAGACATGAGCACAGCATATCATCCTCAGACGGATGGGCAGTCTGAGCGAACTATTCAAACTCTAGAAGACATGCTTCGAGCGTGTGTTATCGATTTCGGCAACGGCTGGGAAAAGCACCTCCCTTTGGTGGAGTTCTCGTACAATAACAGTTACCATACCAGCATTCAAGCCGCTCCATTCGAGGCATTGTACGGACGTAAATGCCGGTCACCTCTCTGTTGGGCAGAGGTGGGGGATAGTCAGATTACGGGTCCAGATATTGTTGTGGACGCCACGGAAAAGATAGCGCAGATACGACAACGCATGGCGGCAGCACGCGACCGTCAGAAAGCCTACGCGGACAAGCGTAGAAAGCCATTGGAATTTGAGGTCGGGGACCGGGTTTTATTAAAAGTTTCACCCTGGAAGGGTGTGGTTCGTTTTGGTAAAAGAGGCAAATTGAATCCGCGGTACGTCGGACCATTCGTAATCTTAGAAAAGATTGGCAAAGTAGCCTACAGATTAAACCTACCAGCTGAACTCGGTGCAGTTCACAATGTTTTTCACGTGTCGAATCTGAAGAAATGCCTATCAGATGAGACCCTTATAGTTCCTTTTAAGGAACTCACTATCGACGAGCGGTTGCAGTTCGTCGAGGAACCAGTTGAAATCACGGACCGGGATGTTAAGGTCCTCAAACACAAGAGAATCCCTCTTGTTCGAGTTCGTTGGAACTCCCAGCGTGGCCCGGAGTATACATGGGAACGCGAAGACCAGATGAAAGAAAAGTACCCCCAGCTATTCGAAACCAATGCATCCACTTCTGAGGCTGAAGCTACTACTACTGAATTTCGGGACGAAATTCCAAACCAACGGGGGGATGATGTGACACCCCAGGAAAACCAGTGAACGATACCTAGCTTCCTCAGTAAGTGCGTACTAAATTTCGGGACGAAATTTCTTTTAAGTTGGGGATAATGTGACAACTCGAGTGTTTGACTTTCACTTTCGCATTTATTGCGCGTTGACTTTGACTTTGACTGTTTAGTTGTTGGATTGTGGACTTGAATTATACGAGTTGTGTGTTAATAGAGTATATTGTCGTTTTGCCTATATGTTACTATTTGTGGTGATAGAAAATAATATTAGAATTGTTATTATTATAATATTAACTTTAACCTAGCCCTTGAAGGATAACATGTAGTTCGAAGGATTCGAAGGACCACGAAGGATAACCTTCGACCCCGAAACATATCCTTCGAGCACGAAACATATCCTTCGACATTGTTCGGCCCGAAGGATCCCGAAACATATCCTTCGATATGTTTCGGCCCAGTCTTTCCAATGGGCTTGGCCCATTACTGTGATACGTATATATGGGAATGCATGAAATCAGTAGTTATTTTTCTAAAAACCCTAGAGCATCTTTACTTGTGACGGCAACCACAAACTTACGGAGACTTCTTGCTGATCAATTCCCTGTTTTCAATATCGGTTAGTGTTTAATGTATATGCTTTCATGATTTATCGATCGCCTTACAATATGTTGTTGATCGGACTTGTATGCTAATCGATTATGTATGTTAATGGGATATGAATGTTATAATTGCCTAATCGTTTTGCAATATGTGTTTTTATGATCGGTTAGTATGGATGTTTTGAAAGATACTAGGGTTGTATGTTAATCGGTTGTGCATATTGGTAGGATTTGGATGTTCATCGGATTTGTATGCAAGTTGGATCTGTTGTGATTAGGGTTAATGATAAGGCTTGTGGATTGGTTGTGATGTATACACTACGGATTGTTATTGTTCACTGTTTTTGAAAACGGAATCGTATAGGATAAAGTGTTATGCTTGTTAATCAAATTAGGGTTCTTGAGTGAAACCTTGTGATTATGCTTGTTTGATCCTGTTGACAATAACTGATTAGTGAAATTGTGTTAATGGATAAAACGTAACTGCCATGACCGAAAGATATCAATGGCTCGAACCATGGTAGTTTGACCGAACCATAATCTGATCGAACCATAGTTGACCGAAGGATACTGGTTGACCGACAGATAGTTGGACCGAAGGATAGTTTGGACCGAAAGATGTCATGGTCCGAAACATGACATTCGGTCCGAAGGATCATTGTGACACTTGTTTTCGAAAGATGATAGTATGAGTCGAAGGATACTAGGGTTTTGAATAATGTTTGAACAGTGGAACATACGTTGATTTAATTGACATGCCATGCTTAGTGATGAACGTGCAATACTACGTGCCGTGCTGATATGCAAACTGACTGCAATGTGAACAATTAATTGCATGCGTATCATTTTGAACATGAACTGATTTGTTATACGTGCATACACTAGGACGTGATTAATTACTTGTGAGTGCATAACTTAGCATACCGAGCAAACCAAGGTGAGTTCACACAGCCAAGGCATGGGTTCCCAGGGTGGGAATGGGTTGGATGATTACTTGTGCATACTTTGATACTGTAACGAACGATTAAACTGTTGATGCTTACGAACTACTCAACTGCCTTCGCACCCACCCTGGTCGGTAAAGACTATGGTCGCGAACGAACTGATAAATTGCCTTCGCACACACCCTGGTCGGTAAAGACTATGGTCGCGAACTAACGAACATAATCTTCGCACACATGCCGGTGAGGCCGCGATGGAACTGATACGATACGAAACTTAATTGAACAAACGCACTATTACTCAAACTAAACTATAAACTGTGAACTCGCTCAACTAGTTTGTTGATTATCTGCTGCATGCCTTGCAGGACCTTAGGTACTTATGGAGCTTGCACTGGAGGAGCGGGACGTTGTGGGCAGTGGGTTAAGAACGCTATGTTTAAACATTTCGAATAATTGAACTTATGGTTTACTTGGGTTATTTACTTATGCTTCCGCTACTGATACTATGATTGTTTTGAAACGTCAATTGTATTGAACGGGGTTTTACGAATTACTTTATTTATATTATGCTATGTTCAATATGATTGATGGCTTGATCCTGGTCAGTCACGCTCCCAAGCGGTGATACTCCGCAGGTGGATTTTGGGGGTGTGACAGCTTGCGTTATGGATTTAGGTGGAAGTTGGGATACTCACCTACCTTTGGTCGAATTTTCATACAATAATAGTTATCACGCAAGTATTCAAGCCGCACCGTTCGAAGCTCTATACGGACGCAAATGTCGATCACCAATCTGTTGGTCTGATGCAGGTGATAGACAATTAGTTGGTCCTGAAGTGGTCCAGGAAACCACAGACAAGATTGCACAGATCCGAGAACGCATCAAGGCGGCTCGCGATCGTCAAAAGTGTTATGCGGATAGAAGGAGGAAACCTCTGGAGTTTGAGGTAGGTGACATGGTATTGTTGAAGGTATCACCCTGGAAGGGTGTGGCACGCTTCGGAAAGCGTGGGAAATTGAATCCGTGCTATATTGGTCCATTCAAGATTCTGAAGAGAATCGGCTTAGTAGCATACAAGTTGGACATACCTGCCGAGCTGAATGGTGTTAACGATACATTTCATGTATCAAATCTGAAGAAGAGTCCAACGCAAGAAACTGTTGTCATTCCCACAGACGAGATTCATATTGACAACACGCTCCACTTTGTCGAAGAACCAGTTGAGGTTACGGATTGGAAGATAAACAAAACCCGCAGGAGCAGTGTTTAACTTGTCAAGGTTCGTTGGAATGCAAGACATGGTCCAGAATACACCTGGGAACGTGAGGATCAAATGAAAGAGAAATACCCCCATTTATTTCGCAAGACCCCTGCGACTAGAAGCAGAGCCTAAAATTTCGGGACGAAATTTTCTTAACGGGGGGAGAATGTGACAACCCTCACCAAACCAGGTATCCGTACAAATTAATTAATATTTAATGCTTAATTACTGTGCTTGCTTACAATTGTGGTTAAACTGCTCTTGATTTCTGATACATACATGTTCATGCATCATACTTTACTACTGTCACTTCATTTATTACACACAAAACTATAGTGACAAACTTGATGCACAAAGCACAGTTAGCACAGTGAGCGGATAACCCAGTAAACATGCTGACATTGCCAGCACTAGACAGACATTGTCTCTGAGGCAAGCATGAGCCGGGAATAGATTACTACACTAGTAGGGAGTGTAGGGACGTGAGGATTGTAAAACTGCGTCACTAGGTGATAGTTATAGTGACCGGATATGCCTAAAACATACATTAATTACAAAATTCTGCACTTTCTGCAGAAATTCAGCATTTGACATAACTAGTAAAGTGCAAAAACTTGGTAAAATAATACTAGACACTTTCCAAAGTGTCGGGGATTTATTGTGTCACTAAAAACACTATAAAAGACACTTTAAGGCTTTACTTGACACTTTAACGGATCAATATCCAACCGAACAACCGGACTTTACCCAGGACATAAAAATATTGCCAAAGACATTGTTTTTACTTTCCTGAACTAGTTAGGGTCCCCGAACACCCTAACACCTTATATATTAATAAACACATCAAGTATCCTAACTAAACCCATTTGTTTTCAACTAAACACTAACTATAACATCAAAACCCAACCATAACCCCCCCTTCATGGGACGGTCACCATGTGGTGACCCACTCCACACATTTCTTGATTATTTTATTTAGCCTTGTCTAATATCTTAAAGACATGTTATATGATGGGTAAAGCACTTAGATGGATTATAAATTTACATAAGAGATCACCATTATCTCTCATCAACACAACTTAAACTTGCTCTCCTTCTTCCTCCTTCCTTTGTGTTCGGCCGAGATCACACACACACCCACCATCACCACCAAGTTCCATTCTAGGCAATCCACATACACTCAAAGGTGCAAGGTGACATACAAGCAAGCCCGGTGTACTCGGAAGCTCAAGAACCTCTCTATATTTCTTTTATCCACCTTGTTTACGTCTTGTTTCTTCCCTAGCCTCGAGCTAGTAGTAAGTGCCTCTAAACATCCTCTTGATCTTGTTTAAAGTGGTTAATAAGTGATTTAACGGTTAAAAATCAAGAACACACCAGATCATAACTTAAAGTCTTGAAAGTAAGATGAATATGTTGGATAAATAGTAACTAGTGGTGTAAATAATGAAAATCTTGGTTAGTTGTGATTATTTTATGTTGTTTGTTGCTAGTAGTGGGATGGATCATCATCTAACCATACTAGATCATGTTCAAGAACATGAACTAGTAGTATGTTAGTGTAAAAGTTGTAAAAGACGATGAACCCTTCCACTCATGAAACATGAACTTGTGTAAATCTAATTTTTCTCGTAAAATAAGGTTTTAAACTAGTAGATCTAGAGATCTACAAGTGGTTTTTCGGAAAAACCAAGTGAAAGATGCAAGTCTTGTTAAAAACCCGGATCTTACATAAACTAAAGGCATTTTAGTGAATAAACAAGTGTGTAAACACTTGTGTAACAAGAAGATTTAACAAAGAAACATTTTTGAAAATCTTGACAAGAAGTTGTTAAACTTCAAGTTCTTTAAAAGTAAAGTTTTTAAGAAACTAATGTTATTTTTAAAGATGACAAGATCTACTAAATATGTTAGAAGGTTACTACATATTTTTACAAGACTTACAAGTTCATGAGTTTGCGATTTATACTTATTTTGACAAGTTTTATGTTTAAATGTTGTATGTTGATGATTGATAAATTGTTTGGTTGAATTTTTGAAAAGAAAATGATACGCTAGTAAGCGTGGCCACCTCCAGTTACAGAGGAAACTCTGGCGAAATTTTTCCAGAAACATAACACTTAGAGATACTTTTGTAACAAAGGTTTATAAATATATTTTTAACTTGTTTTTCCAAAATAAATTTCGCCATTATTTTTATTACAAAATAACCAAGTATTCGGAGGTGGATTTTCGTAAATAAAACTTGTTAAATATATATTTAGAATATATATTTCATAGTAAAACGCTTGTGTGATTTTATGATTATTTTGTGAACTAGATATATTATTTTTAGGATAAAAATAATATAACTTGAATACACTGAGAAGTTACGACTCCAAAATAATACCAACGCTTTCACGTATAAATATTTAAGTTACACCGGTATTGTAATTACACCACAAACCTTAAAATGTAACTTATGTATTTTCGGAAAATACTCTTAAATGTGTATTGTGATAAAGTATTATTTTGGAAATTGTATGGAATAAAATATAATATTTTTGGGAAAAGTATATATTTTGGGAATTGTATGAAGTAAAATATAATATTTTTGGGAAAAATATGTATATTTTTGGAGACAGAATATTTTAGACAAGAGATTTAAAATATATTTTTCAAGAGAGACTTAAAAATATATTTTCGGATTTATAAAAACACACATGTATTAATACCCCCATCCTTGGGAAGGAATATAATTATTAAATAATTAAAACGTGTAAATACGAAATAGTTGTCTAACTATTTCCCAAAAACATTAAACCTTAAGCCAAGGCACTGCCGTCCGTCTAATAGAAGTTAGTACGTGTAGGTCGTTACGCAGCAGGTTGATTGGGATTTACTATTTCGAGACGCACTTCTGTGAGTTCATGTCCCCCTTTTCTCTTAATTGTTTTCAGTTTTTATACTTCGGGGGTGGAATACATGTTACAGTAATTAGTAATTACGGATACTTTTATACATGGTATGGTTAGCTTAAGGAGGGTTACTACTTAGATCATGTGAGTGGGTAGGCGGAAACTAGAGGCCATTAATCCTCATTGTAGGACCGAGGGTCGTTAGCGGTAGATCTATCTGGGTGTAGCGAGCCCAACTCCAGGCCCACTGTACGGACCTCGGGGTGACTTTGAGCCCGACGCAAAAATCCGCTAGGTTTGAATCTTCCTATAGCACTTCACACATATCATTGGCTTTGCAACCCAATGGTGATCTCTTTTTCCTTATTTGCTACATACCAGGGATTTTCATACATACAAACTTATGCAAAGGTTTTTACATACTCACTTTTACATGAACTCGCTCAACTTTTGTTGATTTTTCAAATTACTTGTATTTCAGGGAATTAGGGATCTGGCGAGGTATGCTATGTCTTCATGCTGCGTAGGAGAAGTGATGTCATCCAAGTTTAGGGGTTGTGACTTTTGCCTGGACGAGTCATAAGTCTTAAACTGTGTTTAATTCATGTTTTGTGGTTGTGTCTTATGAACAAGATTTTATTTTGATGTGTTGTATTTTTGTTGCACGTGTCGACGTTTGAAAACAATGTTGTCGTATTTTACTTTTAAAACTTGAATCAATGGATGATCATCACGGTTTTACTTTCATATAGCTTTGTTGTGATTAAGCTATGGTATTAAGAAGTCACACCAAATAAACCCACGCTTCCGCAAAGCCAGGGTGTGACAGACATATTTATATATTTTTCTATAAATATTTATATATTATAAATCTCTTGGAAACTAAGTCCTTCAAGAATTATTAATTGATACCGACATTAAACAAAACTTAACAAGTATGACTTAATTGTTTTTGTTAAGTTAACAATATATCAACGAATCGTTCGGTTAACGATTCGGTAGAGCTCGGCTACACGTAGTTTAGATACCGCTTTTGGTTAGAAACTTATAAGATATTCCGGGATTAGGGATATTGTAGAATGCACGCTAGCAAGCCACGTCTTGGAAATGGCATCACGAAATCGTATATAGCTAGCTTTGCAAAGGAATATTCAGGTGAGTTCATAACCTCACCTTTTTACGATTTTACATTTTTCTTAATGTTTTCAGGGTGGAAAGACATGCACTTTTTGCAAAGCATACAAGAATTACATATTTCTAAGCCATTTTACAAGCAAGTTTTAACTAACACAAATGGTTTACGAAAAGCTTATGTTTTATACCGGTTTTTCAAACAAGCATATTTTTCGAAATATGCATACACACGAATTCTAGTTTTCTAAAATACGGAAAAATACATGTACCAAGAGGTACATTAAACTATGGTATGATGGACACAAGAAATGAGGAATGATACTAGAAATCGTGTCACGAGTAGGGTACCAGAAGCACCATTAATCATGTACATACTAAGACCGCAGAACAAAAGGTTAGATCTAATGGGTTTTCGGGCAGCCACACTCTTGGTGATAACTAGTACCAAGTAGTGCTTTTGTGTCTCAGTCGTGAATCGACAACTAGAAAAATGCCTATGGTTTGGATGTTTCCTATGTCGTGTCACATGTTAATGGCCTTGCAACCCATTAACTATCTCGATACTTACAGAAATACTTGATACATACAAATTACATACCATGTTTTATACAAATTCAAAACATAGGATTATGCGGGCATAAAGTCAAAGTCAGGGTGGGCATTGACAGTTATACAAACTTTACAAATACAAGAGTTTACAAATACATGGTTTTACGAACATAAAGCGTTACAAATACAAAGTTTTCCATACAACATGACAAGAAAATGATTTTAAATTCGTTTTCTCAACAATACTTCAAAAACCGGTTATTCAAAAAGATTTATTTCAAATATTTTACAAACAAACTATGAACTCACTCAACTTTATGTTGATTTTTCGCATGTTTCTTTCTCAGGTTGCATTTCAATAGTTAAGGCACGGTTGGAATAGGAGAACCATGTGGAGACAAGTACTTAGTGGCGTTCATTTTCTAAAAGTCTTAGATTATTTGCTTCCGCTGTGCAATGAAGATACCAGTCCAGTCCAGTCACGCCAATGCTCTAATATTCGGGGTGTGACAGATTGGTATCAGAGCGATAGGTTACAACGAATTAGGTTTCTGTAGAGATACCTAGGCTCTAACCTCGCCTTTCCTCTGGGAACTTAGAATACTAAAACCTGAATACATACAGAACGCATAGTACTCGAATATGGTCTCCAACCGTGGCCGAAAAACAAATAATCAAAATTTTGTTTTCAAACATACGCTATTATGGTGTTTTACACACGGTACACAAAACCGTCGAATACAGTACACAAAACTCTGAGAATTTAGGAAACATGCATTTAAGACCTTCGGAAACTTACGTTGAAGTTCATTAAAGGTCATCACGTAGGTACCACGTCTATTAACTCGGACAAACGCCATTATTGTGTCGTCTATGCTATTTTATTTAACCGAGCAGGTAGCCTACGCAGAACGAAATGCTAGTGCACAGGTATACGTGAAACTTAAGCTATACATCAACGGAGGTTGAAGTACGCCACATACGACTTTCGAGGAAGCGGCAGTTGGCACGCGGTCCTGCAAATGACACGAGTCATGTTAAGGAGAAGACGTAAGTCTCCGCATTCCCCCTGACTCAATAATGACGAATACGCTATGTTCGACCTTCCGTGGTAATGTCCCTTAACAACCGGTTATCACACGCAACCCCAGGTAAAGTCCTCAAATTTCTTTTATTGAAATTTCGACTTTCACATTTACTGAGTAGATTTTCGCATCTCTACTCCTCTTAATGGTCATTGCATCACAATAACTTCTTTCATTATAGCAAACACTCATTGCTTGAATTCTTGAAAAGTCATATGTTACGCATGCATCGTTTGTTACGCATGTGGTTTCGTTTCGAATAAGCGTTTTATCAAAGTTCAAATATTATTTCGCTAAATCTAATTATTGATTTGTGATTCGAATGACCTGCATTATTATGATTGTTGGCTCCTTTGTTACCAGTCAATACATTTTCTTGAAATTTCTCTTCTTTTCAAGTTACATACATGGTTTTTCGTTGTGACCATGCCAAAAGTTTTCTTGTCGATACATGTACTTATTGTCGGCTTGCGCCGAAACCAAGATTCAATTGTTTGAAACTTGTCTTAACACAATTGTGTGTTATGACAACTGTACACAAATTCATTGCATACACCAGTGTACCTACTAACGGTTCTTTCAACATCGATCGAATATTTTGCGATATTATTGTTTCTTCATCTTCGATCGAAAACATTAATTCTTTGATGTTCCATCTTCAATTGAAAACCTTATGATGGCGTTTGAATCAAATTTTCAAATTTGCTTCATTGTGCTTTTGCTTGACTTCAAACATGGCGAATTTGTTTGATCACCTCTATTATTGAATTGTTTCATTCACTATGACACCTTGTGGCGTCGGTATAACTTGCAGCTTGGGCTGATCATGATCGAGCTTTTCATGCAAAACTATTTCATTGAACTTGTTGATTCTAAGTTCCATTTAGTGGATGTTATCGTTTCTAGAATCCATTTGCATATTGTAGACGTCCACTTGGAATTCTATTGGTTGAAATTCCTCTTTTATTGGACCCCTGTTAACTTGGTCATATTGGTGACTGTATCAGTATATCTCGTTTCCTTTGACATTATTTGTATTTGCTTACACATAACGTAACTCTAAGGAGTTAACGTAGTCTAAATTTTGAGGATAAATTTTATTAACAGGGGGAGAATGTGACAACCGGTAGTTTACGCCCTTAATTACGTGATTAACAGGAGATTAACGCGACAATAAATAGTGTTTACGACGCAAATTAACTTAATTAGGGCCTCAGTAAGCTTAGGAACGCTTATGCGGTTCTACAGTGCGTGTGTGACGATCTGCAGAGATACTGTTGGAAATTAAACAGTAATAAACTGAAACTGTACGAAATACTGACAACGCCGACAAAAATGGATGTTACACGAATATTTTATGTTTATGGAGTTTGGGTATCGATATCGGGTCTCGTAGGAATTACGGGGGCCCAAACCCAAAACCCACAAGCCTAAACCTACACATAATATATATTAGATCTTACAAATCACTGCAAGATCTACTAAATCTCTACTAAATCTTGATAAAATCTTCATGAGATCTCTATACAAAGGACATAAGGAAACCACATTAGTCATTACCCACACGAATAAGGATAAAACCTCTCCCTCTCTCGATTTTATCCAAACAAAAAGAAAACACAGATAATCAACCTTCATTTCTTCAAAGAAATCCCTCCATACACATAGAGAGGCAATCGAATGCCTGGCCCCCTTCACTCTCCTCTAATTCTCGATTCCTCTCTACAACATAACAGGAGATTCAAGCTTTCAAACATCATCCACAGCCAAACAATCCCACCGACGGACCAACTACCGTTTACCGGCCGATGACCGGCGCTGTTATTCCGACGACAGCCACACCCACTCAACCTACACCTGCAGCCCCCCTTCTTTTCCGTATAACCAACAACACCCCCCGCCTCCCTGTTTTAAGATGCGGCCGGCCACCACCGTTTGGTGGTGGCGTACGGCGGTGATGTGACCAAATAAATGGAGAAAGAGAGGAGAGAGACGAGGTGAGAGGAGAGAGACGGGAACAGAAGAGAGAGAGACGGCGAAAGGGGTATGGCGCCGCCGCCTGCGGCGGCGGTGGCGGTGGATCCTCACAGCGGCAGCGTGACGGTGGTGAGTGGTCCGACGGGTTTCAGGTAAGTGGTTCAAGATCTGTTCAAGTTTTGTTTCGAGCACAGTTGTGGTCTCGTTTTGATTCAGGCAGCAAGAGATGGCGATGAAGGTGATGTTCATATTCCCCGTTTGGATTTGGTTGAAGATGTGGTTCAACCCGGATTAGATACTGGTCAACGAGTTCTGGTCAAGTGGCTTCGGCCAGATTCAGATTCAGTTTCGGGTCTCGGTCAAGCAGTTAAGGTCAGTCGACAGTCGGGTCTCGGTTAGTTCAGTCGCGGTCAACCACAACTCAGATTTCAGTTCAGGCTCCCGGGTTTCTTGGTTTGTGGTTCGCCTCAGATTCAGCTCGGCACGGGTCAACTCGGTCAAACTGAGTTAACTCGGTCAAACCGAGTCAACTCAGTCAACTCAGCGAGCCAACTCAGCCGGTCAACTCAGTTGACTCGGTTGAGTCAACCGTTTCAGCAAACCACGCGAGAGTTTTGGTAAAGTTTTAACGACGAATGCATTGTTTTTATATTATTTCATTAATTTCGTGGCAAACGAGCTCGAACCAACTTGAATATAGTTTACATCTTGATATATTAGACAAAGTAAATATATTATGTTTGAATCTTGATTGAATTTTGACAAAATAACGACACTTTAGTTGTCGGGGCCGTCCAAAAACAGAGGAAACTCTGCCCGTTTTTCGAGAAAATCCGTAATATACAAACGCGTTTTATTATAAGACGAACCATTATATTCAAGTGATTTAAAAAAAACAAATACAAGTGTAACAATACTTTCGATAAACACTTTTACAACATACAAAAACGACGATTCGGATACTATTTCCGACAATAAATATAGTTGTTATATTTATTCTTAACTTTGAAATTTCGACAACTATTTCATAAAAAAAATAAAAAATAAAAATAAATATAGTTCGTATATTTATTTCACGTATCAAACAATACGAGTTCTTTTATAAAAATCAATATAGTTTTGTATTTATTTCGAACCTCAAGCAACTCGTACTCATTTACAAGAATAAATATAGTGTATATATTTATTTGAAACATGCAACGACTCGATAAATCTTTTATAAAGTAAATATAACTTTTATATTTATTTCAAAACGTCTAAACGGCACATTTTGTAACATACATTTCAACATACGAGTTTGGTATATGCTATTTTCATATAAACAACCTTTTTATGCGCGTACGACTTCTCGGGACGACTAACACGATTATACCGACATATTTATATATTTTTCTATAAATATTTATATATTATAAAGCTCTTGGAAACTAAGTCCTTCAAGACTTATTAATTGATACCGACATTAGACAAAACTTAACAAGTATAACTTAATTGTTTTTGTTAAGTTAACAACATAACAATGAATCGTTCGGTTAACGATTCGGTAGAGCTCGGTGACCCGTAGTTTACTTACCACTTTTGGTTAGAAACTTATAAGATATTTCATGATTAGGGATATTGTAGAATGCACGCTAGCAAGCCACGTCTTGGAAACGACATCACGAAGTCGTATATAGCTAGCTTTGCACAGGAATATTCAGGTGAGTTCATAACCTCACCTTTTTACGATTTTACATTTTTCTCAATGTTTTCGGGGTGGAAAGACATGCACTTTTTGCAAAGCATACAAGAATTACATATTTCTAAACCATTTTACAAGCAAGTTTTCACTGACACAAATGGTTTAGGAAAAGCTTATGTTTTATACCGGTTTTTCAAACAAGCATGTTTTTCGAAATATGCATACACACGAATTCTAGTTTTCTAAAATACGGAAAAATACAAGTACCAAGAGGTACATTAAACTATGGTATGATGGATACAAGAAATGAGAAATGATACTAGAAATCGTGTCACGAATAGGGTACCAGAAGCACCATTAATCGTGTACATACTAAGACCGCAGAACAAAAGGTTAGATCTAATGGGTTTTCGGGCAGCCACACTCTTGGTGATAACTAGTACCAAGTAGTGCTTTTGTGTCTCAGTCGTGAATCGACAACTAGAAAAATGCCTATGGTTTGGATGCTTCATATGTCGTGTCACATGTTAATGGCCTTGCAACCCATTAACAATCTCGATACTTACAGAAATACTTGATACATACAAATTACATACCATGTTTTATACAAATTCAAAATATAGGATTATGCGGGCATGAAGTCAAAGTCAGGGTGGGCATTGACAGTTATACAAACTTTACAAATACAAGAGTTTACAAATACATGGTTTTACGAACATAAAGCGTTACAAATACAAAGTTTTCCATATAACATGACAAGAAAATGATTTTAAATTTGTTTTCTCAACAATACTTCAAAAACCGGTTATTCAAAAAGATTTATTTCAAATCTTTTACAAACAAACTATGAACTCGCTCAACTTTATGTTGATTTTTCGCATGTTTCTTTCTCAGGTTGCATTTCAAAAGTTAAGGCACGGTTGGAATAGGAGAACCATGTGGAGACGAGTACTTAGTGGCGTTCATTTTCTAAAAGTCTTAGATTATTTGCTTCTGCTGTGCAATGAAGATACCAGTCCAGTCACGCCAATGCTTTGATATTCGGGGTGTGACAATTTGTAGGTACATTATGTTCTTGAGACGACCGCGTTGTTGAAAAGATGAAGAGCACACGAGGAATTAGCGAAAAACCAGGTGCATACGTTTCTTTTTATCTTTGATTTTTAGTTAGCAAATAAGTGGAGTGTATTTTGTATTTTATTTTTCCGGGGTGAAATTTTTGGGAAATTAGCTGTGTCACATCCCTTGTGCGTTTTAAAAACTCTAGTTCTTACACATTGAGGATAATGTTTACCTCAAGTGTGGGGATGGGGGAGTAGTAAAAGTTTTTCAATTTTGACCCGTTCATTTAAACACTACATATTGAGGACAATGTTTACCTCAAGTGTGGGGATGGGGAAAAATTTCAAAAATTTTTCAAAATGTCTTTGTTTGAAGCAATCTAAAAAGCACAAGTAACTAAGTTAACGAGGGATGGCACAACCCATTTGGTCTTTTGCAATGGTCAAGTTCAAGTTAGTAGCATAACGGGTATTTAGCGGGTGGTTATTTGGGAGTAATTTGCCTAAGAAACTAGCACATCATGTATGTCACATACCATACCTTTTATATATGTGAGGTTTTGAGCCACTTTTACATCATAGAATTACATATTTATGTTTCTTTGTTTGAGTGGACCATTAGTCATGTATTGTAGAACTTGCATCTTTTGATACGTTTGAGACCATAGATCGAATAGAAGTACGAGAATGATTAAGGCATTAGGTGAACCTTTTCCTTTAAAACCATTTATCTATCCTTACCCAAATAAATCCCCTAGTCGCCCACTTTGAGCCTAAACCTTTCATTTGACCAACCCATTTAGCCCACATCCGTTAAACCTTTTATTTTTAAACCCGTGTGATGAAAATTCGATTATGGGTCTATTTGATTGTATAGTTGTGTTTGCAAAAAAAAAAAAAAAAGTCAATCAAAAAATGTTGAGAAAAAAAAAGAGAATAGAAAATCGTTGAGAAAATACAAAAATATGAGTTATTAGTTGTTGAATAAAAGGGCGAAAACAAATTTCGTTGCCTCGTAGTTGATGTCTATAGTTAGTTTTGTTTAGAGTAGTTGCTTTGTAATAAAAATCGAGTTTTCATCACCTTAGTCACTTTAAAACATCCTATTTCCTACCCTTTGCCTTGCCCCATTACAACCCTTCAAAGACCGTTTGACTTGTGCTTAGTATTCGTGTTCGGTGGTGGAGAATGATTGAGTTGCAAGCATATGCGGGTACGTGTTCTAATCGGTTTTGAGTGATTACTTAAAAAGTGCTAATTCATTATCTAATTAGCCAAAGTTTAAACCGAGTGGAGAGAAAATTGTGAGGGATGTGCATGATTTATTGGTTTCAAGGGCGGGTTAATTTTGGATAACCATTTTATATGTGATTATTCACTTTACCGTTAGATATTTAGTAAATTGTAAAAAGTTTGAACCGTGTATGACTTTAGACCTTAACTTACGTCTCAAGAAAGGGAAGTGTGTTTCTTGTTCGACCCACGTGAAAGTGAAAAACAGATTTGCGTGAGGGCAAGCAAACGACAAGTGTGGGGATGTGATGTAGAGAGTGAAAACCGAGCGTTAAAGTGTTTAACTTCTGTGTTTTATTTGGTTCTAAGTAATTATACGCGTCGAATAAGATAACTACGAGACATTGTGGCTGTGCAGGTTAAGTTGCTTAATTCAGGGAAGTTAACTGGGTTAGAGAAAGGATTGGATGTAGCCAACATATACATATTATGAGAGTTGGAGGGCCGAATTGGCAATTAATGGAAAGTTGCTTTAAAAATAAGTCACAAAGGATGAGGGACCATAAGTGTACATGAGCTGGAAGTTCTAATTAATTCTCCTCCTAGAAGACAAAACAAATGTGCATTCATTTGTTTCCTGTTGTTGACTGAGTTCTAGAATTGCCAATATTGGATTATTATAAAATTAGTGGAGGTTATTATAATAGAAAGAGATGAATTGGCTTATGCCAATTGTTATTATCATTGAAAAATAAAGGAGAAACAGAATGATGGAATTAAGGTTTACGGTTGATTGATGGGACTTACGGCTGGAAAAGAAAAGGAAATGGCACGTCATTATTTGTTCGATGGATTTAAGGTTCTAAAAAAATAACCCTACTTAGTGGGCTTGAGGAATCGTCAAATGAGGGCAGGCCATTATCACGATTTAGCAGCCACATATCGTCGATTTTTGGGGGGCTCCCATCATCACTCACATAAAACCAACATCATTATACATCATCATCGATCAAGCACAACACGGTACCGATCATGTCTTCCATCACTATCTCAAGCTTGTGATCGCGTCCATTCAACAATGAGCGGCTAGTCTCGTCGGATTCACCCCGGTGTAGATTGTTGTAAGATTTTCTAGAGTTTATGTATTTGTAGTTTGATTCAACTTTGTGACAATTTGTGTTGATTTTGTAAACCATAGACAATTGTTTGCATTTGTTTCATATTCGTGAATTGTCGAACGATGATAAAGTTATGACTTTGCGAAATGGTTATGTGTAATTATGCGTTGTCGTGGTTAGGATTTACTTGTGTTGATTACAAAGTGCATTCTTGTCCGTTCTTCGGGAAGTTGATAGTTATTGGCACCTAAGTCACGGTACACTAAATCCATTAATCGTTATGCAATTGAGTTGAATTAAAACATGTAGGAACCCTAGGTCTTGCAATTATCAAACCGAGTGTGATCCGTATTCTAATTTCTTGTTTCAACTTTTTAGTTTAGTTTACAATTTTAGTTAATATTCAATTGATTTCGATAACATCAATTTGTCGGTTCATTCCGATTTATTTTAAAAACCAAACAAATAAATAAAAATAACAATCTTCATAATCACTTTGTACATTATTTGTAAATAGTCTAACTAATCGAACGGGTCGTGCGATACTGACCACATGCTCTTCGTGGATACGATACCCGACTTACCCTAGCTACCTAGGTTTAATTGGGTTTTTGACTGATCGGGACGACACGGTCACGTCATAACTATGGGGAATTAGGCAAGACTCGACCTAGTCTGGGTTGATGTCTTAGAAACGACCTAGTCTATAGTTTAAGTACCAATAGACCGCCTTGCGCGAACCTGGTAGGGGTTCCGTGCGAGCCTATTTCTTTTATTCGATCGACTCGCAATCATGCTATACTCTATCACCTAGCCCTTCCTAAGGCTAGCACCGCACATTATTTCCGAAAAGCGAACGAGTGATTAGATCGAGATTAGGTGTGAAAGCCGCAAACTATCGATTGGATCGCTTGCTCGACACACATTTTTACCATAAAACACTAGAATTTACGTTGAATCAGGAGTGAAACCCATACTTCGACGCAAGTTTTCCCTCTCTATCTCGTGATTCTATCACACCAACAGGAATAAAGTCGTTAAGTCAGGGGTGAAACCCGAACCTTGATGACCTGTTCCACTCCTTATTTTGGTTTTACAAAACTCTCACCAAGGTCTCGACGGACTCCAACGACTTGAGTCACACCATAACTGGAAGGATGCGTGCCGATCGCCCGGATTGAGGCGAGAGCACAATCCAGAAGGCCAAAGTGTGCACTCGAAGTCCTTGTGAATAGTCGAATCACTTTGGGTAAGTCGATGTCTCGCACCCAGATAACCTATTCTTGATTTTATGTGTTTCGATTCTGGATTTCGCCGACGCTGACTCTGTAATTTGTCGCTTTTATGTGAAATTTTATGTAGTTTTACTTGTTTACGTGCATCGATTTTTGGTAAATTGTTCGCTTTTGGCTTTTCGTTCCACCCAACACACACAACTCACTGCACAACGCTAACAAATCGCATGCCATGTTACTTGCAATCTCGCTACCCGCACTCGCAACTCTCGATCGCTTACGCGGCTGTGAAAGATAGATGAATACGTGCAAGATATAGTGTAAAATATGGTTTCGACGAGCTATGTGATTATGTGTATACGTGTTTATGTGACTATGTGTTTACATGCCCTACTTGATTACGTGCTAGACGCGTTACTGAGCTTTAGTAGTATTAAGTATGTTGTGAGGTGAGATTCGACATATAGTGTCTGAATCCTGTGGCGATGTCTATTGCAGACAATGTCGTCATTTGGATCGCACACTGCTCGCTCCGCCCGTCGTAACCATGAGGACAAACGCATTGCTGCTCTAGTCGCTAAGCAGATGGCTAAGGTCATTCCGCAAATTGTCAGCGAGCTGAATGAAACGCTAGCAAGTCCTCTGACGAGTCCAGGACTGATTCTCCTAGGTCTACTTTTAGCTTCAAGCAGTTTAAAGCCTGCGGACCCAAGGAATTCACCGGAGAAGATGGACCTACTGCCATGTTTTAATGGTTTGATTCTATTGAAGTCACCTTGCACCAAAGCGGCTGTCCTGATAATCTCCGCACTGTTAACGCCACTGGCATTTTCCAGTCCAGGGCTCTGGACTGGTGGATTGCCGAAAGAAACAAGCGTGGAAATGATGCAGCCTATGGGCTTACGTGGGATGAGTTGAAGGACATCATGATGAAGGAGTTCTGCCCTCCCCACGAGCTTCAGAAGCTGGAGGACGAGTTCTGGCACATCAAGCAAGAGGGTGGCGACAACGCTGGTCGAACTGCCCACTTCAAGCAGCTGAGTATCATTTGTCCAGGTCAAGTTACTACCCCCGAGATCACCCTCAAGAAATACATCCGTGGTTTTCTGGATTGTGTGGCTGATTTCGTGCAAGCCGCGAAGACGACAACTATCGAAGAAACATTCCTGCTCGCTGCCAAGATTAACGACAAGCGAGTATGGGCTGGTTACTTCAATAAAGCCTCCAAGAATCTACACCAAGTTACCGCTGCTCCCACCGCTGAAATCGCCGCCGCACCGCAAGCTTTAAAGTCCTCCCGCTGCAAGAGAAAGAACAACAACAACAACAACAACAACAACAGTAGCAAGAATTGCGCTGTTACTGCCGCTCCGCTTCAAGCCATACCTGCTCAACCGCAACCCCAGAAACGCCAAGTAGCGGCACCAGTGACCAATGTACCGCTGGCCAAGCGTGCATATACTGGTCCTTACCCGCTCTGCCCTACCTGTACTTACCATCATCCTATAGGGATTGCTTGCAAATTCTGTGTTCACTGCAACCTGTACGACCACTTTACTGCCAACTGTCGTACTGGTCCTCGCCAAGCCCCAACTCCAGCTCAAGGTCAAGCTTCTGCACCACAAGCTCTCCTACCTACTCCCTAGGGCTAACAAGCAGCTCCTGCACCTGCTGCTCACGCTAGAGCTTGCTTTGCATATGGTGATCCCAACCACTTTGCAAACATGTGTCCCAACAAAGTGGTGAAGTAAGAGCCACAGCAGCAGCCGCAACAACATCAACAACAGCAGCCTCAGCAGCAGCAGCCAGCAGCCCGCGGACGTGCTTTCAACATCAATGCCCACTAGGCTCAAGCAGACAATAACGTGGTTAATGGTGCATTCCTTGTGAATGGTATATATGCTTCGTGTTTGTTTGATACTGGAGCCGATAACTGTTTTGTATCGTTTGAATTCGAAAAGTTCCTTAACCGTAAGCCCGCCCATCTCCCTACGACGTTCGACATTGAAGTTGCCACTGGAAGAACCGTTGCTGTCAATTCTATTCTACGTGATTGTACGCTTGAACTTAACAATCACCTCTTCCCTATCGACCTTATTCCGATGTAGCTCGGTAGTTTTGACATCATAGTAGGCATGGATTTTCTTCGTGAAAATCGTGTTGAAGTTGTTTGCTTCGATAAAATGATTTGTTTCTCTCTCGCTAATGGTGACCAATTGTGTGTTTACGGTGAAGTCACATCGAAGAAACTCCAACTTATGTCGTGTGTCCAGGCTAGCAGGTATCTCCGCAAGGAATACCAAGCTTTCTTGGCACACATTGTAGTAGCGGAGAAAAAGGAAGTTAAGGAGGTGCCTGTGGTTCGTGATTTTCCTAATGTCTTCCCTGATGATTTACCTGGTTTACCTCCGAGTCATGATATTGACTTCCGTATTGATCTCATTCCTGGAGCAAATCCTGTTGCTAAATCTCCTTATCGCGTCGCTCCGTCTGAAATGCGCGAACTCTCGAGTCAACTCTAGGAATTACTTGACAAAGGCTTCATTCGCCCTAGCACCTCTCCTTGGGGCGCACCAGTTCTTTTCGTCAAAAAGAAGGACGGGTCGTTCCGAATGTGCATCGACTATAGGGAGTTGAATAAGCTGACTATCAAGAATCGCTATCCCCTGCTTCGAATCGATGATTTGTTTGATCAATTACAAGGTGCTACATGCTTCTCGAAGATCGACTTACGCTCAGGCTATCACTAGTTACGCATTCAAGAGGAAGATATACCGAAGACCGCTTTCCGAACCCGATACAGCCATTATGAATTCGTCGTAATGCCCTTTGATTTAACCAACGCACCCATGGTTTTCATGGATTTGATGAATCGCGTGTGTAAACCATATCTTGATCATTTTGTCATCGTATTCATCGACGACATCCTTATCTATTCGAAGTCAAGAGCCGAACACGCGCAACATCTATGTTTGGTTCTCGAACTACTCCAAGAGAATCGACTCTATGCCAAGTTCTCCAAGTGTGAATTTTGGTTGGAGGAGGTTCAATTCCTCGGTCACATCGTTAATTGCCAAGGTATACACGTCGACCCCGCGAAGATCGAAGCTGTTAAGAGCTGGGTTATTCCAAAATCACCATCCGATGTTCGTTCGTTCCTCGGATTGGCGGGCTACTACCGTCGATTCATCCTTGACTTTTCTAAAATCGTTATCCCGCTTACTTCTCTCACGCATAAAGACAAGCCTTTTGTTTGGGGAACTGAGCAAGAGACTGCCTTTCGAACTCTAAAGCATATGCTCTGCAATGCACCTGTTCTCGCTTTACCCGACGGAAACGATGACTTCATTGTCTATTGCGATGCCTCGAACCTCGGTCTCGGTTGTGTTCTCATGCAACAGGACAAGGTTATCGCTTACGCATCTCGACAGCTCAAGATCCACGAGAAGATACAACCCACGATCTCGAGCTTGGTGCAGTTGTTTTTGCATTAAAGATCTGGCGACACTATCTTTACGGTACCAAGTGTACGGTCTTCACCGACCGTAAGAGCCTGCAACACATCTTGAGTCAAAAGGAACTGAATATGCGCCAACGCCGATGGGTTGAACTTCTTAATGATTACAACTGTGAGATTCATTATCATCCTGGCAAGGCCAATGTTGTTGCTGACGCCCTCAGCAGACGAAGCTATTTGCATAGCGTTCGTAATATCTAAGTCGAGCATAATCTCGAAGCTCTTATACGTGACGCTCAACATGCTTGTTTTACCGAACGTACTTTGAAGAAAGAAAGGATTATCAATAATGGCGAGCAACTAGTGAATAAGTCGAATGGTATATTCCACTATTTAGACCGAAGTTGGATCCCCAAGCGCACTAACTTACGACAAATTCTGCTGGACGAAGCCAACAAGTCTCGATATTCTATTCATCCCGGTGCCGATAAGATATACCAGGACCTTCGCTATACGTACTGGTGGCCAGGCATGAAGAAAGATATCGCTATCTATATTTCGAAGTGCCTGACTTGTTCCAAAGTCAAGGCCGAACAGCAAAGACCCTCTGGCTTACTCGTGCAACCCGAGATCCCTGTGTGGAAATGGGAGAGTATAGTTTTGGACTTCATAACGAAACTTCCGCGCACGCCATCAGGTCACGACAGCATCTGGGTTGTCGTTGATCGTTTAACTAAATCCGCTCATTTTCTGCCGATACGAGAAGACTTTAAGGTAGAACGATTAGCACGGATCTGCACCGGCGAAATCATCTGCCGACACGGGACGCCTCATGATATCATCTCTGACCGCGATGGTGGGTTTACCTCGCGTCTTTGGGAAATATTTCAATCTGCTCTTGGTACTACCCTTAATCTAAGTACCACCTTTCATCCCCAAACCAACGGTCAGACTGAAAGAACGATTCATACCCTTAAAGACATGCTTCGCTCGTGTGTCATAGATTTCGGTGGTAATTGGGACGCGCACTTACCTTTAGTCGAATTCTCGTACAATAACAGTTATCATTCTAGCATCCAAATGGCACCATTTGAGGCATTATACGGAAGAAAATGCCGATTGCCTATTATATGGCACGAGACCGGAGATGCGCAAATTACCAGTCCTGAGCTATTGCAAGAAACGACTGACAAAATCCTCCAAATTCGATACAATCTGCTGAAAGCTCGGAGTCGTTAGAAAAGTTACGCCGATAGACGCCGTAAGCCCCTTGAATTTGACGTTGGCGATCACGTACTCCTAAAGGTATCACCTTGGAAGGGTGTGATCAGATTCGGCAAGAAAGGAAAGCTCGCGCCTCGATATGTTGGACCCTTTAAGATTCTGGAAAGGATCGGCAAAGTGGTCTACAGGCTCGAACTACCGGAGGAACTTAGCAACGTCAATCCGACTTTCCATGTTTCGAACCTCAAAAAGTGCCTGCTGAGTAGGATTTACAGGTACCACTTGAGGATCTACAAGTGGACGAAACATTACACTTCGTGGAAAAGCCTGTCGAGATCATGGACCGAGAAACCAAGAAGCTCAGGCGCTCACGGATTCCCATTGTGAAGGTTCGTTGGGAAGGCAAACGCGGCGCAGAGTTCACCTGGGAACTCGAAAGTGACATGAAGGTAAAGTATCCACAGCTCTTTGTTACGCCTGCGCCTTAATTTCGGGACGAAATTCCCTAAACTAGGGGAGGCTGTAACACCCCGTGTTTTGAAAGTCAAAGTACAAGTCAAAGTCAAAGTCAAAGGAAGAAAAGATTGCTAATTGCGATCAGTCACTCCTTGTTTACTTATTAATTGTACTTCTTGACTTGTAATCAAATCTTTTAAATTGTTCACTTTAGTTGTATTATGTGGAGTATCTATAGCAATCGAGGCTTAATCACAGTTTATCGCTAATCTATTTATCGTTAACCGCATCGCTATCGCATCGTAACTCAAATTATATGTTTTGGATATTGTTTTACGTGTGTGTGCTACTTATGTGTCACTTGGGCATGTTTATTGTCACCACCCCGGCCGCGTGTAACGTGCAACCGCGGCGGAAACGCCGGGGAGTGTTGTGGACAGAATTAAATTGTTTCATAACCATGGCATAAAAAGTTGTATTTTATTTATAAACAAGAGTGTTATATTGTCTTAAATAGGAAAACAAAGAGTTCAAAACATAAATAAGTAGTCTATCTTCATTTTTATTCTCTAAGGCACAGGTCCGCCCTAGTGTCATCATTGTCATCCTACATGATAGCTCCTGAAAACACATGTGAAAGTAGGTACGTCAGCATAAAAATGCCTGTGAGATACATAGGTTTTGTGAAAATGGGATTCATGACTTGAGTTTAAAGAAATGTTTAATAACAGTCAGTCATGAACCTTGTAATTTGTCTTGCTTTGTAAACCATTTGAAAAACGATAATAACAGATGATATGTATAGATAAGTGTAAAGTTAAACGAGTAACCAAGTAAAATGAGTTGAATAAGATAAGTTGTTTGTAAAAAATAAGGTCTTGTGAAGAGTATGTTATTTGTGTAAAATGTAATGTGTCTAAACTGAAATGACTTAGATAACGCTACGATATGTAATATTATACAAGCATTTATATATAGGAAGTACCAGCGGCGTATCCACCATGTTTGTATCATATTACATACGCCACGTTACTCCAACCATTTACCCAAACCAACCACCATGTAAATTGTTCATGTATAAATCAATTGTCAAGTGTTATTGTGTATACCATATCGAAATGTCTATGTTCAATGTAAACCACCAAGTATGTATATCAATGTCAAAATGTTTATGTTTAATGTAAATCATGTAATGTGTACCCAAAATATATATTGTATGGTAAGTGAGATGTATCAACTAAACCATATGTAAAATGCACAAAACAAGGTGTTGAAGTAAAACATGGTTTAAATCAACATTATGTTTTGTGGAACAATGCATGCTCTACTGATATAAACATTTGTACGGTATTGTGAAATATGCATACATCCAAGCCTTGAGACTGCGGCGATAAACCCTTAAACAAATTAATGGTTTATCTAAGTTATATATATCGAATTCGGTCATTCCTTCCAATCAAACCCAGGATTTCAGGAACGGGAGTTGTCAATTCCTATGGTACCACTACCTACTAACGAACGGCGTAGCTAATGTTAATGAATGTATTGTTCCATGTTAAACAAACCAAATGTCATACCAAAATGAAGGCATGTGATGTAAACGATTGTACTAAGTATGCACACAATGGGCATAAATAGCATGAAATGTAATGTGAACCAATGTACTAAGTACGCACACAATGGGCATACATAGCATGAAATGTAATGTAAAGCAATGTACTAAGTACGCACACAATGGGCATACATAGCATGAAATGTAATGTAAAGCAATGTACTAAGTACGCACACAATGGGCATACATAGCATGAAATGTAATGTAAAGCAATGTACTAAGTACGCACACAATGGGCATACATAGCATGAAATGTAATGTAAAGCAATGTACTAAGTACGCACACAATGGGCATACATAGCATGCAATGTAATGTAAAGCAATGTACTAAGTACGCACACAATGGGCATACATAGCATGAAATGTAATGTAAAGCAATGTACTAAGTACGCACACAATGGGCATACATAGAGTGAAATGTAATGAAATCATGTAATATAATGTACTAACGAACATAGCAGGTATATGATGTGACAACATGGAAAGCATGAAAGTAATAAGTAGGCACATGTGTTTCACCCCAAAACAGTTTGGGAAACGGTAAAAGAGGGGTTCAATGTACTCACATTGACACCTCGAAAGCATTTAAAAGATGGGGTTCTATGTACTCACCTGAGATTGCTTTGAATTCCTTGTGTAATAATCACACAATGCTAGAGATCACGGGATATCAAACGGCACCTAATAGGTAGCTATATTAATATACCGGACCAAAATCGGAAGGATCGGATAGTATGCGGGTTCGTAAACCAAACGAGTATGGAGACTCGTGAAATATGGTTTAACAAAGCCTACATACTAAAATGAAACCTAACCTAAGTGCTTGCGACCCATTACGACCCGTTTAGGTAGCTTATGCTACCTTTACGCGTCGTTCGCGTAGAACGCGTTTGGAATGCCTAACATTGTGACCACAATGCATAACCTCGGAAGGTTATAGCTATGGTCACCTAATGTGTTTGGTCGGATCCTAATGATCGACCAAATGGGTCGGGTTCGAAAGTATAAGCGATGGTTTAGATCGCTTACCTTACGACCCTATACAAGCACTATACTAAAAGTGACGAGCTAAGCATGTTAGAACATGCTTAACTAAGTTTAGAAAACTGGTTTGGCATCAAAACAAACGGATTTGATGCCCACGAGTAGTTTGGTTACAAAATACACAAGAATGCGTATTTTGGCCGAAACTACGACTCGTCACTGAGCCTAGATAACGTGGTAATCAGTAGGTATAGTCACTACGGACTATAACCATCGTGATCACGCTCACGTTATGAAGTTCTAATGAACTTCGTGTTGACCATAGGCTGGTCAATGCAGAAAGTCAACAAAACGTTGACTTTCGGACTCGAAAAGCGAATAAAAGAACGAAAGAATACTTACGGAGGGTCCCCGAATGCTAATCTAGATCAAAATAGCTCAGGTATGAAACAAATGTTCCAACTTAGAGCTTAGATCAGATTTTTGTGGGTTTTTACAAGAATGGGGGTGGGGTATTTATAGTATTTCTCGAACCGTTAGGATCGTTTCTTGAAAAACGTGATCGAATCTCGTGCGTACACTTGTCGAAAAGTTGTGGTTACTGAAAATAACCCTTAGTGAGCTGAAAGGGCAAGTGAAAACATGTGGTTGTGGTTTAATCAGCTGAGATTTGCTGACTAATCGATCTTATCTGATCTGCGTGTCCCACGCGGCCCGCGTCAGGATCCACACAAGGCTCAGGCGGGCCGCCTGGCCCTGTCTGATCCGCCCAAACTTTCAGCAATTACAGTTTTAGTCCCTGTTATGTATTTAAGCCATTTCCGACACTTCTAAGGCCCATAAAGCCAACTTTAAGGCCCTAAAATGATGCCTAAACATTGTGGACATGAAACATGCTCAAAAATGTTCCGGATGTTGGTTCGTTTGGCCGTACGATTGCGATGTTCGGTTAATTACGACGGAATGCGCATAAGCGCGGAAAATGATCCAAATGACGCGACGAATGGATTTTTCTCATGCCAAACACTAAGGCATAATATTAGGATGCTTACATAAATTTTTGGATGTCCGGATGTATTCAGAACGTAAGTTATGCGCGAAAGTGCAAACTTGTGCACTTTTTGACACTTTTAGTCCCTGAATGATCCAAAAGTTTGTTTTAGCATACCAAACTTCTCAAAGCCTATTTCTAAGCTATGTAAAGGATATTTATGGTATGTTTAACTTATGTACATGTTCCGGAATGTTCGTTACAGTTCGAATTGGCATACTTTCGCAGTTTGTCAAGTTTAGTCCCTGTAAGCGAATTAACTTGTTTTTGCCATACCAAAGCCTTCAAAACTTATTTCTAAATTATGTAAAGGTTATTTAAGGTATGTTGAGTATATGTTGATGTTCCGGAGTATTTGTCGCGTTAAACTGAGTACGTTTACGCACCAGTTTGCGTATAACTCTCCAGAAAGCGATGTAGAGTTTGAAATTGAACAAAAGTCAAAACATGAAAAATGTAAAACACAACCAAACAAACATTGGGATAAAATAACATTGTTTTATTGATAACTGAACTGTTCACAATGATTACAAGCACAAATGTTACATTTATATTTGTTTTGTGGTGATTAATTGAAAATGCAATCGCAACTCTATCACATCGCAGTCTTATCGCAAACTCGAGTGTAAAGTTACTTATATGTTAGTTAGGTTATTTGTGTAACTACTGTTTAATACTATCACATCGGTTACTCGCAACGCTCAACGCACGAAAAAAAGTCGAAACGCAACTCGCCGGAGACGTCCGAACGAATGACCATTCGATCGAATGGTCATCCATACGGATGACCATCCGATTGGATGGCCATCCGATCGGACTGCCCTCCGATCTGCACACCTGCACCGCCTTTCCTCTTTTGGACACCTATAAATACCCCCTGTCACATCATGAACAGTGATGTGACAGCTCTCTCGTTCGACTAGCACTTCCAGCCCTCTTTTCTCTCGATTTCTCGCGATTCTTGTATGTTTTCAACTCAAATCTTGTACATCTATCATCTAGACACACTTCTTCATCATTTTCACCTTTGAATCTTCACTTTTCATCATGAAATCGACTGGTTTAAGGTGTTCTAGGATGATGTCATCATGGGGTTCTTATGAACTTCAAGATTTGGCCTCATTCCACCAAGAACAACTCAGATCTAATAGATTTCAACATGTGTTAATACTGATTTCACCTAAATCTAAACATTTTCAAGATTAAAAGGATTGAAAGATGTTTTCATAACTTTTTTTCAACTCTTTTACACTATTGCACTCAAAATCGATAGAATCGAAACTCATTCAGACCTTCCACTCTTTCTCTAGTGATGTGTCGGTCTGAGATCTGATTTCTATCAAACGAGTTAACCGACTCGGCAGGTTGAACATGAACGATCGTCAAGAACGGTTAACTGGTCAGACTGGGGTGATTCTCGTCCGATCGGATAACTTGGACTTGGAGGAGTTTCCGTTGTTTAACACTTGGTCATACCATCTCGATCAAACCGCAAAACTTAACGAATTTTAAAACGAGCAAGTCACCCAAACGGACTGACGTCTGATCGGATTCCCATCCGATCGAACGACAATCCGATCGGATGACTTGTGGTCCCAACACTTGAACTTTTACAACTTTCAATACATATCAGTTTCCAACGGATAGTCATCCGATCGGAAGACCATCCTGCTGTAAACTTGTTCTCTGAGAAATGCCTCGCTGGACGGATCGCCATCCGATCGAACGACCGTTCGACCGGACGACCTGAAAGGTATAGATACTTCTCTGTTTTTAAAATGCTACATCGAAAACTTTAAAGCCATCATACACAAACATATCCTTCCCAAACGAATGTCAATCCGACCAAATGGCCATCCGATCGGATGACCATCCGTCCGGATTGTCATCCGATCGAATGATCATCCGTCTGGATTGCCATCTGATCGGATGACCATTTCTCACTTAGTTCATTTGCATCGTTTAACGCGCTATTCTTTGCTTATGCTATCATTCTGTGACCAGGCTAATCTCTCAGCGCTCCCTTCAATCCAAGAGAGTGTTTATTTATTAAACGCTATCTGTGAGTATACTCGATCCCTTTTTGCTTTACGCACTTTTGGGGTGTTACATACGTTCTATATCAAATCACATCAATCACACAACGCAACAATTTTATACACTGACCTCTACCACATGTTATATGTGTTACTCGATGAATGCTTGTACGTTATGTTTACACAGTGATTGTTGCCTGACACCTTAGCAACAATAGTACTATAGTTTGGACTCAACACCTGTCGTGGACAGGGGTTGTTAAGGGCTTTTCTTCACGTGTCACAGTGGTGATATGTGTTGTGCATTCTACAACTCGCAGTCACGTCTGTGCATATTTCATTGTTGATAACCTACTAGCTTCACTTTGCTACATGTTACATGTTGGTTATGCGTAAACGTTTTCGCTATCTATTGTACTATTAAACTTGTATGCTCACCTTTACACTATGTGTATTGACCTCTATTTTAATGTATGTGACAGGTGTTTGAGATGCTAGGATGTTTGCTATGTGGAATCAAGTAGGAGAATCTAGAAACAAACAAACAATTTATGACATGAGTTGTCGGAACAGTATTTTATTTGTCTATGAGATATTTGGTCTGTAATAACTGTTTACTTTGGTATGTTATGGTATTGGACATAATATTAAATATCTGGTAATTTAGTTGTTATAGATTTCTCCTGGACAATCTGTTTTGCTCAGTGCCTCACCCCGATGTTTCCGCCATCGGTTGGGGTGTGACAACAAAGATGCTTAGTGCTCAAATTTGTACTATAAATAGATAGTGCATGTACCTGTTTTATTATCTCTTTGCACACACTCATCTTGTACGAACAACTAGTGAGCTCAGGCTGAGTGGCAGTTTAGTGTTCATGCATGCATAAGTTGATCTTTTGTAATTTTTTCAATCTTTCGACTAATGAAAGCATGTGTGATGAAAACTAGCGCGGGTTCCCTACTAGTATTATAAAAAGACGATCTATCTTTTAATATCTCTAACACACATTCAAGACACCTCAACACATCTCAAATCAACCAAAAATCCCTAAAAATACATGTTAAATTCGAGTAAAACCGAATCGCAAATACGAAAATCGTATAATCACTAACCTACCGCTAAACTACGACTAAACTAGCACAAAATTGGAACAATCGACCTACATTTTCGTACAAAATACATCATAAAATAACGAATATGATAAATTACTTTTTGAGCCCCTGTGTTTTAGGGGTTTTAACCACTTGAGTCCAAAATCAAAATGTTTAACGCCATGAGTCCCTATAGCCACTTTTCTTAACCATTCGAGTCCAAATTTTTAACACTGTTAGAATTATTCTGTTAACTTTTGTTAAATGATCAAATTACCCTTGTACTTGAAAAAAACATTTTATTATTATTAAAACTATTATTAAATATATAAACATATTCTATCTCTGCCTAATCACTTTTTCTCTCTATACAAAGATATACAGATTAAATACATCAATGATTTACATCTCTGATATCATCTGTAATTGTCTTCAATCTCTACTTTTCTGATGTATTCTTCTTCGTATTTATGCTGTTTATCTGTATTCTTCTTCGTATTTGCTACACACAACAATCCAGAAACTCCAAAATTCACTAACCTTTGAACAAAACCAATTTATTTATTCCAGAACTTGAGTATAACAGATATATTACAACTTTTTTTCATGGAGGCATTTAGTCGAAGATTTGGTGTGCATTGAAAGATCGAGAAGATTCATGGAAAAAGATCTTTAGAGGGCTCGTTGATATGATTGAAGATCAACAAAGACAACTTGAATCTGTTGTTAAAGAACGAAAATCCCTTGAAAAAAGGTTCCAATCGCAGCATGATCGATGGGTTTTCGATGGAATTTCAATACCACCACCACAGCCACAACCACCTCCGTCACCAACCTGCTCAAATCTTCCACAGCCTCACCTCCCATACCTGCTCAAATCACCATCGATTACCCCAATAGGAAGCAAAAATGGTTAATTGGATGATGTTTATCGTAGACAATGAGGACGTGACACGGATGTATCAAAACCCTAACAAATTGGGGGAAATAGATCGATTTGATTTGATTATGTGTGTTGGTATTGATGGTAGAGAATGGATTGAATATGATTTGGGAATGAAATGGAATGGATGAAGATTTGGGGGAATGAAAAGGATGGGGAATGAAGAGATGAAAACCAGTGTCTGTGAAGAAAATGGATGGAAGAGAGATGAGAGAGGGTGGATGAGAGAGAGAGATTGCAATTTTTTTGATTTTTTATGAGTATAAATATATATAAAAAGATGAAAAAAAATACCTTCTGCATAGAGACTTGTACTTTGTGTCTAAATGACTAAATTGCCCTTGTAGTTAACAGATTAGGTGGATGGTGTTACAAAATTGGATTCAAATGGTTAAAAAAATGCTTATGGGGACTCAGGTCGTTAAACTTTTTGCTTTTGGACTCACCTAGTTAAAAACCATAAAACACAGGGACTCAAAAAGTAATTTACCCTAACGAATAATTAGCACATGCGTGTTGTTGTTACCATTTTGGTGGCATGGGGTCAGCGGCTAGGGGCGTTGACGCTGCGGTGGCGGAGGATGTGATGAAATGTAAAAATGGTTTTTTAATATAAAAAAAAATTAGAGTAAACTGTCATTTTGGTTCCTGAGGTTTGGTCACTTTTGCCACTTTAGTCCAAAACTCAAACCTTTTGCATCTGGGTCCCTGTGGTTTCAGTTTTATTGCCATTTTGGTCTAAAAATGAAATCAGGTCATATTTGTTTTATAAAATCCTGCAATTTTATCCTTTTCCTCAGGGGCATATTAGGTCATATTTTTCTTATAAAATCTGGTATTTATTTATAAAAAAAGAAATGACCATTTTGCCCCTGCTGAAAAGGGCAAAATAGCAGGATTTTATAAGACAAATATGACCTGATTTCATTTTTGGACTAAAATAGCAATAAAACTAAAACCATAGAGACCTAGATGCAAAAGATTTAAGTTTTAGATTAAAATGGTAAAAGTGACCAAACCACAGGGACCAAAATGGCAGTTTACTCCAAAATTTATGTGATGATTTATGGAACACATAAGACAAAATCTGAAAGATAGGGTGTGATTTCGTAAAATGGCCGTTATTAGCAAACCTACATCGTGGCCTCAACACGCAACACAGAGAAGGGGGAGACGTTCCCTTTTGACTTGACGAGAGACGAATCTTCTGAAGAACCAAAACAAGCCATTCGGTTTCATTTCCATCAAATTCACCTACCAGTTACGATTATTAATCCAATGATGCAGTCGTCAAGATCGTTGATTCAGCGCCTCACTCCTATATTTGCTGCTCGAATTCGTCAGAATTCAAGGCTTCTTAGCTCCTCCGCCTCATCATCTCTTCTCGCTAAAGATCCCCAATCCTCTCCGGCATCTTCTTCCGGTGAAGAATCCGTTCATTTGTCTGATAATTGCGTCAGGGTATGTATTTTTTCTATCCTTATTCATCTGTATCTGTTTTTTTAAGGATATTAGATTATGAATTGTTATTTTGGATTTGAACCTAAAAGTTTCAATTTGGAAAGTAAACCCTAAATGTTTACAGGAAGGTGGATTTAGGTTTTTAAATTGTTATTTTTGATGCATAAAACCTCTCAACAATTTGATTTAAAAGCATTAGAATAGAATATTAATGAAATATATTCATTTTGTAATCACATATGGCACACATACATTTATAAGTTTATAAATTAGGAGAAAAAGTTTTTGAGGTCAATCGGGGGATGCTTGTTTTGACATGTCACTGTTGTGACTGGTTATTTCACATTCACAACTCAATAGGAAATACAAATAGGTATAAAATCTATAGGTTTCTATTAAGTTTCTGAACTAGTACAAAAAGAACATAATTTAATGCAAGATAACTGAAGAAGAAGAAGAAGGGGATGGGAAGCTACAGAGTAGGAGGTGGGAAGAAGAAGCAAATTACCTTCATCACCTCTTTCCACATAATCGTTTAGTTTATTGGGCCAATGGACTGGGCTGGTTGGGTCGTCTCTGGGCCAGGTCCGGTTCATAACAATCCACCAGTGTGTGCCACCTTTAGATGAATCCAAGATTAATTTTAATAAAGGATCACATATTTCATTATACCAATAGTTATGGAAAACAATGGCTTCAATCTACTAGTGCTCCATGAGCTCTTATCTTTGCCAGCTACTTTGTATTTTCAATTAGTTTATAGGGATTATATGTAAAGGGATGAGTTCAAATGAGAACCATTAGATAATTAAGAACCACTTTGGCCGGCCATTAACTATGAAGCGGACTAGGAATGGATCAGTGCTCGCAATTGTTTGAGATGTAAAACATCCATTGAAATATGTTTTAAGAGCCAGTAAGTGGTTCATAATCGTTTTGATGGTTCTCATTTGAAGCTTGCTCTCTCTCTCTCTCTATGCGTGTATGTATATAGTAATAATTACTTGGAATAAACTATTTTAAATCCTACTTAGCGGATGTAGAAGAAAACGAGAATTTTGTATTTATTTTAGTTAGAAACCTATTGTTTCTTGTATCATACTTTTTAAATCATGCAGAGGATGAAAGAACTGCAAGCTGATGAAGCTAAAGAGAAACTGCTTCGAATAAGCATAGAGGCAGGTGGTTGCTCTGGTTTTCAATACAACTTTGCACTTGAAGAAAAACCTAACGATGATGACAGGTTTGCTAATCATAATTTTATGTAAATAGTTGTATATGATGACTACGATACCATATACTAAGCGTGTGCTTGAATTTTGTATAGGATTTTTGAGAGGGATGGCGTTAAATTGGTGGTTGATACAATATCATTAGGTTTTGTAAAAGGTGCAACAGTTGATTATGTTGAAGAGTTGATCCGTTCTGGGTTTCAGGTAACATGCATATACTATTACGCCTCACATATCCTTATATTATATAATCAAACAGAATTATGATGATGCCAACATTTAGTCAAATCGGGTGTATGTATTTATGAATTTGATGATGCCATCATTATAATGTGTCTGTAATCAATTGAATTAAATTTCATATGCAACCTTTTATGTAACTTACCATTTACACTCACCTTTTATCAAATAAATAACACATAATTATGTAGTTTTTTTAAGTAATTACATATCCTCAAAAACATTCTTCAAAAATTAAATGCAACATTTTCTTCAATATAGTTGGTTATCTTTTCCCAATGTAGTATGAATATACGTACTTCCTTTTTGAAAAAAAAATAATAATATGTTAAATCAAAACCATGTGGAAAACGCATTAGGACGACATTAATATGTAATTAGAACAGTAAAATATCATATTGTCCCCAAGCTAATGTGTACTTCTCAATTGTATTTATGATAATTCAAGTATGTGTGGCAAACGGGTCGGGTCGGGTCATGGGTCAAAACGGGTTCGGGTCAAAACGGGTTCGGGTCAAAACGGGTCAATTATAAAAAAGGGTTGATTTGGTTCGGGTCGAAACGGGTCCGGGTCAGAACGGATCCGGGTCAGAACGGGTTTCGGGTCGGATCGGGTCTGTTTTTTTTTAGAAATGTTTTATCACTTGTTTCAGCAAATAATCAGCCGCAAACAACCTGTTTTATCACTTGATGCATAATACGCGAAACTCAGATCTGTGCACTACGGACTGATTTCAAATAATAGCGTATGGACTGAACAATAACAACAGATCTGCAGTCAACGATTTCTGCAGCGGCTGATTTCGATCAAACAAACAACCAGTTTCAATCCCTTATCGCTGTTTTCGATCAAACAAACCTTGAACAAATAATCAGCGAAACGGATCCGTCGAACAGATTCTGCGGAAAACTGTCGATTCTGCAAGTGTAAATGCAGTGTAAATGACTGGATTCTGCGCAAAACGACAAATTTCGGCGAATGAAGGTTCTGTTCAGCAGCTGATGTTTCTGATTCGTGTGAAATGTCACAGATTTGCGCAGACTATCAAAGATTTATCCGTGCCTTCGTTTCAAAAACAATCAGTGCGAATCATGTCTATGTAGATCTGGGAATAATGTGACTTGTCAAACCATGCGAATCCGCAATCAGATTTAATTCAAACTTATGCAAATTCTGTATCAGATCTGTGCAGGCTCGTTGAACTGATTCATCCAACTGTGCAGACTCAAAACAATTCAAACAGAACTGATCCGTAACAGTACGGGTCGAAACGATACGCGTCGAAACGGTTCGGGTCGAAACGGTACGCGTCGAAACGGTACGGGTCGAAACGGTACGCGTCGAAACGGTACGCGTCGAAACGGTACGGGTCGAAACGGTAAGCGTCGAAACGGTACGCGTCGAAACGGTACGCGTCGAAACGGTACGCGTCGAAACGGTACGCGTCGAAACGGTACGCGTCGAAACGGTACGCGTCGAAACAGTTCGCGTCGAAACCCGTGCGAAAACTCGTGTCGGCCCAAAACTCGTCGCGATCCGAAACCCGTCCCATGCAGAGACCCGTGTCGGCCCGAAACCGACCCGAACCGGCCCCGTTCCGATCTAAAACCTGTGTCATGCCGAAACCCGTCTCGGCCCGAAACTCAATTTTAACTGAACCCGTTCCGATCCATAATCCGTTTCGTGCCGTAACCCGTCTCGTGCGGATACTTGTGCCGGCTCGAAACCCATTCCGACCCTAAACCTACCGCGTTTCTTTAAGACACTAACCCACATTGACCCAATTCTTTAATGTTGTCGACCCGTTTTGACCCGAAAATTACAAGATGGAATTTCAAGTGACCCATTGTGACCCATTTAGTTAAAATATCTTACCCAAATCAACCCATAAAATTTTAAAAGCAACCCAAACTGACCCATTTGAAAGGCTTTGGGTCAAGATTGCCCCCTCTAGTATCTATATTTACAGGGGCGTATTCAATACAAAACCGATTTTAAGTATGGAACCATGTGATTATACGGTTACTTAACCGCCTATGTATCATATGTAAAGCGGTATATCAGTTCTTGCAATTCTCTACTTAAAATTGGTTGTTTATTGAACAACCCTCTCTCTATATATATATTTATATACACATATATCATATAAAATATATCATAGGTTACCCATGAGATCTATTGCAACAAGTTACGTCAAGATTTAAGCTTGGTTTAGAGATGCACACATAATATTGCGCAGTGTGGTGATGAAATTATTTCATACAACCTTTTGTGTTTTGTCTTCCATTTTCAGGTAGCAGAAAATCCAAGTGCAGTTGGTGGGTGTAGCTGTAAAAGTTCATTCATGGTGAAATAGTTTCGAGCCATCAAACAAGACCCGTATACAGTTTTAACACACTATCCAGAGATCATAGTTAAATCGACTTATCGATCACACTCTGAATTTGGTATGTGGATTGAATGTTGTTTATGGAAATTTATACGTATCTAGTTATTCTATTTGTACACTTGATACTAGTTGGTAGCTCTTGTTTTTGGATAAACGCCTGCATTCTTTGTGTCCAAACAACATAAATAAATCGGTTCATTTTGGCCTATGGCTGTTGCTTCTTGTATATTTTCTGGTCTGTGGATTATGAATACGGCCATACTGGTGATTTGGTCACGTCTAATCGCACCTTCATGACATCTTGGTTTTAAAAAGCATGCCTCCAACATGATCAGATAAATGCCTTGGCTCTTGGTGCATTCTCGGGATCTCGAGGCCCCGGAACGCCTTGGTTTAAAAAAAATCAAAGGACGATATAGTTTGGCTAGTCATAGACAAAACCATATGTGTCATAAGTTCCTCTAGTGAGGTACTAAGAATTGCATCAATCACTTTTGCTTTTAAAGCTTTTTTGAATCCTTTGTGATGCTAAAGTTGTTTAATGCACCCTTGAAATTTTAAATGATATTTGTAAGGGATTAATGTTGAAGTAAAAAGTTCAGGGGTGAAAAGCGAACATTTGAAAGTACAGGGTCTAAAAAGAAAATATTGCAGATCAGGCCTAATTGAACCAGGTCTTTACTTTGTGTTGGATTGCAGATCAGGTCTAATTGAACCAAGTCTTTACTTTATGCTGAAAAAGAACGATAGCTAATGCAAAACTCTAAATAAAAACAAATATGAATTTGCTCGACACTTTAATAAAAGTTATTAAACACTATTTAATTATTTTTCACTAATTAAAACAGATATTAAATAAAATTATCAAGTATTTGACGTTAGTAAGTTTGGGTGAATCATAGGGAGAAATCTTAGTTACAAGAACTTTGACAACTGAATGAATGGACATCTTAGTTTACGACACATTTCGTAACGGTGGAGAGATGAGAGAATCTGTTACATTTTTCAACTGTTCACATTTTCTGTAACTCACCAGTTACACCTTTTTATTGTTTTTTAACACTAGCTTTTGAGATTTATATGAATTGTATGAAGTTTAGAACTTATTATTTATAAAGTTTTTATTTTGTAATACGTGTAAAAACATGTTACATTTTTTTCAGCCAGAATTTTATGTAACAATACAGCTGTTACATTTTTGTGTGTCAGACGAAAGAGGGGAGAAGAGAGAGAAAAGTATAAAGTTGTTGCACTTTTCGTTAAATGGTAACATTGTCTGGAAAAAAATATATTTTTTTTTGTACCTTTCTAATATCCACCATTGGCCACATGAGATGGATGGTGGAGACGAATTTTTCTGTGTTTTTTTTAACTAATGTAGATTTTCGATTTATCTTTACCCAGTAAGTTACTAAGTTAAGTTTATATTAATATGTATTTTTTTTACTAAATTTAGAAGAAAGTTATAAATAATATATATATTAAATGTGGATCAAATACGGGTCTTAACATACAAAATTACCTTGACATGAGAAGTGGATCAAGTACGGGTCTTAATATACAAAATTACCTTGGCATGAGAAGTGAAAGAAACTTTTGTTCACTTTTTATTTTTTTCCCATCTACTTAAGTATGACGTTTGATTGCAAAATGTTAAAAAAAATCGTGTATTTGTTGTAGTAGAATATTTATCTAATTACTCTAGAATAAAAACTTAATTTTTTAGATTATAGGACTAAAATATGTGTTTGACAAGATGGAAAAATATTTGAAAAAAAAAATACTCCTTTACTTTTCATGTTAACCTCAATTTGTATGTTAAACACATATTAAGTACTTCCTTAAACTCTCAAATAAAAAGTATCAACGGAATCATTAAACATTAAATTATATTAAATGAAAATGTTCATAACCAAATCAAATAAACTTTAACCTTTTAATACCCAAGTAAATGAATTTTTTGTATAACTGAATTCTATAATTAGCTTTTCTTTCCCTTTGAATGTAAAATGTCCAGCACAAGCTATGTTTTAGGTTGTTAGAGGATTCACATCCAACTCTTAAATATGTGAGAGAAATTTTTATTTTATGAAAAATGGTTGTAGATGGTTACAAATCATTGAGTAGAGGAGAGAGAAATGTTACTATTCATCTGTAAATTTGAGGTATATTGTTCATCCTTTATAATTTTTAATATATTTTAAAAGTGGTTGTAAGTGGAAGGAGTTAAATGCTTGGTTGGTCCCTGTGGTTTGTAAAAATTGCAGATTTGGTCCTAGTGGTTTACTAATTACACGTGTGGTCCCAAAACTTGTCAAAAATGAACTCAGTTGATCCCCAGCTCTAACATCAGTTAAATTTCTCAGTTAACTATATATGAAATGACTGTATTACCCTTGAACAATTAAAAGAAATAAAAACCCATCCCCTGTTCTTCCCCCTCTCTTTAAAACCCACCAGATCTGTTCTCTCCCTTCAATCCATCACCACCACCTCCACCTCCACCTCCCCTATCTTCTCCAACATTCACTGTTATATGAAATTTCAAGTCAATTTATAGAGAGAGAAAAAGTAATGGCCGATGGAAACTCACCGAGCAGCAGAGATCGGGAGTTCCTGATACCTGTCGCTACCACCGTTGACCATGACGGCGGCGCGTCATTGTCAAAACCCTCGCGGCGTCCGGTTCCCCGTCGCATAACTCCGGCCGTGAGACTTTCTCTAAAGTTGTGAGAAGTTGGGCTTCGAAAAAAGTTCATGACATGGTGTATCATTCTATTGCCAATTGCTATTACCTTCTATATAACATGGTTTATAAATTTTGTTAACCGGATTTTCTCTCCAATCTGCGCTCAACTCGGCATAGATATATTTGGTCTCGGATTTATAACCTCCATCATGTTCATATTTTTGGTGGGGGTATTTATGTCATCTTGGTTGGGTGCATCTGTTCTGAGCCTCGGAGCGTGGTGGCGTTAGTGGGTTATATCAATGATGTTATTTGGTTCTGATCATTGATGGTTATGAAGATGGTGGTGATGGATTGAAGAGAGAGAACAGATCTGGTGGGTTTTAAAGAGAGGGGGAAGAACAGAGGATGGGAGGTTGAAGAAGATGAGTACTTTTTATTGGTTTTTTTTATTTTTTTAATTGTTCAAAGGTAATATAGTCATTTCACATATAGTTAACTCAGAAATTTAACTGGTGTTAGGGCTGGGGACCAACCGAGTTCATTTTTGACAAGTTTTGGGACCACGCGTGTAATTAGTAAAACACTAGGACCAAGTCTGCAATTTTTACAAACCACAGGGACCAACCAAGCATTTAACTCTAAGTGGAAGATAGAGAAAATGTAATGATAAACATATTAAAAAGTGTTATTTAATTGAAAAAGTATAGTGACTTTTAGTGTAATATAGAGTAAAAAATGAAGAGTTGGATGTGAATGCACTTAACTAGCATGATAGAGGTGGGGTTTTATAAGTTTTAGAAAACGAGTTCCCACGATTTATAAAAAATCTTATGATAGGCGTTTCCAAACCAAATAATTTGATCACTACCGAGTAAAACAATTAAACGAGTCACGTATAAAAAGTAATACATTGATTAAAATTTTACAATTATATTATATATATTATTAATTATTAACTTTGTAATGCATCAAGATTGTATATTTATACCCATGATGCATTGCAAAGTTTTTTCTTATCTTTATATTTTTACTTTTAACCAGATCTAAATTTTGTTATTTAATACGTCGTAACGTGTGTAGTTTAATATTTTGATGTTTATTTTTTCTCGTTTAATAGCTCATTGCAACGCGCAGCTTCTAGATTGAGTTATTTATTGTTTGAGTAAATTGTGGTATTGGTCCCTTTGGTTTAGTTGTTATTGTTATTACAAAATCCAAATTTCTTTCAATTTACATACCAAAGTTTCTATTTTATTACAATTTTGGTCCATCACACATTCACACTAACTTCATCAAGCTAGATTGACTTATTTATTGTTTGAGTAAATTGTGATTTTGGTCCCTTTGTCCACTTTTGCACTTTTTCTTCTTACATTAGTTCTTTTTATTTTTATGAGTAAATTACTGTTTTAGTCCATATGGTTTGGCCAGCTTAATCATTTCAGCTCAAAATGAAATCTTTTAACATATTAGATCTCGAGGTTGCATTTTATTATTGTTTTGTTCCTTAACACTAACTTTGTTACTTTTTTGCAGTTAAGTGTAAGGGTGATTAAGTCATTATATATCATAGGGGTTGTTTTTTTATAATTACAAAGTTCTTTTAATATTTAAGAGATTATTAATGCAATTACTCAAGTTTTTTATTATTTCGTTGTTTAACGATTATTATTTAGCAAAATACGTTTTAAATATACAAATAATATGTATTTTCATTAACCGTTTGTTTTTATAAAAATCGTTTTATAAATTATTTGTTTTTTTACATTTTGTTTAGACCATCTATCGTTTTCAAAATTGTTCCTTTTTAAACGATTTGTTTTTTAAAATCATTCATTTTAAAGTCGTTTGTCTTTTAAAGTTTTTTAAACACTTCAACTTATTTTTTAAACATTTTTAAACAACTTACTCTTTTAAGTCGTTCATGTTTTAAATTTTACAAAAGACGTGTATAAAAAAACAAAAGAAATGTAAGATTTGAAAACAAAAGAAACATTCTAATAAAAAGTTTTCAAAAGATCGTTCATTTTTCAAACTTTTTTTAGAATAGTATATTTCTTTTTCAAATCTTCCATTTCTTTGGACCGTTTGTTATTCAAAATTCGTTATTTTTTTTAATTTTTCGTTTATTAAATTCGTCCGTTTTTAATACATTATACTTGTTAACTTATTTTTAAGGTTTTGTTTTTTATAAACGTCCTGTTTTTAATCTTCGTTTTTAAACCACTCGTTCATTTAAAATTGACCGTTATTAAATTATTTCAATTTTTGAAATCGTTCATTTTCTGAAGTTTTTTTTCCCTAACGGCTATAAGTAAACTGAATACAAAGTTTCAAAAATGAACGTTTTCAAAAACGGTTCTAAAAGAAACAAATTAAAAAGAAACGTTTTTAAAAATTAACGACTTAACGAATTGTTTAAAAAAGTTAAAAAAAGATTTTAAAAAGAACGGTATAAAACGAATCGTTTAAAAATCTTTAAAAGACAAACAACTTTAAAAAGAACGATTTTTAATAAACAAGCGGTTTAAAAATTAATAATTTTACAAACGATAGAAAATTTAAAAAAAGTTAAAAAAACAAATGATTTTAAAAACGATGTTTATAAAAAACAAACGCTTAATGAAAATGTATATTAATTTGTATATATAAAACATATTTTGTTAAATAATAATCGTGAAAATAACGAAATAATAAAAAAAACTTGAGTAATTGCATTAATAATCTACTAAATATTAAATGAACTTTGTAATTATCAAAAACAGCCCCTAAGGTATATAATTAGCTAATTACCCTTGCACTTAACTGCAAAAAAAGTAACAAAGTTAGTGTCAGGGGCCAAAACCGTTATAAAATGCAACATCGGGGTCTGATATGTTAAAAGATTCCTTTTTGATCCGAGAGGGCTAAACTGGCCAAACCACATGGGCCAAAACAGTAATTTACTCTATTTTTTATTTTAGTTATTTCTTTTTAATATTTAGACTTTATAATTTTCATATTTTTATGTAAAATTCAGTTTGTGAAACAGTTTATAAAGATTATTTGTTTTGTTTTATTTTCATTCTAACTTCATTTTTTAAAATTGAATTACAATGTCAATCAATCGGACTAGTGAATGAGCAAAATGACCGATGACCCATCTTTCTTAAAAAATGGTCTTAGTTATTTACATTTGCCATGTAATTCGACTAGTGAACGAGCAAAATAGAAATCTTGATATGTAAATTGCAAGACATTTGGATTTTGTAAAATATAGCAATAACTACTAAACCACATGGACCCAAACCACAATTTACTCTTATTGTTTTCTATCTTTTATGTTTCGTGTGTGTAGCTCAACTTTTTTACGTCTACCTGTCGTTTTGTTTATACGAACTTTTACGATGTTGGTGATCGCGGACGGTGGTATGGCATTGGTGCTACATGACATGGTTTTACACTCCCACCATAAAAGGATTAGTCATTAGTAGTTTTATTATAATTAATAAAAGAAGTGTTGTCCAAATATTCTACCCAAGATCCATTACGACATACATTTTAAAAATTACTAATATCTACGGAAAAAAATGTATTTTAGGACAAACGTGTTTAATATCTATCTTTTGAGGTCTACCCAATCCATTACAAAACGTTTTAAATATTTATCTTTTGAGGTTAGCCAAAAGAGGTAGAAACAAGTATTCCATAGGAAGCATGCAGGGTAGAGTTTAAGTTCTAACCTGTTAGTTAGGTTTGAAAGGGGATCCCACACCAAATACACACATACCCCCATATTTACGGATTCTAACTGCATTACCAACCTCACAAGTCACATCCACCATCACCATTTATTTATTTTCTTGATACTTTTCCAAAAGATATATCATCGGTCTATGTAAGCGCATAAAGAACGGGATATACGTCAATTTGGACACATCGTTTGTAATGTTGGATGTACGGTTGTAACTGGTTTAAACATATGGTGTGTTGGACCTAAAAAAAACATATGATTGCAAAAGCCAAAACATGCAACTTTGATCAAGAAATAAACAAGTTATGATCTGTATTTTCTTCCAAAGATAATGAATCTTAAATACTAATAGAGCATCTGTTAGAAGACTTCAAAGATCCGTTGAAGACATGAAACGACTGTTAAAGAAGAAGAAAAGTTTGTTCATGGTCAAAAGCCTTGTTGAAGACAAAACATTGATGAAGAAGACCAAACATTTGTTTTGCTAGAACAAATGTTTAGATAAAGCTAACAGAGGTTTAAAGAAGAGCCCTTTCAATGTAACAATGTTTGTCCAAACAGTTGTTAGAAGTATTATAACAGTTGTTATAATCCATCAAATGTTTCTAACATCTGTGGAATCTTTTCTGTTAGAAATGTTAGATGTCGTTATCAAGATGATGTCAGCCCTGATTGCTAATAGACGTTTGTACTTTGTATAAATAGATCTTACATGTAAAAGATCTATTTTATCATATCACACACGTTCCTTTTGTACGAACAATCCAAATGAGTGTTCAGACTAGGAGGGGGGGGGGGTTGTAGAATCATTACTATAATTTGTAATCTTTGGATTATTAACATAAAACAGTTTTGATAAACTTTCCATTCTTGTTTGTTCATTTATTTCAGCTACAATTCATCTTTCCATTTACATCTATACTTCTTTTAATTCAACAAACATGTCATTTATTCACACACTAAAACACACAAGTTAAAACTCAAATCCTAACATAGTGGCAAGTAGTTTAGATGCATCAATGTAAGTGGACACCTTATTACTAGTTTTAGACAAATTGTTATAATCAATAATGTATCAAGTGAGTAAAGTACAATTTCAGTTCTTGGGGTTTCACCCAATCGAAAGTTCAACCCTTATTTGAAAAAATTCAACAGTCCAGTCCCTATGGTTATCAATTTGATTCAATCAAGTCCCTCCCACCAGGTTCCCTTAGTTGACCGTTAAGTTATTTAACGGTGTGAAGGGCAGGTTAGTCATTTCACCAAAAACTGACCCTTATTAGACCTTTTAACCCTCTAGCTTCCCAAAGAAGCACCAATTCAATCCTTCTCGCCTCCAAAACCCTCCGGTGAACAGCGAAGCTCCGACCAACCACACATACAACTCTGATCGTTGAAAACATGAGGCAATATGCAATAACCTTGATGACAATCTGCGTTATTGGTACGACATTGTGTAAATTTTACTTAAAATCGTTGATTTCATTATGCGTGCCATGTATATAATATGAAAATGTGAGTTGGTTTTCATCGAATTCTAGTTGGAATTCGCGTGCAGGTGACCCGATGCACAATCCGGATTCAATACCGGGTTTTATTGAGGACTCGAAGGGGGTTTAGGATCGAGCTCTGTTTCAGCCGGGGGGGGGGGGTGCTTGGTTTGTTGTACATATTATATCAAACTATTAGGATAAGTATAACACTTTAAAAGGGTTCATTTTGGACTGATGCTGATCATTTTTTGGGTTTTTGAAGTACATAATCAGGTTTTACCCTTTTTTGTTGTTTATTAAACTATTACTAATGCTTATTTAACTGTCTTTTACTTATAAAGTGGATGCTAATGGTGGTCTTTAATGGTTAAATGAAAGTGTTAATGATGCTTATTACAATATGTTTAAAGTTATTAAACAGGGGTGTGACTTATAAAGTGGATAATAATGAATTTAGTGAGTTTAATTGTGTTTGGTTGTCAAATAGGATAATGACTTTGATGAGCTTAATTGTGCTTTCTATGTTGTGCATTAGGATCATGTCAGCAACATTTTGATTAGATTACATGCGCTTGAGTATGAATGTTGTACATTAGGATCATATCAGTAACATTATGTTGTTGAATGCACATAAGTCTTTGAACATTGTATGCACAATTGGACAGTAGCTACATGTATTCAGTTGAACAGCTACTGCACATTATGTTTAGTTTTAGATAATCTGTTTGTTCATTTAAGTGAATACATGTATTTGAATGAACTAGTATTTGACAGTAGATACATGTATTGATTTTACTCATTTTGAAACATGTTTGACTAAACAAAGGTCTTTTGATGTTCAAACATGAGGCAACAAAACAGAGGTCAAACATGTGTCAAAGTGTTAGAGAGTTTAGTTAGTTACATGAGGTGGTTATGTTACTTCTGGTAGTTAGTTACAGATCTATTAGCTAGAGCTCTTGTATGTTCACTTTGTATCTATCTCTTATACCCTATATATAGGATACTATACTCTGTACTATATGCAATTTATTTTATACTGAGATTACATTTTCGCCATGACTGTTTACACAAAGAGAGGTCAAAACCATTTGCAGTTCTATTAGTAAAACACACGTCAAGTTCAAAAAGTCAAGATTATAAACTTCATTCCAGTTCAAGATTATAATCTGCATTCCAAGTAGTCCAATCCAGTTCAAGATTATAAACTGAATTTCAATTCTGGTTACATATGTTTAAGATTATGAACTGCATTTTGTTGTTGTTGTTGTTGTTCTTGTGTTACTACCTTCTTATCGCAAACTAATTAATGGCTTAAGGTGGTTTATTACTAGATTAGGAAAAAAATTGAAAACGGAGGGAAATTATGAAATCAACCATCAGGGACTACTGAAATTTTAAGTAAAGTTTTGGGGGTATTTTAGTCTTCACTGAATTACAAACAGTCAGTTTGTGGGAGGGACTTAATTGCAAGCAATTGATAACCACAGGGATTGGACTGTTATATTTTTTTTAATGCAAGCAATTGATAACCACAGGAATTGGACTGTTGAATTTTTTCAAATAAGGGCTGAACCTGTGATTGGGTATAAACCATAGAGACTGAAACTGTACTTTAGTAATTTGTTTTTAAAAGACTGTCTTTTCTATTATTACAATAATACACTCTAGTTAAAGATAAAAATATCGGTTTTATGATAAAACGTTTTTAGAAAATAATAGAGCATATAAAAACGATATGAGTTTTAAATTGGTAGAAGCAAGTTTAAAACAAAAAGTTAACAATAGGTTTGGTTCTTTTATTGTGTTTTTTTATTTGTAAAATTTGACCCGTTTAAAACTCTGTATTGTTTACAATCTTGACATTATCTTAGTCTTATCCGTTAAGAATCAGGCTGTGTTGAAGGTAGAATTAGGAAAAGTTACTAAACATGAAAAAGCTTACGTTAAGAATCAACATGTCTTCATTCTCTTTACCTTTAATACATTTGGTTCTCTTGCTCCTAAAGCTATTAGTTTTTTGGACAGAGTGCAGAGGGTCGTGCACAACAATTTCTCGACGCCAAGGAACTAAAGTTTATTTTCGATAGAATTGAATTTGCTATTCAAAAGGAGGTTGCGACACAACTTTTTGCTTGTTTATCTATCATTCTTATGTAATTTTATATCCATCGTTAATGAAATGGATTTATCATTTACTTATTAAAATAATAATGAGAACAACACAAAACACTTTGTACCAAAAAGTCACTTTATGAACTTCATCCTTATGTGATATGTGATCCTATCAATTTTGAGAATTATATCTGAGTTATTTCGCACTGACTCACAATACTAGAATATAACGTTTTGGGTACTGTGAATTATTAAAATCTCGTAAGCAAAGCTATTAACATACACTCATCGTTTACGTACAATGCACTCCTTAAATGTATACGGTAAGCAACTTACAAGTAGAGTATAACAATTATTTTATAATGTATACAATTTGATCTACAATGTTACACCCAACACAAGTAATAGAGCTTTTTTTTTCTTTTTTCTTTATTAATAAAAGACAGGATTCTTAACTCTTATTAACCTATGCCGTTTTTTAAACAAATAAAATTCAACTGTTAACATAGAATCACTTTCTAATTCCTTAGATTTTTTTTTTGGAGAAAAATGCAATTTGCGTCCCTGTGGTATGTGCCAAACATCAACCTGAGCCCCTAAATTCATTTTTTGGTTTTTTGAGCCCCTGACCTTATAAATTCATAACAGTTTGAGTCCTTCTGTTACACTGTCGTTTGTTTGACTGTTTGAGCCAGGGGTAAGACCGTCTTTTTGATTTATTTCCCTTCGAAAAACCCCAAAATTCACTATTAAGCCCTAAATTTAGTCCCGCCAAAATCAAAGATAGTTGATTGTGTAAGAGAGAAACCCCAAATCGATGGTGTTCACATGGCGACTTCGTCCTCAAGATCAATACTACGATCCTGAAGATATATATGGTAAGTTGATTGTGTCTTCTTCCTCAGGGGTATGTGCCATTTTCGGTTTGTTGAGAATGAGTTTGATGTTCTGATCATTTGTGTTAACAAGGAATGAACCCAGACTTTTTTCAATAAAGATTAACCATGGAGGTGAGTTTACTGATTATCCAGGAAGGGAGTATGTCAACGGTAAGGTTAGTTACATTGACTGGGTTGAGTTTGAAAAGTTAACTTTGCTGTTCTTCGTGAAATGCTGAAAGTTATAGGTTACTCTATAGATGAAGTGTTCAATTATTTTGTTAAAGATCCTAATGTGTGTTTGGATTTTGGTCTTAGACACTTTAGTGATGATGATGATGAGTTAGATTATGTGTATGACCAACTTAGAAAAGGATGCAAGTTAGTAGATTTGTATGTTGAAATAGGAGACTCTAGAATCAAGGATTCAACTGCAATGAGCCTGGCTTTACTAGATAATGTGGGTGAAGATAATGTGGTTGAGGGTGAGTCAGAAAGTAGCGAGGCAGTTTCTGAGGGTGAGTCACAAAGTAGTGATAAAGAGAACAGTGATGAAGAAGATCCAGATTACACATTTGATCAGGAACCAGATAATCCAGTGTTTGATTATGAAGTAGATATGACTCAGTTCAAGGCATGTGTTGACTTTGATCCTGATGAAGTCAATGAGACAATTAAGGATGCTAGAAATGAGAATACTAAAGAAGAACTTAGGCAGGAAGATATAACTTGTGATCATGAGGATTTTAGTGATAAAGATGATAACTGTACACTGCTGGACAAGGTTGCCAAGAAGGTAAGGAAGAAGAGAAAAAATACTGGTAATGTTAGTGACTCATACCTCCCATTTTCAATTGGTCAATTAATAGCAGATAAAAAACAATTGAATGACATGGTTAAGACATATGTTGTTAAGAGTAGAAGGCAAATTTATATATTAAAAAATGATAAGTTGAGGTTCAGAGTTATTTGTCTTGGGACTAATCCTACTTTGGGTTCTGGTGAGGGGCAGAATAGTAAATTTAGAGGGCTAGGGTTAAAACAAGATAAAAGGCACTTGAAGCCCACTTGTCCTTGGGCGGTTCAGATCTCTAGGAGAACTGAAAAGGAATCTTGGTGTGTGAAAACAATTACCTCACAACATCATTGCCTCCAAACAAGAGAAGTGGGCCTGTACACCATGTCTCAGATAGCAAATGAGATCCAACCCATAATCGAGTCAAACCCTGACATGCCTTTGCCAGCCATACATGATATGCTTGTGAAGAACCATCAGGTGACTGTTTCAATCCAGAAAGTGTTTAGGGCTAAAAGAATTGCTACAACAAGGATCATTGGAGATTGTAGAGAGCAGTATGGTATCCTAAGGTCTTATTGTGAAGCACTGTTGAGGGCAAATCCAGGTAGCACAATTAAAATAGATTGTGAACCCTGTGCTAACCCTTGTCTTCCTACTAGGCGGCAATTCAAGAGATGTTATGTTTGTTTTGCTTCTATTATGAGAGGGTTCAAGATGTGTGGTAGAGAAATATTGGGACTAGATGGATGTTTTATGAAAGGTCCATTTCCTGGACAGATTCTTACTGCAGTTGGTGTAGAAGGCAACAACGGTATATATCCTGTAGCATATGCTTTAGTGGAGGCTGAAACTTTTAAATCTTGGGAATGGTTTTTGGAATTACTCAAAGATGATCTTGGCTTAGCAGACAGTACCAACTTCACTTTCATCTCAGATAGGCAAAAGGTATGGCATTTTATCATTTAAATGTTTATGCCATTTTATCATATCTAACTTACATTATCTGAGGCAGGGACTACTGCCTGCATTATCCAAAGTTTTCCCAGACTCTGAACACAGGTTCTGTTTAAGACATATCCACCAGAATCTGAAGAAGGATTGGCCTAGTGATGTGTACAAAAACTTGTTGTATGGAGTAGTATGCAAGACATCAATGCCATATTTTGAAAAGGCAATGGAAGAAATGAAGATTGCAGAGCCTGGTTTCCATGAAAAGCTATCAAATATCCCAGCAAGCAGTTGGTCAAAAGCACACTTTTTAGGTAGGGCCAAATGTGACATATTGTTGAATAATATATGTGAAGTGTTCAATAGGCAGTTGATAGGAGCCAGAGACAAACCTGTAATCACATGTTTAGAGTTCATAAGAGTGTACATGACCAAAAGAATTGTGAATGTAAAGAAGATTCAAGCTAAAGCTCATGGTCCATTAACTCCTCATGCTCAAGAAGTGTTTAATAAGATCAAAGAAGAAGCCTCACAACTAAATGTTTTAATGGTGGATGCAGTACAGTACCAGGTATGTGTATTGCAGTTTGACCTAATAAGACCCTTTACTAGGTGAGTAACTCAATGTTTTAATGTTGGATACTGATTTTGTGTAGGTGAATAGCTCAAGATCCCGGTGTGTTGTTAATATGAAGAACAGAACATGCACCTGCAGAAAGTGGGATTTAACTAGCATGCCATGTAAACATGCAGTGGCTGCTATCAATGATATGGCCAGGAATGATATTAGGATAGGGGTGCCAGAAGAATTGGTTGATGAAGTGTATTGGTTATCCACATGGAAGGAGGTTTATGAGAATGTGATTAATCCAATTCCCGGGCCTGAGAATTGGATACCCTCACAATGTCCCACCAAACTTCTGCCTCCCAAACACCATAAGCAGGTTGGGAGACCACAAAAGAAGAGAAAGAAATCAGTTGGTGAGGCTGAAGTTGAAGCTCATTTTGATAGTGAGGGAAAAATGACCAAGAAGGGCAATACAACCAAGTGCAGCAAGTGCGGAAATTTGGGACACAACAGTAGGACATGCAAGGGGCAGGGTGGGGAGAATGTTGTACATGCACCAAGTGAGGATCAAGTTGCAGGTGGAGAAAACAAAACCAGGAAGGGCAAGTGTAGCAAGTGTGGAACCTTGGGTCACAACAGTAGGACATGCAAGGGCCAGGGAGGGGAGAATGTTCAAGAATCTCAAACTGCAACACAAGGTGCACCAACTTCGAGTGAAGCTTAGTTAGGTTGATTTCAATGGTTTAAGACTTGTTTATGTATGGTTTAAGACTTGTTTATGTATGGTTTAAGACCTGTTTATGTAGTGGCCCGCTTCAAGACTTATTTATGTAGTTCAACTATGAAGTTTATGTTGTAATGCAGTTCAACTGCACTTTATGTTTGTAATGCAGTTTATGTTTGTAATGCAGTATATGTTGATCTTGGTAATGCAGTTCATCTGCAGTTTATGCAGTTAATGTATCATACACATTGAGTCTCAACCACAACTACATTTCATTAAATGTATCAAACACATGCAGTTAATGTATCAAAAACATGCAGTTAATGTATCAATACAAACATTTAAAACCCTAACAATCTACTTCCAATGAGCATCATCATTTGACCATTCGGAGTCAGAAGAATGCTCCCCCTGGGTACGGATCATGGTACCAATCATCCTCCGGTGGTTGAACTGCACATTCCCACCTAGCCCATTCCAACTCTTCTGAGTCGTAGTCCGCTGATGGATCTGGAAGAGACGCTTCATACTCTGCTTTCAACACTTCTATCACAACATCATAGTCATCAAACCACTCTTCCTTCAGCACATGGGGCACTAAGTCCAACTCATTGTCAGCCACTTCCTCAACCAATTCGTTATTCTACACATCAACGGCAACATTCATAGCATTAAACTGATACTAACCAAAACTTGTTCAAAGTTCATTCATATATTAACCAAAACAAGACACATAACCAACATTCATTACATTAAACTAAAAATACACATAAACCACCACAATCATTAACCAACTAAACAATAAACACATCTTCAAAAACATCACTTCCTTAGCTTTCTTAATTGCCAAATCATCTTTCTTTTCCATGCTCCTTAACAATGCGGGTATTACCTTCTCACAAGCAGAGCATGAATTTGAAGGTGGAGATGAAGGTGGAGATGAAGGTGTATCAGCCCACCTTATAAATCCACAATCTTTCTTCTGTAAAACCACATCAATCAGGAAATAGCCATATAATTAACTTCAATCTTTCTTCTATAATTTTAACTTACACAGCATAAGAAGCGTCGATTTGGGTTAGCTTCCATCTTTGATACCTTGTACCAAGTAGGTGCACCACAAGAACACAGGAATTGAGAAGCTTCCCCGTCAGTTGATTTCTTGTTGGAGCTTGAAGCTGATTTTTGAGACATCTTCACAATAGTTTAAGACTGGATCGATCGATTTGGGAATTGGGGTTAGGGTTCGTATCAGATCAGTGGTCTTATGAATCAGTTTGATCAATTTAGGGGATAAGGGATTATATGTATAAGGTCATTAAGGGTATATTGGACATTTCACAATAGTCAAACAGTCAAACAGACGGAACTCAGATGGAAGGACTCAGAGTGTTATGAATTTATAAGGTCAGGGGCTCAAAAAACCAAAAAATGAATTTAGGGGCTCAGGTTGATGTTTGGCACATACCACAGGGACGCAAATTGCATTTTTATCTTTTTTTGGGATGTAAATAAATAAACATGGAATCCGGCTTGTAACAAAAAGTGCTATATTTAACAAAATAAAACTCGGTTTTGTACAACCAACAGGATTCTACTTTGGGGCAAGTAACAAAACCTCCATTGTATGTAAGAAACCAGACTATGCTTAACAATGTAGAACCCAATTTCCCACTTCCAATTGAGTTCCTATCCTGCAACCTGACTCTTCTTACTTTTTTGGACATACTAAGGCTGGAGGGTGTGGGATAAAGCTCCTAAGAGCTTTATCACGCCACGTCAGATCCACGTCAACGCCACTTCATGGAATAAAGCCCCTTTAACTTGCATGGTATGGTATAAAGCCTCCTATTAAACAAAATTAAAAAAAAATATTGGATGAAATGATGTGGGCCCCACCTGCACACATCGTCTTCCTCGTTACCACGGTGACGGATGAACCATGGTGCCCCCTTTTAATTGGCTGGGTATGGGTGGTGACGCCCCTCCGGCGCTATCAGAGGTGAGGTGACAGGGGCTACGCCCTCCATACCCTCCGGCCTAAGATATCATACAACCTTTTTTTTTCTTTTCAATCTTATAATACCAAGGACACATCTACACTTTTAAATTGTGAGGGTTCTTTATAGCTCACTTAAAAACCGTTAAAACGTTAATAGCTTCATTGATAGCTCAATTAAAATAGTAAAAATGTTAACGGCTCCATTGATTCGAGAATCGTATTTGTTAAAGTAGGATTGACATAGTAAACCCTCGATACCTTTTTAATTCTCCCTTTTCTTGTTAAAACCATTACATGGTATTAGTAATTGAGGTTTTGGTAAACTAATTTTTATCTTTCATTTCCTTGACTATATCAGGTTTTGGTCAACTAATTTTTATCTTTCATTTTCTTGATAATATATATTTTAGAGTAAATTATTATTTTGGTACTTATCGTTTAACCAGTTTAACCTTTTCTATCTAAAAAGGAATCTTTTAACATATTAGACCCTGAGATTGCATTTTATAACGGTTTTGGCCCCTAACACTAATCATTTTACTTTTTTCTAGTTAAGCCTATGGGTATTGTGGTCCTTTTATAGCTTAGGGCTGTTTATGTAAGTTATAAAGTTCTTTTAATATTTTTTTGTGTAATTACTTAATTTTTTATTTCTTTATTTCACGATTATTATTTAACAAAATATGTTTTAAATATACAAATAAATTCATATTTCTTTAACAGTTTGTTTTTTATAAATGTCGTTTTTAAAAACATTTGTTTTTTTAACCTTTTTAAAACCGTCTTTAACATTTTTAAAATCGTTTTTTTTAAACTGTTTGTTTTAAAATCGTTCTTTTTTAAGTTCTTCATTTTTAAAAATTGAACAGTGTATTTTTTACCATTCCTTTTTAAAACCATATGTGTTTAAACTCTTTTTTAAACAATTCATTTTTAAGCCGTTTTTTAAAATTGTTTATTTTTAAAGCTTTCCTTCTAGAACCGTTTTTGTAAAACGTTACTATTATTTTTAAAGAGTTATTTGAATTCTTTATCCTTTTAAAAATCCTCCATTTTTTGGGTTGCTTGTTTATTTGAAATTCGTTCATTTTTTAAACCTTTCATTTACTAAAATCATTCGCTTTTAAAACCTTAAATTTTTAACATATTCTTTTAATACCATTTGTTTTTTTTTATAAATGTTGTTTTCTTAATCTTCAAAAAAAATATTCATTTGTTCAAAATTGTTTGTTTTTACCTTTCTTTTTTAACAATCGTTTTTTAAACTTTGTAAAAAAGAAAGGTATAAATGAACAGTTTTAAACAAACGAACAATTTGTTTGAAGATTAGAAATACAACATTTATAAAAAAAACAAATGGTACTAAAAAATATTTTAAAAATTTAAGGTTTTAAAAATCGATTGATTTTAGTAAACAAAAGGTTTAAAAAACGAACTTCGAACAAACAAGCAGTCCAAAAAATGGAGGATTTTAAAAAGGATAAATAATTCAAATGATGCTTTAAAAATAATAGTAATGCTTTACAAAAACGATTCTAAAAAGAACGCTTTAAAAATAAACAATTTTAAAAACGACTTTAAAAAATGAATTATTTAAGAAAAAGTGTAAATACATATGGTTTTAAAAAAATGGTAAAAAATGAAGTGTTCAATTTAAAAAAAAATGAAGGACTTAAAAAAGAGCGATTTTAAAAACAAACAATTTAAAAAGAAACGATTTTAGAAACAAACAGTTTAAAAAGAAACGATTTTAAAAACAAACAGTTTAAAAAGAAACGATTTTAAAAATGTTGGATGGTTTTAAAAAGGTTAAAAACAAATGTTTTTAAAAACGACATTTAATAAAAACAATTGTTAAAGAAATATGTATTTATTTGTATATTTAAAACATATTTTCTTAAATAATAATTGTGAAATAGAGAAATAAAAAATTAAGTAATTACACAAAAAAATATTAAATGAACTTTATAACTTACATAAACAACCCCTAAGCTATAAAAGGACCATAATACCCTTAGACTTAGCTAGAAAAAAGTAACATGGTTAGTGTTAGGGGCCAAAACCATTATAAAATGTAATCTTAGGGTCTAATATGTTAAAAGATTCCTGTTAGTGCACTTACGTCTGTCGACTACGTCTTCCATCGAGTCTTAGTATTGGATAGATCAGTCATGACAAAATAACCTAGAAACACTAGATTGTAAAGGTTCGCTTATGTATATAGGTCTAGGTTCGCTCTTGAGTACATATCTAGTATAGGTTTGCTTATATGACTGCTTGTCAGGTTCGCTTATATGGTTGAGTGCAGGTTCGCTTATATGGTCTTGACCATATAAGCGGATCTCCTTCCCTATATATAGTTGGTTACTTCAAGCGAACCTAGAACACATAGTTTATGGTGTTTTTCTTCCGACAATCCACGAAGTGCTGTCGAGGTGCTGTCTGAACGTGTAATCGAGTTATTGATCAATAATACAACAAGATTAAAGTGAATCCAGCTAGAATAGCACCAAATCATTAGTTTCCGCCTCTTGATTTGGATAGGAATTTCTCTGATCGACTCAAACAGGGCCGAACGCGATCCTACAAGTGGTATCAGAGCTCAGGAGGAGGAGTTCTTGCCATTTTAGCTGCATTTCATCTATTTTTCTACACTTTCTTCACATTTTCAAAATTTTTTACGGTAAAACCGGCTCAAAATCACACACTGCACTCGGAATCATGGACTAGTAAACCCTTGAAGTTTTCAGATCTAAAATTGACTTAGAAAGTAGATTTTTAGAGGGTTCGCTCGTACGTACTTGTTCGAACAGTGACATCAGCAAGTTGATTGGTTCGCTTTTAGTTACATTTTTGGGACAGGTTCGCTCAAAATTACTTGCTAGATCCGCTTTAAGGAACTGTTAGATTCGCTTTTAGTGACAATTTGTGAGTAGATTCGCTCGAAATCATCAACCAGATCCGCTCCAAGCTACCTGATAGGTCCGCTCTTTAATCTGCTCATCGGGTTCGCTCCAAGTGACAGTTGTAGTCTCGCTTATAAGACACTTGTTTGGTTCGCTTTTCTGGACAGTTAGTGGTTCGCTTATTTGAACAGTTTGTATAAGTTTGAAAGTTTTTGTGAAGCTTGGATAATTGAGCAATGGACACTGAATTCTATAACGCTTTTGCAACCCCGATTTCAATGACTCAAAGTGCTTTGATTGAAAATGAAACCGGAACGTCTCAGAAACCGCCTAAACTCATGGATATTAATGATTATAACGTGTGGTCTGAACATTTTGGAAATTGGGTCGAGGCTTATCATCTTGATGCGTGGGAACACACTGAGGAACAATATGTTAGACCCATAAAAAACAACGTTGCAAATGGTGCTCCGTTAACACTTAGAGAGATGAGTACTGAAGTTAAAAAGAAATATCGAGATGAGAAATTGATGGTGAGTCTGCTTCAGCAAGCGATAAAAGAAGATATCTTGATACTGCTTCAACATGATGGAACTGCGTATTCAATTTGGACAGAATTGGAAGCAAAGTTTACGAGAAGTGATGATATGCTCAAGAATAAGATGTCTCTCATGAAGAAAGAATTTGATTTATTCCGGGGATTGAAAAATGAAAGTACCAAGCAGATAATTGATGGATATTGTAACTTGGTGAGAAACATGTCAAAACTTGGAGTTAAGAAAGATACTGATGAATTAATTGAAAAACTTGCAGATGCACTTCCACATGAAACATGGGGAACGTTTCTGATGATGCTGAGATCCAATCGAAAATATTACCAGAATATAACACTGGGAGATTTCATCAAGCATCTGGAAGCTCAAGAGATGGAGCAGAGGAAGATAGCCAGGATGAAGAATTATGATGGAGAACAAGACATCAGCTTTTATTACAAAGGTGGTGTTCCTGGAACGACAAATCATTCTCCGAAAATCGAAACTGCTTTCAGCGTTAAAGATTCTCCTGAAAAGAAGTCATCCCAGGGATCTAGCAGCACAAGATTTTCATCATTCGATCCAAACATTTCTGCAACAAAGAACGGAAAAAGACTTCAATGTAACATTGTATTAAATCTTGAAAGTGATCAAGATTATTCTGAAGAAGTTGCTAAGAATCAAATGTCTTTGTTGGGAATGGTGTTGGAATCTTATAGTAGTTTTGTGGCCGGAAAGATCGGTAATTCAATGCTTACGAAAGAAGATTACGATCAAATAGATGCTGAGGAAATGGAATTGATGGACATTAAATGGTGTATGGCTAGCGTGCTGAGACGAGCTGAAAAGTTTAAACAAATTACGGGAAGAGATGATTTCCGTGATGCAAATGTTTCAACTTTAGGCTTTGATAAATCTAAAGTTACGTGTTTTCGTTGCAGGGAAAAGGGGCATTTCAAGAGGGAGTGCAAAAATCATGAAGCTACCGGAGCCCAAAATCCTTTTGGTAACAACGATTATCACAAAAAGGCGATTTATCACCAAGTCACACCACCAGCACAGCATCAGGCACAAACTGCTCATGGAAGAGATGTGATTGATTGTCCAAAAAGAGCATGTCTAGGAAAATATGAAAATTTTACATGGCATAAGTATCTTCCAACAAACAGCAAAGTGTGTCTAGCAGAACAAGATGATGAAAAATTGGCTGAAGGCTTCAATTGGGATGATTTTTGCCCAGATAAAGATCTTATGGCCAAAGAGATGTCCAAAATTACTTCAACTGCTTTCTTTGCTAATGTTTATGATTTGAAATGTGCAGAACGAAACAGGAAAGTCATGGAAGCTGCTGAAGCAAGACGAAGAAAGCTTGAAGAAGAGGAAGAGCGATTAAAAGCTGAAGCTAAAGCTGAGAAAAAGAGAAGAGCTGAATTCTTACAACCAAACAGGACAGTCAAAGAGGTTCCTGAATTTGAAGTAAAAGTTGATGCTGAACCAGTTGAAGTTCCAGAAAAATGCATGAACTGTGATTCTTTAATCAAGCAGAACAATGAATTGCTGCATAACATAAACAGATTGAAAGAATCATATGATACAATGAACATAGAAATCAATAAGTATACTAATTCGAGTGGTGAACAAGCTGTGGCAATGAATACACTGAAGATTGCGTACCTGAGACAGCTTGATGATGCTAATTTTCATATTAAGAAGTGTGCAGATCTAGAGTTGGAGTAAGCAACACAAAAGATAGAAACTGAGAAAGTGAAAAAGTTATTAGAAAGTTACTCATGTTCATCTTTTGTTGTTGACAGGATTTATCCGGTAGTGGAAATTTTGAAAACGTTTGAAGAAGTGAAGACATCTGAAGAAAGGAATTCAGTGACAAAAGACGAAGAAAAAGTGAAGACTTCTGGTAAGAAATCAAGTGTGGTCTACAATAGATGTCCGCCCCCGGTCGAAAATGGATTTTTACCTCGAAATCCAAATTCCGAAAGAGTCGATAAAGCAATCAATTTGCAATGGGAGTCTGGGCCGTCGGATAACTTACCAGAAAGTATTGATGTCACGTACACGTCATCTGACACTGATCATGAGTCAAAGTTGATAAAAAGTGTGGTCGATCAAGTGTTGGATAAAGATGACAGTGAGGAGTCAAATCCGGAGTCCAAACCAGAGTCAAAGTCTGGGTCAAATGCGTCAAAGCCGACATTCAAAAAGGACAAACGAGTTTATGATAAAGAGTTTTTGATGTCAAAATCTAATTTGAATGATGAATCATTCAAAGTGGCTTATACTTTGAAAGATTCTAACAAATTATATTCTGATGAGAGTTTTCCAATAAGAAGTGTCAGATTTGATATGATTCAAAAGGTTTTCAAAATCACAGAAATTAATATTTCTGAAATAAAAGATTTAAATCTTAATGGAAAACCTAAACAGTACACTTCAAGAGATCAACAACGAATTAACAAGAAAATGGGTTACAATTGTGGTTACAGTTTCCAAAAGAAACCAAACCATAATCGTAATTTTAAAAAGAAAGGATTAGGTTTTGTTCCACCGAAAAACTATAAAAATGAAAAAATGTATAAACCAAAAACTGTGTTTGTTTCAGGGAAAACGTCGGAGGCTGAAAAAGAACAATCATTCAGAAAGCAGACAAATCAGGAATTCCTTGCCAAGAAGCAGGAATAACTGAAGAAGAATGAAGTTCCGAAGAAGATTGAAAAGAGAACTTGTTTTCAGTGAAAGATTGCTGGTCATGTGGCGAAGGATTGTCCGAAGACATTCAAGCCAAAACAGGAAATCTCTGGTAAAATGAAAGAAAAGGTTGTCGAGAAGACTGAAATGTCAACCCGGAAGTTACTGGCTTTGAAAATTCAACTTTTGAGAAAGGAGAATGTTCAAAGAACGCTTCAAGAAGAAAAGATAATGTGCCAAATCAAAAATGGGTTGTGAAAGGTTCAGGTAATAGTTCTGGTGATGAATCTGATTCCATAAAATCAGAGGAGCCACGTGTTGAGAAAAAGATTGAAAGGAAAGTTCCAACTATGAACGATGAAAATTTTCCACCTTTGCGTGCTGAAAATTTTATGAAAAAAGTTGTAAAAGTTGAAATTTCAAATCAATTTTATTCTGACAAGAAGAAATTTGATGTTGAAAAAACTTTCAACAGAAATGTGAAACGTATCTTTGGACAGATGGTCAACGGTAAGGCCAAAAGTATCAAAGATTTTTATGCTTCCAAAGGACGTATTTACAAGCCTGTTGAAAGAAAAGATGAAGAAGATGTTGTTACACCCAAGGAAGGTCAGGCTTGGGTGGATATATTTTTCAAAGAATAAAAACCTGACTTGCCGGAGATCCCTAGTTGGTAAACGTGGATCATGAATCGGCATCCTTCTAAATCTGTGTTTGAGGTTTTGCAGGACTTGCCGGAACTCCCAGGTTTGTAAGCGAGGAGTAGGAATCGGCACCTTGAGAATTCAACCAACAGATAGTAATTGGTTGAAAAACAGGTTTGAGTTGTATGTTTGTGATTGTTATAAGTGGTTTAGAATTTGAACTAGGTTGATCTTACAAGTGGTTAAATCAAGGTCATTAAATTGAACTTGAGTTAACTGTCATTCATAAACTTGGCAAACAATGTGATGATTTAATCCCCAATTTTACAAGTGGTAAAATCAATAAAACTTATTTTCCGGAAAAACCATTCTGATTAAAACAAACTTGAGTGTTTTGAAATCATTATGGGAAAATAGTTTGTTGTGAGGGGGAGTTCTGATTGTTTAAGCCAAACGGATGGAGAATTGAAGCAATTCAATATCAGTTGTCATGTTTTGTATAGTTTGTTTTCTATTTTCATTAGATGTATTTGAATTTTAGGGGGAGTAAGAATTTTTAGAAAATCCAAAAACATCAGAAAATTTGAAAAAGCCAAAAAATGAGTTTTGTTGCATAAAAGAGGAAATGATAGTACATCAGTGAACTATCACAACACGCTAAAGAATTGTAAAGCTAAATGTGATAAACAATCTTACTGCGGATGTGTCAGTAGGTTTTCGCACAATTAGTAAGTTGAAACAAGATATAAACCTAAATTCGAACTTGCTTAATTCGTGGGTAACTATTCTTGAATATATGGGTAACCCCCGAAATCTTGTTTGAAAGGTCCCGTATTCTGAGATACTAGGTCTTTATACTCAGTGATATCTGGGGTATTATTCTGGGACTTCTGCTGTATGGAAATACTGACCTAGTCCCCGAATAATACTTTCTGCAAAAAGCTTTGAAACATAAGCTCGCCCTCAGCAATCTGATTAAACAATAAAATTGATAATCTTTGCTGTTGTAATAAAAGATCCTCTAAAGGGGCCGTCATCTCTCTGCGTATACGGAAGTATCGACCTGAGCTCTCACGGCCCTCGCACATTACCCCTTTACAGATATCATTTGTGGTATACTCACCTGTAAGACTGAATATTGGGATCTGGATACAGGAGTATATTCGAGTGGAGTGATACACAATTAAGTTTTAGTTTCTAAAACATTAATATCGTATCTCGAATAAATTGAAGTCTGTGTGAAAACTTCAGTGGACAAACATACTGACAATCTAGGTAAATTTTTTAGAACTTAATATGTAATCAAGCTTAACGGTGTTAGTGATATGTTTCATTACTGATATGATCCTCTTGCACGAACTCACAAAAATATTGTCTGTAAATATTTCGTTTATGCATTTACTTTTATTAAAAAAATTCAAAAGATTTTTGGTGTGTTTTAGCATAAATTTTGAAAAATCCAAAAAGATTTTCGATAACTGATTTTGGAAAGCTGATTTTCAAAATTCCGAGTGCTAAACATGATGAACAAATGGTTTGGGTGAAAGTGTTTGAAGATTATTGAAATGAAGATGAGAAAAGTTTTTGCTATAAAACGTTATTCCTGCAAGTGGTAAATTAGTTTAGAAAAACTTATCCACAAATGGTTATCATAAAATTTATTTTTGGGTAGAGTTTATGCAGGTTGATAAGGTTCCGAAACCTGAATTTGATGAAGTGCCAGGTTACGATCTAAGAATGAAGTTGTAAATTCCAGACTACGATCCCAGCTGTGTGAGAGGGGGAGTCTGAAGACACCGTGTCAACATTCGAGAGAGAGGAGTTTGTTGATAATGAAGAAAGAGTTCGAGAATTCTAGTAATGACAGATATTTCAGAGGAAGATCGAAGACTGGCAAAGGCTGTAGATTGACATTTGTGAAGATTCGAAGACTCCGTCAACATCCGAGGGGGAGTTTGTTAGTGCACTTACGTCTGTCGACTACGTCTTCCATCGAGTCTTAGTATTGGATAGATCAGTCATGACAAAATAACCTAGAAACACTAGATTGTAAAGGTTCGCTTATGTATATAGGTCTAGGTTCGCTCATGAGTACATATCTAGTAGAGGTTCGCTTATATGACTGCTTGTCAGGTTCGCTTATATGGTTGAGTGCAGGTTCGCTTATATGGTCTTGACCATATAAGCGGATCTCCTTCCCTATATATAGTTGGTTACTTCAAGCGAACCTAGAACACATAGTTTACGGTGTTTTTCTTCCGACAAGCCACGAAGTGCTGTCGAAGTGCTGTCTGAACGTGTAATCGAGTTATTGATCAATAATACATCAAGATTAAAGTGAATCCAACTAGAATAGCACCAAATCATTAGTTTCCGCCTCTTGATTTGGATAGGAATTTCTCTAATCGACTTAAACAGGGCCGAACGCGATCCTACAATTCCTTTTTGGACTTAAAAAGTTAAACTGGTTAAAACACAGGGGCCAAAATAGTAATTTACTCTAATATATATTTTAGAGTAAATTATTATTTTGGCCCTTGTTGTTTAACCAGTTTAACCCTGTCAGTCTAAAAAAAGAATATTTTGACATATTAGATCCTGAGATTGCATTTTATAACGGTTTTGACCCATAACACTAACCATGTTATTTTTTTCTAGTTAAGCCTAAGGGTAATTATGTTTCTTTTATATCTTAGGAGCTGTTTCTTTAAGTTATTTAGTTCTTTTAATATTTTTGTTTCTTTATCTCACGATTATTATTTAACAAAATACGTTTTAAATATATAAATAAATACATATTTCTTTAATAATTTGTTTTTTTATAAATGTCGTTTTTAAAAAAAAATGTTTTTAACCTTTTTTAAACCGTTTATCGTTTTTAAAATCTTTTTTAAAACTGTTTGTTTTTAAAATTGTTCTTTTTTAAGTCCTCATTTTTTTATAAGTTGAACAGTTCATTTTTTATCATTCTTTTTAAAATCACATGTTTAAACATTTTCTAAACAATTTAATTTTAAAGTCGTTCATTTTTAAAACCGTTTATTTTTAAAGCATTTCTTTTATAACCGTTTTTGTAATGCGTTACTTTTATTTTTAAATCGTTTATCCTTTTAAAATCCTCCATTTTTTGGCTATTTGTTTATTCGAAATTTGTTTATTTTCTAAATCTTTTGTTTACTAAAATCATTTGCTTTTTTAAACCTTATGTTTTAACAAATTTTCATTTTTAAAGTCGTTGATTTTTAAAACTGTTTATTTTTAAAACGTTCCTTTTAGAATCGTTTTTTTTTTTGTAAAACGTTCCTTTTATTTTTTAAGCGTTATTCGAATCGATTTTTTTAAAATCTTCCATTTTTGGACCGTTTCTTTGTACGAAATTCGTTCATTTTTAAACCTTTTATTTAGAGTAAATTGCCAAAATCGTCCCTGAGGTTTAGGGTTGTTTGCTAGTTTCATCCAAAATGACTTTTTTTGTGCCAAATTGCCCTTCACTTTTGGCATCTTTTTGCCATTATCATCCAAACCACTAACTTAGTTTACATTTTCAGTTAAGTTGAAGGATATTTGGATGAAACTGGTAAATATAAAACCTCAGGGATGATTTTGGCAATTTACTAAAACTCTTTTTAGTTTCTTTTATTAATTAATTTTTTCACATATATATAAAACAAAATATACATGCAGTTTTTATATAAAAAAATTAATAGTATTGTCACATAATTTTTTTAAATTTTGTCTAAACCACTAACTCATTTTAATTTTGTGTTGTTGTTGAGGTAAAGGATGTTTTAAATTTTATAAGTTAAAACATAAATTAATTTTCTGTTTTTTTATATAGTGTCTAGTGACCTACTGAAGTTTTTGTAAATGACCAAATGACCTTTATACTAGTTTATGTTGTGGAAGTTTAAATTTTCAATATAGTATGAGCTTTTAAATGACCAAAGCACCTATATAGAGGTTTATAACTTCAAAGCTTAAAAAAGGAACTTATGTTAGTATTATGACAGCCCCAATTTATATTTTTTATAAATGACCAAAGCACCCATATAGAGGTTTATAATTTGAAAGCTTAAAAAAGGAACTTATGTTAGTATCATGACAACCCCAATTTGCATTTTTATTCGTATTTTTTCTCTGTTAATCTCTCTAATGAGTTTACTATGAATTCGTATGCGCAATGCAGGCTACTATTGGTATCGATCTTTTTAATCCAAAACAATGTATCTCGAAGATTGAACTGTTCGCTTGCAGCTTTGGTAAAACTACATATTTCATAAATTTCTATTTATTAATCAACTGTAACAGAAAAATTGTTCCACTCAATAAACTGACATTAATCTCATGTTTTGAAAATTTTTATAAGGACACAGCTGGACAAGAAAGTTTCAGAAGTCTAATTCCTTGTTACAAAAACTTCAGTAGGTCACTAGAAACTATATAACAAAACTGTAAAATTAATTTGTCTTAATTTATAAAATTTAAAACATCATTCACCTTAACAAAAAAAAATAATAAACTAGTTAGTGGTTTGGATGCAAATTTATAAAAAAATATGTGACAAAACTATTATTTTTTTAAAAAAACTGTATGTATATTCTGTTTTATATATACGTGACAAAATTAATTAAATAAAAGAAATAATTAAAAAGAGTTTGAGTAAATTGCCAAAATCGTCCCTAAGGTTTTATATTTGTCAATTTCATCCAAATATCCTTCAACTTAACTTAACTGAAAAGGTAAACTAAGTTAGTAGTTTGGATGAAAATATAAAAAAATGCCAAAAGTGAAGCGCAATTTGACACAAAAATGTCATTTCGTATGAAACTTGTAAACATGTCTAAACCTCAGTAACAATTTTTGCAACTTACTCCTTTATTTATTAGAACCATACGCTTTTTAAAACCTTATATTTTAAAATATTTTTTTAGTACCTTTTGCTTTATTTTTATAAACGTTGTTTATAGATTTTCGAACAAACTGTTCATTTGTTTAAAATTTTTCATTTTTAAATTCATTTGATTTAAAAATTGTTCATTTTTAAATTTCTATGATTTAAAAATTGTTCATTTTTTGAATTTTATTTTTGCAATCGGCAATAAATAAATTACAAAATACAAAGTTTAAAAAATGATTGTTAAAAAAAAATTTAAATGAACAATTTTAAACAAATGAACGTTTTTTTGAAGATTTAAAAAATATCATTTATAAAAATAAATGGCATTAAAAATTATGATAAAAATATAAGGTTTTAAAAAGCGAATGATTTTAGTAAACAAAAGGTTTAAAAAATGAACAAATTTTGAACAAATAAACATTCAAAAATGCAGGATTTTAAAAATTATAAACGATTCAAATAACGATTTAAAAATAAAAGAACGTTTTACAAAAATGGTTGTAAAAGAATTACCTATATATTAAAAAGAGAAGCTTATGAATAGTTTCCTCGCCATGTGTCACGGCACTATTGGCTGCCACATAGCAGTTACTATTGGTTGTTCTTTATTTTTTCCAACTCATTCGATCTTTATAGCGCATATATAGAATTTCATTTTGTACTCTTACATGATTTGGCTCTTGGTTTAGTGGTTGGTGTGTTGTGTGCTCCCAGCTTCGACGCTGGTTCAAATCCCAAAACACTTTTTTTCCTTTTTATCTTCTATACTACCATTGATTCCACCTCCAACCCTTTTCCCTCTCCCCTGTCTGCTCTTTCAAAACTTCTCTCTCCAACCTTCTCGAGTCTTCTCAATGCTTTTGTAGTTCGATCATGTGCTTCACTAACAATATACGGGATTTCCGGCGGTGTTCAGATATTACAGTGAATGACGAACTACTATGCAATCAACTAGTTACTTTAAAAATAAATGGTTTTAAAAATAAACTGTTTTAAAAAAAGTTTAAGAACATACGGTCTTAAAAAGAATGGTAAAAAATGATCTGATCAATTTATAAAAAATGAGTACTTAAAAAATAATGATTTTAAAAACAAACAAAAAAGGAACAATTTAAAAAAAGATAAACTGTTTTAAAAAAATTGAAAAACAAAATGTTTTCTTTAAATGAAACTTATAAAAAAATTGTTAAAGAAATATGTATTTATTTGTCTATTGAAAACGTATTTTGTTAAATCTATATAATCTATAAAAGGAGACTAAATGCTGATGTAATTTTGCCTATGTGTCAACCATTCAGCTATGCCACATAGTCGATGGTGATGTCATAAATCCGATTTTTATTTTTATAAAGATAAATACTGATTTTTTTAGGAGGGAATTTCTAAATCAAATTCAAAATTCAAATGGGTTTTTATTAAATAAAAAGTTTCACACCTCTCTCTCTAAATCAGTTCATTTTCAAAATTCAAAACCTTCACACCTCTCTCTCTCTCTCTCTCTTCAACTCCGAATAACATCTTCGAGCAGATTGAGATTCAACAATGAACGATGCAGATGTCTCCAATCAGGTTCATCAAATGGTCCAGTTCATCCGTCAAGAAGCCGATGAAAAAGCTAACGAGATCTCCGTTTCAGCAGATGAGGTAAGTCTCTGTTCAAATCAAGTCAGATTTTCGAGTAATTAGGGTTTAAAGCACAAAAACCATAACTTATCATATGTTACATTTCCAGCTTTCACTTGATTTTTGTTAATTTATTCAGTTGATAAGTTATGGTTTTTGTGATTTAAACCCTAATACTTGGACTGTATCTATCATATCTTCCATTTCCAGCTTTCACTTGATTTTTGTTAATTTATTCATAAGTTTCATGTTAATTGTCGCTTTAATTCTGATGTTTGATAGTTCACTATACAGTTGGAAGCTTTAGTTCTGATGTTTGATAGTTCACTATACAGTTTGAAAATTAGGTTTTCATACTTTCATCTATAATGTGAAATTCTTCGTTACTGTTGTTACACTTTTGTTGTTATATTCTGATTCCAGTTGATAAGTTAGGGGTTTTGTGGTTTAAACCTTAATACTTGTACTGTATCTATCATCTGTTCCTTTTCCGGTTGACAAGTTTGTTTTGTTGAAGATGGGTTTGATCAAATGTTTATATATGATTGTATGCTTCATTGTAAAACTTTTTTGGCTTTGTATTGGCACTGAAGATGGTTTATTGATTTGTGGTTTCTCAAGTTTCAGAGGAAAAATGGCAACCATCAAAGAACCGACTTGGAGTCTGAAAAGTATAACTCGAGTGATGATGGTTCTATTGCTTCAACTACAGTGACATATAGCAAATAGAAGTGATGAAAGGGGGAGAATTAAAAATGCTGGTGGGGTTGTCATGTGGGCAGGTAATTTTGGTTTTTTGTAAATGAATTGTGCCTTTTGTTATATTCTTTGTATTGACTGAAAAGATAGAAAAAATTAAACATTTTGTTCTTTTTATGATAAATCTTGGTGTTTGACCATCGTGTTAATAGAATTGGTGATTTTAGATCTTCTTATCAACGATTGCTAAACCAATCATAAGTTTATTGATTTTGCATCGTGTTTTGGATGTTTTTCGATTTGGGGTTAAAAAAGATTTGATTTTTAATATGCCCATGGATTATTGTTTAGGTAAAGCTATGGTAATTGTTGTGCAGCCTGCTAAAGATCCGAGAACGAAGTAGAAAGAAGTGACGATGAAACGAACATTGGTGATTGGGCTGCCAATACTTTCCTACGGTAAATATTATATTATATTGCTGCAATCTATTGTTATTAAAACTGTTATTAATTGTATTAAAACTGTTATTAATTGTATTAAAACTCTCGTGTGCTATTAATTCTATTAAAACTGTTAAGAGGAGTTGTTTAATCGTCAGATTGGTTTAGTTCAGGATTCTGTAATTTTGTTGTGATTTGGTTGATTTTGGTTGAAATTTATTTATTGCATGTGGTGTTTTATTCCACTTTGAAGTTTGCTTTGTTTAAAAGCTTTATTTGCGGTAATTTGCTGTATTTTAGAAATTAGGGTTCTAATTTGGGGTTTTTCATTACATGTAGTGTTTTCATAGAGCTCTACAGTCAACTGTCTTCTATCAGGTACAAGATCTCAATTTTAAAATTGCTCATGAAAATTGTTGATAATTTAAATTGCGTAGAGTTTAGGTCATGAAATTAGGTATTTAGGTAATTTAAAGATCCTTTCTATTTGCTCAAACTAATTGACGTCTCTTGCGTAGGTACATTGCATCTGGTGTAAGACTGTTCACCAACTTCGATTTCATCTTAAAGGTATGAACCATCACATTCAAAACATTAAATATTATTAATCTTGTGTTTCTTGATTTTGACCATATTTGCCCTTTGAATCTAGCGATGGAGGTAGAAGACAACTGTGTTATTACTCATGTTCAAGATAAGCTCTTTCGTGTTCATGTGAGTAAGAAGAGATGAAGACACAAAGGAGGTGTGAAGCATAGTTTAGATGATACAGGTTCAGGTGTCAAATCTGTATCATGTGAACTGTGTTTGACACATCCTTTGTGTCTTTCTCTCTTCTTGCTCACATGAACACGAAAGAGGTTATCTTGAACATGATGTTATCTATTAAGGGAGCTTAGATAATGACATAGAATTGGCTACGTGTCAACTTCTCAGGTATGCTATGTAGTCCTCGCTGATGTCATAATTACGAAACAGTATCCTTTAGTGTTGTTTTCGCTAAAGTTTGAAACAGTATTGTTTAGTGTTACTCTACCTTCAAGGAAAGTCCGAGGAGCAGGTATAATTTTAAATTTTGCCTTCAAATTCTTTCTAACAAAACAATAGAAACGTTGTTGATTATTTGATTTTTTTTCATTTTTTGTAGCTATGACAAGGTTTAAAGCTATTGAATGGCTTGAAAGTGTAGTTAGGCCATTGGAGATACCAAAACAACCATCAAACTTTTTGACAGGTCAAAGCTTCATGTTTCCAACAACTAATGGTTGTTCTATCGTAAAGACTTCTGGTATGTATCTTAAGCATAAACTTTATATTGTCATTCATGGTGTAAAACAATGTGATTAGAGTAGAAGTTCAACATTGCTATGTTGTAACTTAGTTTCAGTTTGAATCTGTTTGTGTGTTTCCGAGGGCTTTTTTAAGCAAGCCGCATAGTATAAACTCTAACTTTTGGGTGTTGTAGACTGTTTTAGGTTGATTTCTAGGATTATTTAGGTTGAAGGTAGCCTTCATTAGGGTTTTTATTGTCATCTTTTTGCTGTAAATTAGGACGAAAATCATCTTAAATGACTACACGGTTGTTTTTCTCATTTTACCTCAACATGGTTTCATAAAATTACTTTCTTGCCTGTTATACGTCTTTTTCTAATCTCAGGGCTATAAAATTATTTTCGTGTTCACCTTCATTTGTTATCAATATATGTTGTTAAATAAATGAACATACATTAAAAGATATAAACTTGAGTCTATAAGACTAGCATATTGAGTGCTGCCACTAATGGACCTTTTGACTTTAGCCCTAGAATATATACAACTACCAAACAATCTTAACATAATCCAAATTCAGATAAAAGTTACTCGGGTTTGTTGAAACTGTTTGGCTTCGAGAAAATTAAATAAAGATTAAACATTGTTAAATCTAAAAGTCTAAAAAGAAGTAAAAATAATACGATCATCAATATAAAGTATTTAAAAAGTAACAATTACATATAAAAAAGAAAACTAATCAGCACTTAAACTCTAATAACAAGAATCAAGAAACTTTAACTTCAACTCCATGGAGCACTGAACTTCTCGATGTATGTCATTGATCTTTCTCATGAAATCTAGGTCTCTATCTCCACACTCTATATTACTTGCAATACACAGGTCACTAACGGAAGTAGTTGGCATCGCCCTCAGGTTTCTCGAAACCTGGTCTCTTTTCAGCAGACCAAGTTGTAGTCCGTTAAAACACCTCTTCAACTCTTGAAGAATAGACCTATCAGCCAAAACTTGCTCTTCGATTTGTTTAATAAAGCGTTGCTTGAAATCGTCAGATTATGACTCCATTTTAATGTATTTATAAGAACTAAAGCAAACAATAACAGTTGATCTTTGGCTTTCAGTGAATGAATCTGTGTATGATGAAACAACATTTGAATTGTTAATGGTATTATATAGAATCTGTAACAGCCCAAAGGTTAGATTTAAATGCAACCATTAAATAAAAATTTATATTTAAAAACCATGTACATTTAATGATTTAATGGGAAAACGTGTATAAATTTATATTTAAAAACATGTACATTTAATGACTTAATGGGAAAACAAGTAAAATTAAATATCTAGAAAACCAAAGAACAAAATTTAAACCTTCAAAAAAGGTTATCATAATTAGGAAACGTCTGTTCATTTACCCCATCAAACATTTTACACACTATAAAGGATCATGATTAGTTTACTTGAAAACATCAACACTTCATTTTTAAAAAACCCTTCACCCTAAAACAAACTGTCCAAAAAACACTAACACTCTTTCTAAATGGCAAGCAAAAGCTTCTACCACTGGTCTGAAACTGCCGATCTTAAAATTGAATTTTCAAGATGGTCACTCGAAGAACAGAGAAAAGATGAAGAACTCAACAAAAAAGTTGCTATGGTGAGTGATAAATATTATAAGCAAACCTGGAGTAGCATTGCACTGCTGGATGAAGTGGTCTGTTCTCCTCCATCAGAGTTTAAAGAAAAAGCAGAAGAGTTTATCACACATCTGCTGAAACAAGATCAGAAGACCTGTGATATTGATGACTGTCGTAAGGGTCAATCAAAAACCTAAATAAGCTACGTAGATAGCGTAAGTAGGGTATCGTATCCACGGGGAATCTGTGGTCAGTGTCACGTTTTAACTAAGAACTAAATTATCTAGATTGGGGTTTTGATGAATTTAATTGTAAAAGCTAAGGAACTAATTAAGAGAGTTGTAATCAATACGAGAAAGAATAACCTCTACTCGGAATCCCAATTACCCGTTTAACATCAAAACCTGTTTACCGATTCAAAACACCACATAGACATGGCCTCGGAATTAATGAATCCGATTAGTTATCAAGGATAGTTTTTAAGATTCACTATGCAACCTAATAACCCGTTTAATTGTATCTGTCACACCCCCAAAATCCCACCTGCGGAGTACTACCGCTTGGAGGCGTGACTGACCAGGATCCAGCCACCAATCATACTGAACAAGCATATAAATAGTTATAAAAGTTTAACCATCACAATTGGTGTTTCAAAACAAACAAGTTAAGTTGCAAGCGGAAGCATAAGTTCAAAGTTATAACATAAGTTCCAAAAGTTTTCAAGTTTTAACATAACATGTAACAATCCCTGTCCCACAACGATCCTCCTCCATGCAAGCTCCAGCTCAGTACCTATGGTCCTGCAAAGCATGTAGTAACGAGTCAACAACTAGTTGAGTGAGTTCACGGGTGGGCGTTCGTTTTAGTTGTTTCGAAAACAGTTTACTTTATCTGGCATCCAGCCGTGGGGGTTACCCCATAGTTTTAAAAACGTGACCAGTTCGTTCCCAGTTACTCCGGCACTCCGGCCGTGGGGGCTACCCCATATAGTTATCCGGCATTTCGGCCGTGGGGGCTACCCCATGTGTATACTAGACTCGTTACCGTATCGATTGCTGACTGTAGTCATGTTTATGTGCCCTGAAAACATCAATGTCTATCATCATTGACGTGCCCCAGATCCATTAGTTCACGCCCGTCCTCTGCGGCACGGTGTGAGGCTTGTCAGACCTAAATAGCGCTATCTAACTAATGACCCGCTCGCCATTGGCCCGGCGATTAGTCGATACAAAAAGGAGGGACTTCGTGATAGAGTTTTAGTCTAGTACGTTTATCCGTCCATCCGGACGAGGAATCACATTCCTGAACCACTGACGTCCTACCCAATGGTAGACGAGGAACCCATGTTCCTGAATCCCATTCCCAACCCAGGGAATCCCATGCTTTGTAAAGGGTGTGAACTCACCTTGGTTTGCTCGGCAGTTAATCACAGAAAGTCAATCAAGTCGCAAGTAGTCAATAACGTCCTAACACGGATATCACGTATAATCAGATTCGAACCAAGTAGTGCACAAATGTGCAACACGTATGGCAAACACGGGTAATAATCATGGCAACACGTTTAACATACACAGTTCACAGTTATCATTCAAACACAGCCCAAAGTCTAAGTGTAAGGCCCAAACAGTTGGGCTCGTGATAACAGACCCAAATAACATATCAACAGTAGCACAGAAGTCCATAAATTCGGCCCACTAACTTAGGCCCAAAGTGTGGTCTCGAGTCGCAACCGGACTCGCAAGCATGGTCTCGAGTCAGGCTGTGTGTGTTGATCTCAGGTGGTTGCGAGTCGCAACCGGTGTCGCAACCGTGGTCTCGGTTCATCATGCTAAGGTCTCGAGTCGCAACGGGACTCGTAACCTGTGGTTTCGGCTTGTCCTGTTATGGTTGCGAGTCGCAACCGCGTGGTCTCGAGTCATCACGCTGTGGTTGCGAGTCGCAACTAGGTGATTGCGAGTCGGTAGCAGTCGTTTTCAAGTTCACGTGTTGATGCAGATGTAGTCAGATTAATGGTACAATATAATCAGGCCCAAATCCGGAAATAACCAATAGAATCCCACTAACATATTTCCTAATCAGGCCATTAGTCAAAGATGGATCAAAATCACAAGGGTTTTCAATCCTCAACATTCATTCAAAGTGTTCTTCCTATGTTCAAAGCATATATTCAAGTTCTTCATAACATAAACAACACTTATTCACCCAAAATCATGAACAACTATCAAGATACAATTTACTAGCATGCATCCTACTTGACAACCATATTTATTAGCCGATTTTTCTTAGTATAAATACCCAAACTTTTCGGATCAAACCCAAATGCAACCAATATCATCATTCACCTTTTTGTCATACCATGAACCCATTTTCAACATCAAATATGTATAGTTCCACTCATAACAAGAAACATTCATGAACCGATTTCTTTTCAAAACATTATGTATAACTCATCTTAACATATTGTCACATAATCTCATCTTACAAACATAACATAAACACACTAACATTTAACAAAGCATTAAGAACACTAACCGGTTATGGGTTTCGAGGGTGTGTGAAAGGCTTCCAACCGGGTGTGTGTGTGAGCCGATCCAAGTCCAAAGATCCAAGAATGGTGGAGTGTGTTTGTGTTCTAGAGTTTAGGTGAGAGAGAGAAGTAGGAGAGTGTGTGTTGTAATGTTCAACAAAATGGTAACACTAACTAAGGTAGTGTATTTATAGTCAAAGTTCCAAGTGTGTGCACCCTATGGGTTTCGGCTAAGGGTTTACGGCCCAAAGGCCCAACCGGCCAAAGGTTCTCGGCCCAAGGCCCAAAACCGATTACTAGTCACTCGAGACCTCATGGTCTCGAGTCGGGTTCCTTGTTGTTTCGTGTCGGGTTCTCGGTTCACATATAACACACATACATATATACATACAATGCACACAAAACAAAGCACATAAAAGTTCACGTTATCATTTTAACTAGTCACATAACGTACAAGCAAGTTACAACGAAAGGTTCTAGATTTCGAGTTGTCACATCATCCCCAAGTTGAAAGAAATTTCGTCCCGAAATTTGATGGCACTCACTGAGGAAGCTAGTTAAGTTGCATGGTTTTCCTGGTTTTCCTGGGGTGTCACATCCACCCCCCGTTGATCTGGAATTTCGTCCCGAAATTCCGTAGCTTCAGCCTCAGTAGCGTTTGTACTGTTCTCAAACAGTTGGGGATACTTTTGTTTCATCCGATCTTCGCGCTCCCAGGTAAACTCTGGGCCGCGACGTGAGTTCCAACGAACTCGAACAAGAGGTATTCTAGTGTTCTTGAGGACCTTAACATCCCGGTCCGTGATCTCGACAGGTTCTTCGACGAATTTCAACTGTTCGTCGATCGTAAGTTCCTTCAGAGGAACTACGTGCGTCTCATCTGACAGACACTTCTTCAGATTCGACACATGGAAAACGTTGTGAACTGCACCGAGTTCTGCTGGTAATTTCAGTCTGTAAGCCACCTTGCCTATTTTCTCAAGGATTTCGAAAGGTCCAACGTATCGTGGGTTGAGTTTGCTGCGTTTACCAAAACGAACCACACCCTTCCAGGGTGAAACTTTGAGTAATACCCGCTCCCCAACCTGGAGCTCAAGTGGTTTCCTGCCCTTATCGGCGTATGCCTTCTGACGGTCACGAGCGGCCGCCATGCGTTGTCGTATTTGAGCAATCCGCTCAGTAGTGTCTACCACATGTTCTGGACCAGTGATTTGACTATCCCCCACCTCTGCCCAACAGAGGGGTGACCGGCATTTACGTCCGTACAATGCCTCAAACGGAGCAGCTTTAATGCTGGTGTGGTAGCTGTTATTATACGAGAATTCCACGAGTGGCAGATGCCTTTCCCAGCTGTTGCCAAAGTCGATTACACATGCACGAAGCATGTCTTCTAAGGTCTGAATAGTTCGCTCGGACTGCCCGTCCGTCTGTGGGTGATACGCTGTGCTCATATCTAGACGTGAGCCAAAAGACTTATGCATTGCCTGCCACAGTTCCGAAGTAAAACGTGCATCTCGATCAGAGATAAATAGAAGTGGGCACCCCGTGCCTCGAAACAATTTCCTTGAGGTATATTTCCGCCAGAGTGGAGAACTTATCCGTCTCCTTGATTGCCAAGAAATGTGCGGATTTCGTGAGTCGATCCACGATCACCCAGATAGTATCGTTTCCGCGCTGGGATCTAGGTAAGCCAGTAACGAAATCCATGGAAATTTGCTCCCATTTCCATTGTGGTATCTCTGGTTGCTGAAGTAGGCCTGAAGGTTTCTGATATTCCGTCTTGACTCGCGCACAAGTCAAACACTTGCTGACGTAAGTTGCTATGTGGGCCTTCATGCTAGGCCACCAATACGTAGTTTTAATATCGTGGTACATCTTGTCCGAACCAGGGTGTACCGAGTAGCGAGATTTGTGCGCTTCATCCATCACAAGTTCTCGTAAATCGCCATAGTGCGGGACCCAGATGCGCCCTGTTACATAATAAGCACCATCTTCCTTCTGTTCTAAACGTTGCCTTGACCCGCGTAGTGCTTCAGCTCTAATGTTTTCTGGCTTCAGTGCTTCTATCTGAGCAGCTCGTATTTGCGAAGGTAGACTAGAATGGATCGTGAGTTGTAAAGCTCTTACGCGCTTAGGCGTAGTGTCCTTCCGACTGAGGGCGTCTGCCACAACATTGGCCTTGCCCGGGTGATACCTGATAGAGCACTCGTAATCATTCAGCAGCTCGACCCATCGTCGCTGCCGCATATTCAGTTCCTTCTGCTTGAATATGTGTTCTAAACTTCTGTGGTCGGTGTAGATGGCGCACTTGGTTCCGTAAAGGTAATGCCGCCATAACTTAAGTGCGAAAACAACCGCTCCCAGCTCTAAATCATGTGTCGTGTAGTTCTTCTCGTGAACTTTAAGTTGTCGTGAGGCGTAAGCTATGACTTTATCTCGTTGCATCAATACACAACCAAGACCTTGAATTGATGCATCACAGTAAACCACAAAATCGTCTGTGCCTTCTGGCAGTGAAAGGATAGGTGCACTGCAAAGTCTATCCTTTAGATGCTGAAAAGCTAACTCTTGTGCATTTCCCCAATGATAAACAACGCCTTTCTGCGTTAGTAAGGTGAGAGGCTGCGCGATCTTAGAAAAATCCTTAATGAATCTCCTGTAATATCCTGCCAATCCCAAAAATTGGCGAATTTCCTTTGGTGTGCGAGGCGCAGGCCAGTTCTTAATAGATTCCACTTTGGATGGATCAACGTGAATCCCATCCTTGTTCACCACATGCCCTAGGAAATGGACTTCACGAAGCCAGAAGTCGCATTTCGAGAATTTTGCGTAAAGCTGTTCCTTCCGAAGGAGTTCCAAAATAAGTCGTAGATGCTGTTCGTGCTCTTCTTTACTCTTAGAATAGATCAGGATGTCGTCGATAAAGACTATAACAAACTTATCCAGGTACGGTTTGCACACTCGATTCATCAAATCCATAAAAACTGCCGGTGCGTTCGTCAACCCAAACGGCATGACCAGAAACTCATAGTGCCCATATCGAGTTCTAAAGGCCGTCTTGGAAACATCCTCTTCCCGAACTCTCAGCTGGTGATATCCCGATCTCAAATCGATCTTCGAATAGTAGCTCGACCCCTGCAACTGGTCGAACAAGTCGTCAATACGCGGTAGAGGATAACGATTCTTCACAGTCACCTTGTTGAGTTCTCGATAGTCGATACACATTCTGAAGGTACCATCCTTCTTTTTCACAAAAAGTACTGGAGCTCCCCAAGGCGATGAGCTAGGACGAATAAAACCCTTATCCAAGAGTTCTTGTAGTTGCGTGGAGAGTTCTTCCAACTCTGATGGCGCTAAACGATAAGGTGCACGGGCTACAGGCGCGGCTCCAGGAGCTAGATCAATCTGAAACTCGACTTGGCGATGGGGCGGAAGACCAGGTAATTCCTCAGGGAATACCTCAGGATAGTCGCGTACAACGGGAAAATCTTCTAACTTCTTCTCCTTTTCTGTGGTATCAGTAACTAAAGCCAAAATCGCAGTGTGGCCCTTTCGTAAGCATTTCTGAGCCTTAAGAAGAGAGATGATGTTCTCAACAGCACTTCTCTTGTCGCCACGAATCATGAGAGGTTCACTACCTAAACCAGGAATACGAACGATCTTCTCGTTGCAAAGAATCTCTGCTCGGTGTTGGGATAACCAATCCATCCCAATGACAACGTCGAAACTACCCAAGACAATAGGAATAAGATCGATAGCGAAGGTCTGATTAGCGAGAATAAGCTGGCAACCCTTGACTACGTGCGAGGCTTCCAAACTCTTACCATTAGCTAGCTCTACGGTGTGCTTGTCGCTCAGGGGTGTAGGAATACGCTTAAGCATCTTACTAACTTCTAGTGACACATAGCTAGTATCGGCACCCGAATCAAATAAGACTGTAACATAAAAGTCGTCGAGAAGGAACTTACCCGTCACCACGTTGGGATCATTCCTTGCTTCACCTTGGCCAATCACGAACACTCGTCCCCTAGCACCATTGTTGTTGTTGTTCCCATTGTTACCATTCCCCTGATTGTTGTTGTTGTTCTGATTCAGTTGGGGACAATCCTTCTTGAAGTGGCCTTCAGCTCCACACTGAAAGCATCCTTTGTTGTTACCCTGCTGCTGTCGCTGGTTCTGCTGAGGTTGCTGACGATTCTGATTGACGGGGTATGCGCTTCTGCAATCCTTTGCAACATGACCAGGCTTGTTGCATCGATGACAGTTGCCCCTGGTGCATGGCCCACTGTGGTGTAGGCTACAACGATTGCACTTGGGGTGATTCCCCTTGTATCCACCATGACTTTGACCACTAGATGACTGCTGACCGGGGCTCTTGTGATCATCTGTCTTTCTCTGCTGAGACTGAGTTTGCACTGAAGTTGAACCCCTGCTTGAAGTTCCATCCCATTTCCGTTTATCCCCACTAGAAGTACCAAAAGTAGTTGCAGCACCTATACGCTTCGGTAACTTGTTCTGCTCCACCGCTTGGTCAGTGAGACGGTGAGCCAACTGTACAACCTGCTGGATAGTAGTCAACCTCGCTGAAGTCACATGACTTTGGATCTCTGGCACCAAGCCCTTGAGATAGAGTTCAATTCGCTTGTAGGGAGGATCCACCATAGTAGGACACAACAAAGCAAGCTCATGCGATCTCTTAGTGTATGCCTCAATTTCTGATCCTGACATCTTGAGATTGTAAAACTCATCCTCCAGTTTGTGAATGTCGTCACGACTGCAGTATTCCTCCCTGATCATTTCCTTGAAGTTTTCCCATGGGGTGGCGTTGGCAGCAACCAACCCTAACATCTGCACTTGAGCATTCCACCACGTGAGAGCCAAACCCTCGAGAGTACCAGTAGCATACTTCACCCTGCGCGCTTCAGGGCATTCGCACATTTCGAACACAGACTCCAGTTTCTCAAACCAGTGTAGGAGACCTACTGCTCCTTCAGTGCCGCTAAAAGTCGTGGGTCGACAGTCCATAAAGGTCTTAAAAGTGCACACCGGTGCCTGAGCATACTGACCTAAGGTAGGTGAAAGAAAAGACAGATTTTAACACAAAGGTTGGTTCACGAGAGTAGGATCCAAACGATCCTAGAACAATTTCGGACTGCAGGATATACCTCCTGCGCGTGCAGCTGCGAGCGCTGCGTCAATTCGCTCGTTGATCAAAGCCGTCAACTGGGCTTGTGTCATGTTAACGCGTCCAGACATGGTTCTTCATAATAAAAGCAATACGTGTGAGAGAGGTTCGCGAAAGCACGATAGTAGGACAGAGTAAGCACGCACGTGTTCAAACAACAGTAGCTATACTTAATCAAGCATACTATGAGCAATGTACTACGTAATTAACAAGTAGGCAATATACATACATCATATTACCTAGAACATCGAGCCTTGCATGAGGAGCGAAGTGTCGTTGTGGACCGTTGAGCACTAAACCGGTTATAGTCTGGTTTTAACAAAAACGTTTCTCCTTTATTAAAACCAAGTTCACTATAACCAATGGCTCTGATACCAATCTGTCACACCCCCAAAATCCCACCTGCGGAGTACTACCGCTTGGAGGCGTGACTGACCAGGATCCAGCCACCAATCATACTGAACAAGCATATAAATAGTTATAAAAGTTTAACCATCACAATTGGTGTTTCAAAACAAACAAGTTAAGTTGCAAGCGGAAGCATAAGTTCAAAGTTATAACATAAGTTCCAAAAGTTTTCAAGTTTTAACATAACATGTAACAATCCCTGTCCCACAACGATCCTCCTCCATGCAAGCTCCAGCTCAGTACCTATGGTCCTGCAAAGCATGTAGTAACGAGTCAACAACTAGTTGAGTGAGTTCACGGGTGGGCGTTCGTTTTAGTTGTTTCGAAAACAGTTTACTTTATCTGGCATCCAGCCGTGGGGGTTACCCCATAGTTTTAAAAACGTGACCAGTTCGTTCCCAGTTACTCCGGCACTCCGGCCGTGGGGGCTACCCCATATAGTTATCCGGCATTTCGGCCGTGGGGGCTACCCCATGTGTATACTAGACTCGTTACCGTATCGATTGCTGACTGTAGTCATGTTTATGTGCCCTGAAAACATCAATGTCTATCATCATTGACGTGCCCCAGATCCATTAGTTCACGCCCGTCCTCTGCGGCACGGTGTGAGGCTTGTCAGACCTAAATAGCGCTATCTAACTAATGACCCGCTCGCCATTGGCCCGACGATTAGTCGATACAAAAAGGAGGGACTTCGTGATAGAGTTTTAGTCTAGTACGTTTATCCGTCCATCCGGACGAGGAATCACATTCCTGAACCACTGACGTCCTACCCAATGGTAGACGAGGAACCCATGTTCCTGAATCCCATTCCCAACCCAGGGAATCCCATGCTTTGTAAAGGGTGTGAACTCACCTTGGTTTGCTCGGCAGTTAATCACAGAAAGTCAATCAAGTCGCAAGTAGTCAATAACGTCCTAACACGGATATCACGTATAATCAGATTCGAACCAAGTAGTGCACAAATGTGCAACACGTATGGCAAACACGGGTAATAATCATGGCAACACGTTTAACATACACAGTTCACAGTTATCATTCAAACACAGCCCAAAGTCTAAGTGTAAGGCCCAAACAGTTGGGCTCGTGATAACAGACCCAAATAACATATCAACAGTAGCACAGAAGTCCATAAATTCGGCCCACTAACTTAGGCCCAAAGTGTGGTCTCGAGTCGCAACCGGACTCGCAAGCATGGTCTCGAGTCAGGCTGTGTGTGTTGATCTCAGGTGGTTGCGAGTCGCAACCGGTGTCGCAACCGTGGTCTCGGTTCATCATGCTAAGGTCTCGAGTCGCAACGGGACTCGTAACCTGTGGTTTCGGCTTGTCCTGTTATGGTTGCGAGTCGCAACCGCGTGGTCTCGAGTCATCACGCTGTGGTTGCGAGTCGCAACTAGGTGATTGCGAGTCGGTAGCAGTCGTTTTCAAGTTCACGTGTTGATGCAGATGTAGTCAGATTAATGGTACAATATAATCAGGCCCAAATCCGGAAATAACCAATAGAATCCCACTAACATATTTCCTAATCAGGCCATTAGTCAAAGATGGATCAAAATCACAAGGGTTTTCAATCCTCAACATTCATTCAAAGTGTTCTTCCTATGTTCAAAGCATATATTCAAGTTCTTCATAACATAAACAACACTTATTCACCCAAAATCATGAACAACTATCAAGATACAATTTACTAGCATGCATCCTACTTGACAACCATATTTATTAGCCGATTTTTCTTAGTATAAATACCCAAACTTTTCGGATCAAACCCAAATGCAACCAATATCATCATTCACCTTTTTGTCATACCATGAACCCATTTTCAACATCAAATATGTATAGTTCCACTCATAACAAGAAACATTCATGAACCGATTTCTTTTCAAAACATTATGTATAACTCATCTTAACATATTGTCACATAATCTCATCTTACAAACATAACATAAACACACTAACATTTAACAAAGCATTAAGAACACTAACCGGTTATGGGTTTCGAGGGTGTGTGAAAGGCTTCCAACCGGGTGTGTGTGTGAGCCGATCCAAGTCCAAAGATCCAAGAATGGTGGAGTGTGTTTGTGTTCTAGAGTTTAGGTGAGAGAGAGAAGTAGGAGAGTGTGTGTTGTAATGTTCAACAAAATGGTAACACTAACTAAGGTAGTGTATTTATAGTCAAAGTTCCAAGTGTGTGCACCCTATGGGTTTCGGCTAAGGGTTTACGGCCCAAAGGCCCAACCGGCCAAAGGTTCTCGGCCCAAGGCCCAAAACCGATTACTAGTCACTCGAGACCTCATGGTCTCGAGTCGGGTTCCTTGTTGTTTCGTGTCGGGTTCTCGGTTCACATATAACACACATACATATATACATACAATGCACACAAAACAAAGCACATAAAAGTTCACGTTATCATTTTAACTAGTCACATAACGTACAAGCAAGTTACAACGAAAGGTTCTAGATTTCGAGTTGTCACATCATCCCCAAGTTGAAAGAAATTTCGTCCCGAAATTTGATGGCACTCACTGAGGAAGCTAGTTAAGTTGCATGGTTTTCCTGGTTTTCCTGGGGTGTCACAGTATCAACTACCCACCGATTTACTAACCCGCTAACAACGCAAGGAAGTTGCCAATACGCTTAATAAATGACAAATAATTCAAACACAATAAACGTTTACCAAGAATCCAACACGAGTGGTCAAGCTGTACCAGTTATACGAATCCGCAAACAAGAATTAATGCCAAACAATGTAAAAGTTCATCCGAGTAGAAGTTATAAGAGAATTAGCCACGCATCATGGTCATCGTTGCTTCAGGATTTGTTAGAAATTGATTGAACATGAACCAGTTGCTTGGAAGATGGAAGATGATGGAAAGTAATCGCCCAAAAGTGCTCCCAATCGTCCCTCGGCGGCTGCGTAATGATTCCCCTCCTGTTTTCTTCGAACTAGGTTAAAAAACACAAGTTTCCACGCTGTAACACTTTCGCGCCACGCTACAGAATCTCGTCACTCCCTCGCGTGGCGCGAAGGAGCATATTCTGACCAATCGTTGACTTCTATCTGTCGCGCCACGCGACACATCACATAGCCTCCCTCGCGTGGCGCGAGGGAGCATGGTTTCCAGCATAACTGCTTTCTCGCTCCGTATTGCCTTGTAACACCCGTTTTCCAGCTTGTATGATCATTGTACTGCATTTAAGCGTTGTTAAGCCTGAAAAACCCGACAACCAATAAGTACACAAATTACTATGAATAAACACACTCCAACGCTTAAAACCGACACAAACTATACATAATATGACGTGTTTACACCCGCACATCAGATATGCTTGCTGATCTGCAAATTAAAACAAACAATGAAATTGCATGGAAGAAGGCGAGAGAACGAGATATCTTATTAAGTGTTAAATGTAATGTATAATTTTTAATTTTTAATATTTTTCAAAATCAGAATTTTGTAATACTATTTAATATCGAATGAAGAAAATTCAAAGTTTCAAAATCAGAATTTTGCAATTTCCCTTTTACCAGTTTCAATAATAACAAAGTACAGCCAAAAAGTTGAACTTGAATGTGAACTTCATGAAAGGTATAGATCATGCTGATGACTCACTTCACAGGTACATAATTTCATATAATTTCAAATAATAAAAAAATACTAAAATTGTTTATTATTATTTTTTTGGTAGTTACAAAGTGTTTATAAATCCAAGTGTGAGTGATGAGTTATGTACAGCAACAGCTAAAGCACTTGCACCCATCTTCCATTCTTTGTATGCGCTATGGAGAGAAGCAGCCATCTTCCCCCTAAAAAGCAACGAAAACATTAGGAAAAAGCATTATGATTGAGGATGGCCTGAATCTACGTAAGTGGCAGGTTTATTATATTTACTGATTTCAAATTTTATTTCCAATCTTTCTGATTTAGGTTTTTTGCAGACATTCACAATGCAACAAAGCGCGCCATCAAAGCCAGAAACACTGGTTGGGTTTTGTGACAACCCTCACCAAATCAGGTATCCGTACAAATTAATTAATATTTAATTAATGCTTAATTACTGTGCTTGCTTACAATTCTGGTTAAACTGCTACTTGAATTCTGATACATACATACACATGCATCATACTTTATTAACTGTCACTCCATTATTTACATACAAAATATAGTGACAAACTTGATGCACAATAACACAGTAGCACAATGAACGGATAACCCAGTAAATGTGCTGACATAGCCAGCACCAGACAGACACTGTCTCTAAGGCCAGTATGAGCCAGGAATAGTTTACTACACTAGTAGGGAGTGTAGGGAGGTGAGGATTGTAGAACTGCGCCACTGGGTGATAGTTATAGTGACCGGATGTGCCAAAAACATGTGTTAAATACAAAATCCTGCACTTTATTACAAAATTCAGCATTTAATATGACTAGTAAAGTGCAAAAAACATGGGAAAATAATACTAGACACTTTCCAGAGTGTCGGGAATTCATTGTGTCACTAAAAATAATATTAAAGACACTTTAAATGCTTATTAAGCACTTTAACGGATCAGTATCCAACCGAACAACCGGACTTTACCCGGGACACAAAAATATTGACAATGGAATTGTTTTTCCTTTTCTGAGCTAGTTAGGGTCCCCGAACACCCTAACACCCGTTACAAAACACTACACACTAATAACTAAATTAATCACCTAACTAAACTAAATATCACCTAACTAGTTAGTCCCAATCCAACCATATTACCCCCCCCCATGATCCGATCGGTTCCCCTAGGGAACACACACACACACACCCAATTTTGATTATTTTAATTGTTAGTGCAATATCTGTCTATCGCCTCCGTCAATCTAGTCCGTAGCAGAAACCGAAGAATTCTAAGCTTTTAGTGTTATATCTAGTTGGAAAGGCAAGGTGGAAATTGTGTAAATAATGAGACTTCTCATTATAACCTTGTGCCTATAAATAGGGAGCTATAGTGTTTCATTGATGACTTTTGGCTCATTTGGAGATTTAGAGATTTATTCTAGAGAGAGAAAGTCTAGAGAGAGAAAGTCTCTCTACGTGATTCACGGCTTTGTACACGACATCATATCAATAGAATCACGTCATTAGTACGTTATTGTGTGTTCGGTCACGCACGTTCACGGATTACGCACGTCGAACGTTCGTTACGCAATCGAACGGTGTCAAAACCGGTGCTACATTAATCTTGCTTGTCTAATATCATGGGGACACATTGTATAATGGGTAAAGGGAATGGATGGTTTGTAAGAAGGTTTAGGAGGTAGTCACATTATCATTCACTCCAACACTTAACCAAAGAAAACTACTCTCCCTCTCCTCTCCTTTGGATCGGCCGAACACCACAACCATCATCCACCCATCCTTCAAATCTTGTTCAAGCAAATTTCATACATACAAGTGTGCTAGAGTTCATACGAGGAGACCCGGTGCTTACGGAATCTCAAGGACCTCTCTACATCGCTTTTATCCACCTTGTTTTCGCTTTGATTCTTTCCTAGCCTTGAGCTAGTTGTAAGTGCTTCTAAACACTCTCTTGTTCATGTTTAAAGTGGTTAATAAGAGGATTAACGGATGAAAATCAAGAACACTAAAGATTAAAACTAAAAGACTTGAAAGAAAGATGAACAAGATGGTTAAAAAGAAACTAGCGGTGTAAAATTTGTGAATCTTGTTTTGTTATGGTTATTTTATGTTGTTGGTTGCTAGTAGTGGAATGGATCGTCATCTAACCACGCTAGATCATGTTCATATAACATGAACTAGCAATATGTTAAGTAGGAAAGATACAGGATGACGAACCCTTTCAAACATAAACATGAACTTGTGTAAAAATAGTTTTTCTTGTAAAATGGAATTCTAAACTAGTAGATCTAAAGATCTACAAGTGGTATTTCCAAAGAACCAGGTGTAAGATGCAAATCATGTTAAAAAGCCGGATCTTTCTTGAAACAAAAGCATTTTTGTGAACAAACAAGTGTGTAGACACTTGTGTAACAAAAGGATTTAACAAAGAAATATTTTCGTAATTTTGACTAAGAAGTTGTAAAGTTACATCTTCTTTAAAAATATAATTTTCAAGAACCGATTTTATTTTTAAAGATAGAAAGATCTACTAAAAATGTTGGAAGGTTACTACGTATTTTTACACAACTTACAAGTTCATGTGTTTGCTATTTATACTTGTTTTGACTTGTTTAATGTTTGAATATTGTTTGTTGATGATGGGAAAATTGTTGATTGAATTTTGAAAAGAAAATGATACGCTAGTAAGCGTGGCCACCTCCAGTTACAGAGGAAACTCTGGCGAAATTTTTCCAGAAATATAACACTTGGAAATATTTTTGTAACAAGTGTTGTGAATATGTTTTTAACTTATTTTTCCAAGTAAAATTCGCCATGATTTTTATTACTACATTTCCAAGAGTCGGAGGTGGAATTTCATAAATAAAACTTGTTAAATATATGTTTAGAATATACATTTTTCATAATAACACTTGTGAGAATTTTATGATTATTTTGTGAACTACATAAATATTATTTTTAGGGTAAAAATAATATTACTGGAATACACTGAACAGTAACGACTCCAAAATAATACTAATGCCCTCACAATAAAAATTTAAGTTACACCGGTATTATTATTGCCACACAAACTCTAAAAATGTAACTTATGTATTTTCAGAAAATACTCTTAAATGCGTATTTTGATAAAAGTATTAATTTGGAAAATTGTAGGGAATAAAATATAATATTTTTGGGAAAAATATGTATATTTTGGAAGTGGAATATTTTAGACAAATGAATCAAAATATATTTTATTAAGTGAGACTTAATAATATATTTTGAAATTATATAAACGCACATGTATTAAAACCCCCATCCTTGGGAAGGAATAAAATTTATAAATAATTAAGAAGTGTAAATACGAAATAGTTGTCTAACTATTTCCCAAAAACTTAAACCTTAAGCCAAGGCACGGCCGTCCGTCTAATAGAAGTTAGTACGTGTAGGTCGTCACGCAGCAGGTTGACTGGGAGATTACTATTTCTAGATGCACTTCAGTGAGTTCATGTCCCCCTTTTTTTTCTAACTGTTTTCAGTTTTTATACTCCGGGGGTGAAATACATGTTACTATGATTACGAATACTTTTTACATAGTATGGTTAGCGTAAGGAGGGTTACTACTTAGATAATGTGAGTGGGTAGGCGGGAACTGGAGGCCATTAATACTCATTGTAGGACCGAGGGTCATTAGCGGTAGATCTATCTGGGTGTAGCGAGCCCAGCCCCAGGCCCAACAGAACGGACTTCGGGGTGACTTTGAGCCCGATGTAAAAATCTGCTAGGTTTGAGTCTTCCTACTCCACTTCACACATATCAATAGCCTTGTAAACCATTGGTGATCTCTTATTCCCTTATTTGCTACATACCATGGATTTTTATACTTACAAAGGTTTTACATACTCACTACACATGAACTCGCTCAACATATTTGCTGATTTTTCCAACTTACATGTATTTCAGGGAATTAAGGATCTGGTGAGGTATGCTACGTTTTCACGCTGCGTAAGAGTTATGAGGTCATCCAAGTTTAGGGGTTGTGGCTTTTACCTGGACGAGTCACAGTTCTTAAACTGCGTCTGTTTCATGTTTGTGGTTATGTTTTATGAACAATGTTTTTATTCTGTCTTGTTGTAATTCCGTTGCATGTGTTAACATTCTAAAACAATGTTGTGGTACTTTTATTTTAAAACTTAAATCAATGGATGATCTGCATGGTTTTACTTTCATAATAGCTTTGTTGTGATTAAGCTATGGTATTAAGAAGTCACACCAAATAAACCCACGCTTCCGCAAAGCCAGGGTGTGACAGCTTGGTATCAGAGCTTTGATCATAGCGAACTAGGATTCCTTCTCGAGTCTAGACTATGATCACTAGGGCTCTCACGAAAACATTTTTACATTGCATACATTACGTCCAGATCTCGGATACAAAACGTTTTTACAAACAAAAGTTGAGCACTTTTCCTTCTTAAAAGTCATGGTTTGGTCGGGGAGACCAGGGATTCAGTCGGGGAGACTGAGGGATTCAGTCGGGGAGACTGAGGGATTCAGTCGGGGAGACTGAGGGAGTAGTCTGAGAGACTAGGAGATTCAGTCTGAGAGGCTGGGAGGTAGACTAGTGGGACTAGGAGAACTATTTGATTGCTTATTGGTGACTAACATCTTTATTTGATTATATGACTGATTGTTTGTGCATATGTGTGCTTATGTTACAGACGTCATGCCTTCATCTGGTACTGGAGAGTCAGACACTACGGACCCTATGGCTATAGTATCAGACGACATAGTTTCATCAGAGCACGAGGTGTATACTTCAGATACTACCAGCACGGACGATGACGACTTCCAGCCTTTTGCGCTGCCCGATGTCATAGTAGAGCCCGCTGATGGCCATCTTGTTGGGGATTTGCCGCTCGCGGTGATCCCTGCTCCTGTACCCCTTGCCGCTTATCCCGCTGTTGATATGCCCCTTGATATCGTTTCCGACGACGATGTCGATTTGTTGGATGAGGACCTATTCGAGGATGACTTTGAGGGCGAGGCCCATATTGCTGCTGGTGATCTCCTACTTCTTGCTGATGCTCCTACAGAGGAGGCACCTGTCCATTCACCTGTCCCAGACTCCTTTGAGTCTGTGGCATCTGCACCTTCGCACACGTAGGGAGTGCAGCATCATTCGCACGACACAGACCCTGATATGGCATCATCCGCTGCACCTGCCCCTGCCCCAAGCTTTGAGTTTGGTCATGACATTGATGACGATTCGGATCCTGTTTTTCCACCTGGTTTTGATCCAGACCATGATATTGAGTTCGTCCACTTAGACCAGCCCATGGAGGATCCTGTAGCCCCTGTTGATCCCTTGTTTGCTGATCCAGCTGACTTTGACATGGATTTTGTTGATCCGGAGCCTGCTGTGGCCCTTGAGCCAGTTGTTGCTCCTGATCCCGTGTTAGAGCATGACCCTGATCATGCCGATGCACCTGCTGTTGCTCCTTTTGCTGATGATATACCTGTTGATGATGCACCCGTTTTCGCACCACCCATTGCGGGCCTACCTGTTGATGCTCCACCGTTGGTGGATGATCATGCTGTTGTTGCTCATATCGATGCTCCTCATGTTGCTGACATTCCTGCTGATCCTGTTGTTGCACCTCTTCCTGATCCTGTGCCGGTGATGTTCGACCGTGCACCTTTCGCGACCCATATTGATCCACAATACGCGCACACCCATAATGGGTGGATAGACGATGATGATGATTTCCCACCTTTCGTGGTACCTGTTACACCCCCCGTAGCTCCCGTTGCAGGCCCTGTTTCAGTTCCTATTAATGTTCCTTTGCTTCCCGTACTTACCACAGATGTCCACCGCACCGACTTACCTATCGCATTTCTTCAGGACATACCTCCACCACGTCCTGGGGAGGGTTCATCTCGTCAGCCTTTTGGTCATGTACCTTTCGTGTCAGGAGGAGACCAGTTTGTACCCCAGGTTCCTCATCATACTTTTGTTCCCCCTGTTACACCATCTGCTGTACCATCCTTCGCTCCATCTAGTGAGCCGTTCCTCTGGACTTCGCCCCCCATTATGCCACCATCTGATCCGTATCACCCATATCACGTGGGTTATTCTACAGAGGATATTCTCAGATCTTTCATGATACAGAAGGAGGCGCTGACCCGTCGCGTGCAGGAGCTGGAGAGAGCTCAGCGACTCCCGTGCCAGTGCCAGACTCCACCTGCAGTATCTCACCCTCCACGTCCACTTTCACCAGATTCTGCCGCTCCTTTTTGGACTCCTGAGCAGCAGATAGCCTACTTGATGCGCTCTCATCGCGCTATGGAGGAGGATTGGCTTCTTATGCGCCATTTGCTCTTTTCTCATTTCCCCCCTCCTCCACCGCCATCAGCTTAGGCCTTTTTGTACGACGCGGGTAGACTTTTGATGAGAGGACGGCGATTGCGCATACTATACAGCTTTTGGAGACCGCATTTTGGATGATTATGACTTTTTATGTTTTGTATATTGGTTGTTGTGGACATTGATGTGATAGTTTTGGACTAGGGCGATGTGGCCCTTAGTCATGGATGTTGTATGATACAGTTGTGTACTTGTAAACCTTACATTGTGGTCTCGATTTATGACAGTGCAATCGCAGTATTCTCATCATATGTGATGTTTGATTAATTGTTTATGTTCTATAACATGAGATGTTATGTGTTGATATTTTTGCTATGTACGTACACTTTACTTACTATGACCTGACCCACATGAACCATCTTTTAGAAGATGCCTCCAAGACGCCAGACACGCATGCCTACCAACGAGGCAGAACTTCAATAGGTCATCGCTGCCGACATTGCACAATATGCAGCCTCACAAGGAGGAACCAGCGGAAGTAATTCGAAAAACAACGGCAATAACAATCTGCCTCATGGTAATGTTAAGTCACTGAGACATACTACGATACATTTGGATATCTTTAGCACGTTTGCTAATGCCATTTGTATATTCTAACGTATGTGCAGGGTGCACTTACAAGCAGTTTCTTGACTACAAACCCGTAAACTTCGATGGCACCGGAGGTGCTGTTGCATTTGTCAGATGGGCCGAGAAGACGGAATCTATTCTTCGAATGAGCAAGTGCGCTCCAGACCAACAAGTTACCTACATTTCTGGACTGTTCCTGGATGGAGCCCTGTCCTGGTGGAACTTACAAGTGCAAACTCTTGGTGAAGCCGCAGCTTACGCGATGACATGGAATGAGCTGAAAGAGCTTATGCGAAGAGAGTATTGCTCACGCGCTGAGATTCAAAAATTGGAGACTGAGTTCTGGCATCTCAAGATGGAAGGTCCCAAAATCGCGGAATATGTTCAGAGATTCCACGACTTGTCACATGTGGTACCTTATATGGTTACACCGGAATTCAAACACATCGAGCGTTTTATTTGGGGTTTAGCTCCACAGATCATGAGTATGGTCACTACTTCCAAGCCTGCAACAATCACAGAGGCCATCGATCTGAGCATGGCTCTTACTGAGGAGGCTATCCGCCTAAACAAGTTTTCAAATGTTGAGAAAAAGAAGAAGGAGACTCACGTAGAGTCGTCTGGCGAGAACAAAAGGAAGTTCTCGAACTTCAAACAGGGTACAAGCGCTGATGGCAAGAAAGGAGAATCAAGCACACCGGTCCAAGTTGCAACCGGTGCTGGAAAGAAAGGAAAGGGTTATATGGGTACACATCCCAAGTGTAACACCTGCCAGCGTCACCATCTGGGCCGGTGTGGGTCAAAAGTATGTGAAGCTTGTGGAAAAGTTGGCCACTTGAAGGATTCCTGTTGGGCTATTGCGGGTTGGGGAGGCCAAGGAGGTTTTGGAAATAGGAACAATGATCGTGGAGGTAATGGAAATCGTGCACAAGGAAATAACGGAGGAAATGGAAACCGAGGCAACAACGCGAATCAAGCGGGTAATGTGAACCGAAATCAAAACAACAATCAAGCTGGGAATGGAGGTGGAAACGGGCAGAAACTTGGCTGTTTTAACTGTGGTGACATTGGACACTTTAAGAGAAACTGCCCGGAATTGAACCAAGCACGGGGAAGAGTCTTTAACATCAAGGTGAGGGAAGCTCGCCAGGATCCCAATGTTGTTACTGGTACGTTCCCTATAAACCAACGCTTTGCATCCGTTTTGTTTGATACTGGTGCCGATTATAGCTTCGTGTCATTAGAATTTAAGAATATGCTTGGGTTAGCCGCTAGTAAATTAGATATCCCATACTCGATTGAATTGGCTAATGGAAAGCTGGTTGAAGCTAATGAAGTTGTCAGAGGATGTGTAATCGAGTTGGGAGAGCGTGAGTTTACTTTGGATCTACTACCAGTCAAGTTGGGAAGCTTCGACGTGGTAGTAGGGATGGATTGGTTATCGAACAACAAGGCAGAGATTGTTTGTCACGAAAAGGTCGTTCGCATCCCAACAGAAGATGGGGAAATGATTGTGGTTCATGGAGAAAAGCGCGATACACCTTTGAGAATCATCAGCTGCCTGAAAGCCCGAAAGTGTTTACAAAAGGGATGTGCTGCCTTACTGGCACACATCATGGATAAGAAAGCTGCTGAACCAAAGATCGAAGACATCCCTGTCGTGAGGGAATATCCTGAAGTCTTTCCAGAGGACTTGCCAGGATTGCCACCCCAAAGGCAAGTGGAATTCCACATTGACTTAGTTCCAGGCGCCGCGCCTGTGGCTAAGGCACCATATCGACTTGCCTCGTCTGAGATGCAGGAATTGTCGACACAACTCCAAGAGTTGTTAGACAAAGGATTTATCAGACCAAGCTTCTCACCTTGGGGAGCTCCAGTTCTGTTTGTTAAGAAGAAAGATGGTAGTTTTCGTATGTGCATTGACTACCGGGAGTTGAATAAGTTGACGATCAAGAATAGATATCCTCTGCCAATGATTGATGATCTATTTGACCAACTGCAAGGTTCAAGCTTTTACTCGAAGATCGATCTGCGATCAGGTTACCATCAGCTAAGGATACAAGAGGAAAGTATCCCGAAGACAGCCTTTAGGACTCGCTATGGACATTACGAGTTCCTAGTTATGCCGTTTGGGTTGACAAACGCACCTGCAGTTTTTATGGATTTAATGAACCGAGTCTGCGAACCGTATCTCGACAAGTTCGTGATCGTGTTTATCGACGATATTTTGATTTATTCAAAGACAAAGAATGAACACGAATAGCATTTAAGAGCTATTCTAGAGTTACTGAAGAAGGAACAGTTGTATGCCAAATTCTCAAAGTGCGAATTTTGGTTGCGCGAAGTCCAATTCCTTGGACATGTGGTGAATGGAGATGGGATTCATGTGGATCCCACAAAGATTGAAGCGATAAAGAATTGAGAGACCCCAAAGACGCCAACCAAGATTCTACAATTCTTGGGTTTGGCTGGCTACTATCGAAGGTTCATTGAGGATTTTTCGAAGATCGCTCAACCACTAACACTCCTCACGCAGAAAGATAAGAAGTTTGATTGGGGAATCAAACAGGAAGAAGCATTTCAGCTGTTAAAAGACAAGCTCTGCAATGCGCCAATCTTAGCACTACCAGAGGGTACACATGATTTAGTGGTATATTGTGACGCCTCGCGTCAAGGATTGGGTTGCGTGTTGATGCAGCGCCAGAAAGTTATAGCTTACACATCGCGCCAACTGAAGGTACATGAAAAGAACTATACCACGCATGACTTGGAACTAGGCGCAGTGATATTTGCATTGAAGATCTGGAGATATTATCTATATGGTACGAAATGTACAATCTTCACAGATCATAAGAGTCTGCAGCACATATTCAACCAGAAAGAGCTGAATATGAGACAAAGACGTTGGGTCAAGTTGTTGAACGATTACGACTGCGAGATCAAGTACCATCCAGGGAAGGCGAATGTGGTCGCCGATGCCCTAAGTCGAAAAGAGAGGATCAAGCCCATAAGGGTTAGGGCTTTGGAGATGATTATTCAGACAGATCTTTCTCTACGCATTCGTAACGCGCAGAAGGAAGCACTTAAGGAAAGGAACCTTGAAGAGGAATATCTCCGTGGGATGGAGAAGCAGTTAATACCAAACGAGGAAGGAACGTTATGTTTTATGAAAAGGATTTGGGTTCCTCTGTTTGGTGGTTTGAGAAAAGTTATTTTTGATGAGGCACACAAATCACGGTACTCTATCCATCCAGGAGCGGATAAGATGTACCAAGATCTTAAAGATTATTATTGGTGGCCTAGGATGAAAGGCGATGTTGTTGTTTACGTTAGTAAGTGTTTGACGTGCGCCAAAGTAAAAGCGGAATACCAGAAGCCTTTAGGACTTCTGCAACAACCTGAGATTCCCAAGTGGAAGTGGGAACAAATTTCCATGGATTTTATAACGAAGTTGCCAATAACGCCAAGAGGTCATGACACTATTTGGGTAATAGTTGTGACATTTGTGCTTGTAGACATTGTAAACAGTTCAGTTATCAATGAAATAAAGTTATTTGATCCCAATATTTGTTTATTCATGTTTGATGTTTTTCATGTTTTGGCTTTTATTCGATTTCAAACTCTATATCGCTTTCTGGAAAATCGTACGCAAACTGGTGGGTAAACGTAATCAGTTAAATGCGACAAATACTCTGGAACATCATTTTATGCTTAACATACCTTAAATAACCTTTACATAACTTAGAAATAAGTTTCGAAGGCTTTGGTATGGCAAAATTCAGTTAATTCGCTTACAGGGACTAAAATTGACAAACTGCGAAAGTATGCCGATTTGAACTGTAACGAACATTCCGGAACATGATCATAAGTTAAACACACCTTAAATATCCTTTACATAGCTTAGAAATAGGCTTTGAGGGGTTCGGTGTGCTAAAATAAACTTTATGCTCATTCAGGGACTAAAAGTGTCAAAAAGTGCATAAGTTTGCACTTTCGCGCATATCTTACGTTCTGATTACTTCCGGACATCCAAAAAATTTATGTAAGCATTTAAAATATTATATTTTAATGTTTGGCATGAGAAAAATCCATTCGTCGCGCAATTTGGATCGTTTTTTCGCGCTTATGCGCATTCCGTCGTAATTAAGCGAACATCGCGATCGTACGACCAAACGAACTGACATCCGAGATATTTTTGAGCATGTTTTGAGTCCCCTATACTTTAACTTCATTTTAGAGCCTTGAAATGAGGTTAACGGGGCTTAAACGTGTCAAAAATGGGCCAAAACGCATGTTTCTAAGCTGCAGGGACCAAAACTGACAAATCTGTCAAAGTTTGCTCAGGCGGGGCGCGTAAGGTTTCCCCCAAACTTTAGGCGGGCCGCGTGAGGTCCCCAGATACGAAAAATTGTTGAAAACAGCTATATGCAGCTGTCTTGCACCTCTAAACCCATTGCAAATGGTATTTTCAAATCAGGGGACTGAAATAATGGGCTCAAATGGTTTTTAAAAACTATGGGTACACATGGATGGCCAAGATCGAAGCACGCTTTGCGAGGAACGATCTTAACGGTTCACCAAATCCTATATATACCCCTCCATGTCTTGCCCATTTCCCTCACACTTGAATTCAGAGGTTGCTCTCTAAGTTGGGGTGCTTTGACACTTCATACCTGAGAGTACTCGGAATTCAATCTTGCGAGGACCCGTTGTAAGTATTCTTTCGTTCTTTTATTGCTTTTCGAGTCCGAAAGTCAAACTTTGTTTAACTTTCTGCATTGACCAGTTTATGGTCAATGCGAAGTTCGTTTGAACTTCATAACGTGAGCGTAATCACGTTGGTTATAGTCCCTAGCGACTATACCTACTGATTACCACGTTATCTAGGCTTAGTGACGAGCCGTAGTTTCGGTCAACATGCGTTTTCTTGCGCATTTTGTAACCAAACTACTTTAGGGTATTAAAACCGTTTGTTTTAATACCAAAACCTGTTTTCTAAACATGTTCTAGCATGTTTAGCTCGTCGCTTTTAGTTTTGTGCTTGTTTAGGGTCGTAAGGGTAAGCGATCTAATCAATCGCTTATACTTACGAACCCGACCCATTTGGTCGATCATTAGGATCCGACCAAACACATTAGGTGACCATAGTGTATAGGGAATAACCTTTCAAGGTTATACCTTATGGTCACGCCATTTGAGTAGTTGTATGACAAGTGGTTCTTATGCTTTAGGTAAATTACCAAAATGCCCTTTTTACACTAAAATTCATTTTAAACTTATGTAACATAATTTTCGACACCTAAACTGATTTAGCAACAATATTAAGTGTGTTAAGGAATATCTTGCTTGTCATAGGGCTAGTTAGGCGTTTCAAGCGCGTTTTACGCAAACGACGCGTTAAAGTAGCGTAAGCTACCTAAGCGGGTCGTAACGGGTCAAAAGCACTTAGGTAAGGTTTCGTTTTGGTATGAAGGCTTTGTCAAACCATATTACATAAGTTTCCACACTTATTTGGTTTGCGAACCCTTGTACTACCCGATCCTCCGATAGGTCCGGTTATTAATGTAGGTGCCTTTATAGGTGCTGTTTGATTCCGTGATCTTCTAGCATTGCTTGGTGGTTGTTCTACGACTTCTAAGCAATCTCAAGTGAGTACATAGTCCCCTCTTTTACTGTTTTCCAAACATTTTGGGGTGAAACACATGTGCCTACTTGTTACTTTCATTCTTTTCATGCTTTCATATCATATACTTGCTATGTTCATTAATACATTTGTTTTACATGACATTTTCACGCTATGTATGTTCATTATACTTAGTACATTTGTTTTACATGACATTTTCACGCTATGTATGTTCATCATACTTAGTGCATTTATTTTACATGACATTTTCACGCTATGTATGTTCATCATACTTAGTGCATTTGTTTTACATGACATTTTCATGCTTACATTTTGGGTATGACATTTGGTTTGTTTAAGTGGGACAATATACATTCATTAACATTGATCACGCCGCTCGTTAGTAGGTAATGGTACCATAGGAATTGACAACTCCCATTCCTGAAATCCTGGGTATGTTTGGATTGGAAGGAATGACCGAATTCGATTAAAACATTTAGACAGATAGACCTTTAATTTGTTTAAAGGTTTATCACCACAGTTGCAAGGCTTGAATGTATGCATTTTCACAATACCGCATAAATGTCTGTATTCATTATAGCATGCATTTTCCACAAAACATAGCATTGATTTAAACCATGTTTTACTTCAATACACTGTTTTGTGCATTTTTCCTATGGTTTAGTTGATACATATTTCACTAACCATACATTGACATTTTGATTACACATTACATGATTGATATTTGACATAGACAATGTTGATATTGATATATACATTTTGACATGGTTTTCACAATAACTTTGGGCAAATGGTTTAGACATGGACAACTTTCATTGGGTGGTTTATTTAAATCATTCAACTTGGACTTATTCATTTTCTTACAAATAACATATTTTTCACAAGACATTGTTTTACAACACTGTTCGATATATATATACAAACTCATTTTACTTAGTTATTCATTTAACCTTACATTACTTTTTCACATATCATCTACGTATTCATCGCTTTTCAAATGATTTATAAAACAAAACATGTTACAAGGATCATGACTGACTTTGTTAAACAACCCTTTTCTAAAACCTAAGTCATGAATCCTATTTTCACAAAACCTATGTTACTCACTGGCATTTTTATGCTAACGTACTTTATTTTCACATGTGTTTCAGGAGCTAATGCATAGCTTGATCGTGATACGCTAGGGTGGACTTGGGCCTTAGTGACTTTAAAATGAAGCTAGTCTAATTAAAACATGTTATGTACTCTATGTTTCAGTTATTTCAAGACAATGTACCTCTTTTATTGATAAATAAAATATAACTTTAAATGCCATGGTTGTGAAACAATAATTCTGTTACAACACTCCCCGACGTTTCCGCCACGATTTGATGTTTTACGTGGTCGGGGTGTGACAGAAGAGTTGGTATCAGAGCCAATGGTTATAGGGAATTAGGTTATTAGTAATGCTTTGACCTAGACTATAACCTTTCTAGGACCCCAACACAAGTTGTCTTGTGTTTAGATTTTAAAACATGCACTTCACCTATCCTTAGGTGATCATCAAAACAAGAACCCAGATTTTAAAACGATTTTTGAAAAACAATCCTCTATTTTTCAAATGATCTATTTTATTGTTTTGAACCCTTTTGACTTTTCAAATTGATTTTAGAAATTTATCATTTGCTTTAATGATTCTTTTGGCCTTGTGCCTTTCGAGTTTTCAAAATCCCGTCAAAGTTTGGGTCTAAATGATGTGAACACGTGCAAACTGGAAGAGTGAATGCCTGTACCCTGAGTTTTCTGTCTAAGGCTAGAGTGTTCGTACAAATCCACATAATCGGACCAGTCACTCTTACCTGGGAACTCTTGGGGTGAGTGTTCACTTATAGGCGAGCATGTCTTCGTTAAGCATTGTTTATGGATCCATTTACTTTGATTAGTCACTGTGCGTCATTTGTTTGCTTTGTGATACGGACAAATGACCACCATCCTTGCTTTGTTGATTTTGTTTCATCTCATTCTTTTCATCTAATCATCTCACTCGTTTCCTCTCGTGTTTTCCTCTTTTCTTTAGCATGCCTCCTCGACGCGAAAATCAGCTACCCAATGCCGAACTGGCGGAAATCATCGCACAGCATATGGCTGCGGCGTTCCCGAATCTTATTGCTCAGTTTAACCAAGCAAACGTCAATCAGAACGCTCCTTGTAACTTTAAGAGTTTCAATTCGGCTAAACCACTCAAGTTCAGTGGTACCGAAGGAGCAACTGGGCTTCTTTAATGGTTTGAGAGCATTGAGAATACTTTTCGTCATGTTCAGTGTCCTGATAATCGCAAGGTCGAGTTTGCTTCAAGTGTCTTTCAGAAGAGGGCGTTGACATGGTGGAACGGGGTTATGAGAGATCGTGGTGCTGAAGTCGCTTTAGCACAAACGTGGGCTGAGTTAAGGACTCTCATGATGAGTGAGTTCTGTCCTCGTCATGAATTGCGAAAGTTGGAAAGGGAGTTTGACGATCTGAAACAGGTTAGTGGTGAGCACCGGGCGTACACTGATAGATATGAAGAGTTGAGTTTGCTATGCCCAACAATGGTCACCCCACTTGACAAAGCTATCGAAAGATACATCGATGGTCTACCTGATTCTATGCAAGACATTGTTACCGGGAGTAAACCTACCACTGTCCGTCAGGCCATTGAGTTAGCTGCGACATTAACAGAATCGCAGGTCAGAAAGGGGAAATTGCATAGGAAGGGTGACAAGGGTAAGAAGCAGGATTCTGACAAAGGGGATAGCAAGAAAGGTAAGAAAGGGAAGGATTCTGGCTCATCAAGGGGCTCTAGGAAGCGAAAGGCTTCCCAAAATTTTGCAATCACTGCCCAACAGAACCAGGCAGCACCCAATCAGCCAGCGCAGCCTCCCGCGAAGAAACGGTATGAAGGGAATGCACCTTTGTGCAATAGGTGCAATAGTCATCATCAGCAACAACTCCCGTGTCGTTTCTGTACCAACTGTGGGAAGTCAGGTCATTTTGCAGAAGTTTGTCGTTTTGCTCGAAATCAGGTAGCTCAACCACCTGTTCAACAGCAAGCTGCACGACCTCACTACCCTCCCGGCTCATGCTTTAATTGCGGAGACCTGACTCATTATCGAAACCAGTGTCCAAGGCTGGTTAATGCAAATCCAGTTCAGGCTCAGGCTCGTGGACGAGCTTTCAATATGAATGCTGTTGAGGCGCAGGCAGACAACGAAGTGGTGAACGGTACGTTCTTAGTTAATAATCAACCTGCGTCTGTTCTTTTTGATTCAGGGGCCGATAAAAGTTTTGTGTCTTTATCTTTCGAACCATTGCTTCGCATGTCTAGAACAAAACTAGGTAAACCTTTGACTGTTGAAGTTGCGAATGGTGAACCCATTGTTCTTAATTCCAATCTTCGCAACTGCCAATTAAACCTTAGCAACCATCTTTTTCCTATTGACCTCACGCCTATGCGTCTTGGAAGTTTCGACATTATTGTGGGTATGGATTGGTTAGCCAAGCATCGCGCAGAGGTAGTTTGTTTCGAGAAGATCGTTCGTGTGCCGCTCCCGTCAGGTGAGATCCTACAGGTTCGTGGTGACAAACCTGTTAGTAGCCTCAAGCTTATGTCTTGTTCTCAAGCTCGGAAGTATCTGCGAAAGAACTATGTGGCCTTCTTGGCACATGTTACGGCAGATAAAGACCAAGGTAAGTCTATTCAAGATATCCCTGTTGTTCGGGATTATCCGGAGCTGTTTCCTGAAGAACTACCTGGTCTACCCCCAGCACGCCAAGTCGAGTTCCATATCGATCTTGTACCTGGTGCAAATCCTATTGCCAGAGCTCCGTATCGCCTTGCACCATCCGAGATGCAAGAGCTATCTAAGCAGCTTCAAGAGCTTTCTGACAAAGGCTTTATCCGTCCTAGCTTTTCACCTTGGGGTGCTCCCGTTCTTTTTGTCAAGAAGAAGGATGGATCCTTCAGAATGTGTATCGATTATCGTGAGCTGAATAAGCTTACCATCAAGAATCGATATCCCCTACCTCGCATTGATGATCTCTTTGACCAATTACAGGGTGCTACTTGCTTTTCGAAGATTGATCTTCGTTCTGGGTATCATCAACTTCGTGTGCATGAAGAGGATATTCCCAAAACAGCATTCCGCACTCGATATGGGCATTATGAGTTCACAGTCATGCCATTCGGTTTGACCAATGCTCCTGCTGTTTTCATGGACTTGATGAATAGGGTCTGCAAGCCTTATTTAGATAAGTTCATCATCGTTTTCATTGATGATATCTTGATTTATTCTAAGACGCGAGCTGATCACGAGCAACATCTTCGTCTTACTCTGGAACTCCTAAAGAAAGAACAACTTTTTGCCAAATTCTCCAAGTGCGAATTTTGGCTTAAGGAAGTTCAATTTTTGGGACATATTGTCAACGAACAAGGTATTCATGTAGATCCCTCCAAGATCAGTGCGATTAAGGATTGGGATACGCCAACTACTCCTACTGAGGTTCGTTCTTTCCTTGGTCTTGCGGGTTATTACCGCCGCTTCATTGAAAACTTCTCGAAGATTGCAGTTCCTCTAACTGCTCTAACTCAGAAGAACAAACCCTTTGAATGGGGTTATAAGCAAGAAGAAGCGTTTCAGACCTTGAAGCAGAAGCTTTGTGATGCGCCTATTCTAACTCTGCCTGAGGGCAATGATGATTTTGTCGTCTACTGTGATGCATCGAAATTGGGTCTTGGCTGTGTTCTGATGCAAAGGAACAAAGTCATAGCCTACGCATCTAGACAATTGAAGGTACATGAGAGAAACTACACCACTCATGATCTTGAGTTAGGTGCAGTTGTTTTCGCTCTCAAAATCTGGAGACACTATTTGTACGGTACAAAATGTGTGGTTTTCACTGACCACAAAAGTCTCCAGCACATCTTCAATCAGAAAGAACTCAACATGAGGCAAAGACGTTGGGTCGAACTCCTAAACGACTATGATTGCGAAATTCGCTACCATCCTGGTAAAGCGAATGTCGTGGCTGACGCATTAAGTCGTAAGGAACGTACTATGCTTCATTGTATTCGTGATCAAACTGCTATCCAAGCTCGATCCGATATTCAAGCCCGCATTTCTCAGGCTCAGCATGTTTGTGTTTCACAAGACTTGATGGGTAAGGAATTACCCTATCACATTAAGCCTGATCTTGTTCTAAAGGAAGATGGGTCGTATTATTTCATGGACCGTTTGTGGGTCCCAAGCCAAGATGATCTTCGTACTTTGCTTATGGATGAGGCCCATAAATCTCGTTATTCTATCCATCCTGGCTCAGACAAAATGTATAAGGATCTTCGTACTCAGTATTGGTGGCCTGGTATGAAGAAAGACATTGCCTTATACGTTTCAAAATGCCTTACTTGTCTTAAGGTTAAGGCCGAACACCAGCATCCTTATGGTCTTTTGGAGCAACCAGAGATTCCAGTTTGGAAATGGGAAAACATCGCTATGGATCTCATTACTAAACTTCCGCGCACTAAGAAAGGTCACGATGCCATCTGGGTAATTGTGGACCGTCTTACTAAATCAGCGCATTTCTTGCCAATCCGTGAGGATTTTTCTGCTGATGATTTGGCTAAAATCTACGTGGATGAAATTGTATCTCGACATGGGGTTCCTTTGAACATTATTTCAGACAGGGATGCTCGTTTCTCTTCTCGATTTTGGAGAACCATGCAATCTGCTATGGGGACCCAACTCAATCTGAGCACAGCCTATCATCCACAAACTGATGGCCAAACTGAAAGAACAATCCAGACTTTGGAGGATATGCTTAGAGCTTGTGTGATCGACTTCGGTGGTAGTTGGGATTCACATCTTCCATTGATTGAATTCTCCTACAACAACAGTTATCACTCCAGTATCAACATGGCTCCTTTCGAGGCTCTCTATGGTCGAAAATGTCGTTCACCAGTCTGCTGGAATGAGATAGGTGAGGCTCAGATTACTGGACCTGACCTCATTCTGGAGACAACTGACAAGGTTAAGAAAGTTCGTGATAACTTACAGGCAGCTCGAAGCCGTCAAAAGAGTTACGCGGACCTAAAACGCAAGCCCTTGGATTTTCAAGTCGGTGATCAAGTATTACTTAAGGTCTCACCTTGGAAAGGTGTGATCAGATTTGGAAAGAAAGGAAAACTTGCACCTAGATACGTTGGACCATTCCAGATCATCGAAAGAATCGGTAAGGTAGCCTACAGACTTCAATTGCCTCCTGAACTTGGAAATGTTCATCCAACTTTCCACGTATCCAACCTCAAAAGGTGCTTAGCTGATGAGAACCTCCACATACCACTTGACGAAATTCGTGTTGATAAAACACTACATTTTGTTGAGAAACCTGTGGAAATTATGGATCGTGAAGTCAAATGGCTTAAACGCAAGCGCATTCCGTTGGTTAAAGTTCGCTGGGAATCTAAACGTGGACCTGAGTTTACTTGGGAACGTGAAGATCAAATGAAGGCGAAGTATCCACATCTATTCCCACGAGTTTCCTCTAAACGAATTTCGGGACGAAATTCCCACAAGTAGGGGAGACTGTGACATTTGTGCTTGTAGACATTGTAAACAGTTCAGTTATCAATGAAATAAAGTTATTTGATCCCAATATTTGTTTATTCATGTTTGATGTTTTTCATGTTTTGGCTTTTATTCGATTTCAAACTCTATATCGCTTTCTGGAAAATCGTACGCAAACTGGTGGGTAAACGTAATCAGTTAAATGCGACAAATACTCTGGAACATCATTTTATGCTTAACATACCTTAAATAACCTTTACATAACTTAGAAATAAGTTTCGAAGGCTTTGGTATGGCAAAATTCAGTTAATTCGCTTACAGGGACTAAAATTGACAAACTGCGAAAGTATGCCGATTTGAACTGTAACGAACATTCCGGAACATGATCATAAGTTAAACACACCTTAAATATCCTTTACATAGCTTAGAAATAGGCTTTGAGGGGTTCGGTGTGCTAAAATAAACTTTATGCTCATTCAGGGACTAAAAGTGTCAAAAAGTGCATAAGTTTGCACTTTCGCGCATATCTTACGTTCTGATTACTTCCGGACATCCAAAAAATTTATGTAAGCATTTAAAATATTATATTTTAATGTTTGGCATGAGAAAAATCCATTCGTCGCGCAATTTGGATCGTTTTTTCGCGCTTATGCGCATTCCGTCGTAATTAAGCGAACATCGCGATCGTACGACCAAACGAACTGACATCCGAGATATTTTTGAGCATGTTTTGAGTCCCCTATACTTTAACTTCATTTTAGAGCCTTGAAATGAGGTTAACGGGGCTTAAACGTGTCAAAAATGGGCCAAAACGCATGTTTCTAAGCTGCAGGGACCAAAACTGACAAATCTGTCAAAGTTTGCTCAGGCGGGGCGCGTAAGGTTTCCCCCAAACTTTAGGCGGGCCGCGTGAGGTCCCCAGATACGAAAAATTGTTGAAAACAGCTATATGCAGCTGTCTTGCACCTCTAAACCCATTGCAAATGGTATTTTCAAATCAGGGGACTGAAATAATGGGCTCAAATGGTTTTTAAAAACTATGGGTACACATGGATGGCCAAGATCGAAGCACGCTTTGCGAGGAACGATCTTAACGGTTCACCAAATCCTATATATACCCCTCCATGTCTTGCCCATTTCCCTCACACTTGAATTCAGAGGTTGCTCTCTAAGTTGGGGTGCTTTGACACTTCATACCTGAGAGTACTCGGAATTCAATCTTGCGAGGACCCGTTGTAAGTATTCTTTCGTTCTTTTATTGCTTTTCGAGTCCGAAAGTCAAACTTTGTTTGACTTTCTGCATTGACCAGTTTATGGTCAATGCGAAGTTCGTTTGAACTTCATAACGTGAGCGTAATCACGTTGGTTATAGTCCCTAGCGACTATACCTACTGATTACCACGTTATCTAGGCTTAGTGACGAGCCGTAGTTTCGGTCAACATGCGTTTTCTTGCGCATTTTGTAACCAAACTACTTTAGGGTATTAAAACCGTTTGTTTTAATACCAAAACCTGTTTTCTAAACATGTTCTAGCATGTTTAGCTCGTCGCTTTTAGTTTTGTGCTTGTTTAGGGTCGTAAGGGTAAGCGATCTAATCAATCGCTTATACTTACGAACCCGACCCATTTGGTCGATCATTAGGATCCGACCAAACACATTAGGTGACCATAGTGTATAGGGAATAACCTTTCAAGGTTATACCTTATGGTCACGCCATTTGAGTAGTTGTATGACAAGTGGTTCTTATGCTTTAGGTAAATTACCAAAATGCCCTTTTTACACTAAAATTCATTTTAAACTTATGTAACATAATTTTCGACACCTAAACTGATTTAGCAACAATATTAAGTGTGTTAAGGCATATCTTGCTTGTCATAGGGCTAGTTAGGCGTTTCAAGCGCGTTTTACGCAAACGACGCGTTAAAGTAGCGTAAGCTACCTAAGCGGGTCGTAACGGGTCAAAAGCACTTAGGTAAGGTTTCGTTTTGGTATGAAGGCTTTGTCAAACCATATTACATAAGTTTCCACACTTATTTGGTTTGCGAACCCTTGTACTACCCGATCCTCCGATAGGTCCGGTTATTAATGTAGGTGCCTTTATAGGTGCTGTTTGATTCCGTGATCTCCTAGCATTGCTTGGTGGTTGTTCTACGACTTCTAAGCAATCTCAAGTGAGTACATAGTCCCCTCTTTTACTGTTTTCCAAACATTTTGGGGTGAAACACATGTGCCTACTTGTTACTTTCATTCTTTTCATGCTTTCATATCATATACTTGCTATGTTCATTAATACATTTGTTTTACATGACATTTTCACGCTATGTATGTTCATTATACTTAGTACATTTGTTTTACATGACATTTTCACGCTATATATGTTCATCATACTTAGTGCATTTATTTTACATGACATTTTCACGCTATGTATGTTCATCATACTTAGTGCATTTGTTTTACATGACATTTTCATGCTTACATTTTGGGTATGACATTTGGTTTGTTTAAGTGGGACAATATACATTCATTAACATTGATCACGCCGCTCGTTAGTAGGTAATGGTACCATAGGAATTGACAACTCCCATTCCTGAAATCCTGGGTATGTTTGGATTGGAAGGAATGACCGAATTCGATTAAAACATTTAGACAGATAGACCTTTAATTTGTTTAAAGGTTTATCACCACAGTTGCAAGGCTTGAATGTATGCATTTTCACAATACCGCATAAATGTCTGTATTCATTATAGCATGCATTTTCCACAAAACATAGCATTGATTTAAACCATGTTTTACTTCAATACACTGTTTTGTGCATTTTTCCTATGGTTTAGTTGATACATATTTCACTAACCATACATTGACATTTTGATTACACATTACATGATTGATATTTGACATAGACAATGTTGATATTGATATATACATTTTGACATGGTTTTCACAATAACTTTGGGCAAATGGTTTAGACATGGACAACTTTCATTGGGTGGTTTATTTAAATCATTCAACTTGGACTTATTCATTTTCTTACAAATAACATATTTTTCACAAGACATTGTTTTACAACACTGTTCGATATATATATACAAACTCATTTTACTTAGTTATTCATTTAACCTTACATTACTTTTTCACATATCATCTACGTATTCATCGCTTTTCAAATGATTTATAAAACAAAACATGTTACAAGGATCATGACTGACTTTGTTAAACAACCCTTTTCTAAAACCTAAGTCATGAATCCTATTTTCACAAAACCTATGTTACTCACTGGCATTTTTATGCTAACGTACTTTATTTTCACATGTGTTTCAGGAGCTAATGCATAGCTTGATCGTGATACGCTAGGGTGGACTTGGGCCTTAGTGACTTTAAAATGAAGCTAGTCTAATTAAAACATGTTATGTACTCTATGTTTCAGTTATTTCAAGACAATGTACCTCTTTTATTGATAAATAAAATATAACTTTAAATGCCATGGTTGTGAAACAATAATTCTGTTACAACACTCCCCGACGTTTCCGCCACGATTTGATGTTTTACGTGGTCGGGGTGTGACAATAGTGGATCGATTAACGAAATCTGCGCACTTCTTACCCATCAGAGAGAAAGATAACACGAGCAAATTGGCTGAAATTTACATGAGAGAAATCGTTGCACGTCATGGAGTGCCTCTCTCGATCATCTCTGATAGGGACGGAAGGTTTGTGTCAAGGATTTGGCAGTCCTTCCAAGAAGTTTTTGGCTCACAATTGAATCTGAGCACTGCATTTCACCCACAGACCGATGGACAAAGCAAGCAGACGATACAGACTTTGGAAGATATGCTGAGAGCATGTGTTATGGATTTGGGTGGTAGCCGGGATAAACATTTACCATTGGTCGAGTTTTCATACAACAACAGCTACCACACCAGTATTGGTGTCGCGCCATTTGAAGCTTTATATGGCCGCAAGTGCAGATCACCGCTTTGTTGGTCTGATGCAGGTGATAGACAACTGGTTGGTCCTGATGTGGTCCAAGAAACCACAGATAAGATTGCACAGATCCGAGATCGCATCAAGGCGGCTCGCGATCGACAAAAATGCTATGCGGACCGAAGAAGGAAACCTCTAGAGTTTGAGGTAGGTGACATGATATTGTTGAAAGTATCACCCTGGAAGGGTGTGGCACGCTTTGGGAAGCGTGGAAAGTTGAACCCGTGATATATTGGTCCATTCAAGATTTTGGAAAGAATTGGTTTAGTAGCATACAAGTTGGACTTACCTGCCAAGCTGAACGGTGTTCACGATACATTTCATGTATCAAATCTGAAAAAGAGTCCAACGCAAGATACTGTTGTCATTCCCACAGACGAGATTCATATTGACGACACGCTCCATTTTGTCGAAGAACCCGTTGAGATTACGGATTGGAAGGTAAACAAAACCCGCAGGAGCAGTGTCAAACTCGTCAAGGTTCGTTGGAATGCAAGACACGGTCCAGAATACACCTGGGAGCGTGAGGACCGAATGAAAGAGAAATACCCCCACTTATTTCCCAAGACCCCTGCAACTAGAAGCAGAACCTAAAATTTCGGGACGAAATTTTTCTAGCGGGGGGAGAAAGTGACAACCCTCACCAAATCAGGTATCCGTACGAATTAATTAATATGTAAATAATGCTTAACTACTGTGCTTGCTTACAATTGTGGTTAAACTGCTACTTGAATTCTGATACATACATATACATGTATCATACTTTATTAACTGTCACTCCATTATTTACATACAAACTATAGTGATAAACTTGATGCACAATAGCACAGTAGCACAATGAACGGATAACCCAGTAAACGTGCTGACATAGCCAGCACCAGACAGACACTGTCTCTAAGGCCAGTATGAGCCAGGAATAGTTTACTACACTAGTAGGGAGTGTAGGGAGGTGAGGATTGTAGAACTGCGTCACTAGGTGATAGTTATAGTGACCGATCGGTGATAGTTATACCCCCCCCCCCCATGATCCGATCGGTTCCCTAGGGAACACACACACCCAATTTTGATTATTTTAATCTTTCTTGTCTAATATCATGGGGACACTTTGTATAATGGGTAAAGGGAATGGATGGTTTATAACAAGGTTTAGGAGGTAATCACATTATTATTCACTCCAACACTTAACAAAAAAAAACTACTCTCCCTCTCCTCTCCTTTGGATCGGCCGAACACCACAACCATCATCCACCCGTCCTTCAAATCTTGTTCAAGCAAATTTCATACATACAAGTGTGCTAGAGTTCATACGAGGAGACCCGGTGCTTACGGAATCTCAAGGACCTCTCTACATCGCTTTTATCCACCTTGTTTTCGCTTTGATTCTTTCCTAGCCTTGAGCTAGTTGTAAGTGCTTCTAAACACTCTCTTGTTCATGTTTAAAGTGGTTAATAAGAGGATTAACGGATGAAAATCAAGAACACTAAAGATTAAAACTAAAAGACTTGAAAGAAAGATGAACAAGATGGTTAAAAAGAAACTAGCGGTGTAAAATTTGTGAATCTTGTTTTGTTATGGTTATTTTATGTTGTTGGTTGCTAGTAGTGGAATGGATCGTCATCTAACCACGCTAGATCATGTTCATATAACATGAACTAGCAATATGTTAAGTAGGAAAGATACAGGATGACGAACCCTTTCAAACATAAACATGAACTTGTGTAAAAATAGTTTTTCTTGTAAAATGGAATTCTAAACTAGTAGATCTAAAGATCTACAAGTGGTATTTCCAAAGAACCAGGTGTAAGATGCAAATCATGTTTAAAAGCTGGATCTTTCTTGAAACAAAAGCATTTTTGTGAACAAACAAGTGTGTAGACACTTATGTAACGAAAGGATTTAACAAAGAAATATTTTCGTAATTTTGACTAAGAAGTTGTAAAGTTACATCTTCTTTAAAAATATAATTTTCAAGAAACCGATTTTATATTTAAAGATGGAAAGATCTACTAAAAATGTTGGAAGGTTACTACGTATTTTTACACAACTTACAAGTTCATGTGTTTGCGATTTATACTTGTTTTGACTAGTTTAATGTTTGAATATTGTTTGTTGATGATGGGAAAATTGTTGATTGAATTTTGAAAAGAAAATGACACGCTAGTAAGCGTGGCCACCTCCAGTTACAGAGGAAACTCTGGCGAAATTTTTCGAGAAATATAACACTTGGAAATATTTTTGTAACAAGTGTTGTGAATATGTTTTTAACTTATTTTTCCAAGTAAAATTCGCCATGATTTTTATTACTACATTTCCAAGAGTCGGAGGTGGATTTTCATAAATAAAACTTGTTAAATATATGTTTAGAATATATATTTTTCATAATAACACTTGTGAGAATTTTATGATTATTTTGTGAACTACATAAATATTATTTTTAGGGTAAAAATAATATTACTGGAATGCACTGAACAGTAACGACTCCAAAATAATACTAACGCCCTCACAATAAAAATTTAAGTTACACCGGTATTATTATTGCCACACAAACTCTAAAAATGTAACTTATGTATTTTCAGAAAATACTCTTAAATGCGTATTTTGATAAAAGTATTATTTTGGAAAATTGTAGAGAATAAAATATAATATTTTTGGAAAAAATATGTATATTTTGAAAGTGGAATATTTTAGACAAACGAATCAAAATATATTTTATTAAGTGAAACTTAATAATATATTTTGAAATTATATAAACGCACATGTATTAAAACCCCCATCCTTGGGAAGGAATAAAATTTATAAATAATTAAGAAGTGTAAATACGAAATAGTTGTCTAACTATTTCCCAAAAACTTAAACCTTAAGCCAAGGCACTGCCGTCCGTCTAATAGAAGTTAGTACGTGTAGGTCGTCACGCAGCAGGTTGACTGGGAGATTACTATTTCGAGACGCACTTCAGTGAGTTCATGTCCCCTTTTTTTTCTAACTGTTTTCAGTTTTTATACTCCGGGGGTGAAATACATGTTACTATGTGAGTGGGTAGGCGGGAACTGGAGGCCATTAATCCTCATTGTAGGACCGAGGGTCATTAGAGGTAGATCTATCTGGGTGTAGCGAGCCCATCCCCAGGCCCAACAGAACGGACCTCGGGGTGACTTTGAGCCCGACGCAAAAATCTGCTAGGTTTGAGTCTTTCTACTGCACTTCGCACATATCAATGGCCTTGCAAACCATTGGTGATCTCTTATTTCCTTATTTGCTACATACCAGGGATTTTTATAATTACAAAGGTTTTACATACTCACTACACATGAACTCGCTCAACATTTTTGTTGATTTTTCCAACTTACATGTATTTCAGGGAATTAAGGATATGGCGAGGTATGCTACGTTTTCACGCTGCGTAAGAGTTATGAGGTCATCCAAGTTTAGGGGTTGTGGCTTTTACCTGGACGAGTCACAGTTCTTAAACTGCGTCTGTTTCATGTTTGTGGTTATGTCTTATGAACAATGTTTTTATTCTGTCTTGTTGTAATTCCGTTGCATGTGTCAACGTTCTAAAACAATGTTGTGGTACTTTTATTTTAAAACTTAAATCAATGGATGATCTGCATGGTTTTACTTTCATATAGCTTTGTCGTGATTAAGCTATGGTATTAAGAAGTCACACCAAATAAACCCACGCTTCCGCAAAGCCAGGGTGTGACAGGTTTTCCTACGATATTGTACGAAAGGTTGATGCTAAGTATCCCAAACATCCCTGGATCTTGGCTGGAAAGTCATTAGGTTCAAGGTAATGGTTAGATTTTAAAACTGTTATTAATCATGAGCTAATTATAATTGTTCTGAAGTTAAACCTTTTAGTTATGTTCATTCTAAAATGAAATTCATCCCAATTGGTCGCGTGGAGTTTGTAGAATATAAACTGATAAGTTATGGAGATAATGCATCTCTATCATAGGGTACATGCTGAGATTATTGAATTTTGAGTAACAAACAAATGAAATAGCTTTAACATAGTTGATTATTATTATAAAAATAGTTTAACATTAAGAATTGATTGGAGTGTTAAGTGTATTATTTTGAACTTTTTGAACAAGTTTTAACTGCAAAGGAGTAAAAAGAATGATGGTTTTATTCGGTGTGTGTATTGTAGTTAACAGAAGAATGGGGAGATACCGTTGTTTTAGGCATTGAGCAAAGCAGCAGGGAAGGCTTTCAGCAACATGGTTATGGGCTATAACAATGTTGATGTCGATACAAGGTGTTGCTGTTTCAAACATACCTGTGAGTTTCGTTCTTCAGGTCAATATTAATGGCAAAACGACATTTTATTCTTTCATGTGCTAAAAACTTAGACTTTATTTGATGATGTTGATGTTGATGCAGAGGTGTTTTTACATTCAACTGGACTTAAAAATCAAGTGCATAAAAATGGTCATTGTGGAATGGATTTGATATTGCTTGGTGCTTATTTGGACAAAAAAAATCAACGTTTTTAAACAGGTAAATTTACAACCGCTTATTTATGATAGTGTCTGGTAACTTGAGTTCGTATTTACGATTAGATACTTTCTATTGAATTTACTCTATAGGTAATGTTGTAGTAAAAGGAGATTTAATTATAACTGAAAAACTAACATAAGGCTTTTGTTATAAAAGTGCAGCGAACCAGACCACATTGGTTAGTAGGGGTAATGAGTACCATAACAAAACAAGAAAAGGAATAGCAACAACATGCAATTAGGTACAGTTTTGGGGCTGCTAGTGGTGTCTAAACAACCATTATAAGCGATGGTTGCGGCTGCCAAAACAGTTCAGAAAGAGGAAGCCATGCTTAAACGATTCATGGTCGGTTTTCGGGTTGAATCATAGTTTACAAATTGTGAGTTCGTAAGGTATTTTTAGGGTATGTTAAAGGTTATTTCTATTCCATGTTTTGTATATAGAGTCTAATTTGATATGTAATAGAAAAAAATATGCAAGTTTATAAACATGGAAATGAAAACACCATGATCAATATTTCTCTTTTGTATGTGTTCGACTTCTTGACTTATTATTTAATAGTTTGTTTTGATTTGTCAAATTTTGAAATTTTATACTTTATCAGAATTTTGGTTATTTTCTTTTTATTAGTGATACTGATGCTTATGTCCACACCTTATATCCCAGTTAGACATAAAAAAAAATAGAAACTCAGTTTAAGAAATATAATTGTTCTGCTTTACTTAGAATGCTAGTGTGTTTAAAAACGTAAAAGATAAAAGATGATGCATGAACTAAAGCAAAGGTTCCTTAAAATCAGCTTTTCCTTTGCTGCTCGATATGCAATCATGGTATCTATACTTTGGCAGGGCATTCCAAGTGGTTTTAGGCGATCGACGGCATAATGGGCAATAAAATGACATTGCCTTTGCATACGTGTCTATATACAAGTATATGGCATGTTGTTCGGGTTATTTAGACACAAATGGTTAGAAAACATGAAGAAATGATTAATAATCCGATTTTTAGATACAAATGGTTAGAAAACATTTAGAAATGATTAATAATCGGATTTGTAGACAACATATTATCAATTACTTAGATTATTTCTATATCAAACCTGAACTAATAATTTTTTGAGAAAAATTAAAGCCTAAATTGTATATTAAATCTAATAAATGCAATCTAATAATTAAATCTTTTTAAATAAATGCAATCTAATAATTATGTGTATACTATATATAACAAATTATTAAAGCCTAAATTGTATATTAAATGTAAAGTTTTAATACATACAATACAGAGAAAACACGTCATACCAACTTCGTAGACTTGACAGGACTTACAGACTCGATAACAAAAGACCGTAACATACAATACAGAGACAAAACGTTATATCACCACAAGCAATTGTGGATCTTTGCTGATGGGTGCACTTCGGAATGTAGCAGATATGAATGAATATAATCCCAGTGTAGCTAATTACATATCTGCCACTTGGGTTATATTCATTCATATGAATGAATATAACCCTAGTGTAGCTCTTCGATTTTCCTTGAAATTTCAGAGCTCGCTAATTACATATCTGCCACTAGGGTTATAATCATTCATATACAATTGATTGTTCTGATCAATTACTTCCTTATGTGCACCGCACCATCTTCTAGGAGGTTGTCAAGTGTTCTCGCCTTCGTGCTTGGTTTTTTACGTATCTTTACATCCGCAGCGATTCTGTACAATAAAACACATTCAAATGACCAATATAAACACATTCAAATGACCAATATGAGGAACCCATATCATCGAATCAAACCAAAAATCAATATGAGGAACACATCAATCCGAAACTGATCCGATCAGTTCATTTGTATAAAATTTAATTCTGATTTAGTTCATCTTCTTAAACAATTCTCAAATGACCGATATAAACACATTCAAATGACCAATATGAGGAACACATATCATCGAATCAAACCAAAAATCAATATGACGAACACATCAATCCGAAACTGATCCGATCAGTTCATTTGTATAAAATTTAATTCTGATTTAGTTCATCTTTTTAAACAATTCTCAAACAACCAAAAATCAATTTTCACATTTCAAGTATCAATATTGATGTGTTTAAATAACTACACACTGATGCGCTTTATCAATTTCCATCATTTGTTTCTTCGCATTTGATTCAGAAATTAAAACCCACAAGTATCATAGTTTCAATAAATAACCTAGATCTGTACTCTAATTGTTTTTAGAGAAAAACACACAAGAATCAGCCAAATGATCACATGAGATCTGAAACTATAGAAATCAATGATACATTTTGAACAATATACTCAGTTGATACCCGAGACAAAAACCCACAAGAATCAAAACCAAAACACAGTTGATCTCATATGAGGAACCGAAAACACATTCAAAACCTCTGTTTTGCTACCCGAGACAAAAACCCACAAGAATCAAACAAAACCTCTGTTTTGATACCCGAGACAAAAACCCACAAGAATCAAACAATATTTTCATACAAAACCTGAAACAAACCTTCATAATAACCAAAACCCAAACCTCTGTTTTGATACCCGAGACAAAAACCCACAAGAATCAAACAATATTTTCACACAAAACCTGATACATTCTAGCATATCAAAAACATAGTGTCGATCATGTTTTAGGTATGTGATTTTACCTTGGATTGTTATAGAAGATGAAGATGATGAAGATGAAGATGAAGCTGATGATCGGTGGAGATTACAGAAGAGGAAGATGATTCTGATGAAGACGATTTCGATGAAGATGAAGATGATTCAGATGAAGATGAAGATGATCCGATGAAGATGAAGATGATTGAAGATGAAGATGAAGATCTGTGTTTTGGGACTTGAGAGAAGATGAAAATGATTTTATTGAGAAGTGTGATTGTTCTAGTCATACATATATGTTTATCATTAAGATTTGAGGGTATAAAAGACATTTCACAATTGTCAAACAGTCAAACAGGGTGATGTTTCTCGCATACCACAGAGACGCAAATTGCGTTTTTCTCTAATTTTTTTTGAAACATAGTAATGAAATTTTTATGTCCTAACACATACTGTCTTAATATTTGTTTTCGATCGTTATTAAACATACCCGTGTGTTCACCATTGCGTCACAACTAACAATGTGTCAAAAAATTAGTTCATGTTTTCATTTTAGACAACATATTAGACAACATATTAGTTCATGTTTTCATTTTAGACAACATATTACCAAGTACTTAGCTTATTTGTATATCAACCATGTACACTAACACATAATTTCATTAACATTGTTTTATAAAGATATGTAACTAAATGCAAAGAATTTAAATCATATATTATAATCTGTTTTTTAGTATTTGTTTTCGATCGTTATTAAACATACCCGTGTGTTCACACGGGTCTTACAACTAGTAAGCATAATTGCATAATTAATTGCAAAATGTAAAAAAAAATTATGATTTTACACTAGTGGAGTAATTATGCAATTTTTGTAGATTAATTATAATTAATCTACTCTACTAGTATAAAATCACGATTTTTTTTAGATTTTGATATTAAAATACGTGCTTAAAATCACGATTTTTTAAACCAATTTTTATGTTAAAACTCATTTGTATCTGAACCTAACTCTATAAAAGTAAGGGTTTAATTGTTTCTATTTGTTAACATGAGCCTAACTCAAAATGTTTGTGATCATTTCCACATTTAAACCATTTTTTAAACTTGATTTTAGTTTGAAATATACTTAAAGCATATGTCATCGTTGACCTATTTTCATAAAGCATTCAACAAGTTTAATACAACTTTTGACTTATTATATATAAAAAAATGTTGTTCTTAATTTAATTTATTAAACATTTTGGTTTTATAAAATTGTTCAAACATATTTTCAAAACTTTTCGTTTTTATTCACATTTTTAGAAAACCTTAATTTTTTCTAAATAAAATTTCCATCATCTTAGCTTTGCCTATATTGAGCGTTTGAGAAAAATGTTCAGTAGTAGGATAATCGATGTACGGTAAGAATGCAACACTCATCATGTATTGCATACGAGTGTTAGGCAGCTCATTGACATGAAAAAAAATTAAATGGAATCAACCAATTAAAAAGGAAACAACTTTTTGCGAAAAAAACTAAAACGATGGGACAAATGTAATTTTGAACTGAGGGCGAAATCATAATTTTTATTCAGGGATAAAATCGTAAATTAAATGGATCAATGGGGGAGTGTCAGGCAGCTGCCGGCATGACTGTAATTTTACACTGGGGAAAATTGTAATTTAACCAGGAAAACAAACAAAAACGACGGAGAAAAATGTAAATTTAATTTGAGGGCAAAATCGTAACGTGGCTATGAGGAAAAAAAACTAAAGACAAAACTGTAAATTTAAACGGGGCAAAATCGTAATTTTGAATCGCGGGCAAAATTGAAATTTTTAGCTGGAAGCAAAAGCGTAAATTTATTTTTAATTCGGGGTAGAAACATAATTTTGAACTGATGGCAAAATCGTAATTATAAAGGGAAAAAACCAATGGCAAAACTATAAATTTAAACGGGGCAAAGTCGTAATTTTAAGCGAAGGGAAAAATTGAAATTTTTAGCTGGGAGCAAAAGCGTAATTTTATTTTTAAGTGGGGACAAAAACATAATTTTACACTGATGGCAAAATCGTAATTTTAAAGCGGGATAAAATCATAAATTTGTTGGCCAATAGAGGAGTGTCAGGAAGCTACCTGACACTATTACCTCCACCGCCCATTTCACCCAATAGGTGAAAACAACTATTGCCGCCAATTGGGCGTTGCGGGGCGATGGCCGAATAATTCTCAATCAATTAAAAAAATAATATAATTTTGCTAGAAAAAAACTAAAACGATGACAAGACCGTATTTTTCGGCTCAGGGCAAAACTGTAATTTTTCAGGACTAATGAGCAAGTGTTAGGCAGCTCCTTGACACAGAAAAAAATTAAACCGAGTCAACCAATTAAAAAAACTTTTATACTTTTGCAAAAAAAACTAAAACGATGGGAAAAAACGTAATTTTGAACGGAGGGCGAAATCATAATTTTTTTCAGGGATAAAATCGTAAATTAAATGGACCTATGAGGGAGTGTCAGGCAGCTGCCGACATGACTGTAATTTTACACTGTGGGCAAAATTGTAATTTAACCAGGAAAACAACTTGGCAAAAATGTAAATTTAATTTGAGGGCAAAATCGTAACTTGGCTGTGAGAAAAAAAAACTAATGGCAAAACTATAAATTTAAACGGGGCAAAATCGTAATTTTGAACCGATGACAAAATTGAAATATTTAGCTGGGAGCAAAAGCTTAAGTTTATTTCTAAGTCGGGGTAAAAACATAACTTTGAACTAATGACAAAATCCTAATTATAATGGGAAAAAAAACTAATGGCAAAACTGTAAATTTAAAAGGGTCAAAGTCGTAATTTTGAACACAGGGCAAAATTGAAATTTTTATCTGGAAGCAAAAGCGTAAATATATTTTTAAGTGGGGGAAAAAGCATAATTTTGAGCTGATGGCAAAATCGTAGGTTTAAAACGGGATAAAATCATAAATTTGTTGGGCCAATAGAAGAGTGCCAGGCAGGTGCCTCACACTATTCTCCCCACCGCCCATTTCACCCAATAGGTGAAAGGCACTATTCCCGCACATCGAATTTGTATACGTTGAATAATTTGTTAAACTAACCTTTATCTCCGTTCCAACTTCTAAAATAATTGATGAGCGATTCGACCACCACATCAAGATTATTCTTCCTTTTACCACGATTCACAGGTTGATAAGTATGTTGATCGTAATTCTTCAGGTTGTAACTTATTTGTCAAAAATTTTTTTTTTGTCATTTTCACACAGTTTTATGGACGCTTAAAAAATCTGGAGGATTGATTGTGAGCAAATGATCTTTCGTAAATAATTTTGTCACATGTTTTTATATTTATTATAATCACCCGTAACCGTTATATTTTGGACGTCTTCTATATTTATATAACCTTAAATTAAAAGATCGGTGAACACCTTTCTCATTTTGACAAAATTTATCCCAACTTTTCTAAATTGACAAAAATGACCCTCCTACTTTTTAACTTTTCATAAAAGACCTTTATACTTTCTAACTTCTTATTTACCCTCAAACTTTTGATACGTAAACCATTCTACCCCCAACTTTGCTATAATATCAAAGGTAACCCTCTAACTTTGTAGATATTACTTTGACCCCATCAAGTTTCGAACTTACCCTAAAACTAATTTCTACGTTTTTATTTTTATAGACGTATCGATATAAATTCGAGTTCGTCTATTCTTTAACGTAATTTTTGTTAGAAAACGAGTCAGGTCAATTATAAAATGTTTTCTATGTTTGTTTTGAGTTGGACTACGTTTTCATGTCAATTTTATTTGAAAACACATCGGTCAAATTTAGAACATTTTGATTTGACGGTATAAATTTGAGTTACCATACGTTTTGACGTAAATTTAGTTCGGAAACGAGTTTAATCGATTGTAGCCTATACATTATCATTTCGCGTACAACGCCGCCGCAACGCGCGACAGGTAAAAAAAACTAGTTTAGACCGAAAACTTTTGCTCTATAAATTAGCACGAGAGTAATGGTTGAAGAAAGACCTTTAATATGGCAGCAACATAAGTTATATCAATGAGGTCACTGGTCTAAATCTCTTTCGTTTATCGATGCTAATGTATCATGTACTTCACATATTCTAACCTAACCTATTGGTTTAAGATATCTACATTGTAATAAAGATATTACTTAAATAATGGATGATGCTAAAATTAAAATTATTAATATATGTGTGTATGTGGGTGATGAATAGATGTACCAACATGCATAGAAAATATGGTAGTTTTAGTTAGCCTAAACGTTGCATCATTTCTGGTACACTCTTTCTTAACAGAAACCAACTCCCATGATATCCCCCTATTTATCTAACTCACCATCCAATACCTCCCCTCTGACCCTCTTCTTAATCCAACCCTAAATCACACACTTTTCTCCCCAACATCCACCTACCACCACGCTGATCCTCCGTCGTCACCTATGAGCAGCCGTGGTCACTGGAGGCCGTCCGAGGACCAAAAACTCCGCCAACTAGTCCAGCAGTACGGACCTCATAACTGGAACGCCATAGCCGAGAAGCTCCAAGGAAGATCAGGTCGAGTTCCGTCTGTAACTTTTGAGAAACACAACTTATTTGGTTCATATATGAAACTATTATCAGGCTGGAACGCTATCTTATGAAAGGCTCCATGGGTGATTAGGGCTTGCTTTTTAGTATATATAGGGTGCGGGTTCAACCAACCCATGATATTTAACTTACAAAATATCAATTTACACATGTTGGATTTGATAAACAAAGTATATAACAAATAAAAGTATCAAACTCGATTAAGTACTTGAGTTATTCTTTCTAAATGATGTTTTACGTCTTCCTCGTCATCATCGTTACCTCAAAAATCTCATTGAAGCTTTTAGTTGCAACGAAAAGTTTTATTACTTATGACTTGATCTGACCCGAACTGAAATTCGGACCTTATGGTAGAACAAAAACCGACCCTGCTGTCCGATACAGATCAGATCTCGATTTGTTACTTAAGTTTCAGATCATTCTTTCTATTTGTTGTCCATTATAATTTTATAAACCTACAACTTATATGAATTTAGCTTTTGTTTTTTAGGTTTGAGGTTATTGAATTGTGGTAATGATATTAACTAGCTTGTTTTTGTGCAGGCAAAAGTTGCAGGTTAAGATGGTTCAACCAACTGGATCCAAAGATCAACCGAAGTCCATTCACCGAGGAGGAAGAGGAACGACTTCTAGCGTACCATCATGAATTCGGGAACCGATGGGCTAACATTGCGAAGCTTTTCCCAGGTAGAACCGATAACGCGGTTAAGAACCATTGGCATGTGATCATGGCTCGAAGAGTCCGTGAAAAGTCCAACAGGATGCACCAAAGATATCAGTACCCAATTCCTTATGAGTTTTCAAGAAACATAGCATCGTATCTACAACCATCCAAAAATTCAGTTCACGAGTCCAAGATTGATAAAGGTATAAAATGGATGCATGGGATAATACAAGTGTTGTGTTTTTATCTTAAACCAGTTTTAACTAAAAGGAGAACAAGTCAAATAGTTTGAAATCGGCACAAATATAACTTGAACGCGTACAACTTTCTAAATCGTCTTGCAGTGGCGGAGCTTGACTAAAAGTTTCGTGTGTGTGTGGTGTGTGTGTGTGTGGGGGGGGGGGGGCGATCCTATATAATTTAAAATTTTCGAAAGAAAAATCAGAAATTTTACACTTAATTCTAACCGAAACATTTTGGGGGAGGGTGCAAGTTGGTAATAAATAAATTCAAAAATAACATATTTATAAATAATAAAACTTTCTATTTTAATATCATTAATTTTATTTATTATGGATATTTTTTTGATTAATTGGAATCCTGCGCATTTCCTACTAATCGTTAAAATGAAAACGAATTCCGTCGGAAATTTCCGACACTTTACTTACGCATACCATTCCTACAAATTTTCGACAAATGGTTAAAACGAAAACGAATTCCATCGGAAATATGTGGGAAATTTCCGACATGTTTCCTACGCATAACAATTTGTGGCTTTTCTGTCGCTTTTTTGTCACAAAACTAAGATCATTTCTTGTTCGTCGGAATTTCGTGGGAAAAGTGTCTGCATTTTCGTTTGTAGGAAATGCGTAGAAAATTTTGATAGAAATAGTAGCAGTTTTCTAGTAGTGGTATTTGAACTTAACATGTTTCGAAACTTTTAAGTAAAGTTACACTTGTTGACATGCACATCTTGCTAGTTGCCACCATTACATGATAATATATTGAGTATTATCAAAATGCGTTCATTAGGTATGTCAGTAGTGTTGTTAGGGTTTCCTTCAAAGTTGATATTCATGTTATTTCATAAAAGAAAATTCGGTCTATTTAAAGGCCCAATCTTTTTATGAGAGAATATGTTATGGTTGTTGGTAATATCAATCTTTGAGATGATGCTCAATTCTTTTTATGTGTTAATGCTCAGTTACTAATTATCTTTTTTGTGGTTTAGATGAAGGGAATCGATGTTTTGAGTTCTACAACTTCCTCCCCATAAAAACGGACTCTAACGTGAGTGAAGTAATCAACCATCAAAGAAAAGACGACGTTGAGGTGGAGCAAGAAACAACGCAACAAGGGAGAGACGACGATACTGTGCCATTCATAGATTTCTTTTCGGTCAACTAAGAGGTTCCCCAAAACACTAGAAACATTTAAGATGATTAACCAATAACCACTACTTTCATAACTTGTAATTTACATAACACTATACTTTACATTCAATATTCACGAAATATGTAGAATAACAATACTTATATGTGGCTGAAACAAATGGCTTCTCTCTGGTCTCCTTGGCGATTTTGGCGACTTCACTAAAACCCTAGCTTGTTCTTGATTTCTTCCTTAATTTCAATCGATTTGGGTTAGGTATTGGGGTGTTGTCGTTCCTTCTGAGTAGGGTTCTAGACTTCAATCCTGGTTTCTAATCTTTTGAAGTTGTTATTAGGGTTTTTTTTCGTTTCTTTTCTACTAGGGTTTCACGTCGCTTGTTTTTGCCGTCGGATTTTTTTCTTGTGTGTTATTTGTAGTGCATGTTCTTTCGTCTGGTTACTGTCTACAATTGTCTGCATGGAGAATAGTCGAGATAAGAGTTTGGAGGAATTAGGGTTTCGGTCTTTTTCGGAAAGAATGCATGAGGATGTCTTTATTACGTCAAAAGGATCGATGAACGTCCAGGATATGTTTAACAAGCCGGTGCGGATTGATGGGAATCCATTGATACCGCGTAGAGGTGTTATGCCGAAAGATCCCAGGGTTATCAATGTGATTGACGAGTTGCAGAAGATCACCGTCCCAGTGCAGCCGGTGGTGACCGGTTCTAATTGTCAGGACAATCAACATGGGAGGTCGTCTGATCCGGGTTCAACTGCTGACTCGGTAGAGAATATATTTGCGGATAAACATCAGGAGGAGCAGGTATCTTACGCGCAAAAGGTAAAAACGAATGCCAAACCTGTGCGTGAAGTGAATTTCCGGAAAATGCATACGATGGAGTCTCATCAAGAAGCTGATATCGTGATTCCGAAGGAAGTGGTCAAAACGGTTCGGGACAGGTTTGATAATGTTTTATTTGGCTATTTTCTGGGCAATAGATTGCCATTCCCGGTTGTTGAATATTATGTCAAGAATGTATGGTCGAAATTTGGGTTTACTAAAATCATGATGAATGCGGAGGGCTTTTTCTTTTTCAAGTTCGATTCTAAGGAAGGAATGCATAAAGTTCTGGAGGGTGGGCCGTGGATAATACGTAAGGTTCCTTTGTTTCTTAACATCTGGTCTCCTTCGGTAAGCTTGAAAAAGGAGGGAATAAAATCGGTGCCTATTTGGGTTAAGTTTCACAATGTTCCCATATCCATTTACACAGATGATGGGTTAAGTTTATTGGCTTCAAAGATTGGGTGTCCAAAGAGATTGGATAGTTATACCGCAGATATGTGTGTGGAAAGCTGGGGTAGAAGCAGTTTTGCTAGAGCCTTGATTGAAGTTAGTGCGGATGAAGATCTTCGGGATCATATAGTGGTGGCTATTCCGAATCTTGATGATGATGGTTTTATCATGGAGAAGGTAACGGTGGAGTATGAATGGAAGCCGCATCGTTGTGCTACATGCTGCATTTTTGGTCATAATGACCAACATTGTCCCAAGAAGGTTAATGTTACTCCGAAACAAGTTGTTGTGGATGAGGAGGGGTTTATATCGGACAAGAGGAAGGTGGCTAAGTTTGGAATGGGAAATAAGAAACAGAAGCAGAAATTTATTTACAGGCCAAAGATTACTAAGTCGGGTGCAAGCACGTCGGGAACAAAGAAGGATAACAATTCGGGTTCTGGCCCTATTAAAACAGCAAACGCTTTTGAGGCTTTAGCAGATGCGGATAACAAAGAGGACGAGCGCGTAAGTGAGAACAAGAATGAGCCGTTTGATAAGTCAAAGCGGATTTCAAAAGGAGATAGTGAGATGTTGGAGGTTACACCAACGGAAATGGCTGATTTCATGGCAAATGAGACGCACCAAAACAGTTCTGAGGGGGCAAGCACTCCCGGTATGCATGGTTTAAATGGGTAGTTTCATGTCTTGGAATATAAGGGGGTTGAACCGTCCCCTAAAACAAAGTGAGGTTCGTGAGATTGTGGCTGAAAATAAGTTAGATTTGTGTGCTATTCTGGAATCGCATGTGGAGGTTAGCAAGCTGGCTAAAGTTTGTAAGTTTGTTTTTCGGAATTGGAATTGGACTTCAAACGGTAGTGCTTGTAGTCGTGGTACGAGGATTATTTTGGGGTGGAACGCTGATAATATAGATGTTATGATTCTTGCCCAAACCGATCAGATTATGCACACTCAAGTGATGTTTAAAGCGACCAAAAAAGTTGTGTTTTGTTCATTTGTTTATGCTGAAAATAAATACCAGGATCGTAGAATTCTGTGGGAGGATATCTGTAAACATAAGGCATTGTGTCATGACAAGCCGTGGGTAGTCATGGGGGATTTCAACTCGGTGCTGAATTTTGATGATGCGCTATATGGTCCATCGAAACAAACTATTGGAATGCGGGAGTTTAATGAATGCGTTCAACAGGCTGAACTGATGGACATTAATGCTCATGGTTTGCAGTATACGTGGAACCAAAAACCAAAGAGTGGAGTGGGTCTTTTGAAGAAAATAGATCGTATAATGGGCAATGTTATTTTCTTGGATCAGTTTCCGTCTGCTTATGCGATGTTCCACCCTTTTAGAGTCTCGGATCACACGCCTTGTATTCTGAAAGGGCTGGGATCCAATGTGCATCGGCCAAGACCATTCAAGTTCCCGAATTTTATTGCGTCAAAACCGGAATTTAAGGAAGCTGTTCAGATGGAATGGATGAATACAATTGACGGGATTGCTATGCTATCGGTCGTCAAGAAGCTGAGAAATTTAAAGCCAAAGCTGAGAAAAATCTTATTTAACCAAGGTAACCTGCATGATAAGGTTAATGATTTGCGTAAAAAATTAGATGATTTGCAGATCCAGATGGACCGTGATCCACTAGATGGTCGGCTGCGCCAAGTGGAAGCCCAATGTTTGAAAGATTTCCAACAAGCTGCATATGACGAAGAATGCTTTCTTAAGCAGAAGTCTAAGGTAGATTGGTTGTGTGCGGGGGATTCTAATACAAAATTCTTTCATAACATCGTCAAGTCCAAAAATGCTAGAGTGAAAATTCATAGCGTAGTGGATTCTATGGGGACGAGGCACGAAGGTGAGGGTGTAGCCGAGGCTATGGTGTTACACTACGCGAATTTTTTAGGGGTGAAAGCTCATGTGGGTACGGTGTACATGGATAATCTGTTCTCTAATGTTTTGAGTAATGAGGCTGCCGAGTACATGGTTCGGCCGGTCACCCGTGAGGAGGTTAAAACCGCCATGTTTAGTATTGGAGGGGATAAAGCGCCAGGGCCTGATGGGTATACTTCGGTCTTCTTTAAGCAAGCTTGGGAGATAGTGGGAAATGAAGTAACTGATGCGGTGCTTCAATTCTTTGAAAATGGTAAACTTTTGAAACAAATTAATCACACTATTCTAGCTTTAATCCCGAAAAAAGACGTTCCGGATTCGGTTTTGGACTATCGGCCGATATCTTGTTGCAACGTTCTATATAAATGCATCAGTAAGGTTATAACCAACCGGTTGAAAGGAAGCTTGGAAAATCTAGTCAGCATAAATCAATCAGCGTTTGTGCCGGGCCGGAAAATCTCGGATAATATTCTCCTTACTCAGGAACTGATGCACAATTACCACCTTAACAGGGGCCCGGCTAGGTGCGCTTTCAAAATCGATATTCAAAAAGCGTATGACACAGTCAGTTGGGAATTTTTGGAGGATATTCTGGTTCGGTTTGGTTTTCATAGCCGCATGGTGAAATGGATTATGACTTGTGTGTCCACTGTTTCTTATTCGCTGTGTATTAATGGTGAGTTACATGGTTATTTCAGAGGCCAACGGGGGTTAAGACAAGGGGATCCAATGTCCCCTTATTTATTCACTTTGGTAATGGAGATTTTATCGTTACTACTTAGACGAGCAGCCACCATGCCCTTTAATTATCATGCTCATTGTGTTAAGGAGAAGATAATTAACATTTCTTTTGCGGATGATCTCTTCATATTTGTTCATGGGGATGTGGTTTCGGTTAAAAAGATAAAGGAGGCGTTGGAGATGTTTACTAACATTTCTGGTCTAGTTCCTAGTCCAGCGAAAAGCACGGTGTTTTTCTGCAATGTTCCTCAGGAGATCAAACAGGAGATTCTCAATATTATGCCATTTCAAGAGGGTGTTCTTCCGGTACGGTATTTGGGGGTTCCTCTTATATCATCGAGGCTTCTTTACAAAGATTGCAGAATTCTGGTTGATCGTATGGAGAAAAGGATTGTTAATTGGGCTACTAGATCTTTGTCATTTGCGGGCCGATTACAACTTATAAACTCAGTGCTGTCTTCTATGCATATCTATTGGGCGTCGGTTTTCATTATTCCGGCTCGTGTTATTAGCGAGTTAGAAAAAAGGATGCGGAGGTTCTTATGGAATGCAGGATCAGAAGGTAGGATTCGGGCTAAAGTTGCGTGGAAGTATGTTTGCTTGCCGAAAAAGGAAGGGGGTTTGGGTATTCGAAGTATTACTGATGTAAACAAATCGCTTATGGCAAACCACATTTGGAGCATTATTACAAAACGGGATTCGATATGGGTGAGATGGATACATGATTACAAGCTTAAAGGTCGGAGTTTCTGGGAAGTTCCATGCAGAGGGAGTATGAGTTGGGGGTGGCGAAAGATTTTGTCCATCCGTCACATCATTCGGCCTCATGTTTGGTCTACTGTTCGGAGTGGGGCTCAAACTAATATATGGAGTGACATGTGGTGTTCGCAAAGTCCCTTGAGCTCGTTGATCACGCCAAGGGCAATCGCTAATGCTGGGTTTTCCTTAGGTACTACGGTTGCAGATATGGTTGATCACAATGGTAACTGGAGATGGCCTCAGGCTTGGCTAGATCTATTTCCGGTGTTAATTACAATTTCGGCTCCTCAGCTGGTGCCGAATACTATGGATAGATTGGTTTGGAAAAGCTTGGAGGGAAAGCCGGGTGATTTTCACTCGTCAGTGGTTTGGGATACAATTCGGAACCGAGAGAATGAGGTGGTATGGGCTGATATGGTTTGGTACTCTCAATGCATTCCGCGACATTCTTTTCACTTATGGTTGGAATTTAGAAACAAACTAAAAACGCAGGATAGGTTGGCAGTATGGGAAGCGGGTAGTCACACCAACTGGAATCTGATGTGCTGTCCGTTGTGTTACTTTGATCGTGATAGTCGGGATCATTTATTTTTCAGGTGTGCTTTTGCAACCCAAGTCTGGAACGAGGTGAAAAAGTTGGTTAGTATGGGTAATGTTGACGATTCATGGTCCTCGGTTGTTACTTGGGTGGAACAACATGCTAAATCCAAGAACGTAGACCACATTGTGTGCAAGTTATTGATAGCGGCGTCTTCATATTATATATGGCAAGAGAGAAACAACAGGCTTTTCAAGAGTATCAAGAGGACGGCAAATCAAGTGGCTGAGGTGATTAAGAATACAGTTCGGTTGCGGCTCATGGGCTTCAGATTCCGGACGCTGGCTACGAAGGAGAGAATTCGTAGAACATGGAAGATCGAAGATACAGATATGGATCCGGGCTAGAACCTTAATTTGATGTTTTTTGTTTCCTAGTTGGTTGTTTGCTGGTCGAGTTTTTGTGCTTGGTTGTTTTATTTACATGGCTGTAATAGTTGTTTGTCCTAGACTTGGGTTGTCAAGTCTAGTAGGTGTGTTGCTTTGACACACCCTTGTTCAGATTTGTTTATTAATAAAATTCATCGGGGTAACCCTTTACCAAAAAAAACAATACTTATATGTGATGTTAGGGTTGTTAGTTCATGTCTTTCGATAGCATGATTGTATTTGTTTGGTGAAGAAGCCAAACACATGTGAAGAATGCATCGTTTGACTCAAGGGCGAACCCAGAAGGGTTTGGGGTCCGTGGACATATTTTTTTTTTAGTAGAGGTTTCAATGTTATCCGTAGAGTATGTGAAGCAGATGTAAAAAGTTATATCTAATTGGTTTCGCCACTTTATACAAACCAAAAGATTATTACTTGTAACATATGATTACATACATGTATTTGCATCATGACTATAACTTCTTCATGATTATATGCTCCTCTACAATCTTCATAGAATTTGTAATGTGATGATATAGTCCCGTAAAGTTACAAGCATGCCCTCAGATTTACTCCGGTAATTTCACTACAAGAAAACGAGGCTAATCATCCAGATCATCGCCGCTCTTGGTAATAGCGGCGACATATCGTCGCTATTGTAACACCACTATTGTAACGCTGCTATTGATGGGACGCTATTGATCACATGTCGCTGCTATTGGTCCATGCCGTCGCTATTGGTGGTTGACCTTTAGCAGCGACACTTCGTCGCTAATAAGATGTCGTTAATGACATAAACTAACATTAATTTGAAGTTTCTAGTAGGTGGTGACGGTGGAGACGAGGTGGTGGCCGGAAAAGTGACGGTGGTGATCGGAAAAAGTGATGGTGGTGGTCCGATTTATCTAGCATACACACATACAAACACCAAAATTAAAGAGGATAACATATATAACATAAATTATAGAAGAAATTTAACAAAATCTAACAAAAAAAAAACCTTTTAATCGATTTGGAGCGTTCACGGCCATCGCCAAGGAGAAGGAGGTGAAAGATTTGGGGGAAAGGTGAGAAAGGAGGGAAGAAACCCGCCTTTAGACTTCTGCTGTGTTTTAGGGTTTTAGGGGCGACACATGTTGCCGTTATTGACCCGTCATGTCGCCGCTATTGCTTTAAATAAACCCCAGTCGTTCGATCATGATAAGGAATGAATGGCTAGGGTTTATTGTGGGACACTGGGTTCCGGATCGACCAATAGCGGCGACATATGAAGTGTCGCCGCTATTGCCCCATATTCTTGTAGTGCTACCATAACGAAGATGATCACGCTGGTAACCTCATATTTGTGGAATTTGGTAATCTTATTTTTGTGTTGAATGTATTAACATATTGAGTAAATTACGATTTTGGCCCCTGTGGTTATATCACTTTTACCTTTTTAGCCCAATTTTTTTTAACATCTGAGCCCCCAACGTCTTTTTTTCTAACCCTTTCGGCCCCTAACACTAACCTCATCCATTAAATGTTAGGAGCCAAATATTGGCTTTTGACTTTATATGGAGACATTCTCTCCATAATATTCTCTCCATTCTTAATCCCTGTTTCCTCTCCCTAATTCTAGCCATAATAGTTGATTTCTTTTTTTCCTTTTTTGTCCTTTGTATTCTATATAAACAGAGTCATACTCTCTGTTCTTGTATTAAGAAAATAAAAACTTAATAAAAGGGATACCTTTGAATTTTTTAATGGTATCAAAGCAGTGATCCTACTGCTCGAATAAAGGCACATGACGAGTAGATTTAATAATGATGAGGATGATTGGGTTATGGATTCGGGAGCCACCGAACACACAACTTATCTAAACAATATTTTTGAAAACAAAAGAAAGGATCCTCATGAAATGCATGTGCTTATTCCTAATGGTGATGCGATCCCGGTTGAAGGAAAGGGTGACTATACTTTACCGGGAGGCACCAAAATAAAGGGAATCTTGCACGTTCCAAAGTTTACTTGCAATCTTCTTTCTGTCAGTCGCTTGACTAAAAATCTTCAATGTTCTGTGACTTTCTTTCCTGATTTTTTGTGTGATGCAAGGTCTCCGTCCGAGGAACTTGATTGGTGCGGGTAAGTGTAAAGGAGGTATATACCGAATGGGGATGTTTGGGAAAGAGAAAAAGGCTATGGTTGTTACTGTTGAAAGATGGCATAAAAGGTTGGGACATACATCTCAAGAGAAACTTGCTAAGACTGATTTTCTCAAAGGTATTTCTTTTAATCTTAGAAATAATGTTTGTGATTCTTGTTCTAAGGCTAAACATACGAGATCGCCTTTTCCATTAAGTGAAATTAAAACTAAACGATGTTTTGAGTTATTCCATTGCGATGTGTGGGGCAAATATCGCATTCCTTCATTTTCTGGAGCAAATTATTTTTTGACCATTGTTGATGATTTTAGTAGAAGTGTTTGGGTTTTTCTTATTAAATATAAAACTGATGCTAGTGCTTGTTTGGTCAATTTTTGCAAGATGATTGAAAGCCAATTTAACAAAAACATCAAGAGAATAAGGTGTGATAATGGCGGGGAGTTCACATCAAACCTTATGTTGAATTTTTACTCTAAACAAGGAATTTTGTTAGAAACCACGTGTCCACATACGCCTCAACAAAATGGAGTTGTTGAGCGTAAGCATAGACATTTGCTTTATTCAATCCGTGTAATAAATGAGTTTTTAAAGATATATTGTTTTATTATTTAGTATATAAATCAGATTTTTTTTACTACATTAGTATTTTTATTATTTATCAAATATATCGATTACTTAAAATTTATATATACTAGTTTTTTACCCGTCGAGCGCTGTGGCGGCACCGTACGTGGAATGATAATGTATAGACTACAATCGATCAAACTCATTTCCGAACTAAATATAAGTCAAAACGTATGATAACTCAAATTTATACTGCCAAATCAAAATGTTCTAAATTTGACCCAATGTGTGTTTCAAATAAATTTTACATGAAAACGTAGTCCAACTCAAAATGAACAGAGAATACATTTTATAATTGACCCGACTCATTTTCTAACGAATTACGTTAAAGCGTAGACGAACTCGAATTACCGACATGTCAATAAAAATAAAAATGTAGAAATTAGTTTTAAAGTTCAAAAATTTAGACACTTGATGGGGTTAAAATGACATTTACAAGGTTAGAGGGTTACCTTTGATATTATAGCAATGTTTGGGGGTAGAATGGTTTACATATCAAAAGTTTGACGGTAAATAAGAAGTTAGAAAGTATAAGGGTCCTTTATGAAAAGTTAGAAAGTAAGAGGGTCATTTTGGTCAAGCTAGAAAGTTAGTTTTTATCAAGTTAGAAATTTAAAGGGTGACTTTTGTCAATTTAGAAAATTTGGGGTGAATTTTGTCAAATCAGAAAGGTGGTCACCGACCTTTTAATTTAAGGTTATATAAATAAGACTTTATCCAAAATTATATTTTTAATATACTGTTAATCCAAAATTATATTTATTCAACTCGTATAATACACATAGGTAGTGTTTGGTACGAGGTAATGAAAGAGGGAATGGAATACTACATTCATGGGTAATAAAAATAAGCATGTTTGGTTGCACAATGGAATGAAATCAATCATTCCACATGGAATGAAAATCTCTCTAAACACCTCCAAATGATTCCTCCCCTTACCCCAGTTTTTTTTCATTCCTTTCCGTGTCTCTTTTTTCTTTCTCCATTTTACCCTCCCATTCTCAGCTATTTTCACTACTCTTCTTCTTTGATCAGTGATGATTTCATATAACCACATGTCCCTGTAAAATTTTGAATTATAGGCCCTACTACTCTCATCACTCCAATAACCGTCTGTACCACCGTCACCACGATTGAACCTGTCACGCTGCGACGACAGACACCGCGACCACCACAATGCTCCAACATTAATCAAAGAGCTCGTTCTCTCACACACTCTCCGGTCGAATTAGTCGGTGCGAACTTCCGACAGATGAGCAGTGGGATCGTATCGACGGGATTCAAAATCAGTTTCAGCCGTTGGTAATCATTGTTTTAGGTCGTGATGGCTTTCAGGTTTTTCTGTTCGTTGAGTTTTCCGAGCATCAGGTGGATTTAACTATTCCATCTCCGTTTTTTATGAAGATAACTAACTGGCTACCGGCGTTAGTTGCAAGTTGGAGAAACGTCTCTGTTTTATTATTGATGTACGATTCAATTAAGTTTTTATGGTTTTTGTCCATTTTAATCTTGTCAAGAACTGAAGTGTATGTTGTTAATGGAGTTTATCGAACTGTTCAATTTTCTTTTGTGTTTAATTTCCATCCAAATATTTATCGGGAACATACCTCATTAATTTATCATTTCTTCTTTTACCAGTAATGTCTGCTTGATCAACATTTTCATTCTAATTTTTCATTAATTTAAGAACAATGTTTTTTTTCTTGTACAAGTGATTATTATTTCGTTTAGCAGCTTGGATTGATTTAGAAGAAGATGATGAACTTGGAAGTCGATCTGGTACTTCAGACCATACTAATGTTAACACAACCAGTGTTGGGTATTTTTGTCAACACGTATTTTACCGTCTACCAAACATTACAAAGTAATGATTCATTCTATTTTCATATGGGTAACCAAACAGGACAATGGAATGGTAATAATCCATTTCATTCACTTGTCCATTCCTTTCCTTCGTCTATTCCATTCATTCGTGTATTCCATTACCTCATACCAAACATACCCATAGTTTTTAAATATTTAACTTTTTTATTATTTGGTATATAAATTACATTTATTCAACCCATACAATACACGAGGTTCTTAAAGATAATAATTTTTTGAGTGAATTTCAAGTTTTGTCCTTTATTTTTATAGTGAATTTTAGGCGGTGTCCTTTATTTTTCAAATTGACGAGTATTGTACTTAATGTTTTAAAGTTTTGCATGTTATGTCCTTTAGCCCTAACCCAATTAGATTTTTCTGTTAAATATGGTCATGTGACTTGCACATGAGGGTATTATTGTCATTTCACTTTTCAGTGACTAGTTGTGTAAATAAATTAAATACCTAACCATTAAAAAAGTAAAAATAAAAAATTAGATATATCTCTCACCTCTCTCTCTCTCTCTCTCTCTCTCTCTCTCTCTCTTTCTCTCCCATTTACCATCAACATCCACCATCTACCATCACCACCACCATCATCCACCTCACATCACATGTCACACCCCAACCGATGGCGGAATCATCGGGGCGCGACACTAGGCGAATCAGATTGCTCAAGAGAATTCATAACAACTATTTATTGACAATATTTAATGCGTTCGTTATCCCATACTAATAAACATTACATTAGTAAACAGTCATACAGATTTCATGTTCTCTCAAACAATACAAATCCGACAACCTAGATTTATTGTGAGTTTCTAGACTTCCTAGTTTAATTTTGAGATAGTCTGCGATTAACCTGCAACATACGTTAAAATAAATGTCAATACAAAAAGTATTAGCGAGTATACAGGTTTGAAATAGTATAAAGTAGATAAAAGCGCTGCGAATTTCCACATACATAAACGGGATACACAACATACACACTACAAGACAAATACAACCAGCTAAGTCACTCGACCACTGCGGTGGAGATCCCAAAAAGGGCGTGATTTCCTTAACTAGACCCCGTCGGGTGTGAGTCCAACTATAGTACCATACTAGCTAAGGTGGGACGTCGCGAGTAAAAGTCTTAGCACATATGTATCAAGTATCACGTGTAAATATGTACGTCAGTTATTCGCATGTGATAATAGTTTAGAGTATAGACTGCGTTTTGATAAGTGCGTTTTTGATAAGAATGTATGTTACACCCCAAAGTGTGTTTAAATCGTTTAAAAATGGGGTCAAGTATACTCACAGTAGGTGTTTAACAAGTAAACACAACTTGATTGCATTGGTGAGAGCGTGTCTGAGTTAGCCTGTGAACACTAGCATAAGTCGTTGAACAGTGTGTAACGGAGTGTCGGATGAGATAATTGTCGAATGGTAAGTCAAACGAATGAACATCCGTTCGGTCGGATGGTCATCCGAGCGGATAGTCATCCGAGCGGATGACCATTTGGAAGGATGGCCATTCGAATGAGATGTGAGTGTTTGTAAATCGTTTCAAAAACTTTTGAAGTTTTCATTGTATTATTTAGACAAGTCATCCGGTCGGATGGTCATCCGGACGGATGGCCATTCGATCGGATGGCTATTCGATCGAGAGTTTGGTAGTTTGAAGTTGTATCAAATCATTTTGAACAAATAGTAGTGTAAAGGACAGTTCACTGATCGAATGATCATTCGATCGGATGGTCATTCAATCGGATGATCATCGAGTGGGCGATCTGTTCGTTAGGAAATTTTGTAAAGATTTATAAGTTCAAAGTTTGTAGTTTAACGGAGACGGCATGACGACGGGTCAAACAGCGAAAAACACACCAAGGCCCAGCTCGTTCGATTGGATGGGAATCACCCCATTCGATCAGATTCACTGACCTTTGATGGAATTTCGCGTTCAACTCGTTGGTTTGTCATCTCTCCGGTGGAAATCCGTTTTCAAGCCGGTTCTCAACTAAAGAATAAGTGGAGAGCCTGAATGAGTACAGATTCCATCAGTTTTGTGTGAAAAGTGATGAAAAAGGTAGAAATTAGTTGAAAAACGTCGAAATCTTGTGGTGACATGTGTTGAATAGTGTAGAAATCCTTTAGGTCTGAACCATTCTTGATGAGGTGACGTTACACTACAGCTTGCATAAGAAACCGAGTGAGAACAACCTTCAGGATGTCCAAATCAGACGATTTCAGGCAGAAAATCAGTGGTTTTCATGGAGAAGATGATGTAAAAGTGTTTAGTGATGAAGATTGTGCAAGATTTGGAGAGAAATACTTACGGTTTAGCCTTGAATCGTGATGAAAAGTGACTGAAAGTGCCTTAGGAGCGAGTGATCGGATGAGAGAACCAAAGTGTTGAAATGAGACATAATGGCCCTATTTATAGGCAAGGTGCAAGTTAAGGCGGTCGAATGGATCGGATGGCTTCCGATCGAATCGTCATCCGATCGAATGGCCATCCGAGCGGATGGTCATCCGGACGGAAGTCCATTCGATCAGATGTCCATTCGGACAGCCCGATTTTGTTTGTTAGTTTTCCAACTTTCGTTTCGTTCGACGTGTTTTGTTGCGTTAGGCATTGTGGATACTTTGAGATAAGTAGCGTCGTGCTAGATTGCATTTCAGTGCGATAGATTTCGTTGCGCGTGTCAGCGAGTGCGCGTTTAGACAGTTCCAATACTTCTATTATTATTATTTATTACTATTATTGTATAATAGGTCATAGCAGAAGTAATTGCGTTTTGAATCTGCGTTAGCGTTTGCGTCGCACCACAACGAGCGAGGGGAGTAGCTTAAGTACTCACGCGATGTCATCGTTAGCGTTAATGTAGTATGCGTTGTGATGTGCGATATAGCATGTTGAAAGTATGCGATATAAGCGAAGTAGCGTTGTAAGCATATAGTTTACGTTATGATCCGAATCTCTAGTGCTAGACGTAACGAGTGTAACGAGAGTAACAAGCACGGAAGTGTGGGTTTTTACAGTCTCCCCTGCTTTAGGAAATTTCGCCCCGACATAAATCCACAAGGAGGGCTGCAAGAATTGATACGAGAGAGAGTAGCGAGTATTGACACGAGTAAGTGGCGAATAAGTGTTAAGGTAAGCGAAGAGCGAACGAGCGTTTGATCGAAGATGGACGAGTGAGAGCGTCTCGGTAACATAGGGAAACCGTTGAGTAAGGCGATTCGTTTGACGAAAAGATGGTGATGCACAAGTTATCGGCCCAAAAATGTTTGAAGTTCTTGAAAAGTTTGATGGCAATGAGATTTTAAAGAAAAAATTTTGGTTTTAGGAAAATTTTCGTACGGTGTGGCGTTGAACTTGATTCGATGTTCACACCAGCGTTGCCGAAAAAGTTTTTGTTGAGTTACCAATAGATCTTATGGAAAATGTGATTTACGAAAAGTTCCTTATGACGTGGTGTTAACCTGAGTCGATTGTTAAACCAACGTTACAAGAGAGTTTTGTTTGTCTAAAAGGGTTTTAATTAAAATTTCTAGAAAATTTCCGTTTATTCTTAAAAGTTTGTAAGAAAAATTTGTTTTCACATGAGGATTAAACAGTTCAAAAAGTTTTTAATTAGCGTCGAGCCCCACATGGCACCTTTCCATGAAAGTTTGTCAATATGGCTAAAACACTTATATATAGGAAGTACCAGCGGCGTATCCACCATGTTTTAGCCATATTGCCTGTGTCCCGTGAAGCAATGTCATGCGTGTCGATATGGTACATATAGATTTTGCGTCCTCGGTCCAAGCGATTAGTGGTTGGACCAAGTTCGGAAGGAAGATTGAGTAAACTGAGCAGCGAAGTTGTTTGCAACTCAGTTAGCGATGCGAATGGTTTAGCGATTGAGAGCGTCGAAGTAATGCTAGCGTCGAGTGCGGGCGGTAAGCGAAAAGCGATAAGCTATCAGCGATAAATGGCAAGCGTCAAGTGTTAAGCGACGAGCGTTAAGCGACGAGCGTTAGGCGACGAGTGATAAGCGAAAATCCATCAGCGATAAGCATCAAAAGCGATACGCGATAAGTAGGGGTGCAAACGAGCCGAGCTACTCGCGAGCTACTCAAGCTCGGCTCGAAAAAAAGCTCGAACGAACCGAGCTTAAACAAGCTCGAGCCCGAGCCTAAAAAACAAGCTCGTTTAGTAAACGATCCCAAGCCCGAGCTTCGCTTACCGAGCTCGAGCCGGCTCGCGAGCCTAAATGAGCTTTCTGTTTATATATTTTTTGTTAATATATTAAAAATATATTTATATAATAATAATATTTACCATTTATATAAATATAAAAAATAACTTAATTATATGTATAATAATAATTATAATTAATATAAATTAACTAATAAATACTAAACGAGTCGAGCCCGAGCCGAGCTCGAGCTTTAGAAATAAAGCTCGAATCGAGTAGAGCTTGAGCTCGAGCTTTCATATGTTAGACGAGCTCGAGCTCGGGCTCGGCTCGGCTCGTTTGCACCCCTAGCGATAAGCGAACAGCGATGCGCGATAAGCGATGAGCTTTCAGCGATACGCGATAAGCGAACAGCGATACGCGATAAGCGATAAGTGTAACGCCCTGTGTCCCTAAACTTTATGCTTTTGGCAAGTTTAGTCCCTATACTTTGCCTATTGTCAGTTTTAGTCCCTAATCTATGTAATGTTGATACTTTTGATACTTTGAGTCTTAAATACTATGATCCTTGATACTTGAATCTTGATTCTTGATACTTAATACTATGAGACTGGACAGTTAAATCTAGATACTTGATACTTGGACTCTAGATACTTGAAACTTGGGAAACTAGACTCTTGACTCTTGATACTTATTAGGTGCTTGACTCTTGAGACTCGTGCAACTTGATTCTTGGTTAAACGAGAGACTGGAGTCTTGTCACTGGCAGAACCTATGAAACTTGGAAACTTTTGGGTGTTTATGATGTAATCTAGTTATGGGATACTTTTACCAAATAATACGCAACGCAACGCTTAATCTAACTCGCAAAACGAATCAAAGACGGGAACGTGGAAGGGATGGGATTGACCAAGTGGCAATCCGATCGGATGACCACCCGATCGGATGGCCACTCGATCGACCCGCCATCCGATCCGTGCGCCCCGCCTTGGTCTTCTCTCACACTATAAATAGGCCTGTCACATCACCACTCTCATTGATGTGACAGCCTCACTCGACCAGACGCACGCACACCACTTTTCTTTGATTTCTCGGCGATTTCGGTATGTTTTACACTAGATCCTTGTACTTTCATGATCTACACATCATTTCTTACGAGATTCTCCTTTGAAATCTCACTTTTCACCATGAAATCTCTTTGATCTGAGTTCTTGAGGATGATGTCATCATGTGGTTTGTACAAACTGCTATATGATGTCATACCTGGCAAGATCTAGCTCGGATCTAAGGAATTCCATGTAATTTGCACCGAATCTAAACTAGATCTAGGATTTTTCATAATAAAACTTAAGTTATCTTCATCTTTTCTTCAATCTTTCACTTTAAACGGTGGAAATCCGAGTCTAGACGGACTGTAGACTTTAAACGGTGCACCGAATCCGAGTCTGGACTTGGTTTGGAAACGGATTGTTGCCGGAAAAGATGGCCGGAATATGGATTCCGACACAAACTCGTTATGAACTGGCGACTGATCGGGTAGGGGTGATTCCCATCCGATCAAAACGACTGCATGTTGATGAGTTTACCGTTGTCTCAACACGTACCGTGCCGTAATCGTTAAATCAGAAACTTAGAAATTTTACAAAGTTATAAACGGGACAAAGACCACTCGATCGAGTGGCAATCCGATCGGATAGCCATCCGATCGAACAACCACTCGATCAGGTGACACTTGTCTCATAATCTTTCAACACTTAGAAACTTTTTCAGAAACTTGAAACTTTGGAACCCTTGATCGAATGGCGATCCGATCGGATAGCCATCCGATCGAACAGCTATCCGATCAAAGCAACCAAGACACTTAACAACAAATTGAAACTTAACACTTGGACCGAGTGGCAATCTGATCGGATATCCATCCGATCGAACAGCCACTCATCCCACTCACACATTAGTCACCCGATCGAATGGCAATCCGATCGGACAGCCATCCGATCCAGTGACTAATCCGAGACTTTGCGTCATCTCATTATTCTGCCCGACTCTTATCTGTTGTAATCTAATCAGGCTAACTCTAAAAGAGCTCCCTTTGATCCAATAACGGTCTTAATTAATAAGCAGTCACTGTGAGTATACTCGATACCTTTTTGCTTTAAACTTTGGGATGTAACATGTATTCTATAAACTATGAAACTTGATACTTTTGAATCTAAACTCTATCTTATGTGTACGTGAAACTTGTGATTCTTGATTCTTTGTGCTATGTGACGTTTAATCTAGAAGTGTGTAGTTCCGCCTTAACAATAGTAGCGCTATAGGAGATGCACCTCCCCATTATTCTCAGGGGTATTGTTAGGAGAATTCTAGTTTACCTTGAGTCTTGGGTAAACACTAAAGCATCTAGATACTTGGGCTATCACTGGTTTGGACTGCGACACTAGCACGGCTGAAACTATTTTATTACTTACATTGTGGATATGAGTTGTTTTAACCTACTAACCTATATACTCAAACTTGTATACTCGCCGGTACATTTTTGTACTGATTCTATTTTAATACATGTTGCAGGCTGACAGGATGCTAGGATTCTTGAAACAAGCTAGGATGCTGCTTAGAAACACATCTTAGTTAATCTAGAATCATCTGATACAATTTGCACAATATTTCTTATGTTTTGTACTTGATGTTTGATGTTGATGTTTTAGACAATTATCCCATGAAATCAATTTAATTACTATTCAAATATCTAGTGTTATGGAACCTCATGAGCAATCTGAACGCTTAGTGCTCGCACCCCGATGTTTCTGCCATCGGTTGGGGTGTGACAATAAGCGAACAGAGATACGCGATAAGTGATAAACGAACAGAGATACGCGATAAGCGATAAGTGAACAACGATACGCGATAAGCGATAAGCGAACAGCGATACGTGATACGCGATAAGCGATAAGCGAACAGCGATATGCGATAAGCGAACTGCGATACGCGACAAGCGATAGGCGTCGAGGGGGAAAAAGAGATGCGAGTATTGAAGCGTTGAGATTTACACGTGCGATAATCGTTTAAGCGTAAAGCGAAAGCGAGTGCGCATGCGTGCATGTAGGCTTATGAATAGTCTAGCGATGACGCGTTTGAGATGCGATGAGATGTTACGCCTTGCGAATGAGTTTATCATGTTGAAAATAGTCTCAATAGTATAAGAGGTCTAATAACGTTCAACTCCATATGGCACTTTCTTCACGAGAAATTGGTTAGCATGGCGAAGCACTTATATATAGGAAGTACCAGCGGCGTATCCACCATACTTCAACCACACGCCTCCGTCCCGTGAATAGGTGTCACACTTTGTCGACATGGCTAAGACACTTATATATAGGAAGTACCAGCGGCGTATCCACCACGCTTAACCATGATTTTAATGTTATGGCATCATTGGAACTTACTACGATCTCCGTGCACTGACCAAAATAATCCCGTGTGCACCCGTGATTAAGTTGTTCCTTGCACGTTTATCGTAACTTATCTCAAGGACGCATAGTGAGGGTAAAACACATTATATCGTGATATAGTATATAGTACTAGTAATATAATCTGTGTGCGAACTTAGACTAAGTGCGAGGACGAGGGAGAGAGAGCGAGAGTCAACGTCGCATATTGTGGCGACATCGAGCGATAGAACAAGTATACACATAAGAGTTTTCGTCGAGATTCATACCATCAACATCATCGTTCTGCGCCTGGTTGGTGTTGATATGGTAGATCCTTGCTGGAGCTGCGGTTGCTGGGGGTGCGAGCTGCGTTGGTGGTGTGGGGAGTGCTAGCATGCCTAGATGTCGTGGTCCTGTGTGGAAGTGGCGGGTATGGTGGTCGTAACAGTTGCAATTGATGCAATAGTGACAACCATTTCCCGTTTGGTGGTGATAAGTACCCGTGTAGGGGAAGAGTTCCCGTGTAGGCGCGATTTTGGTGATCTAGAACTGCGCGGAGAGGTTCTGGTTGAGGCAGTTCAGTTGTTGAAGAGTTTAGGCTCAACCTATTTCTCTTGCGGTTAGGCTGAGCATCTTGTGGTGGTGCGTTGTCGTCTGAGGATTCGTCTGAGGAGTCGGAGGAGGGTTCATTGGAGGATTCGATGATGATTGCTTGATTAGCCTTCCTGGTGGCATTCTTGGGGAAGAATCCCACCAAGACTCGCTTGTCATTGATTTCTACGGCCAAACGATAGGTTTCTTCGATGGTAGTAGGTTTTGCAGGTTCAACAAAATCATCCACACACTCGGGCAAAACACGGATGTACTTCTTGATAGCCTTTTCGGGAGTGTCAACTTGGCTTGGGCAGATGATGCTAAGCTGTTTGAACCTTGCTATGAGGCGGGCGTTGTCACCGTCAACTTGCTTGATTTCCCAAAATTCGTCTTCTTGCTTCTGGACTTCATGGGGAGGGCAGTACTCTTCCTTCATGAGCTCTTTCAGCTCATCCCGGGAGAGAGCGTAAGCTGCATCGTTCCCACATTTGGTACGCTCGGCTGTCTACCAGTCGAGGGCTCTTGATTGGAATATTCCTCTAGCGCGTGTAGTACGAAAATGCTCGGGGCATCCACTCTGACGAAGGGTCACCTCGATGGCATCAAACCACTGGAGTATCTGAGATACCCCTCCTTCGCCTGTGAAGACCTGTAACACCCCAACCCCGCTAGGGCTGACGTGTCACTCTTACAGATATCAAAACTAAAAACCAATCTATAGCATTAAATAAAAGATCCTAATTACATTTATTACACTACTAAAATAAAGAATCTTGGCTAGCAACTTCCTAACGCTCTTCACTGAAATCCCAGATCATCCCATATTACCTGTAAAACAAATAGGAAAAACACAAAAAGAAAAATATGGCTGAGCCAAAAATTGCTCAGTAACGGAGAAATCAACTGTACAAGTATAGTTATATCAGCGGAAAAAAATAATAGAATTAAGACTGAACTGAAACGATTACTGACACGAGTACTGAAAACAGATGCAGACAAAAGACTGATACAAAAACTGATTCACTAACCGATCTGAGCTTCAACGAAAACTGGTACGGAAACAAAAATCAGCCATACACATAACTAATATCGAAACCAACACAAAACCGTTGTAGAGACTGATTCATAGCTGACCACGATGACTAAAATATGTTATCTTGTATAAACGAACTTCTTGAAAACATCGTTTAAATAATCTGGTATCCATGTAACCAGAAAAGTTTCTAACCTATTATTCGTAGTTTGTAAAATGAAACGTTTAAACAAATCCAAGAAATAATAACTATCGAATATTTTAAACAATGTTTAATAATGCTATTATTTTTAAAACAAGATACTTGGCAAAAAGTATTTTCTTATATTGAGCGTTTGAATTTTATCAAAATAAAATAGTTTATCACACTTCATAGCAAATCAACATTAGACAAAAAGAACTAATTTTCTAACTTTAAAAAAAAAGTTATAATTTAGAAATATAATAAATGTCACAAAATGGATTTCAGATGAAATGCTTATAAAAGTTTCGTAAACTGACATGGAAAGCAAATACAAATACAGAATCAAAACCAAATACATAAGCCTAAACATTTTAAATAACGATAAAAATCTTATAATTTTTAAAAGAAAAGAATTGTCGAACTATTATCTTTAAATAAATGTTTAGATTCAAATCCATCTATATTAATTAATCAAATTTCGTAAGTTATTATTTAATTAAAAATAACTATTTGGAGAGCTTTGGAGATTTATATTTAATAACCAAAATAATTTAGATAACTTGAATTTAAAAGTAGAATAATTTAATCCTTACGAAATTTCTTAAACCAATAGGAAAAATGGACACGGAACGAAGATAGAGTCAATGACAAGTATCGACAGACACTGAATCAAATACTGAATACAGATATTGTCGGACACAAACTAAACGTATAACACGGAATCTAAATCGAAACTGAGATTGATATAGTGATCGAGACAAATCTGATACAAACTGGTACAGATACTGAGTCAAAACAGACATAGCTAATACATAATAGAATCGGATACTGAATACAATCAGAAGCATAATTAACCCAATACGCAATCGGAAACAAAACTGAATGCATACAAACATATCAGACATATCAGAACAGATACTTAACATATGCACATACAGAAACATATACCAACTTACACGACAACTATATATCAACAAAATAAATCGTGTAACACAGAAGCACCCAAAGCCAGAAACAGAAACAGACTGGTACACAACTAGCTAGTCCATGCACCTATGAGATGGTGAGTGTGGCGTTCACCCCTTGTTCCATCTCCAGACAAACAAACTCAAACTCAGAGCTAAGATCGATCTATACGCCTCTAGTGGCTAAGGTGCTACACAAGCACAAGCTAGAGACGCCGTGAACTTTTATTACGCACTGTCACGATAAGTGCCATGCCGTTGACGCCCAAACGACAAGCCAGACATGCTTGGGTGACAGAGTACATACACTAAGGTCTTGTAATAATTTACAAGCAACTGAAGATAATAATGACAGGAACATGCAACCATGAGTACAAGTCTGAGGTATAGCATGCTACAACTCACTAATAAACAAACATAGACAAACTGACTCATATAATGTATCACATATCAAACGATTACTAATATCAATCATGAAAACCAAACTTGAGACAGAGACAAAGATCCACACTACAAAGTAACAGATACGATAAAGATGAATACTATGATGAGAAGACCAAAGAATCCGTACCAACGAGTAACGAAAGATAAAAGTATACTACGATGAAAAGAAAACAGAATCCGTACCTTAAACCAGCCAGGCATAGCGAAAACAAAACGGGTTGTCCTCAATAACTATGTGAACCTATGTATTCATTATCTTGAATGAGATTCACCGAATATATATAACGATCTCCAAAGTCTTTGGTTGACTAATATTCTAGCGACTAAATGTACTACATACCATAACATATTGATGGTCACAATTTAAAATAGTATTTTCTTTATGAACCTATTTAATATGTGTTCAACCTACGTTGGTTCCCCACATTTAAAATTATATGTGAGTTTTATAAATCATCAAACTAATCAATTAAACAAAATGTAATATTGTTTTCATTTGCCTAAAGATGACCTTTTTCCAAAATATACATATATATATATATATATATATATATATTACGTACATGTAGATTTTTTTTTGTTTTCTTACAAAAGAGTTTCATCATATTTTCAAAATCATTAACATATTGGCAACTATTCAAAATTGCAAATAAACGTGTATATAAAATCATCTTGACACAAACAACTTTGCAACTAAATGAATTCACAATTAAAAACATATGTTAGTTTAGATCATTTTCTTCGAAAGCTTTGCCCATCCCGTGTTCATCTTCTCCATTCCATAGTCATCGCTAGAATAAGTTCCAAAAAGAAAATTAAGTTTCATATTTAGGCAAATACCTCAAATAAATGAATAAAGAAGATGAAAGCGGCGCGGATGAACCTTAGCGGTTCCGCGTTGGCTTGGATTTGTTTCACCGAAGCAAGGAGGCATGCCCGCGGTTGCATGGCGGTTGTGGGGTAGTTCGCGGCTGCCGATTAGTGATGGTGCGGCGGCAGAACTAGAACCACAGCAGTGGTGTGTGGCGGTTCAGAGGCGAGTGGTACTTGGTAGTGAACGAGAGGGAAAAAAACAGCGGCTGTGCCTTCGTGTTTGGGTTGCGGGTCGAAAGGGTTAAATATATGAACGGCTGCAACTGCGTGATGGTGAGTGCTTGAAAACGGCCAGGTAGAAAATTTCTAATAATTTTCATTACACAAAGATAAGTTATGAAGATGATTCAGAATTGCGGAAGTTTTGGGATTTTGAAACATGGAAGGAAACATGCAAATTTGACAAAATTAGAATGTCCAATATAAACACTAGGTTATAGGCAGTATACACTTAAGGTCCCTATAATTTATTAGAACTACAAGTATTACTAATATTTAATGTTCTATTTATTTAAATAAAAAAAACAAACCTGTTAGTTAACACTAATTAAATAAATGTGTTCGTCAATTGTCGATGGTCATTTAGTCGACTATATAATGTATTAAATTCGTTTAAACATACATATTAATTTTGTATTTAATATTTTAGGATTTTGAAATTTTCGTATGTTACAAGACCATTGGATCACAGGCTTTGAAGTGTTTGTAAAAGAAGGTAGTCTGCGGCGCGTTGATCTTAGAGTCTTCCGAGGTTCGAGAGTTGCTGAGAGATTGAACCTGTGCAACGATTTGAGGAATGACCCTTGCCACTTCCTTAGCCACGAGTGAGGCGATCCTCTTATCGGCGCTTCGTCTAGCTCTTCTCTTGGTTATACGTCTTGAGGTGGAATCGTTCGAATACATCTAAACGAAGAGAGATTTGGAGTGAGATTCGATCATAATGATTTTGAGTATGCAATGCGATTGAGTGCGTTTAAAAGTTGTTGCAGGTAGCATAGTAATACGTATTCACATAGGAGCCATATAGGAGACACGAGATTCCTAAGTTCTCACGTATAACACATATAATCGTATAACATATATACTTATATATATATATATATATATATATATATATATATATTCGTGTAGATTGCATGAGGACGTGATGAAGTGAGAGAGCGAGTTGTTAGATTTTAGTTTCGTTGCAGACATTCGGCTCTTGTTTTAGATTGCGATGGCTGTGCAAGTCGTGCGCATAGAGCGGGAAGCGAAAAGCGACAAATCGATAAAGCGGTAAAGTCGAAAAATTGATAAAGCGTAAAATCGTAAACACGTATAATTCGTTGACGCGTAAAAATCGGCGATTGCGGGCTTAAAATAGATGGAGTGTCTGGGGTGTTAGACATCGACTACCCAAGGTGATTTAACTATTCCTAACAAGTTCAAGCACACGCGTTGGCCTGATGGACTATGCCCTAACCGGGATGCGGCTACGACACTCATCCTTCCAGCTATTACGCGGCTCGAGTCATTGGTACAGTCGAGACTTCGGCGAGAGCTTTTGAAAGCCATTTTAAGGAGTGGAAGGGGTTACTAAGATGCTCACCGAATAAAATTCGGGAGTTCCACTAGATAGAAATTGAGAGCTTCGTTGAGATGTGGATGTCACTCCTAGCTCAACAAAAGGTTCTCGTGCTAAGAATGATGCGCTGAGTGAGCGATCTCATCGAGAGTTCTTGGTTTTCACACCTAATCTTGACACGATCACTCGGTTGTGGTATGCGAGTATCGTCAAGTGTGTGTATTGTGTTAGCCTTAGGAAAGGAAAAATTACGTTTTCAGCCTTAGGAAAGGCTCCTTCGTACGAAGCTGTATGTGTGGGAATTCATACGAAGATGTAGTTTTCACGAGTTCGAATGAAAGCATAACAACATGTAGGTTAGTACAGAACCCCTACTGGGTTCGCACGAAGCAACAGACCAGTTGTTCAAAGGTAGGTACTTAGACTATAGACTAGGTCAATTTTAAGACATCAAAACCCGGACTAGGTCGTGTCTTTTCTAATTCCCTATAGTTATGGCTCCGATACCAATATGTCACACCCCAACCGATCGCGGAATCATCGGGGCGCGACACTAGGCGAAGCAGATTGCTCAAGAGAATCCATAACAACTATTTAGTGACAATATTTAATGCGTTCATTATCTCATACTAATAAACAATACATCAGTAAACATTCATACAAATTTCATGTTCTCTCAAACAATACAAATCCGACAACCTAGATTTATTGTGAGTTTCTAGACTTCCTAGCTTGATTTCGAAATAGTCTGCGATTAACCTGCAACATATGTTAAAATAAATGTCAATACAAAAAGTATTGGCGAGTATATAGGTTTGAAATAGTATAAAGTAGATAAAAGCGCTGCGAATTTCCACACACATAAACGGGATACACAACATACACACAATAAGACAAATACTACCAGCTAAGTCACTCGATGACTGCGATGGAGATCCCAAAAGGGGCGTGATTTCCTTAACTAGACCCCGTCGGGTGTGAGTCCAACTATAGTACCATACTAGCTAAGGTGGGACGTCGCGAGTAAAAGTCCTAGCACATATGTATCAAGTATCACGTGTAAATATGTACATCAGTTATTCGCATGTGATAATAGTTTAGAGTATAGACTGCGTTTTGATAAGTGCGTTTTCAATAAGAACGTATGTTACACCCAAAGTGTGTTTAAAGCGTTTAAAAAGGGGTCAAGTATACTCACAGTAGGTGTTTAACAAGTAAACACAACTTGATTGGATTGGTGAGAGCGCGTCTGAGTTAGCCTGTGAACAGTAGCATAAGTCGTTGAACAGCGTGTAACGGAGTGTCAGATGATATAAGTGTCGAATGGTGAGTCGAAGGGATGAACATCCATTCGATCGGATGGTCATCTAAGCCGATAGTCATCCGAGCGGATGACCATTCGGGCGAATGGCCATTTGAATAAGATGTGAGTGTTTGTAAATCGTTTCAAAAACTTTTGAAGTTTCCGTTGTAGTATCTAGACAAGTCATCCTTCGGATGGTCATCCGGATGGATGGCCATTCGATCTGATGGCTATTCGATCGAGAGTTTGGTAGTTTGAAGTTGTATTAAATCGTTTTGAACAAGTAGTAGTGTAAAGGACAGTTCACCTGATCGAATAATCATTCGATCGGATGATCATTCGAGTGGGCAATCTGTTCGTTAGGAAATTTTGTAAAAATTTCTAAGTTCAAAGTTTATAGTTTAACGGAGACGACGTGACGACGGGTCAAACAGCGGAAAACACACCAAGGCCCAGCTCGTTTGATTGGATGGGAATCACCCCATTCGATCAGATTCACTGACCTTTGATGGAATTTCACGTTCAACTCGTTAGTCGGTCATCTCTCCGGTGGAAATCTGTTTTCAAGATTGTTCTCAACTATAGAATGAGTGGAGAGCCTGAATGAGTACAGATTCCATCGGTTTTGAGTGAAAAGTGATGAAAAAGGTAGAAATTAGTTGAAAAACATCGAAATCTTATGGTAACTTGTGTTGAATAGTGTAGAAATCCTTTAGGTCTGAACCATTCTTGATGAGGTGACGTCATACTACAGCTTGCATAAGAAACCCAGTGAGAACCACCTTCAAGATGTCCAAATCAGATGATTTCAGGCAGAAAATCAGTGGTTTTCATGGAAAAGATGATGTGAAAGTGTTTAGTGATGAAGATTGTGCAAGATTTGGAGAGAAATATTTACAGTTTAGCCTTGAATCGTGATGAAAAGTGACTGAAAGTGCCTTGGGAGCGAGTGATCGGATGAGAGAACCAAAGTGTTGAAATGAGACAAAATGACCCTATTTATAAGCGAGGTGCAAGTTAAGGCTGTCGAATGGATCGGATGGCTTCCGATCGAATGGTCATCCGATCGGATGGCCATCCGAGCGGATGGTCATCCGGACGGAAGTCCATTCGATCGGATGTCCATTCGGACAGCCCGATTTCGTTTGTTAGTTTCCAAATTTCATTTCGTTTGACGTGTTTTGTTGCGTTAGGCATTGTGGATACTTTGAGATAAGTAGCGTCGTGCTAGGTTGCGTTTCAGTGCGATAGATTTAGTTGCGCGTGCCAACGAGTGCGCGTTTAGACAGTTTCAATACTTCTATTATTATTATTATTATTATTATTATTATTATTATTATTATTATTATTATTATTATTATTATTATTATTATTATTATTATTATTTATTACTATTATTGTATAATAGGTCATAGCATAAGTAATTGCGTTTGAGTCTGCATTAGCGTTTGCGTTGCACCATGACGAGCGAGGGGAGTAGCTTAAGTACTCACGCGATGTCATCGTTATCACGACGAGCGATGGGAGTAGTTTAATGTCACACCCTGGCTTTGCGGAAGCGTGGTTAATTTTGGTGTGACTTCTTAATACCATAGCTTAATCATAACAAAGTTATATGAAATAAAAACCATGCAAGATCATCCATAGGATTAAGTTTTAAAACAAACGTAACACAACATTGTCTTACGGCGTTGACTCATGCAACGGACATTACGACCTAACAACATAAAACATTGTTCAAAGTCACAAACATCAACATGAAATAAACACAGTTTAAGAACTGTGACTCGTCCAGGAAAAAGTCACATCCCTTAAACCCGGATGACCTCGTATCACTTTGCAGCGGGAAAACGTAACATACCGCGCCAGATCTTTAGTTCCCTGAAATACATGTAAGTTGGAAAAATCAACAATAATGTTGAGCGAGTTCATGTGTAAGTGAGTAAGTAAAACCTTCGTAAGTATAAAAACCCTGGTATGTAGCCAATAAGGAAAAAGAGATCACCAATGGTTTGCAAGGCCATTGATATGTGTGAAGTGCAAGTAGGAAGACTCAAACCTAGCGGATTTATGCGTTGGGCACAAAGTCACCCCGAGGTCCGTTATGCTGGGCCTGGGGCTGGGCTCGCTACACCCAGATAGATCTACCGCTCCTGTCCCTCGGTCCTACCCTGAGGATTAATGGCCTCAAGTTTCCGCCTACCCACTCACATGATCTAAGTAGTAAACCTCCTTACGCTAACCATACCATGTATAAAGTACTCATAGATATAGTAACATGTATTTCACCCCCGCAGTTTAGAAAACTGAAAACAGTTAAGAGAAAAGGGGGACATGAACTCACAGTGGTGCGTCTCTAATAAGAAGATCTCCTGATCAAACCGCTGAGCGACGACCTACACGTACTAAATCTATTAGACGGACGGTCGTGCTTTAAGGTTTAAGTTTTTGGGGAAATAGTTAGACAACTATTTCGTGTTTTCACTTTGTAAATAATTGGTAGATATATTCCTTCCCAGGGATGGGGGATTTAATACATGTATGTTCGTATAACTTCGAAATATATTATTAAGTCTCACTTAATAAAATATATTTTATTTCCTTTACCAAAAATACTTTACTTCCGAAATATAAATATTTTTCCCAAAAATATTATATTTTAATCCTTATAGTTTTTCCAAAATAATATCCTTGTCAAAATACGCGTTCATTAGTATTTTCTGAGAATACGTAAGTTACGTTTTAAAGGTCGGGTGGTAATAATAATTACCGGTGTAACTTAAATAATTATTGTGAAGGCGTTCGTATTATTTTGGAGTCGTTAACATTTGGTAATATTATTTTTACCCTAAAAATAATATTTGTATAGTTCACAAAATAATCATAATCATTTATACAAGTGACGCTATGAAATATATATATATATATATATATCACATATATATTTACCCCGTTTTATTTTGTGAAAATCCCACCTCCGATATTTTGTAAATAAAGTCGTGGCGAAATTTACACTTTGGAAACGAATCAAAAATACATTTATAACACTTGTGATGAAAATATTTCTAAGTGTTAGGTTTTTGGAAAAATTTCGCCAAAGTTTCCCCTGTAACTGGAGGTGGCCACGCTTTCAAGCGTATCATTTTCTTTTATAATTCAAATCAACAATTTTCTCATTCAACCAAAACAATATCCAAAGCATCAAACTAGTCAAAATATATATAAATCGCATAAATTACATGAACTTGTGGTTTATCCAAAAATACGTAGTAAATCCCATTACTTTTAGTGGATCTTTATATAAATCAACTTCGTTTCTTGAAAATCTTGTTTTTAAAGAAAATATACTTTCACATCTTCTTGTAAAATTTGACAAAAATAGTTCTTTGTAGTAACTTAGTGTTACACAAGTGTTTACACACTTGTGTGTTTAAAAATCACTCTTGTTCATGAAAGTTCCGGTTTTAAAGAATACGATTTCACTTGACACTTGGTTCTTTGAAAATACCACTTGTAGATCTACTAGTTTTGAACACTATTTCGTAAGTAAAATCGATTTTACACAAGTTCATGTTTAGTGTGTGGTAGAGTTTCATCATTTAACCCTTTTTACACTTAAACAAACTCTATGTCATGATTCATGAACATGACTAATCTGGGTTAGATGATGATCCGAGCTACCACAACATAGATCGGCACTAAATAATCACCACAAGACAAGTTTTACAAGATTTACACAACATCATAGCTTTTAACCAACATCTTTAACATTTTAGTAGACTTTTACATATCATCTTGTAAGTTCATGAGTTTTAACCGTCACATTTCATTTTAACCACTTTAAAATAGATCGAGAGGGCGTTTATAGCAACTTACTACTAGCTCGAGGCTAGGGAAGAAACTAGTCGAAGATTAGGTGGATAAAAGCAATGAGGAGAGGTTCTTCACGATCCGAATGCACCAAGCTTCCTCGTATGTGATCCTTAACACTTGTATGCACTTGAAATGAGAAGATGGAAATCGAAAGATGGATGGATGGTGGAGGGGGTGTTCGGCCGAGAGCTTGAGGAGAGGGAGAGAGAGTTGTGATGGTGAGTTTGTGTGTGAATGTTATGTTGGTTTATGTCTTGTTCTTATAGGCAAAGCTCATCACAATGGACCAAAGGTTTAAGTGTCTAATTGATATGGGACAAGCATAATTAGTTTAATCAAATGAAGGACAAGAGTGGGGTCACATAGTGATCGATTCGGTTGGGGGGGGGGGGTAACCTAGTCCAATTCCAACCAATAGTTAAGTATTAGTTAGTTAAGTTAAAGGTTAACTCGGTTACTAGCGTGTTATGCATTATAGCGGGTGTTAGGGTATCCGGGGACCCTAACTGGTTCAGAAAAAGAAAAACAATGTAAATGGCAATATTTTTATGTTCCGGGTAAAGTCCGGTTGTTCGGTTGGATAGTGATCCGTTAAAGTGCTTAACAAAGCTTTAAAGTGTCGTTAATACTATTTTTAGTGACACAACTTATTCCCGACACTTTGGAAAGTGTCTAGTAATATTTTTCTCATGTTTTGGCACTTTATTAGTTAGCTAAATGCTGAATTTTTAATTAAAGTGCTGAATTTTGTACTTAGAGTACGTTTTAGGCACATCCGGTCACTGTAACTTATTCCTAGTGACACAGTTCTACAACCCTTATATCCCCACACTCTCTACTAGTGTAGTAAACTATCTCGGGCTCAAACAGGCCTTAGAGGCAGTGTCTGCCTGATGCTGGCTATATCAGCATGTTTAATAGGTTATCCGTTCATCGTGCTACTGTGCTTTCGTGCATCAAGGTTGTCACTAGAGTTCAGTATGTAAATAATGGAGTGACAGCAAATAAGGTATGATGCAAGTAAGTGTACGTATCAGAATTCAAGTAGCAGTTTATCCACAATTTCAAGTAAGCACAGTAATTAAGCAGTAATTAATTATTAATTAAGTCGTACGGATACCTGGTTTAGTGAGGGTTGTCACATTTAAGCACTCACGCGATGTCATCGTTAGCGTCAGTGTAGTATGTGTTGTGATGTGCGATATAGCGTGTTGAAAGTATGCGATATAAGCGAAGTAGCGTTGTAAGCGATATAGTTTACATTATGATCTGAATCTCTGGTGCTAGGCGTAACGAGTGTAACGAGAGTAACAAGCTGTAACACTCTATTCGTTTTCATAATATTTTATTATAAACAAGGTCTTAATATACCAAAACCTTAAATTTTATATCAACATAAGAAAAACTTAACCAAGTTAACATCTAGGACAAGTACTACTAGTTTAAGAATCCCAAGACAAAAGAACAAGTGTGTAAGTGTTAACTACATAAACATTGATTTGAACATATTTAAGTAATCGCGGAAGCTTCAAAATATCGTGTTCGGTTCTTGAAATTTGCTTGATCGCCATCCGAATTAGGTCCATCGTCACCTATGGTCAAAACCACACAAAAGATTAGTTTTGACACCTTAAATATAAGTCTAGTTGAGTTCCATGCTCAAAACAAGGCAAAAATAACAAAATCCTTACGTTTTGCTTGGTCGCGCTACGCGACGAAGACCACCAAAGGTGGTCGCGTGACGTCACCCCCGTCGCGTCGCGTGACGGGTTTGATGTTTAGCCGTGGTGTAGCACCACGGCATGATTTTGACAGAATGTTGGTGCTGATTGTTGTATATCAGTCCAGCATCACTAAATTCCACTTATAAACTTTAAACTATCATAACTTTTGACTCGTAAGTCCGTTTTAGGTTATTCTTTTTCCTATACGTCTGTAATCTCGTTACCGACGTGCCTATTATAATTACGTTACCGAAAATTTGGTTTACGGACCGAATGACTAAAATCACTATGCATTTATTCGACCCGTTAAAGTTACACTTATTTTTCTATCTTTTCAATAGTAAACATAAGGCGCTTTTTACCCAACTTTCGGGGCTTATTATCACCGGCATTTCATTATCCATCTTATGGCTTCATGGTCGTATGATTGTACCGCCTATGCTAACTATTAAATAACTTTGACGCTACCAATACACCATTATTCAACCCGTTTGGCTCATCTACGGAATCCTCCATTATGATGACTACCAAACGAGTTCTAACCAATTCTTGACCTATTATTCCATATAGCGAACATTATCGCTTCAATCAACACAACCTTTATTCTACAACTCAACTATACATATGCTAATTATCAAAATTTACTCAATGTAACGAATCAAGTTACATACCTTTAAAGCAAGCCCTTCAAACGTGCGTCCACACTGGTTTGTCCGCTCGATGCTCCGGCTTCCTTTTCTATAGAGTTCAATCACTTTACATTTAGAACTCTTTGTTTCACATATAACGCACATTTTGCCGAAACATCGTAATTATGCGTTTTAATATTAATTCTCCGTTTTAAGCCTTCTTTGAGGCATTTATACAAACACTTTAAGGGCAGAATTATACATGATTTATTAGCAAGTTTATAACTTGTCATATAGCCCAAATTTTCATCAATCCAACTATCTAACATAATTATTATGCTCTATGATTCTGAAATAACCTCACATATGTCAAATTACATTAGAACAACCCCAAATTCCTAGTGTTTATCATGTTCTACATAACCCACTAATCACCTACAATGGTGTCCATGGATTTTAGTAGAATTAAGCAAGATTTCAACATGTACTTGTCTAGGGTTTACTCCTAGACATTCAATGTTCCTATTTCATCTATAAATCACACATGCATCATCAGATTTCGAATTCCCTAAGTTCATGAGAATTTCAAGTAGAGAATTTTTATCAAATTTTACATACCTTATGATCTCCTTGCAATGGGGATCACTAATCTATGCTCGGATTTCGTTTTGAACTTGATTTGAACCTTTAAATTGGAGGTTTTGACAAGAACTAGGGTTTTGGGGAGCTTGGGATCGCCCCCTGCCTCTGATCGATTTCCAACAACAAAACACAAGTGTGTGTTTTGTTTTTAATAAATTGATTTTATTATAATTAATTTCCAATTATACACTTTTAGCCCCCCCTATTTTCTGTTAGTTCACATTTAAGTGTTTCTAACCCACTTTTTGAGTTAACAGAAGACTTATAACTAACTGGGTTATTTCGTCCTAGTTAGTTTGTACTTGTTTATTTAATTCTTTAAAACTTTAATTATAAAGTTTTATATTTTCGGGATGTTACACAAGCACGAAAGTGCGGGTTGTTACATCACATCACCTGCTACCATCACCACCACCACCCACCGCACACCACCTATCTCTCATCACGCAAAAACTCAAAACCCAAAACCCAACACCATTAGAACTTCAAATAGATTCACAAAATATGCAAATCCTAAAGCTTGCAAAAGAGAAATCGTAAGAACAATAACAATTGACATAATCCCCAAATAGATTCACAAAATATGCAAGTACACATGATGCGAGAAACGTTGGCGTCAACATCGTCTTCAACATCATCGATCCACAAGAAATCTAGTTTATCTTCAAACCAAAAATCTTTCACAAGTTTCCTTTTAAGCGGATTGCCCGCACCAGAACTTGAGCAAGTACCCGTCCGCATCATTATATTCTCGAGGACTTTCCGATGATTTTCTGGCAACGATGCAAACATAGGCAGCATCTGACATTGGCCCAAAACCAACATCGTGGGACGAGGAACCACATCCATTTCTTGATGATGATTATCTTTTCGGAATCTCAATTTGGGCAACATTGGGATTGCAGAGAAGTCACCAATGGATCTCCCCAAAGTTAGATTGGGAAACAAGTCTGGATGGGGATGTGAGATGTTCTGCTCCCGGGATGGTAGTTTAGTCATATCAAAGGGTAAATGGGGGACAGTGTCATCATCTCCGGACGCAGATGCAACACATCAGCAAAATTTATTTGAAGTTTTAGTGGTGTTGGGTTTTGGGTTTTGGTGTGGTGAGCGATAGGTGGTGTGCGGTGGGTGGCGGTGGTGATGGCAGCATGTGATATGATGTGAGGTGGATGGTGGTGGTGATTTTAGATGGTGGATGTTGGATGTTGGGGGTAAACGGGAGAGAGAGGTGAGAGATATATCTATTTTTTTATATTTTTAATGGTTAGATATTTAATCTATTTACACAACTAATCCCTGAAAAGTGAAATAACAATAATACCCTCATGTGCAAGTCGCATAACCAGATTTAACAGAAAAATCTAACTGGGTTACGGCTAAAGGACATAATGTGCAAGATTTTAAAACATTAAGTACAAGACTCGTCAATTTAAAAGATAAAGGACACCGCCTGAAATTCACTACAAAGATAAAGGACAAAACTTGAAATTCACTCTAACTTTTTTATTATTTGATATATAAAATTACATTTATTCAACTTGTGTAATAAATGAGGTTTTTAAAGATATGTTGTTTTATTATTTAGTATGTAAAATTATATTTTTTTTCATCGTGTAATACACAAACGGTTATAATATAGTAAAGTATATGGACATATTTATATTAACTTATTTTATTATATTATGATATGATTTAGGGTAAATTACACTTTTGGCCCTTTATGTTTGTATGAGATTGCAATGGATATCCTTTAACTTCAATAATTACAGTCACAATCCTTTATTTGTAAAACACAATACACTTTTCGTTCTTTGACCCTAACCTAGTTAAAATTTTAAGTTAAATATAGCATGTGCATTGCATATGGGGGTAGATTAGTAATTTTATTAATTTATTTAAAATTTAAAATATTTAATAAACAAATAAATAGACCATCATTTGACATCCATTATTGCACTAAGTGTTCCTTTGTGGTATGGAGTCCCATCATTTGAGAGCTCAAGTGAGAAACAGAGAAGAAATCCAAGAAGGTTTTGCTCTTGGAACTATCGAAGCTTGCCCTCCGCATCAGTTCGAACCTTTGTATCAGATGACTGAGTAGCTAACAAGATTTGCGTAATCTCGACAGCCATTTTTTCCTACTAAAAGACACAATAAAACAAATCATTTTTACATATTTAGCAAACATGTCTTGACACATAGTTCCAGACTTATAGTCTATACAAAATCATTAAGGTTCCCAGTACTCGTAAGATAGTCATTATGTTGGCAACAAGTAGAGAAAGCATCTAAAAAACCTATCTTGCACTAAAGTTCTATCTGTTCATAACTAGATCTGAATTTTTCACACCATAAACAAATGGATACACACTAGCCCTAAAACTCTCCACCGGAAGGATCAATGATCTCACCATCAAAGCATTCCACCACTTCCGAATAAATTCTACCATCAACAACACCCACTTCGACCTAACTGCAACAGAATTCTCACTATCAACAAGCTTATCCCCAACCAACTCATCCTCTTCAATTAAAACTCCTAAAACAACCTCCCAAACTGACTCATAAACGAGTAAATGTTCAGATATGGGTCGATTCGGGCTTTTAATGGGTATGGTTTTGTGAGTGAGAAGAGAGAGAAATTATTCCAACAGTTGTAGTTGCGAAGATGGTGGTGGTGCCCGTGGTTGCCGGAGGTTGGGGTGGTGGCGGTGGTGTTGGAGAAAAGGTATAGAGAAAGGGACTTGCAAATAGCTAAAAGAGGGAGAGAGTGTTTTATCTTTTTTATATATAATATAATTATTATAGGAAATGGTCTATTTCTTTTTTATTAAATATTTTAAATAATTAATAAAATTACTAATCTACCCTATGTGTAAGACACATGCAATATTTAACTTAAAATTTTAACTAGGTTAGGGGTCAAAGGACGGAGAGTGTATTATGTTTTACAAAGGATTGTGACTGTAATTATTGAAGTTAAAAGGTATCCATTGCAATCCGATACAAAAATAAAGGACCAAGAGTGTAATTTACCCTATGATTTATGGTTTGGATATAGAGGTGTACAAGAAAACCGGTTTTAAAACCGTAACTGGAAAAAAACCGAAACCGGTTTTTTTAACCGGTTTTAGAACCGAACCGAACCTGCGGTTTGTGACTGGTTACTATTCTTGATCTGAAAAACCGGTTAATAACCGAAACCGGTTTTAAAAAAAACGGTTAAAAAAATACAAGATCCCAACCGGTTACAACGGTTTCTGTTTTAGACTTAAAAAACCGGTTAGTAACCGAAGCCGATTATTAAAAAAACCGGTTTTTATTTTGGATGAGAAAACCGGTTCGATTAAAAACCGGACCGGCTTTAAAAAAAGAGTAAATTACAAGTTTTGTCCTTTATGTTTGTACCAAATTGCAGGCAGTGTCCTTTACCTTTAAATTTGACCAGTTTTGTCCTTAACATTTCAAAATCCTGCATGTTATGTCTTATAGGCTAAACCCGGTTCGATTTTTTTGGTTAAGTATGGTTATGTGCCTTGCACATGGGGGCATTTTTGTCATTACAACTTTCAAAGGGCTATTTTTTGTAAAGAAAAAAAAATTATTCTTTCTCATGAATTCTTCATCAGATTAATCTATTCTAGCCCAATCTTCTTTGATTCCTCCTATACCCCCACCCACATGTTCTTCATCAGACCAGTAACGCCGGAGACACTAGGGAAAATCAAGAATATATTGGGTAAAATGCTCAAAGAAAACTTGAACTAAACTAAAAGAAACCAAACTAAAAGAAAACAAACACATTTGGTGATGGGTTTACAGTGGGAACCTCTCCCCCTTTACATTCTTCATATCATCACTCTTTTTCTTTAAATCTCATCTTCTTCACATCCTATCTCTTCAATTTTTGCCATAGAAATCCCCATGATTTCAACAAAATAAGAAAAGTTTACGCTAGTGTACAACCCAACGAACCCAACGACGACGTATTATGTCACAGGAACGATTCTTTTTATGGGAATTTCTGTTCACCCATTCTTGAATTTAAAGGGAAGAGCTTTTGAGAATCTTGCTCCTGAATAATCCAGTATGTTGAATTTGAAGGTAATTGGGTTCTTGAATCTTAATTTTGTGGGGGTAATTTTGCCCCCACCTCCAGCCGGCAAAGGTGGGTCAAACCAGGGACGCCGGAGAGACGATTAGAGGTGGTGTGGCGGTTCGAAGCGATACCAAAGATGGCGGCGTTTAGTGTCTTTTAGGGTTCGCAGATCTCCATTGTGTTTTAGGGTTCGAATATCTCCGGTGTATTTTAGGGTGGTGGTTGTTGCTGGTCAATGGTGGTTGATGGTAATGGTGGAGAGAGGTAAAGAAATCAATCTGGTGACATTTTAGGGTGGTGGTTGTTGGTGGTTGATGGTAATGGTGGAGAGAGGTAAAGAAATCGATTAGTATGGTGACAAAAGGGGGTTTTGACATTCATATTTGTTTTATTTTTTAAAAATATGTTTAAATAAATAGGTAAAAAGACTAAACTACCTTTGTGTGATTTGATTTAACAAAATTAATTAACTGAGTTAGTACCAAAGGACAAAATATGTAACATTTTAAATCATTAAGTACAAAACTTATTAATTTTAAAGACAAAGAACAGCGCCTGAAATTTGGTATAAAGATAAAGGACAAAACTTGTAATTTACTTAAAAAAAAAAAAAAAAAAAAAAAAAAACCGATTTTTAGACCTCTATTTGGATATGATACGATGAAGAAAAAATGGTGAGGAAAGAGCAAACTAGGGATATAACAAACAAACAAACAGGGGGAGAAAGAAGAAACTACAGACAGAAACCCCCACCAGTTTCGTCGCCGATCACCCAAATCTCCACACACTCCCCATCCATCCGCCATGGATTTGGATCTCTGGATATCGAAAGTCAAAGAGGGACAGCACTTGTCCGAAGATGAATTGCAGCTGCTCTGTGAATACGTAAGCCATTATTTCTTTCTCCTCTATATTTCATTTTCACTTTTCTCTATCAATCGATCGCCCCTAGGTAGATTTCATTTCGATTCAATCTGATTGCTGAAATGGAAAACCATGTGCTTTTGAATATGGAACCCTACCCTAGGAATTGCTTCGTGCCGTAGATCTATGGACTCACTTGTTCATTTTGCTCTTGAGTACAGGAAAAACAACATTTGTAGTAGGTTATCAGTACTGTATCCACTAACTCGACAACATTTTTTATATGTTGAATTTAAGTACTAGATCAGGAAAATTTGAAACCCTAGTTTTTCGTTTGTATGTGTAATGTGCCGTGAACAAAACGGATGTGTTCGTAACTTGGTGTACATTTGAATGCTAGAAACAGTTTGGGATGTTGCTTAATTGTGTTGACACATAGCTTAAGATCTGTTAGTAACACATGTAAGTATTAATCAAATACCACAAATGAAAAAATCAGTATCAATTTTATTGATTATTATGTTGCTTTTATGCAGATTGGATGTTTTATTTAGAAATGTAACGCCCAGGGAGTTGATTTAAATCCCGTACTTGATTAATTATAGAACTAAGTAGTAACTACATGAACAAATATGACTTTGTAAAAGTCTCCACTTTGTAAATGAGAAGGTGAAATGTTAATAATCTCATCACACTGAAAGTTTGTGGGTTCCGGTCGAAGCAGAAGGTTGCTAAGTCATATGTGACTATTTTTTTTTTTCCGAGTTTGAGATAGAGACGTGCATTATATGGCAATTTTCAAGCATTTGTGTATTATTATCAGGAGCTCAAAATCATCTTGTTTTCAGGTAAAAGATATCTTGATTGAGGAATCAAATGTTCAGCCGGTGAATAGTCCAGTTACTGTTTGTGGTGATATTCATGGCCAGTTTCATGATCTTATGAAGCTTTTTCAGACTGGAGGTCATGTACCTGAGACAAATTACATTTTCATGGTAAATATATGATGTACAAACAATTCTGCATGTTTCCTGTCCAATTTCAGAGCTTTCAAGAATTATTCACTTTTATATGTATTTAAGATTTTTTTTTTTTTTTTTTTTTTGTGTGTGTGTGTTTTTGCAGGGGGATTTTGTTGACCGTGGTTACAACAGTTTGGAAGTTTTTACTATACTTTTACTTTTAAAAGCAAGGTAGTTAATATTGTGTACAGATTACAAAGGGTATTAGTCCTTTTTTTACATAGCATATGCAACCTTAGGATATATGTCTTACAGCTTATGCATATCTATGTATATCTTCAAAAGGTTGTGATAAAAGTATAATGTTCATTATTAACAAGCAATGAAAGAAATTGATTGGTTTGATAGAATTTGTTATCTCAAGAGCACTAACATGCGGCTTATGGGCAATTCTATAGTTGAAATTAAACAAAGAGGAAATAAAACCTCAAATCTTACTTTGACTTGTATAGATAGCACAGATTTCATTATGTAGCTGATAAAATGAGTTACATTATAATGAATAAAGCTCATGGAACCTTTTAAAAGCATTGTATATATAATCATACTTCAAATTAGTTTCGAGTATAAGCTACTATTACTTTCTTTGATACCTCAATATAAGATTTTGAAGAATTCGGGAATAATCTCAAGTAATTAAAAAATAGGTTAGTGTTTGTATATGCAGTCAGTTATGGAATTAATAAGTAAGCTCTGGTGCTTTTAGAGTCTTATTTTATATTTATATAATGTTTTGGTTTACACAGATACCCTGCAAACATTACTCTTCTGCGTGGGAATCATGAAAGTAGGCAATTAACACAGGTAACTTACAACATTATTTTGTGTAACTAGGGTTTAACGGCTTATAACTATGAATATCTCAATGTTATACATGTTTTGATTGTTGGATGTTATTTTCTGCATGCTTTGTATTGCATTTTACATTGTTTTTTGCCGTCCAGCACACTTGTAGAATGATGGTTCTTTTATACTTAAAATTGAGAATTAATAGTTTAACTGAACGAGAGGAAATTTTATGTTTGGATACATTTGGACATGGTTTTAAGTTTTTAATAGAGAACAAGAGGAAACTTTATATTTCAGTTATCAACAACATTTCATTTATCACCTTCTCTAGTAGTAGTGGACAAACATATTTCAACTAAGGGACCTGTCGTTATTTTTTGCAATATACACACATGTATAATATATGTGAAAGAATTTTGTTTGTTAGCATTATCAATAATATAAAAGATGTTGCTAGTGTTTTTTTAAAACCTAGGCTTGGTATATGTTTATTTTTCTAGTTCAAGAACTTTGACCAAAGAATTTTATGTGTCTACTTCTTAGAAGAAAGACAAGAATGTCTCTTGTTTGTTTTCCTTTCTATCATAGGATCTTTAATTGCTTTTAATTGTAGGTTTATGGGTTCTACGATGAATGCCAAAGGAAGTATGGGAATGCTAATGCATGGAGATATTGCACAGATGTTTTCGATTATCTCACTTTGTCAGCTATAATAGATGGAACTGTATGTTTCACTCTCTGTTATTCTGTACGCATTATGTATGTGGCGAAAAGCTCGTCTGAGAACACCCAATATTTAGAACTTGGCCTGCAAATCAAACAATGAAGGGCCAAGACTGAATCTGGTCCACATGTGAATAATGTCTCATCTATTTCTTCACATATGAATTAAAATGTATTCACATCTGAATGCTGGATAGATTCAAGCGCTTAGATATGTTTAATTGTTTTCCGTAAATTTATTTAGTGAATTAAAATCAGCTCATTTGTGTGTGCATATGCTTAATATGTCCCTGCTGGCTTCACAGGTTTTATGTGTTCATGGTGGTCTTTCACCTGATATTAGGACTGTTGACCAGGTTTGACTTCCTATGCTATAGTTGTATACATTAAACTCTTTATCTCCGTTGGCTGCAACTTGCGTGCGGATTCACTTGTGTTTGTTAATTCAGATTAGAGTTATTGAACGGAACTGTGAGATCCCCCATGAAGGACCATTTTGTGATCTAATGTGGAGTGACCCTGAGGATATTGAAACATGGGCCGTGAGTCCCCGAGGGGCCGGCTGGCTTTTTGGATCCAGAGTTACATCTGAGGTAAAAAAAAAAAATGGTTACTTTTTTATTCTTTTTTAGATCTTTAACTCTTGTTTTTGTCACTTTGTTGCATAATCATGTGAAAATGGCAAAAAAACAAACAAAAGTTAAATAAACACAACGGTTGTTTTGTAACGAAACGGCTATTTTGGTGGTTGAGAACACAAAAAAGTTACCGTAATGTGTTTTGACCAAAAGTCAACAAAGTAAAATGATTATTTGCCAATGAAGTGAAAACTTGATGGTATATATATGTGTGTGTGCGCCTTTCTGAGGTAGTTGGTGACCTTTACACGCGTTATGTTTGTATTTCAGTTCAATCACATCAACAAGCTTGATTTAGTATGCCGGGCCCACCAACTTGTCCAAGAAGGTTTAAAGTACATGTTTCAGGATAAAGGACTTGTAACTGTAAGTTTCCTACGGGTCAACCCATTGAATTTGTTTTTATATTATTTTTGTCATTTTTTAATGTGTTAATTAAACCTAAGTCCTTTTGAATAAATTGAGTTAGGAGGCAATTTCAAACCCGTTTGATGATTTTATGGTTTTAGCTACTTTTTTATGAACACAACCTTTATTGGCTGAATGGGTCAAAATAATCGTCATCTTTACTTGCTACACATTTTCAGTTTGTTGTTGATCATGCAGGTTTGGTCTGCACCAAATTACTGCTATCGCTGTGGCAATGTAGCTTCAATATTGAGTTTCAGTGAGAACATGGTATTCCCATTTCCTTTTGCTTATATCGTGCCTGATTATTTGGATTATTTAAAGCCTAGCTAATAGGAAAGGACCAGTGTTGCAGAAATCGCGCCTAGGCGGAGATTAAACGGTCATTGGAGGTCTGCCGCCTGGATTTTGGCAAATTGGTCAAACTAGGCGGCAGTGGTCAAAATCGAGAAAATCGGTCAAAAATCGGACCTAATCGGTCAAAGTTGGACTGAATTGATCTAATGGAATGAGTTCTTACCTCGTTTGGAACCAAATTAGAAACAAAATTGGGGCTGCGGCTTCTTTCTTGTGCGCCGTGTAATGAAACAGATGGTGGGTTAGGTTTAGTTAAGTTTGGGTATTTTAACTTTTAACCCCCTATCTTTCACAACTTTACATATGGTTCCCAAACTTGTAAATTTGTATATATATAAAGTTAACTATATATTTATATAATTTTGTAAAAATATACATAAAAAGTCCAATCCGATTAATCCCAATTAATCCCTAGGCGGTACCTCACCGCCCGACTAGCGTCTAGCGCCTTCTACAACATTGGAAAGGACAGGTTATGCATAAATTATGATTTCTAAAAAATTACAGATAAAATGTCAACTTTTTGAAATTAGTAGAGATGATTTGTGTAATGGAATAAAGTCTCTTAAGAGTAGGAGGGATAATTAAGTAATTTGTGGTTTGTTTGACCGATTGACTAACAGGAGAGAGAGGTGAAGTTCTTCACAGAAACAGAGGAAAACAATCAGATGAGAGGTCCAAGAACAGGGGTACCTTATTTTTTGTGAAGTTAAACCTCAAAAAACAGACATTATTATGTTGCTGAATATGTGCAGCAATGATGATGAAACAAACAAGCAGACTGCATTTGGTTTTAGTTTATTATTGTGTTACATAATTAAATCATATTCTTGTGTTGTTGATATACAATACATTCTGGTTATAGGTAAGACTAATGTAACTGTTCTGACTTATCATTTAAATGGGGGATTCCAGTGTTATCACTTCTTTTTGGATTATGTGTATATGTTCCATTGTTCTTGTTGATCCTTTGATATATTTTAGTCGAATTAATAATTAATACTTTCTTAATTATTACTTGGTTTATTATTATTATTTTTTTTGACAACTAATTTGAATTCTTTTTAATTGTTATTTAAAATCGTTTGCCCCTTTTCTCATTAGTGAGAGAGACATTACTGGCGTTTGAGTATGTGTGCTGTTATTTTACTGTTTAAGCGCGAGGCGCAACAAGGCTCACTTCCTGAGGCTTTTTCGCTCAGCGCCTAGAGTAATTACAAGAAGCCCCAAAAGGGCGTGCTTTTTTTAGATTTTTTTGGGCTTTCTTGGCCTGAGGCATGCGCCTCTTGTACACGAGGTGTTTTTATTCATCTAACTGTTGTACCTATGGGATATATAAAAAATAGAGAAGTCCCCGGATAGTCTATTTGGTTTGCTCCATTTTCACCTATAGTCCCTACACTTCTAAAATTACAGCTATGGTCTTCAACTTTTGCACATTTGTTCTCGGATAATCACTGAAGGAGATAGGAGTTAGTTTTCTCAGTTAAATTGGTGTGAAATAACCAAAATACCCTTAATATAAAAACAAAAATGAAAATTAAAACATTAAAATAAAACACCTACCCACACCCTAATTTGTCTTCATCTTTTTCTATAAAAAATATATATGATTAGCTTGCGCCTCATGTACAAAAAGCCCGCTACTTTTGCGCTTTAGATTTAGACCTTGTCATTTTTGTGCGTCTCTCGCTTTTTAAAACCAAGGTTATAACGCATTAGAATATTTAACTATTTTTTAATACAGTTGTTCCTTATTTGACCAAAATTTGAATTTTCAAATCGTGTAAACATTCCAAACTAGATTCAATACGAATTTGTGATTTTCAAACAGAATTTGAATTTGATTTATGTGATTAAATTATATACATTTTTTGTTCTTATGATTTGCATCAAAGTATGAATTTGGTCACTCGGCCACAATATCCCATTTTAATTTGCATTCAGAAAACAACCTGTTTTGATCCCTAGACACGCCCAAAATCTTGCCATTTCTAATAAATTGCTTACAAACAGATGCGTGCACACATGCATCTCTCCACCATTCGTCATGATTAATGTATCTAGGATTGAAACGCGAAAACAAAATAAACAATACAATTAACCGAGAGCGGCGAAAGAAGAAACATATGAGTTGCAGCAGGTGGCGGTGTTGTGAAGGAGGCCCTGAAAAACCTTTTTATGTTGTACAGGAAGACAAAAATGGACTCTTGTAAAATTCCTTAAATGCCCCTGCAATCCATTTGTGCCATGATCGGAAGTCCATCTAAAACCTGCGTCCCAAAATTACATGAAATCTTATCTCACAAAATTTGTGACATTCCTGAAAAATTCCATCAACAGCAGACTTAACAGACATCCAAAAAATTGGACTCAAATGGTTAAAGAAAATGCTTATAGGGACTCAGGTCGTTAAACTTTTTGTTTTTGGACTCAACTAGTTAAAACCCATGAAACACAGGGACTCAAAAAGTAATTTACCCTATTAATAATAAAAACTAATGCACTGATTATTACAAAAATGACCTAGGAAGTGTTTAAGAGCCAACCTACCCGTCCCCTTGCCACAATTTTCAGACAAAACAATATTCAAATTCTCTGAACGTGCAAATGACTTTATGGATATATAATCTAATAATCGCAATTAAAGATATCTACTGTTTTGTAAGAAAAAACTAGCATAGAAAAGAAATATTGCACATACCTATGTTGCAACTACTTTGTGAGCTTTATATGACAATATGACATTCCACACCAATGCAATAAAGTTAGCTGCAAGGACCTGTAAATCAACATGCAGGAAAATAAAACCACCAAAAAAAATAACCATAAACTAAACTTTTATCACACAAAAATTTGACCCCAGCGAAGAAATCAAGCAAACCAAACCAAACCTGAAATTGTTGAGGAACAAATAGAAAGTTGAGAAACTGGAAAGGTATCCACAGCTGCCAATTTGCAATAACAGATGATACCCACTCCTGCAAGAATTAACAACTGCTTTTACAGGCCCGGTTCAGGTTGATACTATAGTGGTCACATTTTATTATGGGTCGGACACGGTAAATTCTTAGTTCTTGTCTATCTTCACATTTTTTCACAACTAACTAGTATGGGTTAATCATGATTATAATAATATATAATTATATATCTTAAAACATAAAAAATTTAGGAGGTTGCATGCATCATGTATGGCTTTTAATGAAACGATCTCATAAGTAAATGGTGAAAACCGTCACCTCTACTTGATGTAGTTAACAAAAAAATTGTTATCATATATCTATAAATATTATAAAATAAAGAGAGTCACCTGCTTAAGCTTTGGCAAAACTTGGGCTGGCCTCCCTTCTAATGTTACCAATGTTGATAAGAAAACTCCAATAAAAGCAGGAGCAAATATGAACTGCAAATACTCAGATATAAGCAGAGCTACGTATAATAAAATGATAATATAACAAAAAACTCACCTGATCAATTATGAGGCGAATAAAAGCACCCGAAGCCCCGGTCATTGTCACCAATTTACTCAGGTATAGGTACCTACGCGTGAAGCATTTTGAGAGTATATAGACTTTTTAATGGGTCAAACCCCCTTTTTCTTTTTATTTTCCTAAAACAATTTCATTAAATTCCTTTCAGATTTTAAGGTGAAACCTCTTTTTTAAGGGAAGGCTGGAAGCGAAATTATTTGTGGTAGTTTCATGCATTCAAAAGTTTAATATTTTGTATTTACCCTTTCCGAATTTTATAATATCATGTAGATATTTGCCATTCCAAAACACTAAGACTTTCATATTTACCCTTTCCATGATGAATAAAACAAAACAAGTTACTTATAACATTCTGTTTCATACTAAAAGCAAAGAGAACATTATGTGTGGAGGTGATTCATAGTAATAACAAACTAATAAATTTGTTTTTCTATTGGTTTATTTAGTATGACAGGTTTTAATAAAAAACTAAATTTATTTTATACATTATGAAATTGGTGAATATGAGAACTTAGTAATTTTAAAGGGTAAATACGACAAAAATCTGAAGAAAAATATATGAAGCTTTAAACTTTTGAAAGGGTATATTTGAAATTAATCAATTTTTTTTATCGGCGGTCCATGTTTCGTGAATGTATTATGTTATCAACCTACAATTCTTTTTATCGTTTTAAAAAACGACATAACACCGAAGAACCGAGCAAGATTTGTATGGTTATTTTACATGATTACATATTAATACAACGGTTCAAATAATCATATATGAGCATTATAAAATGAAAGTTTTTATGTCCGTACCAGAAGTGTAATGTCGGTCCCACCAACGCCATCCCCAAAAATGTGAAAAGAGATACCCGCTTTAGATCCAAAGACGGCACTTGGTCAATTAAGACCTAACAGATACAAGTATTAGAATATAGAATACTAAAATATACACCAAAATGCTTGTAAATAAGCTAAAAAGGCCAGATTTCAAAAACTAATCTAATTGTTCTTGAAACATGTAATATTATCACTATCAGTAATTGAGTATCAAATATGAAAAAAAAAAACAATTACCTGGCATGTCAAGTCTCCAACAAAGGTCAAAAGTGCAGATGTTACTGCTTTTGTCAATACAGGATGTGCCTCGAGAAGACTCAAATACCTATAGTTAAACTCGGTTACGGATGCATTGAAATAATAAAAATAATTAAACCCCCGTAGCATTAACCAGACTAAAGAAAATGATAGTTTGACAACTTGATTGTTATTTTGTATATATTAACATGTCCCAACTAGCAACACATAAACACACAACTAATATTGTACCCCAAGCTGTGTTTTACTTTGGTTAGTAGTCCATGAATTCTCAGTTCTCACCTATGCAGTTAATGCGGTAAAATTTCGGATATCGGTCAAGGACCGATATTTGAGATATCGGTTATCTCGGTGAGATATCGGTGGGATATCGGCATAGTTATTAAAATCCATTGCCTCTTGCGCCTAGGCCCATTTTTCAGGCGAGGCGAGGCAGTTGCGCCTTAAGTCGAGGAAATTGCGCTTTAATTCTCCAGGTGATGGTTCAGGTGCACATTCCGGCGAGATTCCTAGATTCCGGAGAGTTTCCGGCCAAATTTTCTAAATTCCAGCAAGATTCTAGCTAGATCCGTACTTTTATCTAAGGAAAACTACTTTTCTACACTAATATTTTAGAACTTTTGGTACTAAATAAATGATATAAAGTGTTATAAAATAGATTTTGTTTATTTTATTTAAAGAATAGTATTCTTTTTCTAATACATAATATATTTTTAATTTTTTTTCATTATGCGCTTTATTTTTCCTCAGGCCCATCCTTTTTTCTTGCGCTTTGCGCCTAGGCCTCAGGCGAGACCTATGCGCCTTGAGGGCGCCTAGCCCTTTAATAACTATGGATATCAGTAACTTTAATATAATGCATAATTTATATATATAGCAACATAACACCAGTAATTCAGTGTTATCTCGGTCAAATTCGCCGATAATATTGGTACTGATATTTGAGACCAATATTTTACTAGAGGACCGATATGACCGATACATCACCGATATTAAGGTTCTCACGATTATCAAAAAGGAACAAAAATTGCGTGATTATCTAAACGTTTTTCAATGTAAGCGTATAGTGTTTGGGTTGGGTATACTGAAATTAATTCTGATTATTTAAACATCAAATAATCAATTTGGGAATAGTTAGGTTATTCAAATTAAGAACCATTACCATGAAAGAAACGACCACTTGTTTCCGCCGTCGCCGCCGCCACCACCACCACCGCCACCATTTCCACCCGAATCAGAACCACCGTATCCACCACCACCACCAACACCAACACCGTTGTCGGTAGCCTCAACACGAAATCCGTTACGACCGAAAACCCTAAAAGCTACTTCTCTGGAGAGAATTTTGCGATGATTACAGTGAAACACATATGATGAAGCTGTTGTAAGATTAGCTCTGCTGAAAGCGGCGGAGCGGAACAAGGCGGGAGGTTTGCCGGAAAGGATTACAGGATTCGACGCCATTCTTTACGATTCTCACCAGCCGGCAGGGTTGGGAACTTAAACCCTCCTTTTCAAGGGGGGTGTTAATTAGTATTTAACTATTTATGCTCTTCGTTAACCATAGACTACTAGTGGGAAACCCGCGCGTTGCGGCGGAGTCGATAATAAGAGGCGAGAATCACTCAAACCTTAGGGCATGTTTGGCTAAGCTTTTTTAAACAACTTATTGACTTATTGGCTTTTTGGAAAAGTTAGTATGAAGTGACTTTTGGAAAAGTCATTTTTCCCCTCACATACAAGCTCATTGCCAAACATCATCTAGAACTTATAACTTTTCAAAAAGCCAATAAGTCATTAAGTTGTTTCAAAAAGCTTAGCCAAACATGCCCTTAAAGCGACCAAAAACCATATATAAGTTTAGAAGCTCGCAAAACAAAATGTTGGTATTACATGTAGAATGCCGAAATTGTTATAAAAAAACAAGAATGGGGTAGTCTCCTTTAGGTTAGAAGCTTAAATCTAAAATTGTTGGCTTCCAAACACAACCTTGGGCCTCTTTTCAAAGACCATAAAATTAAAATGCTAATATAAATCCACAAAAGATAGAAAATACAGTTCTCATATCAATGTCACTCAATGAAATAAAAACAAAAAAAATTAACAAAACCTAAAAGGAAACTTGTCTATGCTTCATCATAAATTTGAACCTTGGCTGAGTGTTCCTGTATATACAGAGAAGATGAAGATATATTAGATTAATTAGTTGTCGTTCTCCACATAAAAACAAGAAAAACTTGTTCCTGGTTCTCAAATTTTAGAGCGACACCCAAAACAACACCAATTAATTTAAACTGCTTATGACTATTTCAGCCTAAGATAGCCAGAGAAGATAAGCTTTTTTTTTTCATCCAACACTTATAAGTGCATCTGCTTTGTATAGAAGCACAGTGAGCAATTAAGCTATTTAAATAATCAAATCCTAAACACAGCTAAAAGGAGTGTGCTTAATGGTAATTTTGGACAAGGAAACTTACTTGGATTTCTCTAACTTTATTGGTCACTACTCCTGAATGTCTCTCGGCCATAATGATCTCCTTTCTTGTCAGCTTGGGGTCTCTAATCTTATACATCTGAAACAAAAAAAAAAGACTTGGATGAAATAAAATCAAAGAAATGTTTATTACCATTTTTAACTTGGTAAACTGGTACTAACCTCTCACCGTCAAGACCAAGATGTCCAGACCATAGAGACAGCTTGATACTATTAGTAAACTTTCCGACATTCTAAGATTATCTTTTTATTGTTGATTTAGTAATGCACCATCAAAAAGAACATAATTTTTATCTCGTTTAGAAGATAAACACTCCAAAACCAAAAACGTAACTTATCCTACAACTTAAACTAAATGCAGATTTACAAAATCAAGTAAAGGTTAAACTAACCTATCACCAATAAACAAAAAAATTCCGAATAGAAAGATAAAAGGTAACCGGAGATGCACACAGTGATAGGCTCGAACTTCGAGATAGTGGAAGCAAATTTTGTAAATACACTTTTGCCATAAACTCCGTTGTCTGACAAAGATGCAGTTCCGCATTTGATGCACCGACGGAAAATGGAATTGGCGCTAGTGGGCATTTACACTTTCGATGATCACATAGTTAAAAGTACAGCCAATCAATCATGAAGGCAACATTCAAACAAGAGCAAGATTACCTGAAATTGTGATTTATAAGATAGATGACCTCTTTTTTTCCCCGATGTTCTGCTCGCTGGTTATGGATGTGGCTTCGGAATCCAAACATTCAGTATAATAAGCAATTTCACTAACTGTTAGAAGTGGTAACGAGCTTGAGCGAGCACGGCTAAAAAAAGCTTGAAACGACTCGAGCTTAAACGAGCCCGATCCTAAAAAAAAGCTCGTTTAGCAAAATAGCCCAAGCCCGAGCTTCGTTTATCGAGCTCGAGCAAGCTCGTGAGCCTAAACAAGCCAATGGTTTATATAGTTTTTCATTAATATATTACATATATATTTATAAATAATAATAATATATAAAACTATAAAAAGTAACTAAATTATATATAAAATAATATTTATAATTAATATAACTTGACTAATAAATAAAAACGAGCCGAGCTCAAACTTTAGAAACAACGCTCGAATTGAGGAGCTCGAACTCCTTTGGTAAGAAAACTTGGTCAGAAAGATTGCTTCTAATTGTGCCACTTGAACCACCTTCAATCACCACTGTCCAGCGGCAGAAGGTCGTCTTCGCTCCTGCAGCCTTGCTGAAATCACCATCAAGCCTCCATAGTGAAAATGAAAGTAGAAATGTTTGCAGCTCATTTGAAATTCCCAAAATAAAAGTGAAGATGTTTCGAGTGACACATTTACCCATTCAACAACTGTTGTTGACAAGATTACCTGAAGTTTTAAATAAACTTTAAGGATTCGAGTACCTGATAAAAGATAAAAGTAATACAAAAAACACATTAAGCACCATTCGTTAAGCTAAACAGGATTAAAAAACAAGGATCACTAACCCCGCAAAAAATACCATTAACAAAATAACCCCACGAAATATGCATACCTATGCACCGTTTGAAATAGATGATTGTGAAAGTCATTGCTCTAGCATTGATTTGAAGCCAAATAAATGAACGGAAATCAAAGATAAAATAGATTAAACAAAGAGATGACGATGAATAGGAGACCGTAGTTGAGATCTGGACCAGAGGTCGGTTGCCGAAGTAACACTAAAAACACATTTCAACCAAGAATAATTTTGCCCTGCACCCGCCCATCGTCCAGCCTCAAGTTACCAGTTATGACCTCAAGTAAAATGATTGACGAAAGATCAAAGATATAATATGCAATTAATATGATAATTCATATCTAAATTAAAAAAAATTGATACTCTAAATTGTAAAAATCTAATGTGATATGACCATAGCCTTCCGGATCCATGCCGATGTGTTTCACCAGCGACTCATTATATCATATAATCAAGGATTCACAAAATTCTAACAAAAGAATCGTTCAGAATATCAGGTAAATCAAAGTCACTAAAACCAAAGGGACATGTAAACTGTATGATAATTTCAGCTGAAGATCTTGTGTGAGGACATTCTTCGAACAGTTGGTGAGCATAACATTCAGGTCCGTAAAAACATGCAATTGCTGATCTTGATCACCAGCACCATCATAAATCCAATCACCAGATCCACTTCCATCATTCCCACCTATACCATATAACCAAAAGACGGGTAAAATAAATAAATAAGAAAGAAACTTCATTACCTTACTCCAACTATTCTTTGAAACTCTTATTCGGTTATTCCATATAACGGATCATATAACTGTGAAAATCGTATTTTGATGTGAGGTTGTGGTTCTGCCATAGATAAAAAACAACAAATTGGGCTACGAATTAGAGTTTTGTTAAATCTAAATCTATAAATTGCATAAAGAAGAGTGTAAACAACAAATTCAACCTCCAAGAAAACAATTGAAGAATAATCAAGGTGTCCTCTGCATAAATACGCATGCCAATTGATGAGAGCGGTGAGGGGATGTGAATGGACTCTTCTTAAATTTCGACTAATCAATTGAGAGTGGACGGTTATGAGATTGCAAAGCATAATAACCTAATTACAACTCAGGGCACAGGAGAAGCCTGACGAGGGAATCGAAACGATAGGGCAAATTCAATTCGCGTCATCAATTTTCACCCAACATTGAATCTTCGGTTACAATCATCAATAATCAAGCACGAAATCACTGAAACCTAGTATAGATAAAAGGGTAGAGGGGTAGAATTGGAAGAAAATTGTAAAATTAGTGGGTTTTGTTGAGACTTTTAGTCTGCCATCTTAAAAAATGAGTGTTAATTTACTATTTTGTACATGGGAAATGCTTATATATAGTATATAGATTTACAAACGTTTTTTTAAAAAAAAAAACCATACGTGTCTTGTATACAAGACTAGACCGTTAAAATGTTAATAAAAATAAGCATGTAGCAGATACAAATTCGTTAAAGAAGTTAAATTAGTACAATAAAATGTCAATTGAAAACAAGCGAAACCTTAAAGCAGCTTTAACAGTTTGTATGTTTGTGTTTCGATGACAGATACGTTATTACATATAACTCTGTTTTGAATGAAATTGATATCGAAGTGAAGATAAAAATGAACATGTCTTTACAATATATTCAAAATTTTATAAAATGATATATTTTAAAAGTTATTAAAATGTTAAACGAAAAATTGTCTAGCATGGCATGTATCATGTGTCAAGAGTGGGGCATTTTGATTAAAAAAAAATATTATTTAAACTTGAGTGGCTATATAAATTGCATAGGGGCTACAAAGTAACTATAGAGGCATGCTTTGCAACTTATACATCTATATCTACATCTATACTATATAATAATTATTTACGAGGCACTTATTATCATATTAGTCCATATATCTTTTAATTTTCCCATCAATCTCTTATAGATAATTATTATTTATAGATAACCCTTATACTAAATGTATTACTTTGTTTAATCTCTTCCTTTCCCCCCCCCCCTCCCGCTCCCAAGGTGTTTAAAGGTTTTGTCTTTGTCAATGGATCACCACCCCATTAGTTTAGTTTAATCTCTTCTAATTAATTATAGATAACTCTTCTACTAAATATTATTTAGTTTAGAGAAAAATGCAATTTGCGTCCCTGTGGTTTGTGCGAAGCATCAACCTGAGCCCCTAAATTCATTTTTTCGTTTTTTGAGCCCCTGAGCTTATGAATTCATAACAGTTTGAGTCCATCCGTCAGTTTGACTGTTGTAACATGTATGAAATGTCCTTAATACCCTTATCCCTTAATATCCACATAATAGCAAATATATATCAATTGCACCGATCATCATCATCATCACACTTCTCAAAAAATCTCGAAATCTCTCTCTCTCAACTCCCAATACCGATCATCATCATCATCCTCTTCATCATCTTCATCCATCTTCATCTTCAACCTGAGCCCCTAAATTCATTTTTTCGTTTTTTGAGCCCCTGAGCTTATGAATTCATAACAGTTTGAGTCCATCCATCAGTGTTCCGTCTGTTTGACTGTTGTAACATGTATGAAATGTCCTTAATACCCTTATCCCTTAATATCCACATAATAGCAAATATATATCAATTGCACCGATCATCATCATCATCACACTTCTCAAAAAATCTCGAAATCTCTCTCTCTCAACTCCCAATACCGATCATCATCATCATCATCCTCTTCATCATCTTCATCCATCTTCATCTTCAAAACAGAGGTTTAGATCATCATCTTATCTATATATGTTTTTGATATTTGTGATGTTTTTGTGAAAAACAGAGGGTTGATTTTGGGTATTTTGGTTTCAGTTTTTGATAATGATAATCTGAATGCCGCATGATGATGATAATCAGTTATTTGTGAATGTTATTGTGAAAAAACAGAGGGTTGATTTGGGTATTTTGGTTTCAGTTTTTGATAATCAGTTTTTGATAATCTGAATGCCGCATGATGATGATGATAATCAGTTTTTGATAATCAGTTCTTTGATTTTCAGTTTTTGATAATCAGTTCTTTGATTTTCAGTTTTTGATAATCAGTTCTTTGATAATCAGTTTTTGATAATCAATTCTTTGATGATCTGAATGCCGCATGATGATGATAATCAGTTATTTGTTAATGGGTTGATTTGGGTATTTTGGTTTCAGTTTTTCAGGTTTGTTTGTGATGTTTTTGTTCTGTTTGTTCTGTTTGTTTGTTTTGTTTTTGTTCTGCTTTGTTTTGTTTGTTTGTTTTGTTTTTGTTCTATGCTATCGTAGTAGTATCAAAACAGAAGGTTTGTTTGTGATGTTTTTTGTGAAAAATATTGTACAGAATGGCTACGGATGTAAAGATACGCAAAACACCAACTACGAAGGCGAGAACACTTGACAACCTCCTAAAAGATGGTGCGGTGCACCTAAGGAACTGATTGATCAAAACGATCAATTGCATATGGATGAATATAACCCCAGTGGCAGATATGTAATTAGCGAGCTCTGGAATTTCAAGGAAAATCGAAGAGCTACACTGGGGTTATATTCATTCATATAAATGAATATAACCCTAGTGGCAGATATGTAATTAGCTACACTGGGGTTATATTCATTCATATCTGCTACATTCCGAAGTGCACCCGTCAGTAAAGATCCACAATTGCTTGTGGTGGTATGACGTTTTATCTCTGTATTGTATGTTACGGTCTTTTGTTATCGAGTATGTAAATTCCGTCAAGTCTACAAAGTTGGTATGACGTTTTGTCTCTGTATTGTATGTATTAAAAGTTTACATTTAATATATAATTTAGGCTTTAATAATTTGTTATATATAGTAGACATTTAATTATTAGATTGCATTTATTTTAAAAGAGTTAATTATTAGATTGCATTTATTTAAAAAGAGTTAACTTGAATTATTAAATCAATGATTTCTTAACAAAAAGGCAAGAAAAGAATTTAGGGGCTCAGATTGATATTTCACTCATACCATAGGGACTCAAAGTGTTATTAATATATGCCAAAGGACGGTCTTACCCCTGGCTCAAACAGTCAAACAGACGGCACACTGACGGAGGGACTCAAAGTGTTATGAATTCATAAGCTCAGGGGCTCAAAAAACCAAAAAATGAATTTAGGGGCTCAGGTTGATGTTTCACACAAACCACAGGGACGCAAATTGCATTTTTCTCTTTAGTTTAATCTCTTCTAATTAATCATAGATAATTATTATTTACTTTAAATTTAATGTATACTTCTTTTTATAATATTATTTATTTGATTTTCTATATCATATTATCTTCATTGTTTATATTACCTAACGTGTCATATAACAGCTACAATTTTTAGTTTCCTTTTACCCAAATTATTACTTCTTTTTGACAGACACCTACTTTATTTGTAATATAAAAATTTACTTTTATTTTTTTCGATGATGTAATTATCTCTAATAAACTTTAAACTTTTACTATAGTATATATAAGGCTAGACATAAAGTCAAAAAATTTTGGATGGCATCAATAACTTAAGACACAATATAATTATATGTATAATAATCACTTTTTTAATAAAATAATACCAAACAAAATTACAAATATAAATCAATGATTTTACCAACAATAACAAAGTCTTAATTTTTAAAAAAAAATTCAAAAAAGATATAACTAAAAACATATAACATTATAATAAAGTTAACCGATTTATCATCATAAAGCCTCCCAACTATTTAACCATATTTTTTTTTCTATCTTATATTAACTAAATAAATAAATAAAAATTAATATTAAATTTTATTCTACTTTAAATATCGAATAGAATACTTCTATTTTTCTAATAAAATATTATCCTTAAATTTAAATTGTTAATTTAAGATATTTTTAAATAACCAAATTATTTATCACCAAAAACAAATTTTGTATTAATATATTATTTATTTTTATCTTCATTATTAAAAAATTTATTATATCGATTTTGTTACATAATTTTTAAACAAATTGTATATAACTTTCAACAGTACTTTATATATAAAATTAGATTTATTACTTTTTTTAAATGTAATTTAAATTATATCATTCAAATGGCTGCTTATTTGCTTCTTGAATAACATGTTTGACCATTGTATCTTTTTTTCAATAATCATCTTCACAATCACCATATCTATCGTGTACCGAGTATATCCATTAGTTTTTTTAAATATAATTGTAACACCCCCAAAATACCACCTGCGGAAACCCCGCGAGGCGTGTTACACATCAGAGTCTGAGCCACCAATCACATTGAACCAATAGTAAATACTTAAATAAAACATGTCATTAATGACCAAGATTAAATGTCAAACACGATATTAATTCACAAAAGTTATGTAGCGGAAGCTTATGATAAGTCGTTTAGCAACCGTTTCAAAATAAACTCAAAAACAAGGTATCAATTATAAATATTCCAATAGCTTCGATCCATGACCACTCCAGCACTCCCAGATAGCAAGTCCATGTTCCAAGGTTAACGACCTACAAGCATGCAAACAAGTGTGTCAGACTACGCTGGTGAGTTCAAGGTTTCGTTAACATGTTGTGTTACCAGATATATGTTAATGCGATTCAAGGTTGTGATACGATGTTGCTCATGTTAGATACCCTAGGGAGTGTGCCCATGTGTATCCGGGGAGTGGGTACCCCTTAACGACCGATTGCTATGTTGCCTTCGTTAGATACCCTAGGGAGTGTGCCCATATGTATCCGAGGAGTGTGCCTCTAACAACCATAGCCATACCCAGATAATTAGTTCACGCCCGTCCTTACGGCCCGGTGTGAGGTTTCCCACCTAATAGCGCTATCAACTAATTACCCCATTGCCCTCCAGGCAATAACCAAAACCGATTAAGTTGTTTACCCAATGTTTCCCTTCCAAATGTTTACCAGTTGTCCCCAAACCACTGGGACGCATGCTTGAGAAAATGCATTGAACTCACCTTGGTTTGCTCGGCAGATTATACCAAAGTTACTTGAATTAAAGGTAGTCAATCACGTCCTAACAGGGTTACCATACAAGTCAGGTTTGGTTCAAGCAAAGCACGTATGATTACACATAGTTTAACATATTGCTAACACGTATCAATCATGGCAACATAGTACACACATAGCATGTTTTAAATGTTATAAGTTTATCACACGGATGAAGCCCACATAAGTCTCGGCCCAATACGTTGTGCGATCAGCACATCCTTGTGCGATCCATAGCGTGTTGTGCGACATGATAGAGCCCGGCCCAAACAATAATTAAGCCCAACATATAAGTGAATAGTCCAATAAGCATATCGGCCCAATAGAATAGACGTGATTTAACTTGTGCGATCCAGTACTACTTGTGCGATCGGAGTGGTTGTGCGATTGGCAGTTTGGGCTTGTTCGGCCCATCAGCATAACAACATTACAACTTGTGCGGTCCAGTTCGTCTTGTGCGACTGGACAACTCTTGTACGACCGAATTTGTGTGTTTGGCCTTGTGCGATTAGTTTAACAAACTTTCTAAAAATCATGTACATCCCTTTCACAAATAATACCAATAATCACGCCAATCAGTTACAAGAAATTCAACAGTTTCCAATTCCACACTTAATGACCGAACCATCATTTGACCGATTCCATATTTACATTCTATCAACTAACACAATCTCCGATTACAACATCCCTTTCATCGATCAAATAAGGTTCTTATCCTTAAATTTCATATGAACCCTAATTATCAACAAGAATAGTAATCATACCACTAAAACATATTAGCCTGCCTCTTGAATCAAGTTAATTAACTCATCCAATCCGTTGTGTAACAAGTCCGAAAACATGCCATTCTAGCCGATTATCATTCATACAAATCCGATTACATTCATTCAAATCTTAAATCTCATAATTAATTCACACCATCCTATACTCGATGATAGTCCAATCCGATTATTATTACCACACACATATGAGCCGATCCATCTCAACACTAATAGCTATAACACAACATCATGCAACCCTATGATAATGATTTCTCAACATGAACGGATTGAATCAAACATATACACACACCTTCATCGATCAAGCATAACATCAAATAATAACAAACACATAAAATACTAACCGGATTAGTGAATGATCCGAAACACTAAGAACTTCGATGATGTGTGCGGTTGTCTTCGAGTTTGTGAGAGAGAGAGAGATGAGCTAGGGTTTTGGTGTGTTGTGATTTGATAAAAGTGGGGAATGGTTACAATTCTCCCATGTGTTAACCGGTTAAGAGAGGATGGGCCGAACCCATCACTTGGGCCGCCAATCCATCCGCGTGCAAGTGTAAAGCCCGAATGGACTTGTGCGATCAAGTGGGTGTTATGTGATCGGGCCATTAACATACATACATATTATATACACAACACACGTAACACCTCATTCATTAAATCACATAATCTAGTTCACATAAGCACGTATCGTTACACAAAATAGGTTCGAATTGCGTGTTGTCACAATATCCCCAACTAAAAAGAAATTTCGTCCCGAAATTTGGTATGCACTCACTAGCGTCAGCTATATTGTTCACTAGTTTTCCCGGGGTGTCACATCATCCCCCACTTGAATGGGAATTTCGTCCCGAAATTCACTAGTTGCATCAACATTAAGTTTGCTAGGTTCTGCCTGATCTGTGGGGAACAAATGTGGATACTTAAGTTTCATCTGGTCCTCGCGTTCCCACGTGAACTCTGGACCACGTCTTGAGTTCCAACGAACTCTCACAATCGGTATGCGGCTGTGCTTACGAACTTTAACTTCCCGATCCATAATTTCAATTGGTTCTTCGACAAACTGCAATTTGTCGTCTATCTTCAGCTCTTGAAATGGTACTACTAGTGTTTCATCAACCAAACACTTCTTTAGCTGCGGTACGTGAAACACATCATGGACATTACCCAACTCAGCAGGTAATTCCAACCTGTAGGCCACCTTTCCAATTCGTTCCAGAATTTTGAACGGTCCCACATAACGAGGGTTTAGTTTGCCGCGTTTCCCAAAACGCACCACACCCTTCCAGGGTGAAACCTTTAACATAACGCGGTCATTAACTTTAAATTCCAGCGGTTTACTACGCTTGTCAGCGTAGCTTTTCTGACGGTCGCGAGCTGCGGCCATACGGTTTCGGATCTGCACAATGCTTTCTGATGCCTCAAGAACAAACTCAGGGCCTGTGATCTGACTATCACCCACCTCATGCCAGCAGAGTGGTGAACGACATTTCCGTCCGTACAGTGCTTCGAATGGAGCTGCCTTAACGCTTGTATGGTAGCTGTTGTTGTAGGAGAACTCTATCAGCGGCAAGTGTTTCTCCCACCCTTTTCCAAAATCGAGTACGCATGCCCGAAGCATATCTTCAAGTGTTTGGATGGTGCGTTCGCTTTGACCATCCGTCTGCGGGTGATAAGCGGTACTCATGTCGAGTTGGGAACCGAACGATTTATGCATTGACTGCCATAACTCTGAAGTGAAACGCGGATCTCGGTCTGAAATGATAGAAGTTGGCACCCCATGCCTAGAGACCACTTCCTTAAGGTAGATTGCTGCCAATTGAGAAAACTTGTCTGTTTCCTTGATTGCTAAGAAGTGTGCTGACTTCGTGAGGCGATCAACAATCACCCAGATGGTATCGTTCCCAGCCTGAGTTCTGGGTAATCCTGTCACAAAATCCATAGCGATCTGTTCCCACTTCCAGGTGGGTATTTCTGGTTGCTGCAGTAGACCTGAGGGCTTTTGATGTTCCGCTTTGACTTTAGCACAAGTCAAACATTTGCTGACGTAGGTTGCTATGTGAGCCTTCATGCTAGGCCACTAGTACGTAGTTTTTAAGTCATGGTACATCTTATCTGATCCAGGATGTACAGAGTAGCGTGATTTATGTGCCTCTTCCATTACAAGTTCTCGTAAGTTGCCAAAGAGTGGGACCCAAATGCGTCCAGTTACGTAGTAAGCACCGTCTCCCTTTTGTTCTAGTCGTTGTCTCGAGCCACGTAAAGCTTCAGCTCGAACGTTCTCTGGTTTCAGCGCTTCTAACTGAGCGTCCCGTATCTGAGAAGGAAGGTTGGACTGGATCGTGAGTTGCAATGCTCGCACACGCCTAGGTGCATTATCCTTTCTGCTGAGGGCGTCAGCTACAACGTTCGCCTTGCCCGAATGATACTTGATGGCACATTCATAATCGTTCAATAATTCCACCCATCGTCGTTGTCGCATATTCAACTCTTTCTGGTCGAAGATGTGCTGAAGACTCCTATGGTCGGTGTAGATGGTGCATTTGGTACCGTACAGATAGTGCCTCCAGATCTTCAACCCAAATACCACCGCTCCTAACTCCAAGTCGTGTGTCGTGTAGTTCTTCTCGTGCACCTTCAGCTGACGAGAAGCATAAGCTATTACCTTCTCGCGTTGCATTAACACGCAACCGAGACCCTGAATTGACGCGTCACAATATACCACAAAATCTTCGGTGCCCTCTGGTAAAGACAAGATGGGTGCACTGCAAAGTCTCTGTTTCAGAACTTGGAAAGCCTCTTCCTGCTTCGTTCCCCAAGAGTACGTCGTGTTCTTCTGTGTCAGCGAGGTGAGAGGTTGCGCGATTTTCGAGAAGTCTTTAATGAACCTTCGATAATATCCCGCGAGACCAAGAAATTGGCGCACTTCAGACGGAGTCTTTGGTGCCGCCCAATTCTTAACTGCATCCACCTTCGCAGGATCCACATGTATCCCTTTCTCGTTAACAACGTGCCCAAGGAAATGCACTTCTCGAATCCAAAAGTCGCACTTAGAAAATTTCGCATACAGCTGTTCCCTTCTCAAAAGTTCCAAGATGAGACGTAGGTGGCGCTCGTGATCTTCCTTGTTCTTGGAATAGACTAAGATGTCGTCAATAAACACTATAACAAATTCGTCGAGATATGGCTTACATACGCGGTTCATGAGATCCATGAAAACCGCTGGTGCATTGGTCAATCCAAACGGCATGACCAAAAACTCATAGTGTCCGTAGCGCGTTCGAAAAGCAGTCTTGGGAACATCCTCTTCTCTAACCCTTACCTGGTGATACCCCGATCTTAAGTCGATCTTTGAATAGAAACTTGACCCTTGCAGCTGGTCAAACAAGTTGTCGATGCGTGGTAACGGATAGCGGTTCTTAATGGTCACCTTGTTGAGCTCTCGATAGTCGATACACATACGGAATGACCCATCTTTCTTCTTTACAAACAGCACTGGGGCTCCCCAAGGCGAAGAACTGGGTCGAATAAAGCTCCTGTCCAACAACTCTTGCAGTTGATTAGACAGTTCTTGCAACTCTCCAGGTGCTAACCGGCATGGGGCTCGAGCAATCGGAGCCGCTCCCGGCGCAAGATCAATCTGAAATTCTACTTGACGGTGAGGAGGTAACCCTGGTAGCTCCTCTGGGAATACATCAGCGAATTCTCGCACCACTGGTAGATCCTCGATCTTACTTTCTTCAGACTGAGCGTTGGTAACTAACGCTAACAGTGCAGGATACCCCTTTTGTAGACACTGCTGTGCGCGCATGGCCGTGATAATCCCAACCATCGTCCCACTACGATGCCCTTGAACTAACAGTGACTCCCCATCAGGGAGAGGAATACGCACGATCTTCTCTTTACACAAAATTTCTGCTTGGTGCTTAGACAACCAATCCATGCCTACCACTATATCGAAACTACCGAGCGTAACGGGAAGGAGGTCAATATCAAACACCTGACCCACGAGATCTAGTTTGCACCCGAAAAGGACATTCGAGGCTTCTATCGTCTTACCATCTGCTAGTTCTACCATTTGTTTAACTTCTAAAGGTGTTGGGGTTATCCCTAATCGTTGACTAAACTCTAGGGACACATAACTCCAATCGGCACCTGAATCAAATAATACAGAAGCAATACGATTGTTAACAGGAAACGTACCAGTTACAACGTTGCCGTCATTCCTGGCATCCCCTGCTCCAAGCTGGAACACTCTGCCTCGAGCACCATTTCCCCCATTATTGCCGTTGTTGTTGTTGTTTCCAGCATTGTTGTTATTCGGGCGGTTGTTGTCGTTAGCGTTCTGGTTTAACTGAGGGCAATCCCGCTTAAAGTGACCCTCGTCACCACATTGATAGCACCCCTTCCTGAAACCCTGGTTCTGTTGGGGTGGTTGCCCCTGTTGTCTCTGATTCTGCTGGTTTTGTTGCTGCTGGTGTTTGGGCTGTGGGGCCCTGCAATCCCTGGCCTCATGACCCGCCTTACCACACCTGGTACACATCCGGCTACACGCCCCGAAATGATGATAGCCACACTTGTTACATCGTGGCTTCTTCCCTGCATACGAACCCTGGCTGTGGCCACTTCCCTGGCCTTGATTGACGGAAGACGACTGGCTGATGCTGCGGTTGTTGTTGTTGTCTGGCCTTTTCTGAGTATGACCAGCACTGGATGCTTTGTCGTAGTCGCTCCACTTCCGTTTGTTATCATTAGCAGATGTAGTTGCAGTGGGTGCCGCAGTAGCAGTGGCCGAAATGCGCGGTGGTAACGAGTTACTCTCTACTTCTTGATCCACAATCTTGTGGGTCAAACGGACAATCTGTGTCAAATCATTGAGATGTGCTGCAGTAACCAGACTCTTCACACGAGGAGGCAGCCCCTTGATGAACAACTCGATCCTCCGAGACATAGGCCGGGACAAGTTCGGGCACATGTCGGCCAATTCATACAATCGCTTCACATACGCTTCGACCTCAGATCCAACCATCTTCAGGTCGTAGTACTCGTTTTCCAACTTTTGGACCTCATCCCGTGGACAATACTCCTCTCTGATCAGTTCTTTAAAGTCATCCCAAGTTGTGGCATTCGCTGCCTCAATGCCCAGCAACTGTACCTGGGCGTTCCACCATGTTAGGGCACCATCTGCCAAGGTACCCGCAACATATTTCACCCTGTCCCCAGCGGGACAGTTACAGATAGCAAACACAGACTCTGCTTTCTCGAACCATCTCAGAAGTCCCACAGCCCCTTCAGTCCCGGTGAAGGTCTGTGGCTTACAGTCCATAAACATTTTGAACGTACACGCAGGTTGGTTAGGTTGGGGTTGCGCTTGCTGACCTAAATGATGGAAGGAAACACGTTATAGAAGTGAAAAGACATGTACGTGGCATAAGAGTAAAGAGTACTTGGTACATTCCGTACCAGCTTGATAGGCTGCTAAGGCCTCAGCCACACTGGTATTGATTAAGCCAGTCAACTCAGCCTGAGTCATGTTGATGTTGCCACGTCCGTGTCCTCGTCCACTCATGATTCTATAGTTGGAAATGAATCGATTCAGAAATTCGAAACGAGATGGAAGTCAAGTATCATACTGATATTTACGTACTACCAAGTTTGCACATAGTAAGGCAGAACCCTTCTCACGCTCGATAAGCCTCACTGGGACTTGCATGCACCCCGCGTTATTATTAAGTGTGCACCCATAGTAATAAGGCAATTTGCATGCTTATCTCAGTGCCTCTTAGCTTGCGCTCAAAGTTTCCCCCGTTCAAACTGTGACAACTCGAATTTCCACGATTTCTATCTTTGCATTGATCGCACGTTAATTGTTTATTTGTTTACACGACTGGTTGGATTCACAACTGTACACGTTTGTAATTCGTTAAATTTCATTGTGATTGTATGTTATATAAATGATGTGTAATGTGGATGGGTTGTTGATTCATGATTAGTGTTAATGTATGCTTAATTAAAAATAGCAAACATGTAACCTATGACACCACCACTAACCGAAACGCCCCCCCCAACTCCTCACTCTATGAAAACACCCTTCTCACGAAAACACACATGTGTTTTCGTACACATGTGGCCAGCGAAATCACAATGGGCTTTGGCCCAAGTAGTGGGTTAGTTTTTATATGTTTCCAACCTTTACGTGATCACTTTTTATCGGCAAAACCCTAGAGTATCTTCCTGCTGTGCGACGGCAAATAGGTCTCCTCTCCTTTCCATCGTAAACTTTGAGGTAAACACTGGTTGATTTATATTGAGATTAAAGCATGTGCAGCCATAAAAATAAAACATATGGCCGGCCACTATGTTTGATTTGCATGAAAGTTGTTAGGGACTTGATAGTTCACATGCAGGATAAGGATCCTTTAATGATTTTCAGTCTGTGTATTTAGAAATTGCATACAAATTGTCAGAAGCATGTGATGTGTTCACGTTATTGGAGTTGAATGGTTTAGGCGACAAAGTGCACATAAGCGGCTGAACAATCATGAAATAGGATCATATTATAACACATGATAAGCTGTCGGCCATTTTTATTATTTTAGTGATGAACTACTGAAATTTTTGTTATGATTGGTCTCGCAATGATGTTAATTTATTTGCTGATTTATATGCCGATGATTTGATTAATGATTTCGTTGATGTTTGGTCATGTAACTGTAAGTGATGATTAAGGTTTTGGTTTTATGTAACTGATAATATTGGTGAGGTCTGGCCGATGAAAACACCCCAACGAAATCCCCACCTCAACGAAATCACTTATGGGATTTCGGCCCAAAGTAATTTCGTTATTCAAAGTGTTTTCGGCCCAGATAGATTTCGACCATAAGTGATTTCGGCTATAAGAGTTTGCGGCCCAATAGTGTTTCCGCCCAAAACTGTTTTCGGTCCAGGTGTTTATTTTGTTAACTTTATTAATTAAATTACATATGATAACTCTGTTAGTCAATTAACATTATTAGTTTGTTAATTCAGTTTATCCCATCAAATACTGTTAAGTATGTTATTGGATAGTTATATAAGAATACACTGTGAATGATACTATGTGAATCATGAATTATGTGAACCTGATTAACTGTCGTATGATGTATGATGTCGACTGCCAAACACTCTGTGATACTGATTGAACGTGAAGCTTTACGAACATGTACTGACTGTGAATACGTGCATAATATAGGACGTGATTGATAAATTGTGAGCACTTAACTTTAGCATACCGAGCAAACCAAGGTGAGTTCACACTCCTACTAAGGCATGGGATTCCCGGGTCGTGGGAATGGGTTAAAGGTTATCATTGACTAAGAATGTACATATGCTTTCCTAGACTATCACCTATCATGGTCCTCGGATGTCAGGACGGTTCCGTAGGTTGGGATAACACCTACGTGGTCACATGCCAATTACTATCCTCGGTACAAAGGATACGCACGTAAAACCTACGTGTACGCATTACTTACTTCTATCCTCGGTTACGAAGGATACGTGCGTAAAACCTACGCACACCCCATACGCGCTACTGTTCTCGGACGAAGAACAGGGATAATACGAATAGTCTAGTGGTCACATAACATGGGAAGCCCCCACCTGTATAACTTACTATTGGCCCTGTAGAGCCACCCGTTACTTACTGTTACGCATTTACTTACTGTGAACTCGCTCAACTAGTTTGTTGATCATTCTGTTACATGCCTTGCAGATCGTTAGGTACTTGGAGCTTGCACTGGAGAAGCGGGTCGTTGTGGGCAAGGATCGTGGTTTTTACGTTGAACTATTATGACATTTAAAACTATTAACTACTGTTGGTTTATTTACTATGCTTCCGCTACACTTTGAAACTATGGTTATGTTTTGAACACCCATCGTATTGAATGGATGGTTTACATTTATTTTACTTCATATTAATTACATGTTCAATATGATTGGTGGCTTGATCCTGGTCAGTCACGCTCCCAAGCGGTGATACTCCGCGTGTGGATTTTGGGGGTGTGACAGATTGGTATCAGAGCCATTGGTTATAGAGAACTTGGTTTTAATATGGAAAAACGTTTTTATTAAAACCAGACTATAACCAGAACAGTGCTCTCAACGATCCACAACGACGCTTCGCTCCACATGCAAGACTCAACATCCTAGGTAATAAGGTTTATGTTTATTGCCTACATGCTTGAATTTGCATAGAACTTTGCTCGTAGTATGCTTACATTTCCTTGCTCACAACTTGACATTGCATGAGAATACTTATGTGCTTACACTCTTCTGTCATCGCACTATTCGCGAACCTTTCTCACTTATGTTGCCTTTGATGTGAAGATCAATGGCCGCACGAATTAACATGACTCAAGCCCAGCTAGAGGCTCTCGTTGCTGCGGCAGTTGCAGCCGCCCAAGCAGGTAGTATACCCGGCAGTATAGACACTAGGATCTTTAGATCCTACATTAATTCTCGTACTTAACTTTGCCCTATTCGTACACAATAGGTCAACCCGCTCAGCAACAACCTGGGTGCACCTTCAAGAATTTCATGGATTGTCGTCCTAGCTCGTTCAGTGGCACGGAGGGAGCAGTTGGACTCCTCCACTGGTTTGAAAAGCTCGAGTCGGTTTTCGAAATGTGTGAATGCCCTGAGGCTCGCAGGGTGAAGTTCGCCACTGGCACACTTGAAGGGATTGCGCTCACTTGGTGGAACGCACAAGTGCAGATCTTAGGGTTGGCAGCTGCTAACGCCACACCCTGGAATGATTTCAAAGAACTGATCAAGAGGGAATACTGCACTAGAGAAGACATTCACAAGTTGGAGGACGAGTTGTATAACTTGAAAATGGTTGGTTCGGAAATCGAAGCTTACACCAAGAGATCAAATGAGTTGGCTGTGTTATGTCCAACCATGGTGGACCCTCCATACAAGCGTATTGAGTTGTATCTCAAAGGTTTGGCACCAGAAATACAGAGCCACGTTACCTCGGCTAACCTCAACAACATCCAGGAAATCCAGCGTCTCGCTCATCGCATCACCGATCAGGCAGTGGAACAGAATAAACTGCCTAAGCGTGTCAGTGCTACTACTACAGACACTCCTTCAGCTACTCCCGTTACCCTCAGTGACAACAAGAGGAAATGGGAGGGGGATTCAAGCAAAGCATCAGTTTCGGTTCAGTCTCAGAATCAGCAACGAAAGACTAGCAACTATCAAAGCCCTAATCAGCAGTCATCAGGTAGCCACAGGCAGGGTGGATATCGCGGAAATCTTCCAAAGTGCAACAACTGCAACAAGCATCACAACGGTCAGTGTAACAAGGGTCGTTGTCAAAGATGCCTCAAGATGGGTCACGAGGCCAAAGACTGTAGAAGCCCTCGTCCTGCGAATCAGGATCAGCAGCAGCCACCGGCACAGCAGAATCAGCAACAGGGCAACAAGGGGTGCTATAATTGTGGTGCTGAAGGTCACATCAAGAGACACTGCCCTCAGCTAAACAGGAACCAGAACAACAACAACAATCAGGGCAACGGGAACAATAACAACAATAACGGGGGAAACAACAACAACAATGGCAACGAAGCTCGGGGTCGTGCTTTTGTGCTAGGTCGGGGTGACGCAGTGAATGATCCCAATGTGGTTATAGGTAAGTTTCTTCTCGACGATATTTATGTTACTGTCTTATTTGATTCGGGTGCTGATACAAGCTATATGTCATTGAAAATGAGTAAATTATTAAAACGTACACCAACACCCCTAGACACCAAACACGTCGTAGAACTAGCCAATGGTAAAAGTGTAGAAGCCGCACAGGTAGTCAAGGGTTGTAGTATTGTTCTAGCGGGTCAGACTTTCTCGATTGATCTCATACCCATAGTTTTGGGTAGTTTCGACGTCGTCATCGGTATGGATTGGTTATCCCAACATCACGCGGAGATCTTATGCAAAGAAAAAGTTATTCGTATTCCTCGCTCCAGCCAAGAACCTCTCGAAGTACAAGGTGACAAGAGTGGTGCTGTGGTTGGCATCATCTCTTTCTTAAAGGCGCATAAATGTTTACGAAAGGGACATACTGCCATTCTGGCACTTGTCACTGACGCATCAGCAAAGGAAAAGAAGCTGGAGGATATACCAGTTGTGCGTGATTTTCCTCAAGTGTTTCCTGAAGATTTACCTGGTTTACCTCCTCATCGTCAAGTCGAGTTTCAGATTGAGTTAGCTCCTGGAGCAGCACCAATAGCCCGCGCACCGTATCGTTTAGCTCCAACCGAACTGGAAGAACTGTCGAAGCAGCTACAAGAGCTCTTGGAAAAGGGCTTTATTCGTCCAAGCTCTTCGCCTTGGGGAGCTCCAGTGTTATTTGTGAAGAAGAAAGACGGTACGTTCAGGATGTGCATCGACTACCGCGAACTCAATAAGGTGACAGTGAAGAACCGTTATCCTCTTCCGCGCATAGATGACCTATTCGACCAGTTGCAAGGGTCGTGTTACTATTCCAAGATTGATTTAAGGTCAGGGTATCATCAGCTGAGAGTCCGGGATGAGGACGTCTCCAGAACCGCTTTCAGAACTCGCTACGGTCATTACGAGTTTCTTGTCATGCCATTCGGGCTTACGAACGCGCCTGCAGTCTTCATGGATCTTATGAACAGGGTGTGCAAACCTTATCTTGATAAGTTTGTTATCGTTTTCATCGACGAGATTTTGATTTACTCCAAGAGTCAGGAAGAGCACGAGCGACACTTACGTCTTATCTTGGAACTTCTTCGAAAAGAGCAATTGTACGCAAAGTTTTCAAAATGCGACTTCTGGCTTCGTGAAGTCCACTTCTTAGGCCATGTGGTGAACAAGGATGGGATTCATGTCGATCCATCCAAGGTTGATTCGATCAGAAACTGGCCAGCACCACGTACACCGACAGAAATACGCCAATTCTTGGGTTTGGCGGGTTACTACAGGCGATTTATTAAAGACTTCTCAAAGATCGCGCAACCACTTACTATGCTAACACAGAAAGGTGTCGTTTACAGATGGGGTAATACGCAAGAGACCGCTTTTCAGTACTTAAAGGATAGGCTTTGCAGCGCACCTATTCTCTCATTGCCAGAGGGCACGGATGACTTCGTGGTTTATTGTGACGCATCGATACAGGGGCTTGGTTGTGTATTGATGCAGCGGGATAAAGTTATTGCCTACGCTTCGCGGCAACTCAAGGTTCATGAACGGAACTACACGACGCACGATTTAGAGCTGGGAGCTGTTGTTTTCGCGCTTAAGATATGGCGACACTACCTGTACGGTACCAAGTGCACGATTTACACCGATCACAGGAGTCTCGAGCATATTCTTAAGCAAAAGGATTTGAATATGCGTCAACGGAGATGGGTTGAACTTCTAAACGACTATGAATGCGCCATCAAGTATCATCCAGGCAAGGCCAATGTTGTGGCTGATGCCCTCAGTCGGAAAGACACTCTACCTAAGCGCGTGCGAGCGCTACAGCTTACTATTCAGTCCAGTCTTCCTGCACAAATACGAGCTGCTCAGTTAGAAGCACTGAAACCCGAAAACGTCAAAGCTGAAGCCTTACGCGGCTCAAGGCAACGCATGGAACAAAAGGAAGACGGCGCCTACTATGTAACGGGGCGTATTTGGGTCCCACTTTATGGCGGTTTACGCGAACTTGTAATGGATGAAGCTCACAAGTCTCGCTATTCGGTACATCCAGGGTCGGATAAAATGTACCACGACATCAGCACTACTTATTGGTGGCCTAGTATGAAGGCTCACATCGCTACGTACGTTGGAAAATGCTTAACCTGTGCGAGAGTCAAGGTTGAATATCAGAAACCAGCTGGTCTACTTCAGCAGCCTAAGATACCGCAATGGAAATGGGAAGAAATTTCCATGGATTTTGTTACAGGTCTACCTAGATCTCAGCGTGGGAACGATACAATATGGGTCATAGTTGATCGACTCACCAAGTCTGCTCACTTCTTGGCTATCAAAGAAACGGATAAGTTTTCTACCCTAGCAGACATCTACTTGAAAGAAGTTGTTTCGAGGCACGGAGTGCCCACCTCTATTATTTCGGATCGCGATGCACGATTCACGTCAGAGCTTTGGCAAGCGATGCACAAATCCTTCGGCTCACGATTAGACATGAGCACAGCATATCATCCTCAGACGGATGGGCAGTCTGAGCGAACTATCCAAACTCTAGAAGACATGCTTCGAGCGTGCGTTATCGATTTCGGCAACGGCTGGGAAAAGCACCTCCCTTTAGTGGAGTTTTCATACAATAACAGTTACCACACCAGCATTCAAGCCGCTCCATTTGAGGCATTGTACGGACGTAAATGCCGGTCACCTCTCTGTTGGGCAGAGGTGGGGGATAGTCAAATTACGGGTCCAGAGATTGTAGTGGACGCCACAGAAAAGATTGCGCAGATACGACAACGCATGGCGGCAGCACGCGACCGTCAGAAAGCCTACGCGGACAAGCGTAGAAAGCCATTGGAATTTGAGGTCGGGGACCGGGTTTTATTGAAAGTTTCACCCTGGAAGGGTGTGGTTCGATTTGGTAAACGAGGCAAACTGAATCCGCGGTACGTCGGACCATTCGAAATCTTAGAAAAGATTGGCAAAGTAGCCTACAGATTAAACCTACCAGCTGAACTCGGTGGAGTTCACAATGTATTTCACGTGTCGAATCTGAAGAAATGCCTATCAGATGAGACCCTTATAGTTCCTTTTAAGGAACTCACTATCGACGAGCGGTTGCAGTTCGTCGAGGAACCAGTTGAAATCACGGACCGGGACGTTAAGGTCCTCAAGCACAAGAGAATCCCTCTTGTTCGAGTTCGTTGGAACTCCCAACGTGGCCCAGAGTACACCTGGGAACGCGAAGACCAAATGAAAGAAAAGTACCCCCAGTTATTCGAAACCAATGCATCCACTACTGAGGCTGAAGCTACTACTACTGAATTTCGGGACGAAATTCCAAATCAAGGGGGGGATGATGTGACACCCCAGGAAAACCAGTAAACGATGTAACTTACCTAGCTTCCTCAGTGAGTGCGTACCAAATTTCGGGACGAAATTTCTTTTAAGTTGGGGATAATGTGACAACTCGAATTTCCACGATTTCTATCTTTGCATTGATCGCACGTTAATTGTTTATTTGTTTACACGACTGGTTGGATTCACAACTGTACACGTTTGTAATTCGTTAAATTTCATTGTGATTGTATGTTATATAAATGATGTGTAATGTGGATGGGTTGTTGATTCATGATTAGTGTTAATGTATGCTTAATTAAAAATAGCAAACATGTAACCTATGACACCACCACTAACCGAAAACCCCCCCCCCCAACTCCTCACTCTATGAAAACACCCTTCTCACGAAAACACACATGTGTTTTCGTACACATGTGGCCAGCGAAATCACAATGGGCTTTGGCCCAAGTAGTGGGTTAGTTTTTATATGTTTCCAACCTTTACGTGATCACTTTTTATCGGCAAAACCCTAGAGTATCTTCCTGCTGTGCGACGGCAAATAGGTCTCCTCTCCTTTCCATCGTAAACTTTGAGGTAAACACTGGTTGATTTATATTGAGATTAAAGCATGTGCAGCCATAAAAATAAAACATATGGCCGGCCACTATGTTTGATTTGCATGAAAGTTGTTAGGGACTTGATAGTTCACATGCAGGATAAGGATCCTTTAATGATTTTCAGTCTGTGTATTTAGAAATTGCATACAAATTGTCAGAAGCATGTGACGTGTTCACGTTATTTGAGTTGAATGGTTTAGGCGACAAAGTGCACATAAGCGGCTGAACAATCATGAAATAGGATCATATTATAACACATGATAAGCTGTCGGCCATTTTTATTATTTTAGTGATGAACTACTGAAATTTTTGTTATGATTGGTCTCGCAATGATGTTAATTTATTTGCTGATTTATATGCCGATGATTTGATTAATGATTTCGTTGATGTTTGGTCATGTAACTGTAAGTGATGATTAAGGTTTTGGTTTTATGTAACTGATAATATTGGTGAGGTCTGGCCGATGAAAACACCCCAACGAAATCCCCACCTCAACGAAATCACTTATGGGATTTCGGCCCAAAGTAATTTCGTTATTCAAAGTGTTTTCGGCCCAGATAGATTTCGACCATAAGTGATTTCGGCTATAAGAGTTTGCGGCCCAATAGTGTTTCCGCCCAAAACTGTTTTCGGTCCAGGTGTTTATTTTGTTAACTTTATTAATTAAATTACATATGATAACTCTGTTAGTCAATTAACATTATTAGTTTGTTAATTCAGTTTATCCCATCAAATACTGTTAAGTATGTTATTGGATAGTTATATAAGAATACACTGTGAATGACACTATGTGAATCATGAATTATGTGAACCTGATTAACTGTCGTATGATGTATGATGTCGACTGCCAAACACTCTGTGATACTGATTGAACGTGAAGCTTTACGAACATGTACTGACTGTGAATACGTGCATAATATAGGACGTGATTGATAAATTGTGAGCACTTAACTTTAGCATACCGAGCAAACCAAGGTGAGTTCACACTCCTACTAAGGCATGGGATTCCCGGGTCGTGGGAATGGGTTAAAGGTTATCATTGACTAAGAATGTACATATGCTTTCCTAGACTATCACCTATCATGGTCCTCGGATGTCAGGACGGTTCCGTAGGTTGGGATAACACCTACGTGGTCACATGCCAATTACTATCCTCGGTACAAAGGATACGCACGTAAAACCTACGTGTACGCATTACTTACTTCTATCCTCGGTTACGAAGGATACGTGCGTAAAACCTACGCACACCCCATACGCGCTACTGTTCTCGGACGAAGAACAGGGATAATACGAATAGTCTAGTGGTCACATAACATGGGAAGCCCCCACCTGTATAACTTACTATTGGCCCTGTAGAGCCACCCGTTACTTACTGTTACGCATTTACTTACTGTGAACTCGCTCAACTAGTTTGTTGATCATTCTGTTACATGCCTTGCAGATCGTTAGGTACTTGGAGCTTGCACTGGAGAAGCGGGTCGTTGTGGGCAAGGATCGTGGTTTTTACGTTGAACTATTATGACATTTAAAACTATTAACTACTGTTGGTTTATTTACTATGCTTCCGCTACACTTTGAAACTATGGTTATGTTTTGAACACCCATCGTATTGAATGGATGGTTTACATTTATTTTACTTCATATTAATTACATGTTCAATATGATTGGTGGCTTGATCCTGGTCAGTCACGCTCCCAAGCGGTGATACTCCGCGTGTGGATTTTGGGGGTGTGACACAAACAACACAACAGATGGTATCACAGGTCTATGGTTCACATGAGTCGAAGAGTAGTGTCACACTATCAAGTCACTATGGTGTTAAATGTTTCGGTTCATGTATATTGTGAGTGTGTGACTGCTAAGCAAATAGTGTATAAAGTGAGAGAGACGAACCTTGCAATCTGGAGCTGAGTGTCATGATCGATTTTCGAAGGTGTTCGGTTATAGTCTGGTTTTACAAAACGTTTTAAAACCTAGTTCACTATAACCAGTGGCTCTGATACCAAACTGTAACACCCCCAAAATACCACCTGCGGAAACCCCGCGAGGCGTGTTACACATCAGAGTCTGAGCCACCAATCACATTGAACCAATAGTAAATACTTAAATAAAACATGTCATTAATGACCAAGATTAAATGTCAAACACGATATTAATTCAAAAAAGTTATGTAGCGGAAGCTTATGATAATTCGTTTAGCAATCGTTTCAAAATAAACTCAAAACCAAGGTATCAATTATAAATATTCCAATAGCTTCGATCCATGACCACTCCAGCACTCCCAGATAGCAAGTCCATGTTCCAAGGTTAACGACCTACAAGCATGCAAACAAGTGTGTCAGACTACGCTGGTGAGTTCAAGGTTTCGTTAACGTGTTGTGTTACCAGATATATGTTAATGCGATTCAAGGTTGTGATACGATGTTGCTCATGTTAGATACCCTAGGGAGTGTGCCCATGTGTATCCGGGGAGTGGGTACCCCTTAACGACCGATTGCTATGTTGCCTTCGTTAGATACCCTAGGGAGTGTGCCCATATGTATCCGAGGAGTGTGCCTCTAACAACCATAGCCATACCCAGATAATTAGTTCACGCCCGTCCTTACGGCCCGGTGTGAGGTTTCCCACCTAATAGCGCTATCAACTAATTACCCCATTGCCCTCCAGGCAATAACCAAAACCGATTAAGTTGTTTACCCAATGTTTCCCTTCCAAATGTTTACCAGTTGTCCCCAAACCACTGGGACGCATGCTTGAGAAAATGCATTGAACTCACCTTGGTTTGCTCGGCAGATTATACCAAAGTTACTTGAATTAAAGGTAGTCAATCACGTCCTAACAGGGTTACCATACAAGTCAGGTTTGGTTCAAGCAAAGCACGTATGATTACACATAGTTTAACATATTGCTAACACGTATCAATCATGGCAACATAGTACACACATAGCATGTTTTAAATGTTATAAGTTTATCACACGGATGAAGCCCACATAAGTCTCGGCCCAATACGTTGTGCGATCAGCACATCCTTGTGCGATCCATAGCGTGTTGTGCGACATGATAGAGCCCGGCCCAAACAATAATTAAGCCCAACATATAAGTGAATAGTCCAATAAGCATATCGGCCCAATAGAATAGACGTGATTTAACTTGTGCGATCCAGTACTACTTGTGCGATCGGAGTGGTTGTGCGATTGGCAGTTTGGGCTTGTTCGGCCCATCAGCATAACAACATTACAACTTGTGCGGTCCAGTTCGTCTTGTGCGACTGGACAACTCTTGTACGACCGAATTTGTGTGTTTGGCCTTGTGCGATTAGTTTAACAAACTTTCTAAAAATCATGTACATCCCTTTCACAAATAATACCAATAATCACGCCAATCAGTTACAAGAAATTCAACAGTTTCCAATTCCACACTTAATGACCGAACCATCATTTGACCGATTCCATATTTACATTCTATCAACTAACACAATCTCCGATTACAACATCCCTTTCATCGATCAAATAAGGTTCTTATCCTTAAATTTCATATGAACCCTAATTATCAACAAGAATAGTAATCATACCACTAAAACATATTAGCCTGCCTCTTGAATCAAGTTAATTAACTCATCCAATCCGTTGTGTAACAAGTCCGAAAACATGCCATTCTAGCCGATTATCATTCATACAAATCCGATTACATTCATTCAAATCTTAAATCTCATAATTAATTCACACCATCCTATACTCGATGATAGTCCAATCCGATTATTATTACCACACACATATGAGCCGATCCATCTCAACACTAATAGCTATAACACAACATCATGCAACCCTATGATAATGATTTCTCAACATGAACGGATTGAATCAAACATATACACACACCTTCATCGATCAAGCATAACATCAAATAATAACAAACACATAAAATACTAACCGGATTAGTGAATGATCCGAAACACTAAGAACTTCGATGATGTGTGCGGTTGTCTTCGAGTTTGTGAGAGAGAGAGAGATGAGCTAGGGTTTTGGTGTGTTGTGATTTGATAAAAGTGGGGAATGGTTACAATTCTCCCATGTGTTAACCGGTTAAGAGAGGATGGGCCGAACCCATCACTTGGGCCGCCAATCCATCCGCGTGCAAGTGTAAAGCCCGAATGGACTTGTGCGATCAAGTGGGTGTTATGCGATCGGGCCATTAACATACATACATATTATATACACAACACACGTAACACCTCATTCATTAAATCACATAATCTAGTTCACATAAGCATGTATCGTTACACAAAATAGGTTCGAATTGCGTGTTGTCACAATAATTTTCTTATTATTTGGTATGTAAATTCATATTTATTCAACCCGTGTAATACACGAAGGTTTTTAAAGATATAACTTTTTTATTATTTGGTAAACAATATTACATTTATTTAACCCGTGTAATACACATGGTTTTAAAAATATAACTTTTTTATTATTTGGTATATAAAATTACATTTATTCAACTCGTACAATACATATGGTTCCTATAGATATAATTTTTATTATATATAAAATTACATTTATTCAAGCCGTGCGAGGTTTTTAAAGATATATTGTTTTATTATTTAGTATATAAAATTCAGTTATTCAACCTGTGTGACATACATGGTTATAACCTAGTACATAATTTATATATAATTTTTTTACTTTGATGCATGAATTGTGACTTAGTGTAAATATTTATTCTTTAATATTATAATTATAATATAATTAATTTTAAACATATCTTGTTTTTCTTTTTATTAATTTAAAATACGATGTTCAAAAAAATTCTGAGTATGTAATTGCGACGTACGTATTTTTATCTACGTTTTTTTATATAAATTGTATTTAAAATCAAATTATGAGTAGTTATTTACAAGTAATCGAAGCACAAGCGTACATGTCAATAAAGTTACCTTGCAGTTTAATTTCTTCTACGCTGTTTTCCCTTTATTGGTATTTTAATAATATAATATAATGCTTTATATATTCTTCATTGTGATGTGCTTATTTTTACCTATGTTCCGATAAAAGTTTTATTTAAAATCGAGAATGTCATATATAACTGTTTTTTTTTTCAATAGAATTTCGTTTTTGGGTAAATTACACTTTTTGTCCTTTGTTGTAGCGGGTTACAAATGATAGCCTTTAACTTCAATAATTACAGCCATAATCTTTTATTTGGAAAACATGTTTCACGTTTCATCCTTTACACCATTTAAGTCCATTCACCTACCAACTACCCCACCATATAAATTCCTCTTTTTTCCCCAATTCCCTCATGAGGGTTTTTATCCAAACCTGTAACTCCTCTTACCATTGCAGCTTTCTACAAAAAAATTGAAACCGATTTAAGTTCAAACCAGGTTGCGTGTGGTGTTGACATGGTGCCGCGCTACATTCCATCGACCACCGCCATTAAATCATTTCCAAGATCTTGTCATCACTTCTGACCCCACTAACTGTTTGTCGGTATCAATTTCATCATCCATAACCGAACCTAGGGTTTTCTGTTTTTTTGTACTATAAGCTATATCGAGTATCAGTACCGTACCAGCGTTGTGATGAAGTGAACGGATTCCGAACAAAGAAAAATCAGTACATGTATTGGTATGTTCGGATAGGAACCTGTAAGTGTCGGTATCGTACCATAACGTACCGAACCGATACCGACCGAATTCACGCTACAATGCGCTGGGAATTCAACTAGTTATTTGCAAAAAAAAAAAAAAAAATGAATGGTGTTTTTCACTCACAACAAAGTTTGCAAATTAGTGTTCGTTTCGTGGATTATAATAGAATTGGAGTTGGAATTTAAGTGTTACAATCAAATATATTATGCCAATTACTCAATATCATATGATCACTTTCAAAACAGGTTGTGACCTTAACCCTCATACGAACATGAACACTTTATTTATAACGACTGAATATTAAAAATTTACAGAAAGTCTGCCCAGAAAAGAAAATGTTGCAAGATATTCAATTAACAGAAAACTACCATACCATGATCAACATCTTAAATAAAACAAACACATTTTTTTTTGTTGGTAATTTATTTAAATTTTTTGAATCAATTAGAAACCATACTTTCACTTTCTTTCACAAATCCATCTCCAGTCCAGTCTTTATCAGATTGCAATCCTTTCTTAATCGCCCTTCGTTCCCTAATCGCTTCTTGTTGTATTCTCACGAGTTCTGTGTGTGTTGTGAAGTATTGAAGTGATGCCCTGCAGCATTAAACCATTTAGTTTAGGGGGAAAACATGTTTTCCGTTCATTAAACAAATAAATTCAGGGAAAAAAATATTTTTGGTTCATTAAACCAATAAATTTAGGAAATAAATTTTTTTTCGGTATATTAACCAATAAATTCAGGAAAAAAACATATTTTCGGTTCATTAAACCAATAAATTCAGGAAAAAAAAAATATTTCGGTTCATAAAAAAACAATAAATTCACGAAATAAAAAAAATGGTTCATTAAACGAATAAATTCAGGAAATATAAAAATTTTGGTTCTTTAAACCAATAAATTCAGTGAACAAAATATGTTTTTGGTTCATTTAACCAAAAAATTCAGAAAAAAAACATGTTTTCGGTTTATGAAAATTGTTGTTTTTGACTGCATACCCTCTAAATTCTTCTATGGTTGAAAAGTTGTGAGTTCTCATGAAGTCTTTGAGCTCCGAGCAGAGCTTTGAAACCAGATCATATCCATACATCATCACCCCGGTGCAGACCTTAAATTAGAAAAAAATCAATGTAAGAGTTTGGTTACAAAATTCACATACAGATCAAAATTTTGACTGTTTATTTATGAATTGGTCAATTCGGATTCTGTTTTTTATCTAATGGGCCAAATGGGTAAAAATAAAATAAATAAGGTTAAATAAAACGTATCAAATGGGTTGAGCATGTTGAAAGTTGCCCAAAGTGTCCTTTTGATGCATAAAACCTCTTCAATAAATTTACATATAAAAAAAAAAGATTTCGTTGAGATAATATATTTTTTGATCAAATTTGACAAACAAATGATTATACGAAGAAAAGGTTGACTTTTGTGGAAAAGAAGTGTTTCGGGTCGAACTAACATAATACATACACTAAGCAAACACCCTCTATCTATTTCTTTTATAAATAAAAATATACAAAATATAAACTTTAGTAAAATAATGAGAAAACTAATTCGGTAAAGCAATTTAGGAGGTCATGTGAAACTCTTGTACCGTTATGACATGTTTCATGTTTAGCTAAAAGTTTCAAAATTCCGAGTTTGTCCTGTTATCGATAAACTACTACCCAAATCGATCCATATCTATGTAAGCGGGTTATGTGTCATGACTCATGTGCAACTCTTAAAACCATTTTGACCCTTAGCTAAATATTTCAATATAACAGGCGTCCTTAGGGCTGTAAACGAACCAAACGTTCGGCGAACAGTTCGTGAACTGTTCGGCGGGAAGTTCGTTTGTTTATTAAACAAACGAACATAAACAAGAAATTTCGTTCGTTTAGTTAAATGAACAAACAAGAACAGAGGGCGCGTTCATTCATTTATGTTCGTGAACGTTCGGTAACGTGTTCGTTTGTGTTCGATAGTTCATTAGTGTTTTTAGCTTTTATATTTTATTTAAATACTTCAAAATTCCGACAAATAAAATATTTAAAAGTGTCAATGTATTATATATTTTGTTCATGAACGTTTGTTTATGATCGTTTGTTACCATTTGTGTTCATGAACATTAGTTTGTGCTCAATTGTGCCCATCATCGTTCGTTTTCATTCGTTGCCTAAAATTAACAAACAATCACAAACGAACACGAACAAGTTCATTTCCTTAACAAACAAACAAACAAACACGAACATAAAATCTTGTTCGTGAACACATATATTTCTTAACAAACGAACACGAACAAGGACGATAATGAAATATTATTTTGGTAAAAAGAAAAAAAAAACCTGAACAGTATTTGCACCAAGAAGAATAAATTCAGCGGCATCGGCACCTGTCTCGACACCTCCAATCCCAGAAAGAGAATAATCGCCATCTTTAAATTCTTTCTTCATCATCTGTGCAATGCTCATTACTTTTCCAAGTGCAATAGGATGCACAGCCTTTGAAGAATACCCTCCCGGGGTTGAATATCTGAGTGCCATATGTATGTAAGTATGGTGATAAAGTCAGAAAAATAAGTGGGTCAAGCGGGTTGGGAAAATCGGATGGGATTGACCTAAAACACCTTTTGCCTAAAACATTTAACAACTTCTCTGTAGATGATTAATAAAATCACACACTATTTTGTAAATAAGCTCACTTTTCCGTATAACTTGATCTACGAGCTTTATGTGTCAAAAAATACACTTTCTACTCGTTTACCTTTTTTCTAATTTTATATAAATAATAATAATAATAATAATAATAATAATAATAATAATAAAATAATAATAATAATAATAAAATAATAATAATAATTAGTGTGACAAATCTGAAAACAAATATTATATTATTTCGTTAATAATATGAACTTTATTCCAAATACAAAAAATGTACAATACTTTATGTATTAAAATTTGAAAATACACTTTGGATGACTTTTGACCCATTCCTTTTTAGATTTTACCCTTTTTAATTAATTAAAAATTTGAAAATACACTTTGGATGACTTTTGACCCATTCCTTTTTATATTTACCCTTTTTAATTAATTAAAAATATAACATAACCCGGCTCAACTCAAAACATTTTTTGTCTAAATTTTTTAATATTTCTTTTATATTAATAGTATGCCAGATATGATTACAAAAATCCCATCATTTCAATAATAATAATAATAATAATAATAATAATAATAATAATAATAATAATAATAATAATAATAATAATAATAATAATAATAATAATAATAATAATAATAATAATCTAATATTTTCGGCTTGTTCTATCCATTTAACCTTTATCCTTTCAGCTAACCTTTTTTGTGTTATACCCGTATCACTGTTTAGAGATACAACACCATCCAAATCAACCCATGAAAAGATATTACTGAATTGGATATACATATACTTACCCCTCAACACAAGGCTCAGGATGTAATGTCTTCAAATTAATGCCCATAACACTCATGATTGTATTAATTGCAGCTACCCCCTCACATCCGGATCTCAACGAAGCTCTAGCTGGCTATAAAAACAACAAAAGTTTCATATAAATTAATAACATTTTACTTAAAACAAGGCGGTGCATAAACCCAAAAATATTTTATACTACATGCGCATACATACATACATACCTGAGTGATATCTGTGATATTTGGAGTCATTTTTGCCCAAACGGGAACCGTAGCTTTTGCATTAATCCAACCGCAAACCTCTTCCAGCAAAGCACAGTCCTGCCCAACTGCAGCACCCATTTTTCTTTCGGGCATACCATGAGGACAAGAGAAATTTGCTTCTATAGCATCCTATACAAATTACATGGTGATGTTTGACTTAGACAGACAGAGGGAAACATACAGATTAGGTAAATCGTTGATTTAGGACGTTGTATTCATGGAGATAGACTTTGGGTAATTCATTAGAATATAACTGTTTGACCCTTTCCCTTTTTAGCAAATGTATTGTTTGACCCCCTTGACATGTTTATAAGATAAACACAACTCAAATCGACCTATAATAAATATACGCATTGTTGTTGACAGGTACCCTTTTAGCTAAAAATTTTATTCGGATCAGTTACCTGTTTTCAAAAAAAAAACACAAACCAAATGGACCCCTTAAAAATAAACGGGTCGAAACTGCCAAAGTGTTTTGACATGTACCCTTTTTGGCTAAATTTTATTTAACCCATTTGGAATAAAACACGACCCAAATCAACCCATTATACATTAAAAAAAGTCAAAATTGACAACATGGGACAAGTACTCCTATAAGCTAAACTTTTTTTATTCAATGAATTTGACCGGTTTGAGACAAAACACGACCTAAATCAACCCTTATAAATGAACAAGTCAAATTGCCCTTCTATAGTTTGACCCATTTGGTTCATTTAAGATAAAATGACATTCAAATCGGCCCATTCAAAAGCGGGTCAAAACTGCAACATCTGATACATATTTATAAAAACTTACAATTCCTGTTTGCTCCACACGGTCAATAAGTTCTTCCCATGCCGCTTTGTTGTACTCTTCCATAATTGATGCAATAAGTATCCTATCAGGATATTCTTCTTTTAATTGTTTGAATTCGTTTAACATCGTTTCTAATGGTCGATCACTTATAAGTTCAATGTTTTCCCAACCAATGATCTGCCCTTTGGCTGAGCCGTTTGCTCCTGCTCTTAATCGCGCATATCTAGGGGTCACATTAATAACTTTTGCAGCATCTAGTGACACCTGGATATTATTATGAACCAAAGTTAGAAACTTGATTAAATAAAAAAAAACAAAAAAGGTAAAACTAAATATGGAGTCAAACAATGTTATATGTTTACACAAACTTTGAAAATATCAACTAATGAATCCTTCAAATATGTAAAGCATCAAATGATGAATTCTTCAAACACGGAAAAGATTAAACGATGAATCTTTCAGCAGTCCCACAAAGATCCAAGTAGGAATGGCAATGGGTAAGGGTAAGTACCGGCCAGGTATACCCGTTAGTTTGTTAAAAGTTACCCATTGGGATTTCTGAACACATTTTTTAAATTGTAATATGACTTTACTATCCAATGAAATTAGAAACATCAAAACTAAAAATTAGTGAATTAGTAGATTATTCTATTGCCAAGGACAAAAGAGAACAAAAATAAAAAGAGTAAACTGCCAAAATGGTCCCTGAGGTTTGGTCACTTTTGCCACTTAACTCAAACCTTTTTAAATCTGGGTCCACTGTGGTTTCAACTTTGTTGTCATTTTCATCCAAAATCACAATCTGGTCAGGTTTTTCAGTTAACATCCAGCTTTTATGTCTTTTTCCTCCCTTTTAATGAAGGGCAAAATGATCTTTTAACGTTTTATTATAACAAATTAAGAAAATCTGACCATTTTACCCTTAATTAAAAGGGAGGAAAAGGACAAAAAAGTTGGATGTTAACTGAAATAGCAACAAAACTGAAACCACAAGGACCCAGATTCAAAAGGTTTGAGTTTTGGACTAAAGTGACAAAAATGACCAAACCTCAGGGACCATTTTGGCGGTTTACTCAAAATACAAATAAACTGTTTGCAGGTATGGTTCCAGTAAACAGGTACGGGTAAACAGATATGCATGTTCCGGGTAATCATCACCTTATACCATACACATCTCATACTTGGAAAAAAGTTTAAAACTAATCCCATACCCGAATACCTGTCCCAAATATTTCAGGTTTCGGATACGCCCTTTTGGGTTCGGGCCCGGCTTCCTTTGCATGGAAGTATTTATATCTTACACATATCTGAACTAAAACGAGATCATCAACATATACTTGTAATATAGTATTTCTTTGAACCTGCATCAAATTTGAAGCTAAAAACTAGTTTGACTTTTCAAAGTCACATATGAATACACAAACACTAGGGGGAGTGTTTGGATCCAATTTCAGGGATCCGAATCAGTTTCCTAAATCTACTGACAACTTTACACTTTGATCATCAAAATCTGATCATCATAAATTAAAAATAAAAAATAAAGGAATCAACATAATCATAAAGTAATAATGAATATTACCGTTTTAGCTATAACAGCACCCCAGCCTTCATCAAAAGCCTTCTTCATGACTTTATAGTTGGTCCCGGGTGGACCCGACCCGATTACAAAGGGATTGGGCATATGCAGCCCATTCACGTTGACACTCAGATCGGGCTCTTGTTGCTTCGTTTCAGAAGCAAACACCCTCAAAGTACCCACTCTGGATCCGCCATTCCAACGGCGGCGAGTGGCCGGGAAAGAGACGCCGGAGGAAGTGAAGTGGGTCAACCCGATTGAAGAAGCCATGAGATTGAAAAGAGGGGAAGATGATGAAATTGAATATCTGGGAATCTGAGTAAAATGGTTATATTAATAATAATGGGGATCGGAGAAAAGTAGGCATTTTTGGGAGGATTTGCATTAGATTATGCGCTGGCATACAACATTAGTTACGTGCTTCTTATGGAAACTGATTTTTCCATGTGCTACCAAATATTGTAATAGTCAATGTTTTCATAACCGGACCGGACATCTAACCGATCATCTTACTGGTTCACTGATCCGACCAGTTGAACCGGTAATAATCAATGTTTTCAAAATCAGACCGGATATCGAACTGGTCGCCTTACTAGTTCACTGGTCCGACCGGTTGGACCGGATTTAAGAACCGGATAACATAATAAAAAATATAAATATATCAAATATATAGAAAACAATGATAATGCCAGATAGTTCTAACTTTACATTAAATTTCAACTGTATACGTGTTATAATGCTACATAAACTTTTTATTCATATGTAAATTGATTATTCTTCCAAGGTTAAATCAGTAAACACTTAATACTAAAGGATTAAATGAGTCAAAGCTCTATTTCTAAAAGGGATTCATTGTAAATATAAGTTAACCCTAACCAATTTGAATAAAGGGTAAATTACACTTTTCGTCCTTTATGTTTGTAACGAGTTTCAATGGATAGCCTTTAACTTCAATAATTACAGTCACAATCCTTTATTTGTAAAACCCACTACAACATACGTCCTTTAGCATTAACATGGTTAAAATTTTCAGTTAACTTTAGTCACATAAGGGTAATTTAGTCTTTTTACAAATAAATAATATCTAAAATCCATTTCTGTCTCTAAACACTATAAGTCTCACCAGATCTAGCAATCACCACCAACTCCACCGCCATCATTTAAGAGAATCCTGGAACAACCCTGTATAACAATCCCAAAATTGGAGTTCTTTAATCATAGCTAGACATTAAGATGTTGGGGCTTTTGATTAGAATATGAAGACGAGTATGTTGGTGCAAGAATTATGTTGAATCTGTGCGGTCAGAGGCTATGGCCGGAGCTCACACCAGCCTGTATACCAATCTCCTTACGGTGGAAACCAAATTACAAATGGAATCTGTTCAAAACCACAAGTTTATGAAAGGCCAAAAAGATTTTATGTTGGCATTTCTTGCATTTCTTGTGTAATTATGAAAGGCCAAAAACAAATCTTCTTGCATTTCTTGGAACACGATGACCCAATAATCCTCCTCTCAGGCCCTTCCTCATCGTACTCACTCTATTACTCATCTTTCTCACAAACACACCATCTAAACACATTAATGTTGCTGCAGAGGGAAGACATCGCTGCTATTCCAGTTCGCATTCAACTTCCTCGTCAATGATTGATCATCATCATTTTCCAAATTGTTTGTAGCACGAATTAATGTTTGAAATGTGAATATCTTCTGTTCTTGAGATACATTAACTTTTTTCAGATCTTCTGGTGTACCTTCACCAATTTCCAAATTAAAACAAATTAGCACATAAAGAAACAATTAAATCAAAACCCATGTTGCAGAACCACCGCCGCCACCACCTCCACCGTCGCCACCGCCTCCACCGCCACCACCTCCTTCCTCCACCGTCGCGTTCACCGGCCACAACTGCGAACCTCCAACGAGATCGGTAGATGCGACTCCGAGATCCGGCCACAACTTCGAATCTCCTTCGAGATCCGGCCACAACTTCGAATCTCCATTGAGATCCGTCTCTGATCCCGAGGGTTTTATCATTAGTGGGTTACTTTAAGTGGATTTCTTGTTACAACATTGTAAAGATGAGAAAAACGGTAATGGCTGGATTAAGATGATGGTGGTGCCTGGTGGTGATGGTAGATGGTGGCAACTGGCAAGTGATGGAGATGAATTAGGCTCTCTTTCTCTCTCACTATATATAGATCAAGTGTTTTATTTATAATTTTTTTAATAAATGGGTAAAAAGACACTTATACCTCATATGCATTATACATAATAAGAATTAACCATGAAAAGTAACTTTGGTTAGTGTTAAAGGACTTATGGTGTAATGAGTTTTACAAATAAAGTATTGTAACTGTAATTATTGAACTTAAAGGCTATCCGTTGCAATCTGATACAAACATAAAGGACGAAAACTGTAATTTATCCTTGAATAAAAAGAAAAGTTGCAGCAGCAACTCTTGTCTTTCTACTCTGTTTCTTTTCATTCTTCTTCTTTGCAAAGATAAGGTTTTTGAATGACAAACCTCCATTTTTATCTTTGGGTAAATTACACTTTTCGTCCTTTATGTTTGTATAAGATTGCGATAGATGCCCTTTAACTTTAATAATTATAGTCACAGTCCTTTATTTGTAAAACTTATTACCCCATACGTCATTTAGCACTAACCTAGTTAAAATTTTCAGTTAACTATGACATGTGCCTTGCACATGAGGGTAGATTAGTAATTTTACATGTATGTTTAATAATATATTTAAATAAATAACACCCCTATTTCTCTATATCAAATCTCATAAGTTCTCCATCTTTTCTCCACCATCACCCTCTATGTTGAAGTTACAGAGGTGAACTCACGAATCCCCTGCAACACACACACACACACCCATTTCTCATTTCTCTGAGAGTGACCACCACACTTTCTTTGTCTTTATAGTTTGGTCCCTCGTAGGTGTAATTTTAGAGAGAGAAACTATTTGAGAGAGAGAAAGAGACAAAACAGATATGGATGTGGTGTTCAGATCCAGCGACCACTATGACAACCACAATCACCAAACTAAAGTTGGTGAGATCAAGAGCTCCGGCGACCCAACTAGAGTTCCGGTAGATTTCATCAATTTTTCCGATCATCTGCGCCGCTAGGGTTTTCCGGCTCACTCGTAAGCTCGGCCACAAGTCCGACGGTTAAACAATCGAGTGGCTCCTCTGTCAAGTTGTGCCATCGACTCCAAGCCCACCATAAAAATCAACACCGTCACACCGATTGGGGTTTGATTGGATGGATAAAAGGGTGAAATTGGATCGTAGAAGGTGGGATTAAAGTGGAAAGTGGAAGCATAATCGATGAGTTCCATAAGTAGATCTGCAAGAAGAAGGTTTTGGTGATTGTTATTTGGATTTAGAAATGATTTTTGTGTTTGTGGAAAATACGAGGCTGAAAGGAAAGATAAGGAAGGAAGAAAGGAATATGAATTGGTAGGTCTTCTCATGGTAGTGGTTAGGGGTGGTAGGTGTTGGTGGCAGTGATTTGTAGAGAGAGAGAAAAAGGTGAGAGAGGGGGATTGAGTTTCTAGAGAGAGAAAGAGATGGGATTATGATCATTCCATATATTTTATAAGTTTTTAGTTTTGTTTTTGTTTTATTTATAATATATATTTTAATTAGATTGACAAAAAGACCAAAGTGCCCTTACATAAATAGACTTAACTAAAATTTTTAACCTAGTTAGTGTTAAAGGACGAAAGATGTAACGAGTTTTCTAAATAAAGGATTATGATTGTAATTATTGAAGTTAAAGGCTATCCGTTGCAAACCGGTACAAACATAAAGGACGAAAAGTGTAATTTACCATTTATCTTTAAATGCCACATTCTGCAGTTTATATACTTCAATTTTGAAGGAAAATATTCGACTTTGAAAGGATATTTTCAATCTTGAATCTGTTAGTCGAAGTAAATACGATTCAAACTAAAAAACTTGAAAAGTGATCCGCCGATTCAAACTGAAAAAACTGATGGAATTGAACTTGAATTGAAGATGAAGGAACCGGCCCGAATATAAACGATGACCCGCCGGCCCGACTGCCCGGCTCCCGGCCCGACCGCCCGGCTCCCGGCCCGACCGCCAGGTTAATGTTGGAACAGTTTTATGGCCTGAACCGGCCCGGTAGAAGCTCCGGATCCCGACCGGACCGGTCTGACCGGCCAGCTTGGTCCAGTTTTAAAAACATTGCTAATAATATCAATGGATATTGTATAATTCGTCCCTCCTAATCCTATACATGAGAGTAAAGTGCAATTTTACATAATGCCTACTAAGGGTGAAGGGAGTGGTTAAACACTTGAAATAGGTAAACTCTTCATTCACCCAACCAGACAGTGTCACGTCAATTCATCTAAATTGTTTAGCTAATGCTCAAAAACGTTAGCGGTGGTTTACCTAATGGGGTTTAGGTAAACTATTTAAAAAAAAGGAAAAAATATGTGATTGGTTGAGAATGAATGGACCCCACCACACACCCATCTCTCCCCCCTTCCCTCCCTCTCACCGAATCGGTGAAGGTTCACCGAAATCCTTTAGCTTGATCGGTAAACTTGATGTTGGTAGTGGTTTACCGAAGCAGTAAAATGGTTTACCGATTGATTTTGTCGACCACACCGTTCACCCTAACACTCTTACCCCCTAAAACAAAAATTCCGTTGTCCTACTATGACGTTTCCAAATATAATCAACCTTGGCCCCTCTGTCATCCTAACGTTAAGTTTACCGTTACCAGTAGGGGTATTTCGGTAATTTCACCTCAAAGCCATCTTTAAACCCAGATGTTCATAATCTTCATAAATCTTCAAGAACACATCTTCAAACCCAGATCTTCATAATCTTCATAAACTATACATCATCTCAAGAACACATCTTCAAATCCAGATCTTCATAATCTTCATAAATCTTCAAGAACACATATTCATAATCTTCAAGAACACATCATCATCTTGTTAGAGCTTTTGAGATCTTTGATACTTGGTTTTGTTAGAGTTTATATTGTTCTAGAAAGTTTAGGGGTCTAATTGTAATTGTTTGTAAGTTTTGTACATGACGCGGCGTATTTAAATGTCTGGCGTATTTATAAATACGCCAGATAGTCTGAAGCCGCCTATATATATAAGATTCAATGAAAAACCTTAGCCCACGGTTCTTGGACTAGTTCTTCGTGAAATCTCTTGTGTTGTGATTGCGTTTGTTGAGCTGAATCCGGATATCTAGGTGCTATTATTGTTCAAATTAGTCGGGATTACAAAAACAACACTTGTTGTTTGATCCATACAAGAATCTTCATCTTCATCTTTTGATCATCTTAAGTTTCAATCATTCAAACACCTAATCAATAGGTGTTTGGGTGTTAACAATCAAACCACTGTGATCCGGATTTAGTTTGGGACTCACAATTTGGTATCAGAGCCTTAGTGCTCTTGATTGTTTGAGTTTTTGTTAAGATTCTTCAAGTTTTGAAGGGTTTTCAAAAGTTTTCAAAGTTTCAAGGTTTTTCAAATTTTTGGACTTAAAATGGCTTGATCTGGTGTGATTATGTCACACCCTGACTTTTGCGGAAGTGTGATTATGGTGTGACTTTCTTAATACCATTGCATTCAATCATAACAACAACTATATGATAAAACCATAGTTTTGTCATCCATTAAATAAGTTTAAAACATAACAACATTGTCTTAAAACGTAGACTTCAAATTCAAGTTTTACAAACCATTCAAATTGCTTATGAGTTCACTAAGGACTCATCAAAAGATATTAAATAAAACCAAAGTTTGGAAGACGTGTTTCGTCCAGGAATAAGACACACTGACCAAACACACGGACCATGGATGACATCTTTATTCCTAACGCAGCATAAAACTTCCAACGCCCGCTAGATCCACTTACTAATTCCTTGAAATACATGTAGTTTGAAAACATCAACAAAAGTTGAGCGAGTTCATGTGTTTGTTTGTGTGTATGAGTAAATCCTTGAATGTATGTCTATATGTATGTAAATCCTGGTATGAGAGCAACAAGGAAAACAGATCACCAATGGTTTGCAAAGCCATTGATATGTGTGAAGTGATGCAGGAAAACTCAAACCTAGCAGATTTGTCTCCGGGAATAAGACATAGTCACCACATGGGCCACCCTGGTCTGCATGGGTGTGGGATCGCTACACCCAAATAGATCTATCACTCGTGTCCCTCGGTACTACAACGAGGATTAATGGCCTTAAGTGTTGTACCCACCACTCACATGATCAAGTAGTACCCTTCCTTAGCTAACTGTTAGTGCATTACGTCTATTGACTTCGTCTTGCATCATGTAATAGAAAAGGATAGATTAGAATAATCAGTGCACGAGGTTCGAGAGTCGAAGATGAGTGGTTATACAAGAGGTTTCGCTCATATGGACAATGTCCATAAAAGCGAAACTACTTGTAAAAGGTTTCGCTCATATGGACTTGTCCATATAAGCGAAACTATCACTACTATATATAGGTGCATTGTTTGTTCATTTGGCAACGGATCTGGAACTTGTAACGAAGTGCTGCCAAATTGCTTTCAGGTTGTAAACGTTGTTAAATCAATCAAAGAAGCATTATAATTAGTTTGAGCGTCCGTTTCACCGATTCCGCCTTTGAATCGGATAAACAACTCTTCTTATTGACTCATTCGGGTTCAACAACGATCCTACAAGTGGCATCAGAGCTCAGGAGGAAGAGTTTAGCTCAATTGGATCTGTTTTCTGTCTTCTACACCTTCTTTTTTGATCTGAACAAGTTTCCACGGTTAAAATCAGCCAAATTTTTCACAGGATGTGTATTAGTGGATAATAACAAACCCTTGAAAGTTTCATATCAAAATTCGACCTAAAAATGGACCAAATTACATTCTGATGTGGTTCCGCTTATTTGGACATTGTATAGTTTCGCTCCAGTGAACATGAATGTGTATGGTTTCACTTATGTGTCAGTGAGGTTTCGCTCCAAGAGTTCAAGATAGTTTCGCTCATAAGTCCATGATAGTTCCGCTCATTTGATCATTCTAGTTTCGCTTTTGTGACTTTTTGTCCAATAAGGTTTCGCTTATTCGGACCAATAAGGTTTCGCTCATCTGGTCATCACTTGGGTTTCGCTCATTCGTTCAATCAGATTTCGCCCGTGTGTCATATTTTGTTTGAAAGTGAATTTTATCGTGTCAAGATCATTTCACGACAATCGAGTGTCAGTGTATTTCAAATTACTTGATATTGTTTTTAATTGATTGAATTTGTTTGTTTGCTTTCAGGTGATTAAAGATGTCAAACAACGGTGAAGAGTTCTACAACACATTCTACAACGCGTTCACTTCCGAATCGACAGATAGAAGATCTGAGTTGAAAGAATATTCAAGAGAGATTTCGGAGAATTTGAAGTTTGAGAACATGTACGGAAGCCAATAGAAGCCACCAAAGTTAATGAAAGTTGAAGACTATAACTGGTGGAAAAACAGATTTGAGGGTTGGGTAAAAGCTTTCGCTCCTGAAAGCTGGTTAAAATTGACAAATGGATACATTGAACCAATGAAAGAGGGAGGAGAGTTAATCGATCCAAAAGATTTCACAGACATAGACATAAAAAATATTGTGGCTGAATATAAGATGATCACATTAATCAAACAGTCAGTGAGAGAGGATATTATTTCGTTACTTGAACAAGAGAAAACTTCAAAGAGTTTGTGGGAAGCGTTAGGGAAAAAGTGTGTAGGAAGTAATGAAATTGTCAAAAACAAAAAGAAATTGTTGCGTAAAGAGTTTGATTTATTCTGTTGTATGAAAAATGAATCTGTTTGTAAAATGATTGAGAGATTCGGACATCTAAAAATGGAGTTGGCCAGACATGAAATTAAATATTCTGAAGAGACGATGGTGGATAAATTGTTTGATTCATTGCCCAATGATCAAGATTGGCAATATTTCGCTCTAATGCTGAAAAATACAATCAAGCCTGATGATTTAAAAGTGGATTTGCTGATAGAAAGGCTTGAAAGCCATTAGTTGGAGATAAAAAGATCCAAAGTCAACAGTCTAGCTAATCAGCAGAATGTGGAACTTTACTACAGAGGAAATGCACCACAGGCTGGATCTCCAAGAACAACATTTTCTGCAAAAAGTTCAAGCTCAGTGAATAATGAAAGTCTTCACAATGGTTTTCACAGTAGATCTTCTTCAAACACTTCAGACCAATCTACTTCAAAGAATTTATTCCAGTGTAATATCGCAGTTGATTTGAAGAATGGGCAGAATTTCAGCGAAGAGTCGGCGAAATAACAGATGGTTTTCTTGGCATCTGTACTTGAATCGTATGAATGCCTCGTTGCAGGGAAGATTGGCAACACCAACTTGACAAAAGAAGATTATGATCAATTAGACCCTGAGGAGATGGAACTAATGGATATAAGATGGTGCATGGCCAGTGCGGTTCGTCGAGCACAGCGGTTCATGGAGATCACGGGGAGAAAGTCAATTGGTGGACCATCTACCAAACTGGGATTTGATAAATCCAAAGTGACATGCTTCAAATGCAAACAAAAAGGTCACTTCAAGCGCGAGTGCAGAAATGCGTATGCTGCTGATGATTCTGAAAACCCGTTCAACGAAGATTATTACAAGAAAGCGATTTATCATCAGAACAAGTCTGAGCCACCAAGATTGAAACAGCCTGAAGAAAAGTCAAGGGCTCTTGCAGTTATATATGACGATGAAGGTTATGACTGGAGTCAAGTATGCCCTGAAAAAGATGCTGTTGGGTATGCATTTGTTGCTGATGCTGATCCTGATAGATGGTGGAAAGCAGACTATGCAAGATGGGAAATTGGAAAATTAAACGAACCTTTCAAAGAAGCCCAGAGAGCCAAACGATGGAATGAAGAATTGGAATGTTACATGGATCCACGGGGTAATCCAGTTGCTGACCCATCAAAAGTGGATTTCAAAGCTGTAACAAATCTGCTTCCAAGGCAAGCTACTTTCAACACACGAAGGTTATCTGATAAAGAGTATTTGCCTGATTTGGAGAAGAAGATAAGAGAGGTTTGTGAAGCAAGTCTACCGAAGGTGGTAGAGACGAAGAAGAGAAAAGAAGAAGAATTGAAGAAGATGATTGAAGAAGTAAAAGCTGTTGCGAAGACTGCTGCTGAAGAGGAACATAGAGCTGAAGAAGAACAGAAGATCGAGGAAGCACTTAAAGAAGGAAAAGAGGAGAAGAAAGAGGAAGTTCAGAAAGCTGAGACAGAAGAATCGGTGCTGAAAGAGACTGAGGTAAGAAAATCTTCTGACTCATCAAATGTCAACTTGGTTGATGAAAAAGAAAACAAGTATAGGAATTGCATAGAAATGTGCAAAGCCTGTACTGAAAAAGAAGAAATAATAAAAACAAAAGAAATTGAAGCAACCAAATTTGAAAATGTTTTCAAAATGAAATGTAAAGAAATGGTTGAAACAGAAGAAATTTTGAAATTAAAAGTCGAAAAGCTAACACTAAAATGTCATGGTCTTGAAGAAGAAAATAAGGTTTTGAAAGAAAAGTGTATAGCTAAATGTGTCGATTGTGTTGAAAAAGAATCTAAATTTCAGGATTTACAAAAACAGTATGATTCTTTAAAATGGTCGAGTCAGAGAGTACAAGAAGCTTATGATACTTTGAAAAGCCAAGTCAAAAGTTTTGATCAAAGATTGTCTGAAACTTTAGTCACTAAAGAAATGTATGAAAGAAAGTTTAAAGAAAAGCAAATTGAATTGAACAAATGTGTTGGTGAAATTGCTAATCTTAAACAAGTCTTGGCTGAAAAAGAAAAGATTGTTACAAAACTTCAAAGTTATCATAACTCTTCGTACATTCTCGAACGCATTTTCAACATCACACCAGATGACAGAGATACTAATAATTGCAAAAAGGGTATTGGTTCAGAATTTCATTAGGTACCACCACCATTGAGAAACAATTATACTTTTTATGATGAGGAAAAGGTGGCAAAGGGTTTGAACATAGCTGACCAATTACCTGAAAGTATCGATGTGACTTACACCAAATCTGATGATGCTGATGATTCAGAGGTGGTAAGTAAGGTTGTTGATAGCGTTTTGAAAGATGAGTCTACAAAAGGTAAGTCTGAATCACAGGATGAAGATGAAGGAAATCTTTATGATGGATATCTGAAAAACACAAAATCCGAGAAAAATTTGAATGATGATTCAAAGGGATTGGTTTATACCATGATTGGATCGGACAAATTATTCGTAGATATTGTATTCCCGATTCAGAATGTGATTTCAGAAAAGGTTGATAAAGTTTTCAAAATGGTTGAGATTGAAAAGTCTGAGATTCCAAAGTTTGCTGGTAAAGGTCATACATCTTTTATAACAAACCTGGTTCTAAGAAGAAAAACATGAAGGCTGGTTTGGGTTATAAAAGGAAACAGAATTGGAATAAAAGTAAACAATAAAATTTGCAACAAAAGATGAATTTTGTTCAAGGGAAAAGCTTGAAAGAAGAGGAAAAACTCAAATTTGGACAACAGTCTAATGTGGAGTTTGATGCTATGAAAAAGAAACAACAACAGGCCAAGGATGTTTCAAAGAAAGTGTGTTTCAAATGTGATCAAATTGGACATGTTGCACGAAAGTGTCAAAATTCAAAGCCTGTTGATGTTGAAAAACAGAAATCTGAGGATGTGAAACCAAGGTCAACCAAATTTGATTCGAAACAAACTTGGAGGTACAATACAAACAAGTTTGCTTCCAATCAAAATTGGAAATCAAAACCGAACAGGTTCGATTCAAGACAGACCTGGAACTCTCACACACCTAGATTCAGAACAATACAGAGTTGGAGAACATCTATTGATATGACAAAACCTCAAGAGTTTTGGAAACCTAAAAATGTTGTTCAAAATCAAAAGGTTCAAAAAGAGACAAACTTTTACAAAAGAGGTACTCCGAAAGGTCAAGTGTGGAGTGCAAAGAAACAAGTGTTGTCGGTAAAAGATGTGAGAGTTGAAATCAAAGCTGAAAAAGTTTTAAATGACAACGAATTTCCAAAATTGAATGAAAATTATTGTGTTGAAATGCCTAAGGTCCAACAGACCTGGGCTAAATTGTTCAAATGATTGATAAAGTTTGCATGTGCAGGTGCTCAATGAAGCTGAAGATTGTGAGAATGATAGTTGGAGCAGCCTGGCACAGGAAGAGGTTGCAGGACCCTGGTTTGGTTGAACAGGGAGTTTAGTTTGAGTGTTGTTTGTACATAAATAAACAATATTATCAAAACCCTAAAAAAAACTTGAAAAAGTAAAAACCAAAAATATGCTTTTAGTTTGGTTTGAATAAATGTTGATTGAATACGCCGAAACCCTCACGGCTGAACAAACATGATTACATTCATCAGATTGAAAAACGGTTTTCAAACTGTAAAAATCAATGTGTTGTAAATCATGGGGGTAATTACTGTTTTTATTGTAATTCAGCTCACAAGATGCATATCATGGACGGCGAGACAAAGCTATCAGTATTGTGTTTCAAATTTTAATGATTTTGCATTTTAGGGGGAGAAAAATTGTTGTTAGAAAATCCAAAAACATTAGAAAATTTGAAAAAGCCAAAAACATGATAAAATTCAAAAATTTGAGTATTGCGTAAAAAGAGGAAATGATAGTACATCAGTAGACAGCTACAGTATGCTAAAGAATTGTAAAGAATTAATAAGCGTTAAACAGTCTCACTGATGATATGTCGATAGGTTTTTATACACTTAGTAAACTTTTTCAGGATATAAACCTAAATTCAAATACTTGTTTATTTCGTGGGGAACACTACTTGGATATATAGGTAACCCCTGAAATCTCGTTTGAAAGGTCCCATATTCTGAGATACTAGGTCTTTATACTCAGTGATATCTGGGGTATTATTCCGAGACTTCTGCTGAATGGAAGTTCTGACCTAGTCCCCGAATAATACTTTCTCGCATTGCTTGAAATATAGCAACCACCCTCAGCATAAAAAACGATGAAACATTGCAAAATGCTAATCGTGTGATGTTGAAAATAAAAGATCCTCTAAAGGGGACACAACAGAAAGTCGAAGCCGTCATCTCTCTGCGTATACGGAAGTATCGACCTGAGCTCTCACGGCCCTCGCATTTAACCCCTTACAGATATCATTTGTGGTATACTCACCTGTAAGACTGAATATCTGGGATTCTGGATACGGGAGTATATTCAAGAGGTGGGACACATGAATGAGTTTAAGTTCTTAAAACATCTAAATCATATCCTGAATCAGTTGAAATTTGTATGAAAACTTAAGTGGATCAGTATATCGGCAATCTAAGTGAATTGTTAAATTCTTAAAGTGAAGTTAAGCTCAACGGTACTTGTAACTTGTCAAAAACTGATATGATCCTTTGTCGCATACTCGAACAAAAATATTGTATGTAAATATGTTTGTACATATTTCTTTACTGCTTTATATTTTCAGAAAATACAAAAAGATTTTGTTTTCTGCTTTATTTTCGACAACCGATATTTGAGATGCTGAGTTTCAAAATCTAAGTAAGCTGATTGTGTGTTTGATAATAAAACAAGTTCATTAATTTGAAACTTAAATTTCTATAAAAATTCAAAAAACAGTTTGTGATATCTCCAAGGTCATTAAGTTGGACTTGGATGATTAACTGTGGGGGATTTGGATGCTTATACTGTTAAAGATCTAAGCTTAAAATCCTGTTTGTTGAAATTGCAAAATAATTCGTATTTTGATGATAGGGGGAGTGTTTAAAAGTTTGATTTGTCAGATTACGATATCTGGAAGCTTAATATGTTGTTACTTATCAAGTGTATGAGTGTTTGCAGGAAAAATTTAGATTACGATCCCGAGAGCAGAGTCTTAGGGGGAGTCTGAAGACAAGCTGGAAGATAGAAAGAGCTTGTAGCTGGAAAGCTAGGTGTCGATCCCTAAAAGCACAGAAGCTTGAAGAAAGGGGGAGCCTGCTGATGAAAGGGATGATATCCTGGTATAACATTCAAAAGAGAGAAGCTGATCAAAGACAAAGATTGAAAGATGCTTACATTGTTACAATCTGAATGAGATGGCAAAATGATCAAGACTGAAGAGGTTTCATAACAGAGAATAGTCATTGAAGACTTCGTCAATATCCGAGGGGGAATCTGTTAGTGCATTACGTCTATTGACTTCGTCTTGCATCATGTAATAGAATAGGATAGATTAGAATAATCAGTGCACAAGGTTCGAGAGTCGAAGATAAGCGGTTATAAGCGAAACTACTTGTAAAAGGTTTCGCTCATATGGACTTGTCCATATAAGCGAAACTATCACTACTATATATAGGTGCATTGTTTGTTCATTTGGCAACGGATCTGGAACTTGTAACGAAGTGCTGCCAAATTGCTTTCAGGTTGTAAACGTTGTTAAATCAATCAAAGAAGCATTATAATTAGTTTGAGCGTCCGTTTCACTGATTCCACCTTTGAATCGGATAAACAACTCTTCTGATTGACTCATTCGGGTTCAACAACGATCCTACACTAACCATACCATGTATAAAACGTTTGTAAACAGTTGTAACATGTATTTCACCCCGAAGTTATAAAACTGAAAAACAGTTAAAAGAAAAGGGGGACATGAAACTCACAGTCTTGCGTCTTCGGGTCACCGTAACTCAAAGCTCCTTCGGTGTACACGACTACCTACAACGTACTAATGTCTATCAGACGAACGGGCCGTGCCTTGGTTTAGTATTAGTGTCCTTGAGTTATGTTTCTTTCATGCCTTTGATATTATTCCAAGTGATATAATTATTGTCAAAATAATTAATATTTTAACTTAAATTATATTTATTACATTTTGGAATAATTGTTGAACAATATATATTAACTTAATACTTCCCAAGTATTGATACTTGTATTTCCTTCCCAAGGATGGGGGTATCTTATACATGTGTATTCGCATTCTTGTATTTGTATATTTTGTCATGTATTGGTGTCGTATTCTGGTGTGTATTTATACGTGTGAGAATACATATTTTTATGGTATTCATTAAGTATTCATATACTTAAATTTATATTAAACTTTCCGGAATATTATTTCTAATAAAAGTCCACCAATATATATATTTCCAAAATATATATATTTAAGAAATATTACTTAGAAAAATTATTTATAATTTTTCTCTTGGCAAAATATTTGTAGTTCCAAAGTAATATATTTTCAAGTCTAACTTTAGAAAATATATAAACGTATTTTATCCAAAAATAATGTATTTCAAGTTTACTCAAGAAAAAAATATATATTTTCCCAAAAATAATATATTTTCTAACAATTCCAAGGAAAATATATATGTTTATATTTGTCAAAAATGCTATATTTTTCCTTTGTCAAAATATGATGTAACTTTGTGATAATCATAAAAATCATATTTTCGTTTCCTTGTGTTCAAAATATTATTTACCAAAATATACTTGTAAATTTAGTTCCGGAATATTTTGTAAGTTACATTTCTTGTTCGGTTTCGCTAATATTTTGTGTGTAACTTGTATATTTATTCCTTGATATTATGGTAATATTTTGGATTGTAATCCTTGGTATTTTGATGTGTTACATTATTACATGCCCTAAAATAATATAACTAATACACCAAGTATACAAATAATCACACATGTGTGTCTTCAATGTATATATATTCTAAATATATATTTAGCCACCTTTGTTTATAAAAACCAACCTCCAATATTTGTATTTTTGTAACCAAAATTTATGGCAAAGTTTTTGTAACCATTTATTGTTGAAAATACACTTGTAAGTGTATGTTTACAAATATTTTTCTAAGTGTTTATATTTTTAGAAAATTTTGCCATAGTTTCCCCTAAAAATGGAGGTTTCCATGCTTTCAAGCATATCATTTTTTTTTTGTAAAATCACCACAATCAATTTACAATCAACTCTAAACAACTTACACTTAACAATCTTGCCAAAATCTTGCATATTCTACTGCTTCATGAACTTGCAAGTTTATGAAAATTTGTAGTAACTTGGTAGGGTGTTTAGTAAGTTTAGTTACCATTTAAAGTGTGGTTGTTTATATAAAAACATCATTCTTGAATGACTTAGATGTTTACAACTTGTAGCCATGTTTTACAAAAATGTTTCTTAATGAAATTTTCTTGTTACACAAGAGTTTCTACACTTGTTTATCCACAAAAAATGAGATTAGTTTATGTAAGAACCAAGTCTTAACAAAACTTATATTTCTAGCTTGGTTTCTTTGAGAATAATCCATGAAATATTTAGATTTACAAGATTAACAACTTACTTTAATCATGGTTTTTTTAAGAAAACATAATTTCCTTCAAGTTCATGCTTTAAGTGTGGATGATTCATCATCCTACAACAATTTTGACTTTCACATCTAGCTAAACTATGTTTTTAATCATGATTTAGCAAGATCTTATGATGATTAACATCACTTTTACAAACAATCAAAGATCAACAAGCATAACAACTTATATTCATGAAGATATCTTTACTAAACAAGCTTATGTTAATGTTCACTTCATATGATTCTTTGATGTTCTTGATGTTTTTGATCATGATTCATTATTAACCACATAAAATAGATGTAAACTAACAAGATTAAGATTCTTACCACTAGCACAAGGCTAGGGATGATCAAGAGGGGAAATCAAGAGGATAAAAGCAAATAGAGAAGGTCCTTCAAGATCCAAAGCCACCAAGCTCCTTTGTATGAACTTCAACACCCTTGTAAGATCTTAGAATGGATGAAGATGCGTGATTGAAGGTGGTGGTGGTGTTGCTTGTGTTCGCCCGAGAGGGAGAGAAAGAGAGGGAGAGAGATCAAGTGTGAAGTGTGTGAAAGGTTATGAGTCTTGATCTTGCATGTTCTCTTTATAACCATCTTACCTCATTAACTTATGTGTAATATGTTCATACTTTAGAGACAAGATCCAATTTATTATTGAATTAAAATCTTGAAGCATGGTGGTGAGGTATGGCCGATTATAGGTGGGGGGTAGTAGAGTAGGCTTTAACCATACTAGTTACTTTAAGGTTAAATATCAAGTGTTAGTTAGTTATGTTAGTAACTTGATATTTTATAGGGTGTTATGATGTTCGGGGATCATAACTAGCTTGGAAATATTAAAACAATGCTTCTAGTGTAAATTTGGTGTTTCGGGTAGTGTCCGGTTGTTCGGTTAGATGCTGATTCGTTAAAGTGCTAAACCTTGCAGTTTAGTGTGCTTTATGTATCTTTTTGTGACATTTTTAATTCCCGACACTTAGGAAAGCATTCAGGACCATTTAACCAAGTTTCTGCATAATATTAATGTGTTTAAATGCTGATTTATGCTGAATTTTGCTGAATTCAGCACTTTGGGTGAGTTTTAGGCACTTTCCGGCACTTAAACTATCACCTAGAAAAGCAGTTTTGTGATCCTTACTTCCCTACACTCTATACTAGTGTAGTACTTAGTTTCTGGCTCGTACTATATCTCAATACAACGTCTGTCTGTGTACTGAACTCCGTCATCATTTTCCCGGTTTGTCTGTTAACTGTGCTAACTGTGTTTCGCGCATCATTTGAGTCAATAAGTTCTCATGCAATCAATAATATGTCATTTGCAATATGTGAGGCACATGTGTGTATAAAGCAATAATCAGAAAGCAGTTCAAGTCATTACTTGTAATTCAGCACAATCATTAAGCATTAATCAAGATTAATTAATTGTACGGATACCTGGATTTTTGACAGTTGTCACATTCTCCCCCTGTTAAGAAAATTTCGTCCCGAAATTTTAAGCTTTACTATTAGCAGCAGGGGTGTTAGGGAATAAGTGTGGGTATTTAGCTTTCATGCGGTCCTCACGCTCCCAAGTAAACTCTGGGCTGTGACGTGCGTTCCATCGAACCTTAACAAGTTTAACACTACTCATTCTAGTTTTGCTAACTTTCCAATCCGTGACCTCAACGGGTTCTTCTATAAAGTGGAGTGTGTCGTCAATGTGAACTTCATCAGCAGGAATAACCACCGTTTCCTGTGTTGGACTCTTCTTCAAATTAGATACATGGAATGTATCATGAACACCATTCAGCTCCGCAGGTAGGTCCAACTTATAAGCTACAAGCCCAATCCTTTTCAGGATTTTGAACGGTCCAATATATCGTGGGTTTAACTTTCCACGCTTCCCAAAGCGTGCCACACCTTTCCAAGGTGAGACTTTCAACGAAACCATATCTCCCACTTCGAATTCCAAAGGTTTCTTTCTTTGGTCCGCATAGCTCTATTGTCGGTCACGAGCCGCCTTAATGCGTTCTCGGATCTGTATGATCTTATCTGTCGTTTCTTGAACCAATTCGGGACCAACTAGCTGTCTATCGCCCGCATCTGCCCAGCATAAAGGCGACACTTGCATCCGTAAAGAGCTTCAAACGGTGCAGCTTGAATGCTTGTATGGTAGCTGTTGTTATAGGAGAACTCAACCAATGGTAGGTGAGTGTCCTAACTGCCACCCAATTCCATTACGCAGGCTCGTAACATATCTTCAAGTGTTTGAATCGTTCTCTCGCTTTAACCGTCTGTCTTTGGGTGAAATACCGTGCTCAAATTCAACTGAGAACCAAACGCTTCTTGGAAAGATTGCCAAATCCTTGACACAAACCTTCCATCTCTATCAGATATAATCGAGATAGGCACTCCATGACGTGCAACTATCTCCCTTAGGTACAACTCAGCTAGCTTACCAGTGTTATCCTTTTCTCTGATTGGCAAAAAGTGTGCGGATTTCGTCAAGCGATCTACGATTACCCAAATCGTATCATGACCTCTGGGTGTCTTTGGCAACTTGGTTATAAAATCCATTGAGATTTGCTCCCATTTGCACATGGGTATCTCAGGTTGCTATAGAAGACCTAAAGGCTTCTGATACTCGGCTTTTACCTTGGCACAGGTTAAGTACTTTCCAACATACGTTGCAACATCACCTTTCAATCTTGGCCATCAGTAGAAATCCTTCAAATCTTGGTACATCTTGATATTTTATAGGGTGTTATGATGTTCGGGGATCATAAATAGCTTGGAAACATTAAAACAATGCTTCTAGTGTAAATTTGGTGTTTCGGGTAGTGTCCGATTGTTCGGTTAGATACTGATTCGTTAAAGTGCTGAACCTTGCAGTTTAGTGTGATTTATGTATCTTTTTGTGACACTTTTAATTCCCAACACTTAGGAAAGAATTCAGGACCATTTAACCAAGTTTCTGCATAATATTAATGTGATTAAATGCTGATTTTTGCTGAATTTTGCTGAATTCAGCACATTGGGTGAGTTTTAGGCACTTTCCGGCACTTAAACTATCACCTAGAAAAGCAGTTTTGTGATCCTTACTTCCCTACACTCTATACTAGTGTAGTACTTAATTTTTGGCTCATACTATGTCTCAATACAACGTCTGTCTATGTACTGAACTCCGTCAGCATTTTCCCGGTTTGTCTGTTAACTGTGCTAACTGTGTTTTGCGCATCATTTGAGTCAATAAAGTTCTCATGCAATCAATGATATGTGATTTGCAATATGTGATGCACATGTGTGTATAAAGCAATAATCAGAAAGCAGTTCAAGTCATTAATTGTAATTCAGCACAGTAATTAAGCATTAATCAAGATTAATTAATTGTACGGATACCTGGATTTTTGACAGTTGTCACAGATTAATCGTTAGGTTGTTGTTAATCAGTGTTTAGGTGAACATTTGGGTCATTTTGGTACAAAGAAACATGGATTTTGGGTCGTTTTTTGAGTGATTAGAGGGTTTTTGTTCGTGTTTAAACATTGTCTGGCGTATTTAAACTTGAAGTCAGTGTAGATAATTTTGAATACAACGTATTTAACTTGAAGATCGCGTAACTAACAAATACGCCAGTAATATATCAGCGTAGTTGTTGATTCTCTGCGAAATAGTGTCAGCGTATTTAATCGAAGGCGACTTCGAAGTCAGTGATAAAGATCCACATCGATTTTATCATGGTGATCAGCGTAATTAGCCAAACTCATGTGTGTTTTGTTTGTGTCAGCGGATTTAGCTATTTTCGCCGGTCCAAGATTTCAAGAACCATCAGCGTAATTAACCATCTCAGCGTATTTGTTTACTGATCACTCAAGTTACCAGTGTATATAACAGTTCTCGGTGTAATTGAACTCTAAACCCTAAAATCCAGCGTATTTAACTTCTGATCAGCAATTTGAACCTAACATCAAACCAAAATGTCACTAAATCAACTGAATACGATCGCACAAGCCGAATTAGAGACCGGAACTGCAACACGACCACCAAAGTTGAAGGGATCAGCCGATTTTGAGAATTGGAAAAACCGTATCAAGTCATTCTTCGAATACACAGACTACAATTAATGGATTTCGGTCACTGTTGGACCCCACGTCTCCATAACCATTCGAGATGACATGAGGGTAGTGAACAACGATCTGTCAATGTATACTGATGAAGACAAGGCCCTAATTCAGTGTGATCTCCAAGCTCAAGTAGCTTTAACTATGACCTCGTCGACGGACGATTGTAATATGTTCGAAGAGTATACGACAGCAAACGAGCTTTGGTTAGCATTGATCGGCTTTTACGATGGAAATGAAGAGTTGATTCAAAATAAGAGAAATATGGTGCAGAAGGAGTACGACATGTTTGGCAGCATCCGAGGAGAAAGTCTTTTAGATCACATTAGTTGGTTTCTGAATATGATGACTAAAATGGAAAAGGCTGGTAATCCCATCACAAATAGCGTTGCGATAAAGAAACTTTTGGACTCGCTTCCAAAAGAGTTGAGTCTTCAATGCATGATGATCAAGAGGGATTTCCTAAACAACCCAAATCCCGTTACTCTATCTGATCTGATCAACACTTTAAAGTCTTTTGAAATGGATGTGAACAAGCGTGAGATGAATCAAACTGGTTATCCTCTAAAGTTTGTTCAATCAACCGCTGGTTTGAAGAATGTGTCATTTCTTGCGTCTGAGGGTCCGAATCAACAAGCCTCAAGTGTCTCATATTTCCACGCTTCCGCAAGCGCAACAAAGGCTCCATAGTCAAATGAGAAGACAACTGTGGTCGGCGACACTCAAGCCCTAAAGATCTCTACCGAGAACGTGGCTCTGTTTAACATGTTCCTGAGTAGTTATGAAGCTCTCATGTCGGGCGAGCTTAAAAGAGACATTTTCACAACCGAAGATATGTATCAAGTTGATCCCGATGACATGGAAGAAATGGATCTAAAGTGGCAAATGGCTATGATCACCCTGAGGCTGAAGAAATTTCAAGATAAAACTGAAAAGCGTTTGTCGCTCGGGAAAGCTGGTTTTGACAAGTCTAAACTCAGGTGCTACAACTGCAAAAATTTGGGCCACTTCAAAAGGGATTGTCCCCTGCTGAAGAACGAGAATGCTGAAACTGCTCCAGAAAAAAGGCCAATTGCCATTGAAGGTAATGACAACTCCACTCCTAACACGCCAAAGGCTTTGGTTGTAGAAGACTACGATTGGGAGGAGGAGATTGCTGAAGCAACGGAGCAAGTCAATAAGGCTCTTATGGCTAAAATCTCTAGCAATTCTGCTTCATCTTCATCAAGCTTTGTTGAGAAACAAGATGGAGGAACTCCTAAAGGTGACAAAGCAACTGATAAAGGTTTGAAGAGCATTCTCACTCCTACTGAACGTGTAGCAGATAAAGGAAAAGAAGAAGATGAGAAGCCTGAGCTGAAGAAGAATGCCCAAGAAGTAGCTAGTGGCACCAAGAAGGAGAAAGCTGAAGCTCCCACAGCCGCCATGAAAGCCGAATCCGCAAAAAAAGAAAGAGGATAAGGATTTGGTAAATAGCATACCCTATGAATTTAAAGTTAAACCGTGCTCCCAACCATGTGTGAACGTTGTGGCACATTATAAATCCCTCAACGTGACCTGATTAGAGACAAAGAAAAGGTTTTGCAATTTAACAAAGAGTTGAATTCAACTTTAGCTGAAATGCAGACTTTGAAAGAATTTGTTTTCAGAAAAGATTTTGTTATAAACGATTTAACTGAAAGATTGGAAAAATCTCAAAAGGAAAACAATAGATTGCAAATCATGATAGATAAATGGAACGTCAGTAAAAAGGCACTGGTTGACATTAAAAATTGCCAACGACCGACGTATGTGAAGTATGGGATCGTGTACAAGGACAAGCTCGGAAACGAAAGAAAACTCTTTCCTCCTGATAATGATTTGATTGATGAAAATGATCTTATTGCTCAAAATGTTTCTTGTGAAAATGAAAAAAGTTTCGAACATTTCTGAAAGTAATGCAGATATATTTGAGCGTAAAGAAGATGTGTGCGATGAGGATGATGGCTGTGGAGGGACGAAAATAGGGATAGGATATTCAGGCGACAGTTATTCCACCGTTAACTGGTTCGCCAGGAATTGTGATAAGAAAAACAGTACTTTTATTCGGGATTATTGTAATAATTTAACTAGTATGGATGACTGTAATGGCCATGTGCCTAAATTTAACATTCATGATGACTGTAATGGCCATGTGCCTATATTTAAGACTCGCAGCCACGAAAATGTAGTGGTTGGATGTAATGATTTAAATTCTACTTTTTGTGATGAAAAAGTTGTGTGTGAACCTCCTGTGTTTGTTCCTGAATTGAAACAAAACAGATTTGGGAGATTCCTCACCGAGGAAATTCCAGAATTTGTTCCATCTCACACAGGTAAATCAAAGTCAGAAAAAGAGCTAAGTGAAGAAAGCAGTAGCGAAGACTCAAACACCACAACTTCAGAAGATGGTGAAGAAAATTCAAGTTCAAGTGAGGATCAAGGTTCAGATGATTCAAGTGAAGATCAAGAATTAGATGTTTCATCAGATACCGACAATGACGAAGATTGCTCAGAAGATGAAAGCTGCATTGACAAGAAAATGAAGAAAGTTGAAAGTTCAAGTTGCACTGCACCACCAGACAACGCTTCAAGCAGCTCAAGACTCTCATCACATACATCATCTTCTAATGTGTCAACCTCCAAAAAGAAAAGGGAAAATTGCATACGATGTTTTCGCTGTGGTCATTTAGGACATACGGCGAACAATGCACAAGCAAGAAATTTTCTGAACCTGAACAAAATTTTGTCCAAAACTTCACAGAGCAATTTGATAATTTTATGAAATCAGTCAAAAACCTAGTTAATTCAACATGTTTTGGAAAAGAAAAGAAGATATTGTCATCCAAAATCACGATAGATAAAAAATGAAGCAAGTCTAGGTTCCGAAATCTAACTAACTTGTATATATTTCTTGTTTGTTGTTGTTTAATAGAATAACTCCATAAATGGCTTCGAATGCTCATGGAATACATCTGGTATGTGGACAGTGGATGCTCAAGGCATATGGCCAGTTTAAAGGAACTGTTGAAGAACTTCGGATTTATCGATGGCGACTTCGTGTCTTTCGCCGGAGATGAAAAGGAAGGGAAGATAGTTGGAGTTGAAGATGTTGTTTCTGAAGCACTTACGTTGGAAACCGTTAACTATGTACTAGAATTGTGTTACAATCTTATGATGTATCACAAGTCTGTGACAAAGGAATTTCTGTGGTATTCAACGACGTAGAATGTCTCTTTCTCAAGCCCGAATACTCGGTTCTTGTCGAGATGATTACTTACAGCTCCTCGTCAAAACAACACTTATGTCCTCAACATGAAAAATGCCAAAACCAATGAGCAAATGACATGTTTGATCTCCAAGGCGTCAGAATCGGAGTCACTGCTTTGGTACAGGCGATTGGGGCATGTGAACTTAAAAAACATGAATAAACCTTCTAAGTTAAACTTAGTAAGAGGTTTACCGATAAAAGAGTTTCCATTTTCAGAAAAATTTATCGCATGCGCTCAAGACAAAGCAACACAAAAAGCCGCATAAGTCCAAAGCAGTGAATACGATAAATACGCCTTTGCAATTGTTGCACATGGATCTTTTTGGTCCTATTTGTGTTAAAAGTCTTACTAAAAGTTCTTATTGCTTGGTGATTACAGATGATTTCTCTCGTTTTTCATGGGTTTATTTTCTTGAAGCTAAAAGCGAGACAACTTTCATCCTCAATTCTTTCATTCCCCTGATCGAGAATGTCACCAAACTGAAGGTCAAATCGATCAGAAGTGATAACGGATCAAAATTCAAGAATCAAACGTTCATATCCTTCTGTGAAGAGAAAGGAATTCGCCTTCAGTACAGCGCAGCCAGAAATGCAAGAACATAACACTCATCGAAGTTCATATATCTTTTATTAAAGTCATTTACTTTTATTTTTTAGAAAATAACATTTATAAAGATTTGCACAACAATGAAACTAGGTCTGGCATATCGTGTATGTCTGTACACGATAGTACACGAACACGATAATACACGATACACGAAATCCCATATACGAACACGACACAATAAGGTTTCGTGTCCAGTTTTCCATACACGAACATGAAATATTTTTTAATAGTATTCATGATAATTACCTGTTAATACTTGTTTACAAATGTTTCAATAATTACATATCTAGAAACCTGTTTAGTGAATCAAAAGTTTCCAAAAGTTCACAATATGCTTAAATGATGCATAAACGCAAGTTCACATGGGTCTTTCTTTTCAAATCTTCAATTCAAAGTTCACATGGATTTTTCTTCTCGAAGGCCAGCGGTTGGGGTGGTGTCGCTGGGAGTGGGGCTGGAGAAGGGAAGAATTAGGGTTTTTTTTAATATGTCCATTGGAATGGGAACGTGTCAGGAGGGTTAGGGAAACTACAGAGATAAGTAATAACATCAGGTTTTCAAATCACACGGTCCCACTAAATTATATTTTTTATTATGTTAAAATTGTTAACATGTATTAACATGTACTAAACCGGTAAAAAGGTATTTTACCTGTTTAGACACGAAAATTAACAGGTATTTTCATGTCTACCTGTTTAGTACCTGTTACATGTTAAGGCCATACACGATACCTGTTAACTTCATGTAGATTCGTGTCCTGTATTTGTGTACATGTCTAAAATTACCAGCCCTAAATGAAACAATGAAGACTTGAGTGCTTGTTACAGTTAGAAAACACGGACTTTATTAGAACAATATTAAAACTTAGTTATTGTTTTATGTATTGAAAGATAATATCCGAAAAGATTATGGATAAATAAAGTCCCCCTTTATTTACACATACACTATATCTTATTTTCACACCCCCTATTCTATACGGGCCGTATAACATTATACGGCCCGTATAGAATGTTTTTGAATAGGAAAAAGCGCAGAGAATGTTTTTTTGATTTTACTATATACGACCCGTATATATGTATACCGAATAGAGATCTGAATAACAAACTGTGGAGAACTTGTTTGTGTTGGGTTCTTCTGCTAGTTATTCGGAATGTTTTAGATCATCATAGAAGACGTGTCGGGTGCTTCTGCTAGTGGTTTCTGTAACCAATCCATTATCACCCTCTGTACCCATCCCCGCCGATAACTAGCAGAATCGATAAATAACCAACACGAAGATCTCTGCGATCGCTAAGGTTTCCATCAACGGACTGATCGGTAACGTTACTCTACTTGTGCTCCGATTTAAGTGGCATGTTCCGATCAACGTTTATCGACATTGTTAAAGGTGATGAAGAGTTTAGAAACCCTAGAATGATTGTGTTTTTACTGGAAAAAACGTGATACTTGAGAAAACATCCTTATATACGGGCCGTATACAGTTATACGAGTCGTATACATGTGTATACAATTTCTAAAACGTATACGACTCAATGGATTTTTTTTGTGAGGTTTTTGATGTTACCAAATGTATACGGGCCGTATAACTGTATACGGCCAGTATATAAGGATGTTTTTTCAAGTATCACGTTTTTTCTAGTAAAAACACAATCATTCTAGGGTTTCTAAACTCTTCATCACCTTTAACAATGTCGATAAACGTTGATCGGAACACGCCGCTTAAATCGGAGCACAAGTTGAGTAACGTTACCGATCAGTCCGTTGATGGAAACCTTAGCGATCGCAGAGATCTTCGTGTTGGTTATTTATCGATTCTGCTAGTTATCGGCAGGGATGGGTACAGAGGGTGATAATGGATTAGTTACAGAAACCACTAGCAGAAGCACCCGACACGTCTTCTATGATGATCCAAAACATTCCGAATAACTAGCAGAAGAACCCCACACAAACAAGTTCTCCACAGTTTGTTATTCAGATCTCTATTCGGTCATCTTTCCAAACTACAACACACGATAACTTTAAATTTTATATTGTGTGATTTGACCAGGAAATGATTGGAGGTGATTTCTACTTTTAATAAGTTGCCACAGTTGTCAAATTCGTTGCGTGCATTCATATTGTTTAGACAATAATAAATAATAAACGGATTGTTGGACTTCTTGTTCCAAATGCACGCCTCAAATCATCTTTTTTACTATTTTCTTCGATTTCAACAAATTTTTTCCTTTTCCTTCAATTTCGAGAACATTCTCCGAAACATGAAGACGTGTCGGGTTCTTCTACTAGTGGTATTTTAATGAAGTATTAAAGATTGATTGTGCAAACCGCAACCGTTTTTTTACTACGAAAACGGTGGCTACGCGAAATACAAACCGCAATCGTTTGTGACTTTGGGAAACACAAGTTTTCTTTTTGAGCTTGATGGATGTCCGTTATCTCAGTTGATGCGTGCATTGTTTAAATCTGAATCAGTTGGTATGTGTTCGTATCAGCGTTGTTTATCACCCTTTGTGAGCATTGGAACAAGAAGTCCAACAATCCGTGAAGTCATATTTGTTGAGCCAACAACAGATAATGAACGGATTGTTGGAGTTCTTGTTCTAAATGCAGCTGTAGTACCGGGACCACTAGACCAGACACATGTCACATAGTTTGTCATGACAAAAGATATAGATTTAGGAATATAACTAGATGTTACGGATGTTTGAGAATTAAACGCATGTACGTGACAAAACAAGGATCGTTCTAATAGATTAAAGATATTAAACAGTTGTCAAATTCGTTGCGGGTTGGTTTTGGGAAGAAAAGAAGGGGTTTACGGTGTTTTGGTAGGTTGAAAGAGGTGAATGGTCTTGAAAGATTTGTTGAAATCGAAGAAAAGAGTAACTAGCAGAAGACGTGTCGGGTTCTTCTGCTAGTTATTCGGAATGTTTCAAATCATCACAGAAGACGTGTCAGGTTTGTATTTCCCATAGCCACCGTTTCCGTAGTAAAAAACGGATGCGGTTTGCACATTCAATCTTCATTGCTTCATTAAAATTAACAACCTGATTCAGATCATCATTAGTAGTGTTTGTTTGACAACCTGATTCAGATTTAAACAATGCACGCCTCATTTAGTCTTTTTTACTCATTTCTTCGATTTCAACAAATCTTTTCAACAATCAGTAAGCAAATACACAACCTGATTCAGATCTCTATTCGGTCATCTTTCCAAACTACAACACACAATAAGTTTACACTTTATAGTGTGGATTTGACCAGTTGTCAAATTCGTTGCGTGCATTCATATTGTTTAGACAACAACAGATAATGAACGGATTGTTGGACTTCTTGTTCCAAATGCAGCTGTAGGATCCGTACTTAAAGGTCTCTCTAAAATATGCAACCGAGACCGCCTTGTTAATTTTAATGAAGCAATGAAGATTGAATGTGCAAACCGCAACCGTCTTTGACCATGGAAACGGTGGCTATGAATGCTTACTGATCTAGAATTGGAGAACCGTTGTGTATCTGAATCAGGTTCTCAAATAAACACCACTAAAGATGACTTGGAAAATTGCATCAACTCTCCTATATCAACATACTCTTCTCCAGACGCTTAGTTGTTATGAATGACAACTTGAGGGGTCTAGTTAACTTTTAGATTCAGATTCAAGAAGTAGATGATTTATCAAAAGACATGGCAGACTGACAGGTGCAAGTTATGTCAGGTTATGATTTGTTGAAAGGGATTTCGAGCAGTTGGCAGAAGACGTGTCGGGCTCTTCTGCTAGTGGAAGCCCGACAAACAGTCTTGTACGTAGTTTAATATCTTTAATCTATTAGAACGATCCTTTTTTTGTCACGTACATGCATTTAATTCCCAAACATCATTACAGATTCCACTTTTAATTCCCGAATGCATCTATTTCTCGCAGGTATAACACATAGTCAATGTAGTAAAATGTAAGCTTTTACACCAACCATATCGATATTCTAGTTCTCCTTTTCCTTCAATGATTAATTTGTAATATATGAATAAGATACCTTCGAGATACTTCGTGTTAGTTTGATTTGAATTTTGAAAGTTGGAAGATGTATCTAGTGGGGGTGATATGGTAATTTTCAATAATGTAGGAAGGATTGAGCTTGATGGATGTCCGTTATCTCAACGCTTCTCCTTACATTACTGATCTGGAATTGGACAACCGCAACCATTCTAGTGCTTCTCAATCAGATATTATTTATTGAATCATAACTGAAACAGTCGGAAAAAAAAACTAAACCGAACCAACATAGTTGAAGGTGCATGTCTGCAAAAGGTGCAAGAGAATGGCGAGTAATCAGTTATATTTTTACAGATTTGTTTCTTATTGGCCATTATTCGACCGAGTAATCAGTTGTATTTTTACAGATTTGTTTCTTAAACATAGTTAACTTTTAGATTCAGGATGACATGTCGTGCATTGTTTAAATCTGAATCAGGTTCTCAAACAAACACAACTAGACAAAACAAGGATCGTTCTAATAGATTAAAGAGAATAAACCACATCCTAAATATAATATTTTTTTACCATTTTTTACCATAGGAATACAGGTCGTATACTATTATACGGCCGTATACAATCATCGTATACATTGTATACGATCTGGTAATTTTTTTTCACATGGTGTATATGGGCCGTATAAGTTTATACGGTCCGTATATAATTAAATAAACTGACAAAAGTCTGCTGGCACAGCTTTTATCATTTACATCATCCTTCTCGATCTCAACCGAAGGGAAATCCAAGAAACGAAAGGGATTTCGAGCAGTTGGTAGAAGACGTGTCTGGTTCTTCTACTAGTGGTTTCTATAACCAATTGGAAAATTGCATCTCCCCTCCTATATCAACATACTCTCCTATAAAGATGAGTTGGTATTGAACCAAGAATATGAAGATCAATAAAGATGAATTGGTATTGAACCAAGAATATGAAGATCAATAAAGATGAACTGGTATTGAACCAATCATTTGTTGATATATATAACAAAGTAACCCTCACTCTCAGTCCTATCTATAGAGAGAGTTGGGTTTTCAACAAATCTTTGTTTAGTTATTTGGAATGTGCTTGTGCTGTAGAAACCAACAAAATCTGGTGGGGGTGATATAGTAATTTTCAATAATGTTGGAAGGATTGTAGTTATAGAACCCGACAAACCAACAAAATCTGAATACTTCAAACATTCTAAACCCTAACTGTGTATGTGCTTATGCTGTAAAAACCGGTGATGAATTTGTGTACACAACTGAACGTTCATTACTGATCTGGAATTGGAGAACCGTTGTGTATTTGCTTACTCTGGAATTGGAGAACCGTTGTTGTGACATCTGTGCTTGTGATATCATTATACAAACTCTGAACAATACAATATTAATAAAACAGTGTGTTTTGATCCCAATGTTTGTTATTTATGTTTGGTTTTGTGCCCGTGTTGATTTTTGATCGATTTTGAACTCTATATCGCTTTCTGGGAAGTTATACGTGAACTGGTGCGTAAACATAATTAGTTTAATGCGACAAACACTCCGGAACATCATCATAAACTTAACATACCTTAAATAACCTTTACATAACTTAGAAATAAGTTTTGAAGGCTTTGGTATGGCAAAAAAACAAGTTTATTCGCTCTCAGGGACTATTTGCGTCAACTTGCAAAAGTCTGCCGTTTCATAAGACAACGTACAGTCCGGAACTTGATCATAAGTTAAACATACCATATATAACCTAAACATGGCTTAGAAATAAGCTCTGATAGGTTCGGTGTGCGAAAACATGCTTATATGATCTTACAGGGACTAAAAGTGTTAAAAACGGTGTAAGTTTTCATTTTCGCGCATATCTTACGTTCTGGCCACATCTGGACATCCAAAATTTTTGTACACACTAAAATATTTTTATTTTAGTGATCGGCATGCAAAAATACCATTCGTCGCTTAATTTGGTTCGTTTTCACGTCCGTTTGAGTTTCGTCGTAATTTAACGAACAACGCGACCGTACGACCAAACGAGCCGACATCCGAGAGTGTTCCAAGCATATTTTGAGTCCCCTAAACCTTATTGACCTTGTAGAGCCTTGAAAATGGCTTAACGGGGGTCAAAAGGGCCTGAAATGAGCTCAAAACACATGTAGGGACCTAAACTGCCATTTTTGCAAACTTCTGCTGATCTGGGAGGGCCAGGCGGGCCGCGTAAGCCCCCTCCCATATCTTACGCGGACCGTGTCAGTGTGCCCAGTTCCAGAAACTCAGTTTCAGCAATCTGTTGCAACTTCAGGGGCTGTTTATGCATTTTTTTGGAATGTTGAGCAAGTTTATCTCTTCCCCGAGGCTTCTAACCTGCTTGTAACAAGTGTATGGCTGGGATTTATTGCTTAATGACCAAACAAACCACTTGTAATGATCCTAGTGCATCACCACAAGTATAAATAGCAAGACCAATTCACTCGTTCCTTGCTAATTTCTCATTTCTCTTCTCTACAACCTGCTTTGGAGCTCTCCTAAGCTGATTGGGACTTTGTCTTCTTTGTTGAAAAGATAGCAAGGACCCTTAGTGAGCTTCTTTCATTTCTTTTATTACTTTTCTTTATGTTAGTGCAGAAAGTCAAACAATTTGGCCAACAGCTTGACTTTTGGTTTTGACCATCAATTGGTCAAGTCAAAGTTCAATTGAACTTTGAAACGTGACTGTAATCACGATAGTTATAATCCTTCGTGATTATAACCGCTGATTACCACGTTAGCTAGGTGTAGTGTCGAGTCAAAGTTTCGGTCAAAATGCGTTTTAGCACGCATTTTGCAATGGAACTACTTTAGGGTATCAAAACATTTTGTTTTGATACCAAATCAGTAGGTTAAACATGTTTTGACATGTTTAACTCGACACTATTAGTTTGTGCTTGTTTAGGGTCGTAAGTTAAGCGGTCTAAACAACCGCTTACACTTTCGAACCCGGCCCGTTTGGTCGATCTTTAGGATCCGACCAAGCTTAGTTAGTGATCATAGTTGCATAGGGAATAACCACTGAGGTTATACCTTATGATCACATAGGATTGGTTAGTCATTTGCTAGTTAGCTTGTATGCCCATAGGAAATGACCAAAATGCCCTTTTGAAGCTAAAATCCGTATTTTGCCTATGTGAACATATTTTTGACAAGAAATCTGATTTAGTAACATATTTAGGGATAATTGTGCATGTAAGACTTAACATAGCAATAGATTACCATCCGAACATAGTTTTACGCTAACAACGCCTTATAGTAGCTTATGTTACCATAATGTGTCGAAACGGGTCAAAAGCACTTCGGTAGACTTTCCAATCAGAATGTAGGGTCTATTAAATCATACCATATGAGTTCAATTACTCATTTGATTTATAGAACCTCATTCTATCCTATCTCCCGATTTAGGATCCGTTTATTAACATAGTTACCTATACTAGGTGCCGGTTGATTCCGTGATACTTGGAGCTTAAATTGGTCTTATTCTCAAGACTAATTAGCAATCCCAAGTGAGTACATAGTTCCCCTCTTTTACCGTTTTCAAATATTTTGGGGTGATACACCTGTACATACGTGTTACTTTTATGCATTTCATGCTTTTATGACATAAACATGCTAGTTTCACCTAGTACACTTATAGTACATGCTTTCAGTTGTGTTTTGCTATGTATGTCAAGCATGCTAGCGCATTGATTTATTACACATTTGCTGCATATGTTTATTTAGCATATGTACACATTGTTTTACATGACATTTCTGCTATGTATGTTACTGAGCATGCTAGCACATTGTTTTACATGGACATTTCTACTAGGCATGTTTACTTAAGCATTCCTAGTACATGGTTTTCACATGCTACATTGGTTATGACATTTGGTGTGTTTAATCGGGACAATAATACATTCATTAACATTAGCTACGCCGCTTGGACTTATGTAATGGTACCATAGGAATTGACAACTCCCGTTTCCGACTTCCTAGGTTTATTTGGAAGTTGGGAATGGCAGAATCCGACTACATAATTTAGATAAACCTTTAATTCGTTTAAGGGTTTGTCGCCACAGTCGCAAGGCTTGAATGTATGCGATTAACATTACTGCATAAATGTTTGTAATCATAAAGCATTGTTTTTCTGCAAAGCATAACATTTGATTTAAACTTAGGTTTATTCAAATACCTTGTTTTGTACATTTTTACTATGGGTTGAGTAACTTCTAGTTATTCACCATACATGACATTTGTTTTCACATTTGACACTAGTACATAGTTAAGTAGATGATTTCCTACTTGCTATGCATTGCATTAATTATACATGATGCACTTATACATATGACATTATACATGGTTTATACATAAACATTTTGACATTTAACATGACATTTTGGTTGGTTATTGATAAGTGACTTATGTAACGGGGCTATGTGTTATATGATAAAAGCATGGTGGATACGCCGCGGGTATTTCCTATATATAAGTGCTTTTATCATATCATACATTGTTGGTTATCTAAATCACTTGGGGCAAGACATGAAACATTTTATACAAGAACAAGACATTATTTTACAAAGTACACGTTTTACACAAATTCATTTTCACTTGGTTATTCATTTAAACATGCATTTTCCTTTCATTATCATTTGATTTTCATATCGATTTACACATGGTTTTACAAAGGAAAACATTTTACAAGATTGATGACTACATTTTTATTAAACACTTCTTCAAATACAAGTCATGAATCTGCATAAACAAAACCTATGTATCTCACAGGCATTTTTATGCTGACGTATCTATTTTTACATGTGTTTTCAGGTGCTAATGCATGATGTGTGTGCTTCACTTAGGCGGACTCGGGCCTTAGTGACTTAAAAGACAGGTATTATGTTATTTTAGTTTGAACTTAAAGACAATGTAACATTAATCTTAATAATACAAAACTTTTATTGCCATGGTTGTTGAAACAATAATTCTGTCACCTCACTCCCCGGCGTTTCCACCGCGGTTTTGTTGTTTTGACGCGGCCGGGGTGTGACAGTTGTGTATTTGAATCAGGTTCTCAAACAAACACTACTAAAGAAGAGTTGGTATTGAACCAACATTCCTTTAAATATTCTAAACCCTACCTAGAAACACACCAACAAAATCCGTATACTGAAAAACATCAGCAACCATTTTTTCTTTTCCTTCAATTTCGAGAACATTCTCCCTGTGTATGTGCTTGTACTGTAGAAACTGGTGATGAATTTGTGTACACAACTGAACGTTCATTACTAATCTGGAATTGGAGAACCGTTGTGTATTTGCTTACTCTGGAATTGGAGAACCGTTGTGTATCTGAATCAGGTTCTCAAACAAACACTACTAAAGATGAGTTGGTATTGAACCAACATTACTTCAAACATTCTAAACCCTACCTGGAAACAAACCAACAAAATCCGAATACTGAAAAACATCAGCAACCATTTTTTCTTTTCCTTCAATTTCGAGAACATTCTCCCTGTGTATGTGCTTGTGCTATAGAAACCGGTGGTGAATTTGCGTACACAACTGAAGGTTCAGTGCACGAAAAGTTTCTTACGAAATGTACGTGACAAAACAAGGATGTTTGGGAATTAAACGCATGTACGTGACAAAACAAGGATCGTTCTAATAGATTAAAGAGAATAAACCACGTATAAATCATCTGCTTTCTGAATCTGAATCTGAAAGTTAACTTTGACTCATAAACCCTTGAATCCCAATGCTTTTTCTAAAAAAATTGTTTCTTTCCTTTTCATGAGGTAAAACCGGTTTCAACATCAAGGGTTGTTTTTCACACCGTGTGTGCATTGGAAGCCTGACAAACAGTCTTGCAATTACGTCTTCAATCGAGACCGCATTGTTAATTTTAATGATGATTCGAAACATTCCGAATAACTAGCAGAAGAACCCGACACGTCTTCTATGATGATTCGAAACATTCACGAACCACAATGGACTCAAACTCATACTACTCACCCCCCCCCCCCCCCGAGGAAAAGTTTTCCCGACGACTCAAGATAAAGCAGTTGGTTTGTGTTCATATCAACGTTGTTTATCACCCTGTGTGAGCATTGGAAGCCCGACCACTAGCAGAAGAACCCGACACGTCTTCTATGATGATTCGAAACATTCACAAACCACAATGGACTCAGACTCATTGTTGCGAATTTGGTTTCTTCGGTACAGGCTGATCAACCATCCGGAGAAGAGTATGTTGATATAGGAGAGTTGATGCAATTTTCCACCTCATCTTTAGTGGTTTCTGTAAGGATGCATTTCACAGTAAACGATGCAGCTGATGAAACCGAAGCTGTTATTTCGGTTGTTTAGTACTTCCGAGACGATTCAAGTGAGTTCTATGAAGCAAGTGTCTGTCTATTCAATTGAGAGGAATCATTGCATTACATCCCCGTTGAAAACAAGTGGTTGTAATGACGTGACCCTTGATTTGAAACGAAATCGTTTGTGACTATGGGAAACACAAGTTTTCTTTTTGAGCTTGATGGATGTCCGTTATCTCAACGCTTCTCCTTACATTACTAGTCTGGAATTGGAAAACTGTTGTGTATTTGCTTACTGATCTGGAATTGGAGAACCGTTGTGTATCTGAATCAGGTTCTCAAACAAACACTACGTACCCTTCCTTTTATTCTGTAAATATTAAATAAAGAATAACACCATGCCCGTAACCGTACGTACCCTTCCTACTAAAGATGAGTTGGTATTGAACCAACAAAATCCAAATACTGAAAAACCGACATTCCTTCAACTATTCTAAACCCATTCTAAACCCTAGCTGGAAACAAACCAACAAAATCCGAATACCGAAAAACATCAGCAACCATTTTTCCGTACCCATCCCCGCGTTGATAGCTTCTGTTTTATTACAGTCATACGACGCAGCTTTTTGTTCTTCAATCTTTGTTACTTGTTAATGTTTTATTTTTTTCTACTTTTAGAAAGGTTTGACAACCTCACGACTGTATGATAAAACCGCTTATTTTGCTAGTGGGTTTTATAAGTCAAAGTTAACGTTGCTAATCAGATTCAGGAAGACATGTCGGCTTCCGTACCCATCCCTGCGTTGATAGCTTCCGTTTTATTACAATCATACGACACGGCTTTTTGTTCTTCGATCTTTGTTACTTGTTAATGTTTTATATTTTTTCTACTTTTAGAAAGGTTTGACCACCTCACGACGGTCGTATAATATTATACGGCCCGTATACAATGTTCGTATACATTATATACGACCAGGTAACTTATTTTCACATGGTGTATACGGGCCGTGTAATGTTATACAGCCCGTATAGAATTAAAAAAACTGACAAAATCTGCTGACACAGACTTTGTTAGTTTTTTAAATTTTATACGGGCCGTATAACATTATACGGCCTGTATACACATGTGAAAATAAGTTTTTTCCATGTGTTAATATTAGGACCCTAAATAAAAGACTATTAAATAAGCTTTTAGTTTTGGAGATTTGACATGTAATAATCCCAATTGGAGGTTATTGGCCATTGACAGTCCCACATTTGAATATTCCCCCATCAGTCTCACATTTCACCTATTTTTCTTACACCGGTCTTCCGTTAAAAAGAAAAACTTAACGTAGTTAAGTTTTTTTCCAAATTACAAACAAGTTTTTTAGGGCTTTTGATCAGAATGACGACACAAGTCCATTGATGTAAAACTTACGTCAAAATGGTACCCCAAATGACTTGATTTTTGTTAATTGGAAACTTAACACCCGAATTGAAGCGTTGTTTCCATCGTTTGGAGCACCGTTTCGAGGTAAGTTTTATATTAATGGATTCGTATCGTCGTTCTAATCAAAAGCCGTAAAAAACTGTTTGTAATTTGGAAAAAAAAACATAACTCTGCTAAGTTTTTTTTAACCGGGGACCAGTGTAGGAAAAATAGGTGAAACTGATGAGGAGATGAAACTGTCAATGACCAATAACATCTGGTTAGAATTATTATAGGTGAATTCCCTTTTAGTTTTTAGTTCTATCATTTATATGAATTTTCTAGAACAACAAGAGTATTAATTTTATCTGTTCTAACAAAAATAGTGAATTGTATATGCATACACTATACAGTTACCAACGGTGAACTTTTGCCTTACTCTACATTTACATTGATCACTGAACTTTTATTTTCCCATTTCAATCACAGCGACATGTGTACCTTCGATAGCATGCCAGATTTCAACTAAACCTATCTTCTTTTACAATTACAGTAACATGTGCCCTTTTTGTCCTCACATTATTGATATTATATACATCAAATGACATGACATTGCATGTTTGCTACATGAAATTGCATGTTTGCTACAGTATTTCTTTGTCTTTTCCTGGTCTTTTTTTCCATCTATTTTAGGTTTTCTTTTTGTTTTTTGTTTCTTTTTTAAGTTTTAATCATACATTAATACTTTATATTGATGCTGAACCGGACTAATATTGACCAAGTGTTGGTATTGATATTAGTATTCGCTTTTATTGTTTTCGACCGATGTAAAACATGTATTGATATCTTTCTGGTTACATCACAAACTTGTTTTTTAAGTTTTATCTTTTGGTTGCTATATCAAGTGTCGATATCATATCGATGATAGTTAACGAATCGAACCAATATCGACCGCATTCTTCCTATTAACATTATTTCTACCATTACGTCGACATTTCCATAAAAAAATTCTTAAAAATCAGGTCGTCCCTGCCGCAGAGCGCGGGTTTAACCAGTAGTTGACTACAAAATACAGATCATGGATCAACAAAATTCCAATTTCTATTTTCTTACTTTTTTTAAATTTATTTTGAAATTCAAAAGTCTTCGTTTTATAAAAATCATTTTTAACACTGTCAATCTTATCATACATTAATATAGTATGACGGAATATGATGTTTTATAAATTTCTGAATATTCTTTTGCGACATATTTATATTTATTTACGTAATAGAAATTTTATTGAAAAATAAGTTTCTATTAATAACGTACAAGTGATTGAATAACAAGCGTATTATTTTATTATTATAGTTACCTTTGAGCATATTTTGTTTTTCTACGTACTTATTTTTATGCATGTCTTGATATAATTTTACTTAAAACTGTTTCAACATTAACCGGTTCTAGCATCATCAGAAGCGGTAACGAAATTTGTTTTATGGTTTTCGATTCTCCTGTTTTTGTTGAATCAATACTGGCCAAATTCCTGCACGCGTAGCGCGGAATAATCCCAGTATTTTTATCATCTTACATAGCTTTCATAGTTAAACGCTAGAATTTAAAATATATGTAATTGTCTTACTAAATTTTACATAATAAAATGATAAAAGACCTCAATATGGCACATGAATTGAACCGTGTTAATAAGAATCATTATGCTTACTAGACTCATTTTTGGATATCATAGATTTAGATCTTACGTCTAGAACTAGTAAAAGAAATCACATACGAAAGGATATAAGTCGATATCAAGTATGTCGTATCAGCCAAACGTTTGATTTATGACGTACACATATATTATTTGTCATAAAAATCAGGTTACAAATACGTCTTAACACATTTTTTTGCTTTAGTAAAGATTAACATGTTTTTTTTGTAAAAAAATTATAACAGCCATGTAAAAATTAAATTCAAATTATGTTAATTAAACCAAAAACATACAGGAACTAAAGATTTAAAAAGTACATCGAGATCTCTCCTTGAAGCGGATTAAGCACCCCAATCTTCATCACTCGAATCCTGCACATATCATTTGATTATGAAAACTTTGTTGGCAATTTTGACAGATATATGAGTTGATTTAGGTTATGTTTTTATCTTTAATGGGTTAAGCTAGAAAACAAAAACATCAGAAGGGGTACATAGTCATGAAGTGTTAGACTTAAAAAAGTTGGGACTATTTTAATCTCAAAAAATTGACTCTTGGTCAGGGCCGTTTCAACCTTTTTGGAGGCCCAAAGCAAAGGCCCTTTTTCATTTTTCGATTATGATAAACGGTACTCCTTTATCTGTGTTTGGAACCAAGCAAAAATCTAACACAACTATAACGTAGAGTGCATAGTTGTCGATAGCGAATAGCGACAAGGCACCTGTAGGCTACGTAGCGAATAGCGACAAATAGCGACGGCTATTTTATAAATAGCGATTACACTAGAAAAAGAATTTTGAAAATTTTTATATGTATATTACATCAAAATACCCTTGTATATATATGTTATTTTACATGTATATTTAACAAAAACTAATAGTTAGTAGCAAAGGACTTATATGTTGGGTGTGTGAATGAAAGTCTCAAAAGGTGGTAAATACTTTGTCCCACATTGGTGTTTGAACAAAGTTAGTGGTTGTTTATAAGGTAAAGTCTTTACTACTCCATTGTAGCTTTATGACATATTTTACCACAAGTCCTACCCGCGCGCAGGGGGGGGGGTGCAAAAAATGAGTTTCTGCACTGGAATTTAATTGAACTCGTGCATGCCCGCGTAGTTTTTGCACAATTTCCTTCTGCTTTTTTATGCATTTTTTTGTATTTAAAAATAAAATGGCCCAGACGACACTTAAAAAAAAAAAAAACCAGTTGTCGCTAAGCTCGCTATTCATCGCCATAACCAACATAGCGACACATAGTCGCATCGCCATAAAGCGCGCTATAGCGACCGCTATGGTAGAGTGGTTTGCTTGTATAAGAAATCAAACAAATCTAAAACAATAAATTTGCACTAATATTAATAGTTAGCATATAAATTTTCTTTTAATTGGAGGCCCTAGGCCCAAAGATGGGTTACTTATACTATAGGTCTGGCCCTGCTCTTGGCAACCCCAACGGGACCACCAAGCGAGAGGTAAATCAAGTTCACTGTGGTCCAACAAAACTCAGCACAAGAAACTTTTCTGATGAATCAGATTCCACCATTGGGAATTGAATCCGGGTCGGGTCACTTCCTAAATCCCCCGTCTCCAAAACTATTTCTTTACATAATCATATGTCTGAACATTATTTATTTATAAAGTTCAAAAATAAGGGAGTGGGAAAAATTCTAGGTGTTAACGGTTGTGGAAAATCTACATAGTGCTACTTATTATTAACAGTAAATCGTACCTGTGATGAGTCATCTGATATCTCTTCAATTTCATCATCAGAAACCTGAGAAAATGGACACTTCACTTGGTCAAACAAATATCTATGAACATTGCCAACTAAGCAAGAGATACTAGTTTTTTGGGAAAGAAGTCAAAATACTGCAAGTAAATAACGAGAAAATTAAGTAAAGACATATACAGACAGTAGTTACCTTGGGCTTTTTCTTCCTTGGGGTAGATTTTGTACCTGCAGGTGATATCGAGAAAAGATATTAAGACTAATGAGTAATGACTAAATTCATGATTATTGAACAACTAACAGTCAATATAAACTTTATATCTTATGAGGATCAGGGAGGGAGATACCAGGTTTTCCTTCTTTAACTGTTTTTCCCTTTTGCCTTGGTGTTTTTACCTGCAAAAACAAACAATATTGAGTAGAGACCGTAAAATGGCCTGCTATCAATCTTTTAAGTTAAAAGTTTTAACTATTCTTTCGACTATCTAATATAAATCTTTTAACCCATTCCCTTTTTAGCTAACCATTTTCTATTCAACTCATTTGGCCCGTTGAGCGTAATCAACACAGTCATAAGCGAGTTGAAACAGCCACCGGCAATAAGAGTTACATAAGATGTGGAGAGAAAGAGGTGGTTCTCACTTTGCTTTGGTCAACCTTATCTTCTAAAGATGGCACCTGCAATCTTTTTCTAGAAACTAGAACAAACATAACATTTTAGTGATGACCACTACTTTAATAGTTGTAGGGTAATATTAAGCAAAACATATTAAACCTTTTGATGAGGATGGAGGAGGTGCTGTGTTTATTGCCATCTGTAAACATCATAAGTTCATTAAGATAAATAACATTTGATCAAGGGGTATGTATAATAATACGCTATAATACTAAACGCTGCAGTGAAAAAAAAGATAAATTAATAAGAATTGGAAATTTAAAGCCTGACCTTTTCCTCCTTTTTCTTAAATAATGTGGATATAGTGGCCTGAACAAGAGAACTTTGAGAACCCTCTTTCGCTTTTGTTGCTGATTTGTTCATTTCAGAAACTTTAGTCACTTCTATTTCTGTTTCATCCTTATTGCCACTGATATTGAAAAAAACAAATCAGCTGATGCCACATAAAAGATAAAAAATTGCAACCAGGGCAGAAATATTGAGTTGTTAAAAGTCTGCATAAAATAAATAACTACGGGAGGATGTTTGGATGTGTGTAAAAAATTGCAACCAGGGCAGATTTTTTTACATTTTTTTAGGTTTTTTGGGGGTTTAGTTTTTAGCATTTTAGCTGGGGGGGTGGGGGGGGGGGGGGGGGTTAGGTTTTTTTAGCTATTTTAGGTTGTGTTCACATTGGTGCTCAAGGTTCTCACAATAAGGGTGGTTCTCGCATGAGCCCCTCCCTATATATATATATATAGGGTGAAGATCATTTAAGAACCACCATTTATGGCGAGAACCACGAGAACTAGTGTGAACACAACCAAAACTATTTAAAAAGGCTTTAAAAAAGACACAATTTTTTTACCTCTTCCATTAAATTCGCAACTTTTTATTAATATTTTTTTTTTTTTGAATTTTTTTTATTAATAAAAAGTAGCGATTTAAATGTAAAAAATTTAAAAACAAAAAAAAAAATTAGCATTTTGTTTGACCATACTCTTAATTTATCTTAAGCTTCAAAAAGTAGAAGCACATCAAGACGCCATCTCATGTGGCATGTTTTACGGCTAATTATCTTATTGTGACTATTACCTTATATATCAGTTATCACGTATACGCTAAAGGTTATTTAAGTTAAAAACAATGCAATTCCTCTAAGCTTTTCAAATCAATAGCATATCAAAATGTTTTTCACAAAAAAAAACCTGATTAAACTAGCACCAATTTCCTTATCTTCCCCATCAGAGGATTCAGTGTTAGCATCCAAATCAAAAGCATCATCTGCAGAAGAAGATTCTGCAAACCTATATCAAGTAAGATTGATTCTTAGTAATATTATTATACACAAACACAAAACTATTCAAAACATAAATGAAGACAATTACTTGTATGATTTTCTAGAAGTTCTTGCGGACTGCCTAGTTGCAGTTGTTTGAATCAAATCTTTCGGATCACTTTCACTGTCCGAAAACTCACGTATAGGAGACTGATGTTTGACTGCAGTTTGGTTTACATCTTGAACTCTTTCACTCGTTGAACCTGCACCACCTTGAAAATCAGGTTCGCTTTGCTGCCCCTGTAGACAGATGAGCATTATGCGTAAAGAAACTAAACTGTAAATAGTAAAGGGAGAAAAAGTGGATGGCTAGAGCGAGTTGGGTACAGTTCAGAATGCATAATTTACAATATGGGTCAAATGGGTTAAGCTAGGTTAACCTGTAAAAAATGTCCCTTTTCCTAAATTTTATAGACAACTAACATATTAAATATGATAACAACTATAATACTATATTATTGAAATACTAAGGTGATCCTTTTTAATAAATCTGTTCAAGATATACAAAGCATCTAAATACACTTTGGCCCGCTAAACCCATTAGATCCATCCAATTTAAACCATGTTTTTATAAGTTACCCACTTGACCCGAACTAGTTGAAATAGGTACAAGAAAATGCGTGAATATAAAGAAAAACCTAACAAGATGTACATAAACAAGATAAATTATATCATGAAGATAACTTAAACTATGACTGTATGACAGCTCTTGTAAAAAGATTAAAGCAGAAAGTATAATTAAAAACAAGAAAAAAACAATTAATGTTAACAATATGACAATCAAATAAATGTAACTGTTACAGGAGCACTGACCGTATTCATGTTTTCTGGAAAGCTGAGTTGAAGTTCTTCGGGATTCTCTTCCTTGCTTCCAATCCACCATGCATCCGAAAATACAATCTGTCAAATTAAACTACAAAAATCATACAACTGATATAATAAGCAGCTTCAAAAGGATGTGTAAAACAATTATACACATTTCAAGGTAAAAAATTATTGAACATTCAAATCAATAATGTAGTAAAATCAAGAAATACACAGCTACTAAGTACTAACCATGTTATCAAAGTAATCTTCACACATTACGTTCTTCCCGCCTTTCGAGAACTGCAAAGTCAAGTACCTGTTCTTGGGATAAACAATTGTCCCAAACAACTTCATCCTACCCTACACTCACAAGATCATGAGTTCATAATTCAAGCATATTAACCAACTATATAAAAGAAACCACAAACAACTACACGAAGAAACATGTACTGCTCTCTCAACAATTCTATAAAGAGCAACCTAGTTCTAGACTTGACCCAACGGGTTCAAACCCGCGCCAGCTGAACTCCTATGGGGTGGTCAAAGAAAATCCTGCATTCTTGGTTTTAAAAAGCGCGCCTGACGTGCGCTTAAGCGCAAGGCGCACACTCTGGGGCTTTTTCGCTCAGCGCCAACAAAGCGTGCTTTTTTGGGATTTTTTTGGGCTTTTTTGGCCTGAGGCGCGCGCCTCTCGTACCCAATGCGTTTTTATGCATCTAACTGTTGTACCTTGGGTTTTTTTGGCCTGTACATGCAACTAAAATCATACAAAAACCTTACTTATAGCTATATTTTGGGTAGGGAAAGCTAAGAACCTATGGGATATATATGGGATATACATAAAAATATATATAATTAGCTTGCGCCTCGGGTACGAAAAGCCCACCGCTTTTGCGCTTCGTGCTTCGCGCCTCGGTTTTAGACCTCATTGCTTTTGTGTGCCTCTCGCCTTTTAAAACCAAGCCTGCATTGTAGAGTATACCTATTTATAGACCCGCACCAGACAAAGTCATGTAGTAAAAGATAATCCCCACTTTCAAGATGCCAATAACTCACCATTCATGGAGACTTTAACTCACTGTTGGTGAGAGCCCATTCCGATTGAACCCATTCAGCGGCGTTGGAACTGACTCGTTGAACCCTAATCAAATATATTAGGGGTTAGGGTTCGACGAGCTGGTGCCAGCGAAGCGAATGAGTTCAATTAGAGTTCTTTTGACACGGTTTCCTACATTTCTTAGGTTCAGGACATTGTGTACCAAAACCAGCCCCTATATATCCATACTATCTCTAATGCTTATACTTATATATACTACACTATCATGCCCTAAATATAAAAAGAAAAAAACCCTAACAACGTTAAATTCCAGTCAAGCAAATTACATTTCTCACATGACATGATCAACCTAAGTGATACTCAACAAGCAAATCAGAAAATTAAAACAGACCTGGGGGAAATCAAGGTAGAGGATAGGGTTTTTGGAGCCGAGGTTTTTGAGGTCGCCGATCTTACCACCGGAAACCGGAGCAATTAAACCGGGAAAGGAAAAGAGAAAGCGGTTCTTGCGGTTAGATTTGCGAAGTATGTCTCTGCCGTGGTGTTTGGTGACTGTTTTGGAAGGGTTGAGAGCGAGTGAAGAAGCTTTGGCTGGAGCCTGAGAGAGTAGTTTTTCTGAAAATGCGAGTTGGCTGAGCCTTCGGCGTTCTTCTGCTTCAGGATTTGGTTGCTCCGCCGTTGTTGATCGGGCGTTTTTCTGGTTCCCGCCTCTCGCCATAGCTCGCTTCTGTGAGGTGAGTAGAGGGAAATGCTTCTCCGGTCAATTGACTCACCGCTCGTTTAGTCAAATGGTTGTTTCAACTTTGAATAAACAAATTTCTTATTTTCGCATATTGGTTATCACCTATGAATAGTCTATATTTAGGGGTTGTTTGGCCTAGCTTTTATTTTTTTCCCTTATGCTCATTATTATTCTTTTTTTTCATTTGATAAGTGTTTGGATTAGCTTATATTCTACAAGTTGATAAGCTCTTTTTTAAGTGTTTGTGTTAGCTTTTCTTATTTAGCTTATATTAGTAAAATAACCAAAAAGGGTATGGTTACATATTATCACATAACTTATATTTTATATGTATCTATTTTGTTTTTATGAATTATACCATCATTTTTGGATAAATTTATGTCGAGGATAACGTAAAAGTTCTACAAAAATACATTAATATTCAATAAACATTCATCTTGGTTTGGTTAGATCTTCTACAATCATATCTCTAACTGTACTCATGTATATATCATCTATTCTACGTTGTGTACTTGTGTCTTCATTTACTTCATTAATGTCATTAGATCCTCCACCATTATTTGGAGTGTAAGATTCTTGTTGCGCTCTGGTAAATCCTTCATCACATGTATCTTATTTTCTATATAATTAGGAATTGCCATAGATGCTAGCACGATCTTCACTTGTGTCTCGTAGGTGTAATTGACATGCATATGTTGTAATATCTGCCATCTAGCCTTCCATACTGCAAAAGTTCGTTCAATGACATTTCTCAATGATGAATGATGGTAGTTAAATATCTCTTTAGGTCCTCTAGGAGCACGAATAGCAACCGTTTTTCCACGACGAAAATCTGGTAGATGATAACTGTAGGATCGTGTTTCGACCCGAACGAGTCTATCAGAGGAGTCTCGATCAGTTACAGGTGCGGAATACAAGTAACCAACGTAGAAACAGCTAGATTTTCACTTAAATCACACTTTTGATTGATATAACAGCGTTTACAACCAAAACTCACACCGGCAGCACCTCGGTATGGAAAACAAGAACACGTTACAAATGATTTCGCTCCTAGGGTATATATAGGGACTAGGTTTCGTTTATATGGACATGATGTTCATAAAGGCGAAACCCCTTGTACACATAAGCGAAACCCTAAGCTAATGTCCCTATGAGCGAAACCTCATCACTAAACACATACATTTCCCAGTTTTCTCGTAAAACGTGCCCTAATCTAACAATTTAAAACTAAGACTCGATACAAGACGAAGTCGACAGATGCATGCACTAACAGACTCCCCCTCAGATGTTGACGAGTCTTATGTGTCGAGTCTTCACATCTTCAGTCTTGATCTGTCTCTGGACTTCACTCTCTCAATCTTTTCTTGCAGGACTTCAGACTCCCCCTTGCGACATGCTAGCATTTTCTCAGTTCATCAGCATCATCAGCTTTAGGATCGTTGTCTGGCTTTCCATCTAATAGCTTCTCAATATCAATCAGCCTGACTCTTTATGTTCCAAGATCGTTGCCTGGCTACCTCCAATCAGAGTCCTCAGGTACTGGAACCTGTCTCTCATCTAGCTCGGATCTCAGGAACGAATAACCTGGCTCATCTTATCCTGCAAAAACTCTACCTCAAAGTAAATTTCTCTCACTAACATATATTAAAATAAACACATGCACTAACTCATACTCACTCTCAAAACCCAAACAAAATGATTTTTCAATCTGATGAACCATTTGAAGGTTTGATAAAAATAATCAGTGTTAAAGCTAACTCCCCCTCAAATTATACTCATCATGTTTAGCACTCACAATTTTGAAAATCAGCTTTTTAATATCAGTTGTCAAAAATCTTTTTTGGATTTTTTAAACTTTATGCTAAAACACACTGAAAACCTTTTTGAATTTTGTAATAAAGAAAATGTAATGCAGTAAAGAAATATTTACAAACAATATTTTTGTGAGTTCGTGTAAGAGGATCATATCAGTTTTTGAGACAAGTCACCAACACCGTTAAGCTATATTTCATCTTAAGTTTTAAACAATTCACTTAGCTTGTCAGTATACTGGTCCTTTTAAATTTTCACACAAATTTCAACTGATCCGAGATACGATGTTAATGTTTTAAGCTCTTGAACTTATCCGTGTGTCCCACTACTTGAATATACTCCCGTATCCAGATCCCAATATTCAGTCTTACAGGTGAGTATACCACAGATGATATCTGTTCAGGGGTTAAATGCGAGGGCCGTGAGAGCTCAGGTCGATACTTCCGTATACGCAGAGAGATGACGGCTTCGACTTTTCGGTGTGTCCCCTTTAGAGGATCTTTTTGATTTCAACAGCAGCGACTATCAATTTTATTGTTTCATCAGCATGCTGAGGGCGATGCTATGTTTCAAGCATTTGCGGAAAGCATTATCCGGGGACTAGGTCAGTATTTCCATACAGCAGAAGTCCCGGGATAATACCCCAGATATCACTGAGCACAAAGACTTAGTATCTCAGAATAAGGGACCTTTCAAACAAGATTTCAGGGGTTACCTATATATTCAGGCAGTTTTGTTAACCCACAGAATAAGCAAGTTTGATTTTTAGGTTTATATCTCGTCACAATCTACTAAATGTGTAAAAACCTACTGGCATATCCGCAGTGAGATTGTTTATCACATTTTAACTTTCCAATTCTTTAGCATGTTGTGACAGTCCACTGATGTACTATCATTTCCTCTTTTCACAACGAAACTCATTTTTGAATTTTATCATGTTTTTGGCTTTTTTAAATTTTCTAATGTTTTTGGATTTTCTGAAATTTTCTACTCCCCCTAAAATGCAAACACATTAAAGAAAATTTGAAAACTATCTAAGCTCTTGACCCACTTGAAGAAAATTCAAAATAAACTATACAGAAACATGACAACCGATATCAAATCGCCTCAATTCGCCATTCACTAGGCATAAACAATCTGAACTCCCCCTTTCACAAACCACTTTCTCATTTAGATTTCAAAACACTTAAGTTTGTTTTAATCAAAATGATTTTTCCGGAAAATGAATTTGTTTTTACCACTTGTTTAAGTACGGGGATATGGTTCATCATCTTGTCAGTTTTATCCAATGTAGTAAATCAAGTACAACTTAATGTCCTTGATTCACTGTTTGCAATCAAGCAACCTCTAAACCACTTGTAGATATAACCAATCAATACCAATTGTAGGAATGAGTCATCTACATTTTACCCATCAAAGTGCCGATTCCTGCTTCGCACTTACCAACCAGGAAGCTCCGGCGTAGTCATTCAACCTGTAAAATTTTAACAATTTTCAAGCATTTTTAAAACAACCTTATTAAACATGAATGATGCCGATTCTTGATCCACTATTACAAACTTGGGATCTCCGGCAAGTCAGGTTTTTCAAGCGAACAAAATGTCCACCCAAGCCTGACCAGCCTTGGGTGATTTCAATTCAGATTTTGTTGGAGAGTAAGTTGCTTTCTTTTTAGCATAAAAATCTTTTACCCCTTTCACCTTCCCATCAACCATTTTTCCGAAAATCTTCTTAACTTTCCCATTAAATGCTTTTTCAACATCAAAATTATCCTTTTCAGAATAAACTTGATTTGAGTTTTCAGTCTTTTCAACTTTCCTTTTAAAATTTTCAGTCCTCAATGGTGGAAAGTTCTCATCATCCATTGAAGGAACTGAGTTTTCATCACTCTCATCAAATTGTGGCTCCTCTGATTTTGTGGAATCAGATTCATCACCAGATTTTACATCAGATTTCTTAATAACCCATTTTTGGCTATCAAGTTTCACACTTCGCCTGTAAAATCTCTTCGAACATTCACCAACTTCAAATGTTGAATTTTTGAAAACTTTAAATTGTTCAGTTGGTGATTCGGTTTTATCAATAATAACTTTTTTCAGTTTTCCAGAAACTCCCTGTTTTGTCTTGGTTGATTTAGGACAATTCCATGCAATGTGTCCAACTTCATTGCATCTAAAACAGGTTCTGGTTTCTTTTCTCTGAACTTCATTCTGTTTTTTCTCAGCAAGGAATTCTTGATTTGATTGTTTCCATAATGAGCTCTTCTTTTCCTCTTCAGCAGATGGTCCTGAAACAAATTTTGTATTTGTTTTAGAAAATTTTTCATTTTTATTGTTTTCTGGTGGAATAAAACCTAAGCCTTTCTTTTTGTAGCTACGATTTTGGTTAGGTTTCTTTTGAAAACCAGAACCAGAATTGTAACCCTTTTTCTTGTTTAAACGTTGTTGTGCTCTTGAGGTGTAAGGTTTTGGTTTTCTTGTAAGATTTTCATCTTTTATTTCAGAAATATTAATTTCCGTTAGTTTAAAAACCTTTTTGATCATTTCTGGTTTAACACCTCTTATTGGAAACTCTTTATCAAAATATAATTTGTCAGAATCATTCAAAGTATATACTACTTCAAACGTTTCATCATTCAAATTAGATTTTGACAACAAAAATTCTTTACTATAAACCCGTTTCCCGATGATTTTGAAATCTTTTCAGACGAATTTGAACTCCCGACTGACTGACACGAACTTTCGGACTCGGACTTTGACTCTGACTCCTCATCCTTATCCAACACCTGATCGACCACTCGTTTTATCAGTTCGGACTCATGATCTGTGTCGGACGTTGTGAACGTGACATCAATATTGTCTGGCAAAACATCGGTTATCTCGGATTCTAGCTTAATATTGACCGCCTGTTTTAGTTCTTCCTCGTTAGGTTTTCTAGGTGAGTACCCTTCCCAAATTGGAGGCGGACACTTATTATAACAGACACCCTGTTTCTTACCAGTATCCTTTTTCTTCTTTGACTTTGTTTCTTCACTTTTAAACACTTCAAATCCTTCAACTGTTGGATAAATTCTATCAATTATGTAGTCACAACTTGTGTAACTTCGCAGCAATCTTCTGATTCTTTCATTCTCAGCTGCTTCACTATCCAACTCTTTCTTCCACTTTGCACATTCTTCTATGTACAAGTTGATCTCTTTCTGCTTTGACATCATGGTAGCATTCATCATCTTCAAAGCTTTCTCTCTTTCAGAGTTAGTCTTTTCCAGACTATTCACATGTCTGTTCGATACATCATACGACTTTTTCAAATTCTTTACATCAAACAACAATTGTTCTTTCAACTTTTCTAACTCACTAAACCTCTCATCTTTTTCTATACATTGTTTACAAGACTCTAAACATGTAAGACAGGGTTTTGTGATTTCAACGATCTTCTCGACTTCAACTATCTTTTCAACTTCCACAATCTTCTCAATCACTTTGACTTCTTTCAATTCTTTTGCAGCTTTCTTCTCTTTCAGTTTCTTCAATTTTTCTGCAAAATAAAATTCAAAAGTGTCAGAAGATAAATGCGTTTTTCCAAGATTTATCTGTTCCATTTCTTCATCACTATCACTTGTTTCTGATGAATTGTTTTCAGATGAAATAGATCCTTCATCTTCACTTTTCTCTTCATCAGATAACACTTCCATCCATTCCTTCAGCATTTCTGGCTTTCGAATAATATGTGCAATAAACGCTTGAACATTTGAATCAGCTGGAATAAATTTGTCCTAGCTAAAACCTTCAGCCAATTTCTCATCAACTTGATCAACAATGCCATAATAAGCTTTCTTGTTTGCATCTTCGATCATTCTTCCATGTGCCGTTTGAGGTTCTTTTTGTTGATGCGGTTGAAGAGTAATTTGCTGATAAATGGATTTCCTATAATAATCATCTTTCCCGGATGATTCCTTTGCTCCTCTCGGCTCCTGATTCTTGCACTCTCTTTTAAAATGACCTTTCTCCCTGCAACGAAAACATAAAACTTTAGATTTATCAAATCCTAAATTAGAAAGGTTTGCATCCAAGAAATCATTTCTCCCTGTAATCAATCTAAACTTTTCTGCTCTCCTCAAAACACTAGCTAAGGCCCATTTAATATCCATCAGTTCCAGCTCCTCTGCATCGATTTGGTCATAATCTTCCTTTGTGAGCATCGGATTACCAATTCTTCCGGCAATCAACCCTTCATAAGACTCTAATGCAGTGACCAATAATCCCATATGATGCTTTACAACTTCTTCAGAATAATTTTGACCATTTTGAAGATGTAGAGCTACATTACACTGAATTGAATGCCCATTCCCAGCAGATGTACTTTGAACACTTGGAGGATTCACCGTTGAGAACCCACTAGTGTTAACTAATCCTTGACTGCTTGGTGTAGACTGATTTCCAGCACTAAATGCAGTTTGTATCTTTGGACTAGCTTCAGCAGATTGAACATTTCCTTTATAGTACAATTTAATATCTTGTTGATGAGTTGAACTGTTCATTCTAGCAATTTTCTGCTGCTCCAGATCCTGTGCCTCCAGCTTCTCGATAAAATGTGCAATAGATAGCCTGCTAAACTGTCCGGAATTCTTCAATATCATCAAATATGTACCCCATTCCTTTTGCGGTAACGCGTCAGCAAGCTTTTCAACCCATTCTGCTGGAGTTTTTATAATCTTCAACTGTAACATAGTGCGTACAAGATGACAATATCTTTCAATAAGTGTCTTTGTTGTTTCACCCGGCATGCATGTAAATAGTTCAAACTCCTTTTTCAACAAAGCTGCTTTACTTTGTAGCATTTTAGTACTTCCTTCAAATTTCTTTCTAAGAGCTTCCCAGATAGAATAAGCATTTTCATCATGTTGAAGCAACACAAATATATCTTCTTTAATAGCTTGTTGTAACAAATTGATCATCATCTTTTCTGCTTTATAACTCTCTCTTTCTTGCTCCGTGAATTCTGAAATGATTTTACCGATTCCCACTGAATTCTTTGGCCTCTCATATTCAGTTTCGATACTCTCCCAAGATTTTAGATGATTCGCCTAAACCCAATTCTCAAACCGTTTCTTCCATCCGTGATAATCCTCAATTCCCATAAGTTTCGGGGGTTTTTGCATTGTTCCGGTTTCATTTTCCATTGTCATGGTCTTAGTAATGTCGGATGGACTAGCCGGGGTTGTAGCAAAAGCGTTGTAGAACTCAGTATCCATTTTTCAATGCACGTTTTTCAAACACAGGTACGTATGAGCGAAATCAGTGACTGGTATGTACTTAAGAGCGAAATCAGGTCTTATGGGTGGTCACAAAAGCGAAATAGTGTTTCTTGAGTGGTCACAAAAGCGAAATAGGTTTTATGGATGGTCACAAAAGCGAAATAGTGTTTCTTGAGTGGTCACAAAAGCGAAATAGTCACTTAAGTGAACTTTGGAGCGAAACCTGAAAGACTCTATAAGCGAAATCACTGGTTGTCCGTATGAGCGAAACATGTTCGAAGGGTAATTTGGACCATTTTTTGTGTGAATTTTAAGCTCAAACTTTCAGGGATTTGTCTATGGTCAATTTCGTTCAGTCTGTGAAAATTTGAACACGTTTCGACCGTAAAATCTCGTTCTGATGAAGAAAGAAGGTGTAGAAGTAAGAATTTATGATGAAATCCAGCAAATCTCTGTAGAACTCCTCCTCCTAAAGCTCTGATACCACTTGTAGGATCGTGTTTCGACCCGAACGAGTCTATCAGAGGAGTCTCGATCAGTTACAGGTGCGGAATACAAGTAACCAACGTAGAAACAGCTAGATTTTCACTTAAATCACACTTTTGATTGATATAACAGCGTTTACAACCAAAACTCACACCGGCAGCACCTCGGTATGGAAAACAAGAACACGTTACAAATGATTTCGCTCCTAGGGTATATATAGGGACTAGGTTTCGTTCATATGGACATGATGTCCATAAAGGCGAAACCCCTTGTACACATAAGCGAAACCCTAAGCTAATGTCCCTATGAGCGAAACCTCATCACTAAACACATACATTTCCCAGTTTTCTCGTAAAACGTGTCCTAATCTAACAATTTAAAGCTAAGACTCGATACAAGACGAAGTCGACAGATGCATGCACTAACAATAACGAATGTTGGTTCCTTTATATGGAGCAAGATAACCTCTAGTATTTGGATGTCCAGCATCAACAACGTAATATTTATCTATAATGAATAAAATAAATAGTATTACTTATATAAAAAGTTAAGCAAAACATAAGGTTTAAGCAAACATGGAATGGTACTAACCACCTATTGGACGTGGAAAATTAACTTCGGACCTACACAATGCTTCATTGAAAATTCTAGTATCATGTGCTGCCCCCTCCCATTCAGCCCTTACAAACGTAAAACACATGTTAAAATCACATGCCACCATTATGTTTTGTGTCACGTATCCTTTTCTACCAATATATTTTGTTTGCTCGTGTTCTCGAACAGATGCCCTCACATGTGTCCCATCGATAGCTCCAATGCAATCCTACATAGAGAAACATAGATGGTTCATTATTTCAAGGTATACTTTAAATATGTAACATATGATATGGACTACCTTGAACATCGGGTAATAGTGAGAATTTATAATTTTTGATGGTACTTCTTCATTGTAATTTGCACTAGGCTTTATAATGTCTTTACTTAACTTAAGTATCGCGTTTAAAACAAGACGAAAATGCCTACGAATAGTTTCTCCCGAATGATTAAATGTTTCTTGGACCAATCTATTTCCAAGTCCATGTACTAAAGTCATCAAGAAAATCCCAACTGACTCGTAAACAAAAATATTGCGTGTTTGTTTCAACCCATAATGCGTTGAAAGATCCAAACATAACATTTTTAATACCGGTACGTGAAGCCTAAAATTTTCATAACAACGTCTTGGATGACCATTAAGTATTTCTTGAATAAAGACATTGCCTGTAATGGCTAAACCACATAATACGAGCCAAATTTTCTCTTCCTTCGCCTCGTTTTCTTCATCTCTATCACAATCGGTTTCGTCACTATCCGCATCCATCTTATTAAAAAAACACACATATAGATAAACACAACTAAGATTAAAACATAATTATTTATCTATTAGATGTTTTAAAAACTATATAAGCCTAAAAACACCATAAATGAGAAGTCACTTTTCCAATAGAAATTTTAACCACTAAGGAAACACACATAATCATTTTTCCATTAGATATTTTAAAAACTCCATATTTGCCATATCACTTGTTGGAACCATGACATTTTCACGAGCTTGCTTTTTCAAGAAAATGTCTAGTGCGTGATAATAATTCCTTGAACCTTCTTCAAAACCAGGAAAGGTTAACACAATATCCATGCACTCTTTTGTGGAAGGTGACGGGTTTTGCGGTGGAAACGATTGTGAGCTTCTCGATGATAGTGCCTGCATAACATTATCAAGTTTGTCCTCAAATGCAGAAGTTATTGAAGTCTTTCTCTTAGTTGAACGAGAAGAGGAAACATTCTTAGACTTCTTCCTTTTGGTTGAACTATTTTCGGAGAAAATAGGTTCTTGGTCATCGCTGGACACATTTATCTTGTCACTATCACCTTTCCCTTCAATCAACTCTTCATCTTTATCGATCATGTTTATAAAATTAGAAGGAGTCTTAGTGTTATCTCCAACTGCAACACAATCTCGAAATAAAGGCTCGTAATACATCTTATACATCTCTAAATTGTGCCCTCTTAGCTTGGAAAGGTCCTTATCTCCCTGTACAAATAAAAATATATAATTTGTAAGCTAAAAAATAGTTTATATACTACATTTAACCAAAACTGATTTTAATGAACTATAGAAAAAAAACTAAAAAAAACAAAATATTACCTTTATTTTTTCATCCCACCATTCATCCGTTGCATCAATCGTCTTTCTCACGGGATCCCACCCAATTCCAGATTCAAGTCTCATTAAACGATCATACAACTTCCATTCTTTCTTCATAGTTTCCAATGATTTTTAATTTGCTTGTGGTCGAAAGTTTTCCTAGTACGCTCTTTCATGTACTTTTTCAATTTTTCATATCCAAATTTATTAAAGTAACCAGTTGGCTTGTTCCCAACTCTAACCTCATTCAAGCATAACTCAAGAAATATCATATGAGTATCATCCGTCCATAATGATCTTATTTTCTTTTTCTTAGTTTTCATGACAACAACATCATTATCATGGTTCAGGTCCATGACTTGAAAATTAAAGCAAAGAGAAAACAATTCAATAAGTAAAAAATGGAGAGAACAAATGACCTCAGTATATGAAAACAGGTTGGTATTACTCCACTTCAAGCAAATTTTTTGAATGCTTGATAAATGGTAGATGGGCGTTTGATAAATAGGATTTTTTTAAGGCAAGAGTTAATGGTTTGAGAGATGGTAGATGGATTATAAGAGTTGATCTTTTCTCCATATTTGCTTAACTTTCTGCAGTTTTCACAAGAATGAAGCTGGCTTCTTTTAATAAAACTTCAATGTGGCTTATTACACTGTATAAATGCAAATATGAATGTGAGGTAGTTGGCTGCAGTTTTCACGAGAGAAGTTTGCTACAATTTTGAGTGGAATGAAGTTATACTATATGTTTAATACAAATCCATATGAGGTAGGTGCAATATTAAATGCAAACAGTGGTGACAAACTAATCGGTGGGTTATACAAAACAGTGGTGCAATATTAAATGCAATATTAAATTCACTCATATTCCTTTTATTTGAAAAAAAAAATCACTCAAGTTGACTAATCGGTGGGTTATTCAAAACCCATGCTGATCATGTGAGTCAAAATAATTAATAATTAATCTTTAGTTATTTGTTAAGTTATTTTGTATTATGGGAAGGGTATAATACCATTGTGTGTATCAGATTCAAATGAGTTAATCCACCATTTGAGGGCAAATGAGTAAAAAAACATTTTCTTCAAATAAGTTTATTCAAATAAGCTAAAAAACCATATTCCCATAAGCTTCTTGGAATTAGCTTATATAAGCTAATAAGCATAAGCTTAAAAAGCTAAACCAAACACCCATTAGTGCTTATTTTGTAAAAATAAGCTAAATGAGCTATAAGCTTAGATAAAAAAGCTAGGCTAAACACCCCTTAATGTTTGAGTAAATTACAAGTTTTGTCCTTTATGTTTATATCAAATTGCAGACGTTGTCCTTTTGAGCAAAAGTTTATAGACGGTGTCCTTAACCTTTCAAAATCTTGCACGTTTTGTCCTGTAGGCCAAATCAGGTTAGAAATCTCAGTTAAAGATTGTCATGTGCAATGCACATGAGGGTAAAATAATAATTTCCCTCTTAACCCTTTTAGTTCCCCCATTTATAACCTTCCCAACCCCTCACCTAGCAATTTTGTTCAATATTTGATGATTGAATTCTAATTAGGAAGTTTGGCATTTAAATGTTTGTGTCGGACTTGCCGGATTATTCTTAGCTCTCATGCTTCACAAAGATTTTACAATGGGACCTGCCAACTATTCGACAAAATGCCTCAGAGAACACAAGGTTTATACAATGGGTTTTTTGATGTTCTTAATCTTGTTGAGTGTTGTAAAGTAAGACATGATCCTCAAAGTGTGGTAAATGTCCATGCTTTAGCAATGAAAGTTGGTGTTCTCGCAATAAGTGTATTTGTTCAAATGTTGGAGGATGGAATCAAGATTGATTCTTTAACTCTTTTGATTGTCGTTTCAGCGTTTTTGAGAGTTGCAAAGAGATTAGGATATTTAAAACTTGTTCATAGTTTAAGTGTATAAAATGGTTTGCTTTCAGATTGTGATCTACAAAATGCTCTGATCAGTTCATAGGCTAAATGTGGTGACTTGGGCTCCTCGGAGAGAATGTTTCTTGAAACAGAAATGAAAGACAAGATTTCATGAAACTCGACAATAAGTGGTTGTTTAAGCAATGATCGGCCCGAGAAATTTCATTGGATTTGGAATTTGCAAATTGAACAGAAGAGAATAGGTGGTGGTTTGGGTGGTTGGATGATAACATGTTGGGTGGTGAGAATGATCAACAGTTGATTAATGGTTTTGAAGGGTTGAGAGGGTTGGTGAGGGGTTGGTGGTTGTTATAAATGGAGGAATTGAAAGGGTTGAGAGGGAAATTACCATTTTACCCTCATGTGTATTACACATGACAGTTTTTAACTGAGATTTCTAACCAGGTTTGGCCTAAAGTACAAAACGTGCAAGATTTTGAAAGGTTAAGGACACTGCCTGTAAACTTTTCGCCAAAAGGACAGCACCTGTAATTTGATGTAAACATAAAGGACAAAACTTGTAATTTACTCTGTCGTGGTGTTTAGTGATTGTTTTGGAAGGATTGAGAACGAGTGAAGAAGCTTTGGCTGGAGCCCGAGAGAGTAGTTTTTTTTTGAAAATGCGAGTTGGTTAAGCCTTGCTTGCTCCGCCGTTGTTGATCGGGCGTTTTCTGGTTCCCGCCTCTCGCCATAGCTTGCTTCTGTGAGGTGAGTAGAGGGAAATGCTTCTCCTATCAATTAACTCACCGCTCGTTTAGTCAATGGTTGTTTCAACTTTGAATAAACAAATTTCTTATTCTCGCATATTGGTTATTGTTAGGATCTGAGTTTGATAAGATTGTGTTTGCTTAATTAGGTGAAGATGAATGATAAATAATTGCAGTGGAATTAGATGAATAAACTTTCAACACAATCAAAGAGAGAACAATTTTAAGCAAACATGTTTAACATAGAATTGAATGATTGTATTTGGTTACAATTGTGACAACTCGAGTTTCCAAGATTCCAATTTCGCATTTATTGCACGATCATTGATTGTTTAATTGTTGGCTTTCACAATTAGTTTGCTGTGAAACTGTAACGTTTTGATTCAGTTAAGTATATTGTATATTGAGCATGGTTATGTGTTGATTATGAAAGATTTGTCAAATGTATGAATTTGGTGGTGAAACTGTGAACTACTTTGAGATGGTGTACTATTGTAAATTATGATACTTAGGAATGTATAGAGTAATTAGTGAAACTCTAATCATTCTTAACCCTAATCTCTTCACTAATCACTACACAAAAACCAAAACACGTACTTTCACTTCTCTGATCTTCTCTGGCAATCATCACCTTCATCATTGGCACAAGTTCTTCATCACTCTTGAATCCACACTTTCTCTAGAATCAATCCAAGGTAATTGTTTATTGTTTGCTTGATTATATCAATTCTTGATTCTTGTTAAAACCCTAGTTCTTCATATGATATTCTCTGTGATTATTGATTGGATTCCGATTATGGTGATAATGATGTTGAATAGTCGTTTAATCGATAGCCCGATGATTAAGATACATGATTGATTTGATAATTGGAATTGTTGCTAGACAGATGCAATGTAATTAGGGTTCTTAGTTGTGATAACATGAAAACGTAACTGATACAATCGCAATGAAATGGAATGTTCGTATGTATGATTGATTGTTGTCTGGGTTTTAGAATGATATACAAGGTCCGTAGTTTGTATAAATGTTTGTCAGAGTTTTAAGCTTTGTAACCTAGTCAGACTTTTGAAAGATACATATGATGTCCGAATTTTCTTAGATAAACAACAAGGGTCCGACTTTTAAATTGTATTAGATAGTCCAACTTTTGTGTTATAGTGCCTTGTCCGAATTTTTTTAAAGGGGATGTATGTCCGACTTTCACTTGATTAATGTGTCCTATCTTTAAACATTTGAAAGGGGTCCGAGTTTTGTGATCCCAACCCATTGTCCGACTTTTTTTGAACAGGGAACCCCCCCACTTCTTGTCCGAGTTTCACTAGCATGAGTAAAAGATCCGAGTTTTATGAGAATGGATCCTGTCCGAATTTCATAAAGGATCAAAGGTCCGACTTTTAGGTGTATCATCATATCCGAATTTTATGTAAATTGCTGCCATCTGAGTTTATGCTTGTTGAGTGAGGTCTGAGTTCTTTTGAGCATGTGAAGTCCGACCTTTGTGGTTAGTATAGGGTCCGACCTTGAATGCTTATACATGTATGAGTTCTTAAATGCTTGCACATGTCCGATTTTCTGAATACTTATGCTTATACATGTTTGAATGTCTGATCTGAATTATAGTGATGTTACATGCTCTGAGTTCTGTTTATACTTGAAAAGACTGTGTGTTTGTGATGTCAAGTTCAGAAACCAGTATGAGAAACAACATGCTACTATACCTTACCTGTATGTGATTATATGATACTGTACTTTACTGAATGATACCGTATGCACGAACAACCTTTATCATATCATTCCGTACACAATGAACGCACATAACCCAATTGCTTGGATATCAAAGACTTGCAAACCCTAATTGAGTATAAATACCTACATCGAGTTTATGTGCAATGTATCCTAGGTCGTGTGTAACGGACTTAGACATTTAATAAACCCTAGAAGCAATAACATACCGAGCAAACCAAGGTGAGTTCACACAGCCAAGGCATGGGGTTCCCAGGGTAGGAATGGGATTTGATTATTTACTTGTACTTACCTAGATAATGGAAATTGGTGATATGATCCTCGGGTGAGGAAGGTTATTGATAAGATACTACTAGACTAGTGATACTAATAGAACTGATCTTCGCATACACGCCGGGGTTGGCTGCGATAATATGACTAATCTTCGCACACATGCCTAGGAAGGCTGCGAACTATACACAAAACTTCGCACAGGTGCCGGGTGGCCGCGATACAAATATACCTAGTCTAGAATACTTGGAAACTTTCCCTAATCTTCGCATACATGCCTAGAGGGCGGCGATACGAACTAATACGATACATGACATAATGAACGAACACAAGGCTTACTGTACTATTACAATTACTGAACTATAAACTGTGAACTCGCTCAACTAGTTGTTGCTCCTCTGTTACATGCCTTGCAGGTCGTTAGATATATTGAGCTTGCACAGGGAGGAGCTGGTCGTTGTGGGCTTGGATCGTGATGTTTCGTTAAACACTTTATGACATTTCATACTTTATTGTGTTAGGTTTTACTTATACGCTTCCGCTAAACAGTGATAACATACTTATGTTTTGGAACACCTTTCATATGGATTGGTTTGGTTTAATTGCATTTACTTTTACTTTATACATTGTTCTATATGATTGGTGGCTTGATCCTGGTCATGTCACGCCTCCAAGCGGTAGTACTCCGCGTGTGGATTTTAGGGGTGTGACAGATTGGTATCAGAGCCATTGGTTATAGAGAACTTGGTTTTAGTATGGGAAAAACGTTTTTATTAAAACCAGACTATAACCAGAACAGTGCTCTCAACGATCCACAACGACGCTTCGCTCCACGTGCAAGACTCAACCTCCTAGGTAATAAGGTTTATGTTTATTGCCTACATGCTAGAATTGCATAGAACTTTGCTCGTAGTATGCTTAGATTACATTGCTCACTTATTGTGAATCCACTGATCTGATCTAGTTTTGGCTTTATCAATTGTTCCTTTGGTAGGGTTCAATCCCAACAATCTCCCCCTGGAACAGATGATGCCAAAACTCTTTATTATTCTGGATTTTTATTGCCTCATCAATAATTCCCTGACTTGTCCTTTGAATTGAAATTCAAAGTCCATGGAATCTGTATCATCCTCATCCCTACACAGTGGAAGTTCAAGGAGATCCTGCAGATCTTCAACACCCAGGCCAAGTGCTTCTTCCCTTGATATATGCTTCACTTCACCATTGGATTTGAGCAGAGTCAATACGTGGGTCTTTTGATCAGACTTCCACTTTAGTATCTTTGAATCCAATGGGTTTCTTGGGAGAGTTTTTATTGCTGATGAGTTTGGAGATTGAGGCCTGGTCATGACAACTTTGGCAGGATCTTGAGATTGTGTTAATCCTTGTTTCTCTGCCGTAAGTGTCTGAAGAACCATTTTCATGATGTATTCTTCTTGTACCTTGTCTTTTTTTGTTAGTGTATCCATCTGCTTTTGTTTCCTTCTTTGATAAAGGAAGGTAGTAGTTGGAACAATGTATTTCCTGATTGGTAACTTTTGTTGTCTAACTGGAACCACTGCCTCTGGATAATCGCGCTTTTGAGGAACAATGGGATCTCTTTTCCTCAACTCTTCCAACTTTTTGTAAGTGGCTAACACTTTATCCTCTGACCACCTTGTGACCTGGTTCCTTGACCCATAATCCGCAGCAATCAACTCTTCTTTCATTCTTTTCAGCTTTAAGGCCCTTTCAGGTACATTTTTCTTGTACTTGGCCCAGATTGGAGGATTTTGTTTTACCTTTTCTTTAAGCATCTTTTGAATTCTGGCTATCTCTTCTTGTAGTTCAGTGATAGTCCATTCTTTGTATTGATGCTTTTCTACTTTGTACTTAATGTATGCCATGATGTATTCAAGGTAGTCTTGCCTCATGCTTTCATCATATTTTTCAGACAATTTTTAGCAAAGATCTTTTGAGAAATGTTCTAAAGTTCTGACCTTGGTGAGCAGGTATTGCAGATTTCTCTGAATCTCTTTGTCAGACTTTCCCTCTGTATCTCTTTTAGATATATCCTCTGCTTGTTGGGCCTTTATCTTGAGATACTCTTCTATATTTCTTGGGAAAGGATAACCTTGAATGGATGGGAGTATCCTTTTTGCAGGGTCATTTTCAGAGTAAAATGATTTTATCTCCTCCCTAACTGCTGGAAGATCCAATGGATATTGTAATCCCACAGGAACAATAGCAGTGTTTGAATTCAGAACTTGAGCTGAAGATAATGGAACATGGTTTGGAATGGGGACAAGGGACAATGGTTGTGTAGATGTTGGAGTTGGGGAAGTGTCATCTTCCGTACAATGTTTGTTACTCTTCTCCTTTTGTGTTTTGGAGAAGTTGGTGGAGTGTTTGTGAGTTTAGTGGTGGTGATTGAAGTGGTAGGTGTCTGACTAATAGTTGTTGAAACAACTGGTGTTTCAACCACTATTGTCACTACAACAGTTGATGTGTCAACTGTTGTCTTCTGCTTTTTTGCAGGTGGTTTTTGTGGTGGTGATATTGGTTTTGATATGGCAGTGGATTGAGTGTGTATTGATGTAGTAGTGATGGCAGTTGTTGGGGTAACATCTGTTGAAACCACTGAAGTACCAACAACTGTTGATACAACAGGTGTCTTAACATCTATTGGTTTGGAGGTTTGATGTAAGGAACTTTTGGGGATTTGAGGAGTTTGTTTGGTGGTTTCGGAAGGTGTGGTTTTAGGTTGGCTTACTTTTCTAGTAGGCTATCTTCTTTTTGGCTTAGAAGTACCCCGCTCTTCCTTTTCCATCAAGACTTTCTTCTCTTCCTCAAATCTTTTTGACCCTTTTATTTCCATTGTCTCTTTCATGTTTGCTTTTAGACCAGCAATTACATTTTGAGCCACATCAACCTTTTTGGAACCATCTGGCCTTGGAATTTCTACCACCTGTTTAGACATTCGATCTGGTGGCATTTGTAGCTTTTCTTGTCCTCCTTTCTTTACTTTCTCCCCCTTTTTGGCATCATCAGGATTTTCAACATAGATGATTGATGGAGGAGCAGTGCCAGTGGTTTGAAGCAAATGGGCCTTAATTGCCTTGATATCTGCTTGTGTATCCTTGTACCTAGCTTCCATGACATTTCTGATCATTTGAATCTGAACTTCATGTTACTGATCAGCATATTGTCTCTGTTTGTGAAGCAAAGGTTGAAACATTTCCCAAAGCTCAGTGGGAGTAGGAGCAAATGATGGAGCAGATGTTGCAGAGGTTATAGCAGTGGGTGTAGCCTTTTGAGCTTGTAACAACTGTTGCAACATAGATTTGATTTCAGCAACAGATGTGTCAAGTTTATCAACCCTCTCCATCAATTCTTTGTATTTTAAACCATCACCCTAGTTAATGGGATCATCTGATTTCCCACCAGTGGTGGTTGTATCAGTGGTTGACTTAGGAAAAGATTCCCAAAAATCATCCACTGATGCCCCCTTTTTCTTGGTACTGGGGACTTCTTTCTTCAGTAGTGTCACACCCTGACTTTTGCGGAAGCGTGATTTCGTGTGACTTGCTTAATATCATTGCATTCAACCATAACAAACAACTATATGATAAATCCAAGATGTTCATCCTTTGATTAAGTTTAAAAAAAACATTACATCATTATTGTCTTGAAACATAGACTTAGAATCCGAGTTACAAACCATACATATTGTTTAGAGTTCCATAAGGACTCATCAAAAGACTTTAGCTAAAACCAGGTTTTGAAAGATGAGTCTCGTCCAGGATAAGACACACTAACCAAACCTTAAGACACGGATGACATCTTTTATTCTCAACATGACTTGAAACTCCAACGCCCGCCAGATCCATACTTAATTTCCTGAAATACATGTAGTTTGAAAACATCAACAAAAGTTGAGCGAATTCATGTGTTTAGCAGGTGTGCACGAATAACCCTTGAAAACCTTTGTAAGTATGTATGTATGTACTTGTAAACTGGTATGAAGCAACAAGTAAAAACAGATCAATTAATGTGTAGCTAATACATTAATATAAGTGACATGGTATAGGAAGCACTCAACCCTGTAAGCGTATTTCGTACCGGCCCTTCCGGCGGAACGACATAGTCACCACATGCGGCCAACTCGTAGGCCCATGGGTGGGGCTCGCAACACCCAATAGATCTATCACTCATGCCCCTCGGTCCTTATACAAGGATTAATGGTCTTAAGTTAATCGCCTACCCATTCACATGATCTAGCAGTACCTTCCTTAGCTAATCATACCATTTGTAATTGTTTGTAAGCAGTATGTAACATGCATTTCACCCCCGAAGTTAATAAACAAAATAGTTTAAAGAAAAAGGGGACATGAACTCACAGTTTTGCGTTCCTTGTATCCGATGTAACTTGAAGTTTCCTCTGGCGTACACGACTACCTACAATGTACTATGGTCTTATTAAACGCGTGGGTCGTGCCTTGACTTGGTATTGATTAGTGTCTTTGAGTTACGTTTCAAAGTTTCTTCATTAATATTCCAGGTATATAATTATTGTCAAAACAATATTTTAACTTAAATTATATTTATTAAATCTTGGAATAATTGTTAAACAATATATATTAACTTAATACTTCCCAAGTATTGATACTTGTATTTCCTTCCCAAGGATGGGGTATCTTGTGTACTTTTGCCATGTTTCGGGGTCGTACTCCGGTGTGTGTTTATACGTATGAGAATACGTATTTTATCGTATTCATTAAGTATTCTTATACTTTATTTCGTATTAATCTTCCGGAATATTATTTCTAATAAAAATTCCTATACATTTTCAAAATATATATTCTAAGGAATATTACCTAGAAAAATTATTTATAATTTTTCCTTTGGCAAAAATATTCGTATTGTCATATAAGTTCCAATAACAATATATTTTCAAGTCTCACTTAGAAAATATATATAAACTTATTTTTATCCAAAAAAAAATAATGTATTTCAAGTGTACTCTAGAAAATATATATCTTTCCCAAAAATTATATATCTTCTAAAAATTCCAAGAAAATATATTTTTTTATTTCCCAAAAATAATATATTTTCTCCTTGTCAAAAATATGATATAACCTTGTAATAATTGTAAAAATCATATTTTCATTTTTCTGCGTCCAAAATATTATTTACCAAAAACATATTTATAAGGGTATTTTCCGGAATATATCGTAAGTTACATTCTTTTGTTCAGTTTTACAATATTATGTGTGTAACTTGTATTTTTATTCCTGGAGATTTTTGGTAATATTTTGGATCGTAATTTCTTGGCGTTTGATAAGTTATATTATTTCAAATCCTAAAATAATATAACTAATACACATAATATACAAATAATCACACATGTGTGTCTTCAATGTATATATATTCTAAATATATATTTAGCCACTTTTATTTATAAAAAAAAACAACCTCCAATATTTGTATTTTTGTAACAAAAATTATGGCAAAGTTTATATGGAAAACTCATGGTTAAAATACTCTTGTAAATATTTGTTTGAAAATATTTTTCTAAGTGTTTACATTTTTAGAAAATTTTGCCATAGTTTCCCCTAAAAATGGAGGTTTCCATGCTTTCAAGCATATCATTTTCTTTTGTAAAAATCATCACAAACAATTTACAATCATCAACAAACAACATTCACTTACCAATCTTGCCAAAATCATGCATATTCTACTACTTCATGAACTTGAAAGTTTGTAACAATTTGTAGTAACTTGGTAGTGTGTTTAGTAGGTTTAGTTACCCTTTAAAGTGTATTCACTTCTTTAGAAACTTCATTCTTAAAGAAGTTGGGTGGGGGGGGGGGGGTTATTGCACGGACCTCCCGGCCGCTGGAGTGATCCCACTCCACAAGCTAGCAACGTCCCAATGCTGCCTGGCGGTGAATACCCCATCCCGAGCTTAGTCCGTTTCCCGCTGGGAAGAAGGTGGCAGAATACCCCCTGCCTGGACTCGAACCCGGGTCTCTGTGAAGAGTAGAGGTGGGACTGGCCAACTGGGACACCCCAGTTGGTTCTTAAAGAAGTTGGGTGTTTACAACTTCAAAACACATTTTCTAAAAATGCTTCTTTATATAACCTTCTTGTTACACAAGTGTTCTACACTTGTTTAACCACTAAAAATAAGATTTGTTTATGTAAGAACCAAGTTTTAGCAAAACTTATAATTTTTAGCTTGGTTTCTTTAGAAATCCTCCATAAATCTTTAGATCTATAAGTATTATTACTCACATTAATCATTATTTTTCAAGAAACATTATATTCTTTCAAGTTCATGTCTTGCATGAGGATGGTTTATAAATATCTAACATTTTCATCCTCTCATCTTGCTAGATTATGTTTTTAATCATGATCTAGCAAGATCATATAATGATCTACATCATTTACACAAACCAACAATCATCAAGCATCATAACAACACTAAACAACATGATTTCTTTAAGATTTCTTATAGTTTTATGCTTATGTTCATGTTTCATCTTCAAGTTTCTTAGTGTTCTTCATGATTTTCAACATGTATCATTCTTTAACCACTTGAAATAGATGTAAAATGAAGAGTAGAAGATCTTACTACTAGCTCAAGGCTAGGGATGATCAAGTGAAGAAATGAAGTGGATAAAAGCAAACGGTGAAGGTCCTTCAACTTCCGAAAGCTCCAAGCTCCCTAATTTAGCTCCTTACACCTTTGTATAGTAATGGAATGGATGGATGAAGGTTGAATGATGGTGGTGTGTGGTGATGGGGTTACGGTCGAAAGCTCCCAAGGGGAGAGGAAGATGATCAAGTGTGTGTTTAAGTGTGTGCACAAATGAGCTCTAATCTTCCAAGTATACTTATAACCCATTTAATCCTTTTATACATTGTGTAATATTTCATGTAGTAGGACACAAGATCTTATTTAATATTGGAATAAAATCTATTAAATAGACCATGTGTTGGCTGTAGACTAGGGGGGGGGGGGTCTAGCATAGGTTTTAACTAGTTGGTTATCATCTAGTTCATTTCCAAGTGTTTGTCATATGTATTAGTTATTAGATATTTTTATGGTGTTATGATGTTTGGGGACCATAACTAGCTTGGTAATGTTAAAACAATGCTTTTAGTGAATATTTAATGTTTCGGGTAGTGTCTGGTTGTTCGGTTAGCTACCGGTTCGTTAAAGTGCTAAACTATACCGTTTAGTGTTCTTTATGTACCCTTTTGTGACACTTTTAATTTCCGACACTTAGGAAAGCATTCTAGGCCAGTTAATCATTTTTCTGCATGATATAAGAGTGTTAAATAGCTGAATTTTGCTGAATTATGCTGAATTCAGCACTTTAATTGAGTTTTAGGCACTTTCCGGCACTTAAACTATCTCTAGGAAGGCAATTTTATGACCCTTACTTTTCTACACACTATACTAGTGTCATACTTGGTTTCTGGCTCATTATGAGTCTCAATACGATGTCTGTATATCTACTGAACTTTGTCAGCATTTTTCTGATTTGTCGGATAACTGTACTAACTGTATTCGTGCATCTTTTGAATAAATAAGGTTTGCATGCAGTCAATGATATGTCATTTGCAATATGTGATGCACATGTGTGTATAAAGCAATAATTAGAAAGCAGTTCAAGTCATTAATTGTAATTCAGCACAGTCATTAAACATTAATCAAGATTAATTAATTGTACGGATGCATGCAAATTTGGCAGTTGTCACAAGTAGGGGTTACCATTTTAAGTGAACCAGTGTATAAAGGATATACACCAGTAGACATGATGGTTCCCAAAGAAGAAATTGTCTTCAAGGGAGTCTGACTAATGAAACTACTGTCCAGGTATAAACCAGTGGGTTCAACACCTGTAGTAGCTGCTCCACTTGAACTACTGACAGGAATTACTTGTAATTCCTGCAGTGTAGCCTCCTCAACTATTGGTGGGTTAGCAGAGATAGAGACACCAGACTCAGTCACTTGTTGTGGTATATTCTCATTGACAGGTGATTGAGAAGAACGGATTTGTGTCTGGGCTATATCAAGTGCATCCAATAGAGGTATTATTGATGGTGGAATTTGTGCAGTGAGGATAAGGGTAGAAAGAGAATTTTCTCCGGGAGCTGGGCTGTTGAAAATAAACTCAAGTGAATCTAATGTTTCATATTGTGGTGTCCCTGTTGATACAACCTGATCCTTTTGAGAGGATGCAGGAGGAGTTTGAGGCTCAGGTTGAGATCTTTCTTCCATCTGCTGTGAGGAAGTAGCAGCAGTGGTTATTGGTGACTTTTGTGTTGTCACAGGTATAATCTCTGGGATCTCATCTTCCAGAGTTACCTTTTTAGTGGGTTTGGGGGGCTTTTGGATATTTTTCTTTTTAGGCCTTTTGGTGATTTTAGGTGTGGGTTTCACAACAGTGGTTGTGCTGCTGTGATCACCTTGAGTAGTGGGCTCAACAGCAAGAGCCTGAGGAGCAGTGGTTGCTGCTAAATTCTGCTCAGGAATCTCTGTTTGTGTTTTTGAAGGTTTTGACAGCCTTGTAAATGTTTCAGATGATAGGCTGTTTATTTGAAGAGGGTTTCCTTGGATAAGCACATGTGCATTATCCTTTGAAAATTTCTTTTGTAAGTAAAAACTTAGAAATCTTGGAAACAATAAAAAGGATTTTTTATTAACATTTTCAACAAGATCATTGAAAATCCCCTGGGAGTAGTTGAAATTTTCTTCATTCATGATAGCATAACCCAGGTATTGGATTTTCAATGGGTGTTGTTTTATTTGAGACACACATGAGGAGGGTATGGAATAAAAACCTCATGGCAGGTGGAAAACTGCCTTTTTGTACAGTGTCCCTTTTCATTTTTTCTTCATACCCTCTCTCAATGAAATCAGTTTGATACTCTGTTTTCGGAAAAGAGCTTTTACCTGTAACATCATTGATTTCAAATACCTCTGAAGTGGATTGAGGTGTGATGGTAACTGGAATCCCCCTTATTGATGAAGTAATGGCTAAGGGCTTTTTGTCCTTAGTTTCCAGTTTTGCATTTTTCCAGAACTCTCTTTGGGTATCCAAGTAGATGGTTTCATTGCAAATCAACAAAGTTTTGTACTTTGAAGACGAAAGTGCATCAATTACGGAGTGAAATTCTATGTTTTAACTTGTTTTTGCAAGCGTACACAGGTAGTTATGAGGGGTTTTGAATGGAAGAGCCATGATGAAATGAAGGTGGTTAAGAACAAATGTAGAAGATGAGTGAGTTGAGAGAATTTGAGAGAAACTACCTTTTAAGGAATTTTGAATTCGATTCGACAGTGAAAACCCTGTTTGGGTTTTGATCAGGGTTTATAGGTGGAAAAAGTGTATGCTGACGTGGTAGTGGTTACAAAAGTTCTGACCGCTTAGTACTGTCCACGTGCCAACCTCTGATGAGTAATGGAAGACAGTTGTTTTAGGAAACCACTGATGGAGCAATATCAGTTGGTTTACAACGGTTTAAAATGAAACAGTGGCTGACTTTTAACTATCAGTGGATAGCCTAGCAGTGGATTAAAACACCAAGGTTTAACAACAGTGATTAACAAAGGGAATGATAGAATAAAGGTTGACTTTCAGCAGTGGACAACATTTAGAAGAACAGATGTTTGAAACAAAACAGTGGTTATGGCAGACGTTTAAGGATTATTGAAAATTTTCATTTTTAGCTATTTTTAAGGATGAATTTTTGATTTTCTGAAAAACATTTTAATGCTTTTATTCATAGAAAAACATGGATTTTGCCTGTTATTCCATGTTCAGCATGCCAATCCTAGAGATCAAGCTTTCAAAGGTGGATGTGTCTAAAGCCTTTGTTAACACATCTGCCAGCTGATCTTTAGTTGGAACATGGTGCAGAGAAATCAAACCTTTTTCATAGCAATCCCTCACATAGTGATGTCTGATATCAATGTGCTTGGGGGTAGAGTGTGAAACTGGATTTTTGATGATATTTTCTGCTGCCTGACTATCCAACATGAGAGGTGTCTTTAAGGCAGTGATACCAAAATCCAGCAATTGATTTTGAAGCCATAGCAGTTGGGCTGTATAGCTTGCAGCAGCAATATACTCTGCCTCAGCAATGGATGTTGAAACAGCTGCTTGCTTTTTGCTTTGCCAAGACACTAAGCAATTGCCTAGGAATTGGCACCCTCCTGAAGTGGACTTCCTTGTTGTATTACATCCAACAAAGTCACTATCTGAGAAACCTGAAAGCTTGATATTTCCATCAGCTGGATACCAGATACCAAGTGTGGGAGCACCTTTGAGGTATCTGAATATCCTTTTTACAGCAATAAGGTTTGACTTTCTAGGGGCTGATTGGGATCTTGCATAAACACATGTTGCAAACATGATGTCTGCCTAGATGTAGTTAGGTACAATAAAGACCCAATCATGCTTCTATAAAGAATTTGATCAACCAAATCATCCTTTTCATCAGACATGACTAGCTTAGTGGTTGCTATGGGTGTACTACATGAGTTACAGTCATTCATATCAAATTTTGTTAAAAGTTCTTTGGCATATTTGCCTTGATGAATGAAAGTACCATTTTGCAGTTGCTTTACTTGGAGACCAAGAAAGCACTGTAGTTCACCCATTGCACTCATCTCAAACTCAGCTGTCATGAGTTGTCTGAACTCTTCACACATTTTAGAACATGTGCTTCCAAAAATGATGTCATCCACATAAATCTGGACAATCATCAAATCTTTCCCTCTCCATTTTACAAACAATGTTTTATCAATTTTACCTCTTGTGAAACCAATGGAAAGAAGAAAGGTGGAAAGAGTTTCATACCAGGCTCTAGGTACTTGTTTCAAGCCATACAAAGCCTTATTTAGCTTGTAGACATGATTTGGATAAAAAGGATCCTCAAAGCCAAGAGGTTGACAAACATATACCTCTTCTTGAATCTTACCATAGAGGAATGCACATTTGATGTTCATTTGAAACACCTTGATGTTGTGGTTGACAGCAAAGGCCAAGAATGTGACACCTGTGTCACTTCAGCCATCAAACAAATACCAAACCAATGAAATATTGTATTTCATACTTGGGATTTGTATAAACATGTGTATCTTTTGCACATATCAATTCTTGTTCGATTTCGGGCCCTAAATCGCTTTCTGGAAGGTTATATGCGCACTAATGCGTAAATATAACCAGTTTAATGCAACAAACACTCCGGAATAGTGACATAGGCTTAACATACCTCAAATAACCTCCACATAACTTAGAAATAAGTTTTGGATGGTTTGGTATGCCGAAATCAAGTTTATTCGCTTACAGGGACTAAATTCGACAAACTGCGAAAGTATGTCAATTTGTACTGTAACAGACATTTCAGAACTTGATCATAAGTTACACATACCCTAAATATCCTTTACATAGCTTAGAAATAGGCTTTGAGAGGTTCGGTATGCTAAAATAAACTTATTTGATCAATAGAGACTAAAAGCGTCAAAAGTGCATAAGTTCGCATTTTCGCGCATATCTTTCATCCTGAATTTATCCGGACATCCAAAAATTTATGTAATCATTAAAATATTTTATTTTAGTGATTGGCATAATAAAATTCCATTCGTCGCGTAATTTGGATCGTTTTTGCGTTCATTACGATTTCCGTCGTAATTAACCAAACACCGCAACCGTACGACCAAATAAACCGACATCCGAGACGTTTTTGAGCATATTTTAAGTTCCCTATACTTTAACTTTATTTTAGAGCCTTGAAATTGGGTTAACGGGGCTTAAAAGTGCAAAAAATCAAGTTTTATAAGTGAAGGGACCATTTTTGAAATTTCTGGCAGATACATTGAACCTGGTCCATTTTTGAGATATGATGGTTTGAACCTATGGTTGTAAAATACCATGGGCTGGTATTTAATGGTTTATAAAATACTATGGGCCATTCTAGGGGTGCCCATGGTATTACAAAACCATGGGCACATGTGTACGGTTGAGATTAAATCACGTTTTTCGACGAACGATCTTAACGGTTCAAGGAAATCTATAAATACCCAACCCAACTTCATTCATTTCCCACATTTAATCTGATTCAAAGCTTTCTAAGTGGAAGTATATACTTCCTACCTGAAAGCGAATCGGGTTAAATCTTGCGGGGACCTTCTGTAAGTATTCTTTCGCGTTTTTCATTCGTTTTAGCGTTAAAGTCAAACTGCGTTTGACTTTCTGCATTGACCAGCTTATGGTTAATGCAAAGTTCGTTTGAACTTCATAACGTGAGCGTAATCACGATGGTTATAGTCCCTAGTGACTATACCTACTGATTTCCACGTTATCTAGGCTCAGTGACGAGTCGTAGTTTCGGCCAAAATGCGTTTCCTCGCGTATTTTGTAACCAAACTACTCTAGGGTATCAAAACCGTTTGTTTTGATACCAAACCTGTTTTCTAACCTTACTAAACATGTTCTATCATGTTTAGCTCGTCGCTTTTAGATTTGTGCTTGTTTAGGGTCGTAAAGGTAAGCGATCTAATTAATCGCTTATACTTTCGAACCCGACCCATTTGGTCGATCATTAGGATCCGACCAAACACTTTAGGTGACCATAGTTGTATATAAAATAACCTTTTAAGGTTATACCTTATGGTCACGTCGTTTAAGTAGTTGTATGATAAGTAATTCTTATGCCTTAGGAAAATTACCAAAATGCCCTTTTTACGCATAAATTGATTTTAAGCATATGTAACCTAAGTTTTGACATCTAAACTGATTAGACAATAATATTAGACATGTTAAGGCATACATTACTTGTCATAGGACTAGTTAGGCGTTCCGAACGCGTTTTACGTGAACGACGCGTTAAAGTAGCGTAAGCTACCTAAACGGGTCGTAATGGGTCGTAAGCACTTAGGTTAGGTTTCATTTTAGTATGTAGGCTTTGCTAGACCATATCATATGAGTTCCAATACTCATTTGGTTTATGAAACCTCATACTATCCGATCCCCCGATTTAGGTCCGGTTATTTATGTAGTTATCTATATAGGGTGCCGTTTGATTCCGTGATCCCTCTAGCTTTGCTTGGTTGTTGTTGTTCAAGACTTCTAAGCACCCTCAAGTGAGTACATAGTCCCCTCTTTTACTGTTTTTCAAACGTTTTGGGGTGAAACACATGTGCCTACTTGTTACTTTCATGTTTTCCATGTTTTTACATCATATACTTGCTATGTTCATTAGTACACTATTAGTACATGATTTCATTATGTTTTTGCTATGTATGCCCATTGTGTGCATACTTAGTACATCGTTTTACATGACATTTTCATGCTATGTATGTTCATCATACTTAGTACATCTTCATTTCATCACATGCTTACATTTTAGGTATAACATTTGGTTTGTTTAAGTGGGACAATATACATTCATTAACATTAGCTACGCCGCTCATTAGTAGGTAATGATACCATAGGAATTGACAACTCCCGTTCCTGACATCTACAATTACTAAAGAATATCTTTTCTTTTTAAGACTCATGATTTTTACTGGGCCAAACAGATACATGTGCAGCATTTGCAAGCACTTGGTTGTTTTGGACTCTTCAATGGACTTAAATGAGCTTTTATGTTGTTTTCCTTTTAGGCAAGAAATATAATGCTCAGGACAGGTGAATAGTTTTTGAGGAAGACCTCTTACTAATCCCTGTTTTGACAAAGCAGTGATTGTCTTGAGATTTGTGTGCCCCAATCTCCTGTGCCAAAGTTCTGTCTCTTTGTTAAAGGCAGCTGAGAAGAGACAGGCATCAGTCCTAGGGCTCTCTTTTGACAAATCGACTACTACTCCTTTGAGCAACAAGTTGAGTTTTTCCATTTTTTATTATTTCATCATTCTTTTTGACCATTTCTGGTCTAACAATCCTACAACAATCCTTAGTGAAGAATGAGCCATAACCCTTATCACTCATTTGTGAGACACTAAGGAGGTTGAATTTTAGATTGTCTATCAGATTGACATTTTCAAACTTAACATTTCCAGACTGTACTGTACCAGAACTCATCACCTTTGTCACACCCCCAAATTCCACATGCGGAGTACCACCGCTTGGGGGCATGACTGACCAGGATCCAGCCACCAATTATACTGAGCAATTTAATTAATAACATAAGTGATATCCACCAACCACAAGGTTAGCAAATATCATAATCAAGTTCAAAAGTTTTAAGTTCAAATAGTAGTTTAGGTAAGTAGCAGAAGCATAGACAAAACAGTTTTAAAACAAGGTTCATAGTTCAAGTTTTTTAGCACCCAACACAGGGGTAGACGACCACTACACATCCCCAAGTAGCAAGCTCCCGAGTCACTGGGTACCTGCAAAGCATGCAATAGGGTATCAACAAAAATGTTGGCGAGTTCACGAGTTGTCCAGTTTTTAATTACCAAAAACTTGTTTCACCAGTTAATTTGTTCGTTTATACATGCCATGGGGAGCTACCCCATAATTAAGCGACTAAACTGTTTTTCCAATACCGAATACTTACTTAACCGTACGTTTCCGCAGTGCCCCGTTTGTCAATGTTCTATCATCATTGACGTTTGCCAGAGTCTATTAGTTTACTCCCGTTCCCAGTAACAAGGGTCGGTGTGAGGCTGGTTAGACCTAAATAGCGCTATCAACTAATAACCCGTTCGCCAGGCCCCGGCGACTAATCGGTATTATGTAGTAGGGACTTGAGTGATAGAGTTTCGTTTAGTGTTGCTCGTTGCATTCCGTATAAACAGTAATTAACTAAGAGTCCCACACAAGGGGAGGAAATAAGTTTGTATCCCTTACAAGGGATAGCGTTGTTTTAAGTTCCGTTTTCCCAAACCACTGGGAACGCATGCTTTGAAAGTTGTGAACTCACCTTGGGTTGCTCGGTAGATTAGTTTACTTGGTCAAACACGTTGGTCACCATGTCCTAGCATGGTTACCAGTATAGGTTAGGCTCGGATACAGTTAAGTCACGTAGGTTTTACACATAACTAACGCATAGCATACATATCACGTTATCGGGCCTATCCTACCAGTTAAACAGTTACAGATAACACATAGTTCAGTTAAACAGGCAGCCCAAACAAAACACATTGTGGCCCAATAACTAAAGTAAGCAACTCGGTCTAGACAAGGTGGTCTCGACTCGAGATCATGCGGTCTCGAGTCGCAACCACGAGGTCTCGAGTCGCAACCACGAGGTCTCGAGTCATGGACTTCTGGTCTCAAGTAGTGCAGGCTTAACTCGCAACCACAGAGGTCTCGAGTCCCGTCTCGAGTCGAGACTATACGATCTCGAGTCGAGGCCTTGATGGTCTCGAGTCCCTGAAGTCCATTTTGAGTTGTTTGGTCAAGGTGTCGAGTCGCAATCACTACGGTCTCGAGTTGTAACTCAATGGTTTTGAGTCGAGACCAAGGGTTTCAACTCCAACACCTGCTGTTTCTAGAATGTCTGCCCAAATCGTACTATCCAATAGAATTCCCATTTCATGATCCTACATACTATCCAATGAAAATGCACAAACATGTTTTGTTGTCTAATTCTCAAACAAAACGGATCAAACAAGCATTTTTCAATGTTTTTTTCATGATCTTCAAGTAGTTCATCTTTTAAGTTTTCATATTAAATCAAACATGTTCATCCTACATAACTATGCATTTTTTTTGGACAAGAATCATAACACATAATCTAGATACCAAGATCATCTTGCAACCCATCATCGAACAAACATTTGCTTTATAACATCTAACATAATTCGAATGGTCATAACAATCCTAAACTATCATTCTTTTGCCATTCAAAACATCTTAACAAAATATTATCCTACAAAAGTCATGTTCATCTTAGATATTGGAACCAAGCATGTATCATTAACAAACAAGAATCCATTAGATCAAGAAAACACTTTCATCATACATAAACAATAGCCACAATGCACATTATCACACAATCAACACCTTTATCATGTGATTGCAAAGAAACACTAACCGGCTAAGGATTTTGAGTGTAGAAGTGAGTAGGTTTGTTGTCCGATAATCCTCGAGAGAAGAACACAAGCTGATCCGAGAGCTTTGCCGCTGCCATTTGGGTCCGGGAGGTGGGGAAGGAGGATTATGGTGGTGTTTTAGGGTTTTAGTGAGAGAGAGAGAGAGTGTGTGTGTGTGTGTAGGAGAGTGTGAGGGAATGTTGGTTGCCCAAAATTGGCAAGGTTGGCTAGGAGCATGAGTTTTATACTTGTTCCAAGTTGGTGCACCCTAATGGGTTCCGAGTGGGCTAAGGAAGGTTGCGGCCCAACCGGCCCGGCTGTGCATGCCCCCAACCGGCCCAACTGTTTACTGTTTACCCGAGACCGAGTGGTCTCGAGTCGGGTTCATGGTCTCGGCTCACCACATACATACACACACACACACACATATATATATATATATATATATATATATATATATACATTTTACGTACACATTATCAACACATAGCACATCAAGATAATTCACACCTTTCATTTAATAGTTTATTCATACTTACTGCTAATACAAGAGGGTTACTCGGGAAAACCTTGAGTGTCACATTATCCCCAAGTTTTAAGAACTTTCGTCCCGAAAGTTAAGGCAGCCACTGTCAAGCTAGTATAGGTGAGAACGTTTCAACGGGGTGTCACATCATCCCCACGTTAGTTTGGAATTTCGTCCCGAAATTCGGTTGTAGCTACAGTGCTGGGGGTTTCGTTTGGGAACAACTAGGGATACTTGCGCTTCATCTGGTCTTCCCGCTCCCAGGTAAACTCTGGGCCACGCTGCGAGTTCTGACGAACTCGCACGAGAGGTATCTGGCTACGTTTGAGGGTTTTGATTTCTCGATCAGTGATCTCAACCGGTTCCTCAGTAAAGTGTAGCCGTTCGTCAAAGGTGAGTTCCTTGTAAGGAATTACGAGTGTTTCGTCTGACAGACACTTTTTCAGATTAGACACGTGAAATACGTTGTGCACCGCACTCAGCTCTTCAGGCAGATTCAATCTGTAAGCAACCTTACCGATTTTCTTGGTATTTTCAAATGGTCCGACATATCGCGGATTAAGCTTGCCCCGTTTACCAAAACGAACCACACCCTTCCAAGGTGAGACTTTAAGTAGAACCCGGTCACCGACCTGGAATTCTAGTGGTTTCCTACGCTTATTAGCGTAACTTTTCTGACGGTCACGAGCTGCCGCCATGCGTTGTCTGATCTGGGCAATCTTCTCTGTGGTGTCCATCACCAGTTCTGGGCCTGTGATCTGGCTGTCACCAACTTCCGCCCAACAAAGAGGTGATCGGCATTTACGACCGTACAATGCCTCAAAGGGTGCTGCCTGAATGCTGGTGTGGTAGCTGTTATTATACGAGAATTCCACCAAAGGTAGATGCTTCTCCCAACTCTTGCCAAAATCGATCACACATGCCCTAAGCATGTCTTCCAGGGTTTGGATGGTGCGTTCAGACTGCCCATCCGTCTGTGGATGATAAGCGGTGCTCATGTCCAAGCATGAGCCAAAGGATTTGTGCATAGTTTGCCACAACTCAGAAGTAAAACGTGCGTCTCGATCGGAAATAATGGAGGTTGGCACTCCGTGCCTCGAAACCACTTCCTTTAAGTAAATGTCTGCCAAGGTAGAGAACTTGTCTGTTTCTTTAATAGCCAAAAAGTGTGCGGACTTGGTCAATTGATCCACTATCACCCAAATGGTGTCGTTTCCGCGTTGAGATCTAGGTAGGCCAGTAACGAAATCCATGGAAATTTGCTCCCATTTTCATTTCAGGACCTCTGGTTGTTGGAGCAGGCCCGTTGGTTTCTGATACTCAGTCTTGACTCTCGCGCAAGTCAAACATTTGCTGACAAATGCTGCTATGTGGGCTTTCATGCCAGGCCACCAATATGTAGTCTTTAAGTCGTGGTACATCTTATCCGATCCAGGATGTACTGAGTAACGGGACTTATGGGCTTCGTCCATCACGAGCTCGCGTAACTTTCCATAAAGGGGGACCCATATGCGCCCTGTTACATAGTAAGCGCCGTCTTCTTTTTGTTCTAACCGCTGCCTCGATCCTCGTAGGGACTCAGCCCTGATTTTCTCTGATTTCAATGCTTCACCCTGAGCATTTCGAATCTGAGTAGGGAGGTTAGACTGGATGGTAAGTTGTAGCGCTCGCACGCGCTTAGGTGCAGTGTCCTTTCGGCTGAGGGCGTCTGCTACGACATTGGCTATGCTCGGATGGTACTTGATGGCGCATTCGTAATCATTCAAGAGTTTGACCCATCGACGTTGTCGCATGTTTAATTCCTTTTGCTTGAAGATATGCTCGAGACTCCTGTGATCAGTGTAAATGGTGCACCTCGTACCGTATAGGTAATGTCTCCATATCTTAAGAGCAAAAACCACTGCTCCCAGTTCCAAGTCGTGCGTAGTGTAGTTCCTTTCGTGAGTCTTAAGTTGTCGAGAAGCGTAAGCAATAACTTTCTCGCGTTGCATTAACACGCAACCGAGCCCATGAATAGACGCATCGCAGTAAACCACCAAGTCGTCGGTACCTTCAGGTAACGAGAGAATAGGAGCACTACAGAGGTTATCCTTTAGCTTCCGAAAAGCGGACTCCTGAGCCTCATTCCATTTGTAAGCAATACCCTTCTGAGTGAGAGTCGTGAGGGGTTGTGCAATCTTCGAAAATCCCTTGATGAATCTGCGATAATATCCTGCGAATCCCAAGAATTGGCGGACTTCGGTCGGAGTTTTAGGCGTAGGCCAATTCTTTATAGAGTCGATCTTAGTTGGATCGACATGAATTCCGTCCATATTGACCACGTGCCCAAGGAAGTGGACGTCTCGAAGCCAGAAGTCACATTTCGAGAATTTGGCGTATAGTTGCTCATTGCGAAGGAGTTCGAGAATAAGACGCAGGTGTTGTTCATGCTCCTCTTGACTTTTCGAGTAGATCAGGATGTCGTCGATAAACACAATTACGAACTTGTCGAGGTAAGGCTTGCACACTCCGTTCATGAGATCCATGAAAACTGTCACACCCCCAAAATCCACCTGCGGAGTATCACCGCTTGGGAGCGTGACTGACCAGGATCAAGCCACCAATCATATTGAACATGTAATTAATATATAAAAGTAAATGCCATTCAATCACCAATATGAAAGGTGTTCCAAAACATAAGTATGTTATCACTGTTTAGCGGAAGCGTATAAATAAAACCCATCAAAAATAAGTATGTAATGTCATAAAGTGTTTAACAAACAATCACGATCCAAGCCCACAACGACCAGCTCCTCCCTGTGGAAGCTCCCTGTATCTAACGTCCTGCAAGGCATGTAACAGAGGATCAACAACTAGTTGAGCGAGTTCACAGAAAGTAAATGTGCAATAGTAGTTTGTTTGTACTATGTGGCTCTACTGGGCCGATAGTATGTTCTATTGGTGGGGGCTTCCCATGTTGTATAACCACTAGACTATTCGTAACGATAAGTGTTCTTCACAACCGAGAACAGTAGTACGTACAAGCTTTACGTAGGTTTACGTAAGTATCCTTCACAACCGAGGATAGTAGTAAGTATAAATACACGTAGGTTTTACGTGAGTATCCTACACAACCGAGGATAGTAGTAAGTATAAGTATACGTAGATTTTACGTAGGGGTCCTGCACAACCGAGGACAGTAAGTAGCATATGCATATGTGATCTTTACGCATGTGTCCTGCACAACCGAGGACAGTAAGTAGTATAAGCATACGTAGGTTTACGTATGTGTCCTGCACAACCGAGGACACTGGTATGCTAGTCTAGTGGTAGTGTCAGTATGAATCTATTCAACCTTATTCCTTCAATCCCATTCCCAAACCCTGGGAATCCCATGCCTTAGTAAGGGTGTGAACTCACCTTGGTTTGCTCGGTATGTTATTGCTTCTAGGGTTTATAAATGTTTAAGTCCGTAACTCACAACCTAAGGTATATGGCACATAAATCCAAAATAAGTGTTGACGTTCATTTAGGGTTTACAGGTCCTTGATGTTCAAACAGTAACTTACAGTATTCTATTACGCAGTAGCATGCAATATCATTCAGTAACATGTAGCATCATACCAGACAGTATCACATAATCGCATACAGTAATAGACAGTAGCATGCAGTAGTATGTTGTTCTTTCACACAGAGTTCTGAACTTGGCATCAAGATAAACTCAGTCTTTTCACACATTTACAGGACACAGGGCATGTATCTTTACTAATGTTCAGATCATGTTGTGATTCACCAAAGTTCGGACAAGAGATTAACACAAAAGGTCGGATTCCCTTAAGTTATACACAAGTCAGTCATACAATATACAATAGAACTCGGACATGACTTCATTTCAAACTCGGACAAGAGAACAAGGGTTCACAAGGTCGAGCAGGGGAGTCCCCTTCACAAAACTCGGACCCCTATTATGATTAAAGGTCGGACAAGGGTGAGGGGGGTAAAACTCGGACCATGAGGCTCCCCCCCTTAAAAGGTCGGACCTCCACAATCATGTACCAAAGTCGGACTAGGGGTGGCTCCCCCTAAAACTCGGACAAGGTGTTTGCTTGTAAAATTCGGACAAGGATGTGGGGCTAAAACTCGGATATCACTAAAGCATGCAAAGCTCGGACTGAACTCCCTTAAAAACTCGGACCTTTGAGTGATCATCACATAATTCGGACAGTATCATGCACACAAAAACTCAGACAATCTACATTACAAAGATCGGACTCCTAGTGTTTCACAAAAGTCGGACAAGGTATGACTTTGCACAAGAATTCGGACTTGCATCAGTCACAAAACTCAGACCACAAGTAAAATCAATCATCGAGAGCAGAACATCATTCACGTGAACATCAGTTACGTTTTAGTATTCATACAATCCAAAACCCTAATATTCTTATGCATCTGTATAGCGGTAAATCCAATTTCTTTATCAATCATTCCACAAATCAAGTATCTTAATCATCAAGCAATGATTACACAATGATCAACATCCTTTCATAATAATTCAGACTCAATCAAAACCACAGAAGTATCAAACAAGAGCTAGGGTTTTCATGAACACATAATCAAGAATTGATGTGATCAACAAATCAATTAGGGTTTACAAGTATCACAATAACCATTAACAATTACCTTGAATGATTCTCGAGAGAATGTGGGAACAAAAGTGATGAATGTCTTGCCAATGATGATAGTGATGATTGCTAGAGAATGTGACGTACGTGCTTTTGATTTTTGTGAGAATGATTAGTGGAAAAAGGGATTAGGGTTAAGTATCTCTAAGATTTCACTAATTACCCTCTACCTCCCTAAGTATCATATTTTACACATGCACACCATCTCATAACAATTTCATAGTTTCACCACCAAGTTCATATATTTACCAAGTCTTTCACAATTAACAAACAACCATGCACAATCACACAATACGATTCATTGCATCAAAACGTATACAATTCCAAAGCAATCGATTGTGCAAGTAAACAACTAAATAATAAATGAACGTGCAATAAATGCTAAATAGGAAATCTTGGAGATTCGAGTTGTCACAAAAATCGCAGGCGCGTTAGTCATTCCAAAGGGCATAACGAGGAATTCGTAATGACCATAACGAGTTCTGAATGCAGTTTTGGAGATGTCTTCGTCACGGACTCTCAGCTGATGATAGCCTGATCGCAGGTCAATCTTAGAGTAGTAACTCGATCCTTGCAACTGGTCGAATAAATCGTCGATGCGTGGGAGAGGGTAACGATTCTCGATGGTTACCTTGTTCAGCTCACGATAGTCGATGCACATTCAGAATGTGCCATCCTTCTTCTTGACAAAGAGCACTGGTGCTCCCCAGGGTGACGAACTAGGATGGATAAATCCTTTATCCAATAGTTCCTGTAGTTGCGTGGAGAGCTCCTTCAGTTCTGCGGGGGCTAGTCGATAAGGCGCACGAGCTATAGGTGCTGCTCCGGGAGCTAGCTCGATTTGGAATTCGACCTGACGGTGGGGAGGGAGTCCAGGTAGTTCTTCAGGAAATACCTCAGGGTAGTCACGTACCACTGGAAAATCTTCAATCCTCTTTTCCTTTTCCTGTGTGTCGGTGACAAGTGCTAAGATGGCGGTGTGCCCTTTTCGTAAACACTTCTGGGCCTTTAAGAATGAGATGATGCTTTGCCTATTCTTTCAGTGACTTCGAACGGTCCAACATACCGTGGATTGAGCTTGCCTCGTTTACCAAATCGAACCACACCCTTCCAGGGTGAGACTTTGAGTAGCACTCGATCCCCAACTTGGAACTCGAGCGGTTTTCTGCGCAAATCAGCGTAGCTTTTCTGGCGATCACGAGCTGCCGCCATGCGTTGTCGTATCTGTGCTATTCGTTCAGTAGCGTCAACTACCATTTCTGGACCTGTAATCTGACTATCCCCCACCTCTGCCCAACAGAGAGGTGACCGGCATTTACGTCCGTACAATGCCTCGAATGGAGCGGCTTGTATGCTGGTGTGGTAACAGTTATTGTACGAAAACTCCAATAAAGGGAGGTGTTTTTCCCAGCTGTTGCCGAAATCGATAACACACGCCCGAAGCATGTCTTCTAGAGTTTGAATCGTGCGCTCAGACTGCCCATCAGTCTGAGGGTGATAAGCTGTACTCATGTCTAAACGAGAGCCAAACGCTTTGTGCATCGCTTGCCAAAGTTCTGAGGTGAATCGTGCATCCCGATCCGAAATGATGGAGGTGGGCACCCCGTGCCTCGAAACAACTTCTTTAAGATAAACGTCTGCGAGGGTGGAGAACTTATCCGTTTCCTTAATAGCCAGGAAGTGTGCAGACTTGGTGAGTCGGTCCACGATCACCCATATAGTATCATTCCCACGCTGAGATCTAGGCAGGCCAGTAACAAAATCCATGGAAATTTCTTCCCATTTCCACTGTGGTATCCTGGGCTGTTGTAGTAGGCCTGAGGGTTTCTGGTACTCTGTCTTGACTCTCGCACAAGTCAAACATTTGCCGACGTAAGTTGCAATGTGGGCCTTCATGCTAGGCCACCAGTAAGTAGTTCTGAGATCGTGGTACATTTTATCCGAACCTGGATGTACCGAGTAGCGAGACTTATGAGCTTCATCCATCACAAGTTCTCGTAAACCTCCATATAGTGGAACCCAGATACGTCCTGTTACATAGTAGGCGCCGTCTTCCTTTTGTTCCATTCGTTGCCTTGAGCCACGCAAAGCTTCAGCCTTTACGTTTTCTGGTTTCAATGCTTCCACCTGAGCATCTCGTATTTGTGCAGGAAGATCAGACTGAATGGTGAGCTGTAAAGCTCGTACACGCCTAGGTAAGGTGTCTTTTCGACTGAGAGCGTCAGCCACAACATTGGCTTTGCCTGGATGGTACTTGATGGCGCATTCGTAATCATTAAGTAGCTCGTCCCATCGTCGTTGACGCATATTCAATTCCTTCTGCTTGAAGATATGCTCGAGACTCCTGTGATCGGTGTAAATTGTGCACTTGGTACTGTACAGGTAGTGTCGCCATATCTTGAGAGCGAAAACAACAGCTCCCAGCTCTAAATCGTGCGTCGTGTAGTTCCGTTCATGAACTTTGAGTTGACGAGAAGCATAAGCAATAACTTTATCACGCTGCATCAATACACAACCAAGCCCCTGTATCGATGCGTCACAATAGACCACAAAATCATCCGTGCCCTCTGGCAATGAGAGAATAGGTGCGCTGCATAGTCTATCCTTTAGGTACTGAAAAGCAGTTTCTTGTGTATTACCCCAACGATAGGTAACACCTTTCTGTGTCAACATAGTGAGCGGCTGTGCGATCTTGGAGAAGTCTTTAATAAATCGTCTGTAATACCCCGCCAAACCCAAGAATTGGCGTATTTCCGTTGGTGTACGCGGTGCAGGCCAGTTCCTGATCGAATCTACCTTGGATGGATCGACATGAATCCCATCCCTGTTCACCACATGGCCTAAGAAGTGGACTTCTCGAAGCCAGAAGTCGCATTTTGAAAACTTGGCGTACAGTTGTTCCTTTCGAAGAAGTTCCAAGATAAGACGTAAGTGCTGCTCGTGTTCCTCCTGACTCTTGGAGTAGATCAGAATGTCGTCGATGAAGACAATTACAAACTTGTGAAGATAGGGTTTGCACACCCTGTTCATAAGATCCATGAAGACTACAGGCGCGTTCGTAAGCCCAAATGGCATGACTAGGAACTCGTAATGGCCGTAGCGAGTTCTGAATGCTGTCTTGGAGACATCCTCATCCCGGACTCTCAGCTGATGATACCCTGACCTTAGATCAATCTTGGAGTAGTAGCTCGACCCTTGCAACTGGTCGAATAAGTCGTCAATACGAGGAAGAGGATAGCGGTTCTTCACTGTGACCTTGTTCAGTTCGCGGTAGTCTATGCACATCCTGAAAGTGCCATCCTTCTTTTTCACAAATAATACTGGAGCTCCCCAAGGCGAAGAGCTTGGACGAATAAAGCCCTTATCCAAGAGCTCTTGCAGTTGCTTAGACAGTTCCTCCAGTTCAGTTGGAGCTAAACGATACGGTGCGCGGGCTATAGGTGCTGCTCCTGGAGCTAGCTCGACTTGAAATTCGACCTGACGATGAGGCGGTAGACCAGGTAAATCTTCAGGAAACACTTGAGGAAATTCGCGTACAACTGGAATATCCTCTATTCTTTTCTCTTTCGTCGCTGCATCAGTAACAAGTGCCAAAATGGCAGTATGCCCCTTTCATAAACATTTCCGAGCCTTCAAGAAAGAGATGATGCCAACCACGGCACCACTCTTGTCGCCTTGAACTTCGAGAGGTTCCTTTCCCGTACGAGGAATACGAATGATCTTCTCCTTGCATAGAATCTCTGCCTGCTGCTTGGATAACCAATCCATGCCGATGACGATGTCAAAACTACCCAGAACTATTGGAATAAGATCAATCGAGAAGGCCTGACCCGCTAGAACGATGTTACAACCCTTGACTATATGCGTGGCTTCTACACTCTTACCATTTGATAGTTCTACGACATGTTTGGTGTTTAGGGGTGTTGGTGTACGTTTTAACAATTTACCCATTTTCAAAGACATGTAACTTGTATCCGCACCCGAATCAAACAAAACAGTAACATGAATATCGTCGAGAAGAAACTTACCCATAACGACGTTGGGATCATTCCTGGCATCACCCTGCCCCAACACAAATGCACGACCCCTTGCTTCATTGCCGTTGTTGTTCCCACCATTGTTGTTGTTGTTGCCATTTCCCTGATTGTTGTTATTGTTGTTGTTGTTGTTGTTCTGGTTCCTGTTTAGCTGAGGGCAGTGCCTTTTGAAGTGACCTTCAGCACCGCAATGAAAACACCCCTTGTTGCCCTCTTGCTGATTCTGCTGTGCTTGTGGCTGCTGCTGATTCCGGTTCGCAGGCCGAGGGCTTCTACAATCTTTGGCCTCATGACCCATCTTGAGGCATCTTTGACAGCGACCCTTGTTACACTGGCCACTGTGGTGTCTGTTGCAGTTGTTACACTTTGGGAGGTTCCCTCGATATCCACCCTGCCTGTGGCTACCTGAGGAGTGCTGACTGGGACTCTGATAACTGTCAGTCTTTCGCTGCTGAACTTGTGACTGAACTGAAGCTGATCCCTTGCTAGAATCCCCATCCCATTTTCTCTTGTTGTCACTGGGAGTAGCAAGTGTAGTAGTAGTGGTAGCGGTAGCAGTAGCGCTGATACGTTTAGGCAGCCTATTCTGATCCACTGCCTGATCTGTGATGCGATGAGCGAGGCGTTGAATAGCCTGGATGTTGTCAAGATTAGCCGATGTCACATGGCTCTGAATTTCTGGCGCCAAACCCTTGAGATACAACTCAATACGCTTAACTGGAGGGTCCACCATAGTTGGGCATAGCACGGCCAGCTCATTCGACCGTTTAGTATAAGCTTCGATCTCTGACCCAACCATTTTCAAATGATACAACTCGTCTTCCAACTTATGAATGTCTTCCCGAGTGCAGTATTCCCTTTTGATCAGTTCCTTGAAGTCATTCCAAGGGGTGGCGTTAGCAGCTGCCAACCCTAGGATCTGCACTTGTGCGTTCCACCAAGTTAACGCAATCCCCTCTAAGGTACCAGTGGCATATTTCACCCTGCGAGCCTCAGGGCATTCACACATCTCGAACACAGACTCGAGCTTTTCAAACCAGTGGAGGAGTCCAACCGCTCCCTCCGTGCCACTGAACGTGCTAGGACGACAATCCATGAAGTTCTTGAAGGTATACACAGGTTGCTGAACGTGTTGACCTAATGTGTAAGAACAGAATGAGGTTAAACATAAGAGTTGATTAGGAATGTAGGATCTAAAGATCCTAGGAGGAGTTACGGCTGCAGGGTATACCTCCTGCGTTTGCCGCTGCAAGTGCCGCAACAACTTGTTCTTGAATGAGAGCCGCCAACTGGGCTTGAGTCATGTTCACACGTCCGGACATGATCTTCATAGTAAAGGTAAAATAAGTGAGAATGGTTCGCGAGTAGTGCGATGACAGAAGAGTGTAAGCACACATGAGTGTTCTCAAGCAATAACAAGTAGTGAGCAAAGTAATGTAAGCATACTACGAGCAAAGTTCTATGCAATTCTAGCTTGTAGGCAATAAACATAAACCTTATTACCTAGGATGTCGAGTCTTGCACGTGGAGCGAAGCGTCGTTGTGGATCGTTGAGAGCACTGTTCTGGTTATAGTCTGGTTTTAATAAAAACGTTTTCCCATATTAAAACCAAGTTCTCTATAACCAATGGCTCTGATACCAATCTGTCACACCCCCAAAATCCACCTGCGGAGTATCACCGCTTGGGAGCGTGACTGACCAGGATCAAGCCACCAATCATATTGAACATGTAATTAATATATAAAAGTAAATGCCATTCAATAACCAATATGAAAGGTGTTCCAAAACATAAGTATGTTATCACTGTTTAGCGGAAGCGTATAAATAAAACCCATCAAAAATAAGTATGTAATGTCATAAAGTGTTTAAAAAACAATCACGATCCAAGCCCACAACGACCAGCTCCTCCCTGTGCAAGCTCCATGTATCTAACGACCTACAAGGCATGTAACAGAGGATCAACAACTAGTTGAGTGAGTTCACAGAAAGTAAATGTGCAATAGTAGTTTGTTTGTACTATGTGGCTCTACTGGGCCGATAGTATGTTCTATTGGTGGGGCTTCCCATGTTGTATAACCACTAGACTATTCGTAACCATAAGTGTTCTTCACAACCAAGAACAGTAGTACGTACAAGCTTTACGTAGGTTTACGTAAGTATCCTTCACAACCGAGGATAGTAGTAAGTATAAATACACGTAGGTTTTACGTGAGTATCCTACACAACCGAGGATAGTAGTAAGTATAAGTATACGTAGATTTTACGTAGGGGTCCTGCACAACCGAGGACAGTAAGTAGCATATGCATATGTGATCTTTACGCATGTGTCCTGCACAACCGAGGACAGTAAGTAGTATAAGCATACGTAGGTTTACGTATGTGTCCTGCACAACCGAGGACACTGGTATGGTAGTCTAGTGGTAATGTCAGTATGAATCTATTCAACCTTATTCCTTCAATCCCATTCCCAAACCCTGGGAATCCCATGCCTTAGTAAGGGTGTGAACTCACCTTGGTTTGCTCGGTATGTTATTGCTTCTAGGGTTTATAAATGTTTAAGTCCGTAACTCACAACCTAAGGTATATGGCACATAAATCCAAAATAAGTGTTGACGTTCATTTAGGGTTTACAGGTTCTTGATGTTCAAACAGTAACTTACAGTATTCTATTACGCAGTAGCATGCAGTATCATTCAGTAACATGTAGCATCATACCAGAAAGTATCACATAATCGCATACAGTAATAGATAGTAGCATGCAGTAGTATGTTGTTCTTTCACACAGAGTTCTGAACTTGGCATCAAGATAAACTCAGTCTTTTCACACATTTACAGGACACAGGGCATGTATCTTTACTAATGTTCAGATCATGTTGTGATTCACCAAAGTTCGGACAAGAGATTAACACAAAAGGTCGGGTTCCCTTAAGTTATACACAAGTCAGTCATACAATATACAATAGAACTCGGACATGACTTCATTTCAAACTCGGACAAGAGAACAAGGGTTCACAAGGTCGAGCAGGGGAGTCCCCTTCACAAAACTCGGACCCCTATTATGATTAAAGGTCGGACAAGGGTGAGGGGGGTAAAACTCGGACCATGAGGCTCCCCCCTTAAAAGGTCGGACCTCCACAATCATGTACCAAAGTCGGACTAGGGGTGGCTCCCCCTAAAACTCGGACAAGGTGTTTGCTTGTAAAATTCGGACAAGGATGTGGGGCTAAAACTCGGATATCACTAAAGCATGCAAAGCTCGGACTGAACTCCCTTAAAAACTCGGACCTTTGAGTGATCATCACATAATTCGGACAGTATCATGCACACAAAAACTCAGACAATCTACATTACAAAGATCGGACTCCTAGTGTTTCACAAAAGTCGGACAAGGTATGACTTTGCACAAGAATTCGGACTTGCATCATTCACAAAACTCAGACCACAAGTAAAATCAATCATCGAGAGCAGAACATCATTCACGTGAACATCAGTTACGTTTTAGTATTCATACAATCCAAAACCCTAATATTCTTATGCATCTGTATAGCGGTAAATCCAATTTCTTAATCAATCATTCCACAAATCAAGTATCTTAATCATCAAGCAATGATTACACAATGATCAACATCCTTTCATAATAATTCAGACTCAATCAAAACCACAGAAGTATCAAACAAGAGCTAGGGTTTTCATGAACACATAATCAAGAATTGATGTGATCAACCAATCAATTAGGGTTTACAAGTATCACAATAACCATTAACAATTACCTTGAATGATTCTAGAGAGAATGTGGGAACAAAAGTGATGAATGTCTTGCCAATGATGATAGTGATGATTGCTAGAGAATGTGAGGTACGTGCTTTTGATTTTTGTGAGAATGATTAGTGGAAAAAGGGATTAGGGTTAAGTATCTCTAAGATTTCACTAATTACCCTCTACCTCCCTAAGTATCATATTTTACACATGCACACCATCTCATAACAATTTCATAGTTTCACCACCAAGTTCATATATTTACCAACTCTTTCACAATTAACAAACAACCATGCACAATCACACAATACGATTCATTGCATCAAAACGTATACAATTCCAAAGCAATCGATTGTGCAAGTAAACAACTAAATAATAAATGAACGTGCAATAAATGCTAAGTAGGAAATCTTGGAAATTCGAGTTGTCACAAAAACCGCAGGCGCGTTAGTCATTCCAAAGGGCATAACGAGGAATTCGTAATGACCATAACGAGTTCTGAATGCAGTTTTGGAGATGTCTTCGTCACGGACTCTCAGCTGATGATAGCCTGATCGCAGGTCAATCTTAGAGTAGTAACTCGATCCTTGCAACTGGTCGAATAAACCGTCGATGCGTGGGAGAGGGTAACGATTCTTGATGGTTACCTTGTTCAGCTCACGATAGTCGATGCACATTCGGAATGTGCCATCCTTCTTCTTGACAAAGAGCACTGGTGCTCCCCAGGGTGACGAACTAGGATGGATAAATCCTTTATCCAATAGTTCCTGTAGTTGCGTGGAGAGTTCCTTCAGTTCTGCGGGGGCTAGTCGATAAGGCGCACGAGCTATAGGTGCTGCTCCGGGAGCTAGCTCGATTTGGAATTCGACCTGACGGTGGGGAGGGAGTCCAGGTAGTTCTTCAGGAAATACCTCAGGGTAGTCACATACCACTGGAAAATCTTCAATCCTCTTTTCCTTTTCCTGTGTGTCGGTGACAAGTGCTAAGATGGCGGTGTGCCCTTTTCATAAACACTTCTGGGCCTTTAAGAATGAGATGGCTCCGAATTTCTGGGGCCAAACCCTTGATGTACAATTCGATCCTTCGATACATAGGTCGAGACATGTTTGGGCAAAGAGCAGCATAGTCGTTGGACTGTTTGGTGTATGTCTCGATCTCTGATCCAACCATCTTGAGCTCAAAGTACTCATTTTCGAGCTTGTGGATGTCATCCCTGTGACAATACTCTTCCTTAATCATATCTGTGAAAACCCTCACAAAACCAGGTATCCGTACGACTTAATTAGCTATTAACTGTTGCCTAATTACTGTGCTTAATTGAGATTTCTGATAAACTGCTACTTGATTGTTGGTACTTGTACATATCTGCATCATACTTTGATTTTTCCTGTCACTACATTATTTATTTACTGAACTCTAGTGACAAACTTGATGCACAAAAAGCACAGTAGCACTAAACGGATACACAGTGAACATGCTGATATAGCCAGCATCAGGCAGACACTGCCTCTAAAGGCCTGAATGAGCCAAAATTATTTTACTACACCATAGTGTGTGTAAGGATACAAGGGTTGTATGATTACGTCTCTAGGGATAAGATATAGAGATTTGGATGTGCCTAAAACATACTTTAAGCACGGAACACAGCACTTTTATTTACACACTAGCTTCTAGCTAATTAATAAAGTGCCAAAATACAAGGAATTATTCCCGACACTTTGCTGAATAAATTGTGTCGCTAAAAGTATTACCTACGACGCTTAAAGGATATCTTAAGCACTTTAACGGATTCCTATCCAACCGAACAACCGGACAATACCCGGAACATAAAAATATTGCCAGAATTATTGTTAGTATTTTTCTGAGCCAGTTAGGGTCCCTGATTACCCTAACACCCGTATCATAACGCAATAAACAACTAACGAGGTTAGACCTTTATGTAACCGACTTAACGTAACTAAACACTAACTGTTTAGTTGGAATCAAACCGGGTGGTCCCACCACCCTAACCAAATCGGCCCAACCAAGGGGGACAAGGCCGAATTCTTTTTATTATTTTATTACTTTTGTCTAATATCTAGATAGCACGAGACCCGTTGGACGATAACGCTTAAACTCTCTATAAAAGGCACACTCTCTCACACATATCACACACTACCACCCAACTCACTCCCTCTCTCCCTTGTGCTCCCCCTCACGGCCGAGAACCCCCACCACCACCCATCCGTTTTTCGGTTTTGCTTCATCCATTCCAAGAGCATACAAGCCTTGAGGATCACGTACAACGAAGCTCGGAACAAACGGAAGTTGAAGGACCTCGAGCATTTGCTTTTATCCACGCAGTTTTCGACTAGAATCTTCCCTAGCCCCAAGCTAGAGGTATATTGTTTAAAACTCGTTATTAGTCGTGTCTAAAGTGGTTAAAAGGATTTTTATCGGTTAAATATCGGTAACCCGCTTCATGAATCTTTAAAGTCTTCTAAAAAGTGAAGATCGTTGGATAAAAGCACATAACGCGTGTAAATGTCGTAGTATTTGAATATGTTGGTTAATATGACCCGATCTACGATGTGGTGGCTCTTATCATCGTTTAACCCGACTTTGTTAAGATCACGTATCTTGACATACACTTGTTTCTTTTGTACAAGGGTTAAAAGGTGAAACTCCACCACACGGGAAACATGAACTTGTGTAAAAGTGTTTTAACATGAAAAATAGTATTTAAAACAAGCCGATCTACGTATGTACAAGTGGTATATTCGTAGGACCGGGTATTGAGAAAATCATGTTTTATAAAAGTTGTATAACAGGTTAACAAATGTGATTTTTATAATCTACAAGTGTATAAACACTTGTGAAATGAAAGATCCGACAAAATAACAATTTTTATAAAAATTGTCGGAAGTTGTAAAGAGTGATTTGTTCCAAAAATTGGGTTTTTGCAAGAATAAACTATTTTATACATAGATCCACTAAATATAACGAGTTCTACATAATAGTTTTAGAAAAACTACAAGTTCATGTAATATTGTGATTTTACATACTAGTCTACAAATTTGAAGTGTTGAAACTAGTTTGAAGTGTTGGAAATTGATTGATTGAAATAAAAGAAGTGATTTTGTAAAAGAAAATGATACGCTTGAAAGCGTGGCCACCTCCAGTTACAGGGGAAACTCTGGCGAAATTTTCTAAAAATATAACACTTAGAATTATTCACAAGTGTTAGACTACTTTGACATGTTTTCAAAAATATATTTCGCCACAACTTTATTTATAAATAATCGGAGGTGGGATTTTCACAAAACTAAAAGTGATAAATATATATTCGGTAAATATATTTTGTCACAACACTGTTTATGATTATTTTGTGAAAATGTATAAATATTATTTTTAGAGTAAAAATAATATTTACTAACTTGTCAAACCCAAAATAATACAAACGCTTATACGACAAGCATAAAAGTTACAACGGTAATTTCTATTACCACCTAATCATTAAAACGTAACTTACGCATTACGCGGAAATATTCACCAACACGTATGTTGTCAACGTATTATTTTGGAAAGTATTGTGTAAAGAGAAAATATATTATTTTTGAGAAAAAATAATTATACCTTGGAATGAGAAATAAAAATATATTAAGTGGGACTTAATGAGATAGTATAAATACACATGTATTTAAATCCCCCATCCTTGGGAAGGAAAGTAAAATACCAAGTATGTACACGAAACGGTTGTCTAACCGTCTCCTAAAAATATAAGTTATAAAGCTAAGGCACGGCCATCCGTCTAATAGAATTAGCACCTGTAGGTCGTTGCACAGCTTCGGATATTCGGATTACTTGGTAGAGATACGCATTCACTGTGAGTTCATGTCCCCCTTTTCTCTAACTGTTTTCAGTTTACTTAACTGCGGGGGTGAAATACATGTTACTATGATTTACGAGTACTTTACAACGGTATGTTTAACGTAAGGAGGTGTTATACGATCATGTGAGTGGATAGGAACAACATGGGGCCATTAGTCCTCATGGAGGGACCGAGGGACAGGAGCGGTAGATCTATCTGGGTGTAGCGAGCCCAGCCCCCGGCCAAACTAGAAACGGACCGTGGGGTGACTTTGTCCACATACTTTGCCGTGGCATAAATCTGCTAGGTTTGAGTCTCCCTATTTGCACTTCACATATGTCAGTGGCCTTGCAAACCATTGATGATCACAAGTCCTCTTACACTGCTACATACCACAACTATTTTTTCTACTCACAAAGGTTTTACATACTCACTTACGCATGAACTCGCTCAACATTAATGTTGATTTTTCAACTCACATGTATTTCAGGAAATTAAACGGATCTGGCACGGTATGGAACGTTTTCCGCTGCACTGGTCATGAAGTCATCAGGGTTTAGGGTTGTGTCTCTTACCTGGACAAGACACAATCCCTAAATCACGTTTATGTTTTGATTAAAGTTGTAATGTTACTGAACAAGGTTATGGTTGCATGATAAAAACACTGGTATTGTATGATGTTTTCAAAAACTTAATGGATGACTTGCATGGTTCTTAAATTCATATAGCTTTGTTATGATTAAGCTATGGTATTAAGAAGTCACACAAATTAACCACGCTTCCGCAAAGCCAGGGTGTGACAGCTTGGTATCAGAGCTCTGATCATAGCGAACTAGGATTCTTTCTCGAGTCTAGACTATGATCACTAGGGCTCTCACGAAAACATTTTTCTGCATACCACTTAAGTCCAGATCCACAAACTTTTTACAAACAAATGTTGAGCACATTTTATTCATTATTCTAGGCTCAGTCTGGGAGGCTGAGGTTCAGGCTAGTGGGACTAGGAGTGTTGGCTAGTGGGACTAGGAGTGTTGGCTAGTGGGACTAGGAGTGTTGGCTAGTGAGACTAGGAAGGACAGTCTGAGAGGCTGGGAGGCTAGTGGGACTAGGAGTGTTGGCTAGTGAGACTAGGAAGGACAGTCTGAGAGGCTGGGAGGCTAGTGAGACTATGTGGATTATGTGATTATTATCTGGTAACTTATGTGACTATTTGATTCACTGATTTTGTGCTTATTCTGTGTTATGTTACAGACCCATGGATTCACCAGCTACAGGTGGATCAGATACCACTGGACCCCTACCGTTAGTGTCAGACGATGTTATGTCTTCGGAGCATGAGGTGCACACCTCAGACTATACTAGCACCGACGATGACGACTTCCAGCCGTTCGCGTTACCTGACGGCGCCGATGAGCACACTGATGACTCTTTACCCTTCGCTTTACCCGAGGGTGCCTATGAGCCTATTGATGGCGATCCTGCTGAGTACCTCCCTATTGTTGCGATTCCGGCACCGATTCCTCTTGCTTCTTACCCAGCTTATGAGCTTATGCCAGACGCCGATGCCGACGGCGACATCGAGCTTTACGAGGACGAGCCATTTGAGGACGAGGATCCTGACGTAGCTCCTCTACCTACTGGCGGTCTCTTGCTGATAGCTGACGTTCCAGCTGGAGACTCGCCCATTCACTCACCAGTCCCGGACTCTTTAGAGTCTGTGGCATCTGTATCATCTCGCGGGGCGAGCGCGCAGCAGTTTGTTCACGACTCAGACCCTGATCATGCGTCTTCAGTTGCCCCCATTCCTAGCTACGCGTTTGAGCATAATGATATCGAGGATTCTGACCCTGTTTTCCCTCCAGGATTTGATCCTGACCATGATATCGAGTATATTCCTATGGACGAGCATATGGAGGACCCTGATGATCCTATCGGACCCATTGACCCAGATTTTGACTTTGACATGGCGTTCGACGACCCTGAGCCTGCCGTAGCCCCAGAGCAGGCAGCTGCTTTTGATCCTTTACCTGAGCATGACCCTGTTCATGCTGATTTTCCTCTTGAGCCTGTTGATGCCGATCCCCCTGTAGGTGTTCCTGTGATCGAGGGCGATCATGTTGCTGCTGATCCCATTGTTCCTTTACCCGTAGGTGACATACCTGCTGATCCTGTTATTGATCCTGTCGATCCTGTTATTGCACCTGTTGACCCCGTTATTGCTCCTATCGATCCTTTACCCATCGAGCCCGAGCACGCTCTTTTTGCTGAGCACATGGATCCTCCAGATGAGGAGGCACAGCACGGGTGGATACCGGCGGACGAGGATGTTCCACCGTTTCCCCCACATCACACTGGCACACATCATACTGAGTTCTCTTTTCAGACCCCATCATTTATTCCTCCAGCGGGGCCTGGAGAGGGCTCTTCAGCCCACCCTTTCGGTCATGTACCGATGACCATGCCATTCATGCCTCAGATAGCATCTATCCCATCTTCTGTTGCACCAATCGATCTTACCAGCACGCCATTACTTTGGTCATCTTCCTCACCGATGCCACCCACAGATCCATACCACCCATTTCATTTGGGCCATACTATTGAGGATCTTTTGATGTCGTTTGTACACCAGCACGAGTCTCATTCACAGCGACTCCAGGAGCTCGAGAGAGCTCAGTTATCTTTTGGTCCATATCTTGGTCAGATATCTTCATCTTTTCAGCCTTTTCGATCATTTCCTCCTGACATTGCTGCCCGACTTTCGACCTTGGAGCAGCAGGTTGCGTCCGTGATCCGTACTCAGCAGGCGATGGAGGAGGACTGGTATCACTTACGCCGCTTACTTTTCGCTCACTTTCCCCCTCCCCCACCCCCACCCGCATAGGGCTCATTGGTACTGTAGTGGTAGGCGATGGTGAGACGACCGCGATTGTGACTGCACAGCCTTTTGGAGACCATCTGACGATACAGATTTTTGCTGATATTTGTTGATGTACTGGTTGTATGTGATACTGATGTGATGTTGTTTTTGACAGGGGTGATGTAGCCCCTATTTGACTTGTGATTGTATGATACAGTGACGTGCTGACACACTTGCTACACTTTATGGTCTCGATATATATAACAATCGCCGTATTCTCACCATATCTGATTCACTTGATTGCTCATTTATGTTTTGTGACATGGGATGTTGTATGTATGATATTTGCAACATGGGATGTTGGGACATGGGATGTTGTGTGATATATTGATGACATGAGATGTTATATGCTATTACTATTACTATATACGTATGTTTATTATGGCCTAATCGACGTACGCATCTTTAGAAGATGGCACCAAGACGTCAACCGCAGCCGATGCCCACTACTCCTGAAGAACTACAGCAAGTTATTGCTGCCGCCATTGCTCAGTATGCTGCCTCGCAAGAAGGACCAAGCGGAAGTAACACGAACATCAACGGCAACCAAAATCCTCCTCATGGGTGCACCTACAAACAATTCTTGGACTGTAAGCCCATCAACTTCGACGGCACAGGTGGTGCTGTTGCTTTCGTTCGCTGGGCAGAGAAGACTGATTCCACCATCCGCATGAGCAAATGTGCGCTCGACCAGCAGGTCACTTACATCTCAGGGCTGTTTCTAGACGGAGCCCTATCTTGGTGGAACTTACAAGTGCAAACACTAGGCGAAGCTGCCGCCTACGCCCTGACTTGGGCCGAATTGAAAGAGCTTATGCGCAAGAAGTACTGTTCCCGCGCAGAAATTCAAAGGTTGGAGACTGAATTTTGGCACCTGAAGATGGATGGACCAAAGGTTGCAGAATACGTCCAGAGGTTTCATGACCTATCTCAAGTGGTTCCTTATATGGTCACGCCTGAATACAAGCGAATTGAGCGCTTCATTTGGGGATTAGCTCCCCAAATCATTAGCATGGTGACCTCCGCCAGACCGGCAACTATTACGGAAGCCACTGATTTGAGCGTGGCTCTCACTGAGGAGGCAATTCGTTTAAACAAGTTTGATGAAGTCAAGGCAAAGAAGACAGAGACTCACGTTGAGTCCTCAGGAGATAACAAAAGGAAGTTTTCAAACTTCAAACAGGGCGTCAGTATGGCTGTAAAGAAAGGAAAATCAGCTGGTAGTACCAAGAAAGGGAAAGGGTACCAGGGCACCCAGCCCAAATGCAACAACTGCCAACGCCACCATACTGGCAATTGTAACGTGAAAGTTTGTGAATCTTGTGGAAAACCGGGCCACTCAAAGGAATCATGTTGGGCTAGTACAGGCCGAGGAGGCCAGGGAGGAAATGTGAATAGAAACGATAATCGTGGTGGTTTGGGAAATCGCCCACAAGGGAATAATCGAGGCTACAATGCAAATCAAGCCGGAACTGCCAATCAAAACAACCCGCCAGTTGGGGGCGGTGCAGGAAGTGGAAAAAGATTAGGATGTTTTCATTGCGGTGACGTTGGGCACTTCAAGAAGGATTGCCCAGGATTGAACCAAGCCCGTGGAAGGGTGTTCCAGATCGGTGCACAGGAAGCGCGCCAGGATCCCAACGTTGTTACTGGTACGTTCCCTGTAAATCAACACTATGCATCTGTTCTGTTTGATACTGGTGCCGACTATAGCTTCATCTCACTAGAATTTAAGAATATACTTGGGCTAGCCGCTAATAAGTTAGACATTCCCTACGTAATCGAATTGGCTAATGGAAAGTTGATAGAAGCCAATGATGTTATCAGAGGCTGTGTGATTGAATTAGGAGAACGCGAGTTTTCTCTAGATCTACTACCAGTCCAGTTGGGAAGCTTCGACGTGGTAGTAGGGATGGATTGGTTAACGAGTAACAAGGCAGAGATAGTGTGTCACGAAAAGATTATTCGTATTCCGACCGATGATGGTGAGACCATTGTTGTTCATGGGGAGAAGCGTGAGACGCCGTTAAGGATGATTAGCTGCCTGAAAGCAAGGAAGTGTTTGAAGAAAGGATGTGTTGCTTTTCTAGCACACATTGTGGATAAGAAGGTTGCTGAGCCAAAGATCGAAGACATCCCTGTCGTGAGGGAATACCCAGAAGTCTTTCCAGAAGACTTGCCTGGCTTGCCACCTCAAAGGCAAGTGGAGTTTCGCATCGACTTAGTACCAGGCGCCGCGCCTGTGGCTAAGGCACCATACAGACTTGCTCCGTCTGAGATGCAGGAATTGTCGACGCAACTTCAAGAATTGCTAGATAAGGGTTTTATCCGACCAAGCTTCTCGCCTTGGGGAGCTCCAGTTTTGTTTGTGAAGAAGAAGGACGGTAGCTTCCGTATGTGTATTGACTACAGAGAGTTGAACAAGCTGACAATCAAGAATAGGTATCCCCTGCCAAGAATCGATGATCTGTTCGACCAGCTTCAAGGTTCAAGCTTCTATTCAAAGATCGATCTTCGATCTGGATATCATCAACTTCGGATACAGGAGGAGAGTATCCCGAAGACAGCTTTCAGAACTCGATATGGGCACTACGAATTTCTGGTTATGCCGTTTGGTTTGACAAACGCACCTGCAGTGTTCATGGATTTGATGAACCGAGTTTGTAAGCCGTACTTGGATAAGTTCGTGATCGTATTCATCGATGACATCCTGATTTACTCAAGGACGAAGGCTGAGCACGAGCAACATCTTAGAGCTATTCTGGAGCTGCTAAAGAAGGAACAGTTGTACGCCAAGTTCTCTAAGTGCGAGTTTTGGCTACGCGAAGTGCAGTTTCTTGGGCACGTGGTGAATGGAGATGGAATACACGTGGATCCAACCAAGATCGAGGCAATCAAGAATTGGGAAACGCCTACAACGCCAACCGAGATTCGGCAATTCTTGGGTTTGGCTGGCTACTATCGAAGGTTCATCGAGGATTTCTCGAAAATCGCTCAACCTTTGACGCTCCTCACGCAGAAAGATAAAAAGTTTGATTGGGGAATCAAACAGGATGAAGCGTTTCAAGTGTTGAAGGATAAGCTTTGTAACGCGCCAATCTTAGCTCTACCGGAAGGTACTGACGATTTTGTGGTATACTGCGACGCATCGCGTCAAGGATTGGGTTGTGTGTTGATGCAACGCCAAAAGGTCATTGCCTACGCATCACGCCAACTGAAGGTGCACGAAAAGAACTATACCACTCATGATTTGGAGCTAGGCGCAGTGGTTTTTGCACTAAAGATCTGGAGACACTACCTGTATGGTACGAAGTGCACAATCTTCACAGACCACAAAAGCCTACAGCATATATTCAACCAGAAGGAATTGAATATGAGGCAAAGACGATGGGTTGAATTATTGAACGATTACGACTGCGAGATAAAGTATCACCCAGGGAAGGCGAATGTAGTCGCCGATGCCTTAAGTCGTAAGGAAAGGATCAAGCCCCTAAGGGTTAGGGCTATGGAAATGATAATCCAAACCGATCTCTCCTCGCGCGTTCGTGCAGCGCAGAAAGAAGCTCTCAAGGAGGAGAACCTTGAGAAAGAGTATCTCCGTGGGATGGAGAAGGTATTGGTGCAAAACGAGGAAGGAACGTTATGTTTTGGGAAAAGGATTTGGGTTCCTCTATTTGGTGGATTAAGGGAAGTTATTTTCGATGAAGCGCACAAGTCACGGTACTCTATCCACCCGGGATCGGATAAGATGTACCAAGATCTCAAAAATTACTATTGGTGGCCTAGGATGAAAGGCGACGTTGCAATTTACGTGAGCAAATGTTTAACGTGCGCTAAGGTCAAGGCGGAATACCAGAAGCCCTCGGGACTTCTGCAACAACCTGAGATTCCCAAGTGGAAATGGGAACAAATCTCAATGGATTTTGTTACAAAAACTGCCAAGAACGCCAAGAGGCCATGATATGATTTGGGTGATTGTTGACCGTCTAACAAAGTCCGCACACTTTCTGCCAATCAAGGAGAAAGACAGTACTAGTAAACTTGCAGAAATTTACTTGAGAGAGATCGTAGCACGACATGGAGTACCCCTCTCGATCATCTCTGATAGAGACGGAAGGTTTGTGTCAAGGATATGGCAATCCTTCCAAGAAGCTTTTGGCTCACAATTGATCTGAGCACTGCGTTCCATCCGCAAACTGACGGCCAGAGCGAGCGAACGATACAGACTTTGGAAGACATGCTGAGAGCATGTGCTATGGATTTGGGCGGTAGCTGGGATAAACACTTACCTTTGATCGAATTCTCATACAACAACAGCTACCACACCAGTATTGGTGTCGCGTCTTTTGAAGCCCTATACGGACGCAAGTGTCGATCACCACTATGTTGGGCTGACGCAGGTGATAGGCAGCTTGCCGGTCCCGAAATCGTTCAAGAGACGACGGACAAGATTGCGCAGATTCTTAAACGCATCGAAGCCGCTCGCCACAGACAAAAAGCCTACGCGGATCCAAACCGAAAAACATATGGATTTTCAAGTTGGAGAGATGGTGTTATTGAAGGTATCACCCTGGAAAGGGGTGGCACGCTTTGGGAAGCGTGGGAAGTTAAATCCACGCTACATTGGTCTTTTCAGAATTCTAGAAAGAATTGGGACCGTAGCATACAAGTTGGACCTACCTGCTGAATTAAATGGTGTCCACGATACATTTCATGTATCCAATTTAAAGAAGAGTCCAACTCAAGTTGACGTTGCCATTCCTATCGACGAGATTCATGTTGACGACACGCTCCACTTCGTAGAAGCACCTGTCGAGGTCACAGATTGGAAAGTTAACAGGACCCGCCGGAGCAGTGTCAAACTCGTCAAGGTTCGCTGGAATGCCAGACATGGTCCTGAATACACCTGGGAGCGTGAGGACCGGATGAGAGAGAAATACCCCCACTTATTTCCTAAAAAATCTGCATCTACAAGCAGAACTTAAATTTCGGGACGAAATTTATTTAACGGGGGAGAATGTGACAACCCTCACAAAACCAGGTATCCGTACGACTTAATTAGCTATTAACTGTTGCCTAATTACTGTGCTTAATTGAGATTTCTGATAAACTGCTACTTGATTGTTGGTACTTGTACATATCTGCATCATACTTTGATTTTTCCTGTCACTACATTATTTATTTACTGAACTCTAGTGACAAACTTGATGCACAAAAAGCACAGTAGCACTAAACGGATACACAGTGAACATGCTGATATAGCCAGCATCAGGCAGACACTGCCTCTAAAGGCCTGAATGAGCCAGAATTATTTTACTACACCATAGTGTGTGTAAGGATACAAGGGTTGTATGATTACGTCTCTAGGGATAAGATATAGAGATTTGGATGTGCCTAAAACATACTTTAAGCACGGAACACAGCACTTTTATTTACACACTAGCTTCTAGCTAATTAATAAAGTGCCAAAATACAAGGAATTATTCCCGACACTTTGCTGAATAAATTGTGTCGCTAAAAGTATTACCTACGACGCTTAAAGGATATCTTAAGCACTTTAACGGATTCCTATCCAACCGAACAACCGGACAATACCCGGAACATAAAAATATTGCCAGAATTATTGTTAGTATTTTTCTGAGCCAGTTAGGGTCCCTGATTACCCTAACACCCGTATCATAACGCAATAAACAACTAACGAGGTTAGACCTTTATGTAACCGACTTAACGTAACTAAACACTAACTGTTTAGTTGGAATCAAACCGGGTGGTCCACCACCCTAACCAAATCGGCCCAACCAAGGGGGACAAGGCCGAATTCTTTTTATTATTTTATTACTTTTGTCTAATATCTAGATAGCACGAGACCCGTTGGACGATAACGCTTAAACTCTCTATAAAAGGCACACTCTCTCACACATATCACACACTACCCACCCAACTCACTCCCTCTCTCCCTTGTGCTCCCCCTCACGGCCGAGAACCCCCACCACCACCCATCCGTTTTTCGGTTTTGCTTCATCCATTCCAAGAGCATACAAGCCTTGAGGATCACGTACAACGAAGCTCGGAACAAACGGAAGTTGAAGGACCTCGAGCATTTGCTTTTATCCACGCAGTTTTCGACTAGAATCTTCCCTAGCCCCGAGCTAGAGGTATATTGTTTAAAACTCGTTATTAGTCGTGTCTAAAGTGGTTAAAAGGATTTTTTATCGGTTAAATATCGGTAACCCGCTTCATGAATCTTTAAAGTCTTCTAAAAAGTGAAAATCGTTGGATAAAAGCACATAACGCGTGTAAATGTCGTAGTATTTGAATATGTTGGTTAATATGACCCGATCTACGATGTGGTGGCTCTTATCATCGTTTAACCCCGACTTTGTTAAGATCACGTATCTTGACATACACTTGTTTCTTTTGTACAAGGGTTAAAAGGTGAAACTCCACCACACGGGAAACATGAACTTGTGTAAAAGTGTCTTAACATGAAAAATAGTATTTAAAACAAGCCGATCTACGTATGTACAAGTGGTATATTCGTAGGACCGGGTATTGAGAAAATCATGTTTTATAAAGTTGTATAACAGGTTAACAAATGTGATTTTTATAATCTACAAGTGTATAAACACTTGTGAAATGAAAGATCCGACAAAATAACAATTTTTATAAAAATTGTCGGAAGTTGTAAAGAGTGATTTGTTCCAAAAACGGGGTTTTTGCAAGAATTAAACTATTTTATACATAGATCCACTAAATATAACGAGTTCTACATAATAGTTTTAGAAAAACTACAAGTTCATGTAATATTGTGATTTTACATACTAGTCTACAAATTTGAAGTGTTGAAACTAGTTTGAAGTGTTGGAAATTGATTGATTGAAATAAAAGAAGTGATTTTGTAAAAGAAAATGATACGCTTTGAAAGCGTGGCCACCTCCAGTTTACAGGGGAAACTCTGGCGAAATTTTCTAAAAATATAACACTTAGAATTATTCACAAGTGTTAGACTACTTTGACATGTTTTCAAAAATATATTTCGCCACAACTTTATTTATAAATAATCGGAGGTGGGATTTTCACAAAACTAAAAGTGATAAATATATATTCGGTAAATATATTTTGTCACAACACTGTTATGATTATTTTGTGAAAATGTATAAATATTATTTTTAGAGTAAAAATAATATTTACTAACTTGTCAAACCCAAAATAATACAAACGCTTATACGACAAGCATAAAAGTTACAACGGTAATTTCTATTACCACCTAATCATTAAAACGTAACTTACGCATTACGCGGAAATATTCACCAACACGTTATGTTGTCAACGTATTATTTTGGAAAGTATTGTGTAAAGAGAAAATATATTATTTTTGAGAAAAAATAATTATACCTTGGAATGAGAAATAAAAATATATTAAGTGGGACTTAATGAGATAGTATAAATACACATGTATTTAAATCCCCCATCCTTGGGAAGGAAAGTAAAATACCAAGTATGTACACGAAACGGTTGTCTAACCGTCTCCTAAAAATATAAGTTATAAAGCTAAGGCACGGCCATCCGTCTAATAGAATTAGCACCTGTAGGTCGTTGCACAGCTTCGGATATTCGGATTACTTGTAGAGATACGCATTCACTGTGAGTTCATGTCCCCCTTTTCTCTAACTGTTTTCAGTTTACTTAACTGCGGGGGTGAAATACATGTTACTATGATTTACGAGTACTTTACAACGGTATGTTTAACGTAAGGAGGTGTTATACGATCATGTGAGTGGATAGGAACAACATGGGGCCATTAGTCCTCATGGAGGGACCGAGGGACAGGAGCGGTAGATCTATCTGGGTGTAGCGAGCCCAGCCCCCGGCCAAACTAGAAACGGACCGTGGGGTGACTTTGTCCACATACTTTGCCGTGGCATAAATCTGCTAGGTTTGAGTCTCCCTATTTGCACTTCACATATGTCAGTGGCCTTGCAAACCATTGATGATCACAAGTCCTCTTACACTGCTACATACCACAACTATTTTTTCTACTCACAAAGGTTTTACATACTCACTTACGCATGAACTCGCTCAACATTAATGTTGATTTTTCAACTCACATGTATTTCAGGAAATTAAACGGATCTGGCACGGTATGGAACGTTTTCCGCTGCACTGGTCATGAAGTCATCAGGGTTTAGGGTTGTGTCTCTTACCTGGACAAGACACAATCCCTAAATCACGTTTATGTTTTGATTAAAGTTGTAATGTTACTGAACAAGGTTATGGTTGCATGATAAAAACACTGGTATTGTATGATGTTTTCAAAAACTTAATGGATGACTTGCATGGTTCTTAAATTCATATAGCTTTGTTATGATTAAGCTATGGTATTAAGAAGTCACACAAATTAACCACGCTTCCGCAAAGCCAGGGTGTGACAGCTTGGTATCAGAGCTCTGATCATAGCGAACTAGGATTCTTTCTCGAGTCTAGACTATGATCACTAGGGCTCTCACGAAAACATTTTCTGCATACCACTTAAGTCCAGATCCACAAACTTTTTACAAACAAATGTTGAGCACATTTTATTCATTATTCTAGGCTCAGTCTGGGAGGCTGAGGTTCAGGCTAGTGGGACTAGGAGTGTTGGCTAGTGGGACTAGGAGTGTTGGCTAGTGGGACTAGGAGTGTTGGCTAGTGAGACTAGGAAGGACAGTCTGAGAGGCTGGGAGGCTAGTGGGACTAGGAGTGTTGGCTAGTGAGACTAGGAAGGACAGTCTGAGAGGCTGGGAGGCTAGTGAGACTATGTGGATTATGTGATTATTATCTGGTAACTTATGTGACTATTTGATTCACTGATTTTGTGCTTATTCTGTGTTATGTTACAGACCCATGGATTCACCAGCTACAGGTGGATCAGATACCACTGGACCCCTACCGTTAGTGTCAGACGATGTTATGTCTTCGGAGCATGAGGTGCACACCTCAGACTATACTAGCACCGACGATGACGACTTCCAGCCGTTCGCGTTACCTGACGGCGCCGATGAGCACACTGATGACTCTTTACCCTTCGCTTACCCGAGGGTGCCTATGAGCCTATTGATGGCGATCCTGCTGAGTACCTCCCTATTGTTGCGATTCCGGCACCGATTCCTCTTGCTTCTTACCCAGCTTATGAGCTTATGCCAAGACGCCGATGCCGACGGCGACATCGAGCTTTACGAGGACGAGCCATTTGAGGACGAGGATCCTGACGTAGCTCCTCTACCTACTGGCGGTCTCTTGCTGATAGCTGACGTTCCAGCTGGAGACTCGCCCATTCACTCACCAGTCCCGGACTCTTTAGAGTCTGTGGCATCTGTATCATCTCGCGGGGCGAGCGCGCAGCAGTTTGTTCACGACTCAGACCCTGATCATGCGTCTTCAGTTGCCCCCATTCCTAGCTACGCGTTTGAGCATAATGATATCGAGGATTCTGACCCTGTTTTCCCTCCAGGATTTGATCCTGACCATTGATATCGAGTATATTCCTATGGACGAGCATATGGAGGACCCTGATGATCCTATCGGACCCATTGACCCAGATTTTGACTTTGACATGGCGTTCGACGACCCTGAGCCTGCCGTAGCCCCAGAGCAGGCAGCTGCTTTTGATCCTTTACCTGAGCATGACCCTGTTCATGCTGATTTTCCTCTTGAGCCTGTTGATGCCGATCCCCCTGTAGGTGTTCCTGTGATCGAGGGCGATCATGTTGCTGCTGATCCCATTGTTCCTTTACCCGTAGGTGACATACCTGCTGATCCTGTTATTGATCCTGTCGATCCTGTTATTGCACCTGTTGACCCCGTTATTGCTCCTATCGATCCTTTACCCATCGAGCCCGAGCACGCTCTTTTTGCTGAGCACATGGATCCTCCAGATGAGGAGGCACAGCACGGGTGGATACCGGCGGACGAGGATGTTCCACCGTTTCCCCACATCACACTGGCACACATCATACTGAGTTCTCTTTTCAGACCCCATCATTTATTCCTCCAGCGGGGCCTGGAGAGGGCTCTTCAGCCCACCCTTTCGGTCATGTACCGATGACCATGCCATTCATGCCTCAGATAGCATCTATCCCATCTTCTGTTGCACCAATCGATCTTACCAGCACGCCATTACTTTGGTCATCTTCCTCACCGATGCCACCCACAGATCCATACCACCCATTTCATTTGGGCCATACTATTGAGGATCTTTTGATGTCGTTTGTACACCAGCACGAGTCTCATTCACAGCGACTCCAGGAGCTCGAGAGAGCTCAGTTATCTTTTGGTCCATATCTTGGTCAGATATCTTCATCTTTTCAGCCTTTTCGATCATTTCCTCCTGACATTGCTGCCCGACTTTCGACCTTGGAGCAGCAGGTTGCGTCCGTGATCCGTACTCAGCAGGCGATGGAGGAGGACTGGTATCACTTACGCCGCTTACTTTTCGCTCACTTTCCCCCTCCCCCACCCCCACCCGCATAGGGCTCATTGGTACTGTAGTGGTAGGCGATGGTGAGACGACCGCGATTGTGACTGCACAGCCTTTTGGAGACCATCTGACGATACAGATTTTTGCTGATATTTGTTGATGTACTGGTTGTATGTGATACTGATGTGATGTTGTTTTTGACAGGGGTGATGTAGCCCCTATTTGACTTGTGATTGTATGATACAGTGACGTGCTGACACACTTGCTACACTTTATGGTCTCGATATATATAACAATCGCCGTATTCTCACCATATCTGATTCACTTGATTGCTCATTTATGTTTTGTGACATGGGATGTTGTATGTATGATATTTGCAACATGGGATGTTGGGACATGGGATGTTGTGTGATATATTGATGACATGAGATGTTATATGCTATTACTATTACTATATACGTATGTTTATTATGGCCTAATCGACGTACGCATCTTTAGAAGATGGCACCAAGACGTCAACCGCAGCCGATGCCCACTACTCCTGAAGAACTACAGCAAGTTATTGCTGCCGCCATTGCTCAGTATGCTGCCTCGCAAGAAGGACCAAGCGGAAGTAACACGAACATCAACGGCAACCAAAATCCTCCTCATGGGTGCACCTACAAACAATTCTTGGACTGTAAGCCCATCAACTTCGACGGCACAGGTGGTGCTGTTGCTTTCGTTCGCTGGCAGAGAAGACTGATTCCACCATCCGCATGAGCAAATGTGCGCTCGACCAGCAGGTCACTTACATCTCAGGGCTGTTTCTAGACGGAGCCCTATCTTGGTGGAACTTACAAGTGCAAACACTAGGCGAAGCTGCCGCCTACGCCCTGACTTGGGCCGAATTGAAAGAGCTTATGCGCAAGAAGTACTGTTCCCGCGCAGAAATTCAAAGGTTGGAGACTGAATTTTGGCACCTGAAGATGGATGGACCAAAGGTTGCAGAATACGTCCAGAGGTTTCATGACCTATCTCAAGTGGTTCCTTATATGGTCACGCCTGAATACAAGCGAATTGAGCGCTTCATTTGGGGATTAGCTCCCCAAATCATTAGCATGGTGACCTCCGCCAGACCGGCAACTATTACGGAAGCCACTGATTTGAGCGTGGCTCTCACTGAGGAGGCAATTCGTTTAAACAAGTTTGATGAAGTCAAGGCAAAGAAGACAGAGACTCACGTTGAGTCCTCAGGAGATAACAAAAGGAAGTTTTCAAACTTCAAACAGGGCGTCAGTATGGCTGTAAAGAAAGGAAAATCAGCTGGTAGTACCAAGAAAGGGAAAGGGTACCAGGGCACCCAGCCCAAATGCAACAACTGCCAACGCCACCATACTGGCAATTGTAACGTGAAAGTTTGTGAATCTTGTGGAAAACCGGGCCACTCAAAGGAATCATGTTGGGCTAGTACAGGCCGAGGAGGCCAGGGAGGAAATGTGAATAGAAACGATAATCGTGGTGGTTTGGGAAATCGCCCACAAGGGAATAATCGAGGCTACAATGCAAATCAAGCCGGAACTGCCAATCAAAACAACCCGCCAGTTGGGGGCGGTGCAGGAAGTGGAAAAAGATTAGGATGTTTTCATTGCGGTGACGTTGGGCACTTCAAGAAGGATTGCCCAGGATTGAACCAAGCCCGTGGAAGGGTGTTCCAGATCGGTGCACAGGAAGCGCGCCAGGATCCCAACGTTGTTACTGGTACGTTCCCTGTAAATCAACACTATGCATCTGTTCTGTTTGATACTGGTGCCGACTATAGCTTCATCTCACTAGAATTTAAGAATATACTTGGGCTAGCCGCTAATAAGTTAGACATTCCCTACGTAATCGAATTGGCTAATGGAAAGTTGATAGAAGCCAATGATGTTATCAGAGGCTGTGTGATTGAATTAGGAGAACGCGAGTTTTCTCTAGATCTACTACCAGTCCAGTTGGGAAGCTTCGACGTGGTAGTAGGGATGGATTGGTTAACGAGTAACAAGGCAGAGATAGTGTGTCACGAAAAGATTATTCGTATTCCGACCGATGATGGTGAGACCATTGTTGTTCATGGGGAGAAGCGTGAGACGCCGTTAAGGATGATTAGCTGCCTGAAAGCAAGGAAGTGTTTGAAGAAAGGATGTGTTGCTTTTCTAGCACACATTGTGGATAAGAAGGTTGCTGAGCCAAAGATCGAAGACATCCCTGTCGTGAGGGAATACCCAGAAGTCTTTCCAGAAGACTTGCCTGGCTTGCCACCTCAAAGGCAAGTGGAGTTTCGCATCGACTTAGTACCAGGCGCCGCGCCTGTGGCTAAGGCACCATACAGACTTGCTCCGTCTGAGATGCAGGAATTGTCGACGCAACTTCAAGAATTGCTAGATAAGGGTTTTATCCGACCAAGCTTCTCGCCTTGGGGAGCTCCAGTTTTGTTTGTGAAGAAGAAGGACGGTAGCTTCCGTATGTGTATTGACTACAGAGAGTTGAACAAGCTGACAATCAAGAATAGGTATCCCCTGCCAAGAATCGATGATCTGTTCGACCAGCTTCAAGGTTCAAGCTTCTATTCAAAGATCGATCTTCGATCTGGATATCATCAACTTCGGATACAGGAGGAGAGTATCCCGAAGACAGCTTTCAGAACTCGATATGGGCACTACGAATTTCTGGTTATGCCGTTTGGTTTGACAAACGCACCTGCAGTGTTCATGGATTTGATGAACCGAGTTTGTAAGCCGTACTTGGATAAGTTCGTGATCGTATTCATCGATGACATCCTGATTTACTCAAGGACGAAGGCTGAGCACGAGCAACATCTTAGAGCTATTCTGGAGCTGCTAAAGAAGGAACAGTTGTACGCCAAGTTCTCTAAGTGCGAGTTTTGGCTACGCGAAGTGCAGTTTCTTGGGCACGTGGTGAATGGAGATGGAATACACGTGGATCCAACCAAGATCGAGGCAATCAAGAATTGGGAAACGCCTACAACGCCAACCGAGATTCGGCAATTCTTGGGTTTGGCTGGCTACTATCGAAGGTTCATCGAGGATTTCTCGAAAATCGCTCAACCTTTGACGCTCCTCACGCAGAAAGATAAAAAGTTTGATTGGGGAATCAAACAGGATGAAGCGTTTCAAGTGTTGAAGGATAAGCTTTGTAACGCGCCAATCTTAGCTCTACCGGAAGGTACTGACGATTTTGTGGTATACTGCGACGCATCGCGTCAAGGATTGGGTTGTGTGTTGATGCAACGCCAAAAGGTCATTGCCTACGCATCACGCCAACTGAAGGTGCACGAAAAGAACTATACCACTCATGATTTGGAGCTAGGCGCAGTGGTTTTTGCACTAAAGATCTGGAGACACTACCTGTATGGTACGAAGTGCACAATCTTCACAGACCACAAAAGCCTACAGCATATATTCAACCAGAAGGAATTGAATATGAGGCAAAGACGATGGGTTGAATTATTGAACGATTACGACTGCGAGATAAAGTATCACCCAGGGAAGGCGAATGTAGTCGCCGATGCCTTAAGTCGTAAGGAAAGGATCAAGCCCCTAAGGGTTAGGGCTATGGAAATGATAATCCAAACCGATCTCTCCTCGCGCGTTCGTGCAGCGCAGAAAGAAGCTCTCAAGGAGGAGAACCTTGAGAAAGAGTATCTCCGTGGGATGGAGAAGGTATTGGTGCAAAACGAGGAAGGAACGTTATGTTTTGGGAAAAGGATTTGGGTTCCTCTATTTGGTGGATTAAGGGAAGTTATTTTCGATGAAGCGCACAAGTCACGGTACTCTATCCACCCGGGATCGGATAAGATGTACCAAGATCTCAAAAATTACTATTGGTGGCCTAGGATGAAAGGCGACGTTGCAATTTACGTGAGCAAATGTTTAACGTGCGCTAAGGTCAAGGCGGAATACCAGAAGCCCTCGGGACTTCTGCAACAACCTGAGATTCCCAAGTGGAAATGGGAACAAATCTCAATGGATTTTGTTACAAAACTGCCAAGAACGCCAAGAGGCCATGATATGATTTGGGTGATTGTTGACCGTCTAACAAAGTCCGCACACTTTCTGCCAATCAAGGAGAAAGACAGTACTAGTAAACTTGCAGAAATTTACTTGAGAGAGATCGTAGCACGACATGGAGTACCCCTCTCGATCATCTCTGATAGAGACGGAAGGTTTGTGTCAAGGATATGGCAATCCTTCCAAGAAGCTTTTGGCTCACAATTGAATCTGAGCACTGCGTTCCATCCGCAAACTGACGGCCAGAGCGAGCGAACGATACAGACTTTGGAAGACATGCTGAGAGCATGTGCTATGGATTTGGGCGGTAGCTGGGATAAACACTTACCTTTGATCGAATTCTCATACAACAACAGCTACCACACCAGTATTGGTGTCGCGTCTTTTGAAGCCCTATACGGACGCAAGTGTCGATCACCACTATGTTGGGCTGACGCAGGTGATAGGCAGCTTGCCGGTCCCGAAATCGTTCAAGAGACGACGGACAAGATTGCGCAGATTCTTAAACGCATCGAAGCCGCTCGCCACAGACAAAAAGCCTACGCGGATCCAAACCGAAAACATATGGATTTTCAAGTTGGAGAGATGGTGTTATTGAAGGTATCACCCTGGAAAGGGGTGGCACGCTTTGGGAAGCGTGGGAAGTTAAATCCACGCTACATTGGTCTTTTCAGAATTCTAGAAAGAATTGGGACCGTAGCATACAAGTTGGACCTACCTGCTGAATTAAATGGTGTCCACGATACATTTCATGTATCCAATTTAAAGAAGAGTCCAACTCAAGTTGACGTTGCCATTCCTATCGACGAGATTCATGTTGACGACACGCTCCACTTCGTAGAAGCACCTGTCGAGGTCACAGATTGGAAAGTTAACAGGACCCGCCGGAGCAGTGTCAAACTCGTCAAGGTTCGCTGGAATGCCAGACATGGTCCTGAATACACCTGGGAGCGTGAGGACCGGATGAGAGAGAAATACCCCCACTTATTTCCTAAAAAATCTGCATCTACAAGCAGAACTTAAATTTCGGGACGAAATTTATTTAACGGGGGGAGAATGTGACAACCCTCACAAAACCAGGTATCCGTACGACTTAATTAGCTATTAACTGTTGCCTAATTACTGTGCTTAATTGAGATTTCTGATAAACTGCTACTTGATTGTTGGTACTTGTACATATCTGCATCATACTTTGATTTTTCCTGTCACTACATTATTTATTTACTGAACTCTAGTGACAAACTTGATGCACAAAAAGCACAGTAGCACTAAACGGATACACAGTGAACATGCTGATATAGCCAGCATCAGGCAGACACTGCCTCTAAAGGCCTGAATGAGCCAGAATTATTTTACTACACCATAGTGTGTGTAAGGATACAAGGGTTGTATGATTACGTCTCTAGGGATAAGATATAGAGATTTGGATGTGCCTAAAACATACTTTAAGCACGGAACACAGCACTTTTATTTACACACTAGCTTCTAGCTAATTAATAAAGTGCCAAAATACAAGGAATTATTCCCGACACTTTGCTGAATAAATTGTGTCGCTAAAAGTATTACCTACGACGCTTAAAGGATATCTTAAGCACTTTAACGGATTCCTATCCAACCGAACAACCGGACAATACCCGGAACATAAAAATATTGCCAGAATTATTGTTAGTATTTTTCTGAGCCAGTTAGGGTCCCTGATTACCCTAACACCCGTATCATAACGCAATAAACAACTAACGAGGTTAGACCTTTATGTAACCGACTTAACGTAACTAAACACTAACTGTTTAGTTGGAATCAAACCGGGTGGTCCCACCACCCTAACCAAATCGGCCCAACCAAGGGGGACAAGGCCGAATTCTTTTTATTATTTTATTACTTTTGTCTAATATCTAGATAGCACGAGACCCGTTGGACGATAACGCTTAAACTCTCTATAAAAGGCACACTCTCTCACACATATCACACACTACCACCCAACTCACTCCCTCTCTCCCTTGTGCTCCCCCTCACGGCCGAGAACCCCCACCACCACCCATCCGTTTTTCGGTTTTGCTTCATCCATTCCAAGAGCATACAAGCCTTGAGGATCACGTACAACGAAGCTCGGAACAAACGGAAGTTGAAGGACCTCGAGCATTTGCTTTTATCCACGCAGTTTTCGACTAGAATCTTCCCTAGCCCCGAGCTAGAGGTATATTGTTTAAAACTCGTTATTAGTCGTGTCTAAAGTGGTTAAAAGGATTTTTATCGGTTAAATATCGGTAACCCGCTTCATGAATCTTTAAAGTCTTCTAAAAAGTGAAAATCGTTGGATAAAAGCACATAACGCGTGTAAATGTCGTAGTATTTGAATATGTTGGTTAATATGACCCGATCTACGATGTGGTGGCTCTTATCATCGTTTAACCCGACTTTGTTAAGATCACGTATCTTGACATACACTTGTTTCTTTTGTACAAGGGTTAAAAGGTGAAACTCCACCACACGGGAAACATGAACTTGTGTAAAAGTGTCTTAACATGAAAAATAGTATTTAAAACAAGCCGATCTACGTATGTACAAGTGGTATATTCGTAGGACCGGGTATTGAGAAAATCATGTTTTATAAAAGTTGTATAACAGGTTAACAAATGTGATTTTTATAATCTACAAGTGTATAAACACTTGTGAAATGAAAGATCCGACAAAATAACAATTTTTATAAAAATTGTCGGAAGTTGTAAAGAGTGATTTGTTCCAAAAACGGGGTTTTTGCAAGAATAAACTATTTTATACATAGATCCACTAAATATAACGAGTTCTACATAATAGTTTTAGAAAAACTACAAGTTCATGTAATATTGTGATTTTACATACTAGTCTACAAATTTGAAGTGTTGAAACTAGTTTGAAGTGTTGGAAATTGATTGATTGAAATAAAAGAAGTGATTTTGTAAAAGAAAATGATACGCTTGAAAGCGTGGCCACCTCCAGTTACAGGGGAAACTCTGGCGAAATTTTCTAAAAATATAACACTTAGAATTATTCACAAGTGTTAGACTACTTTGACATGTTTTCAAAAATATATTTCGCCACAACTTTATTTATAAATAATCGGAGGTGGGATTTTCACAAAACTAAAAGTGATAAATATATATTCGGTAAATATATTTTGTCACAACACTGTTTATGATTATTTTGTGAAAATGTATAAATATTATTTTTAGAGTAAAAATAATATTTACTAACTTGTCAAACCCAAAATAATACAAACGCTTATACGACAAGCATAAAAGTTACAACGGTAATTTCTATTACCACCTAATCATTAAAACGTAACTTACGCATTACGCGGAAATATTCACCAACACGTATGTTGTCAACGTATTATTTTGGAAAGTATTGTGTAAAGAGAAAATATATTATTTTTGAGAAAAAATAATTATACCTTGGAATGAGAAATAAAAATATATTAAGTGGGACTTAATGAGATAGTATAAATACACATGTATTTAAATCCCCCATCCTTGGGAAGGAAAGTAAAATACCAAGTATGTACACGAAACGGTTGTCTAACCGTCTCCTAAAAATATAAGTTATAAAGCTAAGGCACGGCCATCCGTCTAATAGAATTAGCACCTGTAGGTCGTTGCACAGCTTCGGATATTCGGATTACTTGGTAGAGATACGCATTCACTGTGAGTTCATGTCCCCCTTTTCTCTAACTGTTTTCAGTTTACTTAACTGCGGGGGTGAAATACATGTTACTATGATTTACGAGTACTTTACAACGGTATGTTTAACGTAAGGAGGTGTTATACGATCATGTGAGTGGATAGGAACAACATGGGGCCATTAGTCCTCATGGAGGGACCGAGGGACAGGAGCGGTAGATCTATCTGGGTGTAGCGAGCCCAGCCCCCGGCCAAACTAGAAACGGACCGTGGGGTGACTTTGTCCACATACTTTGCCGTGGCATAAATCTGCTAGGTTTGAGTCTCCCTATTTGCACTTCACATATGTCAGTGGCCTTGCAAACCATTGATGATCACAAGTCCTCTTACACTGCTACATACCACAACTATTTTTTCTACTCACAAAGGTTTTACATACTCACTTACGCATGAACTCGCTCAACATTAATGTTGATTTTTCAACTCACATGTATTTCAGGAAATTAAACGGATCTGGCACGGTATGGAACGTTTTCCGCTGCACTGGTCATGAAGTCATCAGGGTTTAGGGTTGTGTCTCTTACCTGGACAAGACACAATCCCTAAATCACGTTTATGTTTTGATTAAAGTTGTAATGTTACTGAACAAGGTTATGGTTGCATGATAAAAACACTAGTATTGTATGATGTTTTCAAAAACTTAATGGATGACTTGCATGGTTCTTAAATTCATATAGCTTTGTTATGATTAAGCTATGGTATTAAGAAGTCACACAAATTAACCACGCTTCCGCAAAGCCAGGGTGTGACAATATCCTTGAAATCTTCCCATGCAGTAGCATTAGCAGTTTCCAAACCAAGCATCTGGATCTGTGCTTTCCACCATGAAAGCGCGTTTCCTTCAAGTGTGTCGGTAGCAAACTTCACCCAATTAGCAGGGGGACACTCGCAGACAGCGGACACAACTTCGACCTTCTCGATCCAGTGCAGAAGACCTATGGCACCCTCAGTGCCATTGAAAGGGAGAGGCTTGCAATCCATGAAGGTTTTGAAAGTATAAACACGTGGTTGCGCAGGCGCATGCTGACCTGTTGTGAGAAGCGAAGAGAATAGGTTTAGGGGTGAAAAGACGATGCGGCGGTAGGATCTAAACATCCTAAAATAACGAGTTTACCTCCAGGGTGAGCTGCGAAAGCTGCAGCCACCGTGTTGATCAGGTTAGTGAACTGAGCCTGAGTCATGTTAACGTTTCCTCTTCCGCGTCCACTCATTGTCTTCATAACCAGAAAACATAACATGAGTGGGATGTCGTAATGTAGCGAGAATGAGATAGAAGAGGGAGGTATATCTATCTAACTAGTACGTATAGCAGAACAGAAAGCATAAAGTAAGGAAGCAAGTAAACACTAGTCCGAGCTATGAGGTCTAATGTGTTGAGTCTTGCACTTGGAGTGTAGTGTCATCACGAGTCACGGGTTATAGTCTGGTTTTTCTCAAAAAGACTTCCTTTTTAAAACCAAGTTCACTATAACCAATGGCTCTGATACCAATCTGTCACACCCCCAAAATCCACGAGCGGAATACCACCGCTTGGGGACGTGACTGACCAGGATCCAGCCACCAATTATACTGAGCAATTTAATTAATAACATAAGTGATATCCACCAACCACAAGGTTAGCAAATATCATAATCAAGTTCAAAAGTTTTAAGTTCAAATAGTAGTTTAGGTAAGTAGCGGAAGCATAGACAAAACAGTTTTAAAACAAGGTTCCTAGTTCAAGTTTATTTAGCACCCAACACAGGGGTAGACGACCACTACACATCCCCAAGTAGCAAGCTCCTGAGTCACTGGGTACCTGCAAAGCATGCAGTAGGGTATCAACAAAAATGTTGGCGAGTTCACGAGTTGTCCAGTTTTTAATTACCAAAAACTTGTTTCACCAGTTAATTTGTCCGTTTATACATGCCATGGGGAGCTACCCCATAAGTAAGCGACTAAACTGTTTTTCCAATACCGAATACTTACTTAACCGTACGTTTCCGCAGTGCCACGTTTGTCAATGTTCTATCATCATTGACGTTTGCCAGAGTCTATTAGTTCACTCACGTTCCCAGTAACAAGGGTCGGTGTGAGGCTGGTTAGACCTAAATAGTGCTATCAACTAATAACCCGTTCGCCTGGCCCCGGCGACTAATCGGTATTATGTAGTAGGGACTTGAGTGATAGAGTTTCGTTTAGTGTTGCTCGTTGCATTCCGTATAAACAGTAATTAACTAAGAGTCCCACACAAGGGGAGGAAATAAGTTTGTATCCCTTACAAGGGATAGCGTTGTTTTAAGTTCCGTTTTCCCAAACCACCGGGAACGCATGCTTTAAAAGTTGTGAACTCACCTTGGGTTGCTCGGTAGATTAGTTTACTTGGTCAAACACGTTGGTCACCACGTCCTAGCATGGTTACCAGTATAGGTCAGGCTCGGATACAGTTAAGTCACGTAGGTTTTACACATAACTAACACATAGCATACATATCACGTTATTGGGCCTGTCCTACCAGTTAAACAGTTACAGATAACACATAGTTCAGTTAAACAGGCAGCCCAAACAAATCACATTGTGGCCCAATAACTAAAGTAAGCAGCTCAGTCGAGACAAGGTGGTCTCGACTCGAGATCATGCGGTCTCGAGTCGCAACCACGAGGTCTCGAGTCATGGACTTCTGGTCTCGAGTAGTGCAGGCTTAACTCGCAACCTCAGAGGTCTCGAGTCCCGTCTCGAGTCGAGACTATACGATCTCGAGTCGAGGCCTTGATGGTCTCGAGTCCCTAAAGTCCGTTTTGAGTTGTTTTGTCAAGGTCTCGAGTCGCAATCACTGCGGTCTCGAGTTGTAACTCAATGGTTTCGAGTCGAGACCAAGGGTTTCGACTCCAACACCTGCTGTTTCTAGAATGTCTGCCCAAATCGTACTATCCAATAGAATTCCCATTTCATGATCCTATGTACTATCCAATGTAAATGCACAAACATGTTTTGTTGTCTAATTCTCAAACAAAACGGATCAAACAAGCATTTTTCAATGTTTTTTTTTCATGATCTTCAAGTAGTTCATCTTTTAGGTTTTCATATTAAATCAGACATGTTCATCCTACATAACTATGCATTTTTTTGGACAAGAATCATAACACAAAATCTAGATACCAAGATCATCTTGCAACCCATCATCGAACAAACATTTGCTTTATAACATTTAACGTAATTCGGATGGTCATAACAATCCTAAACTATCATTCTTTTGCCATTCAAAACATCTTAACAAAATATTATCCTACAAAAGTCATGTTCATCTTAGATGTTGGAACCAAGCATGTATCATTAACAAACAAGAATCCATTAGATCAAGAAAACACTTTCATCATACATAAACAATAGCCACAACGCACATTATCACATAATCAACACCTTTATCATGTGCTTGCAAAGAAACACTAACCAGCTAAGGATTTTGAGTGTAGAAGTGAGTAGGTTTGTTGTCCGATAATCCTCGAGAGAAGAACACAAGCTGATCCGAGAGCTTTGCCGCTGCCGTTTGGGTCGGGGAGGTGGGGAAGGAGGATTATGGTGGTGTTTTAGGGTTTTAGTGAGAGAGAGAGAGAGAGAGAGAGAGAGAGAGAGAGAGAGAGATAGAGAGTGTGTTTGTGTAGGAGAGTGTGAGGGAATGTTGGTTGCCCAAAAATGGCAAGGTTGGCTAGGAGCATGAGTTTTATACTTGTTCCAAGTTGGTGCACCCTAATGGGTTCTGAGTGGGCTAAGGAAGGTTGCGGCCCAACCGGCCCGGCTGTGCATGCCCCCAACCGGCCCAACTGTTTACTGTTTACCCGAGACCGAGTGGTCTCGAGTCGGGTTCATGGTCTCGGCTCACCACATACATATACACATATATATATACATTTTACGTACACATTATCAACACATAGCACATCAAGATAATTCACACCTTTCATTTAATAGTTTATTCATACTTACTGCTAATACAAGAGGGTTACTCGGGAAAACCTAGAGTGTCACATTATCCCCAAGTTTTGAGAACTTTTGTCCCGAAAGTTAAGGCAGCCACTATCAAGCTAGTATAGGTGAGAACGTTTCAACGGGGTGTCACAACCTTCCCTTTACTATTATTACCAAAAGATATATCACCCCCTCCATGAGTTTTGAATTCTTTGAGTAGGGCTCTACATCCAGTCATGTGTCTGGAGCCTCCACTATTTACATACCAAAGACTATCTAAGCATGCATAAGCTCCCTGGACATCAAGTAAATAATTAGTTCAGGAAAGTCTCCAAAGCCAATAAGGCTTTGGATGGGGTCTCAACAGTGTCTATGTTAAGTTCTGGTGGATGGACAGTGGTTAGTTGTCACACCCCAATTTCCACACGTTTCACCGGTGGGCCCGGTAGGGGATTACCGTGACGTAGTTAGCAACAATATAGTCAAACCACACAATATTTAAATGCACAGCGGAAGCATAAAGATAGATATATTTCAACCATCAAATGTAATATCCAAGTATCACAAGTAGTCGAAATAATCCACAGGGGACCAAAATAAAATAGGAAATATAATGTTCAACAGATAGTGGCATCCAGGCTTGCGAGACTCTAACGATGCTAAGGAGTGGCCAGCCTATTTCGTGTAGAACCTGCATTTAATCTGTTTGGGGAAAATACGTTAGTTTACACTGGTAAATACATTCAACCGACACTTTTGTAAAAGGTTTAATAAAATTGATTTGAATGCACAAGGCACAAACTCTTTATAACTTGGAATAATTAATCAATCAAATCTTGTAAAAGAATTACATGTTCACTATGTGTTCAGTCGCCCGGGTCATGCCGGGTTTAAAGTTAATAGACACGCCACATAGCATAAAGCCGTGGCGGGAAAACCAACGGTTACACCTTTATAAATATAGACACATTGTCGGGTGTACGCCTACACCCGCGTGTCAAGGTCGTGGCCATTTCGTAAAATGCTGCCAAGGATATCCGGGACATGGTCATTAAGCTCCCAAAGGCGTAAAGCCAACAAAACCAATTTTTAAACGGGTCACATTGATAATACCCAACTTCTAATGAGTTAGGGTCAATTTCCCGACCAAGCGGTATTTTGTATACCGTAACCCAAGCCCGTGTAACGGAAAAAAAGTTAAAAGTATTTACCTGAGCAAGTAATAACCTCAACAAACAAATGCAAGTATCTTTTACTGGTCTCCTATTCTGGAACAAAGGTTTATAACAACCTATTAGAATCCTAACGGGTCTTTAATTTAGCCTTAGCTTAGACCGGTCAATTTTCAAATGATAAATACGGTTTAATCGCATGAATGGCCAAAACCGGGAATGGAATGTGGTTTGGACTCAAAAAGTTTGAAGACTCGTTTTATATGGGTAATATAAACACATTCTGGATCTTGAGGTAGAAACGATAAGGTTTGACCCGTTTCGGCCAGTTTATGTAAACTAGTTACATAACCGAACCGTACGCGTAAAAGGCGTAACGGGTAACCGTAAGAGTCCTACACAGGTTTCCAAAGTTAATATGCTCTAAAGAGGTTGTGGTATCAGTAGGATACCTTCCATTATGCCCATAACGAGTTTAACCCCAATATACGCCCCGTAGGGGTATTTCGGTCTTTTTAAAGATTATAAAAGAGGTTTCCGAGTTCTATAGGAAATCTGAGTTTTCCGAACAGGTTATAAAGTTCAAAATACTTTATTTATTATTTAAAATCAGTAGCAATTGGATTCGGGTCAAAATACCATGTAGAACTCAAGTTATGTCCGAAAAGGGCATTTTTGGTATTTACCGAATCATAGTCATAACCGCAGGTTATGAGCAGGTTAAAAATAATTAAAAATCTATAAAAATCCCAAAATATTATTTTACATCAGTGTGTAAAAGGTTTGGTGTTGAAATTTGGGTTTAGATAGGTTTTATGCTAATTGTGCCATTTAGTTAGGAAAGTTTTCGTAATTGCGCTATTTAGCATAATTCCTATTCTAGACCTCGGATTGACATGAAATTTTAGAGACATGTTTAGAAATCAGTAACTAAGGTTATTGTCCTTTCACATGTCCAAAATTCTCGTTTTAAAGTTAAAAGGGCGTTATGGTCAACATTTAAGCATATAACGGAAATGTGCAAACGACTCGGACAAACAACGAACCGGTCACAGAGGGTTATACCATCATGTAACATGGTCCTAAGAGAGTCCTAAGGCATATCTAAATCATACCATAATGGGTCAGAACTGAAGTCAAAGCAAAAGTCATAGTTTTGCGACTTTCGGTTCCGAACCGGGACAAAACAGTAAATGGTCGGATCAAATAAGCTTAGACCAGTTATAATACTTATTATCATGTTATATGAGTGTTAAAACAGGTTACACGCCATCTTCATTACTGATTATGCATAAAATCGAAAGTTAGCATTCTGTTGACTTTTTCTAAGCAACTTTGACCCGACATTTGGACTAGTTAGAGTGGGAATCAGAGGGTGCCCTTTTAAGGGTTTAATGCCCACATGATTACCAACATATAACTACCTTAGTTTCGATTAATCACTGGACCATTTGTGATTAATCGTTAAGTCAATCGTTAATTACGACGGATTGACTTTTAAGCTATATCTAAGCAAAAACTTAACTAACAAGGGTGGAGCACACTTACAAGAGTCCTATGCACGATCAGGGATGAGTAGTGAAGACACTTGAGCTCCAGAAATGATCAGAAATGATGAAGAAGGCGTGAAGAACAATGTTGCAACTTAAGGCCCTTTTATAGTAGTTTAGACACCTTAGATCTTTGCCAACAAGTGCTACAAGTGTTCCTAGATGATCAACATCTGTCCCTGAGTGCTAGGGGACGTTTAGGGGGCACCCATGCTGCTCATAATGGCTCATATGTCGGTTAAAACATCAAACAGTGCTTCTGTCCACGTTCTCTGCATCTGGGGCATTGACGCGGCCCGCATAAAGGTCCTCTTAACCTTTACGCGGCCCGCCAAAATCCTTCTGACAAAGCCCGTATCTACTACTGTCATAGCGGCCCGAGTAAAGTCCTTGCAACCTTTACGCGGCCCGCCTAAGACCTGCTTGTAAGATTTTTCAAATCTTTTCAATTATTAGTGTTGGCCTTTGGCGATTCGAAGGGGTAACTTTGCACTTTGGGCCTCTTTTATTTACGTATAAGGGCCTTGTGACTTTTACCCGCGCCGTTAAGTCCTCGGTTAGTTTATTACTACTCGGAAAGTCCTAACTTTCAATGTTGACGCTTTTAACCCCTCAGATACGAATTCGATCATAAGTTTCTCGTTTTAAAACGGAACTTTGTGAAACTTATATCGTATATTCTAGTGAGCGTAATTTACCATTACAAAGCCTCGGGTTTGTTAAAGGGTCACTCAGAGGTATAACTTAAACATGTTGACACATTTAACCTCTGTAGTTTGTAATCTCTCACTTTCTTCCACATTTCGTTCCGTACGATCCATGATTTATTCGTTTGAAGGTACGAGCCTTATTTAGGGTTACTATAAAGTATATTTATCCCTCGTTGACATTTTGAACCCTCGGATTCACATACTTTCAAAGTTTGTCAACTTTAGTCCTTATTTAGTATCTATTACCACGTGTAAACTCATGACACGTGTCAATACATTATAGGACGCAAATTTTCGAGGTGTTACATCCTCACCCCTTAAAAGAAATCTCGACCTTGAGATTTATTGAAATAAATGAGGGTACTTTTCTTTCATCATGGATTCTACTTCCCACGTATACTCGGGACCTCTACGGGCATCCCACTTTACCTTCACAATCGGTATATACTTCCTGCGAAGCTTCTTAACCTGTCGATCCTCGATCTACATCGGTTTTTCTACAAATTTTAAGCTTTCATCGATGTGTACATCTGTATGCGGTATCACCAGTGATTCATCAGCGAAACACTTTTTCCGATTACAGATGTGGAACACATTGTGGATACCACTTAGCTCTTCCGGTAAGTTTAATTTATAGGCAACCGATCCGACACGTTCGATTACCTCGAAAGGTCCAATATATCTCGGGCTTAACTTGCCTTTCTTACCGAATCGCATCACCCCCTTCCAGGGCGATACCTTAAGCAATACTTTGTCGCCTACTTTGAAATTGAAAGGCTTACGCTTCAAATCTGCGTAACTTTTTTGCCTGTCTCGGGCAGCTTTCAATCGATCGCGAATTTGGACAATCTTGTCCGTTGTTTCAAATATTATATCAGGTCCTGTCATCTGGACATCTCCCACTTCTGCCTAACAAACGGGCGTTCTACACTTTCTACCATATAGGGCTTCAAAAGGTGCAGCCTTAATGCTCGTATGGTAGCTGTTGTTATAGGAGAACTCGACCAATGGTAGGTGGTTATCCCAATTACCGCCTAAGTCTATCGCACATGCACGAAGCATGTCTTCCAACGTTTGGATTGTACGCTCACTCTGTCCATCTGTCTGAGGGTGGTAAGCCGTACTGAAGTTCAAACGTGTGCCCAAGGATTGTTGGAAACTTTTCCAAAAGTGTATCGTGTACCTGGTATCTCTATCAGAGATAATAGACACAAGCACGCCATGAAGGGCTACAATCTTATCTACAAACAACTGGGCTAGCATATCGGAGCTATGAGCCTCCTTTATGGGTAGGAAATGTGCTGACTTAGTCAGTCTATCAACTATTACCCATATTGTATCGTTTCCCTTCTTTGTCTTTGGCAACTTGGTGATGAAATCCATCGTCACCATTTCCCACTTCCACTCGGGAAGTTCAGGCTGTTGTAGCAAGCCCGACGGCTTTTGATGTTCCGCTTTTACTTGCTCACAAGTCAAACACTTTGCTACATAGGTGGCTATAGACTTCTTCAAGCCTATCCACCAAAAGTTTGCCTTCAAGTCCTGGTACATTTTATCAGCTCCAGGATGAACGGAATATCAGGAACTGTGCGCTTCCTGAAGGATAACGTCTCGAAGACCTCCATAAACAGGAACCCATATCCTTCCATTTAATCTCAGAATTCCGTCTTTGCCATAGGATAACTGTCCTTCAGTTACTCCTAGCTTTTCTTTAGGATAGTTAGCTTCTGACACAGCTTCTTTCTGTGCAGCTAACAATCTCTCATTCAGACTGTTCTTGATTTCAATGCTCTTGGCATTGATCCTTATTGGTTTCACTCTTTCTTTTCTGCTCAAGGCATCTGCGACTACGTTGGCCTTGCCTGGATGGTATCTTATTTCACAGTCATAATCGTTCAGAGTTTCCACCCAACGTCGCTGCCTCATATTCAAATCTTTCTGATTGAACAGATGCTAGAGGCTTTTGTGATCAGAATAGATCACAAACTTAATACCATACAAATAGTGCCTCCATAGCTTTAGTGCAAATACAACGGCACCCAACTCCAAGTCATGGGTGGTGTAATTCTTTTCATGCACCTTTAATTGTCATGAAGCATAAGCAATCACCTTGCCTCTCTGCATAAGCACACAACCCATCCCGGGGTGCGATGCATCACAATACACTACAAATTCTTCCATTCCGTCCGGCAATGTCAACACAGGAGCATTGCTTAGCTTCTGTTTAAGGATATCAAAAGCTTCTTGCTGCTTAGGGCCCCAATTAAACTTTATACTCTTTCTAGTTAAAGAAGTTAGGGGTGCAGCAATTCTTGAGAAATTTTCGATGAAGCGTCTGTAGTATCCTGCTAGACCTAGGAAACTACGAATCTCTGTAGGCGTCTTCGGCTCCTGCCAATTCATGACGGCTTCAACCTTGGCGGGATCCACTTGGATACCACGCTCACTGACTACATGTCCAAGGAATTGGACTTCTCGTAGCCAAAATTCACATTTAGAGAATTTGGCGTAAAACTTTTCTTGATGAAGCAGTTTAAGAATACATCGAAGATGCTTCTCATGGTCAACTTGACTTTTTGACTATATGAGGATGTCATCATTGAAGACAATGACGAATTTATCCAAATAAGGCTTGCAAACGCGATTCATGAGATCCATGAATGCGGCAGGTGCATTAGTGAGCCCAAAAGGCATCACTAGGAACTCGAAATGACCATAACGAGTCCTAAATGCAGTCTTGTGTACATCTTCGTCCTTGACCTTCAATTGATGGTAGCCTGACCTGAGATCAATTTTGGAAAAGTAGCTTGCTCCTTGCAATTGATCGAACAGATCATCGATCCTGGGCAAAGGATACCTATTCTTGATTGTAACCTTATTAAGCTCTCGGTAATCGATGCATAGGCGCATCGAACCATCTTTCTTTTTGACGAACAAGATTGGTGCTCCCCATGGAGACGAACTAGGTCTCACAAAACCTTTGGCTAGCAGATCATCTAGCTGCGTCCTCAATTCTTTCATTTCTGTGGGTGCCAATCTATAAGGTGCTCTTGCAATAGGCGCTGCTCCTAGGATGATGTCGATACTGAATTCCACTTGCCTATCTGGTGGCAAACCAGGCAGCTCTTCCGGGAAAACTTCAGGATAGTCAGAGATGACTGGAATGTCTTCAATCTTGGGTTTCTCCTCACCAATAGTCACATGTGCCATATAAATGACACATCCCTTTCTTCAAACACCTGGATGCCTTTAGCATAGATACTTGCGCAGGCAATCCATGCCGAGTATCTCCCTGGATGGTAAGTGGTTCTCCAGACGGAGTCTTGATCACCACTTGTTTCTTGTTGCACACAATCTGGGCTTGGTTATGCGATAACCAATCCATACCCAACACTATGTCAAAACCAGCTAGCTTAAAGGGTAGCAGGGATAAAGGAAATGAGTGATTCCTAATGGATATAACACATCCATTTAAAACAGTTGAGACTGTTTCCAAAGTCACATTAGCTAACTCTACCTCATAATTCACATTCAAGGCTTTAACAGGCTATCCACAAAGGATTTATCTGCTCCAGAATCAAATAATACTCTTACGAATACATCGTTAATGAGGAACGTACCGGTTATGACGTTGTCATTCTGGATAGCCTCTTGAACATTCATTTGAAAGACCTTGGCATTGGTCTTTTTCCCTTCTTCAGTCTTCTTCACTATCTTCGGGCAGTTAGTCTTGATGTGCCCTTTTTCATTGCAACTATAACAAGTTGCATCCTTGAGTTTCTTGCACTCAAGTGTCCTATGCTCAGAGGACTTGCAAATCCCACATGCCTTCGGCTGGGATTTCTGTTCATACCTGCACCTTCCGAAATGATGCTTCTTGCAAACATTGCACTTGGGCCTATCGCCCGACTGTCGGTCATTCTTCTTGGTCTCTGATCCCTTCTTGTGGTCACGATTTCCCCGATGCTTCTTGCTTGACCTACGTGAATCATCATCTTCATGTTTCCTCTTCTCGGTGTCAGCATTTCTCAAAGATCTCTGTCTCACGGCATCCAGTGTGAGAGACAGAGATATATCTGCCACGGATCTAAATGTAGCGGGCCGAGAGGCCTTCACGCTAGCTTTGATTTTCCGGGGCCAGACACCCAATGAAACGTGCGATCCGTTTAGGTTCCGGGGTCACAAGGTACGGAACCAATCTTGACAGGGTGTTGAAACTTGTGAGATAAGCCTAGCAATCCAGGTTCTTCATGACCAGTGATAGGAAATCAGACTCTATCTTCTCAACCTCGTGCTGAGGGCAGTAGTTTTCTTTGATGAGAACAATAAACTGCTCCCATGTCATGCTATACAAAGCAACCTTCCCTGAGGCTTGAACTAAAGATCTCCACCATGCTAGGGCTTCATCCTTAAATGACTGGGACACAAACTTCACCACATCCCTCTCCGCACAACCACTAATGTCCACAACAGCGTCCATTTCGTCCAGCCAGGTCATGCAATCCACAGCGCCTTTTTCCCCAGTAAAATCTCGGGGCTTGCAGGAAACAAAGTACTTATACGTGCAACCCTTGGCGCGAGGTACATCAGTGAACACCAATTTCTTGGGACGAACACTATTCTCATTTGATGAGTGTCGATCATCGTCCTTCTTAGGTTTAGACTGGGTTGAGGGTGGTTTGCTAGGGGATGCAGAATGAGTTCTTGGCTTTGAGTGTGGTGCATATAGGGTCCTGCTTCGAGACTCGCTATACTCTTCATATTGCCGTTCTAAGGCGGTCTTAACAGCATCGTCTACCAAAGCTTTCAATTCAGCGCCCGTTATATTAATTTGGGCGTTATCATTGTCATCCTCCTTTGATTGACTATTAACTCCATTTGGGTCAGCCATTGAGATCTTGATCTGCTACAAGGAATATGACAGAATTTTATTTAGGAGTTTATTATGGAATTGTCTTTTATTGCAATTCATTAACCATGGTAAACATAGACCATATTTGGTTAATTTGTTACTCACTTTTATTTAGGATTTGAGTATAACTTATCCTAATTATAAACAATATTGTTAGTGGCACAAAAGCCTAGTCATAAGGACGTTTTTATATATCATCAGCCAGGATTTCAGAGAATCAAGGCATGAAGGTTTGAACCATAGTTCTTTTACCTTTTCTGACAGGGAGTCATAGACTACAACTGTCTTTTGTCTTATATGACAATAAGTATGGCCCGTAGGCACTACATCGCTAATGGATGTTTGATAAGTGATCATCTTAATTGATGATTTAATCCCATGATTTATAAATCATTAATTTAGGTCTTGGAATCCTTTGAAGGATTCTTATAAGAATGACGCGTGTGATTTTAACGAACCACAACTGCCAAGAATGTTAATATGTTTACAGAGGTTAACAGAATCTGAATCTTTTACTCAGGTCTCACCATCTTGGCTGGGTCTTATAATGACACCAGGCTAGGTCTCACCATTTAAGATTCTTTATTTAGGCAGACTTATTTAAAAGGAATGATTTTTAATTTATTTTATGTAATAATGTATTAAAATGACAAAAATGAAATTTATAAACTTAACATTCCATTAATCATAATAATGATTACACAATGCCCTAAACGGGACTTTCAATAGACAAATACCTACTCAGAGGTTTACAGAAAACAAGTCCACGCAGGGACCAAAAGGCAAGTCCACGCAGGGACTAAAACAAATAAATGTCCACACAGGGACTAAAACAAATAAATGTCCACACAGGGACTTGATTAAAATAGGAAATACAGTAGTATATCTAGAGACTAATGATCTCGCTTCTTCTTCCCTTTTAACAGGTTTGCTAGGCCTTTAAGGAATCCACGATTGTTCTTACGTTCTTGCTCAAAGTCTCGTTCTACCCTATTTAAACGGTGAAGGATTTCTTCCTGCTCCGGTGGGGAAAAACGTGGCTGCTGCGACGGTTGTTGAACCGGAGGTCTAGCAGGTGCTGGATACCCATGAGCTGGGTATCCTAATCCCCAGGGATTTCCATAAGGTCCTTCGGGATGGAGGGCGTTGTAATTGGCCGCTACCAAGTATGGGTCGGCGTCAGCATAATTATAGTGAGTGTGAGTCGGCAACTCAAACGGGTTATATGTCGTGAATCCGGCGTATGCTGGTATCGGGTTATCATAGCCGAATGGTGGCGGAGGTGGTGCAACTGGTGCAGAATTCACCTCTGAAGGATGACTCGAAGGTTCACCCATTTGTGGGTCTTCAGGCAGTGGCGGAAAATGACTGCCACTGGAGTGCCGAGGGGTGCTGAAATGAAAATCCCCTCTTCGTGCGGATATCCGCGCGCCTGATCTCCTACGCCTTGGCGAATCCGGAGGTGCTTGCTGAACTGGTGGCGGTGGAGGTGGTGGCGTAACTGCCACGAAACGCGAATCCTCAGAAGGATCCTGTTGCTGTTGTTGCTGCTGGTGAGGTGAAGAATGGTGAGAGGGTGTAAAGTACCACTTGCACTGGTTAAACCTCGCCTGGTAACTGTCGAGACCCTGATAAGATGTTCCATGAAAGGATGACCCATCAGAGATCTCGATAGGATGGTTGGGGGTACCTCTTGCAGGTTCGATGGGATCCGTGTCCTCGTCCATATCCATCGCATTATCTTCGGAGAAGTGGTCCTCTGGTCCTAGTGGGTTAAAACCTACTGGTTCTTGGACATAGTCCGCCGGGTTGAACTGGCCTTGGAAGAAAGGAGTGGGATCGCCATAGGAACGGTGCGAAACATAACGCTGGAGAGGTATAAACGAAGGTTGAGGGTTACTGGGTTCGTTTTCTGAATTCGGCCCAAAAGAGTAACGGTATGAAGGCGTCGAACTGTGCGAGGTAGACCGTCTAGTGGGCTCAAAGAGGTTCCTCCTACGCCTCTGAGGTTCTTCACTCCTTGTGTTGGAAGGAGCTCGCATGTGTGAAGGTCCGGCCTCGTGATCATTGTGGGTAGTGATCGGCCCTTTGCCTCTTCCTCCTCTTCTGATTGCTGGTGGCATATTTCCTGCTTAACAAATTTTAAATCAACAATAAACAATAAAAGACAAACTAGAACCACAATTCGAATTTGTCCTATGTTCTTGTCTAGACTCGAGTATGTGCAATTGTGTCATTGAGATTAAACACATAAGGACAGTGTTTAATTCACTCAACGTTGGCTCTGCTACCAACCTGTCACACCCCAAATTTCCACACGTTTCACCGGTGGGCCTGGTGGGGGATTACCGTGACGTAGTTGGCAACAATATAGTCAAACCACACAATATTTAAATGCACAGCGGAAGCATAAAGATATATATATATATATATATATATATATTTCAACCATCAAATGTAATATCCAAGTATCACAAGTAGTCGAAATAATCCACAGGGGATTAAAATAAAATAGGAAATATAATGTTCAACAGATAGTGGCATCCAGGCTTGTGAGACTCTAACGATGCTAAGGAGTGGCCAGCCTATTTCGTGTAGAACCTGCATTTAATCTTTTTGGGGAAAATACGTCAGTTTACACTGGTAAATACATTCAACCGACACTTTTGTAAAAGGTTTAATAAAATTGATTTGAATGCACAAGGCACAAACTCTTTATAACTTGGGATAATTAATCAATCAAATCTTGTAAAAGAATTATATGTTCACTATGCGTTCAGTCGCCCGGGTCGTGCCAGGTTTAAAGTTAATAGACACGCCACATAGCATAAAGCCGTGGTGGGAAAACCAACGGTTATACCTTTATAAATATAGACACATTGTCGGGTGTACGCCTACACCCGCGTGTCAAGGTCGTGGCCATTTCGTAAAATGCTGCCAAGGATATCCGGGACATGGTCATTAAGCTCCCAAAGGCGTAAAGCCAACAAAACCAATTTTAAACGGGTCACATTGATAATACCCAACTTCTAATGAGTTAGGGTCAATTGCCCGACCAAGCGGTATTTTGTATACCGTAACCCAAGCCCGTGTAACGGAAAATAAGTTAAAAGTATTTACCTGGGCAAGTAATAACCTCAACAAACAAATGCAAGTATCTTTTACTGGTCTCCTATTCTGGAACGAAGGTTTATAACAACCTATTAGAATCCTAACGGGTCTTTAATTTAGCCTTAGCTTAGACCGGTCAGTTTTCAAATGATAAATACAGTTTAATCGCATGAAAGGTGAAAACCGGGAATGGAATGTGGTTTGGACTCAACAAGTTTGAAGACTCGTTTTATATGGGTAATATAAACACATTCTGGATCTTGAGGTAGAAACGATAAGGTTTGACCCGTTTTGGCCAGTTTATGTAAACTAGTTACATAACCGAACCGTACGCGTAAAAGGCGTAACGGGTAACCGTAAGAGTCCTACACATGTTTCCAAAGTTAATATGCTCTAAAAAGGTTGTGGTATCAGTAGGATACCTTCCATTATGCCCATAACGAGTTTAACCCCAATATACGCCCCGTAGGGGTATTTCGGTCTTTTTAAAGATTATAAAAGAGGTTTCCGAGTTCTATAGGAAATCTGAGTTTTCCGAACAGGTTATAAAGTTCAAAATACTTTATTTATTATTTAAAATCAGTAGCAATTGGATTCGGGTCAAAATACCATGTAGAACTCAAGTTATGTCCGAAAAGGGCATTTTTGGTATTTACCGAATCATAGTCATAACCGTAGGTTATGAGCAGGTTAAAAATAATTAAAAATCTTTAAAAATCCCAAAATATTATTTTACATCAGTGTGTAAAAGGTTTGGTGTCGAAATTTGGGTTTAGATAGGTTTTATGCTAATTGCGCCATTTAGTTACTAAAGTTTCCGTAATTGCGCTATTTAGCATAATTCCTATTCTAGACCTCTGATTGACATGAAATTTTAGGGACATGTTTAGAAATCAGTAACTAAGGTTATTGTCCTTTCACATGTCCAAAATTCTCGTTTTAAAGTTAAAAGGGCGTTATGGTCAACATTTAAGCATATAACGGAACTGTGCAAACGACTCGGACAAACAACGAACCGGTCACAGAGGGTTATACCATCATGTAACCTGGTCCTAAGAGAGTCCTAAGGCATATCTAAATCATACCATAACGGGTCAGAACTGAAGTCAAATCAAAAGTCAAAGTTTTGCGACTTTCGGTTCCAAACCGGGTCAAAACAGTAAATGGTCGGATCAAATAAGCTTAGACCAGTTATAATACTTATTATCATGTTATATGAGTGTTAAAACAGGTTACACGCCATCTACATTACTGATTATGCATAAAATTGGAAGTTAGCATTCTGTTGACTTTTTCTAAGCAACTTTGACCCGACATTTGGACTAGTTAGAATGGGAAGCAGAGGGTGCCATTTTAAGGGTTTAATGCCCACATGATTACCAACATATAACTACCTTAGTTTCGATTAATCACTGGACCATTTGTGATTAATCGTTAAGTCAATCGTTAATTACGACGGATTAACTTTTAAGCTATATCTAAGCAAAAACTTAACTAAGAAGGGTGGAGCACACTTACAAGAGTCCTATGCATGATCAGGGATGAGTAGTGAAGACACTTGAGCTCCAGAAATGATCAGAAATGATGAAGAAGGTGTGAAGAACAATGTTGCAACTTAAGGCCCTTTTATAGTAGTTTAGGCACCTTAGATCTTTGCCAACAAGTGCTACAAGTGTTCCTAGATGATCAACATCTGTCCCTAAGTGCTAGGGGACGTTTAGGGGGCGCCCATGCTGCTCATAATGGCTCATATGTCGGTGAAAACATCAAACAGTGCTTCTGTCCCTGTTTTCTGCATCTGGGGCATTGACGCGGCATGCGTAAAGGTCCTCTTAACCTTTACGCGGCCCGCCAGAATCCTTCTGACAGAGCCCGTATCTACTACTGTCATCGCGGCCCGCGTAAAGTCCTTGCAACCTTTACGCGGCCCGCCTGAGACCTGCTTGTAAGATTTTTCAAATCTTTTCAATTATTACTGTTGGCCTTTGGCGATTCGAAGGGGTAACTTTGCACTTAGGGCCTCTTTTATTTACGTATAAGGGCCTCGTGACTTTTACCCGCGCCGTTAAGTCCTCGGTTAGTTTATTACTACTCGGAAAGTCCTAACTTTCAATGTTGACGCTTTTAACCCCTCGGATACGAATTCGATCATAACTTTCTCGTTTTAAAATGGAACTTTGCGAAACTTATATCGTATATTCTAGTGAGCGTAATTTACCACTACAAAGCCTCGGGTTTGTTAAAGGGTCACTCAGAGGTATAGCTTAAACATGTTGACACATTTAACCTCTGTAGTTTGTAATCTCTTACTTTCTTCCACATTTCGTTCCGTACGATCCATGATTTATTCGTTTGAAGGTACGAGCCTTATTTAGGGTTACTATAAAGTATATTTATCCCTCGTTGACATTTTGAACCCTCGGATTCACATACTTTCAAGGTTTGTCAACTTTAGTCCTTATTTAGTATCTATTACCACGTGTAAACTCATGACACGTGTCAATACATTATAGGACGCAAATTTTCGAGGTGTTACATTAGTTCAGGGGTTTGGACAACTTTGGAACTGTTTTTCTCTATCCACTGTTGGGGGTCCTGTCCTATCAGCTGTTGATACCCAAAGGGATGCCTGTTCACTCTTGGTTTAGAAGGCTTTTTATAAACCTCATAAACGTGTGGGACCCTTGGGTATGGTGGTTGACCTTTACCTCTTCGGTATTGGTTTGCAGGGGGTGCATCAGTCACCTGAACCTCTCTTTTGAAAGAGGTTTGGTTCAGCTGTTTTGTAACAGTTGTTTAAACTGGCACAAACAGTGGTTGTTTCTTGACTGGTGGTTTTGATGAACTCATGAGGGTTTTTGATGTGTATTCTTCCTTTTTGACCTCAAAGGATTTTAAATACACATACTCCTGAGTGGAATAATTTGATTTTCCACAGATGGTGCAGCTCTTAGAAGGCACAATGGTACTTGTTTTGTTAAGATCATAAGCTTTAAGTGAAAACAATCTTTGGTTAAATGATTTTTCTTTTCACAAAAGCCACAAAACAGGTTTTTAATCTTTTCTCTTTTCTTCTTCTTTTCAGACTCCTTTGCAACAGAGTTTTGAACTACTGTTGGGATGTCCTTAAGAGGAATGACCTTGGCCTTTGGAGCTTTGACACCATCCACTGTGGTGAAATTCATGGGCTTGAAATTTTCAAGGATGTCACACTCATCAGACCATGTGGGTTTGAATTGATATTTCTTAATCTCCTCAAAAGTTGAGGACCCCACAGATCTTTCCAGAGTGATTTTGTTACCAAGTTTGTCAGTTATTTTAACTTCTTGGCCATCCTTGTTTGTGGGTATGACTTTAATAGAACCAGATTGATTTGCAACAGTGTTTTCAATTTGGTCATTTTTCTAAACCCTATGCCAAATTTTACATTTCTTTCAAGCATAATCTCATAAGCTTTGCAGGATTCCACCCATTTTTCACAAGTGATTTGGGGGTTTCCAACTCCTTTTTACAGACTTGATATTTTTCTATCATAGTTTGAAGTTGGTCCTTGGTTATGCTATGCTCTTGTTTGAGGCTGCAAATCTCATTTTCTTTTTCTGACAATTTGTTTTTCAATTCTTTTAAAGATTTTTCAAATGGTACTTCATCATTTAACACTCTATCTCTAAGGTTTTCATTCACCTCTTTGATGTTTGCAAATGCTATGATGCATTTGTGTGAACAAAGGTTTTTAAGAACCTGAGGTGATACCTTAGCTGCAGCCATCATGGCACAATCACAGACATGTTCTTTTTCATCAGGCACTTTCTCTTCTTTTTCACCTTGTTTTCTTCTCTTCTTCTTCAGACCAGGGGTCAGACAGTGGTTCCAACAGGGGTTCTGAATTTTCTCCTAACAGTATTTCATCAGCAACAGCAGTAACCACTGCTTCAGCAATTTCAACCACTGTTTCAGCACTGGATGTTCCTTCTTCAGTTTCCATCCCTTCAGGAATTGACTCTAATGCTACAAAATAGAATTCATCACTAGAAATGGCATCATTAGCATAAAGAGCAAAGTTTTCATCTCCTAATTCCTCAGGCAAGCTACTCCAATCAACAAAGCCTTGTGTGAAAAAAACATTTCTTATCTACTTGAACAGCTGTTTGAGGTACAGCTTGTTGAGGTGCAGCTTGTGGCACCTGAACCTGAGGAATTGGGGCTTGGACATACTGTATCTTAGGAACAGTGGTTTGGACACATTGCACAGGAATAGGGGTTACAGGGTGTGCATAATGAGCAGTGTTTACATGGGCAGCAGGGGCATATTGGGAATAATGCACAGTGGTTTGGTTATTTTGTGGTCTAGGGTTAGAGCTAGGATGTGTGATGATTGGTCCATTGTTTTGACTCCTACACTCTCTAGCAAAGTGACCTAACCTATTATACTTGTAGCATTTTATTTTTGATTTATCCAACCCCAGTTTTAAATTCCCATGTAAACCTGGAAATTTTCTCCCTGTCCTTTTGTAAAACTTGCTGGTTCTAACACTCAGCAGTGCAAGTTGGTGCAAAATATCCATCTCTTTGAGATCAGTTGGATCAAAATGTTGGAGATCATTGAGTTCAAAGCATAGATTATCAGAATTCTGGCTTTCTCCATTTGATGTAAAAGCATAATTGGAAGAGTGAGGATCAGAGTTAAAATTTCCACCGGCTGTTATGTCAATAAAGTGATCATAACTCTGATCCTTACTGCTGCCAGATTCTTCCTGACCCAAAAGAGCTGTGTTGCCAAATGAATAGTCATCTGCAACTTTCCTAGACTCTTGTAACTTCTTTTTCTGGTTCAACTCCCTTTCATAGGTCAGGAGTCTACCATGAAGCTGGGTTAGGGCCAGATCTTTGAACCCAACTGAATTCCTGGTCACAAAAGCAATTGTGTCCCATTTATCAGGAAGTGGCCTAAGAAACCTGCTATTTTGTGTTGCATTAGCAAATTCAACCTTAACAAGTTTTAGTTCACTTATGAGACAGCTGAATCGCTCAAACTGTTGTGTTAATGATTCACCCTTAATGTGACAAAAGGTTTCATACCGTTGGTTTAAAATTTCCCTGTTATTTTCAATTACTTCTTCAGTCCCCCCAAACTGTTCCTTAAGTGCATCCCACAATTCCTTGGCACTGTTACAGTGTAACAGCCCAGTATAGATCTCATTTGGTAGTGCGGATGCAACGATGCTAAATGCCTTGGCATCTAGTTCAATTTTCTGAAAATCCTGGTCAGCATAGTTCTCAATTTTCTTAGGAACCAAGACCTTTAGATCCTCAGCACTTGGCACCATTGGAACATGTGGTCCAAAGATAACCGACCTCCAACATCCGGTATTCTATGATCTAGGATGTGACCCATCCTTCGCTCCCAGATGTTGTATTCAGATCTCTTCAACATAGGTGGTTTGAAGAGTGAACCGATGTTATTATTAACATCTTGTGATTGTGACGTCATTCTGGTTGTTTTTCAGGTACTGAATAATCAACTTTGTTCATGATTACACCTTACTCTGTTTTACAACAAAACGAACAATTTAGAAGTATCAACGATTTTGAGCTGAACTTTTACGTCAAAATGATTGTTATATCAAGTTTGACTGTCCTAACTCTGATACCAATTGTTAGGATCTAAGTTTGATAAGATTGTGTTTGTTTAATTAAGTGAAGATGAATGATAAACAATTGCAGCGGAGTTAGATGAATAAACTTTCAACACAATCAAAGAGAGAACAATTTTAAGCAAACATGCTTAACATAGAATCGAATGATTGTATTTGGTTACAATAATCAACACTAATGCATGCATGCACAAAGTCTCCCCCTCAGCCTGAGCTCACAGTGATTTGTTCATACAGAATGACTTGGTGATGAAAAGAGCGGATAGAACAGTACAGGGTACTGTTCTATTTATAGTACAGAACAAACCACTGAAGCATCTTTGCTGACATCACCATGAAAGTGACATCTAACCCCTTAACAACCTATAACCACCGATCTATACAACTACTGCTATACAAACTACTGATTACAATGAATACAAAAGATAAACTAAACTACTGCTTCTCATTCCACTGTTATAGCTCCAGCAGTACTTTGTGTCTTCAGCAGTGCTTGACCCATATCAGTAGATTGAGCATCAGTATTTCATCATCAACAGTCTTTAAGTCTCAGCAGTTGTTGAAGATCATCAGTTGTTGTAGAAGGACAGTAGATAGAGGTCATTAGATGTTAGGCCTCTTTCTAGGGGATAGAACTATTGCAAACAACTGCTTATTGTGAATCCACTGATCTGATCCAGTTTTGGCTTTATCAATTGTTCCTTTGATAGGGTTCAATCCCAACAGTTATCACCTATGAGTAGTCACGGTTCGTATATTTAATTTTTTATTAAACAAAACAGTATATATATTAATAAATAATGTGTGCCGAATAAGGTATATTAATTAAACGTTAACGTCTTCAAAAAAAATTACAAATCATATAACTTACATAAAGCATAAGTGTATGAAATTATAATACGAATGCATTTAAAATAATTATAAATCACTAAATATTCCCTTGTAAACAACATTTGATGTATTACATATGACAATGAAATATAAAAAAATTTATGACAACGAAATATAAAAAAAAATTACGATCGAAACATGTCACACCTCGATATTTACAACTCGGCCCCATGGGCCCGGTGGGGAGTATCGTGACGTAAGATTGATATCGTCATGGTCAAATATACACAGAATAGCATAGCGGAAGTCTTGGAATATAAAATATTATTACAAACCCAATTGTTTGAAAATATCAAAGTATTAATATAGACGAGCTTGTAATATCAAATCCACAGGCGGATCATTACAAAATGTATGAAATGAAGTTTAGCAGACTTTAAGGCATCTTTAAGGATTTGCAAGATCCCCTATTTTGACACCGAGCAGCTCCCAGCCTATTACGAGTAGTACCTGTCACTTAGTCTTTTGAAAATACGCCAGTTTACACTGGTAAATACAATTAACCGACTCATTTGAAAAGAGTTTATGAAAATTGGTTTAGGTGCACCAGGCACGAAAATATTTATAACTTGGGATAATTACATTTATAATCTTGTATACTGAATTACATGTTTACCATACATATGGGGCCCAGTACAGAGACTGAGACATGATTAACCGACACACCACTTATAAAACCCACAAAGGAGTTATCCCCAACTTGTGGGTAATTAATATTCTAGTATTGGCATCTTTTCGGTGTATGCCTACACCTTGCGCATCGGTCGTGGCCATTTACAAATGAAATGAGCCGAGGATATATCTAGGACATGGTCGCATTAACCCCCAATGTTTAAGTTATCAAGAAAATAGTATCAAAACGGGTTATGTGGATTTACTAGCCACAATCTGGCGTTTGATTGATCCCACACCCGACCAAGCGGTAATAATTTACCGTATCCCAAGCCCGTATAAGGGAAAATAAGTTAGAAGTATTTACCTGAGCTAATACTTGATTCACAGCAAAATAACTTAGTCGTATCCAATCTAACTAAATGCAGGTAGCTTTTACCGGGTGCTCTAGTCTGGAATGATGGTAATATGTAACCAATTCAAAATGCTAACGGTCTTATTTAAGTCGTAAGCTTAGACCGGCTAGCTTAAAGTATCTAAAACGGTACGATACGCTAGATTAAGCGATGACCGGAATAGAATGTAATTTAGACCCAACAAGAATAAAGACTTGTATAATATGGGTAAACTAAGTAAATTCTGGATTTTGAAGTAAAAAAAATGATAAGGTTAAACCCGTTTCGGTAAACTTACGTAAACTAGTTACGCAAGTCAAACCATACACGTATAAGCGATTACGAGTAACCGGATGAGACATATACAAGTTCCCAAGTTATTATGCTTAAAACATGTTATAATATCAGTAGGATACTAGCATGTATGCCCATTAAGGTTTTAAAATCGAATTAAGCCTCATAAGGGCGTTTGGTCATTTTCTAACTCATAAAAGGAGCTTGCAAGTAATATGATGTTATGGTCATAAACATTCTGGGAAAATATTTTATTTATGATATAATATCAGTAGGATATCAAATATATGTGTGTGTTTTAATCTTTGAAACCAAACTATGCACCGTAGGGGCATTTTGGTCCTTTCACACATAGTTTTAAGGACTTGTTTGGGATTCTGAGTTCGTAACTTATACTTACTGTAAAAATATTCAAAATGATTTATAAAATCAGTAAGTAAATGTTGGTGCATGCGTCTGTCGACTTCGTCTTGTATCGAGTCTTGTATTGCTCAGGGCACGAAGTTCAAGATAATTGACATAAAGCTAATTCCGCATGAAAGGAGTAATTCCGCTTGAATGGAGCAACATGTAATCCCGCACGGAATTAACTAATTCCGTGTGAGATTGTAATTTCGCTTGTAAGTAATTCCGTGTGAAGCATGTTTCATGCAGAATTAAGTAGCTATATATAGTTGTGATTTCGTGTAATTTGGTACGAAATTACTTAGAGGTTTTCCGATGGCGAAGCTCTGTCGAAGTGTCGTCTTGCTGTAAAACTGTTTCATATCAATATAAACGACAGTTAAAGTGAATATCTAGCTGAATTCAACTCATCATGTCTGTTTCCGCCTTTCATTTTGAGTAGAACGCCTCTGATCGACTCGTCTCGGGTCTGTACACGATCCTACAATTGGTATCAGAGCACAGGAGGAGGAGTTCTGCAGATTTCAGCTTGATTTCATCTCATTTTCTTACTTCTACACCTTCTTTTCTAAATTGAACAAGTGTTCACGGTTAAAATGATCTGAATTTCACATATAACATGCAAAACAGTGTTTTAACAAAGCCTTGAGAAAATTGGACATTAATTGGATCTAAAACTGATAAAATCTTTAATTCCGCATGAAAAGCTGTTCGAACAAAATGACATCAGCTTAATTCCGTGTGAAAGCATTCCATAATTTCGCACAGAATTACAGTGTTTGACTAATTTCGTTTGAAATTCTTGCTAATACCGCACGAAATTAGTAATCTCGTTCCAAAAATCTATTTTCGCTTGAAACCGTATCAATTCCGCGTGAAATTAAGTTTAGTTCACACGAAATTACTTTTTTTGTTTGAAAAATTTAATTTCGTTTGAGTCTTAATTCCGTTTGAAGTTTGTGTGCAGGTTAATTTCGTTTGAAAGTGTTGTTTTTGAAAAACGTGTTACCAATCATGAGTGAAGAATTTTACAACGCATTTGCTACATCCCCGACTACTCCGGCTGTCATTGCTCAAAACATGAACTTGGAAGATGAAACCGGAACTATGCAAAAACCCCCGAAGCTAATGAGCATTGAGGAGTATTACGGTTGGAATCGGTTTGAAAACTGGCTTCAAGCTAATCATTTGAGATCTTGGGAGTGTATTCTGAAAAAGTATGTATTACCACGTACTGAACTGCGAGTTGAAAAAACAATTTCTGAATTCAATGACAAAGAATGAGATATGTACAAAGCTGAAAAGATGATGATTAGTCTACTTCAGCAAGCTATTAAAGAAGACATCTTTGTATTGCTTCAACATGACAAAACTTCAAAATCAATTTGGGATGCTCTTAAAATCAAGGTTAAAGGAAGTGAGAAGATGATTAAGAGTAAAAAAGGCATTGCTTAAGAAAGAATTTGAACTTTTCACATGTCTGCCAGGGGAAGATACAAAGAAGTTAACTGAAAGATATTGCCACTTAGTGCGTTCTATGTCACTGTTAACCATAACCAAAGAACGAGAGGAATGGGTCAACAAATTAGCTGATGCTTTACCTCAGAAAGAGTGGGGTACATTTTTGATGGTCTTAAAGAACACCAGAGAATATAATGATTTGACATTTCTCAGTTCATCGAAAAGATTGAAGGACAAGATCTTGAACAGCAAAAGATTGCAAGGATAAATAATCCTAGTAGTCAACAAGATGTGAAAATGTATTACAAAGTGTCACACCCCGACCGCGTGTAACATGCAACCGCGGCGGAAAACGTCGGGGAGTGTTGTGGACAGAATTAGTTGTTATACAACCATGGAAATTAAAGTTACGTTTTATTTATCAAACACGGGTGTTACATTGTCTTAAAAGGAAGTACAGAATTCAAAACATAGTTATACTAGTTCTATCTTCATTTTTAGTCTCTAAGGCACAGGTCCGCCCTAGTATCGTGATCAACATCTTATGGAACAGCTCCTGAAAACACATATGAAAGTAGGTACGTCAGCATAAAAATGCCTGTGAGACACATAGGTTTTGTGAAAGTGGGATTCATGACTTGAGTTTAAAGAAATGTTTAATAACAGTCAGCCATGAACCATGTAATTTGTCTTGCTTTGTAAACCGTTTGAAAAACGATAACATCGGATGATATGTATAGATAAGTGCAAGGTTAAACGAGTAACCAAGTAAAAAGAGTTGAATAAGATAAGTTGTTTGTAAAAAATAATGTCTTGTGAAGAGTATGTTATTTGTGTAAAATGTAATGTGTCTAAACTGAAATGACTTGGGTAACGCTACGATATGTAATATTATACAAGCATTTATATATAGGAAGTACCAGCGGCGTATCCACCATGTTTGTATCATATTACATACGCCACGTTACACCAACCATTTACCCAAACCAACCACCATGTAGATTGTTCATGTATAAACCAAATGTCAAGTGTTATTGTGTAAACCATGTCGAATGTCTATGTTCAATGTAAACCACCAAATGTGTATGTCAATGTCAACGTGTTTATGTTCAATGTAAATCATGTAATGTGTATCCCAAAATGTATCATGTACGGTAAGCGAAATGTATCAACATAAACCATATGTAAAATGCACAAAACAAGTCGTTGAAGTAAAACGTGGTTTAAATCAACGTTATGTTCTGTGGAAAAATGCATGCTCTATTGATATTAACATTTATGCGGTATTGTGAAATATGCATACATCCAAGCCTTGAGACTGTGGCGATAAACCCTTAAACAAATTAAAGGTTTATCTAAGTTATGTATATCGAATTCGGTCATTCCTTACAATCCTATCAAACCCAGGATTTCAGGAACGGGAGTTGTCAATTCCTATGGTACCACTACCTACTAACGAACGGCGTAGCTAATGTTAATGAATGTATTGTCCCATGTTAAACAAACCAAATGTCATAACAAAATGAAGGAATGTGATGTAAACAATTGTACTAAGTATGCTAAGTAAACATACGAAGCAGAAATGTTCATGTAAATCAATGTGCCCATATGCTGAGTAAACATATGCAGTAGAAATGTTCATGTAAATCAATGTGTCCATATGCTGAGTAAACATATGCAACAGAAATGTTCATGTAAATCAATGTGTCCATATGCTGAGTAAACATATGCAACAGAAATGTTCATGTAAATCAATGTGTCCATATGCTGAGTAAACATATGCAACAGAAATGTAATGTAAATCAATGCACTAAGTACACACACAATGGGCATACATAGCATAAAATGTAATGAAATCGTGTACTATAATGTACTAACAACATAGCAGGCATATGATGTGAAAACATGGAAAGCATGAAGGTAACAGATAGGCACATGTGTTTCACCCCAAAACAGTTTAGAAAACAGTAAAAGATGGGGTTCTATGTACTCACCTGAGATTGCTTTGAATTCCTTGTATAATAACCAGATAATGCTAGAGATCACAGAATATCAAACGGCACGGAGGGTCCCGAAAGCTAATCTTGATCAAAGAAACTCAGGTATGAAGCAATACTTCAACTTAGAGCTTTTTAGATCAGATTCTTGTGGGTTTTTGCAAGAATGGGGGGGTATTTATAGGAAAAGCATAACCGTTAGGATCGTTTATCGAATACATGCCACGATCTCGCTCGTACACTTGTCGAATTATTGTGGTTACTGAATAATGGCCCTTGGCTCTTGATTGGGTGAAAGGGCATTGCCCCTTGAACGAACGAAAGGCCAACTACAAGTGGATTCAATGAATCTGCTGTACTGGGGACTCCTTACGGACCGTATGGGTTTTGGCTTACGGTCCATAAGCCCTTAGTTTGGCAGATTTACAGTTTTGGTCCCTGCAGCTCCAAAACTTGGTATTTGATGCATTTTTGACACGTTTAAGCCCCGTTAACCCCATTTCAAACCTCTAAAATGAAGTTAAAGTATAGGGAACTTAAAATGTGCTAAAAAATATGTCGGATGTCGGTTCGTTTGGCCGTACGGTCGCGATGTTCGGTTAATTACGACGGAATGCGCATAAGCGCGAAAGACGATCCAAATGACGCGACGAATGGATTTTTCTTATGCCATACACTAAGGCAAAATATAAGGATGCTTACATAAATTTTTGGATGTCCATAGGTATTCAGAACGTAAGTTATGCGCAAAAGTGCAAACTTGTGCACTTTTTGACACTTTTAGCCCCTGAATGATCCAAAAGTTTGTTTTAGCATACCAAACCCCTCAAAGCCTTTTTCTAAGCTATGTAAGGATATTTATGGTATGTTTAACTTATGGACATGTTCCGGAATGTTGGTTACAGTTCAATTTGGCATACTTTCGCAGTTTGTCAAGTTTAGTCCCTGTAAGCGAATTAACTTGTTTTTGCCATACCAAAGCCTTCAAAACTTACTTCTAAGTTATGTAAAGGTTATTTAAGGTATGTTGAGTATATGTTGATGTTCCGGAGTATTTGTCGCATTATACTGAGTACGTTTACACACCAGTTTGCGTATAATTCTCCAGAAAGCGATGTAGAGTTTGAAATTGAATAAAAGTCAAAACATGAAAAATGTAAAACACAACCAAACAAACATTGGGATCAAATAACATTGTTTTATTGATAACTGAATTGTTCACAATGATAATAAGCACAAATGTTACAGTCTCCCCTACTTGTGGAAATTTCGTCCCGAAATTTATTTAGAGGAAACTCGTGGAAAAAGATGTGGATATTTCGCCTTCATTTGATCTTCACGTTCCCAAGTAAACTCGGGTCCACATTTAGATTCCCAGCGAACCTTGACCAAAGGAATGCGCTTGCGTTTGAGCCACTTGACTTCACGTTCCATGATTCCCACCGGTTTCTCAACAAATTTCAGTGTTTTATCAACACGAATCTCGTCAAGCGGTATGTGGAGGTTCTCATCAGCTAAACACCTCTTGAGATTGGACACGTGAAAAGTTGGATGAACATTTCCAAGTTCAAGAGGTAACTCAAGTCTGTAGGCTACCTTACCGATTCTTTTGACGATCTTGAATGGTCCAACGTATCTAGGTGCAAGTTTTCCTTTCTTTCCAAATCTGATCACACCTTTCCAAGGTGAGACCATAAGTAATACACGATCACCTACTTGAAAATCCAAGGGTTTGCGTTTTAGGTCCGCGTAACTCTTTTAACGGCTTCTAGCTGTCTGAAGGTTATCACGAACTTTCTTAACCTTATCTGTTGTCTCTAGAATGAGGGCAGGTCCAGTAAGCTGGGCCTCACCGATCTCATTCCAGCAGACTGGTGAACGACATTTTCGACCATAGAGAGCCTCGAAAGGAGCCATGTTGATGCTGGAGTGATAACTGTTGTTGTAGGAGAATTCAATCAACGGAAGATGTGAATCCCAACTACCACCAAAATCGATCACACAAGCTCTAAGCATATCCTCCAGTGTCTGGATTGTTCTTTCAGATTGACCATCCGTTTGCGGATGATAAACTGTGCTCAGATTAAGTTGAGACCCCATAGCAGATTGCATGGTTCTCCAAAAATGAGAAGTGAAACGAGCATCTCTGTCAGAAATGATGTTCAAAGGAACACCATGTCGAGCTACAATTTCATCGTCACACCCCCAAAATCCACCTGCGAAGTATCACCGCATGGGAGCGTGACTGACCAGGATCAAGCCACCAATCATATAGAACAATATATATATTAAAAGTATTTGCCATTAAACCAAATCAAATCCATATGAAAGGTGTTCCAAAACCATAAGTAAGTTATCACTGTTAAGCGGAAGCGTATAATCAAAACCCAACATAATCAAGTACGAAATGTCATAAGAGTTTAATAAGGTAATCACGATCCAAGCCCACAACGACCAACTCCTCCCTGTGCAAGCTCCATGTATCTAACGACCTGCAAGGCATGTAACAAAGGATCAACAACTAGTTGAGCGAGTTCACAGAATGTAAATGCGTAATAGTAAGTTCGTTTGTAACATGTGGCTCTACTGGGCCGATAGTACGTTCTATTGGTGGGGGCTTCCCATGTTGTATAATCCACTAGACTACTCGTAACCATATGTGTTCTTCACAATCCGAGAACAGTAGTAAGTATAAGTTCACGTTGGCCTTACGTGAGTATCCTTCACATCCGAGGATAGTAATTAAGTATAAGTATCCTTCACAACCGAGGATAGTAGTACGTATGAGTATCCTTCACAACCGAGGATAGTAGTATGTATAAGTATCCTTCACAACCGAGGATAGTAGTATGTATAAGTATCCTTCACAACCGAGGATAGTAGTAAGTATATGTGTACGTAGATTGCACGTATGTGTCCTGCACAACCGAGGACGATGGTATGGTAGTCTAGTGATAGTGTCAGTACGAATCTATTCAACCTTATTCCTTTAAAACCCATTCCCAAGCCCCGGGAATCCCATGCCTTAGTAAGGGTGTGAACTCACCTTGATTTGCTCGGTATGCTATGCTCTAGGGTTTATCAAGTGTCTAAATCCGTTACACACGACCTAGGTTATATTGCATATAAATCCAAGATAAGTGTTGACGTTCATTTAGGGTTTACAGGTTCTTGACATTCAAGCAGTGACTTACAATATCATATCACACATTAACATGCAGTATTATTCAGTAACATGTAGCATCATATCGGACAGTATCACATAACCGCATACAGTCATATACAAAGTCATACAGTACGCTTACGGTGACGTAAAATGCCTTATCGTGCCATCTGGTGACATACAGTGTCATACAGGGTTCTTAATTCAGCTTTGCAAACATTATGAACAACTCAGACGATAATAATATCAACAAAAAGTCATACTACGCATCATTGCATGAAATTCGGGCTAGTGCATAGACAATAAAAGTCGGATTTATGACATTGTAGCCTAAAGCTCGGACAAGGGGTTCCCCATAAAACTCGGACACCCTTGATTCACTTAACAAAAGTCTGACATATCATGCACATCTCAAACTCGGACATGGGGTATTGCTACAAAGGTCGGATAAGTTACATCTATATAAAAGTCGGACAAACTCATTTCAAGAAACTCGGACCATGGGGGGTAGGGGTCACAAAGGTCGGACAGCCCCTCCTCTAGCACAAACTCGGACCCTAACCCAACTCATGAAACTCGGACCATTGAGAGGTGGGTTAAAAATTCGGACATGGAGTTTGGGGCCAAAACTCGGACCTTCTTTGTGTTGTTTCAAAAGGTCGGACAAGTATTTAACAAGTGATACTCGGACTAACATAAGTGACAATAAACTCGGACCCTTAGCCCATGCGCAAAACTCAGACTTTGCAAACAAATAAAGTTCGGACCCTTGCACTACCATAAAACTCGGACTATAACATGTTTCACAATTAACATCAATCATCAATCATCGACCAGAACATGAATCATATGAATATCAGTTACGTCTTCATACGCTCAAACCCTAATTCATACTTTCACAACATCGAATCAAGTCAATCATGAATATTTTTGACAATACAATCATATAAATCATCAAACAGTGATTACACAATAATCAACATCTACTGAAAGCACAGAACTATCATATGATGAACTAGGGTTTACACATACTACAAGAATCAAGAATAGATGACAATCAAACAATCAATAAACAATCATTAAGCAATTACCTTGATTGATTCTCAATGGATTGAAGGATTAAACTTGATGCAAAAGACTTGTGAAACCAAGAGTGATGAGAAGATGTTGTAGAGAGGATTAGAGAATATGAGGGTACGTGTTTTGATTCTTGTGTGATGATTAGTGAATGATTAGGGAAAGAGATTAGGGTTAAGTATGATTTAGGTTTCACTAATCACTCTTTACACCCTCTATTATTCTATTTTACAAAAGTGCACTATCTCAAACAATTTCACAGTTCCACCACTAAGTTCATGCATTTGACAAGTCTATCACAATTAACACATAACCATGCACAAACGCACAATACACTTCATTGAATCAAAACGTATACAATTCCGTAGCAATCAATTAAGCAAATAAACAACTATTCAATACATGAACGTGCAATAAATGCGAAATAGAAATCTTGGAAATTCGAGTTGTCACATTATCCCCAACTTAAAAGAAATTTCGTCCCGAAATTTAGCATGCGGTTACTGAGGAAGCTAGGTAAGTTGTATTGTTTACTGGTTTTCCTGGGGTGTCACATCATCCCCCCGTTGATTTGGAATTTCGTCCCGAAATTCAGTAGTAGTAGCTTCAGCCTCAGTAGTGGTTGCATTGGTCTCGAATAATTGGGGGTACTTTTCTGTCATCTGGTCTTCGCGTTCCCAGGTGTACTCTGGGCCACGTTTGGAGTTCCAACGAACTCGGACAAGAGGGATTCTCTTGTGCTTGAGGACCTTAACATCCCGGTCCGTGATTTCAACTGGTTCCTCGACGAACTGCAACCGCTCGTCGATAGTGAGTTCCTTAAAAGGAATTATAAGGGTCTCGTCTGACAGGCACTTCTTCAGATTCGACACGTGGAATACATTGTGAAATTCCAATGGCTTCCTACGCTTATCTGCGTAGCTTTTCTGGCGATCGCGAGCTGCCGCCATGCGTTGTCGTATCTGTGCAATTCGTTCAGTAGCGTCAACTACCATTTCCGGACCTGTAATCTGACTATCTCCCATCTCTGCCCAACAGAGAGGTGACCGGCATTTACGTCCGTACAATGCCTCGACTGGAGTGGCTTGTAGGCTGGTGTGGTAACTGTTATTGTACAAAAACTCCACTAAAGGGAGGTGCTTTTCCCAGCTGTTGCCGAAATCGATAACACACGCCCGAAGCATGTCTTCTAGAGTTTGAATCGTGCGCTCAGACTGCCCATCCGTCTGAGGATGATACACTGTGCTCATGTCTAATCGTGAGCCGAAAAATTTGTGCATCGCTTGCCACAGTTCTGACGTGAATCATGCATCCCGATCCGAAATGATGGAGGTGGGCACCCCGTGCCTCGAAACAACTTCTTTAAGATAGATGTCTGTGAGAGTGGAGAACTTATCCGTTTCCTTTATAGCCAGGAAGTGCGCAGACTTGGTGAGTCGGTCCACGATCACCCATATAGTATCATTCCCACGCTGGGATCTGGGTAGGCCTGTAACAAAATCCATGGAAATTTCTTCCCATTTCCATTGCGGTATCCTGGGTTGCTAAAGTAGGTCTGAGGGTTTCTGGTACTCTGTCTTGACTCTCGCACAAGTCAAACATTTGCCGACGTAAGTTGCAATGTGGGCCTTCATGCTAGGCCACCAATATGTAGTTCTAATGTCGTGGCACATTTTATCCGACCCTGGATGTACCGAGTAGCGAGACTTGTGTGCTTCATCCATCACAAGTTCTCGTAAACCGCCGTATAGTGGGACCCAAATACGTCTTGTTACATAGTAGGCGCCGTCTTCCCTTTGTTCTAATCATTGCCTTGAGCCACGCAAGGCTTCAGCCTTTACGTTTTCTGGTTTCAATGCTTCCACCTGAGCATCTCGTATCTGTGCAGGAAGACTGGACTGAATAGTGAGCTGCAAGGCTCGTACGCGTCTAAGTAGAGTGTCTTTCCGGCTGAGAGCGTCAGCTACAACATTGGCTTTGCCTGGATGGTACTTGATGGTGCATTCGTAATCATTAAGTAACTCGGCCCACTGTCGTTGACGCATATTCAATTCTTTCTGCTTGAAGATACGCTCGAGACTCCTGTGATCGGTGTAAATTGTGCACTTGGTACCGTACAGGTAGTGTCGCCATATCTTAAGTGCAAACACAACAGCTCCCAGCTCTAAATCGTGCGTCGTGTAATTCCGTTCGTGAATCTTGAGTTGGCGCGAAGCATAAGCATTGACCTTGTCGCGCTGCATTAACACACATCTAAAACCCTGGATGGATGCATCACAGTATACTACAAAATCGTCCGTGCCCTCTGGCAATGAGAGAATAGGTGCGCTGCAAAGCCTATCCTTTAAGTACTGAAAAGCGGTTTCCTGGGAATCTCCCCAACGGTAGGTAACACCTTTCTGTGTCAGCAGTGTAAGTGGCTGAACATTCTTTGAGAAATCTTTGATAAACCGACTGTAGTAACCCGCCAAACCCAAGAATTGGCGTATTTCCGTTGGTGTACGTGGTGCAGGCCCGTTCCTGATCGAATCTACCTTGGATGGGTTGACATGAATCCCATCCCTGTTCACCACATGGCCTAAGAAGTGGACTTCACGAAGCCAGAAGTCGCATTTTGAAAACTTGGCGTACGGTTGTTCCTTTCGAAGAAGTTCCAAGATAAGACGCAGGTGCTGCTTGTGTCCCTCCTGACTCTTGGAGTAGATCAGGATGTCGTCGATGAAAACGGTGACGAACTTGTCTAGATAGGGTTTGCACACCCTGTTCATAAGATCCATGAAAACTGCAGGTGCGTTCGTAAGCCCAAATGGTACGACAAGAAACTTGTAATGGCCGCAGCGAGTTCTGAATGCTGTCTTGGAGACGTCCTCATCCTGGACTCTCAACTGATGATAACCAGACCTTAGATCAACCTTGGAATAGTAACTCGACCTTTGCAACTGGTCGAATAAGTCGTCAATGCGTGGAAGAGGATAACGGTTCTTCACTTTGACCTTGTTCAGTTCACGGTAATCAATTTCACATCCTGAAAGTGTCATCCTTCTTTTCACGAATAGTACTGGAGCTCCCTAAGGCGAAGAGCTTGGACGAATGAAGCCCTTATCCAAGAGCTCTTGTAGTTACGTTGATAGTTTCTCCCAGTTCTGATGGAGCTAAGCGATACGGTGCGTGAGCTATAGGTGTTGTCCAGAACTGTAGGAATGAGGTCGATAGGAAACGTCTGACCAGCGAGGATAAGATTACAATCCAGAACTATGAATGGCCTCTAGACTTGCATCATAAGCTAACACTACGACATTTGACTATCTTTCAAGAACATATAACTGGTATCCACACCAAAAACAAACAAGACAGTAACATAAAAGTCGTCGAGAAGAAACTTACCCCTTATTACGATGTGATCGTTCCTTGCGTCACCCTGACCAATCATGTACACGCTGCCCCGGCGTCATGGTTTCCATTGCTTCCCCCAACGCTTTCCCCGTTGCCGTCCCTGTTTCCATGGTCGTGGTTTTAAGTCTGGTCCTGGTTTAATTGAGGGCAATCGCGTTTAAAATGACCTTCAGCCCCACACTGGAAACATCCCCCGTTCCCACGCTGTGGCTGCTGTTGTGTGTTCTGTGAAGCGGGTAGTTGCAGTTGCTGGTTCTGTGAAGGTTGAGGCGGTCGTTGTTGTTCTTGGGTTACAGGACGTGAGTTTCGACAATCCTTAGCTTCATGACCAATCTTGAGACATCTCTGACATTGTTCCTTGCGACACCGTCCACTGTGGTGTCTGTTGCACCTGTTACATAGTGGGTGAATTCCCCGATATCCACCCTGCCCCTGGTTGCCTGAAGAGTGCTGACTGGGACTCTGATAACGGTCAGTCTTTCGCTGCTGAACCTGTGACTGAACTGAAGCTGATCCCTTGCTGGAATCCCCATCCCATTTTCTTTTGTTGTCACTGGGAGTAGCAGAAGTAGTGACAGCAGTAGTGGTAGCACTGATGCGTTTTGGCAGCTTGTTCTGATCCACTGCCTAATCTGTGAGACGATGAGCAAGACGAGTGACTTGCTGGATAGTGCCAAGGTTAGCTGCAGTCACATGACTCTGAATTTCTGGCACCAGACCCTTGAGATACAGCTCGATACGTTTGGTGGGAGGGTCTACCATAGTAGGACAAAATGTGGCTAATTCATTCGATCTCTTCGTATAAACTTCAATTTCAGACCCCGCCATCTGTAGGTTGAGGAACTCTACCTCTAGTTTGTGGATGTCTTCACGACTACAAAACTCTTCCTTAATCAGGTCCTTGAATTCGTTCCAGGGGGTGGCATTAGCAGCTGCCAGCCCTAACATCTAAACCTGTGCTTTCCACCAGGTTAATGCAGCACCTTCGAGTGTTCCAGTAGCAAACTTTACCCTACGTGACTCAGGGCAATCATGCACCTCGAAGTCAGTTTCGAGCCTCTCGAACCAATGGAGGAGGCCTTCAACCCCCTCAATCCCACTGAAGGTACTAGGTTGGCAATCCTTGAGATTTTTGAAGGTGCAAGCAGGTGACTGAGCGTGTTGACCTCCTGCTTGTATGGCTGCCAGTGCCGCAGCAATTCGTTCATTAATGAGAGCCGTCAACTGGGCTTGTGTCATGTTGATATGTCCGGCCATGATCTTCATAGCAAATGTAACGTAAGTGAGAGAGGTTCGCGAATAGTGCGATGACAGAAGAGTGTAAGCACGTAGGTGTTCTCAAGCAATAACAAGTAGTGAGCAAAGTAATGTAAGCATACTACAAGCAAAGTTCTATGCAATTCTAGCATGTAGGCAATAAACATAAACCTTATTACCTAGGATGTTGAGTCTTGCACGTGGAGCGAAGCGTCGTTGTGGATCGTTGAGAGCACTGTTCTGGTTATAGTCTGGTTTTAATAAAAACGTTTTCCCATATTAAAACCAAGTTCTCTATAACCAATGGCTCTGATACCAATCTGTCACACCCCCAAAATCCACCTACGAAGTATCACCGCATGGGAGCGTGACTGACCAGGATCAAGCCACCAATCATATAGAACAATATATATATTAAAAGTATTTGCCATTAAACCAAATCAAATCCATATGAAAGGTGTTCCAAAACCATAAGTAAGTTATCACTGTTAAGCGGAAGCGTATAATCAAAACCCAACATAATCAAGTACGAAATGTCATAAGAGTTTAATAAGGTAATCACGATCCAAGCCCACAACGACCAACTCCTCCCTGTGCAAGCTCCATGTATCTAACGACCTGCAAGGCATGTAACAAAGGATCAACAACTAGTTGAGCGAGTTCACAGAATGTAAATGCGTAATAGTAAGTTCGTTTGTAACATGTGGCTCTACTGGGCCGATAGTACGTTCTATTGGTGGGGGCTTCCCATGTTGTATAATCCACTAGACTACTCGTAACCATATGTGTTCTTCACAATCCGAGAACAGTAGTAAGTATAAGTTCACGTTGGCCTTACGTGAGTATCCTTCACATCCGAGGATAGTAATTAAGTATAAGTATCCTTCACAACCGAGGATAGTAGTACGTATGAGTATCCTTCACAACCGAGGATAGTAGTACGTATAAGTATCCTTCACAACCGAGGATAGTAGTATGTATAAGTATCCTTCACAACCGAGGATAGTAGTAAGTATATGTGTACGTAGATTGCACGTATGTGTCCTGCACAACCGAGGACGATGGTATGGTAGTCTAGTGATAGTGTCAGTACGAATCTATTCAACCTTATTCCTTTAAAACCCATTCCCAAGCCCCGGGAATCCCATGCCTTAGTAAGGGTGTGAACTCACCTTGATTTGCTCGGTATGCTATGCTCTAGGGTTTATCAAGTGTCTAAATCCGTTACACACGACCTAGGTTATATTGCACATAAATCCAAGATAAGTGTTGACGTTCATTTAGGGTTTACAGGTTCTTGACATTCAAGCAGTGACTTACAATATCATATCACACATTAACATGCAGTATTATTCAGTAACATGTAGCATCATATCGGACAGTATCACATAACCGCATACAGTCATATACAAAGTCATACAGTACGCTTACGGTGACGTAAAATGCCTTATCGTGCCATCTGGTGACATACAGTGTCATACAGGGTTCTTAATTCAGCTTTGCAAACATTATGAACAACTCAGACGATAATAATATCAACAAAAAGTCATACTACGCATCATTGCATGAAATTCGGGCTAGTGCATAGACAATAAAAGTCGGATTTATGACATTGTAGCCTAAAGCTCGGACAAGGGGTTCCCCATAAAACTCGGACACCCTTGATTCACTTAACAAAAGTCTGACATATCATGCACATCTCAAACTCGGACATGGGGTATTGCTACAAAGGTCGGATAAGTTACATCTATATAAAAGTCGGACAAACTCATTTCAAGAAACTCGGACCATGGGGGGTAGGGGTCACAAAGGTCGGACAGCCCCTCCTCTAGCACAAACTCGGACCCTAACCCAACTCATGAAACTCGGACCATTGAGAGGTGGGTTAAAAATTCGGACATGGAGTTTGGGGCCAAAACTCGGACCTTCTTTGTGTTGTTTCAAAAGGTCGGACAAGTATTTAACAAGTGATACTCGGACTAACATAAGTGACAATAAACTCGGACCCTTAGCCCATGCGCAAAACTCAGACTTTGCAAACAAATAAAGTTCGGACCCTTGCACTACCATAAAACTCGGACTATAACATGTTTCACAATTAACATCAATCATCAATCATCGACCAGAACATGAATCATATGAATATCAGTTACGTCTTCATACGCTCAAACCCTAATTCATACTTTCACAACATCGAATCAAGTCAATCATGAATATTTTTGACAATACAATCATATAAATCATCAAACAGTGATTACACAATAATCAACATCTACTGAAAGCACAAAACTATCATATGATGAACTAGGGTTTACACATACTACAAGAATCAAGAATAGATGACAATCAAACAATCAATAAACAATCATTAAGCAATTACCTTGATTGATTCTCAATGGATTGAAGGATTAAACTTGATGCAAAAGACTTGTGAAACCAAGAGTGATGAGAAGATGTTGTAGAGAGGATTAGAGAATATGAGGGTACGTGTTTTGATTCTTGTGTGATGATTAGTGAATGATTAGGGAAAGAGATTAGGGTTAAGTATGATTTAGGTTTCACTAATCACTCTTTACACCCTCTATTATTCTATTTTACAAAAGTGCACTATCTCAAACAATTTCACAGTTCCACCACTAAGTTCATGCATTTGACAAGTCTATCACAATTAACACATAACCATGCACAAACGCACAATACACTTCATTGAATCAAAACGTATACAATTCCGTAGCAATCAATTATGCAAATAAACAACTATTCAATACATGAACGTGCAATAAATGCGAAATAGAAATCTTGGAAATTCGAGTTGTCACATCATCCACGTATATTTGAGCAAGTTTGTCAGCCGAATAATCCTCACGGATTGGCAAGAAATGCGCTGACTTGGTAAGACGATCAACGACTACCAAAATGGCATCGTGACCTTTCTTTGTGCGCGGGAGTTTAGTAATGAGATCCATAGTAATGTTTTCCCATTTCCAAACTGGGATCTCTGGTTGCTCCAATAAACCGGAAGGACGCTGATGTTCAGCCTTAACCTTAAGACAAGTAAGGCATTTTGATACGTATAAGGCAATGTCTTTCTTCATACCAGGCCACCAATACTGAATACGAAGATCCTTATACATCTTATCTGAGCCAGGATGAAAAGAATAACGAGACTTATGGGCTTCATCCATAAGCAAGGTACGAAGATTATCTTGGCTCGGGACCCACAAACGGTCCATGAAGTAATATGATCCATTGTCTTTCAGTTCAAGAGCAGGAGTTATGTGATAGGGAAATTCCTTATCCATCAAACCTTGTGAAACACAATATTGTTGAGCCTGAGAAATACGTGCTTGGATATCGGTTTGAGCTTGAATAATAGATTGGACACGAACACAATGAAGCTTAGTACGTTCCTTGTGACTCAAAGCATCGGCTACGACATTTGCCTTACCAGGATGGTAGCGAATCTCGCAGTCGTAGTCGTTTAGAAGTTCAACCCAACGTCTTTGCCTCATGTTGAGTTCCTTCTAATTGAAAATGTGTTGAAGACTCTTGTGGTTAGTGAAAACCACACATTTTGTACCGTACAAGTAGTGTCTCCAAATCTTAAGAGCGAAGACAACTGCACCCAACTCCAGATCATGAGTGGTGTAGTTCTTCTCATGAATCTTCAACTGTCTCGATGCGTATGCTATGACTTTGTTCCTTTGCATCGGGACGCAGCCAAGACCCAATTTAGATGCATCGTAATAAACGACGAAATCATCATTACCCTCGGGCAAAGTTAGGACAGGCGCGTCACAAAGTTTCTGTTTCAAAGTCAGAAACGCTTCCTCTTGTTTGACTCCCCAATCAAATGGCTTGTTCTTCTGAGTTAGAGCAGTTAGAGGAACTGCAATCTTTGAGAAATTCTCTATGAAGCGGCGGTAATAACCCGCCAGACCAAGAAAAGAACGAAATCCAGTAGGAGTAGTAGGAGTATCCCAATCCTTGATCGCACTGATCTTGGAGGGATCTACATGAATACCTTGTTCGTTGATAATATGTCCCAAGAATTGAACCTCTTTAAGCCAGAATTCACACTTGGAGAATTTGGCGAAAAGTTGCTCTTTCTTTAGGAGTTCTAACGTAAGACGTAGATGTTGCTCATGATCAGCTCGCGTCTTAGAATATATTAAAATGTCATCAATGAAAACGATGATGAACTTATCCAAATAAGGCTTGCAGACCCTATTCATCAAGTCCATGAAAACAGCAGGTGCATTAGTCAAACCGAATGGCATGACCATGAATTCATAATGCCCATAGCGAGTGCGGAACGCTGTCTTGGGAATATCTTCCTCATGCACTCGAAGTTGATGATATCCAGATCGCAGATCAATCTTCGAAAAGTAAGAAGCACCTTGCAATTGATCAAAGAGATCATCAATGCGAGGTAGGGGATATCGATTTTTGATGGTAAGCTTGTTAAGCTCACGATAATCGATACACATCCTAAAAGATCCATCCTTCTTCTTGATAAAAAGAACGGGAGCACCCAAAGGTGAAAAGCTAGGACGGATAAAACCTTTGTCAGAGAGCTCCTGAAGCTGCTTAGATAACTCTTGCATCTCAGACGGTGCAAGACGGTATGGAGCTCTGGCAATAGGATTTGCACCAGGTACGAGATCAATACGGAACTCGACTTGGCGTGCTGGAGGTAGACCAGGTAACTCTTCAGGGAAAACTTCAGAATAATCCCGAACGACAGGAATATCTGAAATAGTCTTACCCTTGCCTTTATCTGCTGTAACATGTGCTAAGAAAGCCACATAGTTCTTCCGAAGATACTTCCGTGCTTTAAAACAAGACATAAGTCTGAGACCACCGTGTGACAACCCTCACTAAACCAGGTATCCGTACGACTTAATTAACTATTAATTGTTGCTTAATTACTGTACTTAACTGAGATTCCTGATAAACTGCTACTTGACTGTTGATACATGTACATATCTGCATCATACTTTGATTTCCGTCACTACATCATTTACTTACTGAACTCTAGTGACAAACATGATGCACAAAAGCACAGTAGCATTTGAACGGATAACCTATTGAACATGCTGATATAGCCAGCATCAGGCAAACGCTGCCTCTAAAGGCCTGTATGAGCCAGAAATATTTTACTACACCCATAGTGTGTGTAGGGATACAAGGGTTGTATAACTGCGTCTCTAGGAATAAGATGTAATGATTGGATGTGCCTAAAACGTACTCTGAGCATGAAACACAGCACTTTTATCAACACATTAGCTTCTAGCTAACTAATAAAGTGCCAAAACATGAGGAAATATTCCTGACACTTTGCAGAATAAATTGTGTCGCTAAAAATATTACTTACGACGCTTAAAAGATTACTTAAGCACTTTAACGGATTACTATCCAACCGAACAACCGGACTATACCCGGAACATGAAAATGTTGCCAAAAATATTATTAGTATTTTTCTGAGCCAGTTAGGGTCCCTGATTACCCTAACACCCGCTTTATAACGCGTCATGCAACTAACGGGGTTAATCCCTAAAGTTAACCGACTTAACATAACTAAACTCTAACTGAATGATTGAAAACCAACCGGATACCCCCCCCCCTAAAGAGATCGGCCAAACCAAGGGGACAAGGAAGTACATATGTTGATTATTTAATTGGTGTATGTTTAATATCTAGGGGACACGAGATCCGTTGGACGATAATCCTATCTTTGCCTATAAATACACCACATAACTCATGAGAGAATACACATCACAAATCACCAACACCACTCTCTCTTGCCTTCTCTTCTATTCTCGGCCGAACCCACGTAGGGTCACCACCACCACCTTCGATTCTTGTTCACCCATTCCAAGTATCTACAAGGCTTTCGGGTTTCATATTAGGGAGCTTGAAGCAAGCGGAAGTTGAAGGACCTCGTTTCTTTGCTTTTATCCACGCCATTTTCGACTAGATTCTTCCCTAGCCCCGAGCTAGAGGTATAATGTTTAAAACTCACTCTCGATCGTATCTAAAGTGGTTAATATGATTTTTAACGGTTAAAAGTCGGAATCATGCGTTTTGAATCTTTAAAGTCTACTAAAACTTGATTTTTGTTGGTTAAAAGCTCATAACATGTGTAAATGTTGTAGTATTCGAATATGTTGATTATTGAGGCCTGATCTACGATATGGTGGCTCTTATCATCGTTTAACCCGACTTTGTTAAGATCATAGATCTTGACATAAGCTTGTTTCTGTCGGTACAAGGGTTAAAAGGTGAAACTCCACCACACGAAAGACATGAACTTGTGTAAAAGTATTTTGACTTGTAAAATAGTATTTAAAACTAGCGGATCTACGTATGTACAAGTGGTATTTCCGTTGAACCAAGTGTCGAGAAAATCATGTTTTATATAAGTTGGATGACAAACTAACAAATGTGATTTTACAAACCACAAGTGTATAAACACTTGTGAAATAAGAAGTTTCGTCAAAATAATAATCTTTGGGAAAGATGACGGGAAGTTGTAAAGGATGATTTGTTCTAAAAACGGGGTTTTTACAAGACTAAACTAATTTATACATAGATCCACCAAATATAACGAAGATCTACACTATAGTTTTTCATAAAACTACAAGTTCATGTGATAATGCGATTTTACATACTTGTCGATAAGTTGACGTGTTGAAAAAAAATTAGTTTGATGTGTTGGAAATTGATTGGTTGATTTAAAGAAGTGTTGAAGTGATTTTGTAAAAGAAAATGATACGCTTGAAAGCGTGGCCACCTCCAGTTACAGGGGAAACTCTGGCGAAATTTTTCTAAAATCTAACAAGTGTTAGAACTATCTTTGATATTTTCAAATATATTTCGCCATGACTTTATTTATTAAATAATCGGAGGTGGGATTTTTCACAAAACTAAACGTGATAAATATTTATTCGATAAATATATTTTTCACCACACTGTTTATGATTATCTTGTAAAAATATATAAATATTATTTTTAGAGTAAAAATAATATTTACAAACGTTGACGAACCCAAAATAATACAAACGCTTACACAACGAATATATAAGTTACACCGGTAATTATTATTACCACTTAATCATTAAAACGTAACTTACGCTTTATACGGAAATATTCATAAACGCGTATTTTGTCAACGTATTATTTTGGAAAATATTATGTGAAGAGAAATATAATATTTTTGAGAAAAATATTTATATTTTGGAATGAGAAGTAAAAATATATTAAGTGGGACTTAATGAGTTGATACGAATACACATGTATTAAATCCCCCATCCTTGGGAAGGAAATTAAATTACCAAGTATATAAAAGGAACGGTTGTCTAACTGTTTCCCGAAACTTAAACTATAAAGCTAAGGCACGGCCATCCGTCTAATAGAATTAGCACATGTAGGTCGTTGCACAGCTTTCGGACATTTGGAGTACTTGGTATAGCGACGCACTGACTGTGAGTTCATGTCCCCCTTTTCTCTCAACTCTTTTCAGTTTTATAAACTGCGGGGGTGAAATACATGTTACTATGATTATGAAATACTTGATACATGGTATGGTTAGCGTAAGGAGGGTTATTACTTAGATCATGTGAGTGGGTAGGCGGGAACTGGAGGCCATTAATCCTCATTGTAGGACCGAGGGACGTAAGCGGTAGATCTATCTGGGTGTAGCGAGCCCAACTCCAGGTCCAGCATAACGGACCTCGGGGTGACTTTGTGCCCGACGCGAAATCCGCTAGGTTTGAGTCTTCCTACTTGCACTTCACACATATCAATGGACTTGCAAACCATTGGTGATCTCTTTTTCCTTATTTGCTACATACCAGGGTTTTTGATAAATACAAAGGTTTATTTACTCACTTTCGCATGAACTCGCTCAACATTATTGTTGATTTTTCAACTTACATGTATTTCAGGGAATTAAAGATCTGGCACGGTACGGCATGTTTTCCGCTGCATTAGTCACCAAGGTCATCCAGGGTTTGGGGAATGTGACTCTTTCCTGGACAAGTCACAGTCCTCGAATCATGTTATGTTTAGGGTTGTAATGTTTGAGGGACAAGTTTGTGGTTGTTGGGTGTTAACCCGTTAAGACAATGTTTTTGATTTTTATGGATGATCTTGCATATTTTTAATTCATATAGCTTGTTATGATTAAGCTATGGTATTAAGAAGTCACACCAAAGTAACCACGCTTCCGCAAAGCCAGGGTGTGACAGCTTGGTATCAGAGCTCTGATCATAGCGAACTAGGATTCCTTCTTGAGTCTAGACTATGATCACTAGGGCTCTCACGAAAACATTTTTACTGCATACCACTTAAGTCCAGATCCAAAACGTTTTATAAACAAATGTTGAGCATATTTTATTTATTATTTTTAGGCTCAGTCTGGGAGGCTGGGAGAATTTGACTAGTGGGACTAGGGAGTCAGTCTGGGAGGTTGGGAAAATTGACTAGTGGGACTAGGGAGTCAGTCTGGGAGGCTGGGAGAATTTGCTAGTGGGACTAGGGAGTCAGTCTGGGAGGCTGGGAAAATTGACTAGTGGGACTAGGGAGTCAGTCTGGGAGGCTGGGGAAAATTGACTAGTGGGACTAGGGAGTCAGTCAGGGAGGCTGGGGAAGAATTGGCTAGTGGGACTAGGAAGGACAGTCTGGGAGGCTGGGAGGCTAGTAGGACTAGGAGAATTATTTGATTGTTTATTGTTGACTTACATGTTTACATGAATATATGATTGATTATTATACGTATATGTGTTTGTGTTACAAGCGTCATGCTTTCACCATGTACTAGAAGGATGGACACTACGAATCCCATGGCCATAGTATCAGACGACATAGTTTCATCGGAGCGCGAGGTGTACGTTTCCGATACTACCGGCACAGACAATGACGACTTTCAGCCCCTCTGCGCTGCCTGATGTCGTAGCAGAGCCTACTGGTGGCCATCTTGTTGGGGATTTGCCACTCACGGTGATCCTTGCTCCTGTGCCCCTTGCCGCTTATCCTGTTGTTGATATGCCCCCCCCGACGTGGCCTCTGACGATGATAACGATCTACTAGAAGAGGACCCATTAGAGGGCGAGGCCCTATTGCTGCTGGTATTAATCTACTGCTTGCGGACGCTCCTGCAGGGGGAAACTCATGTCCATTCCCTTGTCCCAGACTCATTTGAGTTCCTGACATCCGCATTTTCGCATATACAGGGAGTGCAGCACCATTCACACGACGCCGACCCTGATACGGCATCATCAGCTGCACCGGTTCCCGCACACAACTTTGAGTTTGATCACAGTACTGAGGATGATCTTGTTATTCCACCCGGTTTTGATCCAGGCCCTGACCTTGAGTTCATACATTTAAACCAGCCCTTGGAGGATCCTGTAACCCTCCATGATGGTTGATCCAGCTAATTTTGAGATGGAGTTTGTTGATCCGGAGCCAGCCGTGGCCCCTGAGCTAAGCGTTGCTCCTAACACCGCATTGGAGCATGACCCTGTTCCTGCCGATGCACCTGCTGTTGCACCTTGATTTATCATCTGCTTGGACTAGAGAAAATTTGGGTAACTGTGCAAGACAATTTATTATTACGGGGGCCCACGTAATAACGACTTGTAGTGCACAGAAATCCTGGTGGACTCTGCGGGCCAAGCTAATGAAAACCAATGTGGCAGGAAATAACTCGAACACGAATAACCAAGGCGATGAAGCCTCGAGTTCATTCTATTTCAAGCAACAAGCCAAATTGGCAAGCCTATGTGAAGGCTCAAAAAAAAAAAATTATTTCCCCACCCATACATTAAGTATATTTACGTGTAAAATTGGGTAAGTACATGATGGCTTATGGTGCTATGCATCTCATAGACAATTGGGAAGTTGTCTAACCCACTTCATGCCATTTCGGCAGAAGAGAATGCCACCCAGGCGTGACACAAACACCAGTATGTTGCCAAGGATAGAAGCCGAGTTGCAAAAACGCAACTCACAGGCAATTGCACGACATGAAGCTCTCCGCTTTTAGCACAGCAATGGCACTACTGAAAATAATCCCCAGCTGACCGCACCTATAAGCAGTTCCGAAACTGCAAGCCTTTGAACTTCAACGAAACAGAAAGCGCCATTGCATTTGCTCGTTGGTCCGAAGAGATTGACTCCATTCTAAGAAAGACTAACTGTTCGCCCCAAACAGAGTGATACCTTTACCTTGGGGTCATTTCTAGACGGCACACTCTCATGGTGGGACCATCAGGATCAGGCCCTTAGCACGGATGCTACTTATGCACTGAGCTGGGACGAGCTCAAGGAAATGATTGAGGAGGAATGTTGTTCTAGGACTGGAATTTAGAAGCTTAAGGTGGAGTTCTGGAAATTTGAAAATGGACAGACCAGAGATTCCTTAACATGTCCAGCAATCGCACGACTTGCCTAGGGTCGTCCCCTACTAAGTCATCATTGTTGTATGACACAGTTATGTACGTGTAAGCTTTACATCGTGGTCTCGATTTGTGGCAATGCAATCGCAGTGATCTATTGTATATGCTTTATGACATGAGATGTTATGTGGCTGATTTATTGATAGCATGAGATGTTATGTGCTGATATTGTTAAATATATACGTACATTTTACCTGCTACGACCTAAGCTACGTGAAACATCTTTTAGAAGATGCCACCGAGACGCGAAATGCGCATGCCCACCTCAGAGGCGGAACTTCAAGAGATAATTGCTGCAGTTATAGCACAATACGAGGCCCTACGTTCTGAACCTAGCAAAGGTACCTCAGAAAATAACGGTTGTCCCTACTGGCACTTCCTCAACTACAAGCCTCCGAAGTTCGACGGCACTGGAGGTGCCATAGCTTTTGTGAAATGGATTGAAAGTATGGATTCCATCTTTCGAATGAGTGGTTGTACGCCAGAACAACAAGTCCTATACGTTTCTGAGTTGTTTCAAGATGGAGCTCGACTATGGTGGAACCTTCAGGTTCAAATAAAAGGCGAAACCGCAGCATATGCACTATCATGGGATGAACTGAAGGGAATGATGCATAAGAAGTATTGCTCCCAAGCGGAAACCCAGAAGTTGGAAGGGGAATTCCAGAGCCTGATGATGGAAGGTCCAAAAATGTTGGGATACATGCAAAGACTTCATGACTTGGCACGAGTTGTTCCCCACTTAGCGGAACCAGAAATGATGAAATTGGGACAGTTCATTTGGGAACTGGCACCACAAGTCTTGAGCTTGATGGCATCATCTACGCCACCAACAACTATTGCTGCAAGCAAGATGGGTTTGGCACGCGTTACAGAAGCAATTAGACTAGAAAAACTTGCAAACCCCGACAAGAAGAAGGAAACTCCAGGGGAGACGTCCGAGAAGAACAAAAGAAAGCTCAATGAATTTCAAGGAGGTAATCAGACAAATAACAAGAACAAGGCCAAAAAGGAAAGGGGGTACAAGGGTAAACTACCTAAGTGCGAAGAATGCCCGCGCCATCATATTGGGGCATGCAAAAAATGGAAAGTGTGATAACTGTGGCAGGGTGGGACACTACAAGGAGGAGTGTTACCGCCGGAAGAAACGTGGAAATCAAGGTCAAGATGGTAGTGGAAAACACGAAGTAAACAACGACCACAGTAACTATCAGGACGGAAGTGGAAATATGGGGCACCTTGGGAAGGATTGCCCAAGAGAGGTTAACCAAGACCATGAAGGAGCTTCCAACATAGAAGCAAGGGAAGCGCGCCAGGATCCCAATGTTGTCACTGGTACGTTCCTTGTAAACCAACGTTATGCATCCGTTTTATTTGATACTGGCGCCGATTATAGCTTCGTATCATTAGAATTTAAGAATATACTTGGTTTAGCCGCTAGTAAATTAGATGTCCCGTACGCGATTGAATTAGCGAATGGGAAGTTAGTAGAAGCTAACGAGGTGATTCGAGGTTGCGTAATCGAGTTGGGAGAGCGTGAGTTTGCTCTCGATCTACTACAAGTCCAGTTGGGAAGCTTCGACGTGGTAGTAGGGATGGATTGGTTATCGAGCAACAAGGCAGAGATAGATTGTCATGAAAAGGGTCGTTCGTATCCCGACCGAAGATGGCGAAACAATTGTGGTTCACGGAGAGAAGCGTGATACGCCGTTAAGAATTATCAGCTGCTTGAAGGCGCGAAAATGTTTGCAGAAGGGATGTGCTGCCTTTCTGGCACACATTGTGGATAAGAAAGCTGAAGAACCGAAGATCGAAGACATCCCTGTCGTGAGGGAATATCCAGAAGTCTTCCCAGAAGACCTACCTGGATTGCCGCCTCAAAGACAAGTGGAGTTCCACATTGACTTAGTTCCAGGCGCCGCGCCTGTGGCTAAGGCACCTTACAGACTTGCTCCGTCTGAGATGCAGGAACTGTCGACACAACTTCAAGAGTTGTTAGACAAGGGATTTATCCGACCAAGCTTCTCGCCTTGGGGAGCTCCAGTTTTGTTTGTCAAGAAGAAGGACGGTAGTTTCCGTATGTGCTTTGACTACAGAGAGAGTTGAACAGGCTGACGATCAAGAATGGGTATCCCCTGCCAAGAATCGATGATCTATTTGACCAACTTCAAGGGTCAAGCTTCTATTCAAAGATCGATCTTCGATCTGGATACCATCAGCTACGGATACAGGAGGAGAGTATCCCAAAGACAGCCTTCAGAAGTCGATATGGACACTACGAGTTTCTCGTTATGCCGTTTGGTCTGACAAACGCACCTGCAGTGTTCATGGATCTGATGAATCGAGTTTGTAAGCCGTACTTGGATAAGTTCGTGATCGTATTCATCGACGATATTTTGATTTATTCAAAGACGAAGGCTGAGCACGAGCAGCATCTTAGAGCTATTCTGGAGCTGCTTAAGAAAGAACAATTGTACGCCAAGTTCTCTAAGTGTGAGTTTTGGCTACGAGAAGTGCAATTCCTTGGGCACGTGGTAAACGGAGATGAAATCCACGTGGATCCCACCAAGATCGAGGCGATCAAGGATTGGGAAACGCCAAAAACGCCAACCGAGATTTGGCAATTCTTGGGTGTGGCTGGCTATTATCGAAGGTTCATCGAGAACTTTTCAAAGATCGCTCAACCATTGACGCTCCTCACGCAGAAGGAAAGGAAGTTTGATTGGGGAATCAAACAGGATGAAGCATTTCAGATATTGAAGGATAAGCTTTGTAACACGCCAATCTTAGCTCTACCAGAAGGTACCGATGATTTTGTGGTATACTGCGACGCATCGCGTCAAGGATTGGGTTGTGTGTTGATGCAACGCCAAAAGGTCATTGCCTACGCGTCACGCCAACGGAAAGTGCGCGAAAAGAACTATACCACGCATGATTTGGAGCTTGGTGCAGTAGTTTTTGCTTTGAAGATCTGGAGACACTACCTTTATGGTACGAAGTGTACAATCTTCACAGATCACAAGAGCCTCCAGCACATATTCAACCAGAAGGAGTTGAACATGAGGCAAAGACGAGGGGTGGAACTGTTGAACGACTACGACTGTGAAATTAAGTATCACCCAGGGAAGGCGAATGTGGTCGCCGATGCCCTAAGTCGTAAGGAGAGGATCAAGCCCATAAGGGTTAGAGCTTTGGAGATGATTATTTGGACCAATCTTTCCTCGCGCGTTCGTGCGGCGTAGCAAGAAGCTCTCAAGGAAAGAAACCTTGAAGAAGAGTATCTCCGTGGCATGGAGAAGTTATTGGTACCAAACAGGGAAGGAACGTTATGTTTTGGGAAAAGGATTTGGGTTCCTTTGTTTGGTGGTTTAAGGAAGGTTATTTTTGATGAAGCTCACAAGACACGGTACTCTGTCCACCCTGGAGCGGATAAGACGTACCAGGATCTTAAAGATTACTATTGGTGGCCTAGGATGAAAGGCGATATTGCTGTTTATGTGAGCAAGTGCTTAACATGCGCCAAGGTTAAGGCGGAATACAAGAAGCCTTCGGGACTTCTGCAACAACCAGAGATTCCTAAGTGGAAGTGGGAACAAATCTCTATGGATTTTATTACAAAGTTGCCAAGAACGCCAAGAGGCCATGACACTATCTGGGTGATAGTGGATCGATTGACGAAGTCAGCACACTTCTTGCCTATCCGCGAGAAGGATCATACAAGCAAGTTGGCTGAAATTTACATGAGAGAGATTGTTACACGCCATGGAGTACCTCTCTCGATTATCTCTGATAGAGACGGAAGGTTCGTGTCAAGGATATGGCAATCCTTCCGGGAAGCTTTTGGCTCCAAGTTGAATCTGAGCACAGCTTTTCACCCGCAGACCGACGGTCAAAGCAAGCGGACGATTCAGACGTTAGAAGACATGCTGAGAGCATGTGTGATGGATTTGGGCGGTAGCTGGGATAAGCATTTACCCCTGGTTGAGTTTTCATACAACAACAGCTACCACACCAGTATTGGTGCCGCGCCGTTTGAAGCTTTATATGGGCGCAAGTGCAGATCGCCGCTTTGTTGGGCTGACGCAGGTGATAGACAATTGGTTGGTCCTGAAATGGTACAGGAAACCACAGATAAGATCGCGCAAATCCGAGACCGTATCAGCGTGGCTCGTGACAGGCAGAAAGCCTACGCAGATCGAAGCAGGAAACCTCTAGAGTTTGAGGTTGGTGAGATGGTTTTGTTGAAGGTATCACCCTGGAAGGGTGTGGCACGATTTGGGAAACGTGGAAAGTTGAACCCGAGGTATATTGGACCATTCAAGATCTTGGAGAGAATCGGGTTAGTAGCTTACAAGTTGGACCTACCTGCCGAACTGAATGGTGTTCACGATACATTTCATGTATCCAATCTAAAGAGAAGTCCAACTCAAGATAACGTTGCCATTCCTACCGACGAAATTCATGTTGATGACACGCTCCACTTCGTTGAAGAACCTGTCGAGGTCACGGATTGGAAAGTAAACAAGACCCGCCGAAGCAGTGTCAAGCTCGTCAAGGTTCGTTGGAATGCTAGACATGGTCCTGAATTCACCTGGGAGCGTGAGGACCGAATGAAAGAGAAATACCCCCACTTATTTCCTGAAAACCCTGCTTCTACAAGCAGAGCCTAAAATTTCGGGACGAAATTTTTCTAACGGGGGGAGAATGTGACAACCCTCACTAAACCAGGTATCCGTACGACTTAATTAACTATTAATTGTTGCTTAATTACTGTGCTTAACTGAGATTCCTGATAAACTGCTACTTGACTGTTGATACGTGTACATATCTGCATCATACTTTGATTTCCGTCACTACATCATTTACTTACTGAACTCTAGTGACAAACATGATGCACAAAAGCACAGTAGCATTTGAACGGATAACCTATTGAACATGCTGATATAGCCAGCATCAGGCAAACACTGCCTCTAAAGGCCTGTATGAGCCAGAAATATTTTACTACACCCATAGTGTGTGTAGGGATACAAGGGTTGTATAACTGCGTCTCTAGGAATAAGATGTAATGATTGGATGTGCCTAAAACGTACTCTGAGCACGAAACACAGCACTTTTATCAACACATTAGCTTCTAGCTAACTAATAAAGTTCCAAAACATGAGGAAATATTCCTGACACTTTGCAGAATAAATTGTGTCGCTAAAAATATTACTTACGACGCTTAAAAGATTCCTTAAGCACTTTAACGGATTACCATCCAACCGAACAACCGGACTATACCCGGAACATGAAAATGTTGCCAAAAATATTATTAGTATTTTTCTGAGCCAGTTAGGGTCCCTGATTACCCTAACACCCGCTTTATAACGCGTCATGCAACTAACGGGGTTAATCCCTAAAGTTAACCGACTTAACATAACTAAACTCTAACTGAATGATTGAAAACCAACCGGATACCCCCCCCCTAAAGAGATCGGCCAAACCAAGGGGACAAGGAAGTACATATGTTGATTATTTAATTGGTGTATGTTTAATATCTAGGGGACACGAGATCCGTTGGACGATAATCCTATCTTTGCCTATAAATACACCACATAACTCATGAGAGAATACACATCACAAATCACCAACACCACTCTCTCTTGCCCTCTCTTCTATTCTCGGCCGAACCCACATAGGGTCACCACCACCACCTTCGATTCTTGTTCACCCATTCCAAGTATCTACAAGGCTTTCGGGTTTCATATTAGGGAGCTTGAAGCAAGCGGAAGTTGAATGACCTCGTTTCTTTGCTTTTATCCACGCCATTTTCGACTAGATTCTTCCCTAGCCCCGAGCTAGAGGTATAATGTTTAAAACTCACTCTCGATCGTATCTAAAGTGGTTAATATGATTTTTAACGGTTAAAAGTCGAAATCATGCGTTTTGAATCTTTAAAGTCTACTAAAACTTGATTTTTGTTGGTTAAAAGCTCATAACATGTGTAAATGTTGTAGTATTCGAATATGTTGATTATTGAGGCCCGATCTACGATATGGTGGCACTTATCATCGTTTAACCCGACTTTGTTAAGATCATAGATCTTGACATAAGCTTGTTTCTGTCGGTACAAGGGTTAAAAGGTGAAACTCCACCACACGAAAGACATGAACTTGTGTAAAAGTATTTTGACTTGTAAAATAGTATTTAAAACTAGCGGATCTACGTATGTACAAGTGGTATTTTCGTAGAACCAAGTGTCGAGAAAATCATGTTTTATATAAGTTGGATGACAAACTAACAAATGTGATTTTACAAACCACAAGTGTATAAACACTTGTGAAATAAGAAGTTTCGTCAAAATAATAATCTTTGGGAAAGATGACGGGAAGTTGTAAAGGATGATTTGTTCTAAAAACGGGGTTTTTACAAGACTAAACTAATTTATACATAGATCCACCAAATATAACGAAGATCTACACTATAGTTTTTCATAAAACTACAAGTTCATGTGATAATGCGATTTTACATACTTGTCGATAAGTTGACGTGTTGAAAAAAAATTAGTTTGATGTGTTGGAAATTGATTGGTTGATTTAAAGAAGTGTTGAAGTGATTTTGTAAAAGAAAATGATACGCTTGAAAGCGTGGCCACCTCCAGTTACAGGGGAAACTCTGGCGAAATTTTTCTAAAATCTAACAAGTGTTAGAACTATCTTTGATATTTTCAAATATATTTCGCCATGACTTTATTTATTAAATAATCGGAGGTGGGATTTTTCACAAAACTAAACGTGATAAATATTTATTCGATAAATATATTTTTCACCACACTGTTTATGATTATCTTGTAAAAATATATAAATATTATTTTTAGAGTAAAAATAATATTTACAAACGTTGACGAACCCAAAATAATACAAACGCTTACACAACGAATATATAAGTTACACCGGTAATTATTATTACCACTTAATCATTAAAACGTAACTTACGCTTTATACGGAAATATTCATAAACGCGTATTTTGTCAACGTATTATTTTGGAAAATATTATGTGAAGAGAAATATAATATTTTTGAGAAAAATATTTATATTTTGGAATGAGAAGTAAAAATATATTAAGTGGGACTTAATGAGTTGATACGAATACACATGTATTAAATCCCCCATCCTTGGGAAGGAAATTAAATTACCAAGTATATACAAGGAACGGTTGTCTAACTGTTTCCCGAAACTTAAACTATAAAGCTAAGGCACGACCATCCGTCTAATAGAATTAGCACATGTAGGTCGTTGCACAGCTTTCGGACATTTGGAGTACTTGGTATAGCGACGCACTGACTGTGAGTTCATGTCCCCCTTTTCTCTTAACTCTTTTCAGTTTTATAAACTGCGGGGGTGAAATACATGTTACTATGATTATGAAATACTTGATACATGGTATGGTTAGCGTAAGGAGGGTTATTACTTAGATCATGTGAGTGGGTAGGCGGGAACTGGAGGCCATTAATCCTCATTGTAGGACCGAGGGACGTAAGCGGTAGATCTATCTGGGTGTAGCGAGCCCAACTCCAGGTCCAGCATAACGGACCTCGGGGTGACTTTGTGCCCGACGCGAAATCCGCTAGGTTTGAGTCTTCCTACTTGCACTTCACACATATCAATGGACTTGCAAACCATTGGTGATCTCTTTTTCCTTATTTGCTACATACCAGGGTTTTTGATAAATACAAAGGTTTATTTACTCACTTTCGCATGAACTCGCTCAACATTATTGTTGATTTTTCAACTTACATGTATTTCAGGGAATTAAAGATCTGGCACGGTACGGCATGTTTTCCGCTGCATTAGTCACCAAGGTCATCCAGGGTTTGGGGAATGTGACTCTTTCCTGGACAAGTCACAGTCCTCGAATCATGTTATGTTTAGGGTTGTAATGTTTGAGGGACAAGTTTGTGGTTGTTGGGTGTTAACCCGTTAAGACAATGTTTTTGATTTTTATGGATGATCTTGCATATTTTTAATTCATATAGCTTGTTATGATTAAGCTATGGTATTAAGAAGTCACACCAAAGTAACCACGCTTCCGCAAAGCCAGGGTGTGACACACCGGCAGGCTTCTCACCACGAACCTGTAGGATCTCGCCTGTCGACAGCGGCACACGAACAATCTTCTCAGAACAAACTATCTCTGCGCGATGCTTAGATAACCAATCCATTCCCACAATAACGTCGAAGCTTCCAAGTTTCATTGGCGTGAGGTCAATAGGAAAAATATGGTCGTTAAGGTTCAACTGGCAGTTGCGTAGAACAGAATTAAGAACAATGGGTTCACCACTGGCAACCTCTACTGTCAAAGGTTTACTTAGTTTTGTTCAAGACACGCGAAGCATTGTCTCAAAAGACAATGACACAAAACTCTTGTCGGCACCCGAATCAAAAAGAACAGATGCTGGCTGATTATTAATAAAGAACGTACCGTTCACCACTTCGTTGTCTGCTTGTGCTTCTTGTGCATTCATGTTGAAGACTCGACCTCGAGCCTGAGCCTGATTTTGGTTTGCATTCTGGTTCTGGTTGGCTAGCCTTGGACACCGATTTCTGTAGTGGGTCAGCTCCCCACAGTTATAACAAGCACCTGGTGGGTAGTTTGGTCGTACAGCCTGACCCTGTTGCTGAGCAACTTGTTGAGCAGGGTTCTGAACTGCGCGATTCTGAGCAAACCGACAAACATCGGCAAGATGACCCGACTTCCCACAGTTAGTACAGAAACGACACTGATATTGCGGCTGATGGTGACTGTTGCATTGATTGCACAAAGGTGCACTTCCTGAATAGGGCTTCTTTGCTGGAGGCTGGTTGGGAGCTGCCTGGTTAGCTTGGGCAGTGACAGCATAGTTTTGGGAAGCCTTACGCTTCTTTGCCCTCTTTGATGAACCAGAATCCTTTCCATTCTTTTTTTGACCGTTCTTGCTATCTTCCTTGTCAGCCGACTGCTTCTTGCCCTTGTCACCCTTCCTGTGTAATTTATTCTTTCGAATCTGCGACTCAGTCAACGTCGCTGATAACTCGATCGCCTGACGGAGTGTGGTAGGGTTGCTACCAGTAAGGATGTCTTGTACTGAGTCAGGCAGGCCGTCGATGTACCTTTCGATAGCCTTATCGAGTGGGGTAACCATAGTCGGGCAAAGCAGACTCAACTCCTCAAACCTATCAGTATAAGCCCTGTGCTCGCCACTATCTTGCTTCAAAACATCAAATTCTTTCTCCAACGCTCGTTGTTCATGAAGAGGACAAAACTCCCTCATCATAAGAGCTCTCAGTTCAGCCCATGTCTGAGCTAGAGCAACTTCTGCACCTTGATCTCTCATAACCCCGTTCCACCACGTAAGAGCCCTCTTCTGAAACACACTCGAGGAAAACTCGACCTTGCGATTATCCGGACACTGCACGTGGCGAAAAGTGTTCTCGATACTCTCGAACCACTGAAGAAGCCTAGTTGCTCCCTCAGAACCACTAAACTTGAGTGGCTTAGCCGAGTTAAATTCCTTGTATTTGCATGTACCATTGTTGTTGTTGTTGGCCTGGTTCCATTGAGCAAAGAGATTTGGGAATTGAGCAGCCATCTGCTGCGCAATAATTTCTGCCAGCTCGGCAGTAGCTATCTGGTTGTCGCGTCGAGGAGGCATTCTAGAAGAGAAAAACATGAAATGAAACGAGTGAGATGATTGGATGAAGAGAATGAGATGAAGCAAAATCAACAAAAGCAAAGATGGCGGTTATGCATCGCAAAGCAAACAAGCGACATGAAATGTCTAGTCAAAGTAAATGGGTCAGAATTAGTGTATCGAGAAGACATGCTCGCCTATAAGTGAACACTCACCCCAAGAGTTCCCAGGTAAGAGTGACTGGTCCGATTATGTGGATTTGTACGAACACTCTAGCCTTAGACAGAAAACCCAGGGTACAGGCATTCACTCTTCCAGTTCGCACATGTTCACACTATTAAAGCCCCAAAACCTTGACGAGATTTTTGAGAATCCAAAGGGGTTCAAAACCATATAACAGAGGGTTCAAAACCTAGTAATCAATCATCCTAGAACAGATGATTAATTTTCAAAGCGGATTCGGAACCGAAGTTCCCGTTGTGGTTATCACCTAAGGATAGGTGAAGTGCATGTTTTAAAATCTAAACACAAGATAACTTGTGTTAGGGTCCTAGAAAGTTATAGTCTAGGTCAAAGTATTACTAATAACCTAATTCCCTATAACCAATGGCTCTGATACCAACTCTTCTGTCACACCCCGACCGCGTGTAACATGCAACCGCGGCGGAAAACGTCGGGGAGTGTTGTGGACAGAATTAATTGTTATACAACCATGGAAATTAAAGTTACGTTTTATTTATCAAACACGGGTGTTACATTGTCTTAAAAGGAAGTACAGAATTCAAAACATAGTTATACTAGTTCTATCTTCATTTTTAGTCTCTAAGGCACAGGTCCGCCCTAGTATCGTGATCAACATCTTATGGAACAGCTCCAGAAAACACATGTGAAAGTAGGTACGTCAGCATAAAAATGCCTGTGAGACACATAGGTTTTGTGAAAGTGGGATTCATGACTTGAGTTTAAAGAAATGTTTAATAACAGTCAGCCATGAACCTTGTAATTTGTCTTGCTTTGTAAACCGTTTGAAAGACGATAATATCGGATGATATGTATAGATAAGTGCAAGGTTAAACGAGTAACCAAGTAAAAAGAGTTGAATAAGATAAGTTGTTTGTAAAAAATAATGTCTTGTGAAGAGTATGTTATTTGTGTAAAATGTAATGTGTCTAATCTGAAATGACTTGGGTAACGCTACGATATGTAATTTTATACAAGCATTTATATATAGGAAGTACCAGCGGCGTATCCACCATGTTTGTATCATATTACATACGCCACGTTACACCAACCATTTACCCAAACCAACCACCAAGTAGATTGTTCATGTATAAACCAAATGTCAAGTGTTATTGTGTAAACCATGTCGAATATTTATGTTCAATGTAAACCACCAAATGTGTATGTCAATGTCAACGTGTTTATGTTCAATGTAAATCATGTAATGTGTATCCCAAAATGTATCATGTACGGTAAGCGAAATGTATCAACTTAAACCATATGTAAAATGCACAAAACAAGTCGTTGAAGTAAAACGTGGTTTAAATCAACGTTATGTTCTGTGGAAAAATGCATGCTCTATTGATATTAACATTTATGCGGTATTGTGAAATATGCATACATCCAAGCCTTGAGACTGTGGCGATAAACCCTTAAACAAATTAATGGTTTATCTAAGTTATGTATATCGAATTCGGTCATTCCTTACAATCCTATCAAACCCAGGATTTCAGGAACGGGAGTTGTCAATTCCTATGGTACCACTACCTACTAACGAACGGCGTAGCTAATGTTAATGAATGTATTGTCCCATGTTAAACAAACCAAATGTCATAACAAAATGAAGGCATGTGGTGTAAACAATTGTACTAAGTATGCTAAGTAAACATACGAAGCAGAAATGTTCATGTAAATCAATGTGCCCATATGCTGAGTAAACATATGCAGCAGAAATGTTCATGTAAATCAATGTGTCCATATGCTGAGTAAACATATGCAACAGAAATGTTCATGTAAATCAATGTGTCCATATGCTGAGTAAACATACGCAACAGAAATGTTCATGTAAATCAATGTGTCCATATGTTGAGTAAACATATGCAACAGAAATGTTCATGTAAATCAATGTGTCCATATGCTGAGTAAACATATGCAACAGAAATGTAATGTAAATCAATGCACTAAGTACGCACACAATGGGCATACATAGCATAAAATGTAATGAAATCGTGTACTATAATGTACTAACAACATAGCAGGCATATGATGTGAAAACATGGAAAGCATGAATGTAACAGATAGGCACATGTGTTTCACCCCAAAACAGTTTAGAAAACAGTAAAAGATGGGGTTCTATGTACTCACCTGAGATTGCTTTGAATTCCTTGTATAATAACCAGATAATGCTAGAGATCACGGAATATCAAACGGCACGGAGGGTCCCCGAAAGCTAATCTTGATCAAAGAAACTCAGGTATGAAGCAATACTTCAACTTAGAGCTTTTTAGATCAGATTCTTGTGGGTTTTTGCAAGAATGGGGGGGGGGGTATTTATAGGAAAAGCATAACCGTTAGGATCGTTTATCGAATACGTGCCACGATCTCGCCCGTACACTTGTCGAATTATTGTGGTTACTGAATAATGGCCCTTGGCTCTTGATTGGGTGAAAGGGCATTGCCCCTTGAACGAACGAAAGGCCAACTGCAAGTGGATTCAATGAATCTGCTGTACTGGGGACTCCTTACGGACCGTATGGGTTTTGGCTTACGGTCCGTAAGCCCTTAGTTTGGCAGATTTACAGTTTTGGTCCCTGCAGCTCCAAAACTTGGTATTTGATGCATTTTTGACACGTTTAAGCCCCGTTAACCCCATTTCAAAGCTCTAAAATGAAGTTAAAGTATACGGAACTTAAAATGTGCTCAAAAATATGTCGGATGTCGGTTCGTTTGGCCATATGGTCGCGATGTTCGGTTAATTACGACGGAATGCGCATAAGCGCGAAAGACGATCCAAATGACGCGACGAATGGATTTTTCTTATGCCATACACTAAGGCATAATATAAGGATGCTTACATAAATTTTTGGATGTCCGTAGGTATTCAGAACGTAAGTTATGCGCAAAAGTGCAAACTTGTGCACTTTTTGACACTTATAGCCCCTGAATGATCCAAAAGTTTGATTTAGCATACCAAACCCCTCAAAGCCTATTTCTAAGCTATGTATGGATATTTATGGTATGTTTAACTTATGGACATGTTCCGGAATGTTGGTTACAGTTCAATTTGGCATACTTTCGCAGTTTGTCAAGTTTAGTCCCTGTAAGCGAATTAACTTGTTTTTGCCATACCAAAGCCTTCAAAACTTACTTCTAAGTTATGTAAAGGTTATTTAAGGTATGTTGAGTATATGTTGATGTTCCGGAGTATTTGTCGCATTATACTGAGTACGTTTACGCACCAGTTTGCATATAATTCTCCAGAAAGCGATGTAGAGTTTGGAATTGAATAAAAGTCAAAACATGAAAAATGTAAAACACAACCAAACAAACATTGGGATCAAATGACATTGTTTTATTGATAACTGAACTGTTCACAATGATAATAAGCACAAATGTTACAGTCTCCTCTACTTGTGGAAATTTCGTCCCGAAATTTATTTAGAGGAAACTCGTGGAAAAAGATGTGGATATTTCGCCTTCATTTGATCTTCACGTTCCCAAGTAAACTCGGGTCCACGTTTAGATTCCCAGCGAACCTTGACCAAAGGAATGCGCTTGCGTTTGAGCCACTTGACTTCACGTTCCATGATTTCCACCGGTTTCTCAACAAATTTCAGTGTTTTATCAACACGAATCTCGTCAAGCGGTATGTGGAGGTTCTCATCAGCTAAACACCTCTTGAGATTGGACACGTGAAAAGTTGGATGAACATTTCCAAGTTCAAGAGGTAACTCAAGTCTGTAGGCTACCTTACCGATTCTTTCGACGATCTTGAATGGTCCAACGTATCTAGGTGCAAGTTTTCCTTTCTTACAAATCTGATCACACCTTTCCAAGGTGAGACCTTAAGTAATACACGATCACCGACTTGAAAATCCAAGGGTTTGCGTTTTAGGTCCGCGTAACACTTTTGACGGCTTCTAGCTGTCTGAAGGTTATCACGAACTTTCTTAACCTTATCTGTTGTCTCTAGAATGAGGGCAGGTCCAGTAAGCTGGGCCTCACCGATCTCATTCCAGCAGACTGGTGAACGACATTTTCGACCATATAGAGCCTCGAAAGGAGCCATGTTGATGCTGGAGTGATAACTGTTGTTGTAGGAGAATTCAATCAACGGAAGATGTGAATCCCAACTACCACCAAAATCGATCACACAAGCTCTAAGCATATCCTCCAGTGTCTGGATTGTTCTTTCAGATTGACCATCCGTTTGCGGATGATAAGCTGTGCTCAGATTAAGTTGAGACCCCATAGCAGATTGCATGGTTCTCCAAAAATGAGAAGTGAAACGAGCATCTCTGTCAGAAATGATGTTCAAAGGAACACCATGTCGAGCTACAATTTCATCCACGTATATTTGAGCAAGTTTGTCAGCCGAATAATCCTCACGGATTGGCAAGAAATGCGCTGACTTGGTAAGACGATCAACGACTACCCAAATGGCATCGTGACCTTTCTTTATGCGCGGGAGTTTAGTAATGAGATCCATAGTAATGTTTTCCCATTTCCAAACTGGGATCTCTGGTTGCTCCAATAAACCGGAAGGACGCTGATGTTCAGCCTTAACCTTAAGACAAGTAAGGCATTTTGATATGTATAAGGCAATGTCTTTCTTCATACCAGGCCACCAATACTGAATACGAAGATCCTTATACATCTTATCTGAGCCAGGATGAAAAGAATAACGAGACTTATGGGCTTCATCCATAAGCAAGGTACGAAGATTATCTTGGCTCGGGACCCACAAACGGTCCATGAAGTAATATGATCCATTGTCTTTCAGTTCAAGAGCAGGAGTTATGTGATAACGAAATTCCTTATCCATCAAACCTTGTGAAACACAATATTGTTGAGCCTGAGAAATACGTGCTTGGATATCGGTTTGAGCTTGAATAATAGATTGGACACGAACACAATGAAGCTTAGTACGTTCCTTGCGACTCAAAGCATCGGCTACGACATTTGCCTTACCAGGATGGTAGCGAATCTCGCAGTCGTAGTCGTTTAGAAGTTCAACCCAACGTCTTTGCCTCATGTTGAGTTCCTTCTGATTGAAAATGTGTTGAAGACTCTTGTGGTTAGTGAAAACCACACATTTTGTACCGTACAAGTAGTGTCTCCAAATCTTAAGAGCGAAGACAACTGCACCCAACTCCAGATCATGAGTGGTGTAGTTCTTCTCATGAATCTTCAACTGTCTCGATGCGTATGCTATGACTTTGTTCCTTTGCATCGGGACGCAGCCAAGACCCAATTTAGATGCATCGCAATAAACAACGAAATCATCATTACCCTCGGGCAAAGTTAGGACAGGCGCGTCACAAAGTTTCTGTTTCAAAGTCAGAAACGCTTCCTCTTGTTTGACTCCCCAATCAAATGGCTTGTACTTCTGAGTTAGAGCAGTTAGAGGAACTGCAATCTTTGAGAAATTCTCTATGAAGCGGCGGTAATAACCCGCCAGACCAAGAAAAGAACGAAATCCAGTAGGAGTAGTAGGCGTATCCCAATCCTTGATCGCACTGATCTTGGAGGGATCTACATGAATACCTTGTTCGTTGATAATATGTCCCAAGAATTAAACCTCTTTAAGCCAGAATTCACACTTGGAGAATTTGGCGAAAAGTTGCTCTTTCTTTAGGAGTACTAATGTAAGACGTAGATGTTGCTCATGATCAGCTCGCGTCTTAGAATATATTAAAATGTCATCAATGAAATCGATGATGAACTTATCCAAATAAGGCTTGCAGACCCTATTCATCAAGTCCATGAAAACAGCAGGTGCATTAGTCAAACCGAATGGCATGACCGTGAATTCATAATGCCCATAGCGAGTGCGGAACGCTATCTTGGGAATATCTTCCTCATGCACTCGAAGTTGATGATATCCAGATCGCAGATCAATCTTCGAAAAGTAAGAAGCACCTTGCAATTGATCAAAGAGATCATCAATGCGAGGTAGGGGATATCGATTTTTGATGGTAAGCTTGTTAAGATCACGATAATCGATACACATCCTAAAAGATCCATCCTTCTTCTTGACAAAAAGAACGGGAGCACCCCAAGGTGAAAAGCTAGGACGGATAAAACCTTTGTCAGAGAGCTCCTGAAGCTGCTTAGATAACTCTTGCATCTCAGACGGTGCAAGACGGTATGGAGCTCTGGCAATGGGATTTGCACCAGGTACGAGATCAATACGGAACTCGACTTGGCGTGCTGGAGGTAGACCAGGTAACTCTTCAGGGAAAACTTCAGAATAATCCCGAACGACAGGAATATCTGAAATAGTCTTACCCTTGCCTTTATCTGCTGTAACATGTGCTAAGAAAGCCACATAGTTCTTCCGAAGATACTTCCGTGCTTTAAAACAAGACATAAGTCTGAGACCACCGGCAGGCTTCTCACCACGAACCTGTAGGATCTCGCCTGTCGACAGCGGCACACGAACAATCTTCTCAGAACAAACTATCTCTGCGCGATGCTTAGATAACCAATCCATTCCCACAATAACGTCGAAGCTTCCAAGTTTCATTGGCGTGAGGTCAATAGGAAAAATATGGTCGTTAAGGTTCAACTGGCAGTTGCGTAGAACAGAATTAAGAACAATGGGTTCACCACTGGCAACCTCTACTGTCAAAGGTTTACTTAGTTTTGTTCAAGACACGCGAAGCATTGTCTCAAAAGATAATGACACAAAACTCTTGTCGGCACCCGAATAAAAAAGAACAGATGCTGGCTGATTATTAATAAAGAACGTACCGTTCACCACTTCGTTGTCTGCTTGTGCTTCTTGTGCATTCATGTTGAAGACTCGACCTCGAGCCTGAGCCTGATTTTGGTTTGCATTCTGGTTCTGGTTGGCTAGCCTTGGACACCGATTTCTGTAGTGGGTCAGATCCCCACAGTTATAACAAGCACCTGGTGGGTAGTTTGGTCGTGCAGCCTGACCTTGTTGCTGAGCAACTTGTTGAGCAGGGTTCTGAACTGCGCGATTCTGAGCAAACCGACAAACATCGGCAAGATGACCCGACTTCCCACAGTTAGTACAGAAACGGCACTGATATTACGGCTGATGGTGACTGTTGCATTGATTGCACAAAGGTGCACTTCCTGAATAGGGCTTCTTTGCTGGAGGCTGGTTGGGAGCTGCCTGGTTAGCTTGGGCAGTGACAGCATAGTTTTGGGAAGCCTTACGCTTCTTTGCCCTCTTTGATGAACCAGAATCCTTTCCATTATTTTTTTGACCTTTCTTGCTATCTTCCTTGTCAGCCGACTGCTTCTTGCCCTTGTCACCCTTCCTGTGTAATTTATTCTTTCGAATCTGCGACTCAGTCAACGTCGCTGATAACTCGATCGCCTGACGGAGTGTGGTAGGGTTGCTACCAGTAAGGATGTCTTGTACCGAGTCAGGCAGGCCGTCGATGTACCTTTCGATAGCCTTATCGAGTGGGGTAACCATAGTCGGGCAAAGCAGACTCAACTCCTCAAACCTATCAGTATAAGCCCTGTGCTCGCCACTATCTTGCTTCAAAACATCAAATTCTTTCTCCAACGCTCGTTGTTCATGAAGAGGACAAAACTCCCTCATCATAAGAGCTCTCAGTTCAGCCCATGTCTGAGCTAGAGCAACTTCTGCACCTTGATCTCTCATAACCCCGTTCCACCACGTAAGAGCCCTCTTCTGAAACACACTCGAGGAAAACTCGACCTTGCGATTATCCGGACACTGCACGTGGCGAAAAGTGTTCTCGATACTCTCGAACCACTGAAGAAGCCTAGTTGCTCCCTCAGAACCACTAAACTTGAGTGGCTTAGCCAAGTTAAATTCCTTGTATTTGCATGTACCATTGTTGTTGTTGTTGGCCTGGTTCCATTGAGCAAAGACATTTGGGAATTGAGCAGCCATCTGCTGCGCAATAATTTATGCCAGCTCGGCAGTAGCTATCTGGTTGTCGCGTCGAGGAGGCATTCTAGAAGAGAAAAACATGAAATGAAACGAGTGAGATGATTGGATGAAGAGAATGAGATGAAGCAAAATCAACAAAAGCAAAGATGGCGGTTATGCATCGCAAAGCAAACAAGCGACATGAAATGTCTAGTCAAAGTAAATGGGTCAGAATTAGTGTATCGCGAAGACATGCTCGCCTATAAGTGAACACTCACCCCAAGAGTTCCCAGGTAAGAGTGACTGGTCCGATTATGTGGATTTGTACGAACACTCTAGCCTTAGACAGAAAACCCAGGGTACAGGCATTCACTCTTCCAGTTCGCACATGTTCACACTATTAAAGCACCAAAACCTTGACGAGATTTTTGAGAATCCAAAGGGGTTCAAAACCATATAACAGAGGGTTCAAAACCTAGTAATCAATCATCCTAGAACAGATGATTAATTTTCAAAGCGGATTCGGAACCGAAGTTCCCGTTGTGGTTATCACCTAAGGATAGGTGAAGTGCATGTTTTAAAATCTAAACACAAGATAACTTGTGTTAGGGTCCTAGAAAGTTATAGTCTAGGTCAAAGTATTACTAATAACCTAATTCCCTATAACCAATGGCTCTGATACCAACTCTTCTGTCACACCCCGACCGCGTGTAACATGCAACCGCGGCGGAAAACGTCGGGGAGTGTTGTGGACAGAATTAATTGTTATACAACCATGGAAATTAAAGTTACGTTTTATTTATCAAACACGGGTGTTACATTGTCTTAAAAACAGAATTCAAAACATAGTTATACTAGTTCTATCTTCATTTTTAGTCTCTAAGGCACAGGTCCGCCCTAGTATCGTGATAAACATCTTATGGAACAGCTCCTGAAAACACATGTGAAAGTAGGTACGTCAGCATAAAAATGCCTGTGAGACACATAGGTTTTGTGAAAGTGGGATTCATGACTTGAGTTTAAAGAAATGTTTAATAACAGTCAGCCATGAACCTTGTAATTTGTCTTGCTTTGTAAACCGTTTGAAAAACGATAATATCGGATGATATGTATAGATAAGTGCAAGGTTAAACGAGTAACCAAGTAAAAAGAGTTGAATAAGATAAGTTGTTTGTAAAAAATAATGTCTTGTGAAGAGTATGTTATTTGTGTAAAATGTAATGTGTCTAAACTGAAATGACTTGGGTAACGCTACGATATGTAATATTATACAAGCATTTATATATAGGAAGTACCAGCGGCGTATCCACCATGTTTGTATCATATTACATACGCCACGTTACACCAACCATTTACCCAAACCAACCACCATGTAGATTGTTCATGTATAAACCAAATGTCAAGTGTTATTGTGTAAACCATGTCGAATGTCTATGTTCAATGTAAACCACCAAATGTGTATGTCAATGTCAACGTGTTTATGTTCAATGTAAATCATGTAATGTGTATCCAAAATGTATCATGTACGGTAAGCGAAATGTATCAACTTAAACCATATGTAAAATGCACAAAACAAGTCGTTGAAGTAAAACGTGGTTTAAATCAACGTTATGTTCTGTGGAAAAATGCATGCTCTATTGATATTAACATTTATGCGGTATTGTGAAATATGCATACATCCAAGCCTTGAGACTGTGGCGATAAACCCTTAAACAAATTTAAGGTTTATCTAAGTTATGTATATCGAATTCGGTCATTCCTTACAATCCTATCAAACCCAGGATTTCAGGAACGGGAATTGTCAATTCCTATGGTACCACTACCTACTAACGAACGGCGTAGCTAATGTTAATGAATGTATTGTCCCATGTTAAACAAATCAAATGTCATAACAAAATGAAGGCATGTGATGTAAACAATTGTACTAAGTATGCTAAGTAAACATACGAAGCAGAAATGTTCATGTAAATCAATGTGCCCATATGCTGAGTAAACATATGCAGCAGAAATGTTCATGTAAATCAATGTGTCCATATGCTGAGTAAACATATGCAACAGAAATGTTCATGTAAATCAATGTGTCCATATGCTGAGTAAACATATGAAACAGAAATGTTCATGTAAATCAAAGTGTCCATATGCTGAGTAAACATATGCAACAGAAATGTTCATGTAAATCAATGTGTCCATATGCTGAGTAAACATATACAACAGAAATGTAATGTAAATCAATGCACTAAGTACGCACACAATGGGCATACATAGCATAAAATGTAATGAAATCGTGTACTATAATGTACTAACAACATAGCAGGCATATGATGTGAAAACATGGAAAGCATGAATGTAACAGATAGGCACATGTGTTTCACCCCAAAACAGTTTAGAAAACAGTAAAAGATGGGGTTCTATGTACTCACCTGAGATTGCTTTGAATTCCTTGTATAATAACCAGATAATGCTAGAGATCACGGAATATCAAACGGCACGGAGGGTCCCCGAAAGCTAATCTTGATCAAAGAAACTCAGGTATGAAGCAATACTTCAACTTAGAGCTTTTTAGATCAGATTCTTGTGGGTTTTTGCAAGAACGGGGGGGGGGGGTATTTATAGGAAAAGCATAACTATTAGGATCGTTTATCGAATACCGTGCCATGATCTCGCCCGTACACTTGTCGAATTATTGTGGTTACTGAATAATGGCCCTTGGCTCTTGATTGGGTGAAAGGGCATTGCCCCTTGAACGAACGAAAGGCCAACTGCAAGTGGATTCAATGAATCTGCTGTACTGGGGACTCCTTACGGACCGTATGGGTTTTGGCTTACGGTCCGTAAGCCCTTAGTTTGCCAGATTTACAGTTTTGGTCCCTGCAGCTCCAAAACTTGGTATTTGATGCATTTTTGACACGTTTAAGCCCCGTTAACCCCATTTCAAACCTCTAAAATGAAGTTAAAGTATAGGGAACTTAAAATGTGCTCAAAAATATGTCGGATGTCGGTTCGTTTGGCCGTACGGTCGCGATGTTCGGTTAATTACGACGGAATGCGCATAAGCGCGAAAGACGATCCAAATGACGCGACGAATGGATTTTTCTTATGCCATACACTAAGGCATAATATAAGGATGCTTACATAAATTTTTGGATGTCCGTAGGTATTCAGAACGTAAGTTATGCGCAAAAGTGCAAACTTGTGCACTTTTTGACACTTTTAGCCCCTGAATGATCCAAAAGTTTGTTTTAGCATACCAAACCCCTCAAAGCCTATTTCTAAGCTATGTATAGGATATTTATGGTATGTTTAACTTATGGACATGTTCCGGAATGTTGGTTACAGTTCAATTTGGCATACTTTCACAGTTTGTCAAGTTTAGTCCCTGTAAGCGAATTAACTTGTTTTTGCCATACCAAAGCCTTCAAAACTTACTTCTAAGTTATGTAAAGGTTATTTAAGGTATGTTGAGTATATGTTGATGTTCCGGAGTATTTGTCGCATTATACTGAGTACGTTTACGCACCAGTTTGCATATAATTCTCCAGAAAGCGATGTAGAGTTTGGAATTGGATAAAAGTCAAAACATGAAAAATGTAAAACACAACCAAACAAACATTGGGATCAAATAACATTGTTTTATTGATAACTGAACTGTTCACAATGATAATAAGAACAAATGTTACACAAAGGCAGTATTCAAGAGGTTAAAATGAGTCCAAAAATCCAATCTGCTTTTAGTGCTAGAAACTCATCTGAAAATGTTGAACAAAGTCCAAACAACAGCAGTGGATTTTCTTCATATCCGAGTGTTAATCCAAAGAGTTCAACTTCAAGTTTTCATTCTCAAAGTTCAAAAAGTGGAAATGGTTGTGTGATACAGTGCAACATTGCATTGAATCTTCCAAATGGTCAAAGTTTTTCTGAAGAAATTGCAAAAGATCACATGGCGTTACTTGCAACTGTGTTACAATCCTATGAAGGTTTGGTTTGCAGGGAGGATCGGGAATCCTATGCTAAGAAAAGAGGATTACGATCAGATAGATGCTAAAGAGATGGAGCTCATGGACATCAAATGGTGTTTAGCTAGTGTCTTGAGAAGAGCTGAAAAGTTCAAAATGATTACAGGAAGAAATGATTTTTTGGATGCACATGTTTCTACTTTGGGTTTTGATAAATCTAAAGTTACTTGTTTTCGATGCAGGGAGAAAGGTCATTTCAAGGGAGAATGTAAAAATCGAGAAGCAAGTGAAGCAAAGAATCCATTCGGAAAAGATGATTACTATCGGAAAGCCATATATCAACAAGTCGGTCAACAACAACAAGAACCACAAGTGGCTCATGGTAGAAAAGTAATAGAGGATTCTTCAAAGAGAGCATGTTTGGTGAATCAAGAAAATTTCAGCTGGGATAAATACATTTCAGCTGACAACAAAGCATGCCTAATCAATCAAGATGATGAAAAATTACCAGAAGAATTTAGCTGGGATAGGTTTGTGGATGAGAATGGGGAGTTTAAAGCTTTCTTTGCTAAAATTGTAAAAGAACCAGATTTGTTTACATAGTGGATGCAAGTGGTTGGTGTTAATGTGAAGAATCAAGAAGAAGAGTCTGTTTCATCCGATGAAAGTTCAGAAAGAGCAACTGTGTTTGATCAAACACCATCTGATTCTAGTTTTTCAGATGATAGTTCTGAAAAGTCAATAGATTTTGATCAATCACCAACTGATGACAGTGGTGATGATGAGGAAGAAAGGCATATTAATGTTGCAAAAACTCATTTATCTCCTGAAAGTTTTCAATTTTATTTTGAAGATCGTTTGGAGAAACTGAAGGAGAGACGAGCAGCAAAAGAACAAAAGAAAATGAAGTGTGAAAGTGTTGATAAAAAACAAGAAACTGTTCAAAATGAAGAGGTTAAAATTGAGTCTGAGGAGATTGTTGAAACAGAAAAGGTGATTGAAGTAGAAAAGATTGTGGAAGTCATCAAGCCTTGCTTAAAGTGTTTAGAATCTTGCAAGGAATGTGCAGCTAAAGATGAAAAGATGGCTGAGTTTGAGAAAATGAAAGAACAATTATTGTTCAATCTCAATTATGTGAAAGAGTCGTATGACGTGTTGAACATAACAGTGACTGGTCTACAGAAGACAAATTCTGAAAGAGAAGATGCATTGACCATGATGAATGCTGTGATGATGTCGAAGCAAAAAGCAATAAATCATTACATTGAGGAATGTGCCAAGCTAAAACAAGAGTTGGAGACTGAGAAAAGTGAAAATGAAAGAATTAGAAGACTGTTGCAAAGTTATTCTAGTTCTGATTATTTCATTGATCGAATTTATCCAACTGTTTCAGGTTTTGAAGCATTTCAAGATGATAAGAAGCTAAAGAAGAAGGATACTGGTAAGAAACAGAGTGTTAGTTATAACAAGTGTCCGCCACCGATTTGGGAAGGGTATTCTCCTAGAAAACCGAACGAGGAGCAAGTCAAAAAGGCTGTCAATATAAAGTTAAAATCCGAAACTATCACACCCCGACCACGTAGAACATACAAAACGTGGCGGAAACGTCGGGGAGTGTTGTAACAGAATCAATTGTTTCAAATCCATGGCAAATGAAGTTTCGTTTTATAAATCAAACATGAAAGTTTACATTGTCTGAACAAGAATCAAAGTGTACATAACATGAATTAACTAGTTCTTGTCTCGTTTTAAGTCACTAAGGCACAGGTCCGCCTAAGTATGTCTTGATAAGTCCTATGCATCATCTCCTGAAAACACATGTGAAAATAGGTACGTCAGCATAAAAATGCCTGTGAGATACATTGGTTTTGTGAAAACGGAATTCATGACTTGAGTTTGAGAAAATGTTTAGTCATGAACCTCGTATTTTGCTTTGTCTTGTAAATCATTTGAAAAACGGTAAGATCAAATGATATGTATAAATAAGAGAATAATGCCTGGTTAACTGAATAACCATGTAAAAAGAGTTTGTATAAGATTTGTTGTTTGTAAATCAATGTCTTGTGAAAAGCGTGTTATTTGTATAAAATGTTCTATGTCTCAAATTGAAATGATTCAAATAACGCTACGATATGTAATACCATACAAACACTTATATATAGGAAGTATCAGCGGCGTATCCACCATGCTTGTATCATATTACACACGCCTCGTTACTTAAATCACTTACTCAAACCAAACCATCAAGATGAAATGTTTAACAACGGTAGAAATGTTTATGTATAGTCAAATGGTTACAACGGTTCAAAATTTAGTATAATGTGTTCATATGCTGGATGAGCATATGCAACAGAAAGGCAATGTGAAACAATGTACTACGTATGCACACAATGGGCGTACGTAGCATGAGATGTAGTGTAGAGTACAACGGTTCAAAATGTAGTGTAATGTGTTCATATGCTGGATGAGCATATGCAACAGTAATGCAATATGAAACAATGTACTACGTATGCACACAATGGGCGTACGTAGCATGAAATGTATTGTAGAGTACAACGGTTCAAAATGTAGTGTAATGTGTTCATATGCTGGATGAGCATATGCAACAGTAATGCAATGTGAAACAATGTAATACGTATGCACACAATGGGCGTACGTAGCATGAAATGTATTGTAGAGTACAACGGTTCAAAATGTAGTGTAATGTGTTCATATGCTGGATGAGCATATGCAACAGTAATGCAATGTGAAACAATGTACTACGTATGCACACAATGGGCGTACGTAGCATGAAATGTAAAGCAATGTACTAAGTACGAACACAATGGGCATACATAGCATAAACACAATGAAATCATGTACTATGTATGTACTATCGAACATAGCAGTATATGATGTGAAAACCGGAAAGCATGAAAGTAGCAAGTAGGCACATGTGTTTCACCCCAAAACAGTTTGGAAAAACAGTAAAAGAGGGGTTCAATGTACTCACCTGAGATTGCTTTGAATTCCTTGTATAATAACCAGATAATGCTAGAGGTCACGGGATATCAAACGGCACCTAATAGGTAGCTATATTAATATACCGGACCAAAATCGGAGGGTCGGATAGTATGCGGGTTCGTAAACCAAACGAGTATGGAGACTCGTGTAATATGGTTTAACAAAGCCTACATACTAAAATGAAACCTAACCTAAGTGCTTATGCCCCATCATGACCCGTTTAGGTAGCTTAGGCTACCCTAACGCGTCGTTCGCGTAGAACGCGTCTGGAACGCCTAACATCGTGGCCACAAGGTATAACCTCGGAAGGTTATAGCTATGGTCACCTAATGTGTTTGGCCGGATCCTAAAGATCGACCAAATGGGTCGGATTCGAAAGTATAAGCGATGGTTTAGATCGCTTACCTTACGACCCTGTATAAGCACTAAACTAAAAGTGACGAGCTAAGCATGTTAGAACATGCTTAACTAAGTTTAGAAAACAGGTTTGACATCAAAACAAACGGCTTTGATGCTCACGAGTAGTTTGGTTACAAAATATGCAAGAATGCACATTTTGGCCGAAACTACGACCCGTCACTGAGCCTAGTTAACGTGGTGATCAGTAGGTATAGTCACTACGGACTATAACCACCGTGATCACGCTCACGTTATGAAGTTCCATGAACTTCGCATCGACCATAAGCTGGTCAATGCAGAAAGTCAACAAAATGTTGACTTTCGGACTCGAAAAGCGATAAAAGAGCGAAAGAAGACTTACGGAAGGTCCCCGAGTGCTAATCTAGATCAAATAGCTCAGGTATGGAACAATGGTTCCAACTTAGAGCCTTAAGATCAGATTTTGTGGGTTTTTGGAACAAAGGGGGGGGTATTTATAGGAAAAGTGGAACCGTTAGGATCGTTTATCGAATATCGTGCCGCGATCTCGAGCGTACACTTGTCAAATTCTTGTGGTAAGTCAGAACTTGGCCCTTGGCTCCTGATTGGGTGAAAGGGCATTGCCCCTTGATCGAACGAAAGGCCAAACTGCATTAAATGCAAAGATTTTTCTGTCTGACAGTCTCACGCGCCCCGCGTAAGGATTTGGTAAATCCTTACGCGCCCCGCCTAAGGTTCCCAGATCAGAATTTACAATTTTGGTCCCTGCACTTCAGAAACACGTATTTTGGCCCATTTTTGGCACGTTTAAGCCCCGTTAACCTCATTTCAAGGCTCTAAGATGAAGTTAAAGTGTAGGGGACATGAAATATGCTCAAAAATATTCCGGATGTCGGTTCGTTTGGCCGTACGATTGCGATGTTCGCTTAATTACGACGGAATGCGCATAAGCGCGAAAGACGATCCAAATGACGCGACGAATGGATTTTTCTCATGCCCAACACTAAGGCATAATATAAGGATGCTTACATAAATTTTTGGATGTCCGGATGTATTCAGAACGTAAGTTATGCGCGAAAGTGCAAACTTGTGCACTTTTTGACACTTTTAGTCCCTGAATGATCCAAAAGTTTGTTTTTGCTATACGCAAGCCTTCAAAACTTATTTCTAAGTTATGTAAAGGTTATTTAAGGTATGTTGAGTATATGTTGATGTTCCGGAGTATTTGTCGCATTAAACTGAGTACGTTTACGCACCAGTTTGCGTATAATGCTCTAGAAAGCAATGTAGAGTTTGAAATTGAACAATAATTGATATGTGCAAAACATACACATATTTATACAAGATCCCAAGTACGAAATACAATATTTCATCGGCTTGGTATTTGTTTGATGGTCGCGGTGACACAGGTGTCACAGAAACAACTAATGAATTACCAGAAAACATTGACGTTACGTTCACATCGTCTGACACTGATCATGAGTCTGAGTTAATAAAAAAGGTGGTCGATCAGGTGTTGGATATAGATGAGGAGTCGGAGTCAAAGTCTGAGTCTGGAAGTTCGAGTTCCTCAGTCAACAGTCCAAAACTGTCGGTTAAACGGGTTTATAGTAAAGAATTTTTGATATCAAAATCTAATTTGAATGAGGAAACATTTGAAGTTGCATATACTTTGAATGATTCTGACAAATTATATTCTGATAAAGAATTTCCAATAAGAAGTGTTCAAGTTGAAAAGATCAAAAAGGTTTTCAAATTAACAGAAATTAATATTTCTTAAATAAAAGATTTAAATCTTAAAGCAAAACCTAAAAAGTACACTTCAAGGGTTCAACAGCGGTTAAACAAGAAAAAGGGTTACTGTTCTGGTTCTGGTTTTCAAAAGAAACCAAACCATAACGTAATTTCAAAAAGAAAGGTTTAGGTTTCGTTCCACCTGAAAATTATAAAAATGAGAAAATTTCTAAAACAAATACAAAATTTATTTCAGGGACAAGCTGTGAAGAGGAATCCAAAAGTTCATTCTGGGAACAATCAAACAGAGAATTCATTATCAAGAAGCAAGAGAGAATGGGGATTGGAGTTTTTCATAGAAAGGAGACAAGAACCTGTTACAAATGCAGTGAAGTTGGTCACATTGCATGGAACTGCTCTCAAGCTTCAAAGACAAAACAGGAAGTCTCTAAAAAGCTCAAAGAAAAGGTTGTTGAGAAAAATGAACCACCAACTGAAAAATTCTAAATTTTTGAAAATTCAACTTATGAAGTTGGTGAATGTTCAAAGAAAAATTTTTACAAAAAGAGAGCCAAAGACAACCAAATGTGGGTTGTTAAGAAGTTTTCTAAGAAATTCGGCGATGAATCTGATTCCACAAAGTCAGACGAGCCACAGGTTGAGGTTAAAGAAGAAAACTCAGTGCCTCCAATGGATGATGTCAATTTTCCACCATTGAGGACTCAGAATTTTAAATCAAAAGTTGGGAAAGTTGAGATCTGAAATCAATTCTATTCTGAGAAGAAAATTTTTGATGTTGAGAAAGCGTTTAATGGAAAGGTGAAAAATATTTTTGGAAAAATGATTGAGGGTAAAGTTCAAGGGGTTAAAGATTTTTATGCTACAAAGAAAGCAACCCATAACCCTACTGAACAAGAGTTATCCTCACCCAAGGCTGGTCAGGCTTGGGTGGACATTTTCTTTGTTTGAAAAACCTGACTTGCTGGAGCTCCCAGGTTGGTAAGTGTGGAACAGGAATCGGCATCTTTATTCATATCAGGTTTGATTGTGCCTATTTACAAGTGGTACAGATGTTTGTTCTGGCAAAGTGATTATTCAAGGTCATTCATTTGAACTTGATGTAATCCTCTTACAAGTGGTTGAAAAGCAATATGATGAACCCCGAATCTACAAGTGGTAAAATCAACAAAACTTATTTTCTGGAAAAACCATTTTGATTAAATCAAACTTAAGTGTTTTGAAATCATAATGGGAAAATAGTTTGTTGTAAGGGGGAGTTCTGATTATTTATGTCGAGTGGATGGCGATTTGAAGCAATTCACAACAGTTGTCACTTTGATTGTATAGTTTGTTTTCAAGTTTCTTTAAATGTTTCTGAATTTTAGGGGGAGTAAGAAATTTCAGAAAATCCAAAAACATTAGAAAATTTTAAAAAGCCAAAAACATGATAAAATTCAAAATGAGTTTTGTTGTAAAAAGAGGAAATGATAGTACATCAGTGGACTATCACAACACACTAAAGAAATGTAATGTCAAAAATGTGATAAACAATCTCACTGTGGATGTGCCAGTAGATTTTTGCACATTCAGTAAATTGTTTCGAGATATAAACATAAAATCTAAACTTACTTATCTCGTGGGGAACATTTCTTGGATATATGGGTAACCCCCAAAATCTTGTTTGAAAGGTCCCTCTTTCTGAGATACTAGGTCTTTGTACTCAGTGATGTATGGGGTATTATCCCGGGACTTCTGAATTTACGGAAGCAATGGCCTAGTCCCTGTATAATACTTTGCAAATTGCTTGAAAAATAGCATCGCCCTCAGTACAAAAATGATGAATCATTGAAAAATGCTAATCATGTGCTGTTGAAGAAAAGATTCTCTAAAGGGAACACACCTAAAGTCGAACCGTCATCTCTCTGCTGAACGGAAGTTCTGACCTGAGCTCTCACGGTTTCGCATTTAACCCTTTAACAGATATCATCTAGGTATACTCACCTGTAAGACTGAATATTGGGATCTGGATACGGGAGTATATTCAAGTGGTGGGACACGCGAATAAGTTTTAAGTTCTTAAAAACACTAATTTCGTATCTCGAAACAGTTGAACTTTGTGTGAAAATTTAAGTGGATCAGTATACTGACAATCTAAGTGAATTGTTTAGAACTTAAAATGTTTAAAGCTTAACGGTGTTGGTGATTTGTCTCAAAAACTGATATGATCCTCTTACACAAACTCACAAAAAGATTGTTTGTAAATATTTCTTTACTGCATTTTATATTAAAAAAATCCAAAAAGATTTTCAGTGTATTTTAGCATAAATTTTTGAAAAAATTCAAAAAGATTTTCGACAACTGATGTTGAATAGCTGATTTTTAAAATTCCTAGTGCTAAACATGATGATCATTTTGTGAGGGGGAGTTTGTGTTTTTAAATGATAACATCTTGAATGATTTTTTTCAAGTGGTTCATAAAAATTCTGGTTGAATTTAAAGGGGAGTCTGAATATTAAATTGTTAAATTTGTGAAATTTTTTGTGTGGTAGAGAATATGCAGGAGCCAGGTCACGATCCTGATCCTGTGAAAGCCAGACTGCGATCCCAGCAAATCGAAAGGGGGAGTCTGTAGACATCTGAGAAAAGGATTTGTTCGAGGTGAGTGTGTTGGTGCTGAAGGAAAAGAGAGCAGACAAACTAATAAAGACTGAAGACGTTGAAGAATCGACACTTAAGACTCGTCAACATTCGAGGGGGAGTCTGTTGGTGCATGCGTCCGTCAACTTCGTCTTGTATCGAGTCTTGTATTGCTCAGGGCACGAAGTTCGAGATAATTGACATAAAGCTAATTCCGCATGAAAAGAGTAATTCCGCTTGAATGGAGCAACATGTAATTCCGCGCGGAATTAACTAATTCCGTGTGAGATTGTAATTTCGCTTGTAAGTAATTGTGTGTGAAGCATGTTTCGTGCAGAATTAAGTAGTCTATATATAGTTGTGATTTCGTGTCATTTGGTACGAAATTACTTAGAGGTTTTCTGACGGTGAAGCTCTGTCGAAGTGTCGTCTTGCTGTAAAACTGTTTCAGATCAATATAAACGACAGTTAAAGTGAATATCTAGCTGAATTCAACTCATCATGTCTGTTTCCGCCTTTCATTTTGAGTAGAACGCCTCTGATCGACTCGTCTTGGGTCCGTACACGATCCTACAGTAACAAGTCTTGAGTGATAAGTATGGTTTAAAACCATACTATGCGCCTAATCGGCGTAAAAGTCGTTAAATGATGATATCAACGATGTTTTAGTAAATCTGATGTTATGTCCAGCTTTGAATAGTTAAAATATGTTAATTGTCACAACATATCAGTAGGTAAAAGATTTGACATGATTGTTATGCTTAAAACTAATTTAAGTGCCTTAGGGGGCATTATCGTCATTTAATGATACTTATCAAAGACTTGTGCGTAAACTCAGGATATAGTCTAACTCGACATCCCAAATAATCCTAATTATGATATCACATTAGTGGGTAACAAGTTTTACCAAATAAGTATGCTTGAAATCTTTCTAGATATGAAAAGGGCATTTTTGTCCTTTTAAAAGCATGATTTACGACTATTTAAGCAAATTCAGTTCATGACCAGATTTATAACATCAAAATGTGCTAAACATGTTATCATATCAGAGTGCAACTTGTTTGCATGCTCATGTACACTTAAAACCTTATTTTTAGCAAAAAGGGCAATTTAGTCAACTTTAAGCATAACAACGGAACTTGCATTAAAATCTCTAATTACTATATGACATGTAATATATCCTTAGGGAGTTATACTACATCATATTACGATCCTAATGGAAACTTAAATTAGTAACAAACTAGTTCTAGTTCGGTTCATAAACGAAAGTCAAAGCATAAGTCGAACTTTGCGACTTTCGGTTGCGAACCGACCCTAAAACTGGAATTGACGAGACGAACATGTTTACACATGTTCTAATAATTATTACCAAGTAGTTTAAGTGATAAAACATATTTTAGAACACTCTTAACTCAGATCACAATTATTTTAAAATCTGACCCGTTGATTTTTTAAAATGTCAATATATTGACTCGTCAATTGACCAAGCAAACGTGATTCTTAGGAGGTGCCTTTTTGAGGGATTAACACCTACCTAATTACGATCACGTAGCCCCGTTCGTTGTGAACCATGGCTTGACCGTTTAAGGTCTAACTAAAAGTCAAAGCGTTCATCGTAAAAGCTTGACTTTTCGGCTTTAAAAGCCAAATAAAATAACTAGCCATGAAAGGATCACTTACAAGTGGTCCTATTGACGGAAAAGAACTCAAAGGTCTACTCAAAAAAGCTCAGGAGCTCCCCATATGAGAAAGATAGGAGAATGAAGAATAGGTGCAAGTGCAAGTGTTGAAGAACACCCCTTTATATAGTTTTTGGAATGATTCTAGGATCTTGACAAGTGTTAGAGAGGCTCCAGTCAAATACCATTAACAAGCTCATGGTTTCGAAATACAAGTGCTAGAGTGGTTTGTGTGGGTTGCAAGGAAGAAGAAGGGCAACTGTCTAAATTTTCTGCTGTTCAGACATACATACGGACCATATGGTCCACTGTATACAGTCCGTGAGGACCAGGTCTGTATACATATAGTTTCATTTGTTGTCACATTTGGCCCCTGCACTTCCAAACTCTTACGTAACGATGTTTTTAGTATACAAGGCATTGTATTTCCAATATTAGGCACATCCAATTGCATAACCAAGCATCATAAACTTCTCGATTCGTTAAAAGGGTCAGTAAGAGGTATAGTTTGACATATTGACGCTTTTAACCCTTTAATTTGCAAACTTGTGCGTATTATCGCGAAATGGCGTAAAAGCCATTCAAGGTCAATAACAAGCATTCCCAAGAGTATGATGGAACATTACGACACTCCAGTTCGCTTAAATGGTCGCTCAGAGGTGTAGTTTTAGAGTTTGATGCTTTTGGCCCCTTTTACGCGCAAACATGCGCGTATCATTCTTTTATCGCGACAAAGCCCTATGTTACCCATATTAAGTATTCCCGTGAGTATTACCAACATCACAATGCTTCGGGTTCGTTAAAAGGTTACTCAGAGGTAAGAATTAACGTGTTGACATTTTAACCCCTTTTAACACACAAACTTGTGTGTATTGTCGTTTATCGGCATTAAAGCCCTAAATAGCCAATATCAAGTATTCCCAAGAGTACGATCAGATATCATAACGCTTCTGGTTTGTTAAAAGGTCACTTAGAGGTATAATTAAACATGACGCTTTTAACCCTTCGCCGCGAAATCTTTCAATCGATTACGCAAACGGTTTCGCTTATCCAACAAGTGGCTTAATATGAGAATACGAATACCATATAAGGTCACTCAGAGGCTTAGTTTAAACATGTTGACACTTTCAGTCCTTTCCATAAATATAGTTTTCGTTTTTGACGAAATTAGTCCCTCATAGTCAACGTTAGACTTTATTAGGGTTTATTACACGTGTCAACACATCATTGGACACGGTTTTACGAGGTGTTACAAAACAATCTACTCATTACGTTATTATACAAATAAGTTATAAAATATAAAAAACTTACATGAGTTGAACAATATAAGTCTGTGTTGTAAACGAAATATAAATGAAATTGCATATTTTTTATATTAAATAATAAAAAATAATAATTTAAAAACCTATAAACAGATAATCTCCATGTAAGAAATCTAAGCGCAATAAACACACAAAGTTACTTGATATTTGCGTTTCAAAATCCAAGGTTACCCGATTTAAAATTTGTCACGAGAATTTGTAGCTCCCTACACCAAAAGTTTCTACTATTACTTTTGTTCTCTTCAGTCAACCACTATTATTGTTTATTTTACTTTTTATTACCAAAATCTTAAGGAACTGCCTACAGACATATACCAGTGCCAACAAAACAATTGTCATTGTACAAATGTTCATGAGATATCTAATACAGAAAGAAAGATTTAGACGAAATGGCAATTCATTTTAACCAATCCTAATTGTCTACCTCCCATAACTTGCCATTATAAAACTGTCAATTTAAAATAAATAAAATTTATAACATTATTAAAAATAATACAACATTAGTGACAATAGTATTTATATAAAGCACAATTTTATAACACTAAAAGTAGCTCATGTCAACATGACAAACATATCTTATCACTAACATAAAAAATGACACGTTCTAACCGAACACTTTTGACTCGTAACCCAGCCGACCAAAATAAAGCTATACAAAATGGTATGAAATGGGTTGTCATCATTCATGTTTGTATAGGATTGTAAGAGAGTACATCAGCAAACATAATCATCATAGTAATCTGTATGATTGTATGAAACTGATAGTATTAATACAAACACATCTACTGCGAAAATGCAAATTGTAGAACCGGGTTTATACGTACACAACGATTCGTTGGTGCAAGGTAAACGCTTTTATTACAAAAAAATATTTGTAAAATTTAAATTTTAATACTAAACACTTAATACTCGCATGCATAAGGTGGGCACAATAATGATGACATTTGTGAAACAAACATTGAAGCAGTAAATCTAGTAGATTCGACAAAAAAGCAACTAAAAGAGAAAGAAAAGGATACGTGCACGGGTGTCGATATTTAAAAAGAGAAATATATGGTGGACCATCCAGTCACGGCAGAAGAATTGCAATAAGTTGAATCACTTTTAAATTGGCATCCCTGCATATGAAGAACAACCCGATGTGGTAGATAAAACTATTAAAGTACACAAAGGAAGAAACCCAACTACAACACTTAAATAACACAAGGGAAGAAACCTAACAACTAAAAGGAAACTGGACCCGAAACCATCCCATGAACAAGCAAAATAAAAACCAGGAACAAATGATAAGGGAGACCAAATAAAGGTTGAGCCAAAAGTGTTAAATGAGATATTGTTTGAAACTATAAAAAGTGCAAAAATTTGAAATGAAAAAAGGTATTCCGAACCTGGTGGTGTATTTTGTTCCCCTTCTACGACCGAGTGGTTACTTTAAGTGAACCACTTATGGATCATGAGTTCAGTCTGCTTAGATACACGTTTGCTACATTTGCAAAAATGAAGTAAATAAACCATTTTATATATAAAACATGTATATATATGTGAAAACTGTAAAATCGATAGTTTCTTATACCACATTTGATTGCAGCTTATTGTTTTACAAATCAAAAACTGGGGTGGAAGCATACAAAATAGTTTTTGAAAGCTTCTATAAAAATCAATATGTAGCATCAAACGGGATCGATGCATTTGTGGATGTACTGAACCTTGAAGAGAAGAAAAAGGATAAAACTTCATCACCATTTAGACTCTTCTTGCATACAATGCTAGTAAGTATACATGTTATGTGCTAAAATTCTCATGTTAGGTTGTATGCAAAATTGCATGTTACCTATTGAATTTCACATGTTAGGTGGTAAAATTCTCATGCTATACGTTTTTCAAATTCGCATGTTATATATTAAATTGTGCATGTTAGGTGTTAAAGTTCTCATGTTATGTTATATGCAAAATCACATGTTACCTGTGTAATTTCACATGTTATGTGGTAAAATTCTCATGCTATACGTTTTTCAAAATCGCATGTGATACATCAAATTTCGCATGTTATATATACATATCACATGGTAAGAATTTAACTCATGGATTTACTAATTTATAAACTGTATATAATCAACCAAGCACCATGTACGGGCCTAACTTTACCGACAATAAATGGCTTGAAGTTTTTAGTTCAAATATTGAAGATATATTAAAGAAATACGAGGTAAAGAAACTAGAACTAGTTGATCTTATATTCATTCCAGTACTTCAAGGTGATCATTTCTACTGTCTGTGCTTCCACATGAGAACCGAAAAAGTTGAATTAATTGATAACTCTGGTGTCGAAGCCGAGTTTGATGCTAAATACGAAGAGCTTCCCAAAACTCTGGTAATAAAAAACTAGTTTACAAAACTAGTTCATATGTATGTTAAATGTTAAAAATTGATCAAACTTTATATTATTGCAGTGGAGGATACTGATTTTGTTCCTAAAGAAGACCTTAAAAACAAAAAAAAAATGTTTCAAACAAATGGAAACATCCATTATAGAAAGAAAAACAATGGAGTGGAGAACTGTTAACAACGGTGTAGACTGTGGAGTTTTTACCATGCTACATATGGAAACATACAGGAGGAAAACGCCATGACATGTGGGTTTGCGAAGGAAGGTGAAAAAAACAACAGACAAGATGCACAAATTCGACTCCTAAGAAACCGATATCTTATTCAAATTATTATATTCGAGTACAATCTACAACGTCAAGAAATTATCGAGGCTACAAAGACATTTGACAAATGGCCGAACAGGGACGCATATCTGCATGTTTTGGATAAAAAAATCGAAGCCAGATTGGATCGATATTTTGGGAGGTTAAAATAAACTTTGCAAAAATATTTTTGTTATTTTGCTTAGTTCAATACGTAATTTAGTTTCGTGCTTTTTTTATTAGATATTGTTAACAAATTTAAAATGATTTATTACATAATCACTTTTTTATTAGATATTGCAGCAAATTTGGATGTTTTATTAGACAACCACTTAAAAAAATCTACAAAGATACATACATCCACATAGATTGCGAATTAAAACATACACCTACTTCAACAAACACATCATTCAACCAACTCGATAATACAACAAACTCATTCGAAAGATGAAAGAAACTCCATTTGCATGTCCATCGAGCATCTTAAAATAGTTATTGCATTCGCAAGCTCTTTCAACTGCTTCTCATCCCTCTCACCCAGATCAACCATGAATATCACAGGGTTTCTCGAAGACTACATTCTTGCATCTGTGAAAGCAAATTCACGATTTCTTGTCTTCTCTTCATATTCACCCTTACACGAGAAATATTGGTTTCCAACATCTCGTTACATGACCAAGCTTATCTATTTATTTCAAACATCCAACAACTCGATGATAATTTTATAAAATAAATATAACTTTTTATATTTATTTCGAACGCCTAAACGGCATATATGAGACGCAATATATAATACGAGTTTATTATATAATTTTCGTATGAATTTGTTATATATTATATTCAGGTAAATATACTTTACATACACGTACGACTTCTCGGGACGACTAACACAATTATAACAATATATTTATATTCTTATATAAATATTTGTATATTCTAAATCTTTCGATAGCTGAGTCTTCCAAGACTTACTAATTACTGACAATAAACCAACTAAACGAGTATAACTTAATCATTTTGTTAAGTTAACAACTTACCGTCGAATCTTTTTATATAAATATTTGTATATTCTAAATCTTTCGAGAACTGAGTCTTCCACGAGTTACTAATTACTGACAATAAACCAACTAAACGAGTATAACTTAATCATTTTGTTAAGTTAACAACTTACCGTCGAATCGTTCGGTTAATGATTCGGTAGAGCTCGGTGACACGTAGTTTAGTTATCGCTTTTATTTAGAAACTTATAAGATATTCCGTGTTAAGAATATTGTAGAATGCACACTAGCGAGTCACGTCTTGGAAAAGACATTACGGAGTCGTATATAGCTAGCTTTGCATATGGAAATTCAGGTGAGTTCATAACCCCCACTTTTTACGATTTTACATTTTTATAAATGTTTTCGCAGGTGGAAAGACATGCAAGTTTTGCAAAAATAAACAACTTTTCGATGAACCAAAACTCATATTTCTAACCAATGTTACGAATGAATTTCAAGGAACTCAAATGGTTTACAAACAATTTATACTAAATATACCGGTTTCACAAAACAAATGCGTAATCTTTAAACGTGCATGATTTTCATGACTAGGGACGGGATCGTCATAGTTATAACAACGGGACTGAGTTGGTCTGAGTTTGTAGAACGGGACACCTAGTGAGTTCATGTCCCCCTTTTTTTCTTAACTGTTTTTGGATTTATAACTATCGGGGGTGAAATACATGTCAACTTGGGTATGATTTAGCTAAGAAATGAACTATTAGATCATGTGAGCATAGGCTGAAACTGAAGTGCCATTAATCATTTTAAGAATCACAGAACAAAGGTTAGATCTAATGGGTACGGCCGAGCCCCACTCACGGTCCATGCGTGACCACTTAGAGTGTTGTTGTGTTCCAGTCGAGGTGATTCGACACTAAAAATCGTCTACTCGGGTTGAGTACTTCCTATGTCATCACATATATTAATGTCCTTGTAAAACATAAATTGATCTGTTCATAGACGCTTTACATACCGGTTATCAAAAGAATTCTCTCAAATGTTTACAAGTTTATTTGGAGCTTTTACAAGTTTTCATATAACATGCCAAGAAAAATGATTTTATTACGTTTTCTCAACAACTTTTAAACCGGTGAACAAAAAGTTTTGTTTAAAATCTTTTCCAAAACAAACTATGAATGTAACATCTGTGTCCCTATACTTTTAGCTATTGTCAATTTTAGTCCCTAAACTATGTGTACTTGACACTTTTTGATACTTGTGATGCTTGAATCTTGATTCTTGATGCTTAACTCTATGATTCTTGATTCTTAAATACTATGGAAACTATGATTCTTGATACTTGGGAAACTATGATTCTTGATACTTGATACTTGGGAAACTATGAATCTTGATACTTGATACTTGGTGCTTGACTCTTGAGACTCGTGAAACTTGAGACTTGGTTGAACGAGATACTGGAGACTTGTCACTGGCGGAAACTATGAAACTTGGAAACTTTTGTGTTAATGATATAATCTAGTTATGTGATACTATTACCCAATAATACGCAACGCTTAATCTAACTCACAAAACGAATCAGCGACGGTGAAACGGAAAGGATGGGACTGACCGAATGGCAATCTGATTGGATGACCATCCGATCGGAGGGCCATTCGATCGAACTGCCATCCGATCCGCTGCACACTGCCTTGCACTCTCTCTGACACTACAAATAGGCTTATCACATCATTCCCACTGATGTGACAGCCTCATTCATTCAGAACGCACGCTCTCTCACTCTCAAGCACTTTTCTTCCATTTCTCGGAGATTTCGGTATGTTTTACACTAGATTCTTGTACATATTTGATCTATAAACTATTCTCTACGAGATTCTCCTTCGAAATCTCACTTTTCACCGTAAAATCTCTGAGATTTGAGCCCTTGATGATGACGTCATCATGACGGTTTGTACAAACTGATTGTGTGATGTCATTCTAGTCAAGATCTAGCTTAGATCTAAGGAATTTCATGCGTTTCTACACTGAATCTTTACTAAATCGGGACTTTCAGCTAAAACTTATACTTTTCCTTCATCTTTTCTTAAAACTTTACTTGAAACAGTGAAATCCCGAGCTAAGCGGACTGTATACTTGATGATTAGTCGGGAGTCGGTTCGAAAATGGATTGTTGCAGGAGAAGATGACCGGAGTACGGATTCCGACATAAGCACCGTCACGAACAGACGACTTATCGGACTGGGTGATTCCTATCCGATCAAATCGACTGAACATTGATGTGTTTACCGTTGTCTTAAGACGTACCGTGCCGTCACCGTCAAACCAGAAACTTAGAAACTTTACAAATTGCAAAATGGAACAAGTCGTGAGGATTGAATGGCAATCTGATCGGACTGCCATCCGATCGAAAGGCCATCCGATCGAAGTGACCTGTGCCTCTTAACCTATTCAATACCTTGAATCTTGAGACCTTGGAACTTTGGATCGAATGGCAATCCCATCGAACTGTCGTCCGATCGAACAGCCATCCGATCGAAGTAACCTGAGTTAAACATTTGACTTAACTTTTGGAATCTCACACTTGGATCGAATGACCATCGAATCGAATGGCCATCCGAACGGATGACCATCCGATCGGATGGCAATCCGTTCCCCACTCACTATAGTCACCTCGATCGAATGGTAATCCGATCGGACCGCCTTCCGATCAAACTGCCATCCGATCAAGGGACTGATCCGACACTTCGTGCAATCTCGTTGTTTTGTCCGATTCTTATCTGTTGTAATCTAATTAGGCTATACCTAAAGAGCTCCCTTTGATCCAATAACAGTTAATCTGCTAAGCAATCACTGTGAGTATACTCGATCCCTTTTTGTTTTAAACTTTGGGATGTAACATGTATTCTATTAAACTATGATACTTGAAACTTTTGGAATCTAAACTCTATCCTATGTGTATGTAAAACTTGTGATTCTTGATTCTTGATTCTTTATGCTATGTGAACGTTTAATCCAGAGTGTGTAGTGCCGCCTTAACAATAGTAGCGCTATAGGAGATGCACCTCCCCATTATTCTCGGGGGTATTGTTAGGAGGATTCTAGTTTTCCTTAAGTCTTGGGAAAACACCAAATCATCGGGACACTTGGGCTATCACTTGGACTGCGAACACTAGCATGACTGAAACTATTTAGTTACCATTTACATTATGGATATAAGTCTTTTAATCTACTATGCTATGTACTCAAACTTGTCTACTCGCCAGTACGTTTTTGTACTGACTTTATTTTAATACATGTTGAAGGCTGACAGGATGCTAGGATTCAAAGAAACTTACTAGGATGCTGCTAGAAACACATCTTAGATAAACTAGAACCTTTTGAACAATTATTTGCTGAGATGTATTTGATACTTATTGTTGGCTCTGGATTTTGTTAGACTATTTTGAATCAATCTAAATCTATTGAAATATCTAAGTGTTATGGAATCTCATGAGCAATCTGAACGCTTAGTGTCGCGCCCTGATGTTTCCGCCATCGGTTGGGGTGTGACAGATTGGTATCAGAGCCATAACTATAGGGAATTAGGATAAGTAGGAATGCTTGCCCTAGTCTATAGTTCTAGGAATCTTGATTCTTATCTGTTGTTTAAGACTTACGCATTCTACCATATCTGCTTCTTAGCAGCACATTTTCCTGTTAAACTTACATGCCTTTCCTAAGGCTGACACAATATACACTTGTATACTTTGAAAACGCTGTTACCCAGTGTTTGTATTTTGCACGAGATTTGCCCTCAAGTCAGGAGTGACATCCGAACCTTGATGGGAAATTTCCTTATTATACTCTAGTAGGTCTTATCTGTTGATAAGTACCGACGCTATTAGGGTACGATGTTGTCAAGTTAGAGGTGAAACTCAGACCTTAATAACCAGTCCCACTCCTTGATTTTTATGTCTCGCCAAAGTCTCGAAACTTCCATTCAAATAGGTACGTGAAATGACCAAAAGGACGAATATCATAGGCCTAACATCGATGACGTATTTGTCTAAGTAAGTCAAGACACGTTACCTCAATTCGAAAGGGGTTCGAATCACTTTGGTTAGTCACCATTCCTCCACCCAGAACAATCCAATGAGCCTATCTTTTATGTCATCTCGATTTTGATATGTGGTTTCAAACTTGATTCTTCGTTTATTTTTTAGGCTTTTTACACAAATCGCACGTATGTCCGCAATCTAAGACACTAATTCTAATCTCAAAATCAAACTAAATTTACGAAGTTTTGTTCATCATGTTCAACTATGAAACTATGTGAAGCTATCTGATGAATCTATGCGTTATTGTGGTTGTGAAACACTAAATGTAACATGGCATACAAATACGAGGGAAAAGTGACGTGTCCGAAACATGGTGGATACGCCGCTGGTACTTCCTATATATAAGTGTTTCTGGCATGTTACCAACTTTCGTATCAAGTGCCATTCAAAACTTAGTGTTTTGCATACCGATGATGAGATGTTGAAATCTAAGCTATGGGAAACTACTTGTGTAATCTATGAGGAATCTAAGTGTGATCTATGTGTAATCTATGTGTAATCTAGCCTAATCTATGTGTAATCTATGAATGTGTTGTTTTGAGTAACAAAGTACGAAACGTAGCCTAGCGCCGAAGACGAGGCGGACGTGGCATGTCCGAAACATGGTGGATACGCCACTGGTACTTCCTTTATATAAGTGTTCTGGCATGTTACCGAACCTTCGTATCACGCGCTAAGTGAAGTTCGTAGTTTTGTAGGCTCGGGTGGAAGTTGTTGAAATCTACTTGGTTAATCTATGTTGCTGAATCTACTTGGCAATCTATATGGAGATCTTGTGGTGAAATCTAATGTTATGGTTAGCAAAGCATGACACCGATGACGAGATGGACGTGGCATGATTGAAGCATAGTGGATACGCCGCTGGTACTTCCTATATATAAGTGCTTTCGTCATGCTGCCGAACTTTCGTAGCACGTGCCATGCGGGATTTCGTTGTTTTGTGGATTGTTAATACAAATCTATGAGAATCTATGTGAATCTATTGAATTCTATTGGAATCTATGTGAATCTATTGGAATCTACTGGAATCTATTGGAATCTATGCGAACCTATCGGGTAAACTACGTGAATCTTTTGGGTTAATCTATGTGAATCTACTGGGTTAATCTACGTGTGTATGATGATGATGAGTGTGTTGTTATGTTTGGCAATTGTGACACGTAACATAACACTGAGTACGAGGCGGAAGCGATGTGCCCGAAGCGTGGTGGATACGCCGCTGGTACTTCCTATATATAAGTGTTTCAGACATGTTGCCAAACTTCGTACAACGTGCCATGCGAAGGTCGTGGGTTTGCGGTGTTGAATCTATTGGAAACTATCGGAATCTATGTGAAACTTGTTGAAATTCTAAACCTGTAATCTACGTGAAACTTGTTGAATCTTGAATCTTTGATCTATCATGTGTGAATCTATACTGTGAGACTTTGTGAATCTAGACTTATACGATCCTCTTATTGGATCTTTAGGATGTCTTCTCGAAAGTTATCTGACACCCTCAAGAGATCCAGGGAAAAGTCTCAGAAAAAGATGATGTCTTTTATGGCCGACCAGATTGCTCGAGTCGTGCCACAGATCGTCTCTGAGATCCAAGGATCAAACACTCCTCCATCCTCTGTAGACTCGAAAGCCGAGAACCTAAAGCCTACTAAGTTCAGCTACAAACATTTCATCTCGTGCAACCCTAAGCCTTTCACGGGCAGTGATGGGGTAACTGCTATGCTCGAGTGGTTTGACAGCATCGAGGTTACCTTCATCAACAGCGAGTGCCCGGATCACTTGAAGACTAGGAGTGCAACGGGATGTTTCAAGGCAGAGCGTTGGAGTGGTGGTCAAATCAGAGAAACATCCGTCCGAATGAAGAAGCCTATGCTCTTCCATGGAATGAGGTGCGAGAACTAATGATGCTTGAGTTCTGCCCTCCCCATGAACAATTTAAGCTTGAAGAAGAGTTTTGGCATTTGAAGCAGATTGGTGATGATAGTCTGGCTTATACTACTCGATTCAAGCAGCTCAGCTTGATCGTTCCTCACTTGGTTTCTAATCCTAAGCGCATGATAACCAAGTATATCAATGGTATACCTCCTGCTATGCGTGATTCGATTAAAGCAGCCCAGCACGAAACTATTGTGGAAGTCTACCGTCTTGCAGCTAGTCTCAACAACAACCGTGTTCGTGATAAGCAGTTTGCTACCCCTGCTCCTTCTAAGTCTGCACATCAAGTTACCCAGCAGCATAGTGGCAGCAAGAACAAGAGGCGGAAGTCTCAGGGTTCAGGATGCAATGCCATTGTTCCTACTGCAAACTCTGTAGCTAAACATGCTCCTGCTGCTGTTCAGAACCCTGCTGCTCCTGAAATCAAGAGGCAGTACACTGGGCCTCACTCCAAGTGTACGACTTGCAACTTTCACCATCCTACTGCCTCTACATGTCGTTTGTGCACCAATTGCAATCGCTATGGTCACACGACTCCCTATTGTCGTCAGGCTAACCCTGCCCAACCAGCTCAGCAAGCCCCAGCTCAGGCAGCCTTACCAGCTCTTCCAGCTCCTCCGCAGAATCCAAGGCCAGTCAATGTTGTCCGTGCATGCTACAAGTGTGGAGATACTACTCACCTCCGTAACCAGTGTCCTCAGCTGAACCAGGACCAACAGCCAGCCGCTAAGGGACGAGCCTTCAATCTTAATGCTAATCAGGCTCGTAACGACAATGACGTTGTTAATGGTACGTTTCTCGTGAATAACCTTTACGCTTCGATTCTATTTGATACTGGTGCCGATAGATGTCACACCCCCAAAACCCACCTGCGGAGTATCACCGCTTGGGAGCGTGACTGACTAGGATCAAGCCACCAATCATATAGAACAATATATATAGTAAAAGTAATTGCCATTAAACCAAACCAAATCCATATGAAAGGTGTTCCAAAACATAAGTATGTTATCACAGTTTAGCGGAAGCGTATAAATAAAACCCATCATAATAAAGTATCAAATGTCATAAGTGTTTAACAAGACAATCACGATCAAAGCCCACAACGACCAGCTTCTCCCTGTGCAAGCTCCATGTACCTAACGACCTGCAAGGCATGTAACAGAGGATCAACAACTAGTTGAGCGAGTTCACAGAAAGTAAGTGCGTAATAGTAAGTTCCTTGGTAACATGTGGCTCTACTGGGCCGATAGTACGTTCTATTGGTCGGGGCTTCCCATGTTGTATAACCACTAGACTATTCGTAACCATAAGTGTTCTACATATCCCGAGAACAGTAATACGTACAAGTTTACGTAGGTTTTACGTAAGTATCCTTCACAACCGAGGATAGGGGTACGCGGTGGTTTACGTAGCTTTTACGTAAGTGCCTGACACAACCGAGGCAGTAGTGAGTATAAGTTCACGTAGGTTTTACGTGAGTGTCCTTCGCAACCTGAGGACAGTGATTAGTACAAGTATACGTAGGTTTTACGTATGTGTCCTGCACTACCGAGGACGATGGTATGGTAGTTTAGTAACAGTGTATGTACGAATCTATTCAATCTTATTCCTTCAATCCCATTCCCAAGCCCTGGGAATCCCATGCCTTAGTAAGAATGTGAACTCACCTTGGTTTGCTCGGTATGCTATGTTATGCACTCACAAGTAATCAGTCAAGTCCTATTGTGTGCACGTGTAATAAATCAGTTCATGTTCGTATTAATACGCAGGTAATCTATATCATAAAGCGTTTGACAGTTAACATCACGTATCACATACGATAGAGTTCTTGGTTGATACGAACAAGGTTATTCAGTAACACAATTAGCAGATTCGTCGTGTTTAACAGGATCAACATGCTTAACATGATAGCATGTTTTCGCAGAACTATAACACTTATCATGGTTATCACTTAACACCATAAACATATGTAACAGGAATAATGACTTAACAGTACTAGTTAACTAATAGAGTTAACAAACAATTAGCGTTCATAACTTAGCAACTTATCAATGGTTTACATGTGTAACTACGTTACATACTTAACAAGATTTCATGCATAAGATAATAGAATTAACTATTTACAGAGCTGCTATTTAATGGTGTTTGCTGATGAACAGAGTAAAGTTAGGCATGTATACATTAAACATCGGACTATAAGGCTCCCCCTTTAAAATTCGGACACTCAATCCATTGTTTAAAACTCGGACACTAAGGAGGGGGGGGGTTAAAAGTCGGACTAGCACATGGGGGTGGGGTTAAAAACTCGGACTACATAGATGGGGGTCACAAAAGTCGGACAGCCCCTCCCTACAAGCAAAACTCGGACCAATGGTCCCCTTGCAAAAGCTCGGACCACACACCCTCCCTCAAAAGTCGGATAAGGGCCTGTCCCTTGTAAAACTCGGACTCCCTTTCAACTGTTTTAAAGATCGGACAGGGCACCCCCTAATAGAAACTCGGACCACCTAAGATGTGGATAAAATTCGGACATAATCACCAAACAAAAGTCGGACCTTGCACACTTATAAAACTCGGACAACATAACAAGTGAAGAACTCGGACCCTTTTGCATTACACAAAACTCAGACTCTTATTGTCTTTACAAACTTCAGACCTTAATATTATTTCAAAAGTCGGACCATAAAGTATTTAATTTAAAACTCAGACAAAGCAATCATGCGTGAATTCCAATCATTGCATAGAATCAAAAGGATCAGAACAGTTACGTTTTCACATTCCATGGCGAAGAGAACCCTAATCGCATTGAATCTGTCTAGCATCAATTCAATTATCACATCAATCATGTATTCTTAATCACCAGACAATCGATTAAACAACCATTCAATATCATTATCATCAGAATCCAATCAATAATCACAGAATATTATATGAAGAACTAGGGTTTTCATGAACACATAATCAAGAATCAAGAATTGATAATAATCAAGCAATCAATTAGGGTTTACAAGTATTACAATAATCAATAAACAATTACCTTGAATGATTCTAGAGAAAGAGAGGAATCAAGAGTGATGAATATCTTGTGCCAATGATGATGGTGATGATGATTGCCAATGGATTAGAGAATAACAGTACGTGCTTTGGTTTTTGTGTGAGGTTTAGTGAAGGATTAGGGTTAAGTATCATATAAGTTTCACTAATAATTCTACACACCCTTAATTATTATATTTTACAATAGTACACCATCTCAAACAGTTTCACAGTTTCACCACCAAGTTTATATATTTGACAAGTCTTTCATAATTAACAAACAACCATGTACAATCACACAATACGATTCATTGCACCAAAACGTATACAATACCATAGCAACTAATTGTGCAAATAAATAACTACACAAACAATGAACGTGCAATAAATGCTAAATAGAAATCTTGGAAATTCGAGTTGTCACATTATCCCCAACTTGAAAGAAATTTCGTCCCGAAATTTAGCATGCGGTTACTGAGGAAGCTAGGTAAGTTGTATCGTTTACTGATTTTCCTGGGGTGTCACATCATCCCCCCGTTGATTTGGAATTTCGTCCCGAAATTCTGTAGTAGTAGCTTCAGCCTCAGTAGTGGTTGCACGGTTTTCGAATAACTGGGGATACTTGAGTTCCATTTGATCTTCTCGTTCCCAGGTGAACTCTGGGCCACGACGGGAGTTCCAACGAACTCGTACAAGAGGTATTCTAGTGTTCTTCAGGACCTTAACATCCCGGTCCGTGATTTCAACTGGTTCCTCGACGAACTGCAACCGCTCGTCGATATTGAGTTCCTTAAAAGGAACTATGAGGGTCTCATCTGACAGACACTTCTTCAGATTCGACACATGGAATACGTTGTGAACTGCACCGAGTTCAGCTGGTAGGTTTAGTCTGTAGGCTACTTTACCTATTCTTTCAGTGATTTCGAATGGTCCAACGTACCGTGGATTGAGCTTGCCTCGTTTACCAAAACGAACCACACCCTTCCAGGGTGAGACTTTGAGTAAAACCCGGTCCCCGACCTGAAATTCCAATGGCTTCCTACGCTTATCCGCGTAGCTTTTCTGGCGGTCGCGAGCTGCCGCCATGCATTGTCGTATTTGTGCGATCTTTTCCGTGGCGTCCACTACAATCTCTGGACCCGTGATCTGACTATCCCCCACCTCTGCCCAACAGAGAGGTGACCGGCATTTACGCCCGTACAATGCCTCAAATGGAGCGGCTTGAATGCTGGTGTGATAGCTGTTATTATACGAAAACTCCACCAAAGGAAGATGCTTTTCCCAGCCGTTGCCGAAGTCAATAACGCAAGCCCGAAGCATGTCTTCGAGAGTCTGGATCGTGCGCTCAGATTGCCCATCCGTCTGAGGATGATATGCTGTGCTCATGTCTAATCGTGAGCCAAAAGATTTGTGCATCGCTTGCCATAGCTCTGACGTGAATCGTGCATCCCGATACGAAATGATGGAGGTGGGCACCCCGTGCCTCGAAACAACTTCTTTAAGATAAACGTCTGCGAGGGTGGAGAACTTATTCGTTTCCTTAATAGCCAGGAAGTGTGCAGACTTGGTGAGCCGATCCACGATCACCCATATAGTATCATTCCCCCGCTGAGATCTGGGTAGGCCTGTAACAAAATCCATGGAAATTTCTTCCCATTTCCATTGTGGTATCTTGGGTTGCTGCAGTAGGCTCGCTGGTTTCTGATACTCCACTTTGACTTTTGCACATGTCAAACACTTGCCGACGTAAGTCGCGATGTGGGCTTTCATGCTAGGCCACCAATATGTTGTTTTAAGATCGTGGTACATTTTATCCGACCCTGGATGTACCGAGTAGCGAGACTTGTGAGCTTCATCCATCACAAGTTCTCGTAAACCGCCGTACAGTGGTACCCAAATACGCCCTGTTACATAGTAGGCGCCGTCTCCCTTTTGTTCTAATCGTTGCCTTGAGCCGCGTAAAGCTTCAGCCTTTACGTTTTCTGGTTTCAATGCTTCCACCTGAGCATCTCGTATTTGTGCAGGAAGATCAGACTGAATAGTGAGCTGCAAAGCTCGTACACGCCTAGGTAAAGTATCCTTTTGACTGAGAGCGTCAGCCACAACAATGGCTTTGCCTGGATGGTACTTGATGGCGCATTCGCAATCGTTAAGTAACTCGACCCATCGTCGTTGACGCATGTTCAATTCCTTCTGCTTGAAGATATGCTCGAGACTCCTGTGATCGGTGTAAATTGTGCACTTGGTACCGTACAGGTAGTGTCGCCATATCTTGAGCGCGAAAACAACAGCTCCCAGCTCTAAATCGTGCGTCGTGTAGTTCCGTTCATGAACTTTGAGTTGCCGCGAAGCGTAGGCAATAACTTTATCACGCTGCATCAATACACAACCAAGCCCCTGTATCGATGCGTCACAATAGACCACAAAATCATCCGTGCCCTCTGGCAATGAGAGAATAGGTGCGCTGCATAGTCTATCCTTCAGATACTGAAAAGCCGTTTCTTGTGTATTACCCCAACGATAGGTAACACCCTTCTGTGTCAACATTGTAAGCGGCTGTGCGATCTTGGAGAAGTCTTTAATGAATTGCCTGTAATACCCCGCCAAACCCAAGAATTGGCGTATTTCCGTTGGTGTACGCGGTGCAGGCCAGTTCCGTATCGAATCTACCTTGGATGGATCGACATGAATCCCATCCCTGTTCACCACATGGCCTAAGAAGTGGACTTCACGAAGCCAGAAGTCGCATTTTGAAAACTTTGCGTACAGTTGCTCTTTTCGAAGAAGTTCCAAGATAAGTCGTAAGTGCTGCTCGTGTTCCTCCTGACTCTTGGAGTAGATTAGGATGTCGTCGATGAAAACAATGACGAACTTGTCTAGATATGGTTTGCACACCCTGTTCATAAGATCCATGAAAACTGCAGGCGCGTTCGTAAGCCCAAATGGCATGACCACAAACTCGTAGTGACCGTAGCGAGTTCTGAATGCTGTCTTGGAGACGTCCTCATCCCGGACTCTCAGCTGATGATACCCTGACCTTAGATCAATCTTGGAATAGTAACTCGACCCTTGCAACTGGTCGAATAAGTCGTCAATACGAGGAAGAGGATAGCGGTTCTTCACTGTGACCTTGTTCAGTTCGCGGTAGTCTATGCACATTCTGAAAGTGCCATCCTTCTTTTTCACGAATAATACTGGAGCTCCCCAAGGCGAAGAGCTAGGACGAATGAAGCCTTTATCCAAGAGCTCTTGTAGTTGCTTTGAAAGTTCTTCCAGTTCAGTTGGAGCTAAACGATACGGTGCGCGAGCTATAGGTGCTGCTCCTGGAGCTAGCTCGACTTGAAACTCGACCTGGCGATGAGGCGGTAGACCAGGTAGATCTTCAGGAAACACTTGAGAAAATCACGTACAACTGGAATATCCTCTATTCTTTTCTCCTTCGTCGATGCATCAGTAACTAATGCCAAAATGGCAGTATGACCCTTTCGTAAACATTTCTGAGCCTTCAAGAAAGAGATGATGCCAACCACAGCACCACTCTTGTCGCCTTGAACTTCGAGAGGTTCCTTACCCGAACGAGGAATACGAATGATCTTCTCCTTACATAGGATCTCTGCCTGCTGCTTGGATAACCAATCCATACCAATGACGATGTCGAAACTACCCAGAACTATAGGAATGAGGTCGATGGAGAAAGTCTGACCAGCGAGGATAAGATTACAACCCTGAACTATGTGTGTGGCCTCTAGACTTTTACCATTAGCTAACTCTACGACATGTTTGGTGTTTAGAGGAGTTGGTGCACGTTTTAGCATTTGGCTAACTTTCAAAGACACGTAACTTGTATCCGCACCCGAATCAAATAATACTGTAACATAAAAGTCATCAAGAAGAAACTTACCCATGACTACGTTGGGATCATTTCTGGCATCACCCTTCCCCAACACAAATGCACGACCCCTTGCTTCGTTGCCGTTGTTGTTCCCACCGTTTTTGTTGTTGTTGCCATTTCCCTAATTGTTGTTATTGTTGTTGTTGTTCTGGTTCCTGTTTAGCTGAGGACAGTGCCTTTTGAAGTGCCCTTCTGCGCCGCAATGAAAACACCCCTTGTTGCCATGTTGCTGATTCTGCTGTGCTTGTGGCTGCTGCTGATTCTGATTCGCATGCCGAGGGCTCCTACAATCCTTGGCCTCATGACCCATCTTGAGGCATCTTTGACAGCGACCCTTGTTACACTGGCCACTGTGGTGTCTGTTACAGTTGTTACACCTTGGAAGATTCCCTCGATATCCGCTCTGCCTGTGACTGCCTGAAGAGTGCTGACTGGGACTCTGATAACTGTCAGTCTTTCGCTGCTGAACCTGTGACTGAACTGAAGCTGATCCCTTGCTGGAATCCCCATCCCATTTTCTCTTGTTGTCACTGGGAGTAGCAAGTGTAGTAGAAGTAGTAACGGTAGCAGTAGCGCTGATACGTTTAGGCAGTCTGTTCTGTTCCACTGCCTGGTCCGTGAGGCGATGAGCGAGGCGTTGAATAGCCTGGATGTTGTCAAGATTAGCCGATGTCACATGGCTCTGGATTTCTGGCGCCAAACCCTTGAGATACAACTCAATGCGCTTGATTGGAGGGTCCACCATAGTTGGGCACAGCACAGCCAACTCGTTTGACCTCTTGGTATAAGCCTCGATCTCTGACCCAGTCATTTTCAGATGGTACAACTCATCTTCCAACTTGTGAATGTCTTCCCGTGTGAAGTATTCCCTTTTGATCAGTTCCTTGAAATCATCCCAAGGGGTGGCGTTAGCAGCTGCCAACCCTAAAATCTGCACTTGCGCGTTCCACCAAGTTAGCGCAATCCCTTCTAAAGTACTAGTGGCATATTTCACCCTGCGAGCCTCAGGGCATTCACACATTTCAAATACTGATTCTAGCTTCTCAAACCAATGGAGGAGTCCCACTGCCCCCTCGGTGCCACTGAACGTGCTTGGACGACAATCCATGAAGTTCTTGAAAGTACAGACAGGTTGTGGGGCGTGTTGACCCATTGTGTACAAATAGGACAAAGTTAAACACAAGAGTTAATGTAGGATCTAAAGGTCCTAGTGTGAATCACATCCGCAGGATATACTACCTGCTTGTGCAGCTGCAAGTGCCGCAGCTACTTGTTCATTGATAAGAGCCGTCAACTGGGCTTGAGTCATGTTCACACGTCCAGACATGATCTTCATAGCAAAAGTAGAATAAGTGAGTTTGATTCGCGAGTAGTGCGATGACAGAAGAGTGTAAGCACATAGGTGTTCTCAAGCAATAACAAATAGTGAGCAATGTAATCTAAGCATACCACGAGCAAAGTTTTATGCAATTCTAGCATGTAGGCAATAAACATAAACCTTATTACCTAGGATGTTGAGTCTTGCACGTGGAGCGAAGCGTCGTTGTGGATCGTTGAGAGCATTGTTCTGGTTATAGTCTGGTTTTAATAAAAACGTTTTCCCATATTAAAACCAAGTTTTCTATAACCAATGGCTCTGATACCAATCTGTCACACCCCCAAAACCCACCTGCGAAGTATCACCGCTTGGGAGCGTGACTGACCAGGATCAAGCCACCAATCATATAGAACAATATATATAGTAAAAGTAATTGCCATTAAACCAAACCAAATCCATATGAAAGGTGTTCCAAAACATAAGTATGTTATCACAGTTTAGCGGAAGCGTATAAATAAAACCCATCATAATAAAGTATCAAATGTCATAAGTGTTTAACAAGACAATCACGATCCAAGCCCACAACGACCAGCTCCTCCCTGTGCAAGCTCCATGTACCTAACGACCTGCAAGGCATGTAACAGAGGATCAACAACTAGTTGAGCGAGTTCACAGAAAGTAAGTGCGTAATAGTAAGTTCGTTGGTAACATATGGCTCTACTGGGCCGATAGTACGTTCTATTGGTGGGGGCTTCCCATGTTGTATAACCACTAGACTATTCGTAACCATAAGTGTTCTACATATCCCGAGAACAGTAATACGTACAAGTTTACGTAGGTTTTACGTAAGTATCCTTCACAACCGATGATAGGGGTACGCGGGGGTTTACGTAGGTTTTACGTAAGTGCCTGACACAACCGAGGCAGTAGTGAGTATAAGTTCACGTAGGTTTTACGTGAGTGTCCTTCGCAACCTGAGGACAGTGATTAGTACAAGTATACGTAGGTTTTACGTATGTGTCCTGCACAACCGAGGACGATGGTATGGTAGTCTAGTAACAGTGTATGTACGAATCTATTCAATCTCATTCCTTCAATCCCATTCCCAAGCCCTGGGAATCCCATGCCTTAGTAAGAGTGTGAACTCACCTTGGTTTGCTCGGTATGCTATGTTATGCACTCACAAGTAATCAGTCAAGTCCTATTGTGTGCACGTGTAATAAATCAGTTCATGTTCGTATTAATACACAGGTAATCTATATCATAAAGCATTTGACAATTAACATCATGTATCACATACGATAGAGTTCTTGGTTGATACGAACAAGGTTATTCAGTAACACAATTAGCAGATTCGTCGTGTTTAACAGGATCAACATGCTTAACATGATAGCATGTTTTCGCAGAACTATAACACTTATCATGGTTATCACTTAACACCATAAACATATGTAACAGGAATAATGACTTAACAGTACTAGTTAACTAATAGAGTTAACAAACAATTAGCGTTCATAACTTAGCAACTTATCAATGGTTTACATGTGTAACTACGTTACATACTTAACAAGATTTCATGCATAAGATAATAGAATTAACTATTTACAGAGCTGCTATTTAACGGTGTTTGCTGATGAACAGAGTTAAGTTAGGCATGTATACATTAAACATCGGACTATAAGGCTCTCCCTTTAAAATTCGGACACTCAATCCATTGTTTAAAACTCGGACACTAAGGAGGGGGGGTTAAAAGTCGGACTAGCACATGGGGGTGGGGTTAAAAACTCGGACTACATAGATGGGGGTCACAAAAGTCGGACAGCCCCTCCCTACAAGCAAAACTCGGACCAATGGTCCCCTTGCAAAAGCTCGGACCACACACCCTCCCTCAAAAGTCGGATAAGGGCCTGTCCCTTGTAAAACTCGGACTCCCTTTCAAATGTTTTAAAGATCGGACAGGGCACCCCCTAATAGAAACTCGGACCACCTAACATGTGGATAAAATTCGGACATAATCACCAAACAAAAGTCGGACCTTGCACACTTATAAAACTCGGACAACATAACAAGTGAAGAACTCGGACCCTTTTGCATTACACAAAACTCAGACTCTTATTGTCTTTACAAACTTCGGACCTTAATGTTATTTCAAAAGTCGGACCATAAAGTGTTTAATTTAAAACTCAGACAAAGCAATCGTGCGTGAATTCCAATCATTGCACAGAATCAAAAGGATCAGAACAGTTACGTTTTCACATTCCATGACGAAGAGAACCCTAATCGCATTGAATCTGTCTAGCATCAATTCAATTATCACATCAATCATGTATTCTTAATCACCAGACAATCGATTAAACAACCATTCAATATCATTATCATCAGAATCCAATCAATAATCACAGAATATTATATGAAGAACTAGGGTTTTCATGAACACATAATCAAGAATCAAGAATTGATAATAATCAAGCAATCAATTAGGGTTTACAAGTATTACAATAATCAATAAACAATTACCTTGAATGATTCTAGAGAAAGAGAGGAATCAAGAGTGATGAATATCTTGTGCCAATGATGATGGTGATGATGATTGCCAGGGGATTAGAGAATAACAGTACGTGCTTTGGTTTTTGTGTGAGGTTTAGTGAAGGATTAGGGTTAAGTATCATATAAGTTTCACTAATAATTCTACACACCCTTAATTATTATATTTTACAATAGTACACCATCTCAAACAGTTTCACAGTTTCACCACCAAGTTTATATATTTGACAAGTCTTTCATAATTAACAAACAACCATGTACAATCACACAATACGATTCATTGCACCAAAACGTATACAATACCATAGCAACTAATTGTGCAAATAAATAACTACACAAACAATGAACGTGCAATAAATGCTAAATAGAAATCTTGGAAATTCGAGTTGTCACAATAGAAGTTTTGTGTTCGTAGAATTTGAATCTTTGTTAAACTGTGCACGCTCTATGTTACCTAAGTCATTTTCGGTGGAAATTGCCGATGGGAAGTCTATTCTAGTTGATTCTATTCTCTGTGGTTGTTCTTTGACTCTTAACGACCACGTGTTTACTATTGATCTAATACCCATGCAATTGGGTAGTTTTGATGTCATTATCGGTATGGATTGGTTGCGTAAGAATCATACCGAGATTGCCTGTTACGAGAAGTTCGTTCGCTTACCTCTTCTGTCCGGTGATATTTTGCATCTCTATGGAGACCGACCTTCGAGAGGACTGAAGTTGATGTCATGCACTCAAGCGAACAGATGCCTACGTAAACAAAACTTTGCCTTCTTGGCCCACGTGGTGGAACAAAAGGGCAAGGGGAAGAACATAAGAGATGTTCCAGTAGTGTGTGATTTCCCTGATGTCTTTCCTGAAGATCTTACCGGTCTTCCTTCGCCTAGATCCGTTGATTTTCGTATTGATCTCATACCTGGTGCGACTCCTGTCGCCAAGGCTCCTTATCGACTTGCACCTTCCGAGATGCAAGAATTATCTAGTCGGCTTCAAGGATTGCTCGACAAGGGATTCATTTGTCCAAGTACCTCTCCGTGGGGTGCTCCCGTACTATTCGTCAAGAAGAAAGATGGTTCGCTTCGTATGTGTATCGAGTACCGCGAACTTAATAAGCTTACCGTTAAGAATCGCTATCCTCTTCCTCATATTGATGATCTATTTTACCAACTACAAGGCGCATCATGTTTATCGAAGATTGACGTTCATTCTGGTTATCATCAGCTTCGTGTACTCGAGGACGATGTACCCAAAACCGTTTTTCGCACTCGTTATGGACACTACGAGTTCGTGGTCATGCCTTTTGGATTGACCAGCGCACCCGCTGTGTTCATGGATCTTATGAATCGTGTTTGTAAGCCCTATTTGGATCGTTTTTCGATAGTCTTTATTGATGATATTCTCATTTATTCTAAATATATAGATGATCATGCTCGTCATTTACGCTTGATGCTTGAACTTCTACGTGGTGAACGCTTGTATGCTAAATTTTCTAAGTGTGAGTTTTGGATTGATGAAGTGCAATTTCTTGGTCATGTCGTTAGTAAGCAAGGTATTCATGTTGATTCTTCTAAAATCGAAGCTGTGAAGAATTGGAGTACGCCCCGCACCTGAGATTCGTTCCTTTCTAGGATTAGCGGGTTATTACCGCCGATTCATCTCGGACTTTTCTAAGATCGCCGTTCCTCTCACTTTGCTGACTCAAAAAGACAAACCTTTTGCTTGGGGTCCCGAGCAAGAGGAATCTTTTCGGACTCTTAAAACCCTTCCGTGTAATGCTCCTGTTCTTACTCTCCCCGATGGGAATGACGATTTCGTAGTATACTGTGATGCCTCGAACCATGGATTGGGCTGTGTGCTCATGCAGCGGGACAAGGTTATTGCATATGCCTCTCGTTAACTCAAGGTACATGAGAAAAACTATACTACTCACGATCTAGAGCTTGGTGCAGTTGTGTTTGCGTTAAAGATTTGGCGACACTACCTATATGGTACTAAGTGTGTGGTTTTCACTGACCATAAGAGCCTTCAACATATCTTTGACCAAAAGGAACTGAACATGCGACAGAGACTTTGGGTGGAATTGCTTAACGACTACGACTGCGAAATTCGCTATCATCCTGGCAAGGAGAATGTAGTGGCCGACGCTCTTAGTCGTAAAACGCATGTCAAGGCTATTCGTGTCTCTAGTGATCTTCATGCGTATTCGTCAGCTAATGAAGGTAATCTAATTGTTGAAATACATGGTGTTGTTGTGGATCAGCTCGAAACTAAGTCTGATGGACTTCAATACTATCTCAATCGCATCTGGGTACCAAATCGCGATAACCTCCGTGAACTTATTATGAATGAGGCTCACAAATCCCGTTACTCTATTCATCCGGGTGCTGCTAAGATGTACCACGACTTGCGTACGACTTATTGGTGGCCCAGTATGAAGAAGGACATTGGTACATATGTTTCTAAATGCCTTACTTGTACGAAGGTTAAGGCTGAACATCAATGTCCTTCAGGACTCTTAGAATAGCCTGAAATCCCTGTTTGGAAATGGTATAGCATTTCTATGGACTTTATTACTAAACTACCCCATACACCTTCTGGTCATGATAGTATTTGGGTGAACGTTGATCGTTTGACCAAATCAGCCCACTTTCTCCCTATTCGTGAGGATTATAAAGTGGAGAAACTTGCTCGAATCTATACCGATGAGATTATATGCCGTCATGGCATATCGCTAGACATATTCTCTGACCGTGATGGTCGTTTTACTTCACGTCTTTGGCAAACCTTTCAATCCGCTATGGGTTCTCACTTGAATCTTAGCACAGCCTTTCATCCTCAAACGGATGGGCAGACCGAGCGTACTATTCAAACCCTAGAGGATATGCTCCGTTCTTGTGTCATCGACTTTGGTGGTAACTGGGATGTACACTTACCATTAATTGAGTTCTCGTACAACAACAGTTATCATTCCAGTATTCAGATGGCTCCTTTCGAAGCTTTGTATGGTTGTAAGTGCCGATCTCCTCTCAGCTGGCATGAGGTTGGTGACAAGCAATTTACTGGCCTAAAATCATTCAAGAGACAATGGATAATATTCTTCAGATTCGTGATAACTTGATCAAGGCTAGGAGCAGACAAAAGAGCTATGCTGATAATAGGCGCAAGCCTCTAGAATTTGATGTTGGTGACCGAGTTCTTCTCAAGGTATCTCCCTGGAAGGGAGTAGTTTGCTTTGGTAAGAAGGGAAAGCTCGCTCCTCCCTATGTGGGTCCTTTCACGATACTCGAAAGGATTGGCAAGGTAGCATACAGACTCGACCTACCACGGGAACTAAATAACGTGCATCCAGTGTTCCACGTATCTAACCTACGTAAATGTCTAGCCGACGAGGAACTGCAGGTTCCCCTTGAAGACTTGCAAATAAATGAAGTTGTACACTTTGGGGAGAAACCGGTTGAAATCATGGATCAAGGTGTCAAGCGACTGAGGCGCAGCAAAATTCCCATAGTCAAGGTTCGATGGGAAGGAAAGAGCGGCGCCGAATTCACTTGGGAACTTAAAAGTGAGATGAAGACCAAGTATCCGCAGCTCTTCGAGCAGTTTTCTTCCTAGATTTCGGGGACGAAATCTCCTAAAGGAGGGGAGACTGTAACATCTGCGTCCCTAGACTTTTAGCTATTTTCAATTTTAGTCCCTTAACTATGTGATACTTGACACTTTTTGATACTTGTGATGCTTGAATCTTGATTCTTGATGCTTAACTCTATGATTCTTGATTCTTAAATACTATGGAAACTATGATTCTTGATACTTGATACTTGGGAAACTATGATTCTTGATACTTGATACTCGGGAAACTATGATTCTTGATACTTTATACTTGGTGCTTGACTCTTGAGACTCGTGAAACTTGAGACTTGGTTGAATGAGATACTGGAGACTTGTCACTGGCGGAAACTATGAAACTTGGAAACTTGGAAACTTTTGTGTTAATGATATAATCTAGTTATGTAATACTATTACCCAATAATACGCAACGCAACGCTTAATCTAACTCGCAAAACGAACAAGCGACGGTGAAACGGAAAGGATGGGATTGACCGAATGGCAATCCGATCGGATGGTCATCCGATCGGATGACCATCCGATCGAGGGCCATTCGATCGAACTGTCATCCGATCCGCTGCACACCGCCTTGCACTCCCTCTGACACTATAAATAGGCCTGTCACATCATTCTCACTGATGTGACAGCCTCATTCGATCAGAATGCACGCTCTCTCACTCTCAAGCACTTTTCTTTCATTTCTCAGTGATTTCGGTATGTTTTACACTAGATTCTTGTACATCTTTGATCTATACACTATTCTCTACGAGATTCTCCTTTGAAATCTCACTTTTCACCGTGAAATCTCTGAGATTTGAGCCCTTGAGGATGACGTCATCATGACAGTTTGTACAAACTGATTGTGTGATGTCATTCTAGTCAAGATCTAGCTCAGATCTAAGGAATTTCATGCATTTCTACACTGAATCTTTACTAAATCGGGACTTTCAGCTAAAACTTATACTTTTCCTTCATCTTTTCTTAAAATTGTACTTGAAACAGTGAAATTGGAGCTAAACGAACTGTAGACTTGATGATTAGTCTGGAGTCGGTTTGGAAAAGGATTGTTTCCGGAGAAGATAAACGGGGTACGGATTCCGACATAAGCACCGTCACGAACAGACGACTGATCGGACTGGGGTGATTCCTATCCGACCAGATCGATTGAACATTGATGTGTTTACCGTTGACTCAAGACGTACCGTGCCGTCACCGTCAAACCAGAAACTTAGAAACTTTACAAATTGCAAAATGGAACAAGTCGTGAGGATTGAATGGCAATCCGATCGTACTGTCGTCCGATCAAACGGCCATCCGATCGAAGTGACATGTGCCTCTTAACCTATTCAAGACCATAAATCTTGAGACCCTGGAACTTTGGATCGAATGGCAATCCGATCAAACTTTCGTCCGATCGAATAGCCATCCAATCGAAGTAACCTGAGTTGAACATTTGACTTAACTTTTGGAATCTCACACTTGGATCGAATGACCATTCGATCGAATGGCCATCCGAATGGATGACCATCCGATGGCGGTTTGTTCCCCCCTCACCATAGTCACCTCAATCGAATGGTAATCCGATGGGACCGCCGTCCGATCGAACTACCATCCGATCAAGGGACTAATCCGACACTTCGTGCAATCTCGTTGTTTTGCCCGATTCTTATCTGTTGTAATCTAATCAGGCTATACCTAAAGGGCTCCCTTTGATCCAATAACAGTAAATCTGTTAAGCAATCACTGTGAATATACTCGATCCCTTTTTGTTTTAAACTTTGGGATGTAACATGTCTTCTTCCTCATCATCAGTGTCTTCATCACTTCCTGAAGACTTAAAAATCGGTTGTCTTCTAGGACCGTTCTTAGATTTGATTGATTCTTCTTCCGAGGTTGAATCTTCAACGATTCGAGCAGCAAATGCTTTAGAAACTGAAGATCTAGAAGGATCATAATCATCCCAATTGATAGCTCCAATTGATGCAATTGTAACTGGAGCAGCCGGGGCAGTAGCAAACGCATTGTAAAATTCGTTTTCCATGTTTCGGTATCGAAAGTTCACAAAAATAGATTGTTCAAACGAGCTGAGTTTTCAAACGATCTGGTAATTCTTCAAACACCCCGTACGATCTGGTTCAAAACTACAAGCGATCTGACCAGTTTTCACACGATCTGGAGGATTTTCAATCAAACCGTGCGAGTTGGTAATAAAACCAAACGACCTGGTGTTCTTAACCAAACAACCTGGATCAGTTCAAAGACCTGGACTACCTCTAAACGACCTGGACTACCTCTAAACGACCTGACTCAAACCGTACGACCTAGAGGATATATTTCAAACTGTGCGACCTGTTTTTTTTCAAACCGTGCGTCCTGACTTGATTTCAAACCGTGCGACTTGATTCAAACCGTACGACCTGATTCAAACGAACTGGGTCAAACCGTGCGATCTGGGTAATTTCCAAACGATCTGAATGTCTTTCACGCGGTTTGGACAGAAATTCACTCCGTTTGAGAATTCTAAGTCCAATAGTTCATCATTTTGTCAATTTTTATCAAGTTTTAGGTTGAATTTGGTTCTGATTTGTTCACGGAGTGATTAAAACTCAGTTTTACGCGTTATATCACAAAATTAGGTCATATTAACCACGAATTCATGGTTAATTTTGAGAAAACGTGTAGAAAATGAGTAGAAAGAAGTTGTTTTTGAAGAAATCAAGCTGAAATGGTAAGAACTCTTCCTCCTGAGCTCTGATACCACTTGTAGGATCAGGATTCGATCAAACGAGTCATTCAGAAGAGTTCTCGATCAATACGAAATGAAGAATCAGTCGTATTGATGTTATAACTGTTAGATTTGCACTTAGAATTACTTTAACTGTCGATTGTATTGATTTGATAGTGTTTACAGATCGTTCGACACTTCGGCAGCACTTCGTCTCCGGAATCACCAAATTACAAATGAAGACCCAAGACCACATATTTATAGGAGATGCCAGACCCCACGAACCAGACCCCATGAGCTGGCCTAGGTCGCACGACCTGGCCAGAAAGCATGAACTTGCAAGAAAGCCTGAACTTACCAGAAAGCATGAACTTGGTCACCTCGTGAGAGGTGGCCTAGCCACTTCATGAGGGGTGGCTGGTTCAGGTCTGTTTCCCATTTCTCTCGTACTACGTGACCTGGTCTATCTATTCTAGTTACATGACTCGATACAAGACGAAGTCAACAGACATATGCACTAACACCCCTTTAAGTCTGACGTGGATGAAATGACCACCATTAACATATACTAGTGAAACGACCTGATGGGGGACACGTGTGTGCTGTGGTTAATATAAGGGGAATACAATCAAACAACGTTTGATGTCTAATATGTGAACAATCACACCAAACCTATGGGCAATAATGAGTCCTGCTTGAGGCATCTCCATCCGATGCTCCATGGGTGCCATTCCAACCCTAGTAAAATTTATTTTCTTTACTTGTGCGTCGTAGTCCCCTGGTATATCACTATCTAAGACGTACCTCCACATTTCCTTGTTCTCACCCGTCAGCTCTTCAAGTAGTTGTTCCGAACATACCCAAAGTACTCTTGTTCAAACCCTAAACCCGCAGTCGCCGCCCGAAAACCACAATGTCCATCTGGCTTGACATCTTTTATTCTTGAAATGTAGGGGTGGAACACTTTTGGAATTTGTTTTTTTGAATCTGTGCACATATTCAAGCATTCCATCATCAGTGATTAACGGAAAGCCATGGTCCTTGCCAGGCTCTTTTTCCTGTGAAGCCGTTGAATGATTGCGTCGAAGTAACGACCTTTGAGACTTTAGAGACATTGCAGACGTAGACGGTATTAGGGAATCTTGTGACGGTACATAAGAGCTATGTCGAGGAGGGTCACACCTAGTTTGTTGTCCGGGAGGCTCAACTGAGCTATCTCCAGCAGGTTGTTCTTTTGTTTGTTGTTGGACCTTGGACGTTGGTCGCGCGCGAGTGTTTTCTTGTATGACAGGTGGTTTTTTGTGTCGCAGCCCCCGACCCCTGCCCCGGGAGTGGGCGGCCGACAACGTTTACGCAGAGCAGATGGTATCGGTGTTTATTAATTTGGAAGCAAAAATGAGACATCAGGACCGTAGTTAGGAAATATTTTATCAGAGTTAAAACACCAAACTTTTTATAATAAATAAATGGGATAAAACCCAAGTTTTCATTACAATACATATATAGGGTTAAACCCAAGTTTATTGAAAACAAAACTCCTATTTATTTAGGTAACTTTTATAGCCACTTTTCCAAGCCTTTAGTGATCTCCAGCTGGCTTCTATTAGCTTCACATTAAGTTACCTGTAACGCATTTTAAAAAGGTTTTATCAGCAAGAAATACTGGTGAGTGCATCCCAGTTTAATCAAAACAGTTTTATAACTTCACAGTATTGAGAGCGATTACAATGTTTATATCTACACAGTTACTCATTCAGAACTGTCAACACCTGACTTGTGGGTCATGTTACTCATTGGCTAACTCTTTGTCAAATAGTAATGGATTACAATAATGTATACAAAACCCCAACATACCGGCAGTAACTGTAGAATACATATACTCAATCATTGTTAAGTATAGTCGAAAACATTTGAGGTTTTGGTAAAAAGGTTTACAGAAAGAGAACGTACTCACATTGTTTACTTAGGTAAAACTAAAGCTTCTTGGTGAATCTCTTGGTTATTATCTATTAAAAATTAAACAATGCACACGTGTTAGTAAGATAACCCAAATCACATTAACTGTACAACTCAAGACAGAACTCCAATGACTGAGTCAGGCAGAGCCTTAACATGCATTACGGAGTCCTAGATCAATTGGGTGTAACACGAGACAGAACTCCAATGACTGAGTCAAGCAGAGCCTTGACATGCGTTACGGAGCCCTAGATCGATCGGGTTGGGTAACAAATATGTGATCAGGGGTTATAATACTTACAACGAGGCAGAGCTTCGCTTTTTAGGGGTATAATACCCGAGTATTATAATTGCCTAGAAATTGAGAGAGAATTCATAGAATGAACGGTTGAGAAATGAGGCCGAAGCCTCAATTTATAGGCCTTGAATAAGGCAGCTCGCGCCCCACGAGAGATACGAGGTCAGCCTTCATGGCCCGCGAGGCTAGTAGACTAGGCCCTAGCTGGGTCGACTCACCTAGTAGGCTTGACACGAGACGGGGACACGTGGCGGCCTTGTGTGTCCGGTAAGCCAAGTGCGTCGCGCCCCGCGAGAGACAAGGAGGTCCAGGTCGCGGTCCGCGACGGCTCTGTATTTTTGTTTTTATTTGATTTTTATAATTATTAAGTAATTTTAGGCTCGTTAACGTGTATACGGGGTATATTAGGAACGTTTAAGGTTATATTAAAGGGTTTTAGGAGAGTTGTTATATCCTCCCCACCTTGATTCAAATCTCGTCCTCGAGATCTACTGGAACAGGTGTGGATATTTCCTTTGCATCTCTGACTCGAGCTCCCAAGTATATTCTGGTCCTCTATTTGAATCCCAATTCACTTTGACCAGAATAAGTCTCTTGTGTTTGAGATTCTTGACCTTTCTATCTTCAATCTGAATAGGTTTCTCTAGAAATTTAAGTTTCTCATTTACCTCTATGTCCTTAAGATGTATTACTAATGATTCCTTTGCTAAACATTTCTTGAGATTACATACATGAAACACATCATGTATCCTGCCATTTCCACTGGCAGTTGTAGCTGATAAGCTACGGGTCCTATCATTTTAATACTCTCTAAAGGTCCAACATACCTGGGGCTTAGCTTTCCTCTTTTAACGAATCTGACTACTCCTTTCCATGGAGAAACTTTTAACAATACCTTATCTGCAACTTGAAATTCCAAAGGTTTTCGTCTATTATTTGCATAACTCTTTTGACGATCTCGTGCTGCTTTTAGTCTTTCCTTGACTTGAATTATCTTGTCCATTGTTTCTTGTACTATCTCTGGTCCAGATAGTTGCTTTTCTCAAATTTCTTCCCAACAGACTGGAGTTCGGCACTTTCGTCCATAAAGTGCTTCAAATGGTGCAGCATTAATGCTTGTATGATAGCTGTTATTGTAGGAAAATTCTATTAGTGGTAAATTATCATCCCAATTTCCTTCGAAATCAATTACACAGGCTCTAAGCATATCTTCCATCGTTTCGCTCTGTCCGTCCGTTTGAAGATGATAAGCTGTACTTAGATTTAACCTGGTTCCCATTGCTTTTTGGAAACTTGTCCAAAAATGAGAAGTAAAACGGCTATCTCTATTAGATACAATAGATAAAGGAATTCCATGTAATGAAACTATTTCATTCACATATAACTTGGCTAACTATTCCATACTAAAAGTTTCATTCATTGGTAAGAAATGAGCAGATTTTGTCAATCTGTCTACAATCACCCAAATTGTATCATTACCTTTTCGTGTTTTGGGTAATTTGGTAACAAAGTCCATTATTATCGATTCCCATTTCCATATTGACATTTCTAATTGCTGCAGTAATCCTGAGGGTTTCTGATGTTCAGCTTTAACCTGTGAGCAGGTCAGACATTTAGCAACATAGTTTGCTATATCCTTTTTCATTCCTATCCACCAGAAATTCTTTATTAGATCTTGATACATCTTATCATTACCGGGATGTATCGTATACTTAGACTTATGGGCTTCTTCAAGAATTATGTGGCGTAGGTTTCCTTGTTTAGGTATCCACATCCTTTTCTTATGGAACTTCCAAATTCCATCTGATCCTTGTTCTAATTCCTTAATCATTCCTTTTAAACCTTCAGCATCGTCCTTGAATGCGGTTTCCTATACCTCTCTAATTTTCTCATTTAAATCTATCTGCATATTTAATTTAAGAGAGCGTACTCATTTTGGCTTCTCGTGGCATTTTCGACTTAAAGCATCAGCTACTATATTAGCTCTTCCAGCATGATACTGGATATCACAATCATAGTCACTAAGAATTTCCATCCAGCGTCTCTGTCTCATATTTAATTCCTTTTGCCCAAAAATATACCTTAAACTCTTATGATCCGTGAAGACAACAAACTTACTTCCATATAGATAGTGTCTCCAAATCTTAAGGGCAAAAACTATGGCTCCGAACTCTAGATCATGGGTTGTGTAATTCTCTTCATGTTTCTTAAGTTGTCTAGAAGCATAAGCTATAACCTTTTGACGTTGCATTAACACACATCTGTATCCTAACTTAGACGCATCACAACAGACTATAAAGTCTTCAGTTCTTTCTGGTAATGCGAGTATGGGTGCGTTGGTTAACCTTTGCTTAAGAATCTTAAAGGCTTCTCCCTGTTTTGGTCTCCATTCAAACTTAACTGATTTGCAGGTCAGTTTGGTTAATGGAAAGGCTATTCTAGAAAAATCTTGGATAAAACGTCTATAATATCCTGCCAGTCCAAGAAAGCTTCTTACTTCCATTGGTGACTCAGGGACTTTCCATTTGGTAATTGCCTCGATTTTTGTGGGATCTATATAAATTTCTTCATGATTAACCAGATGTCCAAGGAATTGCACTTCTTGTAACCAAAATTCACATTTTGAGAATTTAGCATAAAGCTTCTCTTTTCTCAATAATGTCAGTAGTGTATGCAGATGCTCTGCATGTTCCTCTTTACTCTTAGAGTAAATTAAAATATCATCTATAAAGATAATTATAAATTTATCCAGGTATGGTTTACATATCCTGCTCATCATGTCCGTAAATGCGGCTGGGGCATTGGTTAAACCAAATGGCATGACGGTAAATTTATAATGACCGTACCTTGTTCTGAAAGCAGTTTTAGGAATGTCATCTTCCTGTACTTTCAATTGATGATATCCTGAGCATAAATCAATCTTAGAAAAGAATCGAGCTCCTTGAAATTGATCGAACAGGTCATCGATTCTCGGTTGTGGGTACCGATTCTTAATCGTAACCTTGTTTAATTATCGGTAATCAATGAACATACGCATTGATCCGTCTTTCTTCTTAACAAACAAAATCGGCGCTCCTCATGGCGATGAACTAGGTTGTATAAAACCTTTGTCAAGAAGTTCATCCAATTGTTTCTTCAGTTCCTGCATCTTCGTTGGTGCTAGTCGATTTGGTGCTTTGGCAATTGGTGGCGTCCCTGGTATTAGGTGAATTCTAAATTCAACCTCTCTATCAGGCGGTAATCCAGGTAACTCTTCTGGAAAGACGTTTGAGAATTTAGATACTATGGGAATATCTTTTAATTCTTTTCCTTTAGTGTTAATGATTATGGAAATCATATACACTACTGCTCCTTTCCTTACACAACTTGCAGCTTTCATCACAAAGATAAATTTTGTTGACCTGGTTGGCTTGTCTCCTTTGATTGTGATCTTTTTACCACTTGGTGTACTTACTTGTACTGAATTTTGATCACATAAAATACTGGCACGATTGGCTACCAACCAATCCATTCCTAATACAATATCGAATCCGACTAGATTCATTGGGTAAAGGTTAGCAGAGAAATGATGGTTCAGAATTTCTATTCTTGCTCCATGCAAGATTTCATTAATCTTAATAGATTCTTCGTTTGCCATCTCTACCAGACAGTCTTGTCGAAGTTTAGTTAAGGGTTGGTTGAGAAGTTTGTAGAAAGAAGTATTGACAAAACTTTGGTTTGCACCAGAGTCAAATAATACTTTGGCAAAAATGTCATTAACCAAAAACGTACCGGTAATCACATCCGGAATCGTCTTGGCTTCTTCAGTTGTCAGAACGAATTCTCTGGCATTCTTCTTGGGTCCTTCAGTTGTCTTAGCTTTGCTTGTTGCTGCTAGAGCTAGTTTCGGACAGTTCGGTTTGATATGCCCAGTTTCTCCACAATTGAAGCATATCCTATTGCTAGGTTTCCTCCTACAATCTTCTTCCTTGTGTCCAGACATTTTGCAAAAGTTGCAGTATATTGAGCACCTTCCAGAGTGCTTCCTTTTGCAATACTTGCAGTAAGGTGCAAAGGAATAACTTGTACTTTTCCGACGGTTGGAATTACTATAGAGAAATTCCTGGGTAAGCCTTTGAACTAGGTTCTTTCTCTGGTTTTCCTTTTATGTGCGTACCAATTCATCAGTCAGGGTATTGGCCAGTTCTACTGCTTCTTCTATAGTTTGTGGCCTAGCTGCCTTGACTACGTGTGTAATCTCACTAATTAATCCCCAAAGGTAACGGGAGATTAATACTAGTTCAGGTGAAGCTAAGGTTGGCACTATCCTAGCATATTCAAAGAATATGGTAGTGTAACCTTTGCAGTCTATTCCAGTCATTTTAAGATTTAGAAACTTATTGGCGATTCGTTCCTTTTCATGAGGAGGACAGAATTTTCTTTCAACTATCTCTTTAAAGTTAGTCCATTCCATATTATAAACTTTGTCATTTCCTCTAGACTGAAGAATAGTATTCCACCATTCTAAGGCTACATTTTTTGAAAAGACTAAAAGCAAACATAATATTATCTTCATCTGCACATTTACCTATTTTTATGACTGTTTCTGTCTTTTCTATCCAGCGCAAGTCTGAAATGGCTCCTTCATTGCCTGAGAATTCTATTGGTTTGCAGGCCAAGAATTCTTTATAAGAACAATCGTAAGAGACGCTTCTTCTTCTATTAGGAATTGGAGCTTCGATTATTGGTCCGTTATTTTCGTTCACACTGTGACTTGGTTCAGTGGGTTGGCGTTTACTTCCAATTGCAGATTTATTGTTTTCTATTTATTTAACAGGCTTGATAATATAGGGCATAGCATCCATAATTCCTTGTGCTACTATATGTTGGATGACACTATTATCTATGTTATTCTCATTATTTGGGTTTTTCTGATTTACTTCGTTGTCCATGTGAATTGGAAACATTTATCAGGTATTAATTATCACAGAATAAAATTTAATACAAACGATCACATAAACAGACTGATCAAAATTGTCAAACATTGCGACTTTACTCTTTTTATATATCTATGCATCAATTACATATTACAACTGAAAAAAAAAACACACTAGTAATTATGCATCGATATCTATTTTAGTTATATATATATATATGTTATCAAAATACAAAGTTACACACATTGTATTATTCTAGGGGTCATTGATCCAATATTGCATCTCATGCTCGTCGTATTTCCAAACGAGCTTTTCCCCTATCTGCCGAATTCTAATCCCTTCATCCACTAAATTTTCGTCGTACTGACGGAGTTCCTGCACACATTTTCGGCTCATGGGTGGGTCTACTGGTGGAGCTGGCACTGGTTCTTCGGGAGTATATAATGCCGAATATTACCTATTGTTATCAAACCATGGATCATATTCTAAAGAGTTTGGGGTTGGGATTCTAGGTAATTCATTAGGGTCGAATGCAGGTATCGGGAATTGGTTTTCCTGGTTTGGTTCTAGCATTGGTTGGTCTGGGAACTGTTATGGGTGGTTTTCTGCTCATGTATCCTGAATAATATTCTGACTGTGTTTCTTTTGTTTATGATTAGGATACTGGATCAGGATATTGGTAACATCCTGATATAGTATCCTGGTAGTGGCTAATTAATCCACGTGCAGGTTAATGGTGCAAGTCTATAACGTTCAAGTGGACTTCGTCTCCCAAAGACTCGGGTAAATCTGTTGGAATATGAACGTTGAAGCCGAAAGACGTGGACTACAACATTCACAAAGGGAATATTCGTTATATCCCGGATTTATAGGCTAGTTAGTTAGTTTTATTTTACTATAAATAGGATTAATCGGATCAGATAAGGGCACACACAATCTCTCGAACTCTCTTTCTCTCTAGCTGCAAACACTCACAACACACTTACACTTGTATTCAAATCGCATTGTAACACTTAGTTGGTCCGCATCATATCCTGCACTGTATCAAGATATTTAAAGTAAGAAGAAGAACAAGGCAGCTGCGATTGTCAACTCCCGAGGTTTTGTGCCGGTGATCTATATTGATCAGGGGCTTTCCTCGTACATCCCATGTCACCCTTTACCTTTTTGCTCATTGTTTGATTGTAGATACAGCTCGATATCCTGAGCCGTATCCTGAAAACTGTTTTTACAAACAACTAAATTAGCATATTTTCGATACACATTTTTAGCACACTACCTCACTTAACTAATTTGATCACTTAATTGCTTCGGTAATTTTTGACCAAAACATGAACAAGGGTAACAGTGGTGGTTTAGCTATTTGGTTTAGGTTAGAGTCTACTGCGGTAGTGGCAAGCAAATGAAAATCTGCCAACTGCCTATCAAGTTCCTCTTCCCACGGTGATCCATTGACTGCTTCCAGAGTTTGGGCATTCACTTCCCTGTTGGCTTTTACTATCGCTCTTTGTTGTTGTAATTTCTTCATCCTCGTTCTTCTCTCATGCGCTCCTCTACTAAACCATCCTCTCTTTTTAGAAGGGAATGGTTCCTCAGACTGTGCCTTAAAATAAATATTCCTTCCTCAGTATCAGCTGAGTATCCTGAGGGATTTGGCTGAGATGAGGTTCCTTCATCTTTTGGGCAACTAGCTAATTGACGATAAGCGTCGGATGTACCTTTCTCACTCATACTGTAAACTAACAAATTGTCAAGTAACACAAAACAATAATATACATATTTACTCATAATCACATAAATTATTTCCTAACACAGTTTATTTAGAATTTAAGTGTCATTGGCTTAAACCAGTGGCTGTAGCTCTGATACCACCTTCTGTCGCAGCCCCCGACCTCTGCCCTGGGTGCGGGGCGGCCGGTGATGTTTACGTAGAGCGGGTGGTATCGGTGTTTATTAATTTGGCAGTAGAAATGAGACATCAGGACCGTAGTTAGGAAATATTTTATCAGAGTTAAAACACCAAACTTTTTATGATAAATAAATGGGGTAAAACCCAAGTTTTCATTACAATACATTTATAGGGTTAAACCCTAGGTTATTGAAAACAAAACTCCTTTTTATTTATGTAACAACACGACTTTTTAAAGTCAAAGTACAAATCAAAGTCAAAGTCAAAGGAAGAAAAGATTGCTAATTTGATCTGTCATTCCTTGCTTAATTATTACTTGTACTGTTTGACTTGATAATCGATATTTTAATTTATGGTATTTTAGTTGTATTATGTGGAGTAACAATGCAATAAACGCTATTAAACGCTAATCTACCTAACGCTATCACATCGCTATCGCATCGCAACTTGAATCGCAGTACTGGATATTGTTTTACGTGTGTGTGAACTTATGTGTTACTTGTGCATGTTTATTTATGTTAAAGATGTTAATCGCAAATGCAATCGCAACTCTATCGCAACGCAATCTCATCGCGAACTAGAAACGCAAGGTTACTTATCTTATTGTATGTTAGTTATGTTATTTGTGTAACTATTATTTAAAACTATCGCATCACTTATTCGACACTCGCTTAAACACATCGCAACACTCAACGCACGAAACAAAAGGTCGGAAACTAACTCACTCGAGCCATCCGATCGGAGGACCATTCCATCGAATGGTCATCCGTCCGGATGACCATCCGATCGAAGGGCCCTCCGACCCAATGACCTGCACCGCTTTCTCCTCTTTTCCCTATAAATACCCACATGTCACATCACTATTCATGTGATGTGACAGCTCTCCTCCGACCCACGCACTCTCAGGCCATTTCTCCCGATTCCTCGCGATTCTTGTAAGTTTTCATCTCAAATCTTGTACTTTGTTGATCTACACACACTTTCTCATCAATTTCACCCACAAATCTCAACTTTTCACCACAAAATCTGTGGATTTGGGTTGTTCTAGGTTGATGTCATCATGGGTTCTCATGAACAACAAAGTGTGACCTCATTCCACCAAGAACAACTCAGATCTAATGGATTTCTACAATGTTTAAACACTGATTTCACCTAATCTAAGCTTAAACTAAGTGTTTCAAACTTTTCTTCGATGTTCTTGACTTTTCACTCAAAAACCGATAGAATCTGAGCTCGTTCTGGCCTTCTACTCATTTTCTAGTAAAGTGTCGATCTAAGAATGGATTGCTATCAAAGAGACAACCGATTCACGGGTTGAACATGAAAAACCATCATAAACAGCTGGTTTGGATCAAACGGGGTGGTTCCCCTCCGATTGGATGAGTTAGGCCTGATGGGGTTTCCGTTGTTTAAACACGTGTCATACCGTCTCGGTTAAAACACGAACTTTCTAAACTTAGCAAATTTTACAAACACTTGAACAAACAGGTTACCGAATGGATCACCGTCCGATCGGATTGCCATCCGATCGAACGACAATCCGAACGGACGACTTGTGATTTCTTTCTACACTTTAACTGTTACAAAACTTTAAGAATATCAGTCCCAAATGAATAGTCATCCGACCGGATGACCATCCGATCGAATGACTATTCTACCAAGGGACTTGGATTTTTGAAACATCTCACTTGAACGGATCGGCATCCGAGCGAACGACCATCCGTCCGGATGACCGGACTACCTGATAGGTAGAGATACTTTTCTCTTTTTAAAATGCTACAACGAAAACTTCAAAGTCACATCATACACAAACACATCCATCCCAAACGAATAACCCTCCGACCGAATGGTCATCCGTCCAGATGACCATTCGTCCGGAAGGTCATCCGATCGGATCACCCTTCGTTACTTATTCCACCGACATGCTATTCCATGCACTGTTCAACGCTTACACTGTCGTTATCTGATCATGCTAATCCCTCCAACGCTCCCTTCAATCCAAGACTGTGCTTATTCATTAAACACGATATGTGAGTATACTCGAACCCTTTTTGCTTTTCGTACTTTTGGGTGTTACATACGTTACATATACCAAATCACATCGATCACACAACACAAACACTATTTATACGCTAACCGACTCTGCATGTTATACGTGTTATTCGATGAATGCTTGTATGTTATGTTTACACAGTGATTGTTGTCTTACACCTTAGCAACGATGGTACTATAGTTTGGACTCAGCACCTATCGTGGAAAGGGGTTGTTAAGGGTTTTACTTCACGTGTCACAGTGGTGATGTGTGTTGCGCATTCTATAACTCGCAGTCATGTCTGTGCATATTTCATTGTCGATAACTTGCTAACTTCACCTTCCTACATGTTACATGCTGGTTATGCGCAAATCGCTTCCGCTACTATTATACTATTAAACTTGTATGCTCACCTTTGCACTATGTGTATTGGCCTATTTTAACGTATGTGACAGGTGTTTAAGATGTTGTGCTATGCCTTGCTTTGTGGAATCAAGCTAGGGGAGTCTAGAAACGAACTAAATAATTTATGAGTTGTCTAAACAGTTTTTATCTGTCTTTGAAAACAATTTGTCTGTAATAACTGTGTTACTTTATATGTTACGGTATGGGACGTAATGATTAAATATTTGGTAATTATAGTTGTTATGGAATCTCTTGGACAATCTGTTTTCGCTCAGTGCCTCACCCCGATGTTTTCGCCATCGGTTGGGGTGTGACAGATTGGTATCAGAGCCATAACTATAGGGAATTAGGCAAGACTCGACCTAGTCCGGGTCGGCGTCTTAGAAATGACCTAGTCTATAGTCTAAGTACCAACAGACCGCCTTGTGCAAACCTAGTAAGGGTTCCTCGCAAGCATATTTCTGTTATTTTCTCAGAACTTATCCTTGCGTGAACACCGCATACTACAGCTTCGCGCAACCCAGCTTTTCCTAAGGCTGGAACCCTATCACTTAGCCTTTCCTAAGGCTAGCGACACACACGCCTTTTCAAAAGTGAACGAGTGATTGGATCGAGACTAGGTGTGAAACCGCAAACTCTCGATTAGATCGCTTGTTCGACAGGCCTTTTTACAATAAACACAAGAATTTGCGTTGAATCGGGAGTGAAATCCATACTTCGACGTAAATTTCCCTCTATCTCGTGATTCTATCACACAAACAAGAATGCAGTCGTTAAGTTAGGGGTGAAACCCGAATCTTGATGACTTGCTCCGTTCTTAACTGATTTTACAAAACTCTAACTAAAGTCTCGATGGATTCCAACGATTCGAGTTACGTGTATAGCTGAAAGGATGCATGCCATTCACCGTATGCCGGTGAGAGAGCACAATCTATTAGGCCAAAGCATGTACTCGAAGTCCTTGAGAATAGTCGAATCACCTTGGGTAGTCGATGTCTAACACCCAGGACAATCTATTTTTAGCGGTTGTGAGCCAAACCCGCTGACTCTGTGATTTAACGCTTTAATGTGGAATTTTATGTGTTTTATGTGGTTTTACCCGTCTATGTGTTTCAATATTGGAAGATTTATACGCTTTTCGTTGTTCACTTTGATCAACACGCACAACTTGCACTGCAAATTTTATCTCAAAACGTTAATAAATCGCATGCTATGTTACTCGCTTACGTTATACTATCGCTGTGATACCCGCTACTCGCACTCGCTACTCTCGAACGCGCTTGCGAACTTGAATGATAGGTGAATACGTGCAATATATGTAGGTGAATACGTGCAAAATATAGTGTAAAGCGTGATTGTGGCGAGCTATATGCTTATGTGTGCTTACGTGCCTATATGAATTACGTGTCTACGTGATTATGTGACTATGTGTTATATGCTGACATGTTCCTGAGCTTTATGTAGTAGTAGGATGTTGTGAGGTGAGATTCGATTATATCGCGTCTGAATCCTATGACGATGTCTGTTGCAGACAATGTCGTCATTCGGTTCGCATACTTCCCGCGCTGCACGCAGAAACCACGCTGACAAGCGTATCGCTTCTCTAGTCGCAAAGCAAATGGCTAAGGTTATTCCGCAAATTGTCAGCGAGCTTAATGAAAACTCTAGCAAGTCCTCTGAGGAATCTAGGATCGACTCTCCAAAGGTTACTTCAGCTTCAAGCAGTTTAAGGCCTGTGGCCCCAAAGACTTCACAGGTGAAGATAGACCAAGCGCAATGTTTCAATGGTTCGACTCAACTGAAGTCACGCTATGCCAAAGCGGATGTCCCGATCACCTTCATACTGTCAACGCAACTGGCGTTTTCTAGTCCAGGGCGCTGGATTAGTGTACCGCCGAAAGGAACAGGCGAGAGAACGACGCAGCCTATGGTCTTACTTGGGATGAGTTGAAGGAACTTATGATGAAAGAATTGTGCCCTCCCCATGAGCTCCAAAAGCTGGAGAACGAATTTTGGAACGTCAAGCAAGAGGGTGGCGATAATGCCGGTCTAACTGCCCGCTTCAAGCAGCTGAGTATCATTTGTCCCAGCCAGGTGGCAACGATGTGTGTAAAATGCAACATATAAATTACATCAAATGAGGCATAAAACTAACCCTTTTTTAGTACTAATGTTGGAAAAAGTGTGCTTTTATCTTCCTTTTGTATTTTCAGGGTTAAATGAGCTTAAATAAACAAAAGGAACAAATATACAGCCAAAACCAACATAAATACAAAGAAAGGGAAGAAACGTGGCATGCCTGACCCCTCGACAGCATCTCCCAAAGCAAAAGCAAAAGCAAAAAGAAAGCTGAGCATAGGGCTGTGCCCAGCTGAGCATGGGGTTGTGCCCAGCTCAACACGGGGCGTGCCCAGCGGACACGGGGGCATGTTCATGTGTCTGCAGAAAAGACAAAGTTGTAGAAGCTTCCATCGCCCACCATGGGGCCGTGCTCAGCGGACACGGGGCCGTGGTCAGCTATAAGATTCGCGGGATCCAGGCAAATCTTGATAGTACAGATATGCTTTTGCACACGGGGTCGTGCTCAGCGGACACGGGGGCGTGGTCAACTAATGCAGACAAACTGCAATTAATGAAGGAAAAGAAAAGGGTGGACACGAGGCCGTGTCCAGCGGACACGGGGCCGTGTCCAGGCTTCTGTACAGGCTATAAATAGGGGTGCTTGGTTCACTTCAAAGGCATCCCTTGGCACACCACCTCTCTTACACTTCACCCACCACCCACCACCATCACAACACCATCATCCACCACCATCATCCACCACCATCATCCATTGTCCATCATAGAGTATGTGAGTCGTCTCGAGATCCAAGATTGATCGTAAGAGTTCTTGACAATCAAAGGCCATGTTTGCCTAAGTCTCTTACATCACTTGGTGAAGACAAGTGTTTAGTGTAATACTTTTTATTTTTAATCTTTTGCACTTTTTAATTGGTTTTGTATTGATGACTTTAATTACTTGTTTCTTATGTTGTAGGTGATTCTTCCTTATCGTTTGCCCGTGGTGTCTTGGCATTATTTTACTGTCTATATAAAATAAAAGAATTTCACCATTCATATCTCCACGGTCTATATGGAGGTATGTTGGCTACCTGGCCGGGGGTTAAGGGAACGGTTTGGTAAGAGTCTTGCCATTGTTCAGTGTATAGATCCTGCAAAGGACCTGGGTCAAATTTAGTAGGACCTCCTTCAATACCCAACGGTATTGGATGGCGGGGGTCCAAACTCTTTGACCCCCTCATAAGTTAAACTACTATTAAAACTTTAACCCAGCTACTTAGGACTGTATCCCTGCTGACTCAGACTACTTAGCCGAGGGTAACGTCACCTTCAAAAGAGGGGCCTACCACATTATGCATTAATAACTTAGTTAATTATCTTTCAATAAACCGACCCTTTAGGATTGTATCCTTGCTGACTCAAACTACTGGGTTGAGGGTAACGTCGCCTTCAAAAGAGGGGCCTACTACAATAACTAAGATAATCTCTTAAACAAGTGCAAAAGTGCGAAAATAATCAAAGGTTACACTACACACGAGTCGGATCCAAGTGATTCATCTTGTCTATCTGTTTTTATTTTTATTTTACTTTTCAGCATTTTAGTTAGTTTTATTTTTCTAGTTTAAAAACCTTTTTCTAATATTTTGATTTGATTAGACCTTGAGGATAAACCGGTACTAAAAGCTCTTGTGTCTTTGGACGACCTCGGTATCTTACCAACACTATACTACGTCCACGATGGGTGCACTTGCCCATATGTGTGTTTAGTGTTAGTGAATATCGTGTTTATAAATTTAAAACTTGGCTAAAAAGTGTAAAAAGGGCTTAAAATATACACCTAAAAAATATTACACCTAACACGCATCAAGTTTTTGGCGCCGTTGCCAGGGACACAAGGATTTTAAGAAAGTTAGGAATCAGCGGCCTAATCATTTTTTTTCTATTTTATTTTTATTTTTTAGGATTTTCTAATTTTTTTCAGCTTCTGTAGAACTCAGCACGGGTCGTGCCCGCTGAACACGCCTCGTGCCCAATCATTGGAACTGGCAATCCTGTTTTAAGTCAGACAGTAAGCTGAACATGGGGCCGTGCCCACTCAACACACCCCCGTGCCCAAGATTCAGCTACTGAAAACAGAACCGTAAGATCCCGACGGTTAGTAATTTCTAACACAAACATGAGTGATAATGATACTTTTTACTTTCGGCACTCTTATGGTACGTGGTGTTAATTATGTGGTGGCGGTCATAAAGAATTAGAATGCTATTATCTAAACTATAAGCCCCACTATATAGACCCATCGTTTCCTGTAGCCTTAAGAGAGGCGAAAGTAAAAATAATCCTTATCTCTCCCTCGAATGCGCTCAACCAGATATTCTAGGAGAAATGCTCCTCGACGAACTATTTCAACTAGAAAATCTAGTTCTTAATTGGTTAAAAGAACTTAAGATAGATTTCCTTAATTCATCTCAAGACGATGACCAAGAAGAAGTGTTGGGGTCGCATTCAAATAAAAACAACTTCGTTGTTCCCAACGTTACCTTCAACTCTAGCGAAGACTTGGACGATAGTCGTCCCTGTGCCGATTGTGCCGTGAAGGACTCTCCATCGACTTCGTTCGGTGCATACATAGACCTAAGCGATTCGGCATACACCTTCTTTAAGGAGAGCCCGGGAAAGGGTTGGACTTGTCCACCTACATTTAGCATATGAATCATCCTCACCGATAACCTCTTGCGTTCTCGTCTTAATCTAGAGCAATTAAGGTACCTTAGGCACTTTGGGGTTGTTCCGTCCAGTAAGGAACCGCCCGATCCGGATAAGTTCCTTGAAAATAGACAATCTTCATAATCAGCCTTCCGACACGGGGCTGTGCCCAGCCAACACGCCCCCGTGTCCACCAAAACATTCCCTTCTGAATCTACGTTAGAATACAGACAAAATGTGTCAGGATCTTGCCTGCACACGGGGCCGTGTCCAGCCGACACGGGGCCGTGTCCAGCACGCTGTCGTTTTCTATAAATGCAGCCAAGAATCCTGCACATTTGGACCATCCAGGGACAGAGATTTAAAGGGATCTTCTGTGACAACTGGCACGAAACCGGTAACTTCCGTACACTTTAATTATTACTTAATGACTGCAATCATGTGCTTTAATGTCAACATTATCTGATTTCATATTATACAAGTGAATTCATGCACGTTTTATACTACAAAATATTGCTTTATGCATTAACGAGAGCGTTGCGTCAAAAATACTAGTAAACTCACTGGTAAAACACAATATGTCAACAACTCTGCAGAAAGCAGTCAGACATTAGAACTGAGGCTGAGGTGTAGGTCCAACGACAAGAATGCATTAAAACCCAAGTGTACATACAAGGGTATAGACGCTTCGAAAGCTAAAATATACACTAAAAAGCACCCGAAACGCACTTTAAGTGCAGAATTTTATTAAATTCAGCTATGACCAGCTTTTAAACATATAAATATTATGCAGAATTTACGTTCTATCGTCCAGAATATTTCCCTAAGTGTCGGGAATTGAAAGGGGTGCAAAAGGGTACAAGAAAGACGCTAAACGGTGCAATTTAATACTTAACGAACCGGTATTTAACCGAACAACCGGACATTACCCGGGACACTAAATTTTTGCCAAACCCATTGTTTATTTATTTCTTGGCTAGTCGTGATCCCCGAACACCCTAACACCCACTAAATAGCAAATAAATATCATATGAAAAGTGCATACTTGAAATCTAACTAGTCTTTACCATCTACTTAGAAAAACTTGCAACCAACTCCCCCCCCCCACAACCGATTTCGGTCCCAAGGGACCCACCCCCATGCCCATAAGATTTTATTTGATTGTTTGCTTATGGAGATGAACAAAATTTGATTATAAGTATGGTGCATGATCTCCACACCATTCCTCACATCATTCACAAATCTTCACCAAAGATCACACCCCCTTACCCTCACTCCCTCTCCTCCTCTCGGCTCACCTTGTGCCGCTCCCATCACCACCACTAAACCACCATAATCATCCATTGTTGAGCTCCATTCAAGTCTAGAATAAGGATTAAAGGAGCTTGCTACTTGTGGAGCTTCAAAAGGGCTTGTTTCTTGCTTGTTCATCATTTTTTTTCTCATCATCTTCATCACTAGATCCTACCCTGCCTTGTGCTAGTAGTAAGTTACTTGTACACCCTTGTTCATCTTGTTTTTTGTGATCAAAAATTGTATTTTGATGTTTATGTTTAAATCACAAGAACAAGAACACTAAGATAATGAATATGAAACTTTACATGAAACTTGAACATAAAAGATTATTTGAAGATGAAATCTTGTTGGAAGAGGGTTGGGTTAAATCATACATGATATTTGATCGTTGGTTTCTTGATAAACCCGTTATTCGGACATTGGTTGATACGATCTAGTAGCATTGAAACTCTAAAGAAACATGCTGAACTACATATTCAGCCAACTTCTAAGGGCTGTAAACCGACCATAATAAATCGAAAAACAGAATTTCTAAAGCCTAAATTATGAATTTTTGAAAAACAGATCAAATGGCAATGGAATCGTAATTTTTCAAAGTCGTTTACTATTTTTAAAGGGTCGTTTCGTAACAGCAGCTCAAGCTGCATTTTCCTGCTGAAAATACGTGTTATACTTTTCATCATAACTTGAAACCTGAGTAGAACCAGCCCCTGAAATTCATACAGTAGATGGTCACTGATGTCAGTATGACCTTCCAACTGGAATTTCGTAAAACGGACGTACGATAAATTTTAAACGAATTATTCCGTAGGCTGTGGTCAGAAAGTAACAAATCTGACCGCAGTTCGGTAAATGATTTTCTATAAAATACTGATGATGAACTGGACCCCGAAATTTTTACACAATGATATATGATTCGGATAAGAAATTCTGTAAAAATTTGGGAATTATTGGAATAAGTTAACCATTTTATTAAAATGTCCGAAAACAGTCCAGTTTTATATATTAAAACTGAAACGACAAAAGTAGTATCTTGCATGTCAGAATGTCGGGTTGATTATTTGAGAACGATCTAAAGTGTTATATGCTAAAGAAAATGATGTGCTACTTAGCATGGACACCTCCATTCACAAAGGAGACTATGGCGAAATTTTCTAAAAATCCTCACACTTAGTAAATATTTTCTAGAAAAATGTTGCTAGTATGTTCTAAACTATGCTTTTCGAATACAAACCTCACCATAATTTTTTGTAACAAAAACACACATATAAGATACATAACTCGGGTGCAAAATGCAAAATACAAGAAACTTATATTTATTTTTGAGAAAATAATATAAGTAAGACACTTAGTTAAAAATACGAATTATTTTTAACACAAGAAAACATATACATAAAAGACAGTGACTTGTACTTGTACGATACAAGTCTAGTGACTAACGTTAAGGAAACACGTATAGGTCACGACGTTAATTAAGCAAATCCGGTGAAGTTTACGACGCAAGGAACGCAAAGTTGTGAGTTCATGCTCCCCCTTTTCTTTTAACTGTTTTCAGTTTTATAACTCGTGGGTGAAATACATGTTACAAATACTTCAATATTTACAAATTGGTATGTTGTGTACTGAAACGAGAAGTACTCTTGGCGAAAACTAGTGCCATGAATTGATACGAGAAATCGTGTCACGAATAGGGTACCATAAGTACCATTAATCGTGTACATACTAAGACCGCAGAACAAAAGGTTAGATCTAATGGGTTCCAGGGCAGCCACACTCTTGGTGACAACTAGAACCAAGCAGCGTTTTTGTGTCTCAGTCGTGAATCGACTACGGAAAAATGCCTATGGTTTGGTGACTTCCTATGTCGTGTCACATGTTAATGGCTTTGCAACCCATTAACACTTGATACATATAGAGATACTTGACTCATACATGAATACGTGATTTGAAACAAAATACATACCATGTTTTTCATACAAAGTATACAAACGTTCAATACATAAACTGCATGAATTCATACCAACATTATGTTGACGTTTTTCCAAAAACTCACATGTATTTCAGGTAACTAGAAGTGGATGTGCGCGCGGTCTTACTCATGCTCGTGGATGTTGCTATGTTTATCGTTAAATAAAGTTGTAACTTTTAAGACAATATGCTATCACGTGTTGTAAACACTTGACTTATGTTTTCAGTAATGTAATGTTTGAAGTTATTTTTGAGCATGTAGTATGTTTACCTTTCGTATGCAATGAGAACCTTTCATGATCACACCTTGTGCTTCCGCCGCAGAAAGGGGTGTGACAGATTGGTATCGGAGCTGCGATTGTAGTGAACCAGGATTCCTTCTCGAGTCTAGTCTACAATCTCTTGGATCCTTTCACGAAAATGATTTTTCAAAGAATTTTCGTTGCATAAAACTTCCTGCGACATCCACTGCCTGAAACTGTTTCAATGAGTCTAGAAAAGACACTACGAGACTTAGGGTGCACAGGAGTAGCACTTGCCTTTAACTGAGAAATTACTTGCAATTATGTGTGGTAATTAGCGCGTACATGTACTAGATGTAGAATACCACTAGTATACATAACTTTACCTGAAAACAATGGCCTATCTGAAGGAAGTGATACGAGGACAATACGAACTTTGCAAGGAGTTACGTAATTATGGATGCATACATAATTATGGAACTCAGTGCACAGAAACCACAGCAAGTCTTGTTGCGTATACATTCCCTCAGTAAAAGAAAAAGGTCAAACGTACACTCTTTGGAGTGATGACCTAGGGTATAAAGACAAGAACCGCCAATGTGAAGTAAGGTGTTTACCTAATTATACATGCTTGTTAATGTATGAATTGATTTATGCATTGGGCGGATTGTTTGATGTCACTTAGGTGGTATATGCCTGCGTACATATATACTACTGTTATGACGATATCAAACGAATGTCTAACCCTGTTGTGTTATGTTCTGTCAGAACATGGCACCTAGAAGAGCTGTGAACGCTCGTGATCAACCTCCCCCTCCCCCACTGCCAAGAAATGCTGAAGAGCTTAACGCTCTACTGGAAGAAAGGATCTCCGCAGCTATCGCTCAGTACGAGGCGAACTGTACCGAACACAGTGGACGACCAGGCAATGCTAGGCAAAATGGTAATGGAGACTCATCTGAAGGAAACGGAGCTCAAGGCTGCACCTTCAAGCAATTCCTCGACTGCAAACCACTGAACTACGATGGCACTGGAGGAGCAGTAGCGTTTGTGCGTTGGACGGAAAAGACTGAAGCCACTATCCGCATGAGCAAGTGTACCGTGGATCAATAAGTCACTTTTGCTACTGGGTTGTTTGTCGATGAAGCACTGATATGGTGGAATTTGCAAGTTCAAACGCTGGGTGATGATGCCGCGTATGGCATGACTTGGGATGAATTAAAGGAGAAGATGAGAGAGAAGTACTGCTCTCGTGCCAAACTCCAAAGGTTGGAGACAGAGTTCTGGCACTTGACTATGGTAGGTGCTGACATCACTGGGTATACTCGAAGGTTTCATGATTTGTCTAGGGTGATTCCCTATATGGTGACTCCGGAATTCAAGCGCGTTGAACGCTACATTTGGGGACTGGCCCCAGAGTTTCGCGGCATGGTGACTTCAGCCAAACCCCAAATAATCACCGAGGTTGTAACTCTGGCTGTCAGCCTTACTGAAGATTGTGTTCGTATGAAGAAGCTATCACTGAACCCAACAGAAACCACCGAGACGCATGCTGAGTCGTCTGGGGACAAGAAAAGGAAACATGCAAACCTGAATCAAGCAACTCGCAACAACAGGGGTTCCAACAAGAGACGTGACCCCAACCCGCCTCAGGAGGCAAAATCGCTTGCAGCCATGAATGACGCTCCAGCCAAGGGATACCTGGGCACCCTGCCCAAATGCAATCGGTGCAAGCGTCATCACAAAGGAGCTTGTCACGTTCCATAGTGCGACAAGTGTGGAAAATTGGGTCACCGCACTGAAGACTGTTGGGGTAAGGGAAACCGAAACGGAAATGAAAACCGCACTGGTGCTGGAAACAACGGTGGGAACGGTAATGGCAATGGTAATCGGGTTGGGAATGAAGTCGGGCAAAACCAAGGATGCTTCAGTTGTGGAAGCAATGAACACTTCATGAAAGACTGCCCGAAGAGAAACAGCGCCCAGGCTCGAGCATTTGTGATTGGAGCAAGGGACGCACGCGAGGACCCTAACGTGGTCACCAGTACGTTTCTCGTTAACAACCACTTTGCATCCATATTGTTTGACACTGGTGTCGACTATAGTTTCATGTCTGTGGAGTTTAAACGCATGCTTGGGATAGAATCTAGTAGATTAGATATACCTTATTCTATAGAGCTAGCCAATGGTAAACTTGTTGAATCGGGCGAAGTTGTTAGAGGCTGCACACTAGAACTTGGTGAACGAAGATTTAGCATCGACCTCTTACCTATTCAATTGGGTAGCTTCGATGTAGTGATCGGTATGGATTGGTTGTCCAAGAACAAAGCTGAAGTTATTTATCATGAGAAAATCATTCGTATCCCTCTGGCGAATGATGAAACTCTCATCGTGCATGGAGAGAAACTAGGCGCCTCTACGAATCATCAGTTGCATGAAGGCACAGAAGTGCTTAAGGAAAGGATGTGTCGCTTTCCTGGCACATGTTGTGGATAAGAAGGCTGAGGAGCCAAAACTCGAAGACATTCCTGTGGTGAAAGAATTCCCTGATGTTTTTCCCGAAGACCTGCCAGGACTACCTCCGCAACGACAAGTCGAATTCCGTATAGACTTGGTTCCAGGAGCCGCTCCTGTAGCCAAGGCACCCTATCGACTTGCACCATCTGAGATGCAAGAATTGTCTACACAACTCCAGGAGTTGCTGGATAAAGGATTCATAAGGCCGAGCTTCTCGCCTTAGGGAGCTCCAGTATTGTTTGTGAAGAAAAAGGATGGAACTCTGCGTATGTGTATCGATTACAGAGAACTAAAAAGCTCACAATCAAGAATCGGTACCCCCTACCGAGGATTGATGACTTATTTGATCAATTGCAAGGGTCAAGCTACTATTCTAAGATCGACCTTCGATCTGGATACCATCAGTTAAGAATACAAGAAGAAAGCGTACCGAAGACTGCATTCAGAGCACGCTATGGGCACTACGAGTTTCTTGTGATGCCATTTGGACTGACAAACGCGCCAGCGGTATATATGGATCTGATGAACCGCGTATGCAAACCCTATCTCGATAAATTCGTGATTGTATTTATCGATGATATCCTGATCTACTCACGGACGAAAGAAGAGCACGAGCAACACCTCAGAACCATACTGGAACTACTGAAGAAAGAGAAACTCTATGAAAAATTCTCAAAGTGCGAATTCTGGATTCGCGATTCGGCATACACCTTCTTTAAGGAGAGCCCGGGAAAGGGTTGGACTTGTCCACCTACATTTAGCATATGAATCATCCTCACCGATAACCTCTTGCGTTCTCGTCTTAATCTAGAGCAATTAAGGTACCTTAGGCACTTTGGGGTTGTTCCGTCCAGTAAGGAACCGCCAGATCCGGATAAGTTCCTTGAAAATAGACAATCTTCATAATCAGCCTTCCGACACGGGGCCGTGCCCAGCCAACACGCCCCCGTGTCCACCAAAACATTCCCTTCTGAATTTACGTTAGAATACGGACAAAATGTGTCAGGATCTTGCCTGCACACGGGGCCGTGTCCAGCCGACACGGGGCCGTGTCCAGCACGCTGTCGTTTTCTATAAATGCAGCCAAGAATCCTGCACATTTGGACCATCCAGGGACAGAGATTTAAAGGGATCTTCTGTGACAACTGGCACGACACCGGTAACTTCCGTACACTTTAATTATTACTTAATGACTGCAATCATGTGCTTTGTTGTCAACATTATCTGATTTCATATTATACAAGTGAATTCACGCACGTTTTATATTACAAAATATTGCTTTATGCATTAACGAGAGCGTTGCGTCAAAAATACTAGTAAACTCACCGGTAAAACACAATATGTCAACAACTCTGCAGAAAGCAGTCAGACATTAGAACTGAGGCCTAGGTGTAGGTCCAACGACAAGAATGCATTAAAACCCAAGTGTACATACAAGGGTATAGACGCTTCGAAAGCTAAAATATACACTAAAAAACACCCGAAACGCACTTTAAGTGCAGAATTTTATTAAATTAAGCTATGACCAGCTTTTAAACATATAAATATTATGCAGAATTTACGTTCTATCGTCCAGAATATTTCCCTAAGTGTCGGGAATTGAAAGGGGTGCAAAAGGGTACAAGAAAGACGCTAAACGGTGCAATTTAATACTTAACGAACCGGTATTTAACCGAACAACCGGACATTACCCAGGACACTGAATTTTTGCCAAACCCATTGTATATTTATTTCTTGGCTAGTCGTGATCCCCGAACACCCTAACACCCACTAAATACCAAATAAATATCATATGAAAAGTGCATACTTGAAATCTAACTAGTCTTTACCATCTAGTTAGAAAAACTTGCAACCAACCCCCCCCCCCCATAACCGATTTTGGTCCCAAGGGACCCACCCCCATGCCCATAAGATTTTATTTGATTGTTTGCTTTTGGAGGTGAACAAAATTTGATTATAAGTATGGTGCATGATCTCCACACCATTCCTCACATCATTCACAAATCTTCACCAAAGATCACATCCCCTTACCCTCACTCCCTCTCCTCCTCTCGGCTCACCTTGTGCCGCTCCCATCACCACCACTAAACCACCATAATCATCAATTGTTGAGCTCCATTCAAGTCTAGAATAAGGATTAAAGGAGCTTGCTACTTGTGGAGCTTCAAAAGGGCTTGTTTCTTGCTTGTTCGTCATTTTTTTTCTCATCATCTTCATCACTAGATCCTACCCTGCCTTGTGCTAGTAGTAAGTTACTTGTACACCCTTGTTCATCTTGTTTTTGGTGATAAATAATTGTATTTTGATGTTTATGTTTAAATCGCAAGAACAAGACCACTAAGATGATGAATATGAAACTTTACATGAAACTTGAACATAAAAGATTATTTGAAGATGAAATCTTGTTGGAAGAGGGTTGGGTTAAATCATACATGACATTTGATCGTTGGTTTCTTGATAAACCCTTTATTCGGACATTGGTTGATACGATCTAGTAGCATTGAAACTCTAAAGAAACATGCTGAACTACATATTCAGCCAACTTCTAAGGGCTGTAAACCAACCATAATAAATCGAAAAACAGAATTTCTGAAGCCTAAATTATGAATTTTTGAAAAACAGATCAAATGGCAATGGAATCGTAATTTTTCAAAGTCGTTTATTATTTTTAAAGGGTCGTTTCGTAACAGCAGCTCAAGCTGCATTTTCCTGCTGAAAATATGTGTTATATTTTTCATCATAACTTGAAACCTGAGTAGAACCAGCCCCTGAAATTCATACAGTAGATGGTCACTGATGTCAGTATGACCCTCCAACTGGAATTTCGTAAAACGGACGTACGATAAATTTTAAACGAATTATTCCGTAGGCTGTGGTCAGAAAGTAACAAATCTGACCGCAGTTCGGTAAATGATTTTCTATAAAATACTGATGATGAACTGGACCCCGAAATTTTTACACAATGATATTTGATTCGAATTCTGTAAAAATTTGGGAATTATTGGAATAAGTTAACCATTTTATTAAAATGTCTGAAAACAGTCCAGTTTTATATATTAAAACTGAAACGACAAAAGTAGTATCTTGCATGTCAGAATGTCGGGTTGATTATTTAAGAACGATCTAAAGTGTTATATGCTAAAGAAAATGATGTGCTACTTAGCATGGACACCTCCATTCACAAAGGAGACTATGGCGAAATTTTCTAAAAATCCTCACACTTAGTAAATATTTTCTAGAAAAATGTTGCTAGTGTGTTCTAAACTATGCTTTTCGAATACAAACCTCGCCATAATTTTTGTAACAAAAACACACATACAAGATACATAACTCGTGTGCAAAATGCAAAATACAAGAAACTTATATTTATTTTTGAGAAAATAATATAAGTAAGACACTTAGTTAAAAATACGAATTATTTTTAACACAAGAAAACATATACATAAAAGACAGTGACTTGTACTTGTACGATACAAGTCTAGTGACTAACGTTAAGAAAACACGTATAGGTCACGCCGTTAATTAAGCAAATCCGGTGAAGTTTACGACGCAAGGAACGCAAAGTTGTGAGTTCATGCTCCCCCTTTTCTTTTAACTATTTTCAGTTTTATAACTCGGGGGTGAAATACATGTTACAAATACTTCAATATTTACAAATTGGTATGATGTGTACTGAAACGAGAAGTACTCTTGGCGAAAACTAGTGCCAAGAATTGATACGAGAAATCGTGTCACGAATAGGGTACCATAAGTACCATTAATCGTGTACATACTAAGACCGCAGAACAAAAGGTTAGATCTAATGGGTTCCAGGGCAGCCTCACTCTTGGTGACAACTAGAACCAAGCAGTGTTTTTGTGTCTCAGTCGTGAATCGACTACGGAAAAATGCCTATGGTTTGGTGACTTCCTATGTCGTGTCACATGTTAATGGCTTTGCAACCCATTAACACTTGATACATATAGTGATACTTGACTCATACATGAATACGTGATTTGAAACAAAATACATACCATGTTTTTCATACAAAGTATACAAACGTTCAATACATAAACTGCATGAATTCACACCAACATTATGTTGACGTTTTTCCAAAAACTCACATGTATTTCAGGTAACTAGAAGTGGATGTGCGCGTGGTCTTACTCATGCTCGTGGATGTTGCTATGTTTATCGTTAAATAAAGCTGTAACTTTTAAGACAATATGCTATCACGTGTTGTAAACACTTGACTTATGTTTTCAGTAATGTAATGTTTGAAGTTATTTTTGAGCGTGTAGTATGTTTACCTTTCGTATGCAATGAGAACCTTTCATGATCACATCTTGTGCTTCCGTCGCAGAAAGGGGTGTGACAGATTGGTATCGGAGCTGTGATTGTAGTGAACCAGGATTCCTTCTCGAGTCTAGTCTACAATCTCTTGGATCCTTTCACGAAAATGATTTTTCAAAGAGTTTTCGTTGCATAAAACTTCCCGCGACATCCACTGCCTGAAACTGTTTCAATGAGTCTAGAAAAGACACTACGAGACTTAGGGTGCACAGGAGTAGCACTTGCCTTTAACTGAGAAATTACTTGCAATTATGTGTGGTAAATAGCACGTACATGTACTAGATGTAGAATACCACTAGTATACATAACTTTACCTGAAAACAATGGCCTTTCTGAAGGAAGTGATACGAGGACAAAACGAACTGTGCAAGGAGTTACGTAATTATGGATGCATACATAATTATGGAACTCAGTGCACAGAAACCACAACAAGTCTTGTTGCGTATACATTCCCTCAGTAAAAGAAAAAGGTCAAACGTACACTCTTTGGAGTGATGACCTAGGGTATAAAGACAAGAACCGCCAATGTGAAGTAAGGTGTTTACCTAATTATACATGCTTGTTGCTGTATGAATTGATTTATGCATTGCGCGGATTGTTTGATGTCACTTAGGTGGTATATGCCTACGTACATATATACTACTGTTATGACGATATCAAACGAATGTCTAACCCTGTTGTGTTATGTTCTGTCAGAACATGGCACCCAGAAGAGCTGTGAACTCTCGTGATCAACCTCCCCCTCCCCCACTGCCAAGAAATGCTGAAGAGCTTAACGCTCTACTGGAAGAAAGGATCTCCGCAGCTATCGCTCAGTACGAGGCGAGGCGAATCGTACCAAACACAGTGGACGACCAAGCAATGCTAGGCAAAATGGTAATGGAGACTCATCTGGAGGAAACGGAGCTCAAGGCTGCACCTTCAAGCAATTCCTCGACTGCAAACCACTGAACTACGATGGCACTGGAGGAGCAGTAGCGTTTGTGCGTTGGACGGAAAAGACTGAAGCCACTATCCGCATGAGCAAGTGTACCGCGGATCAATAAGTCACTTTTGCTACTGGGTTGTTTGTCGATGAAGCACTGATATGGTGGAATTTGCAAGTTCAAACGCTGGGTGATGATGCCGCGTATGGCATGACTTGGGATGAATTAAAGGAGAAGATGAGAGAGAAGTACTGCTCTCGTGCCGAACTCCAAAGGTTGGAGACAGAGTTCTGGCACTTGACTATGGTAGGTGCTGACATCACTGGGTATACTCGAAGGTTTCATGATTTGTCTAGGGTGATTCCCTATATGGTGACTCCGGAATTCAAGCGTGTTGAACGCTACATTTGGGGACTGGCCCCAGAGTTTCGCGGCATGGTGACTTCAGCCAAACCCCAAATAATCACCGAGGTTGTAACTCTGGCTGTCAGCCTTACTGAAGATTGTGTTCGTATGAAGAAGCTATCACTGAACCCAACAGAAACCACCGAGACGCATGCTGAGTCGTCTGGGGACAAGAAAAGGAAACATGCAAACCTGAATCAAGCAACTCGCAACAACAGGGGTTCCAACAAGAGACGTGACCCCAACCCGCCTCAGGAGGCAAAATCGCTTGCAGCCATGAATGACGCTCCAGCCAAGGGATACCTGGGCACCCTGCCCAAATGCAATCGGTGCAAGCGTCATCACAAAGGAGCTTGTCACGTTCCATAGTGCGACAAGTGTGGAAAATTGGGTCACCGCACTGAAGACTGTTGGGGTAAGGGAAACCGAAACGGAAATGAAAACCGCACTGGTGCTGGAAACAACGGTGGGAACGGTAATGGCAATGGTAATCGGGTTGGGAATGAACCCGGGCAAAACCAAGGATGCTTCAGTTGTGGAAGCAATGAACACTTCATGAAAGACTGCCCGAAGAGAAACAGCGCCCAGGCTCGAGCATTTGTGATTGGAGCAAGGGACGCACGCGAGGACCCTAACGTGGTCACCGGTACGTTTCTCGTTAACAACCACTTTGCATCCATATTGTTTGACACTGGTGTCGACTATAGTTTCATGTCTGTGGAGTTTAAACGCATGCTTGGGATAGAATCTAGTAGATTAGATATACCTTATTCTATAGAGCTAGCCAATGGTAAACTTGTTGAATCGGGCGAAGTTGTTAGAGGCTGCACACTAGAACTTGGTGAACGAAGATTTAGCATCGACCTCTTACCTATTCAATTGGGTAGCTTCGATGTAGTGATCGGTATGGATTGGTTGTCCAAGAACAAAGCTGAAGTTATTTATCATGAGAAAATCATTCGTATCCCTCTGGCGAATGATGAAACTCTCATCGTGCATGGAGAGAAACTAGGCGCCTCTACGAATCATCAGTTGCATGAAGGCACAGAAGTGCTTAAGGAAAGGATGTGTCGCTTTCCTGGCACATGTTGTGGATAAGAAGGCTGAGGAGCCAAAACTCGAAGACATTCCTGCGGTGAAAGAATTCCCTGATGTTTTTCCCGAAGACCTGCCAGGACTACCTCCGCAACGACAAGTCGAATTCCGTATAGACTTGGTTCCAGGAGCCGCTCCTGTAGCCAAGGCACCCTATCGACTTGCACCATCCAAGATGCAAGAATTGTCTACACAACTCCAGGAGTTGCTGGATAAAGGATTCATAAGGCCGAGCTTCTCGCCTTGGGGAGCTCCAGTATTGTTTGTGAAGAAAAAGGATGGAACTCTGCGTATGTGTATCGATTACAGAGAACTAAACAAGCTCACAATCAAGAATCGGTACCCCCTACCGAGGATTGATGACTTATTTGATCAATTGCAAGGGTCAAGCTACTATTCTAAGATCGACCTTCGATCTGGATACCATCAGTTAAGAATACAAGAAGAAAGCATACCGAAGACTGCATTCAGAACACGCTATGGGCACTACGAGTTTCTTGTGATGCCATTCGGACTGACAAATGCGCCAGCGGTATTTATGGATCTGATGAACCGCGTATGCAAACCCTATCTCGATAAATTCGTGATTGTGTTTATCAATGATATCGTGATCTACTCACGGACGAAAGAAGAGCACGAGCAACACCTCAGAACCATACTGGAACTACTGAAGAAAGAGAAACTCTATGAAAAATTCTCAAACGCTATGGGCATACAATTTCTGGGTCACGTTGTGAACGAAAAGGGCATTCATGTAGACCCATCCAAGATTGAAGCCATAAAGAATTGGGAAGCCCCCAAAACCCCAACTAAAGTTCGTCAATTCTTGGGCTTAGCGGGATATTACCGACGGTTTATCGAGAACTTCTCAAAGATAGCCCAACCATTGACGACCCTTACACAGAAAGACAAGAAATAGGACTGGGGTGACAAGCAGGAAGAAGCCTTCCAACTACTCAAGAATAAGTTACGCGATGCACCGATACTATCTTTACCCGAAGGCACTGAAGACTTCGTGGTATACTGTGACGCTTCACGACAAGGTTTGCGTTGTGTGCTCTTGCAACGCCAAAAAGTCATCGCTTACGCTTCAAGACAATTGAAAGTACATGAAAGAAACTATACCACGCATGACTTGGAACTAGGAGCGGTGGTATTCTCCTTGAAGATCTGGCGACATTATCTATACGGTACTCGATGTACAATCTTCACAGATCACAAAAGTCTGCAACACATACTTGATCAGAAGGAACTGAACATGCGCCAGCGGCGATGGGTCGAGCTGCTAAATGATTATGACTGTGAAATTAAGTACCACCCTAGAAAGGCAAACGTTGTAGCAGACGCATTAAGTCGAAAAGAAAGGGCTAAAACCCTAAGGGTTCGAGCATTGGAAATGACTATTCGAATGAACCTCACTTCACGTATTCGTGATGCACAACAAGAAGCCCTTAAGATGGAAAACCGTAAAGCTGAGTACCTCCGGGGTGCATTGAAGTACATGGCGCCAAACGAAGAGGGAGCCTTATACTTTAAGAAGCGTATTTTGGGTTCCGCTCTATGGTGGCCTACGAGAAGTCATCCTTGATGAAGCACATAAATCGAGATACTCGATCCATCCAGGATCGGACAAGATGTATCAAGACTTAAAAGAATACTATTGGTGGCCAAGACTCAAAAGCGATATTGCTGTTTATGTTGGAAAATGCCTAACCTGTGCCAAGGTTAAGGCAGAATATCTGAAGCCGTCTGGCCTACTACAACAACCAGAGATTCCCATGTGGAAGTGGGAACAAATCTCGATGGACTTCATAACAAAGTTACCCACGACCCCGAGAGGGCACGATATGATATGGGTAATAGTTGATCGATTGACGAAATCTGCACATTTCCTACCAATCCGAGAGAAGGATAGCACTGGAAAGCTTGCAGAGATATACCTAAAAGAAATTGTGATGCGTGATGGAGTGCCTATCTCAATTATTTCAGACAGGGATGGACGCTTCGTCTCAAGAATCTGGCGATCCTTTCAGGAAGCCTTTGGATCTCAATTAGATCTGAGCACGGCATTCCATCAACAAACAGACGGTCAGAGCGAACGAACCATACAAACATTAGAAGATATGCTTCACGCATGCGTCATGGACCTAGGCGGCAGCTGGGATACTCATCTACCCTTAGTTGAGTTTTCATACAATAACAGTTATCATACAAGCATAAAAGCCGCACCGTTCGAAGCTCTGTATGGCCGCAAATGCCGATCGCCCCTATGTTGGGCAGACGCCGGAGATAAACGTATGGTTGGTCCTGAACTTGTATAAGAGACAACCGACAAGATTACGCAGATCCGAGAGCGCATTAAGGCGGCTTGAGATCGACAAAAGAGCTACGCGGATCAAAGACGAAAACCATTAGAATTCGAGGTGGGAGACAAAGTCTTGTTGAAAGTCTCACCTTGGAAGGGCGTAGTCAGGTTTGGAAAACTGTAACACCTCGAAATTTTGTGTCCAATGATGTGTTAACACGTGTCATTTGATTACACGTGGCATCTATAATAAATAAAGGACTAATTTTGACAAACCTTGAAAGTATATAAATTCGAGGGTTATAAATGTCAACAAGGGTAAATATACTGTATAGTATCCCTAAATAATGCTTAAACCTTCAAACGAATAAATTATAGATCGTACAAATATAAAACGCGGAAGAAAGTGGGAGATTACAAACTACAGGGGTTAACTGTGTCAACATGTTTAATAATACCTCTGAGTGACCCTTTAACGTCCCAAAGACTTTGTAACGGTATTATACCCTCACTAAAATAATATATATAAATTTCGCGAAGTTTCGATATGAAACGAGAAAGATACGATCGAACTCGTAGAAGAAGGGTTAAAAGCGTCAACAGTGAAAGTTAAGGCTTTCCAATATAATTAATAAATAAACCGGGGACTTAATAATGCGGGTAATTAACACGAGGCCCCTATCGGTAAATAACCGAGGGCCAAACCGCAAAGTTACCCCTTCAAAACCGAAAGGTCAGGCAAATCATTACGAAAGATTTCGTTATTAATGGCCAGATTCTGTAATAATTACAAAAAGATTTAAAAATTCAGAAAATATGACCTTAGGCGACCCGCGTAAGGTTTCAACATAAGTTGAGGCGGGCCGCGAGCCTCCTCTATTTCGCGTCTGATTTTTGAACTTTAGGCGACCCGCGTTAAAATGGCATGGAACTCCCATGCGGGCCGCGTAAAGTGCCCAGATGCAGAAACCTTGTAACTACTTGGCTTTTGGCTCCTTTGAACGATCATTTGATCAATTATGGCAGCATGGGTGCCCCTACACGACCCATACATCTCTAGGACACATGCCACTGATCCACATTCATCCCTAGCATGAGTTGTAATGATCTTGGAGCTTGTTCTTGGCTATAAATAGCACCTTAGTGCTCATAACCTTCATCACACTCAAAACACACTATCTGATCATTCTAAGGAGCTCTCTAGCTTTTCTTCTGCTCTATAGTCAAGAACACAACCTCTGTAAGTGATCTCACCCTTTGTGGTGTCACATTTCCATAGTTATAGCCTAAAAACGCAACCGTCGTAACTAACGGTTGTCATTGCAATATCTTGCAAATGATTCAGTCTTATGACGAATCAAAAATGGTTATGAGTTGGTATTTATGTGGGTATTAAACCTCTAAAATGGTTCCCCCTGATCACCACTCTAACTATGTCAAATATCGAGTCAAACGCGCGGTTAAAAAGTCAACAGAAAGCTATTTTAGCAATTTAAGCATAATCTGTGATATATATGTTATGGAACCTGTTTTGACAATCATAAAACATGATAATATGTATATAAACATGTTTGCGCTCGTTTGAATCGATCATTTACTATATAGAACCGGTTCGGAGCCGAATGTCGCAAAAGTTTGACTTTTGCTTTGACTTCAGTTCTGACCCGTTTTAGTGAGGTATGAATATACCTTAGGACTCTCTTAGGACCAGGTCACATGTTGGTATACGCCTCTGTGGTCGGTTCATGAGTTATCCAAGTCTTTAGCGCATTTCCGTCATTCGCCTAAAAGTTGACCGTAACGGCCTTTTAAAATTAAAACGAGTATTTCGGACACGTGAACGGACCAAAACCTTGCTTGTTAAATTATAAGCATGTCCCTAAAGTTTCACGTCAATCCGAGGTCTAGAATGAGAGTTATGCTAAAAGGCGCACTTTTAAGAAAGTTTTGTAATTAACGGCGCAATTAGCATAACGCCCATCTAACCCAAGTTTTCGTCACCAAAACTTTTACCCACTGTGGTAAAATAATATTTTGGGAATTTTAAAGATTTTTAATAATTTTTACCTTGCTCATAACCTACGGTTATGGCTACGGTTCGGTTAATACCGAATATGCCCTTTTTGGCCAAAACGGGAGTTCTACAAGGTCTTTTGACCCGATTCCAGTTGCCACTGGTTTTAAATAATAAATAAAGTATTTTAAGCTTTATAAGCTGTTCGGGAAACTCAGATTTCCTGTAGAACTCGAAAATCCCTTTTAAAGTCTTTAAAATGACCGAAAAGCCCCTACGGGGCATAATATAAACTTAAACTCATTACGGGCATTACGGGAGGTATCCTACTGATACCAAAATACTTTTAAGGCATATTGACTTAGGAAATAAGCGTACGACTCTTATGGTTAACCGTTTCGCCTATTTGCGCACACGGTACGGCTCATGGAACTAGTTTTCGTGCAATAGCCGATACGGGTCAAATTATGCTATTTGAACCCCAAAATCCAGAGTATGAACTATAAACCCATATAAAACAAGTCACTGAACTTGTTGGGTCCAAATCATACTCCATTCTCGGTTTTCGCCTTTTCGTGCGAATTAACCATATCTATATATCGGAATCAACCGGTTTAAGCTACGGCTACTATAAGGACCGTTAGGATTCTAAGAGGTTAATTAAAACCTTCGTTCCAGATTAGGAGCCCCAGTAAAAGCTATCGGTGACTTGATCTAAATTAAGGATTAATACTTGCAAAGGTAAATACTTTTGACTTATTTCCCCTATATGGGCTTGGGTTACGGTATATTAATACCGCTTGATTGAGCACTATATTCGTCCACCGCTTAGGTGGATAACTAAATAATATGATTGGCTCATTTAAACAGTTTTGTTGCTTATAAGCCTTTGGGGGGTTTAATGACCGTTGTCCCGGATATCCTCGGCATCATTTTACGAAATGGCCACGACCATCGACATCCCGGTGTAGGCGTACACCCGGTATAAAGTGTCGACATTAAAACTAAAAGACGTAGCCGTTGGTTTCTGTACTACGGTTTTACGCAAACGTGGTGTGTCTATAAATCTTTAACCCGGCACGACCCGGGCTACTGAACGCATAAAAGAACATGTAAAACGTTCACAAGATAATTATGAATTTTCCCAAGTTATAAAAGAGTTTGTGCCTTGTGCATTCAAATCAATTTTAATAAACATTTTCAAATGTGTCAGTTGAATGTATTTACCAGTGTAAACTGACGTATTTTCCCCAAAAAGATTAAGTGCAGGTACCTAAACGTAATTGGCTGGTATTAGCTCCCTAGCGTCGGGATAAGCCTCGCAAGCTTGATTGCAGTATCTAATGGAACAATACCTTACTTTTATTTTCGATCCACTGTGGATATTCAACTCTGTAATACATTGATATTATGATCAGAGGTTGAAATTTATATATTTATCTTAAGCTTCCGCTGTGCATTATATAATTGTGTGGTTTGACTATATTGTTGCCAACATCGTCACGGTAATCCCCCACCGGGCCCACCGGTGAGACACGTGGAAATCGGGGTGTGACAGGTTGGTATCAGAGCCAACATTGAGTGAATTAAACACTATCCTATTTGTGTTTAATCTCAATGACACAATTGCACATACTTGAGTCTAGACAAGAACTTAGGACAAATTCGGATTAATACTCCTTTTTGTCTTTATTTTCGATTTGATTTTTAATAAGTTTTGGAGCAGGAAAATGCCACCTGTTATATTCCGAGGAAGAGGAAGGGGACGTAGAGGCCGAGGAGAAATCGTGACACATCACGATCAAGAAGCTGGACCATCCGGTACAAGACATCCTTCGATGACAAGAAGCGAAGAGCCACAACGACGAAGAGATCTTTACGAACCAGCGAGGCATTCCACTTCGCACAGCTCGACGCCATCCTACCGGCACTCCTTTGGGCCAAATTCAGAAAATGATCCCAATAACCCACAACCTTCCTTCATACCTCTGCAACGTTCGGTATCGCACCGAAACTACGACGACCCTAGTCCATACTACGTAGCTCAGTTTAATCCGGCTGACTACATACAGGAACCTTCAGGTTTTGTTCCACTAGGGCCACAAGACCATTTTTCTGAAGATCCCATGGAGGAAGATGAGGATCCAACTGAACCAGCTCGTGGTACGCCCACGCATCCGATAGAAGTATCTGATGGATCTTCATATCATGGTCCGCAGTATCAGGGCCCAGACAGCTTTATGGCCTTGTTTGACCGACATGAGTGGTACAACACACCGTCTCATCAGACACAACAACCGAGACATCCACAGGATCCCTCTGAGGATTCACGCTTTGAGGCAGTTACGCCACCACCTCCGCCTCCGGCACAACCAGTTATACCTGATCCGCCGAGGCGTAGGAGGACCAATGCTCGTATGTCTACACGAGGAGGAGGGGGTAACCACTTCAGCACTCCTCGACATTCTAGTAGTAGCCACTATCCGCCACTACATGAGGAAGGACCTTCAAGTCCTATACAGGAGGCGAACTCCGCACCTACTGCACGAAATTCGCCACCATTTGGGTATGACCAACCCATACCAGCTTACACAGGTCCAACGGCTTACAACCCGTTTGAACCATCACAAGCCCAATACAACTACGGCTATGAGCGCGACCCATATGTGGTGTCGGCTAGATATAATGCGCGCTACCCTGACGGAGCACATGGAAACATGGGACCACCGGACTACTCAGCTCATGGGTATCCAATACCTCCCAGACCTCCAGTTCCGCATCAAGCGCCGCAACCACGTTTTTCTCCTCCTGAACAGGAAGAAATACTCCATCGACTAGATCGTGTGGAGAGAGAGTTCGAGGAAGAGAAGAAAAGCCACCGAGGATTTCTCAAGGGCTTGGCGAACCTACTAAAGGGCAAAAAGAAGAAACGTGACCACTAGCTCTTAATAGTAGTACTACTGTAATTTCTACTTTGAAATAAGTCCCTGCGTGGACAACTTATCATATTTCAGTCCCTACGTGGACTTATCTTTAGTCCTTGCATGGACACCTATCTTATATTAGTCCCTGCGTGGACTTGTCACTTATTTTAAAAACCTCTATGGAGGTATGTATTATTTGAAAGACCCGTTTAGGGCAATATGTAATTGTATTTGAAATTTCGGAATGTATGTTATGAGTTTTGTTTTAAATATATATAAAAATAAATCAAAACCATTCCTTTTATATTGATCTGCCTAATAAGGAATCTTAAGGGGGTGAAACCTATGCTTGGGGTCTTTTAAGATCAGTCAAGATGGTACGACCTAGCTGAAAAGATTCTGATTCCCTGTTAACCTCTGTACGCATGTTAACATTCATGGCAGATGTGATTCGTTATAATCACGCACGTCATTCCTATACAATAATCCTTTAAGGATTTCAAAAACCCAACTAAATGATATATAAATCGTGGGTTAAATCACCAACAAAGGTGATCAATATTATAAAGACATCCATTTAGCGATGCAATGCCTACGGGCCAATATTATAAAGACATCCATTTAGCGATGCAATGCCTACGGGCCAATATTATAAAGACATCATTTAGCGATGCAATGCCTACGGGCCAATATTATAAAAGACATCCATTTAGCGATGCATGCCTACGGGCCAATATTATAAAGACATCCATTTAGCGATGCAATGCCTACGGGCCAATATTATAAAAGACATCCATTAGTATGCAGTGCCTACGGGCCAGTATTATTAAAACATCCATTAGTGATGTAGTGCCTACGGGGCCATATTATCAAACCATCCCTATGGGCCCAAATAATTGTCTTATAAAGACAAAAGGCAGTGGTAGTCTAATGACTCTCTGTCAGAAAGAGATAAAAAGAACTACGGTTCAGATCTCTATGCCTTGTGATTCTCTGAAATCTCGGCTAATATTATAAAACATCCTCATGATTAGGCTTGATGCCACCAATACTATTTATATAGTTAAAGTAGGATATATTCAGATCCTAATATATAATGAAATAATAAGTTAACCAGATATGGTCTCTGTACCATGGTTGACAAATTGTCATAAAAGACAATTTTATAATAATCTCCTAAATTAAAATTTTGTTATCTTCTGTAACAGATTCAAGTTACAATGGCGGATCCCAATGGAGAGAACAGCCACACGAATGAAGGATGACTATGACAATGCGTCAGTACATTTGACAGGCGCACAGCTAAAGGCTCTGATCAACAATGCTGTCCAGGCAGCTATTGATCGTCAACATACAGAGTCTCAAGGCAGATCTGGATCTGTGTCAAAACCACCCTCTAAACCAAAGACACACTCCCAAACCACCCTCTGAACCCAAGAAAAGATGACGACAAGCACTCGTCTACTGAGCACAGCGTTCACCGCGATAGAGAATATACTGATGCGTCTAGTGCCTAAGGGTTGCACCTATAAATACTTTGTATCATGTAAGCCCCGTGAATTTACAGGGGAGAAAGGTGCGGTTGACTGTATAACCTGGCTGGACGAGATGGACACGATTGTGGACATCAGCGGGTGCGCTGAGAGGGACGTGGTTTAAGTTTGTGTCCCAGTCATTCAAGGGCGAAGGCCCTGGCGTGGTGGAGAGCTCTGGTGCAGGCTTCAGGTAAGTCTGCCCTTGTACAAAATGTCATGGGGGGAGTTTATTACCCCTCATAAAAGAAAACTACTGCCCTCAGCACGAGGTTGAAAAGATTGAGGCAGATTTTGTCTCACTGGTGATGACAAACCTGGATTGTCAAGCT